>NC_141700.1:101694445-102894445 GCF_964263255.1 Lissotriton vulgaris
CCACTCACCCTCCTCTCTCTCTCTCTCTCTCTTTCTCTCTCTCTTTCTCTCTCTCTCTCTCTCTCTCTTCTCTCTCTCTCTCTCTCCCTCTCTCCCACTCTCTTCCCCTCTCTCTCTCTCTCTCTCTCTCTCCCTCTCTCTATCTCACTCTTCCACTCTCTCTCCCACTCTCTTCCCCCCCTCTCTCTCTCTCTCACTCACACTCTTTCCCACTCACCCTCTCTCTCTCTCTCTCTCTCTCTCTCTCTCTCTCTCTCTCTCTCTCACTCCCTCCCTCCCTCCATCCCTCTTTCTTTCTCTCTCTCTCTCTCTCTCTCTCTCTCTCTCTCTCTCTCTCTCTCTCTCTCTCACTCCCTCCCTCTCTCTTTCTCTCTCTCGCTCTCTCACACTCTCTCTCTCTCCCCTCTCAGTGATAACTGCGATATCCCCTTTGTGACACCAAGGAGGGAAACGAATACATTGGTATCAATAACAAAATGTCCACCTAGAACGTTCCTCCTTTTCTCTATTCTATTATTGTTGCTTTCCTCTGAGGGTGCGATGCACACTGGGTACCTCGGCACAGTGGCTGCTAGTTAGGGAATGTGGTCGTTTTTCCATCTTTGTAACAGGAGGTCGACTATTCCCACATACAAGCGGGGAAGCAGGAACTCCATTGTAGGCCTTTATTTGTAAATAGGGCTCCGGTTTTATGGTATTTATTTTTTGAACATTTCCATCTGGATTTATCCATATGATTTTTTGAACAATTTTATCTGTATTTATCCATATTTATTTTGTGTTTTGCGTATAAATGAAGATGTAAAACTACATTTCCATATTTACTTAACGGATAGATGCGCAGTCATACTTTGATGTCTGTCGTTTTTTTAGCTATTGAAGCTGCCAAATATTACATAATGATACATCCACTGGTAAATACTAGCATTATACCACAAATGTGTATTTACACATGCCCGTATTTAAAGAAATTTCCTCCTGTTTACTAATTTCCCATGCTGTTCATCTGCTCAGCTGTTGGGCTATAATGCACGAAAGAAAGCACAGAGAGTCACTTAAAAGCAGCACAAATTTCTGTATTTATCCACTTTTAAGATGAATGCAGACAGAAAACACATTGTTTTCTGTCTGTATTTATCTGTATAAATCCGTAAAAACTGAAAACTGGGAGCCTTATTTGTAAAACTGGCCAGTGGACAAATTGCAGGTGGTGCTCTGATCTGCCAGGCTGAAGGATGTCTGGGGCGTCCTTGCAGCATGCCCCTGGCAGGCCAAAAGCAACTGGTTAGGAAATAGCATGTATGGGTGGCCAATGGGTGGAAGAAGGCCTTATGCGAAAGAGGAAATCATCAAAAGGAGCCATTTGACATGTTATGTTATGTTAGTGCTATTTGTGTTGCGCACGGCTGCTCCAGCGAAGGAGCGTCCCGGCGCACCGACAAGGTGGCGAACACAACACAACAGGGGAACAGACAATATTACTAAAAAAATGGGGGAGAGATGGATTTAACAGAGCTCAGAAAATAAATGGGTTTTAGCGGCCTTGCGGAAGGAAAGCAGGTCACCAAGGGTCCGAAGTTTCAAAGGGAGAGCGTTCCAGAGTGCGGCTGCCTGCACCTTAAAAGAGCGACCCCCCACCCGGCTGAGTTTGAACCGAGGGGCTACCGCTAATTCTTGGTCCAACGAGCGCAAAGTGCGACCCGGGATATAAGGGCACAAAAGTTGGCGCAGTAAGGGAGGCGATAGGCCCTTCAGAATCTTGAAGGAAAGGCACAAAACTTTAAAGTGGATCCGCTGCCTAACGGGTAACCAATGCAGGGCTCGCAAAGATGGACCGGCCGAGCAAAACCTAGGAAGACCTACGATTGCTCTGGCCGCAGCGCTCTGCACTCTTTGAAGTCGGGTTAACTCGGCCTGGTTTAATCCTATAAAAAGGGAGCTGGCGTAGTCCAGCCGGGCCAACACCGTTGCTTGCACCACCAATTGACGAGTTGCGGCATCAAAGTATTTAAGGGCAGGGCGCAGATTGCGCAAGATGCCGAAGCAACACGCCGCCGTCCTTTTAGTGTGGCCAACGAAGTTGAGGAAAGGGTCCAGCCAGTGTGGGATATGGGGTTGGCGGCACTGTGAACCCATCCAAGGTCTCGAAGAGAGATGGAAATAGTCCATCGTCCTATTCTCCGTCGGAGCGGCACCTGAACCTCTTCTCATGCTTTGCAGCCTTGCTCTGTTGCTTCCATTCTTTCCAGTAATGTTGAGGGACCTCTGGCCTGTAAGCCTGGGTCCAACTTTTAACGTACCCTTTAACTAGATAGGGCTGGTTGGAGCCAAAGTGAATGTGACCTGTGCAAAGGTAGCCAAGGATAACTAGTGAAGTGCTGCATTGGGTAAGCATCAGATACCGCACCTTGGCTGACGTCCTTTCGGATCATGCATCACATTGACAAATGTATCTCCGCTTATGTCCTGATTTCTGTTGATAGTTTGCATTAAGAAGATGAGAGCAGGCACCTGGGAAGTGAATTCACAAATATATTGTTCTGGCCCATACTCATTTTACTTAAGGAGCCAGTCCAGGGTGCTTGATTCACATTTAGGCTTCGCAATGTGTTTCACAGTCTATTAACTCCCAACCTAGAGAAGATGCAGGAGTCGAGTTTGGTGACAAAAAAGTCTTATGTATGCAGCTGTGATTAGGCAATGCTGACTGCGGCTTGAGGGGTAAAGAAAAAGGGGGTAGCATCTCATGGTTAGAAGAGCCACTTTTCTAGTTGTCGGAGACTCTGAGTAGCCAGCCAGGTGTTTAGTTATGTTCCATAGGTTGGAGCCACACATCTGTGTCTGGTACTTGCATTGAACTGCGAAGTGCTTACTTGAGAGCGTTAAGCAGTACTTTGACATGCTGAATAGAAGAAGGGATGTCTGGCAGTGGTATCTTATCAAGATGAGTGGTGGAGTGCCGAACCTATCTTAAGAAAAATGATAATATGAATGTGGAAACATGGGTGAGTATTGTCGGTCACTGGAGAAGTGCCCTCCAATTAGATTGATGGTCCGCAATAAAGGATCACAAGTCCTACTCCTGACACTGGTACACATTATACCCTAAGAATGCCAGAGTACTCGTGCATCTCACCATTCCAATCTGTTCTGCAATGTGCCGTGTGTTGCACTCACTCATTAGCCGCTGGTGTTTCCACTGACATACCGGGGAGGGATATACAGCTCCTTGCATTGGCCACTGCTTGTT
The DNA here is from genome assembly GCF_964263255.1 of Lissotriton vulgaris. Classification (NCBI taxonomy): domain Eukaryota; kingdom Metazoa; phylum Chordata; class Amphibia; order Caudata; family Salamandridae; genus Lissotriton; species Lissotriton vulgaris. The sequence continues at coordinate 101,697,696 of NC_141700.1, forward strand.
ATGATTTAAAAGCTACAACTTCAGGATGAAGGTTTTTGTCAGGAGCCGATGATTGTGTCTTACTCAAAGAGTAAGTGGAGGAGTGACAAGGGATTGCAGACTTTGCAAGTGGTGACCACTCCAGGAGTTGGGCAGGAAGTGTGGGATCAGTAAAGCAAGGCGGATAAACCGCTGCAGCTTCAGGGCTAAATTTGTAAACTAATAAGTGCCGGTGCTCATGGATTCTCCGGAGCCTGCAACCGGCTCTGTCGAACGTCAGTGTTGCCAAATACCAAGGTTCTGTAATCCCTAATCATGCCTCATTCATCCACCACCAGACACTCCATAATCCTTTTTTCTCAGCCTTCTAGTTTATTTTTCTTCCTGTTATCCCTTTTGCCATGTTTTCTAACTTTCTCTTCCTCCTTCTTTCTCCTTTTTGTGTTTTTCTCCCTCTTGGCGGAGTCAGAGACTTATGAGGAAAAATATGTGCCGGGCTGTAAAATAAGTGCTGGCGGGCCCCACCGGCTCAAATTAAGCAGTGGGCAGAGTTGCTTTGCTTGAGGGTGAATGGGCTGGTGAAACATAGAAGAAACTTGGTGAAGCAGAGACTGCACCTGGCAAGGAAATATTGAGTTCTTGTGGAGTCTGCTTTACGGGGTACTTCGTGCATTGACTGTACCATGCTTAATATCCTCAAACAGGTGCCACCGTTTATGTCTCTCGTGATATAGGATCGGGGAACAAAATTGGCTGCCTTGTAGTTGTGTGTCATGAAGGCAGGTGGTGGTCGAGGCTGAACCAGAAGTGGTACAAGGAGGGGCCTGATCCCCTTTGTGCTGTGAAGGATTGTGTGTGGAGTGAGTGAGGCACTGTGTAGGCGAAACATTTGGGATGGGGCTGGAGGTTCACATCATCAAGGCCTCAGGAATGTGGTTCAGAGGGGCAATAGACAAAGATGGAGGAAGATTATTTATTTGTTTCGTAGTTTTATATAGCGCAAACTTGACCCAAAGGTATCAAAGTGCTTTACATGAACACCAGTTGCGTTACATTCATTTTTTTGGTAAGCACGGGGAGATTAAGGGCCATATGTAGGTAATCCAAATTTACAGATTCTAAAATATCGAATTTTACCGATTCGGTATTTCAGAATCGGTAAATGGTATGTAGGTATTGATTCGGTAAATTTTACAGAATCGGTAAAATTCGGCAAATACCGATTCAGTATTCACCGATTCTGTAATTCCCATTCATTCCTATGGAGGCCCATAGGAATGAATGGGATGCCATTCACTATTACCGATTCGGTAAATACCGAATCGGTAATAGGGGGTGCATATTCAAGGGTGGCAGGGTGTCACATTGACACCCTGTTGCACCCCTGAATCGTGCATGTGTGCACATGTAGCACACATACATGCCCTAAGGGCATGTATGTCTGCAACATTGAAGAACGGATTTTAGAACCCAGCGGCGCCAGGGATAACTCCCGATGTCTTCGAGTTCCCCTGCCTCGGCAAACAGAGACACAGGACTCTTCTTGATGACGTCAAAGACCAAATTTATTGGCTGCAACCAGGAACAGAGGTCTACGAAGCACAACACAGGTGGTTCGCTAGAGACTGCACAAATTCATAGAGCGGAGCATCATCTTTTATGCCAAAAATCACATTCCTGGCTAGCATCGATTACATACAAACTGACCAATGAAACGGTGACATTTCAAACATATCGCATGACGACAATCCCACTTTACGTTGTCCAGCCCACCAGAAATGACCAAGCAAATTTCAACATTCTTGTTCGATCAGGCCGGACAAACCCATCATAAAAGACCTCAACCCATATCAATGATTAAGCCATAAAGGAAGGAACAGAAGCAGATGAGAAGCAAGATAGAAGGGTGTGTGCATGTACCATAAACTCAGCAATGTCCTGCTCTTTGATCTCTACCTGACCAGCTGCTTAACAAGGAACTGGCTCAACGACGTCAGCCTCGGGCAAGGGAGTCAGTTCGGCCAGGTCACACAAAAGTCAGCTATGGTGTACGTGTCCCAAAAACTCGTTCGGCTATAGTCATCGGCCTATGTGAGGGCAACCATACAAAATGGCTGCCACACACAAAATGGAACCCGAGGGTTCAAACGAAATCCCTGAATACGTAGTGTTCTCATTGATCGATTATGACGAAAACACTCGTACATACCGCACTCGTGATTTGCGGTCTGCTGACACCAAAATCGTCTATATCCGACGACCTTCATTGAACGGGTTCAGAATCTACAGAACCACAGACCCTCAGAGTCACAGAACCACAGAACCACAACATGGCACTTTTGTAAAAACACAAATTTGCTTTTTCAAAGGTTTTTGATATTTACCACCAACTTTTAGTTGGTGGTAAATACCGAATCCTTAACTCAGAAATGCACTCACTTGAGTGCTCCCTACATTACGGATTCAGTAATTTACCGAATCGGTATTTTTAAAGATTTGGTAATTTACTGATTCCTTAAAATACTGATTCGGTAAATTACCGAATCCTTAAATTTGTCCCCTACATCTCAAATGCCTAATACCGGTCGGTGACGGCCGAAATTCGGTAATTTCGACCGTTACCGACCGGTATTGGGCTACCTACATCTGGCCCTAAGTGATTTGCCCAGAATCACAGGATGTTGAGCATCACTGCCGAGACTCGAACCTGGTTCCCCACGTTAGAGATCGATCGACCTAGCCGTTAGGCTACATCCTCTTCTCTGTTTAGTGCACTCGATGTGGATGCAAGGAGGGAATTACAAAATAGAATAAAGATAGTGGGAGGTCTACAGTACTCCCAAATGGAAGAATAAATATTCTCCTTAGAATTGTTCTATATCCTTTTCTTGATAGGGCGCTGTGAAATAATTTTTATAGTTTTTTCTCTTTTTATGTCGATGGGTAGGGACAGAGGTGTGTTTTGGTGTTTTTTAATGTTTTCATGTATAGGGCGTGTTATTCCTCACTATATTGTTAAGTGTAGGAGGGTATTTTACATGGAATTTGGAATGCTGAGGACTTAGAGTGCTTGTGACTGGCCCTGGGTGGAGTTCGCTGAGTTTTACTGCTCAGAACTCAGAGAAGTGCCGGAAAAACTCAGCGATGCTCCGCGGAAGGTCCGTCAGCGGCAGAGTCTGCTAAGTTGTGCTACTCGCACTGATTGTTAGCGAAGGGAGTTTGTCCCGTGTTGTGAAATCGAGAACTGCACTACGCGTCGTGCAAGAGGGCGCTGCTGTTTTCTTCCGCTCTTGTAGACATTCTGCTCGAGTGGCTGCTTCCTGAGCGTGAGCAGCAGATTTCTCTGACCGAGAGGACTAGCGATCAATTTTTTCTTGCAAGCATTCACCACGTTTAACATTGGCGAGCCGCTTGAGAGAAAAAACTAAGCTCTGCGTCACTTCGCAGAGTTTTGTGGAACTCCGTTCTCTGCTCGGAGTGGGCAAAACTCTGCAAACTCTGCCAGCGAAGTGGAATTCTTTACGCACCCCTACTTGTGATGAAAAAATGGATAGAGGCCAGATCTGTATGTTTAATGAGTAGCTCACCAAATCTTCTCCCGCAAGCGACAAAATGTCTGTCTTCCTCTCCCCCACCAAGTTCCTGGCAAATCTGGAAGACGCTCTGTGATAGGGCAAAGACAGCTACACTCAGGGCAGGATTGGCCATAGCGGGCACTGGACGTTTCCCTGGTGGGCCGACAGGGTGGGGGACGGTTTTGGGCCCCTGGGGGCCGTTTTTATTACCGGGAGCCAGCAATATCGGCCCCCTGTACTATAATCTGCTGAATCCGACCCTACCAAACAGCTTGGCCACAGCCCCCTTCCCCCCAGGGGGCCGGCCGTGCAGTTTGCCAGGGCCAGTTTCGGTTCCCTGTCCAGTCCTGGCTACACTACCTTTTGAAATCTATAGAAACAGTGTTTTTGTCCTTTACAGAAGAAAACAATTAGGAATTGTTTGGATAACTTGGGTTCTGTTCAAGAAAACAGGAGGATGGATTACTGTTATACAAAAGGCATGGGTAGCTGTAGTCTGTTTTCTGAATGACAGGGAAGCCTGAAGGATGAGACAGCGAATGACACAGGTTCAGGATGATGGTGCAAAATAAAACAAGTAATGAAAAATAACTTTACCAATATGGAGGCGGCACTGGGTTGGAGGGTGAATGATGGCCAGGACATTTAGTACAAAGATGAAAGAAGTGAGGGAGCAGGCCAAGATAAAGAAAGAGGCAAAGGGAGCGAGAACATAAGAGAGGCAGTGGTTGGGAGGAGGAATCGTCCCTTAGAGCATGATAAGGACATGTTAGGAGAGGCAAGAGAGAGAGTGAGAAAGTGATCTTCAAGAGAGAAGGTGTGACACCTGTAAAGGGCCAAAAGGACATGTGGATGCAGAAAAAAGGCACCGTGAGCAAATCTTTTAAGAAGAAAAGGATTTGCCAGATTTGATTCACCAGGTTTGTGAATCTCATTCATTTTGATAATAATGTGGAAACAAGTGCTTGGAAAATATTTCTCCCAAACAGGCGTCCATTAAAACAGCTTTTGATCAAGGTTACCCATGATTGTGATGAACTTACAGCCCAGTTTCTAAGCTAATGTGTAGCAGGCAAAACCAGCTGAGGGTCCTGCACGAGTGCACAGAGGGCACAACATGACTCTTGAGGAGTGGAGAGGCCTTTCCCCCCAGGTGAGGGTGCACCAGTGTGTTCCTCTTTCACATTTTGGTGACTTTGCCTTCCCATTCAGGGGTAGATGTTCTCTGACTGTTCAGCCGGTTTGGTTTTGCATGCATTGCCCGCCATTTTGTTGTGAGGTATTTACCTCCATGACCTGGACCCTCCATCTTGCGGCTGCAACTGACACTAGGACTGATCTTCACTGTTGGTCAGTGGCTTCCCTCCAACACCACCTGAACACCGGGCTGAACGATGGCAAGAATTTCCTGTTCTGTAAATATGTATTATATAATTGTCCAAGCCTAATCGCTGTTAAAATGTAATCCTGATTGAATTTGTAATTTGTATATATATATATATATATATATATATATATATATATATATATATATATATATATATATATATATATATATATATATATATATATATATATATATATTTCATTCAGGTGCCCCAGAACATGAAGACGACACTCCACGGAGGATTGTTCACAGAACCTTTTATTTGCGAACAGCGAAGAGCAGCCCATTAATTACTGTCCCTGACGCGTTTCGGTGTAACAAACACCTTAATCATAGGGGGAGGGGGAGTTTGGCAAAATCCGGTGAGTACTTCAACCTATTCATCCAATTTGCAGTCACTTTCCAGTAAGCGGCATGCTGGGTGTTGAAGTCACAATTATACCTTCCAGTAGGGTCCGTTTTTCTGCCAAAAGTTTTTACACCCCAAATTTCATCAAAGTTTATCACAGCCCTCCAGTGGGCTACAGGGCTGCTTTTTGATGAAATTTGGGGTGTAAAAACTTTTGGCAGAAAAACGGACCCTACTGGAAGGTATAATTGTGACTTCAACACCCAGCATGCCGCTTACTGGAAAGTGACTGCAAATTGGATGAATAGGTTGAAGTACTCACCGGATTTTGCCAAACTCCCCCTCCCCCTATGATTAAGGTGTTTGTTACACCGAAACGCGTCAGGGACAGTAATTAATGGGCTGCTCTTCGCTGTTCGCAAATAAAAGGTTCTGTGAACAATCCTCTGTGGAGTGTCGTCTTCATGTTCTGGGGCACCTGAATGAAATGTTCTACGCGGCAGGCTCCAAGCCGCGGGAGATGCACCGCCGGAAAATAAATGGTCTGCGAGGCTGTGAAAATTCATCGCCTGCCAGCACGAGGGATGCTTCATTTGAACAGGAAAAGCAGCCCTGTAGCCCACTGGAGGGCTGTGATAAACTTTGATGAAATTTGGGGTGTAAAAACTTTTGGCAGAAAAACGGACCCTACTGGAAGGTATAATTGTGACTTCAACACCCAGCATGCCGCTTACTGGAAAGTGACTGCAAATTGGATGAATAGGTTGAAGTACTCACCGGATTTTGCCAAACTCCCCCCCCCCCCTATGATTAAGGTGTTTGTTACACCGAAACGCGTCAGGGACAGTAATTAATGGGCTGCTCTTCGCTGTTCGCAAATAAAAGGTTCTGTGAACAATCCTCCGTGGAGTGTCGTCTTCATGTTCTGGGGCACCTGAATGAAATATATATATATATATATATATATATATATTTATATATATATATATATATATATATAATGCATTTCGGCATGTAAGTGCCTTCCTCAGACGTCCATAGCAAACTTGGAACTGCACCACCCCTTCATGATTGACGCTGCAGCCTTTTATTTAACAGGAAGTCAGCTACTCCTCCAAATCGCCTGCAGCTGTGGTGATGTGCGTAACAACCACAGCTCCCATAATGCAACAGTTCGGTAAGTACCGTGGTGAAGTGGGGTTTAGGAAGTCCTCGTGAGTTCATGACACCACAGCTGCAGGCGATTTGGAGGAGTAGCTGACTTCCTGTTAAATAAAAGGCTGCAGCGTCAACCATGAAGGGGTGGTGCAGTTCCAAGTTTGCTATGGACGTCTGAGGAAGGCACTTACGTGCCGAAATGCATTATGTCCGCAATCATTAAATGTGAAGCTTCCAACAGACCCCGCTGTGTCCTCTGATCCCTTCTAACCTGGAGTGGTCGCTGTTCGATATTTCACGCGGTAGCTGGCAACCGCGTTTTGGAGGACCCGTTCTACAAGCGGCTGCGACTTTGCTGGTTCCAGTGGCAACGCTAGGCTCTTTCTTTCACTGAGGTGTCGGTATTTCGCAGTCCCGCCACAAGACTTCAGGCTGACCTGTGGCCACCGTATGAAGCGGCTCGTGACTTCACGTGGCAGCAGGGTCACGGCATCCGAGCTGCATGGTTCTTTTCATCCTGAAGGACGGTGGCAGAACGATCGGGGACCCGAGGAAGACTCCAATAATTTTAATATTCATGAACTCACCGAGGACTTCCTAAACCCCACTCCACCACGGTACTTACCGAACTGTTGCATTATGGGAGCTGTGGTTGTTACGCACATCACCACAGCTGCAGGCGATTTGGAGGAGTAGCTGACTTCCTGTTAAATAAAAGGCTGCAGCGTCAACCATGAAGGGGTGGTGCAGTTCCAAGTTTGCTATGGACGTCTGAGGAAGGCACTTACGTGCCGAAATGCATTATGTCCGCAATCATTAAATGTGAAGCTTCCAACAGACCCCGCTGTGTCCTCTGATCCCTTTTAACCTGGAGTGGTCGCTGTTCGATATTTCACGCGGTAGCTGGCAACCGCGTTTTGGAGGACCCGTTCTACAAGCGGGCTGCGACTTTGCTGGTTCCAGTGGCAACGCTGGGCTCTTTCTTTCACCGAGGTGTCGGTATTTCGCAGTCCCGCCACACGACTTCAGGCTGACCTGTGGCCACCGTATGAAGCGGCTCGCGACTTCACGTGGCAGCAGGGTCACAGCATCCGAGCTGCATGGTTCTTTTCATCCTGAAGCTATCCTTTTCACCTAGATAGACAGAATCCTTTACGAGAAGTACACCCCATCCGTAAACCAGATGATACACTTGAACGCGTATTTGTATACACGCCCATAACTAAAATGGAATTATTAGGAATGAAGAAAATAGTGCCTAGTCATGATAAAGATCCAGCAGGGTTTCACCGTGAAATAAAAGACATGTTACTCATGGGAGATTACACATATCCCGACATTATGAAAATACTGAAAGTGTTATTGCCTGCCGGTATTTACGAGAAACTCAAAGAAAAAGAATGGGGGGTGGGAGATAAAAAGATTAATTGGACTGAATTGGAAAACGAAGAAACCGGTCGGACCCCAGGTTTAGGTCTTGGGGAGAAGACCAAAGCATTACCAGGATTATTAGTACAGGTTTTGCCAAGATTATTGACCACTAAAAAGGAGGACTGGGATGCAATCTCAGCCTGCAAACAGAAACACGACGAAGACACTAGTGATTTTTATTCTAGATTCTAGAAATGTTTTATTATAAATAGTGGCCTGAAAACTAGTAGCGAGTCTTACCCACACCTATTTGTGACCAAACTAGTCGAGAATTCATTACCTCAGGTTAAGAACCGTGTATTGAAAGTCGAGAGCACATGGCAAGCAAATACGCCTTCCCAAATGTTACAAATGTTGCAGTACCACCAGAATAGAATTAGGGAGGGACATGATCACGAACAGAGACGTATGAAAGACACGAAAATCAAAGTGTTAGTTGCTCAGTCAGTTCCAGCTGATGGTCAGAAAAGGGGTACGACACAGTCCAATAATTCGCCGGCTCCTGTTAAAGGGACATGCAACTATTGTAAACAGCCAGGTCACTATGTAAACGATTGTGCAGTTCTGAAACACAATATAGCTACAGGTAAAACTAAAGAGAGACCACGTCCACCTAGACAGGACCAGGTCCAACAACATATCCCGCAGAATGTGCAGCCTATGCAGGTTCCACAACAGACCGTAGCGGTACCGCAGCCCCAGCCTATTGCCGCGACACAGCATGTCACACAGCAGATGTACCAGTATGCACAATCTGATTACCCCGATTATCAGCAATACACATGAAACAGCCTAGAGAGGGAGGTTGGCTTGCCTCTTATTGAAGTTCCTGTAGATCAAGAGGGTCCTTGTGTACATAGTCCGGTATTAGGAAAGGATAGAAAGTTTTTGATTGACACAGGGGCAAGCAGAACTACCATTAGTCATGGCGAGGTTCCAGGGGCACCCCTCTCAGGCTCACAGAATGTTTCCCTTGGATTTTCAGGAAAGCCTATTGTTAATGAAGTATCGAAACCTGTTCCCCTTGCAGTTGGTCCATTATCCCGTACTACGAAATCATGTCCAGAAAACTTGCTTGGTATCAAGACCCTGAAAGCTCTAGGAGCTGTAATTTGTTGTTCCCCGGAAGGAGTAAGGCTGTTCCTTTGTGATTTTAAGGGTCATTATGTGTTGAGAGATTTTGATCCCAGGTTACAGAATGTTCCTGCACATTTATGGGCACAAGGCCCCACTGATGTAGGTTGTATGCACATTACACCATACCGTGTTACACTCAAGCCAGGAGTTGTACTGCCCCGAATCCGACAATACAAGTTACCACCTGATGCTGTAGTGGCTTTACTGAAAATCATTGACGAGCTCATTGCACAAGGAGTGGTTGTAGAAACCGACTCAAATGTTAGTAATTCCCCTATCATTCCGATTCTTAAACGCACTGATCCAAATGCACCTCCAGTTTATCGATTGGTGATCGATTTACGGGAATTGAATAAATGCATTGTACCACAGTATCCAGTGGTCCCAGACATCTCTTCATTATTGACAGCTATTGATTCAGAGGCGACGTTCTTTACTGTAATCGATCTCAAGAACGCCTTCTTTAGTGTCCCCATTGATCTGGAAAGCCAGTACCTTTTCGGATTCTGTTTAAATAGCCGTAGCTTCAAATTTGCACGCGCCCCTCAAGGATTCACAGAAAGCCCCAGCATCTACAGCCAAGCATTGAAACGACAACTTGACAGTATACACATGCCTCCTAACACTGCCCTACTCCAATACGTCGATGATCTGTTGATCACCGCACAAAGTGAACCAGAGTGTGAACAAGCATCACTGACAGTTTTGTATTTTCTGGCAGACGAGGGACACAAGGTGTCTCCTTCGAAGTTACAATTCTGTGCCCAGCAAGTGGTGTACCTTGGGCACTCGCTGTCCAAGGAGGGGAGACAGTTGACACCAGATCGTATCCAGTTAATTGCACATCTTCCGCAACCCAAGACACAGAAAGAAGTACGAGCTTTTATTGGACTCACTTCCTATTGCAGACAATGGATTCCCCAATACGCATTTCTAGCTAAACCACTTATACAGTTGACAACACAGGAGGCAGCGTCTTCGTCTGTCCTCCCTTGGACTCAGGAACATACAAAAGCTTTTGATGAATTAAAGAAAGCCTTATGTCAAGCACCTGTTTTAGCGACACCATGTTACAGCAAACCTTTTACACTTTTTGTCACAGAACGCAATGGCACGGCGTTATCAGTTCTCACTCAGTTTCAAGCAGACAAACACAGACCGTGTGCTTATTTTTCGAGTACATTGGATCCAGTAGCCCAGGCCTTGCCTGCGTGCTTGAAATCAGTTGCAGCAACAGCTCTAGCAATCAGACAAAGTGATTCCATTGTATTAGGACATCAATTGACAGTACAGGTTCCACACTCTGTGGAAGTTCTCCTAAACAGAACACAGACTCAGCACTTGACCATAGCACGACTGACAGGTTATGAATTGACATTATTCCAACCACACATAGAAATCAGACGCTGCAATACACTAAATCCTGCTACACTTTTACCATCGAGCACAACAGATCCTACTCCACATGACTGCGTGGAGGTCATTAACACAATCACGAAACCCAGACAAGACTTGACAGATGTTGCACTACCCGATCCAGACCTGACACTTTATGTGGATGGTTCATGTATGAGAACAAGTACAGGAGAGCTAGTGGCCGCATATGCAGTGACCACTGAAACTGAAGTCTTAGAAACACATCGCATTGACACCCTGTCAGCTCAAGCAGCAGAGCTCATTGCTCTGACCCAAGCCTGTATACGAGCCAAGAACCTTAAAGTAAATATATACACAGATTCACGTTATGCATTTGGAGTCGTACACGACTTCGGTGTCCTCTGGCAAGAGAGGGGTTTCCTGACCTCTCACGGAGCCAAAATCCAGCATGGTCCCCTCATCCAAGCTCTGTTGGAAGCAATACATTTGCCTACAGCCATAGCCATCATGAAGTGCAAAGCACATACAAAAGTTACAGACACTATTTCCCAGGGTAACGACCTGGCAGATCGAACAGCGAAACATACAGCCCAGACTCATACTCATACGACTGATATGACAAAGACTGACGTATCTTCACTGACACATTGCATGACAGTTAGGGACCCCACACAAGATGTCATTGACATACAGACACATGCTACTCCAGATGAAATAAAGAAATGGACTGAACAAGGAGGGGTCCAGACTGAACAGGGATGGATGACGAAGGGAAAGACCACATGGTTTCTCCCCGACTCTATGGTTCAAGTTATCATCAACACTGCACATAGTCCCGCACATTTAGGAGAGAAAGCCATGCTAGACAGTTTACAGAACCTCTGGTTCAACAAACATTTTCGAGCAGCAGCAAAACAGAAAGTGCGTACCTGCATGATCTGTTGTCAGTTCAATCCAGGAAAAGGTATTCCCGTGGAGCGAGGTGGATTTCATCCTCCCGACCATCCTTTTGAAGTTCTCCAGATGGATTATATCCAGATGGACAGATGCCGAGGATTCAAGTATGTCCTCGTAGTTGTATGTGCCCTATCCCAATGGACAGAAGCATATCCCGTCCCAGATTACACTGCTCCGACCACTGCCAAGCAGTTGGTTCGTGAATTCTTCCCACGGTACGGTTTGCCCCGTGTCGTGTATTCAGATAACGGTCAGCCATTCTCGTCCGAACTCATGAAGCAGGTTTCACTTCTGTTAGGTTATCAATGGAAGTTTCACTGTGTCCGACATCCCGAGGCAGCAGGTCTCGTGGAGAGACACAATCAGACTCTGAAAACCCGTCTCGCCAAAGTGTGTAAAGAAAAAGGCGTAGATTGGATAGTAGCTTTGCCAGTTGCCCTCTTTTATATGCGAATGGTAGCCCATTCTAGGACAGGGCTATCCCCGTATGAGGTGGTCTTTGGTAGGCCTCCTAATATGTGGGGGACGCCTATGCCACGAAAAATAACTGATGTTGACAGTACTATGCTGACAGATTACCTTGCTTCCTTGATGTCTGCACTACTATCATGTCGTTCACAGGTTGCGGCAGCCTTTCCAGACAACACCGAGGTGAAACCGCATGAGCTGGTCCCAGGAGATGTCGTCGTAGTCCGCAATTTTGACCGGTCAAGTCCTCTGGAGCCCCGCTGGAAAGAACCGAAGATCGTCTTGTTGACCACAAGGACTGCGGTGAAACTAGAAGGAAGAAAAGGCTGGCTCCATTCGAGCCATGTGAAGAAATTTCATGGACTTCCGCCAAAGACTGATTCCCAGCCCTACCGCATTCCAGACACTGATACTAAACTCCCCCTGGCAGAGAAAACTCCTCAACAGGAGTACCGGATGAAATTGAGGTCTAGTAAGTCAGACAGTTTAATTGTTTAAGTCCCCTCCTGGGTGAAGCGGTTAGACAGTTTCTTGACATGTACAAATTAGACCCCAATAGAGAGAGAGATAGACAGGAGATCAAGAAAATAAATTATTGTAAAAGTCTCCGAAGCCGTTGTATCTGCACGTTACTTATTATGTTTTTTCTGAGTCTTACGTTAATTTGCATCAGTTGGATGTTATATATGTACTTTCCCATTGCACGTTCTTTTTCTAATGACACTGCAGAGCACACGTTTAGTGAACTACCCCCACATGAATTGTCTTATCGACTTGCGCTGTGCAACAATACATTCATTCGTATGTTACACCATTCTCACCAGATCAACAATGCTACTAATTGTTGGATATGTGGCCGACTCCCTCTCTATCAGAATTACAAGGGAGCTCTGCCCCTCTTTCCTTACCCGTTTACACATAATGGTTCCTGTGGTGCATGGTTTAGTTTAATATCCTCTTTAGACACTGAATCCAGAGTTTCCCAAGGCAAATGGATATGGGGAAACTTGAACACAGTCATGAACAAAGCATGTTTCCCAGATGAAGAAGGTCTTCCACAAATGACAGGGACCGATCTAGAAAATGAAGTGTATGGATTAGGCAATTTTACACTCAACCTCATGATTCTAAATGTACAGTCAGAAACTAGTCCAGACTTGCCATCTATATCAGTTTTACCAGCAAAAGGTGTATTATGCGTCAGAAAGAATGGTTCAGTACATTTAGGCCATAGTGACTGTACTACTGTGGTCGAATTCAGTGATGAAGGCAAGTCTACATTCAAAGCTTCCCAACATTCCTATTTCATTTGTGGTCATACAGCTTATGTACGTTTACCTCTTGATTGGGATGGTACTTGTTTCATTGCATTCCTATTGCCACCGGTTTTTCTAGCCCCATCTGATTATCACAGGAATTCCCGCCTCAATCTCGTTAGACACAAGAGAGATCTCCCAATCGTTGATCAGACTGAAACCACATGGGAACAATATACAGATTTCAATAAAGGATTCTTTCCTTATTTAGGCACTGTCTCAAATAGTAAACTGATACGCAAATTAACCAGAATTCTCGAAGCAGTAGTGAATGAGACTACTTCCGCTTTGGGCAACTTAACAGAGGAGCAGTCTGCTATGAGACTTGTTGTTCTTCAGAACCGCCTTGTCCTTGACGTCATCCTGGCCGATAGGGGCGGAGCTTGTAGAGTCATCGGATCCAGTTGTTGCGTGTTTATTCCTAATAACGCGCCATCAGTCTATAAGGCCATCACCAGACTTCACAAAATTGCCCATCAGATACATCAGAACCCAGGCTCCTGGACTTGGTCCGGTTGGCTCTGGAGTGTAATAACAGCCTGGGGATGGAAGCTATTGTCATTCCTAGGGATTATATTGGCCATAGTATTCAGTTGTTGTTTATGTCTTCAATGTGGGCCAGCGATTTGCGGCTTGTGCGCCACAGTTTGTATTCCCCGCTCAAGTTCACGTTCCCATTCCCGACTAAAGAAAGAAGAACAGATGATGTTATATGAACAGATAGATGGTCTCATGAAAATAGATATATCCTAATGGGTCCGCAGGGGACAAGGAGGGAATTGAAAATTTTATAGTCAAGTATGTCCCCTAACGTGTACCCCAACGTCTCCATGTACGAGTTTAAAGTGCATGTAACTTCCCTCCGCAACCGAATCTAAAGACGCAAATACATTTGCGTCCAACATTAACACGTCCTCTATCAGATCCACCATGAATGGATTGATAATTCAGTTCCTAACCATGCCTTGCCAACGTCTTTACATGGTGCACTTTCACGTTTTTCCTGGCTCTGCAGAGCTAGGCCCTGATTCCTGCCCTCGAACCACTTTTGTCTCTGCCTCTGAAAGCTGCAGCATGGAGATGCATCCCTGACCTCTACCTTACTCCCTGCCAAGCGAAGCGGTGCCTGGCTCGGCCTGGCCTGCCTGCCAAAACAGTATTTTACCTTCAAGTTATCAGCGTAGCCAGTTCAGCCTCCTCGAAAACACATTCCAGTCTAGTGAAATAGGTAAACATATCCCCGGCTGCAGAGCAAAGGGCCAAGCCTTCCTGTCTCCTTCATGTAATTCATTGCCCCCGTTACCATGGTAGGCCCATGGCCCCGCGCATTGCACTTAGACACATATGCATTTAGTATAGAATTGCCTCTGCCCGAGAGACCTTTTACTTCAGATTAAACATCCCCCAAACACAAGATATCAGACCAAGATATCAGACATGTTATAGGAACAGGTCGATCTGACATGCCAGACTGATTACTGAGGGCTCGCGCTGCACGTCGTGCTACTGAGCGCATAAATTCAGGGAAGGCTCGTGAGTAACTTAGATTGCTCACTTTTAAACTCCTGAGGCTTGAGCCGGGAGGATTTTTAAAACCTTTGTTCTCTGTTATTTCGAATCTCACCACTTCCCTGTGTGTCCTTTCCCACCCCCCTGCACTGAGCTTAATAGTGTATTTAGACACCTTAGCACCGATTAAGGCATCACAAACATTATTTACGGGCGGAAAGTACCGGGAGACTTAACACTTGCCTGCCCTGGGGGTGCGGTCGATCCTATGACCGTCATCACTCGGGACTAGGCAGAACGCGAGTCAGGCAGCGGCCATCTTACTGAGGGCTTGCGCTGCACGTCGCGCTACCGAGCGCATAAATTCAGGGAAGGCTCGTGAGTAACTTAGATTGCTCACTTTTAAACTCCTGAGGCTTGAGCCGGGAGGATTTTTAAAACCTTTGTTCTCTGTTATTTCGAATCTCACCACTTCCCTGTGTGTCCTTTCCCACCCCCCTGCACTGAGCTTAATAGTGTATTTAGACACCTTAGCACCGATTAAGGCATCACAAACATTATTTACGGGCGGAAAGTACCGGGAGACTTAACACTTGCCTGCCCTGGGGTTGCGGTCGACCCTATGACCGTCATCACTCGGGACTAGGCAGAACGCGAGTCAGGCAGCGGCCATCTTACTGAGGGCTCGCGCTGCACGTCGCGCTACCGAGCGCATAAATTCATACGTCAATGGCTCCGCGCAGCGGACGCGCATTGTGGGCGTGCCGATCGCGCGCCGGAGTCAAGCCAGAGTCCTGCCCGTCTGCGCCCGTCCGCGAACGACCGGGGCGCGGGGCAGGACATCCTGGCTCCACTGTTACAGATCAGGGAACTGACAAGATGGTGGGCCAGCAGAGAATCCACTATCCTAGCGCGACTTTATTCGAATTGGGTAAGATCGCTAACAAACCTTGTTTACATTCCATTGATCCTAATAGGATCCCATCACATTGTAATATATGTAACTACTCATTTAGCACTGCTTTGACCCATAATGCCCACATGCCCAAATTAAAAATGCTGTTGCTAAACTGTAGATCTATGGTAAAACATAAAACGGAAATACGAGATATACTACAGAAACAAGACTATGATGTGCTGTTTCTCACAGCAACATGGTTAGAGGAATCCTCATCCCCCGATATCTTAGAGACAATACCTTTGAATTACAGTCTACTAAGAATCGACAGACCCAAACAACGCGGTGGTGGAATTGCTCTGATTTGCAAAAAGGAACTAGAATGCTCATTCACTAATACAGTCATCATTAATAGTGAATGCGGGATTTTTTCTATAAAAATGACTCCGTTGATGACCGTTACTGGTCTCCTTATATATCGCCCCCCTGGCAATGCAACTCCTTTCTGCAATCAGCTCATAGAATCAGCTACTCAACTAGCCATAAAACACAATAACTTTATGATTTTAGGTGATTTGAATTTGCACTTTGAAGATAACAATGCTAAAGAAGCTCAAATACTTAAGACCGCTTTACACGCGATGGGAATAACATTGCTATCAACCTCCCCCACGCATCAACAAGGTCACCTTCTTGACCCTGTTTTTGCCACCTGGGAAGGTATTGAAATGTCCCCCCCGGTCCCAATAATATGGTCTGACCACCATGTAATTACTTTTAACATCCCTACTAATAAGATTAAGATGACCCCCAACAAACCACTGTACACAAAACGTCGAAATTGGAAAAATTACACCCCTGAACGCTTGACCAGCGAATTACAGAAACACCCTCCGCCTATAGGACATTCCTTACAAGATACTTGGAATAATTATGAATCATGGCTGAGTAAGGCACTAGATATAATCGCCCGTGGACTTCCAAGCCCCCAGTCAGGAGAACCAAATCTGAACCTTGGTACTCGGAAAAACTAAAAATTGCGAAATCACACTGTAAAGCGACAGAACGCAAGTGGAGAAAAAACTACTCTCCTGAACTTAAGGAAATTTATAAACTGGAATTAAAATCATACCAGAAAATGATAAGAGAGGAAAAAAGTTCCTTCTACCAGACAAGAATTGAAGAGGCAACCAACCCCATGAAAGAGCTATTCAGCATCTACAAGGAACTTACAGATACTACCAGTCTAGATATGCAGGACACATATTCAAATGACATATGCGAACAAATAGCTGATTTCTTTGTCGAAAAAGTTGAGAAAATACACGCTACTTTTCCTAAACCCTTTATATCAGGAAAAGAATCACCCCTCAAACAAAAGACCACCCTCACCTGTTTTATCACACCCGACAAAGAAAACCTGATCGGCATCATAAATAGTATCCATTCAGGATCCCCTAATGATGTGTGTCCTTTAGCAAAAAGTAAAGACATCATGAACAACGTTCTTATTGATCAAATTAGACACATGATCACCCTGTCCTTCCAAGAATGCTACGTTCCAGAGGCTTGGAAGACAGCACAAGTTATTCCTCTAAAAAAAAAAAACTAATATTCCGGTTACCCAATATCAAAATCTCAGACCTATCTCCCTCTTGCCACAATGCGCAAAAAATTATAGAAAAAATAGTCAACAAACAACTAATGGCTTTTTTAGAAGAAGAAAATGTACTTCATTCCACACAATCAGGTTTTAGACCAGGATATTCCACGGAATCAGCTGTTCTTTATTCCACGGAATGCATTCGCAAGATGGTAGACGAGGGTGAGACAGCAGCGTTGGTCATGCTAGACTTAAGCGCAGCTTTTGATACTGTGCTACATGACACGCTGCTGTCCCGACTTTCGGACATTGGAGTGAAGGATCATGCTCTAGCTTGGTTCAAATCTTTCCTCACCAAAAGATCATTCCAGATACACTGCCCACCCTTCATGTCATCTTCTCGCGATGTCAGCTACGGGGTTCCACAGGGCTCTAGTTTGAGCCCTACCTTGTTCAACATCTATATGGAACCCCTGGCTCGAGTTGTAGAGAACTATGGCGTGGGCATTGTCAGCTAAGCTGACGACACCCAGCTCATGTTTAAGCTCACCCCAGATAGCGAGAAATTTGCCACCAATTTCTCCAGCTGCATGGCTGCTGTCGCCACTTGGATGGATAACAACTGCCTCCGTTTAAATGGTGATAAAACGGAGGTGCTAGTGGTAGGGAACAAAACCTCAAAATGGTCCCAGGCTTGGTGGCCTACTACTTTGGGCGATTGCCCCCACCCAGTCGAAAAAGTCAAAAATCTAGGGATTATGATTGACTCGGATCTTTCGGGAAAATCCCAAGTCAACAAAATAATAGGTAAATGCATGGGCACGCTAAAAATCCTGCGAAAAATCATCGATCTTATCCCCACTGAAGCAAGAAAAACTATTGTGCATGCACTTATAACACCTCACTTGGACTACGGAAATGTTCTCCTATTAGGCCTGAACCAAAAGCAATTGCACCAGCTCCAATGCATTCAAAATGCCGCCGTCCGCATGGTACTGGGTCTACCAAGGAGAACATCTTCCAAAGCGGCCTTGTCCAAACTGCACTGGCTCCCGGTTAGGGAAAGAATTAGATTCAAGAGCCTTTGCTATGCCCATAAAATTGCACACAACAAAGGACCTACCTATCTTAGAAATCTTCTCACTATCCATCGCCCAACCAGAAACCTTAGATCCTCGGTCATGTCACAATTTAAACTTCCCCGTATCCATAGAGCGAAATTGGGTGGCCGCTCCTTTCGATTCCTTTCGAGTAAAATACTGGAACGCCCTCCCTGTTCATTTGAGAATGGAACCGTCAGAAACTCTTTTTAGAGCACAACTAAAAACTCATCTTTTTCCCCACTAATTCTTTTCTGCACTTTTTCCGGTGGGCCGTTAGGAGTTTTTGTGGGCAATTAGCGCGGGGATACACAGTTGTGCAGCCAGGCGCTTTACAAATGCCTTAATATTATTATTATTATTATTAACCGCGTTTTGGAGGACCCGTTCTACAAGCGGGCTGCGACTTTGCTGGTTCCAGTGGCAGCGCTGGGCTCTTTCTTTCACCGAGGTGTCGGTATTTCGCAGTCCCGCCACAAGACTTCAGGCTGACCTGTGGCCACCGTATGAAGCGGCTCGTGACTTCACGTGGCAGCAGGGTCACGGCATCCGAGCTGCATGGTTCTTTTCATCCTGAAGGACGGTGGCAGAACGATCGGGGACCCGAGGAAGACTCCAATAATTTTAATATTCATGAACTCACCGAGGACTTCCTAAACCCCACTCCACCACGGTACTTACCGAAATGTTGCATTATGGGAGCTGTGGTTGTTACTCACATCACCACAGCTGCAGGCGATTTGGAGGAGTAGCTGACTTCCTGTTAAATAAAAGGCTGCAGCGTCAATCATGAAGGGGTGGTGCAGTTCCAAGTTTGCTATGGACGTCTGAGGAAGGCACTTACGTGCCGAAATGCATTATGTCCGCAATCATTAAATGTGAAGCTTCCAACAGACCTCGCTGTGTCCTCTGATCCCTTCTAACCTGGAGTGGTCGCTGTTCGATATATATATATATATATAACTCTAACCACTAGTATATGTAGAAGACCATTGTACTTACTACCACTCCTATGCGATTTTAGAGTTTATCTGTTTGTATCTCTTCCCTGAATGACTTTACAACTTGTACATTTGCAATTGTTTCTGTTTATATCTCTTATGTAACTCTTGTAATCCGAAGTCCTTATGTAACGTAACTGGTTCTTTTGTAAAGCGCTCTGACATCTTCGGGTAATGTTTGCGCTATATAAAATCGCATGAAATAAAATAAAATAAAGTAAACCGGGGGGAGTATGAAAGAAAGGCAGACCGTGCGAAGATGCGCTCAAAAATCTGCTGAGGGAGGGAGGCGCAAGCCTCAATCAAAAAGAAACCTTTGCTGCTTCCCAAAGCTAACTCAGAACTTGCAGCCCAGAACTGGCCAGAGGGAGTGAACAAACTTATGGTTATTGGTTTAAGTCAGGAATCTACGAGGAGGACCCAAGTCAAAAGCTTCAACAACAACTAATCTTAAACTATGGGGCTAATAGGGATGACTATTCGGAGGTTTGTTATGCGGCTTGACAGTGAGACGTATCTGCGATGGGAACAGTGGGGTTTGAAATGTTTTGCATTAATTCAATATTTGTCCATTTTACTTAGCAGGCTGTTGCAACAGGTGTTTGTTGGTAAAAGAAGGGGTTAATGGATGAGAGGCCTTGCAGCCTGGGATGTGATATTACCATACCCAGCCCCATTGCCTCTGAGGGAGCCCTTTCATATCATGGTTGAGCGTGAATGGAGGTTGCTATTCGACACAAGGTCGTCAACAGTTGAGGGGTGGTGATTACATGCAGTGACGCGCTCCCAAACAGATGCGACAAACACGGTTTCAAGGCTGTGATGCAACTGGCCAACCAGGCCTTCGCGTCCATGAGGTATATGCCCAGTCCGCTCCTGGTGGGCCTCTCCTTGTAGCGCGCAGCCGTAGCATGGAGATGTCCCAATGGCGGATGCTCAGGCCACGCCGGCCTATGACTAAGAGGTTCCGCTCTCTTCCGCAGGCACGGTTGCTTGAATCAACTTGACTGTCGTGACAGGCCGCCAGCTGCAGCGATTTCCTGGACAACCGTGAAAGTCTACCGCCGCCCTCAAGTTGAAGGCTACTCCCATGGTCTCTTGACACACCGGTGACTGGAGCACTCCAATAAATCACTACGGGAAGCTACAATGAGGTAAATGTTTTTGTTGTAGTCCCACTGACAAGCAGATACAAGACTTCGACGAGCATTCATTATTCAAAAGCTGCCACTTCCAGAGCCAGGAACGAGCCTGGGGACTGCCGCAAGCGGCTAAGCGAGCAGGGCTAGGCGGTGCTCGCAGGAAGTGATGCGCGCAGCGGTGCCGGAACAACCCTCAGAATGGGATACTGACCATAGACATCACCTGACATAACTGCCTGGATTGTTCTTTCCATGCTGTTGATGTATATTTGCGATATGTTTGCTTTACTTTGTAAATCAGACACATCTTTACTCAGATGTGTTAGAAAAACATCTGGAATACTGTGAGGTTCGCTTGTACCCCAGCAAGAGCGTCACTAGTTAGAATGACAAAATATCCACACTATGAAGTCAGAGAAAGGAGTAATAAGCACAGCTCTACACGGTAAAAGAATCAGCAGTACTTTGTCACAAGAAGTTGCCTGACATCAGACCATTTATACATAAACGCATAGTAAATACTCCAAGTCTAATGAATAGAGGCCTCATGTTTGCATCTGGAGTTCATCAAGGGCTGCCTGCACCCCCACGCCTACTCACCCTTACTTTTAGCACCGCAGGAGGGGGGGGGGGGTCACCCGCTTCTACTGCTGGCACACGGTGTCAAACAGCTTTTCACCTCCATGTCAAGAAAGTGGCATCATTGTCGAAAGTGTGGGGGGAGAGTTTGTGTCTGTCTGGATAAACTTAATCTTTACTAGTATTAGTATAGTTGTTGTTATGATTGTTACTATTTGTTCTTATGATTACTTTTTTCTTTTTTCTAATTAATTTATTAAAATTTGTAAAGATACTTGCAAAACTTTCAGAGAAGTTACTCAGCTTCACTTTCATCCGGCTCCCATCACCAGCACTGTCAATCCCACTGAAAAAATGAAATACACTTTTGAAAATGTTTAGGAACTAGAACAGCATGATAAAAAAATTTAATAAATGTATTCGACATTTAAAGGAGGCTGTTTCTAAGCGTTATGATTCAATTCCTCGGGTCTCCCCCATTCTACTGATATTTGATTGCACCTTCAGATGTTTATGCTAAGTAATATCTTTGATATTTTATTTATTTGCGTTGTTTTTAATAGCACTGGTGTGATTCCTACCACTTCAGACCGCATGGTTACATTTACACCCGCATCGCTTGGGGATTGGCTCTTCAATAATTGTTTAGAAGGATTTCCTCTGGTGTAAGATACACAGACCCTCCTTGTGGGACCCTTGTGCCCCAGCTGATCATAGGTAAAGTTCAACAGGTTCTTAACCCCTTCCACGCGGGGCTAATTCCCCCACGGTGCGGGGGGGGAGGGGGACCGTGCGCAGCGCCGCGGTGCTCGTGACGAGCTCAGCTCATCATGCTGCACGGTGGAGCTGTGCTCATGACGAACTGAGCTCACCCGACTTTGTCCACTCAATGGACGCCCCGCACAGGCGGGGAATTAGCCCCGCAGGGGCGTTCCGCAGCCGTTATGACGATCTCAGCTCGTCATGAGCACAGCTCCACTGTGCAGCATGACGAGCTGAGCTCGTCATGAGCATCCAAAGGGTTAAGAAGGGGTGTTAGTTGTCATAGGGTTTGTAGCTTGCACCATAGGTCTAGAGCTGAGAGGTATTCCATGTATCCGTGAGTTTCATGATTGCGACATGAGTTTCGTGATTGCGTGCAGCCTCGCGGTTATAGTCAGAGATCATCCTGCAAGCGGTGTTAGTGCGTTTTCACATTTTCATAAACGGCTTTGCCTCATCTTTTTACATTGGGTGTTGCTGAGGTTGGGCATCTGGGAATTATTCTGAGAGGTATTTGGACAAAATATTGAGTTGTAAATATCGTAAGACAGAAATAACATATCGTGATGCAAAAATATTTTGATGCAGAAATGTTGTGTCAAGAATATCATTTTTTTCCGGTAAATAATATCGCTGTTAAGAATATCGTTGTTGTTAATTTTGTTTTCAATAACATCGTTGAAAAAATATAATGTAAAAATTATTTTAATGTGTTTTAGTTCATATATTATTCTTGTGTTACTATTTTTGGATAGTTGGTATTATTTTTTTTTAATATACTTCGTAATTTGAAGTGATTTAGAATTTTTAATTTAATTGCTAATAGTAATTTATAGTGTCATAGTGGGTTGTTGGGTTGGTGGGGGATAGGGTGGAAAGTTAATGAAGTAATAATTATGAATTAATTCGTATTTTTTAAATAAGTATGTGATTGATATTAATTATGTATATTATGTAATACTGAATTATTTTACTTATATTTTAGGTGTGGTTTGCTATGTTTGTTAGGGTTAAGCGTGGTAAATTAATTAGGTAATAATAATAATTCATTTTGAATTTATTAATCATTATTAAATTATTACGTATGTTAATTGTGTTATATTCATATTTTATTTTCAGGCTGCTGTTTTTTGGGGGGGTTTTGAGTTGGAAATTAATTCAAAATAACTAATTATCAATTTATCATTAATTATTGAATTGATTATAAATTATGTACGTTATTTATTTATTTAGGAATTGTATATAGCGCTGGCAAGACCCAAGGGTATCAGAGTGCTTAACAACATTGTAAGACAGTAACAGTAATTTACACTACAGTATGATAGCAGTGTCAAGAGTCCAATCAGTCAATAACAGTGCGCGGGGACACACTGGTTAGTGTAACCAGGCGCTGTATAAACTCAGAATTATTATTATTATTTTTACAATTGCAGTGACGAATGTCGAAAAATTGCAAGTTCCTTGGGAGGGATATGCGTATAATGGGGTGGCATTCCAATGTGTGTTGGTAGTTATTTTCCGGAGGGTTAAGGTGCTGATTTAGGAGGAATTATTTTCATTGTCTCTTGAAACTCTCAAAGGAGGGGTTAGTTCTGATACGTATTGGGAGAGAGTTCCATACTTTGGGTGCATTGCCCGAGAAAAAGCGAGAGGACTATTTGTTCATGTTTCTCAGGGAGGATGAGACGAAGTGTGTTGGAGCTTCTTAGATTTCTTGTAACTTAATTTAGAGTGGCTCTCAGGGGGGCTAAGTGTGCCTCCGGTGCGCCTATGAGGTTTGAATTCCCATAGTCTGGTCTGTATAGTATTAGTGCTTGCAGGGTAATTTTTAGGTCATTTTGTGGGAGGACGGGCTTCATTTTGTTGAGGAGTTTTAGGTTATAGAAGGCGCCCTTCACTGTGGACCTAATGTGTGAGCTCATGTTCAGGATTGAGTTTAGGGTGATCCCCAGAGAGTTGACGGAGTCCATCAGAGTCAACTTGCAGTTCAAAGCGTGCAGGTTATTTAGCCATTCTTGGGTTTGTGGTGATTGGCTGTGGTTAAACAAAACAAGAATTACCATATTTTCTTGGTTGAGTTTGAGGTGGTTGTGTAATAGCCAGTTCTGAACTTTTATGAGTGTGGCATTAAGCCGGCGAATATCGTTCAAAGAGGATATTTCCAGGTAAAGCTGGGTGTCGTCCATGTAAAGGTGGTAGGCAATGTTTGCTTGTCTGAGTATTGCGTTGAGGGGCTCCATGTAGATGTTGAAGAGTGTTGGAGAGAGTGCTGAGCCTTGGGGGACACCTCGGGTGAGTGCAGATATGTCGGATGTTGAGTTGTTGATTTTGTTTTGGGGGGACCGGTTGTGCAGAAATGAGGTGAACCACTGCAGAACTGTGCCATCTGCTGTGATTCGTTGTTGCAGGGAGTTCAAAAGTAGCTTATGGTCGACTGTGTTGAAGACCACTGATGGGTCTAAAAGGATTAGCAGGAATCATCTGTATGTGTCCAGGGATTTGTGCATGTCATCTGCTATATTCAGTATTGCTATTTCCATGCTGCATCCTTTTCTAAAAACCCCATTGGAGTGAATCGAGTAGGTTATTGGTGTCATTGTGATGGTTGAGTTAGGAGAGAACATTCTCAACAATTTTTGCCCGGAAGGGAAGGTTGGAGATGGGCCTGAAATTGTTAAAGTCCTCCAGGTCTGCATCTGTGTTTTTTTTAGCAGGGGGGTGATTTGGCCCTGCATAAGGCAGTCAGGCATAAACACGTTGCTCAGGGAGCTGTTTATTATTTTGGACTGTAAAGGGGTTAAGGTGTGTTTGAGGCTTTTTTCTAAGGAGGCTGGGAGTGGGTCTGCATAGTGGGGGGAAGGTTTGGATCTTGCAATCATCTCTAATATGTCCTGCTCTGTGAGTGTGTCGAATGTCTTCCAACTATTGGGCGCTATAGCGGGCCTTGGGCCCTGGTTAAGTCTGGTGGTCCCTGGGGGTGAGACCTTAGATTTGGGGACTGAGGCGTTTGGGGACCAAAGCGTCTGTTGATGTTATGTATTTCGGTTGTGGGGGAAGAGTTGCTAGTGGGAGTCAGCGATTGGTGGTACAGGGAGAGTTCAAGCTTTGTGATTTTGTCATTGAAGAATTTGGCAAAGTTGTCGCAGTGTTCCTCTGAGACAGGCGGAGCATCTTTGGTTGGTTTGGTGGTTTGTTTTTTGATGATGTTAAAGAGCTCTTTGGGGCGGGTTCTTGCTTTGTGTAGCACATTGAGGAGGAAGGTGGCTTTTTCTTTTAGGGTGTGTGTGTAGGGGTATAGGGTGGGAAGTTAATAAAGAGATAATTACAAAATAATAATTATTAATGTATAATTAAATATTTACTTGATTTATAATTATGTGTAAAAATGAGTACAAATCGTGTAATAATTATATATTTTAGTTACATTTTAGGTGTGGGCAGCTGAGTTTGTAGGGTTGTAGGGTAGGAAGATAAGTAATAATGAATTAGCAATTGATTGTTAATTAATTATGTAATTGATTATCCAGAATGTAAATTGTTTTATACTTATTTATTTTAGTTATATTATAGTTGTAGGTTATCTGGTTTTTATCGGTGTAGGATGGTAAGTTAATTAAGTAATAATTAAATAACCATTATTTTTACATGGAAAAAATAGTTATACATTATGATTTTTTTTAAATGGTTAACTGTTGTTTATTTTTTTAATACATATATATATATATTATGTTAAGTAAAAGTTTTATATTAAGAGTTTTATATTTTATCTAAATTAAAAGGGTTATTCAAATTTGTGATGTGTTTGGAGTGAAGTAGTTTACCTACAGTTACACAGACTGGAGTTTGCAAGGTAACATTAACCCCTCCAAAGTCCAACGCTTTCCCTATTGTTGCACAGACCGGAGTGGGAATAGTAAATTTAAACCCTTCATAGTCCAACACTTTCCGTACTGTTGAGCTGTTTGGAGTGGGAATAATATATTTATTAAGCCCTTTGAAGTCATACACTTTCGCTACTGTTGCGTATACTGGAGTGGGAATAGTATATCTATTATTTCCAGACTCCAATACATTTCCTATTATTGGTTAAATTGATTTACTATAAATATTTGTTTATAATTTCAATTTTACAGTATTTGTATTTTTGTAATATTGCTTGTAAATGTCTTTTTTTTGGTTATTGTTTTATTTATTATTTTTTTGTGTGGTCATTTATTTAGGGGCTCATTACAATGTCGGGCAGAATCACTTCCGCCCGACACCGACTCGGTCATGGTACCGACCGACACCTGGTCGTCAGTCCCGACTGCCCCATTAGGATGTGACCAGACACTGTTTGGTCGCATTCCTATATTTCACTATGTGAGCATGCATTACGGCCGTAAACCGGCCGTAATGCATGCTCCCTTGGTGAAACGGGAGGTGGGGTTCATCCCTGCACCCCCATGGCAGGCATCGCAAGGTGCCTGCCACAAGGTGCAGGGATCCAACCAGAGGCCATGCACCAAAGGAGGCCCTGCTGGGGGCCCCCAAACACGCTTTCCGACATTGTTTCCATGTCAGCCAGACCGGCATGGAAACCACATCGGAAACCGTGCATTTTAATCTCAAGGGTGGAAAGAGCCCCCCTTGAGATTATAGGCCTTATTCTGACTGGCGGACGGGCTCTCCAAGCCCGTCGGAAACCAGACGGACTGATCAGTCCGATTCCTTTCTGACCACCTCCATCAAAATGAGGCGGTTGGAAATGAATCCGACCGGCCCATTACGATGCAGCCCGAAAGGATCCGACCAAAGGTCAGAGCCTTTACGGGCCGTATCGTAATTGCCACCTAAATGTTTTGGAATTAAATTGTCAATATTGTTTATGTTTCATGTAAAAAAAAAAAATTATATATATATATAAATGCACCAACACTCGTGAACAAGGGAACTTGTTTCCCGAAATGCGTCGAGTGCGTTTTTGAATTAAAACACTTTCTGAACGGAACTGTGGCTTGGATATCGTTCTTGTGTGAAAGGAAGAACGACTGTCGAGTGGATACGGGGGAGTGGTGATCCCATCCCGGCCCGCCGCTGCTAGTGGCCATCAGAGCTTTTTCGCCGAAGCAAGGTGGATATAAATATATATATATATATATATATATATATATATATATATATATATATATATATATATATATATATATATATATATATATATAAAATGTGATTTTTAAAGTAGTGAATAAAAAATTATATCTTGTAAAATATTTATTTATAATAATTATGTTCCATTTCATACATATATATGTATGTATACATTTAAAAATATATACATATATTACAAAACAATATTTTGGTGTTTTTAAATTATATTAGTGTCAAATGATATTTTGTTTGATATTTTTGTACTTACCATTATAAGGAAAGAGAGACAATATTTTTGTAAACAATATTTTTGACACCATATTTATATAACACAATATTGGTGATTTCAATATTTTGTCAGTGATCCATTCTGAGACACAACTTTGCGTGCGGATGGCAAGTGCCTCTTTCGATTGGTCCAGCTGTATGGTATCCTTTCCTTTCAAGGTTATGAAGCAAAATACCTTACTAAAACAAGCATTTACGTTTTACGTAGGCTATTAGAAAAAGTTTCAGCTTTTGATTATTAAAGCGTTAGGTTTGACAACAAACTACCACGACTACAAGAAAGATTCAAAATGGCGTGGACAATGGTCCAGAATGTGGGAGTAGTGCTCGGTCATAATGGAACACTGGAGGGCATTCAACTTAAACAAATCTTGAGGCACACAAAATGAAAACAGGTGCTTTCACAATTCATGAAACAGATTTAAGGGCAGTAGAGACTGGTGTCAGAGGAGAGTGGTGGGGCGGAGGGAGAGACAGCGAACAACGAAAAAAGGGAGGGGAAAAAAAGCTTGTATCTACCGCCTGCAGCCTGACGCATCGCCATCTTCCTCTCCTCGTGCGGCTCCATGGCAGGCAGAGGCTCTCAGACTCCTCTCGGCCAGTCATGAAGCTGCTCTCATGCATGAGAGCAGCTTCAGGATTGGCCTGAGCCTCGATTATTTGGGTTCCTAGGAGACTGGGAGCCTGCGCTTGCTCTTCTCCAACCCAGCAATGCAGGTGGGTTGGAGAGAGCTTCAGTGCGCATGATGGTTTGGCCGGCCTGACACGGTCAGCCAAACCATCATGTGCACTGATAACAGTGCATACCACTTCCTGGGGTGCCTGTTACTCCATGGCCCCGCCCCAAGACTGCGGGAAACAAAATAAAACGATAATAAACCCTGGTAGTTTTATTTTTTATGCTGCTGCCGGGGTGGGCGATGCACCTCTGTCATAGCGGAGGAGCCGCCCCTGTAGAGGGACACCGAAAATGCCTAAATAAAAATAAATAGAAAATCGCCTTCTCAGGAAGCGTTCAATTCTGATTCCAGTTACTTCATTAAAACAGCAAACACTGCAACTAGGTCTGATCTCTGCAGAAGATGAGATTCAACTTTTATTGTCTCATCGTTTATTGTGAACTAGACTTTATATAGACCTGCATGCAAAGAGGTATCTAAAGACATACCTCGACGTTCTGGGCATAACTCGCTTTGCAAGACAAGCATTTACAATGCAATGGTCTTGGCATTCTTAAAGTTAGAGCTATTGGCATTGCTCATGACATTATTTTTATTTATGTTTTTTTTTTAAACATAAATAAATGGCATTGTCATTTACAATGCCAATAGCAAGGCAGGAGAGCAAGCATAACGTACTAGGGGGCAGGACAGCAAGCACAAGAAACTAGGGGGTAGGACTGCAAGCACAAGCAACGAGGGGGTAGGACAGCAAGCACAAGCAACGAGGGGGGCAGGAGAGCAAGCACAAGCAACGAGGGGGGGCAGGACAGGAAGTACATGCAACAAGGGGGCAGGAGAGCAAGCACAACAACGAGGGGCAGGACGGCAAGCACGAGGGGGCAAGACAGCAAGCTCAAGCAACGAGGGGGGGCAGGAGAGCAAGCAACGAGGGGGGCAGGACAGGAAGTACAAGCAACAAGGGGGCAGGAGAGCAAGCACAAGCAACGAGGGGGCAAGACAGCAAGCACAAGGAACGAGGGGCAGGACGGCAAGCATGAGGGGGCAGGACAGCAAGCACAACCAGCGAGGGGGGGCAGGACAGCAAGCACGAGTAACGAGGAGGGGGCAGGACAGCAAGCACGAGCAACGAGGAGGGGGCAGGACAGCAAGCACGAGCAACGAGGGGGGGCAGGACAGCAAGCACAAGCGACGAGGGGGGGCAGGAGAGCAAGCACAAGCAATGAGGGGGGCAGGAGAGCAAGCACAAGCAACGAGGGGGGCAGGACAGGAAGTACAAGCAACAAGGGGGCAGGAGAGCAAGCACAAGCAACGAGGGGGCAAGACAGCAAGCACAAGCAACGAGGGGTAGGACGGCAAGCACGAGGGGGCAGGACAGCAAGCACAAGCAACGGGGGGGCATGAGAGCAAGCACAACCAGCGAGGGGGGCAGGACAGCAAGCAGGAGCAACGAGGAGGGGGCAGGGCAGCAAGCACGAGCAACGAGGGGGGCAGGACAGCAAGCACAAGCAACGAGGGGGGCAGGACAGCAAACACGAGCAACGAGGGGGCAGTACAGCAAGCACAAGCAACAAGGGGGGCAGGACAGCAAGCACAAGCAACGAGGGGGGGCAGGAGAGCAAACACAAGCAATGAAGGGGGCAGGAGAGCAAGCACGAGCAACGAGGGGGCAGGACAGCAAGCACAAGCAACGAGTGGGCAAGACAGCAAGCACAAGCAACGAAAGGGGGCAGGATAGCAAGCACGAGCAACGAGGGGGGGCAGAACAGCAAGCACGAGCAACGAGGGGGCAGGACAGCAAACATAAGCATAGAGGGGCAGGACAGCAAGCACAAGCAACGAGGGGGCAAGACAGCAAGCACAAGCAACGGGGCAGGGGAGCAAGCATAATTCTCGCCTCGGTGCCTAATCTAACCAGGGATCACACTCGGCAACTCTGGGCATTAGCTTGCCTCATCTCTACAACGGCCCCCCACATTCGCCGGGGATGCCTGGTTTCACCTTGGAGATACCCAGTATGGGCCATCTCACAGGGATAGCCAGGACGGGTTCCCCAGCGATCTACAGCGCCACGACGCCTCAGGGCAGCAGTGCGCTTTGCAAGAACACATACATTACATTACATTACAAGGAACGAAAGGGGGCAGGACAGCAAGCACAAGCAACGAGGGGGGCAGGACAGCAAGCACAAGCAACGAGGGTGGTGGCAGAGGAGCAAGCACAAGCAACGTGGGGGCAGGACATCAAGCACAAACAACAAGGGGGAGCAGGACAGCAAGCACGAGCGACGGGAGGCAGGGGAGCAAGCACAAGCAACGAGGGGGCAGGACAGCAAGCACGAGCAACGTGGGGGGCAGGACAGCAAGCACAAGCAACGAGGGGGGGCAGGAGAGCAAGCACAAGCAACGAGGGGTAGGACGGCAAGCACGAGGGGGCAGGACAGCAAGCACGAGCAACGTGGGGGGCATGAGAGCAAGCACAACCAGCGAGGGGGGGCAGGACAGCAAGCACGAGCAACGAGGAGGGGGCAGGACAGCAAGCACGAGCAACGAGGGGGGGCTGGACAGCAAGCACAAGCAACGAGGGGGGCAGGACAGCAAACACGAGCAACGAGGGGGCAGTACAGCAAGCACAAGCAACAAGGGGGGCAGGACAGCAAGCACAAGCAACGAGGGGGGGCAGGAGAGCAAACACAAGCAATGAAGGGGGCAGGAGAGCAAGCACGAGCAACGAGGGGGCAGGACAGCAAGCACAAGCAACGAGGGGGCAAGACAGCAAGCACAAGCAACGAAAGGGGGCAGGATAGCAAGCACGAGCAACGAGGGGGGGCAGGACAGCAAGCACGAGCAATGAGGGAGCAGGACAGCAAACACCAGCATAGAGGGGGCAGGACAGCAAGCACAAGCAACGAGGGGGCAAGACAGCAAGCACAAGCAACGGGGCAGGGGAGCAAGCATAATTCTCGCCTCGGTGCCTAATCTAACCAGGGATCACACTCGGCAACTCTGGGCATTAGCTTGCCTCATCTCTACAACGGCCCCCCACATTCGCTGGGGATGCCTGGTTTCACCTTGGAGATACCCAGTATGGACCATCTCACAGGGATAGCCAGGACAGGTTCCCCAGCGATCTACAGCGCCACGACGCCTCAGGGCAGCAGTGCGCTTTACAAGAACACATACATTACATTACATTACAAGGAACAAAAGGGGGCAGGACAACAAGCACAAGCGACGAGGGGGGCAGGACAGCAAGCACAAGCAACGAGGGTGGTGGCAGAGGAGCAAGCACAAGCAACGTGGGGGCAGGACATCAAGCACAAACAACGAGGGGGAGCAGGACAGCAAGCACGAGCGACGGGGGGCAGGGGAGCAAGCACAAGCAACGAGGGGGCAGGACAGCAAGCACGAGCAACGTGGGGGGCAGGACAGCAAGCACAAGCAACGAGGGGGGCAGGGGAGCAAGCACAAGCAACGAGGGGGCAGGACAGTAAGCACAAGCAAGGAGGGGTGCAGGACAGCAAGCACAAGCAACGAGGGGGCAGGAGAGCAAGCACGAGCAACGAGGGGGCAGGACAGCAAGCACAAGCAATGAGGGGGGGCATGACAGCAAGCACAAGCAACAAGGGGGGCAGGACAGCAAGCACAAGCAACGAGGGGGGCAGGAGAGCAAGCACAAGCAATGAGGGGGGCAGGAGAGCAAGCACGAGCAACGAGGGGGCAGGACAGCAAGCACAAGCAACCAGGGGGCAAGACAGCAAGCAAAAGTAACGAGGGGGGCAGGATAGCAAGCACGAGCAACAAGGGGGGCAGGACAGCAAGCACGAGCAACGAGGGGGGCGGGACAGCAAGCACGAGCAACGAGGGGGCAGGACAGCAAGCACAAGCAACAAGGGGGTAGGACAGCAAGCACAAGCAACGAGGGGGCAAGACAGCAAGCACAAGCAACGGGGGCAGGGGAGCAAGCACAAGCAACGAGGAGGGCAGGACAGCAAGCACAAGCAACGAGGGGGGAAGGACAGCAAGCACAAGCAATGAGGGGGGTGGCAGGGGAGCAAGCACAAGCAACGAGGGGGGCAGGAAAGCAAGCACGAGCAACGAGGGGGCAGGACAGCAAGCACAAGCAATGAGGGGGGAGGACAGCAAGCACGAGCAATGAGGGGGGCAGGACAGCAAGCATAAGAAACGAGGGGGCAGAAAAGCAAGCACGAGCAACGAGGGGGCAGGACAGCAAGCACAAGCAATGAGGGGGGGACAGCAAGCACGAGCAATGAGGGGGGCAGGAAAGTAAGCACAAGCAACGAGGGGGGGCAGGGGAGCAAGCACAAGCAACGAGGGGGCAGGACAGCAAGCACAAGCAGCGAGGGGGATGCAGGACAGCAAGCACGAGCAACGGGGGCAGGGGAGCAAGCAAAAGCAACGAGGGGGCAGGACAGCAAGCACAAGCAACGAGGGGGGAGGACAGCAAGCACGATCAACGAGGGGGGCAGGACAGCAAGCACAAGCAACGAGGGGGGCAGGACAGCAAGCACAAGCAACTAGGGGGGCAGGACAGCAAGCACGAGCAACGAGGGGGCAGGACAGCAAGCACAAACAACTAGGGGGGCAGGACAGCAAGCACGAGCAACGAGGGGGCAGGACAGCAAGCACAAGCAACGAGATGGGGCAGGACAGCAAACACAAGCAACGAGGGGGCAGGACAGCAAGCACAAGCAACAAGGGGGAGCAGGACAGCAAGCACGAGCAACGGGGGCAGGGGAGAAAGCACAAGCAACGAGAGGGCAGGACAGCAAGCACAAGCAACGAGGGGGGCAGGACAGCAAGCACAAGCAATGGGGGGGCCGGAGAGCAAGTACGAGCAATGAGGGGGCAGGAGAGCAAGCACAAGCAACGAGGGGGGCAGGACAGCAAGCACAAGCAACGAGGGGGGCAGGACAGCAAGCACAAGCAACGAGGGGGCAGGACAGCAAGCACAAGCAACGAGTGGGGTTAGGGGAGCAAGCACAAGCAATGAGGGGGCAGGACAGCAAGCACAAGCAACAAGGGGGGAGCAGGACAGCAAGCACGAGCAACGGGGGCAGGGGAGAAAGCACAAGCAACAAGAGGGCAGGACAGCAAGCACAAGCAACGAGGGGGGCAGGACAGCAAGCACAAGCAATGGGGGGCATGAGAGCAAGTACGAGTAACGAGGGGGCAGGAGAGCAAGCACAAGCAATGAGGGGGCAGGACAGCAAGCACAAGCAACGAGGGGGGCAGGACAGCAAGCACAAGCAATGGGGGGGGGCAGGAGAGCAAGTACAAGCAACCAGGGGGCAGGAGAGCAAGCACAAGCAACGAGGGGCGGCAGGACAGCAAGCACAAGCAACGAGGGGGGGGCAGGACAGCAAGCACAAGCAACGAGGGGGGCAGGCCAGCAAGCACAAGCAACGAGGGGGCAGGGGAGCAAGCACAAGCAACGAGGGGGCAGGACAGCAAGCACAAGCAACCAGGGGGGCATAACAAGAAGCCTTGCAACGGGAGGCAGGGGAGCAAGCACAAGCAGCGAAGGGGCAGGACAGCAAGCACAAGCAATGAGGGGGAGAGGACAACAAGCACGATCAACGAGGGGGGGCAGGACAGCAAGCACAAGCAACGAGATGGGGCAGGACAGCAAACACAAGCAACGAGGGGGCAGGACAGCAAGCACAAGCAACAAGGGGGAGCAGGACAGCAAGCACGAGCAACGGGGGCAGGGGAGAAAGCACAAGCAACGAGAGGGCAGGACAGCAAGCACAAGCAACGAGGGGGGCAGGACAGCAAGCACAAGCAATGGGGGGGCAGGAGAGCAAGTACGAGCAATGAGGGGGCAGGAGAGCAAGCACAAGCAACGAGGGGGGCAGGACAGCAAGCACAAGCAACGAGGGGGGCAGGACAGCAAGCACAAGCAACGAGGGGGCAGGACAGCAAGCACAAGCAACGAGTGGGGTTAGGGGAGCAAGCACAAGCAATGAGGGGGCAGGACAGCAAGCACAAGCAACAAGGGGGGAGCAGGACAGCAAGCACGAGCAACGGGGGCAGGGGAGAAAGCACAAGCAACAAGAGGGCAGGACAGCAAGCACAAGCAACGAGGGGGGCAGGACAGCAAGCACAAGCAATGGGGGGGCATGAGAGCAAGTACGAGTAACGAGGGGGCAGGAGAGCAAGCACAAGCAATGAGGGGGCAGGACAGCAAGCACAAGCAACGAGGGGGGCAGGACAGCAAGCACAAGCAATGGGGGGGGCAGGAGAGCAAGTACAAGCAACCAGGGGGCAGGAGAGCAAGCACAAGCAACGAGGGGGGGCAGGACAGCAAGCACAAGCAACGAGGGGGGGGCAGGACAGCAAGCACAAGCAACGAGGGGGGCAGGCCAGCAAGCACAAGCAACGAGGGGGCAGGGGAGCAAGCACAAGCAACGAGGGGGCAGGACAGCAAGCACAAGCAACCAGGGGGGCATAACAAGAAGCCTTGCAACGGGGGGCAGGGGAGCAAGCACAAGCAGCGAAGGGGCAGGACAGCAAGCACAAGCAATGAGGGGGAGAGGACAACAAGCACGATCAACGAGGGGGGGCAGGACAGCAAGCACAAGCAACTAGGGAGGGCAGGACAGCAAGCACAAGCAACGGGGGCAGGACATCAAGCACGAGCAACGAGGGGGAAGGACAGCAAGCACGAACAATGAGGGGGCAGGACAGCAAGCACAAGCAACAAGGGGGGCAGGGGAGCAAGTAAAAGCAACGAGGGGGGCAGGGGAGCAAGCACAAGCAACGAGGGGCAGGACAGCAAGCACAAGCAGTGAGGGGGTCAGGACAGCAAGCACGAGCAGCGGGGGCAGGGGAGCAAGCACAAGCAACGAGGGGGCAGGACAGCAAGCACAAGCAACGAGGGGGGCAGGACAGCAAGAACGAGCATTGAGGGGGCCGGACAGCAAGCACTCACCAAAGGACTCGGCAGCTTCTTGACTTCTTCCGGCTGCGGTCGGGAAGAAATGGCATCAGAAAAGCGCCGACATTTTTGCATTCGGGGGCGTGGTTTTTGCTGTTGAGTGACAGATGACGTCACGGCGAGAAAACTGCAAAATCATGCCCCCGAATCAAAAAAAGACGGGGCTTGAACAGAGTGACGCCCCGCTACTCCAATGGCTGGCCTCCGTTTAGGAAGACAGCTAATGGAGAAGAGGGGCGGGTTCAAGCACCCATACTAAAAAACATTAAATCTCGGAGCTAGTCAGAGCAAGCGCAGCCTACGGTCCGAGACCTAAAAACCACTGGCAAAGCATATCGAAAAAAACTCGATTGCATTCAATCCATTACCACAGTGGCACTTGGACAGCAGTGATACCTAGTGGACAGACAGAGTATGCCATTATTAGAGGTTTACCCGAGTTTACCAGTGACTTCTTATGGTCAGTGATAATCTAGAGGCAGTACATGGAAAACAGTGCAGCAGTAACACGTAGTGGGACATCGGAGTATGTTGGTAAGAGGTCCTGCAGGGTGCAGGTAGGCAGCAGTCACACCTAGTCGATTCAGTAAGGTGACCCACCATACCGACTGTCCCTGGAAAAGAGGTCTGAAGCTGATTTCCCTGGATTACACGTCTGGTGGGAGGCCGAATATATCACATATTAAAATCCATTTTTAATTAAGCCAACCTAATTTATGTGAAAGCAAATTTAGAATATTTGTACACTTAGTGCGTTCTAAATCTATTGAGACCAAGGATTCTTTGCATAGGGTGAATTGCGAATAGACTTACAAAGAGAACCTACAATGTACCACTGTCTGCCATGATA
Organism: Lissotriton vulgaris; assembly: GCF_964263255.1. NCBI lineage: Eukaryota > Metazoa > Chordata > Amphibia > Caudata > Salamandridae > Lissotriton > Lissotriton vulgaris. The sequence continues at coordinate 101,733,332 of NC_141700.1, forward strand.
CACTATTAACCACCGAAGACTGAGGAAAAATGAACTGGTCTCACCATTTCGATTCAATAAGCAGACTATAATTGGATGACAGACCGCCCACTCTGGGTCCACATATTCTGAGCCTGCATATGCGTTTGCTTTCTCTCTTCTATCTATTGTGCATGTGCACACATGTGCGGTTGTGTGTTCGTGAGGTGAACACAGGCTATGCACTAGAGACACGTTACGTAACACTAGGCTCTTGTGATTTTTTTGAGCTGAGTGCTGGGCCCAGGAATAATCATCCATTTCTGGGTAATGAACAGATATTAGCTGACACACATGGTCCTAAATCCTACCACTCATGAGTGTCAAAACACAGAAGCACAGGGAAAAATGTAATTTGTACGGTATGTATTCAAGATATTACCAGTAAAGGCCACTAGTTTAATTTCTTTGTGAGGTCACTGAAATCTGAGCTGTTTTGGAATATTCTTTTCAGTGTACATCAACAGGTGTATACTGTTCCTTTAAAAAAATATGTTCTCTTCCATACATCTTCCCCCAGAGAGCTCACTTGTGCCAGGTAAGGGGGGATAGTCCATAAAATTCTGCTTTATTCTTTAAATCAGGATTCTCCAAAGTTGGTCCTAGAAATGCGGATCCATGCCAGATTTTTAAGATAACTACATTTATCTAAATGGGGATATACTAAGATTCCAGCATGGATCTGGCCCTTCAGGACTTACATTGGAGAACCTTGCTTTAAATTCTAGCCCTTGTGGTTTCTTTCTAAAAATGAAATCCAAACTAGATGCCCCAGAATGCAACATTTTGCACCTTTCAAGTCCTCATCCTCTTTTCTAATCAAGGCCGATCAATAGCCTTGAAACAAGAGCCTTGGGACATGGAAAAGGTTCCCCCACTCCACCCCAGAAACAAATGCAGGAGCATGAGAGGTCTGCCTAGTAACAGCTGTGACTCACTTGGGTGTGACCTTTGGTCAACATCCTTTTGGGGGGGAGTGACATTGAAGTAACTCAACACAATGTAGTACAGGCCAGTGATTGGCCATGCCCTCTCCTGTGCTTCATGGTTTGAGGGGTGAATACCTGCAGCTGCCGAAATATGTGACAGAGCTCCCTCCTTTAAAGGATGTGCTCATGGTGAGTGGCACAGAAGAGTCCTCAATTGCAGCGCTAAGACAATAAACGTACGACTCACTTGCAATCAGTGGCGGCTCCACCGCTAAGGCGGAGGGACAACGCCCCACTGCTGCAAAGCACTGAAAGAAAGAACAAATACAATAATAATAACTTGGGGTCATTTTATTTGTTCCTGCTGTGCAGCTTTGCGGGCGGGCTGTTCTCAGAGCAGGGGAGGAGTGGTTTACCCGCTCCAAGTGGGCATGACTCTGACTGACCCTCTCGGGCCGGTGAAACACTCATGTGCACTTCACATGTGCTCCACACAGGCAGCATTACAGCCTGTGTGGAGAACATGCCCAGGCCCCCATTCCCTGGGTGAAGGCCGAACGACGGCGTTCAGACCATTCACAACACTGCATTGCAGCATTGTGATTGGCTTAGGGGAGGGAGCCTGGCTGCTTCCTGTTCCAGCCCCGGAGAGGAGAGACTAAGACGACATGAGAGAGAGCGGCGAGGAGGTACGTTTTTGTTCTTTTTTTCCTATTTTTTTATTTACATCCCCCCACTCCCCCCGCCCCCCCACCACTTCCGATCCATGCCGGCAGCTACTGCTTGCAATAAATGGTCATAGGTGTAAAGTAATGTAATTTGTAACTACAGGTGCATTCTGATGTGATGTTTTTGTCATCCATAGTGACCTCCATGGAGAAAGTGAGCTCTGATCCAATGCAATATGTACCATGGTAAATCAGTACAGTAAAGACTAGAGCGCCCCTTTGCCAGATATAAAATGAGACCAGGGTGTGGGCAGCTCTTTTCCAGTTTAATGTTATATTTTTATATATTCTTATATGTGTCTATAAAAGAATTCTTCTTACCCCACGGTGGCTGGCTGACCAGCCCAAAACTATCCTTAGTGATAAATCTCTCTTATTAACATTTGTGCTAAAAAATAGGTTATTATTTGAAAACTTGAAAAATAGGAAAGTCCATCAACCACAGGTGCTTGATGACAATCGCTGCCAAGTTCAATGTCCCATACTTCAAATATTGTGAGTGAAATTTTCTATCCAGAGGCTAAGTTCAAAGATATATAAAATACTCTGGAGGCATCCAACAGAAACAAGTAACTTGAGTCATCAAAAAAGTCGGTCAGCATCTGTGTGGGTCCCCCAAAGATACCGTCTGAAGACCTGAATTACCAAATGGGGCAACTGCTTACTCAATCCACCATCCATGCCCCGGTGTTCGTCTGACCTTCACGCTTGGTCCAACTCTTAATCATACCTTCTGAATATTCAACTGAGTTTATACTTGGTTTTCTTTCCCCATCATATGGTATATACTTGAGCGCTGATCTTAGGTTCAATCTTTGATATTTGGACTGAAAATGACATCAAAATGTTACATCTCGGATTAATATTAACTGTATTACTTTAGAATGATCTGGAAGTCAAAGGCAACTCTTCAAACTTTTCTAAATTCAGTCCCAGGTAGCATTATCTAAAGCAAGGTTAGAGGAGTAAAACTCTCTCCAAGACCTCAGTAATTTTGAATGTGAAGAGAGGAATTCCCGTCCCCCTCAGAAAAAAGTAAAAATAATTAATTTATAGTACGATTTTCCAAATACATGTGCTACACGGAAAGGGGTTCATAGGACATTCTTCAGAGAAACTCATAAGGTTTCTGCCAGGACTTCCTCAAACTAAATGACACATGATTGGACCTGCCCACTAGCATCTGTCACAGATGTTCTCTTGATGTCTACTTTTAGTAGCTCAAACTCCCTGTGGCTCTTGCTCCATCAACATCTGCCTCTCACCCACATATCCAAAGGGATCCATTTCTCCCCTGCTGATGCCAAGGTCATACTAGGCGCCCTCATTAGTGGGAGGTATGCAGCATGAACACGGAAGAGATTTATGACCTCATCCTGTATAACAGCTGGGGCTTTACAGGCTACCATGGTGTCATGGTCCATTAATTCTTGAGCGCAAGATTTATCCAATGTATTTCCCCCAAATTACAGCTTCTTTACTAAAGGTAGAGTCGTGAGTTGAGGAGGTCAGAATGCTCTGGCATGTCCCAATTTACTGTTGCTCGTTGAGATATAAGGCCCCTCCTGTGACTCCTGGAAGTATATCATATGCCATAAGTCATGGTTATGACTGCGCAATAATTAGTCCTGGGCAGTAAAGTTCGTTCCACTGGGGGAATTTGCGAATTCTGGGTAATTTTGCATTCCGTAGAGAACGCGGAATTGGCAAAAATTATGCGATCCGCGGCTTTGTGGAATTTTTTGCTTGTTTGCATTTTCAAAGTGCGTGTTCACGAGATATTTCCCCCCGAGCACGCAAACAGCGTTCCCGAACAGGAAAAAAGCATTGTGAACGTGCCGAACAAGCAATTCCGCGTATTCGCTGAACTTTTGCGTGCTTGCAGCGATTTCTTACCGTTTCACGGAGCTTTGCGTAGCGTGCCTACGCAAATTCGGCCCACCCCTAGTAATAATGTCTGTTTTGCATAAGTCAAGCACCTCGCTTCTCTGTGCTGTTATTCAGCCCCCATTCCAGGAAAGGGATTTGTTTCTCTCATATGTCCTCAATGTTGCAAAACAGATTCTCATCATCTAGGACCATGCTCTCATTCTGGGTGACCTGAACATCTGGGCAGATGATCCACCCATACTTCTGTTTAATTCATCATGGACTCCCTTGGCTTTACTCAGTTGGTCAATGAACTCATTCATGGGCAGCACATAGTCTGGACCTGTGGTGGTCCCCAATATCTGTATTCAAGGGGTTCACTGCTCCTCTAAAGGATCACTATTTAATTAAATTCCAGATTGATACTGATTTTGTTAGACATTATAAGAACTCCTATGACCCTAGTCCTGTAATCTTATTGAGAAACAGGAACACAATACCACCTGGATTTTTTCCAAGCCATTTCTTAAAGTACCTGACTTCCACCCACATTCTCCAGCTGGCATTCTAATTCCCATGGAATCCAAAGTACAAAGGGCCTTGGCTACTATATAGCCTCAATCCACAATATGTTCCCCTTTAAAACATAGTACACTTATAACCACCACCAGTGCTTAATTTGTAAAAAAAAAAAAAAAAACATAAGTGCCAGGGCTCTTGTCAGGAAGCCACCGCGGTTTGCACCACACATTACCCCTGCCAAGCTGCCTGTTATACTAATAACACAACTACTAACCATTACACTCCTACAAGTGTGGCAATTTGAGCTATTTCAAGCCCCCACAGTTCTAACATTGGCATGGACAGCTGGAAATAGTCATTCTTAATGTATATTGAATTAATAATTAACTGTTGTTGTGGTCATCTCTAAACTAGCCAGACAGCGCCACCATGTGGCTGGCTGTCACAAGTGCCAGTGTGGACAATTAAGTGCCAGTGCCGAGCACCCGAAACCACCGGCTCTAATTAAGCACTGGCCACCGCCATCTAAAACATTAAAGCAGAGTATCGGAAAGGCATTGGTAAAAATGGAAATTGCATCACACAGCTTGTCAGACGCACTCTAAAGGCTACAAAACTGCCAATAAAAGAGTGAAGAAAGATTACTTCCATGGAATATTTTGTAAATTCGAATGAAGAATAGTTCTGCATTAATAAAGATGGCTCTCCCAACTCTGCAGCCAGAATGCCGGCCTCTTTTATAGACAAGTGTGAGAACAACCTTCCATTTCTGACAACAAAATTGAGACTTTATGGGTCTCCATCACCCCCGTTACCACAAGGGCCGTGGAGTTTGACCCTTGTTTTCCTACACCTGCCTGCACTAAACCCCACTCTGTGAATTCGGACCAGTCTCTGAAACTGACATTTTAATATGCTGAGCTCTCCCAAGAAATCACCTCCATGGGATATCTGCAGTGGACAGGTCTTTATCCTGGGACTTGCTGCTCTGACACCGATCATTGCCAGATTAGTTAGTTCCTCGCTCGCCAGTGGAGTCATCTAGGGTGGTGGTAAGCATGCTGTCAATATGTGGGTATTTTCCTAGACAGTTTGAAATGCGATAAACAATAAAAAATGTGTGGAAAATAAAACATTTCAAATAAAAAAAAAACATGTATAAAAAATTATTTTTATTATAGTTATTAAGGTAGATACTTTAATAACTATAATACAAATGTTTTTGTTAATTTGAAATGTTTTATTGTCCACACATTCTTTTATTGTTTTCAAACTGTCTAGGAAGATACCCACATATTGTTTTTCCCTGTCCTAGAAGATTCCTATTGTCAGGGGGTCCTTGTTTTCACATAGGTAAGCATGCTGTCACCACCCCAACCAAGAAACCCTCAGTGGATTTAGAAAGTGTTTGCAGCAACAGGCCCATCTCTGGTCTACCCTGTATTGCAAAGATGCTTGAAATAGACATCAGCTGAAAATTGTCCTGCACTTGGGGGCAAATGTCCTGAGTGACATTCAATCATGTTTCACACCCTGTTAACGCACAGAGACTTTTAAAGATCAGGGTAGAGTTTCTCAGTTTATGAGACCTGGATTACCCATGTTCTTTGATCTCTTGAACCTCTGGGGTACCTCCGATACCCTCGATCATCACAAGATTGCCTATTTTGGCCTTCACCAGAGGAGGTGTGTTGACATGGTTTGCAGCAGTCTTGTGAAACTGCTCCCATCAGGTTATGCTAAGTCCATTCATCTCCTGAACATCGGACATCAAATGTAGCATTCTCCTTGGCACTGCCTTACCTCCTACACTATTCTCTGTTTCCATGGCCCCTTATCGCTGTCTTAAACTACAAAATAGATGAACAGAGATATGCCAAAAATAAAGCTCAAGCTAGATGACACATCTGGCAACCTCTACAAGCTCTGTCCCCCAACAGCAGCTTTTGGGCTAGTTGTCCAAGGAAACCCTCAGCTTCTACTGCTTAGGATAGCCTTTAAATCCCTAATCTGTCCCACGCATGGCCTGCCACTGTAGATTTGGGTGGTATCTGTTAATTCCGACTTTATCACCCTTTCTAATTTTGAGATTTTAGTAACTATTCCTTATTGGATTCAATTGCCTGGACCATGGTGGTTACATTCATTGTTGTACTTAACCGTAGGGCTCATTTGTTTTTGCTTATGGTTAATTTGTTTTTGCTTACAGCTCATTTATTTTTGCTTAAAGACACCTTCAGAAAAGGGACTTTGCTATTGATCCACTCCTAGTAGAGGGTTACTTTAGGCAGACCTGCAGTAGATCACTCATACTGTTTAAAGAAGGCTAATTTTAAATCTAAAGTACAGAAACAAGACCCTATAACAACCTTATCCCTCTTAGGTCCTATGCCATATTTGTCAGATACAAGTGCAGCACCTAGTTCAAGGGAAGTCGAGGGAATGGAATCTGCCTAGAGATCAGGCACAGAGTTAGTTATTAGTCAGTGTATTTGCTATAACTGTGTGGCTTCCCTTTCACCTCTTCTCACAAGTTAATGACATTAGTTACCTTGAAGCTGTAGTTACATTGAAAGGATGTAGGAGCACGTGACGATAGAGCTTTTAAAATGATGTTAGACTCGGTACCTTCGTATCCTACTAGGTGGAGATGAAAGACCCATTGACATTTCCAGGATGAGAAGAAATTCCAGGAAATGAAAACTTCGATGAGAATCAGCGTGAATAATATATTTTAACCTCCAGAGTCAATAAGCAAAATCCACACTGCATCCGCGGTCCAGAAGGTTAGTTAAAAAAAGTTGTCATTAGCAAAATTATAATTCAGTAAAAAAGTTACTACCCGCGCATCCCATGCAGAGGAAATAGTATGATTTTCTTTTTTTGTTTTAAACAATGGAAAAAAACAATACCAGGCCAAACTGAAAATTTATAAAAGCCAAGAAACACCTTGGAATAATGCATGATGCTCTGTTCATGTGCACCCACAATATGAGTTTCAAGCCAAGTTTCCCCAGGATTAAATTTGCAGTCACTACCAGAGGTAGGATTTCGTAAGAAATATTAAGACACACATTTCAAACCTCAAAACCTGGCTCTTCGACAGACCCCCTCCTTGATGAACTGGAACCTGCGGCCCACCCCCAGCGTCTTGAGACCCTTATGGGTGAGTAGTTGCGGCTAACAAACACCTGATTGAATGATTGATTTACTTGTGAAGCACTGAAGACCAAAGACTTTTGTGGATAATAAGATTAACATCAGAGCTGTCATTAGCCGCAAATTAGGTAGTTCAGTGTGTCCCCCTGTCTGTTTTGCGTGCACGAGCAAGCTGTGGTAGCCAGCCCTGGAGTTTGTGTTCAAGCTGGCAACAAATTGCATTAGGCAAAGCCCCTCAAAGCCTGGTGAAATATTATCAAAGTTCTCCAGAAATCATGAAGTTTACTCCACAACCCGCTGTTTACTGCTTGCTTCTGCAAGACCTTTGACACCCCTCCTCCATTTAAAAAATATATATCTTTATTGCAGTTTTTCAAACTTTTTCCAGAGTCATCTTGAACTGCATGCATATATATGTTGGGGACATTTCACTTCACACTACATGATAGTGATTTACATTTACACTGCATACACATGTTATATTGAATCCGATGTTGGTTCTATATAGCAGGAGAAACAGCTATACAAAGTGTCCACTGTTCCCTTTGTCGCATATCAATGTCCAAATGATTGCATCTCTGTGTCTTTCAGCATATCATGACGCTTACCTCGTCTGCTTCGGTACTATCCTTTACCCTTGCGCCCTATGAGGGGTAGTCATAAATGTCTACTTCTGAACATGCCATTGGAGCCAAAGGAGAATGCAAAACAAGATATAATTTCTAAACAAACAAACTAACTAAATGCGCCATCGTCATCTCACCACGCCTGGGTCAATGTGTATACAGCATATGTATTTCGTTCCCAGTGCCTCCCTTGCAGAGGATGTATGATAGTACAACGCGATCATTTTGATCGCGGTACTTTACATTGCGGATTTTACAGCGCAAGTCGTTCCAAGAATTGCGTTGGAGGGCGCGGATTGAGGATTAATATGATTTTCTATTCCAACTCCAGCCCACGTAACAGAAGGGAAGGTATTGGAATAGAAAATCCCAATATTCCTTAACCAAGAGCGCCATCCAGCGCCAGTCGTAGTAACGACTTGCGTTGTAATGGCAGCGTGGTAAAGTTTGTGCGGCGTAAACACTGCGTTGTAAACGATGTTTCCCCTTACAGATTTGCTATTCCTTCCTTGCCATAAGAGACTCATCTTGACACATAATTCGGCTCCTCCCGTGGCATTCTTCTCAATTTGTAGATGCGTGTTGTGCTCTTGTGTTAGTCCTCGATCTTATCCTGAGTTTGGAGTATTATGTATCTGTATATCTGTATCCTCACCTCCCATATCATTTCCCTGTACGGTATTGTTTCTTTCTTTCCTGTCCATATGCGTTAATTTGCACTCTTCCTCCATTACTGAGATATAAGTGGTGTCTAAAAACATAATACTTTTTTAAGGGTATTTTTAGAGCATGAAGCTGCCTCAAGAGGCAGGAAACATCTGTATATAGCAGGTCTGCCAACTTACATGGCGCTGCCATGTGACCCATTGCTTCATCCAGCCCCACACAGTGATTCAGGGATGAGGCACAGTCACTCAGTGAGCTGGAAACCCTTGCTCAGAATAGGTTTCCAGCTCAAGTGTGAATGCTCTTCCCACTTGGGTACCGTTTAACACCTCCCCAGGGCTTACCAGGTGCCTGTGGGTGATTTTGTTGTTACAGTGCCAGAGATAGATGCTCTTGTTAGACACCGCAGTGGGCCCAAAGCTTCATTCTCCAAGACCCTGCTGCCTTCTCTCTGCACAATCACATGTGGGAAATATCTGAGGTGGGCTGATATGACAATGACACATGATCCACATGCAGTGTTAAGGAATGTATTTAGGGATGTTTACTGAAACTGTTGCCTGCAGCTTGCATTAGGGCATCTGCAAACTACGGGTGCCTGTAGAAAGAGAGGGAAATCAGTGCTTGGGACATAGATAGATAGTAAAGAGATGAACTTTAGAGCTTGTATATAATTCTATGTTGTTAGATCATGCCTTAGGTGTTGGGGCAAGATACGACTTTAGTCTTCTAGCAAATGAGAAGAAGGCCTAGTCCAGAGGATGTTCTTTGAGGGTTTCTTTGATTTCAAGCATGGCAAGCAAGAAACAATGGGGCATATTTACAGGCCCTCAGTGTCACTGAAGCAGCACTTTTTTTGACACTCGGGTGGCGCAGCGCCAATCTCCATATTTATCAGGTGGCTCTAAGCCACTTTGCGTGGCTTAACGCCACCTTGTAAATATGCCCCTTTCCACTGCTGTCCTCTGCGGCAAAGGAGCGGTCAATGATTGTTGCTGTGTGCGTTCCACCGCAACACCCATTGCTTTGCTGTCCCTTCATGCACATAAACAGTCGTCCCTGCAGCGTAGTCACCCTTGAAACAAGGCAGCAGGATGCCTGCGCTGGCACTGGGCAGCTTTTTTTGCACCAGCGCTAGGGGGAACACAGGGGTGCACGTATTCTTGTGAATACGATGCATCCCTTCGTTTTAAAAATGTCGGAGCACGACACTGCCAAATTTGGCACAGCTCCTTGCTCCGACATTTTCTAGTGAATATGCCCCAATGTGTCATGCAGTTGCTATAGGAGAGTAGAATCCTTCTTGTCAAGTAATCCAATCAAGTTGAGATCTGACACAATAGTATCCCTAGCAAGGGAGATGAATGCAGAGCATTTTAGTGGGCATATGCTTTTGATGTACCCTGGTGCTGAGAGGTGGATGGAAAGCATGGTTGGGCAATTGGTTCTTGTAGAAAACTCCCAAGTCAGCTACAAGTGGTATTTGTAGCAGCTTGTTCCCATAATTCTCACTCATGTTGGTTGTAGTAAAATCACCAGGTCTTCAGGAGGACATCTTCAGACATCTCTGATGTCAGGAAGCATGGAAAAACTTCAAGGCCCTTGTCCCACTTAAGGTACACTTCCCAAGCTAATGTCTGTGTTTGGATAAAGGCAAATTTACAAAGTTTAAATTTTCTATTTTAAGGGCCTGCATTCCACCGTGAAGTTTTTTTGTCCTACCTTCCATTTTATTTCACAGCACGAAAAACCAGAAAAAGCTGAGCACAGCTAACGGAGTATGATTCGTGCATATTAACATCAGAATCTGCGCAAGATAATATGTACAGTATTATTCCTTTTCAAGGTAATGTTTTGCAGAATTTTTCAGTGCACAATGGCATTGTAGAAGGAACAAATGCTTTTTAGCACCAAATAGGTCATATGCAACAACAACTGAAATAAGTCAGTATTTTGATGTGTAAATCCCCCCCAAAAAATCAATCTCCAACTTTTCCACAATTTATATACATTTTCCAAAAAGTTGTCTTTTTGAAAAAAAAATTATTTGCAGTTTACTGTGAGCCAACATGTGTTGTGGTAGCTGGGCCATGAAAAATTAAAAGATGTATTGGGATCAATCTCTATAAGATAGGAGTTCTAAAAATATACTGAAAGCCACTGTAAACATTATTTGTGTTGTAAGGTTCTGGTTTTTGTCCCTAGGAAAGAACTGCACCACAAAAGAAATCTGGTTTTAAAACCTCGGAAGACGAGGCAAGCAAAGAGGAAAGTAAAGATTAAATTGTGCAAGAATATGGCTTCCACCTTAAAAAAATCTTTTCATTTTACCTCTGTGCCCTGACACCAAACATTGACAGGTGTTTGGTATTTCTTGGTCCACTCCATGTCCTGTCAGCAGGGACTATTTTCACATGGATTCCTGGAATACCCACCTTAACTAAAAGATGGAAGGTCGCCTAATAAGCTGTTCCCTGCCTCGGTGACATTTGGAAGGCGGTTCAGGAGGGAGCCTGGCGGACCAGAGGGAGAGCTGCCAAGTGCAGGTGAAGCCTGGCTCTCTGCACCGTGACAGGTCGGAGCATTAATTAGTTTCAGTCCTTCCACCGGGAGAAACCCGAAGACTTGCTGCTGCCTGAAGTTAAGCTGGGAATATTCGGGCCCTGACCTCGGGCTCACTCCATGTCATCTTTACAGCTGTACCGAGTTTGTTTCTGCTCAGATGCAGCAAATCCACTGCTGAGTTCCACTAGAAGTGAAGTCAGGGCGAATGGTGTGCTCCAGTTTTTATTATTATGATTAGAGCTCTCTTGCCAAGCAGCTCAAGATGTCTGTTTGCAAAAAAATGCCTATTGTCAGCATACAGTGGGCTTAAAGCCCTCTCGTCGCTTGCTATTGGCTGGCGTGAATGCCACTCTCATTTACTTGCTTTTTATTTGCTAGCTTGCGTGAGCTTTGCTTCCTCTTCTCGAGTTAGTCCCTCACCTGGAGCATGGACTTATTACCACTGCTTACTTATTTATTAAAACCATTATACGCATATAATGCGAAATTTTTTGTCTAATACAACTTAGAAACGAAAAAACACTATAAACAGAAGTACCAACTTAGCAAAGAGCACTGCAGAATAAAATACATTAGATTATCACCATAGGCCAGTGGTTTTCAAACATTTTAATGCTTCGCCCCTCCAGTGGGAAAATAATTTTTCACAATTATTTTATTAAATTGGCAATGTTTAAATAAGTCGGTACATATTTAAAAACTGCAGCTACGTTTTGTTACTGTTTTAAAAAGGAAATCCAATACATGATCGCCAAACATACTATTCTGGTCAGACAGGCCTTACTAACACGTATAAGTATCCACAGTGTGACTAGTAGGAGTGGGGGGTTTGAAGAATATTTGAAGTCCCTTCCCTTTTGACACCTTTTCCCAGCTAGGATATCAGTAGCAAAAGATGGTGGTGATGGCACATTACATACTTCTTTTGGCCAGAGTTTGCGCCCCCCTGGGATCACATGAGGCCCCCTTAGGGGGGCCCACCCCCCAGTTTGAAGACCCCGCCCATAAGCAATGCACCTGTATATACTGTTATCCCCAATATTATTTTAAACTTAATAGCCTACATGCACTCCTAGTATTCTAAAACTCAAAATATAGTTTGCTTCCGAATGGAGGTTTATCCAGTACTTCCACTGTGGGTGTCTTGTTTTGGCTATCTTATAAGAATGTAAGATCATTTTGGAAGGAGAATTAACAAGTATTATGGCAAAGGAACAATAGGAAATTAATTAAGGGCGCTGCATAGGGATTAGTAGTATAAGGAATATACCGAAACTGATTTGAGATTACCTTCAAATACAAAAAGACTCTGAAGATATTTGTGTAACTTTAGGTTGTAAGGAACCTGCAAGAATTCCAAACAGTCCTTATGAACATATGGTGGCCAGAGAATTGGGAGAGGAGCAGGGCACAAGTCCTAAAAGAAGTGGGGGGACGCTGTCACCGGAAGTGACATCACAACACGAAGTGACGTCACGAAAGGTGGCTTGCACCATCAGGCGCATTGCCTCCCCGCGCTCACCCTTTAGATGCGATTGCATCTGAGAAGCCAGCGCGTGAGCAGCGTGTTGAGTGAGCTCCGATCTCGTCCCAGAGAGGCCAAAGAGTGAAGTCCAGCTGTTTGGCAGGGGGGGCGGCCCCCCCTGGTAAAATAAGAGGGGGGACGCCGTCCACCCACGTGTTACCCTGACTCGAGCCCTGGAGAGGAGAGCTTTACAGGCACATACACAGGACAGGACAGGTCGAAGCCCTGTGGCAGAGGGCAGAGGCTGCGCGTTGAGCGCTTGAAAGCGACTTTCCTTTTTTAAAGCCCATTTACCTTGCTCTGCTGACTCAGAGCAGCCTGTTAACATCACCGTCCCGCTGAGTACGAGCGGCGGACGGGCATCTTGGATTTTTTTAATCACTCCCCCCTCCCGCCTTCCTGACTCCTCCCCCACAGCGTCGTAGCCTACATAGGCTCCGCCCACCTTCACTCTCGCGTAGGTCGAAGCCCTGTGGCAGAGGGCAGAGGCTGCGCGTTGAGCGCTTGAAAGCGACTTTCCTTTTTTAAAGCCCATTTACCTTGCTCTGCTGACTACGAGCAGCCTGTTAACATCACCGTCCCGCTGAGTACGAGCGGCGGACGGGCATCTTGGATTTTTTTAATCACTCCCCCCTCCCGCCTTCCTGACTCCTCCCCCACAGCGTCGTAGCCTACATAGACGTCCCTCATGCGTCAGCGCAGCGGATGAGCGCAGCGGGCGCGCCGGAGGCGCGCCGGAGTTGCGCCTGAGTTAAGCCCGTCTGCGCCCGTCCGTGCCTCGGACGGGCCCAGGGCTAACCCTCTTACCAATATTCCTCGACGCCCTGTTATCACACCCATTCGGTACTCTCGTGGTCTCCTCATGTCGATGAAAGCCTGCTCCTGTCAGTGCTGTGCCTCATGGGAGGTGGCAAACAGTGCTTCCCGGGTCTGCCAGGTGTGTAAATACCGTTTTCAGCCCACGCTTAACCCTTTGCCTCCCCGCCCTGTGGCCCCTTCACTGGTCCATGCCGGTTTGATCAATGCTAGGTCACTGGTCAAACATGCAGCAGACATTTTTGAGCTGCTGAGTGACAATCAGCTGGATCTCCTTTTCATCACGGAAACCTGGCTCAATGATACCTGCGCCCCCTCTGTTGAATTGGCCGTTCCACGCGGTTTTAAAATTGTCAGATCTGACCGCCCTCTAGGTCGAGGCGGGGGGATAGCAGTTGTCTTTCGAGAACATTGGTCCTTTTCTTACGACTCCCAACAACAATTGCCTGAAGCCGAGATGCTCCATTTTTCCCTAATTTTTAACGCCCACTCTTCTATAGGTGGCACGCTGGTCTATCGCCCTCCAGGTCACGTTGGTAACTTTGTGCAGGCCCTAGAAGAATTGATAGTCCCTCGGATTTTATGTCATTCCCGGTATCTTCTCCTAGGGGATTTTAACATTCATGTTGACAGCCCGGACCTACCAGAGGTAGCTCGCCTTGCAGAAGCTCTCTCTATGGCCCAACTAAGGCAATGGGTAGCTGACCCTACCCATTTAGGAGGCCATATTCTCGATCTGGTATGTTCTAATTTCGATATCACTTTGACTCATCCTGAGCCAGTAACCTGGTCGGACCACAAGCTTATCAGATTCTCTTGGCCTCTGATAATTGCTGCTGTGATCCATTCCCAAACTGCCCATACACAGAAGATCAATCTTAACACCCTCTCTGAGGGTCTTGCTGCTTCTCGCCCTTCACTACCTTCTGATATCGAGGCCGCAGCCAACGCATTTAACTCATGGGTGGAATGCGCTACTACTGCATCAATTAATAGTAGTCGGGTCTGTAGACTCCGTTCTACCCCCTCCAAACCCTGGTTTTCCCCGGCCCTCCGAGACCTTAAATCAGACTGTAAAAAGCTGGAGAGGCTGTGGAGACAAGCCTATCTTCCCGAGGCAAAAAAGGATCTGCGGGTTGCACAAAAAAAGTATTATGCAGCCATCAGATCGGCCAAACGCAGCTATTTTGCAGGACGCATTAATAAAACAAACAACAACAGTAGGGAAATTTTTACGATTGTAAAAAGTTTTGTGTCCCCCTGTGCATCACAACCTTTGTTGCCTGCTTCGAAGGAATGGTGCGAAGAACTATCTGAGTTTTTTATTGAAAAAATCGCTAAAATTCAGGAGGACCTACAAAATGTTTGCAATGGCCCCACACCACCTCTAACCACTCTGCGTCCCTCAATGCCCACGCATACTGAGCAATTGGTTACGTTTACTCCCCAATTAAAATCTGACATCACTTCTATTGTGGCTGCTCTAAAATCAGGATCCCCCTCTGACCCTTGCCCGGCTAGAGTATTTGCGGGATTAGCGGAAACATTGGGAAATGAGGTTACCCAGCTGATCAACCTTTCGCTCCTTACAGCTACAGTCCCTGCATGCTGGAAGCAAGCCAAATTACTTCCATTGCTAAAAAAAAATCGATTAGACCCGGCCACGCCGTCTAATTACCGGCCTATATCTTTGCTCCCAGCTCTTGCAAAGATTTGTGAAAAGACTGTCTTTAAGCAGCTGGATAAATTTGTTGAGTCAACTGAGGCCCTACATCCAGCTCAATCCGGATTCCGGGCCTCCTATAGCACCGAGACGGCCTTGGCCGAAATCTCAGAAGCTATTCGGGAGTGCCTTGACGGAGGTGGCAGAGCGGCTCTGATTTTATTGGACCTCTCTGCTGCCTTCGATACGGTGCCTCACTCCCTATTACTCGCCAGATTAGCAGGTATTGGTGTCACTGGTCCAGCATTTGACTGGCTGACTTCTTATTTGAATAATCGGACTCAACAGATCTGGCTGCCCCCATATGCCTCCACCCCCAAACAACTTTCCACAGGTGTTCCCCAGGGGTCCATTTTAAGCCCCTTGCTTTTTAATATCTACCTCACTCCGCTGATTTATCTCGCTGAACAACTAGGGGCAAAAATGATGGCGTACGCCGACGATACGCAGCTTTTGTTCACCTGGCCCAAAGATAATTTAGATACGTCGGATGCCCAACTCTGTCTGTCCTCTGTTTTTCAATGGCTGGCACACGCACAATTAAAATGCAACGAGAGTAAATCCGAGGTTCTGTTGTACGGCTCTTTTCCTGAGAATTTTAGTGAGCGTCTCTGGCCTGCTGATCTCCCTCCCCCAAAAGCCACATCTGGCCCAGTGAAAAACTTGGGAGTCTGGTTTGGTAAGAACCTTAAGTTCGAGGACCATATAAAGAAACTCACGGGGGTTTGTTTTGCCACCCTAAAAACCCTACGCAGGTTCTTCCCTCTTCTACCACAAGAAGCAAAAGAGACAGTCATCCGTGCCTTAATTCTCTCTAGGCTAGACTACTCGAACGGACTGTTCTGTGGATTGCCGGCATACCTGATTCACCGCCTTCAGGTCATTCAGAACGCCGCCGCCAGACTCCTGTTTAATGCACCTAGGCGCCTCAGTGCCCGTCCCCTGCTTTGTGCTCTCCACTGGCTCCCGGTCGCCCACAGGATTTTGTTCAAGGTTCTGGTGCTGGCCTTCCGAGCCATCTATCAAACTGGCCCTGTCTATCTGAGAAAAAGGTTCTGTCTGTATGTACCTAACCGCCCTCTACGTTCGGCCAACTTGTGCCAGATGTCTGTCCCCAAATTTAAATATTGCAGACTTGGCGGCCAATCAATCTCGGTAAAAGCAGCAAAATCCTGGAATGCCCTTCCCTTCCACTTAAAAACTGCACCGTCTCTTAATATTTTTAAGAAAGGACTGAAAACTCACCTTTTTAATATTAAATTCTAATCCCTTCTGCTATGTTTCTTAATATTTGTCCTTTCCCAGTCTGCTCCGCCTTTACCGCGCCAGGATACTATTTTTTAGTAATAGAGCGCGTTATAAAAGCCTTTAATAATAATAATAATAATAATATAAATACCCTTTCTTGTCTTCTTTCCATGCACCCATATATAGCCACAAGGCCGCAGCTTCTCACCTCTTAATGTTCAAAGAATGATACCAGGCATCAAAGCTCCTCCTCCAGAGTGTAGCTCTACTCATCAACCGTCATTCATTGTAACTCCAAGTCGCCAGCACATAACTACCC
Organism: Lissotriton vulgaris; assembly: GCF_964263255.1. Taxonomy (NCBI): domain Eukaryota; kingdom Metazoa; phylum Chordata; class Amphibia; order Caudata; family Salamandridae; genus Lissotriton; species Lissotriton vulgaris. Next base: position 101,750,045 of record NC_141700.1, read on the forward strand.
ATTTCCGTTCATGTTGTCCTTGATGTTAAATTTTATACAAACTAATATCGGTATATCAACTGTTGGATAAAGATAGGTTTTATCCCAAGAACTGACTGAAATGGCGAAAGTCTCCCCTGTTTCCCCTATAATACACAGAATAATTGAAAAAAAGAAAACATGCATTCTTGAATTGACTCTTTGTACACTAGATTGTAACAGTAATGTATATCTCATTTCTAGCCCTGAAATAATCTAGCTAAGATCTAAATGTGTAATCTAGAGCATTGCAGGCAACTTGACTTATGGCTTACAAATATGTGCTACGGGTATGTTCTTTTTGTACTAACCTTTGGTTTTCAAGTCCCTTTAGATGGCCAGGTGAGGGTGGACTTTTTGCATTTTAGGTAGGCCTTTTCATTAGAAGGGTTTAAGCCAAAGAACCTTTTCAATGTTATTGTGAGACCACAAGCTATATGTTGCCACTTCTTAGACATATATGTTAAGTTTGAGATTTGAGTTGGTTGACCCCTTGTTTGAATAACGGACTGCCAGGATATTACATATTTTCAGAAATGTAGATAGTTGGGGTTTCTCTGAATTACATGTCAATCTGTTGCAGAGAGTAGATGATGCTCAAAAAGGATCTCACCTTCTGATGGAAAGATATTTAGGAACATCACAGCATCAGTGGAAAACAAAGCTTGTCAAGGAATGGATCAGTCCCGTATTTCTGGGAGAAGTGCAGGGCCTGCCACGTAGAAGGCTGCGTGCCATTTCACACTGTATTGTATTTTAATTGTATGTATATAGCGCTTACTAACCCTGACCAGGTGTTGAAGCGCTTTTCGGCGAGTAGCATGACACTCTCTGTTTCATTAGCAGCAAGAATAGTCTACCCAGTACTTATCTGATATGGTGCAGACTGGGTTTGCCGGGAAGTTGGTTGCCTTCCGTATTCTGCACCCTCTGTTGTTGTTTGAGTATTTATTGTGACTGGTCGAGATTCAGGACATTAAAAATATCAAATGTTGATGCAGGGGTCTCCAAACCGGTCCTGGAGGGCCGGATCCATACCAGATTTTTGGGATAACCCATTGAGATACATGTAGTAATTTTAAAAATCTGGCACGGATCCGGCCCTCCAGGACCGGTTTGGAGACCCCTGCACTAAGGCAATCACAATTCAACTCTTTTGTTCAAAGTCATCAACAGTAATATCTACTGATGCTTTGGGTTTGGAATGAAACAGCCCACCTTGGCTGGTAGTTCGGTGAATCGAAGGAGACTTCTTGATCCGCATACACCCCAAGATTCTTTGCCTTGGAGAGAGGCTTGGGACGTTCTTCAGGTTCAACTGGCCTTTTAGAATGCAAGAGGGAAGACGAGTGCTGTGAAGACACGAGGAGCAGGTAATGACTGAACATGTCTTGTGGGTGTTCACCTACTACTGCAACTGTTCTCAACTCAATCATGCCCACAGTCAAGGTAGGGAAAGTCTGGGATTTTACTCTTTCTGAATATGTGTGAAGTTCCATGACTTCGCCCGAAGCATAGCTTCGCCTTTCCACACCATGTTTCCCGCACTTGCATATCCTGTCCAAAGTGAATCGGACATCCGGCCGAGGAGAAATGTGCTTCTCCGCTGTAACTGAGCGGTGACCTAGGCGCGAGTAGTAATGCAGGGAAACACAAGAGCTGACACTGGGCAACCATGCAAGCTCTTTACCTGGGACTTCCGGCTGTGGGGAAAGGAAAGGTGTGTTGGGTCGCTATAACACAATGGTGGGGTTTAGCGCGGTTCCCTTTCTTGACCCAATTAATTTTTAAATGTTGCAAACTGAAATGATTATTATTTATTATTATTATTTGACATTTGTTGAGCGCACAGCTACCCCCAACGGGGGTGTCCCGGCGCTGAGGAATGCAGGAGGGAGTGGCAGTAGCTTGTTTATATTGATGACTTAGTGGGCTGAAAATAAAAAGGTTTTCAGTTTGCCCCTAAACTGAGATTCAGTGTCGGTCATCCTAAGGCTGGTGGGCAGAGAATTCCACAGTTTGGATACTGCCACTGTGAAGGCTCTACCACCCTTTCTCGCAAAACGGAATCGAGGAGTTGACAGCAGGTGAAGGTGGTTCGATCTGAGGTTAAGAGTGGAATGCACTGGTTTTAGTCTGTGACTCAGGTATTTAGGGCCTTTCCCCTTAAGAGCTCTAAAGGCTAGTATCAGGGCCTTGAATTTAACGCGGGCAGTGATCGGTAGCCAGTGCAATTTCTTCAAGTGTGGGGAGATTGAGTGACGATAGGGGACTTTGCAAATCAGCCTGGCAGCAGCATTCTGCACAATTTGCAGTCTGTGCAGCAGGTAGGCGGGAAGTCCCACGTACAGGCTATTCGCATAGTCCAAGTGTGACGTAATTAGAGCATGTGTCACTGTTTTCAGAGCTTCCTTGGGAAGAAAGGGGGACATTTTTTTTATCATCTGGAGTTTCCCGAAGCATGCTGAGGTGACTTTCTGAATCTGAGTCTTAAAAGATAGGTCGTTATCAAATTGAACTCCGAGATTGCGGGCCACCCTCACCGGGGCAGGTGGAGGGTTGAGTTCCGCAGGCCACCAAGTAGAGGGGGGTAGGGGGAGTGTCTGATTAAAAAATAACACCTCAGTCTTATCCGTATTTAATTTTAGCGTGTTAGAGGTCATCCAGGCCACGATATTGGAAAGACAGCTTCTGAAATTGTCGAAACCTGAGGGTGAGTGATCTTTAAAAGAGAAGATAAGCTGAGTGTCGTCAGCATACGATATCACTTTTACCCCTAAAGACTCGATTACCTTTGCTAAGGGTGCAACGTAAATGTTGAAAAAGAGGGGGCTAAGAGTAGAGCCCTGGGGCACCCCGCAGTCGAGTGGTTTCCTATCCCTGGACCAGAAAGGGCGGCACCAGACTTGTTGTGTGCGGCCTGTGAGGAAGGAGGAGATCCACGCCAGAGGGGTGCCGTGAATCCCCATCTCACGGAGTCTCCCCAGGAGGATGGCATGGGAGACCGTGTCGAAGGCCGCATACAGGTCGAGGAGCACTAACATAGCCACCTCTCCCCTGTCCACGGTTTCCCGCACCGTCTCCGCCACCTCTAGTAATGCCGTTTCCGTGCTGTAGCCGGTCCTAAAACCGGATTGCGAGTCATGCAGCAGGTTCTGGTTTTCAATATAGTCCGCTAGTTGTTCCTGTACTATTTTTTCCAAAATTTTGGCCGGTTTTGGTAGCAGGGATATCGGACGGTACTTACTGAGGACAGCCGGGTCCGCGTCGGGTTTCTTTAAACTGATGACAGTTCCGCTTGCTAAATCACATGGTTCATTTAGTTAAAGAGATATGCCACCAACAACTGGACAAGCAACAAGAGGGATCTAACTGCCAGTTCCTTCAACACTCACAGTAAGAGATTCTCCATAATTCCAGGTTTCATATTCCAAGCTTAAGGTCCAACATATTACTAACAAGGAAGCACACTCCTCATCCATTAACAAAACTAAATATTACAAAACAACACAAAGACAAATGCACCTATTTACATTTATATAACACACCCAAAAACGAATATTCAACCAATTTTTAAAGAATGCAGTCTCTCTTTGGTCTTCTCTATGCTCTTGTACTGGTCCTCCTCTCATCAGACGACTGCGGGACTTGACTCTCCATCTGCACGTTTGTTAGCCGACTCATGTTGCATGTTGAGTCACTAATTTGCCACACTACCTTCCGTCCCACCCTGGTGATGTGGAAACAGTCCAATTACTTTAAAGATCTTGACTTATTTTTACAAAGGTGTTTGACTCACATATGGAATCCACATCACTCCATACAGAAAGCTACACTCCACAGATTATGATCGCTTTCGAAGCTTCTTTGACTAATTTCTACACCTTTCATCGCCCTCCTTTCATCTACCTGTGCGATCTCACTCTCAGAAAGCCACACCACAGCCAATTTCATTCCAGGCCCACTGTTTTTCAACTAGACAAACAGAGGAAATGTTCCTCTGACATCCATGCTCCATGAATACCATTCACCTACGCTAGCTCCATTCTTTTATCATCCACTTCAAATGTTCAACTAATCAATTGGTCCTGGAGTTGTAGAAAGCCATTCTGAGACATCTCACTGACATCTTTTTAAGAGCACCTTCAATTTCTTCTGAAATCAGTCACATTTAATTACTGGTGGTCAAAGTTACTAGAACCCCGTCCAAGAAAAAAAAATTCAAGAAAGAAATCCACAAATATTGTTGTCATCAAATTCACTGCATTCATTACTCCCCAAATGATAGTCTGACAGAGCTAATGTCAATAGAGCTAATGAAAATCTTCCATCTAATCTTTACCAATCCCATCCCCCAAAATCAAACGGTAACTTGACTCATGATCTATCTTCCACTTCTAATGGTGATATAATGGTTTCTTAATAGTCTTATCTTCTCACTTGCTGCACATTGTAATTTGTATGCCATATTTGTAAACCACAAACATGTCCTCCCTTAAGGTTTCAAAGCGCTGTGGGCCGTCAGGGAGATTAAGTGAGCTATTGCCCAGGGTCATCTGACGCTGAGCTGTGCTGCTGCCGGCGATCGAACAGTAAGTCCTCGGCTCTGGAGTCAGCCGCTCTGGCCGCTGCGCCACACCTCTCACTACACACATATGACTTTCCCTTACACATGACTTTCCCTTTAACTCCAATGTCGGACACCAAATGTACTCTTTCACTACACGCTTGGTAAGCTTCCTCCCAATATGCCTCTAGGTTAAATCAATCAACTTTTCATGAACTCCAAGTGAATGTATCAGCTAAAAACCTTATGCCTGTCAAAGCCGATCTGATTTCTCACTTCCCAGGACTTGCTAGACTTTAGGTACTTATCCTGTACTTTTAGCTAAACTAATACTACCCATTTTCTCATAAAGTTTAACGCAGCATCACCCTTACCGCACTTATTTGCCTTTATCTAGGTTGATCCCTTAGGACTCTGTAACAAAATATGTCACACCAAACCCTGCAGTTCGAGGAGTGGCGCACGCGCTTGTGGCCATTCTCTGCACTAGATGAGCACTTGCAGTATTGAAGGCCTTAACTTGGCCGCCTTCTTCTGCCCACTCTCAAGACTACCGGTCAGGTGCGTTTGAGCCGCAGCAGATAATGCACAACCCCAAGCGCTCTCCTGCTTCTGCTGCCACTGCACGAGGGCCGTGCACTGTTTAGTTTTATATCCAGCACATTGTCCCCTTCCTCCCAGTAATGCACCAGTAGTTGAACTGGACAAGGATTCATCCCCCTAGCCTTCTTACTCAGTGCTTTATGGGTAATGGGTTGAAGAGATTTTTCACCATGTATTCCCTTTGAAAATCTAATGGCTGATTTGTCTCTGCTTCAACAGTAATAAATTGCTACTGTGGTGCAAACAGTGCTTAATTTGAGCCAGTGGTTTCCAGTGCTCAGCACCAGCACTTAATTGTCAACACTGCACTTATGACAGTCTGCCACATGGTGGCGCTGCTCATCTAATTTAGAGATAAGCAGAACAACGGGTGTTTATGATTACAATATACATTAAAAATAAATAATACCTGCCTCCCCAGCCATTCCCATAGCTTTGGGGGCGTGGAATAATCTGAACGGTCACAATTGCAGGCGAGAGTGATTGTTAGCAGCTGTTTTGGCAGCAATGACAAGGGCGATGGGTGGTGCAAGCTTCAGTGGCCTACTGGTCAGGGCCCTGGCATGTATGATTTTACAAATTAAGCACTGGGTGCAAATATCTTATAAATACATTTGGCATGTTTGTGGGTAAATTATGAACTGTAAAGAAGGACTGGGAGAGCCTAGAAGCTAGTCTTGTGAAATCTACTACAATAAAATAGTACTCATTGCTGTTCAGTTTCTATGGCTCTTTTATTAGTAAATCATTCAATAAGAATGACATAGCAGTTTTAATTTTATTTATGAATGTTCTTGAGGGATCTTTATATAGCCAAGGTCAACCACAATCCTGGATACTAACTAGGAGATCAGCGAAGCAAATGTCCGCCATAAGTGCCCAAGTGTTCTCTTTGTGACTTTTACAGTGGTGACGAATTGTGCAAGTCAGAAGGGAAGAAGGTTTGAGACGTCGCTCAGTGAATCTGTACAGACAGGGTTATCCATTGTTGGTCCATGAAGGATCAAGCCATGCCAGATTTTTAGGATGGCCACATGAGATACAAAACGCTATTTTCAACACTAAGGGGGTCATTAGGATGACGGGCGGACTTTGTCCGCCCGCCATCCTATTGGGAAACGGGACCACCCGCCATAAGTGCGGGGGTCCCGTGGGGGCAATTAGGATGCGCCCGCCACAGTGGCGGGTGCATCCTGCATTCCTGTCATTGTGGCGGGTGGTGCACTCAGCACCGCCCGCCACAATGCCAGGAAGGCATGTTGTGCACTTCCATGCACAACATGGCAAGCCCCGCCCAGTGCCTGCCATGTTGTGCATGGAACTGCTGGAGGGTACCATAGGTACCCCCCACGTGCACCCCTCACCCCCCAGAATTCCTGGGGGCCCGCAACGGGCCCCCGCAGTCCATTCCTGCATGCCTTTCCATGGCGGCAATGCCGCCACAGAAAGGCATCTTTCCGCACCCATCATAATATGGATGGCGGTGTCTAACAGACACCCCCACCATATTAAACCCTTTTCCGTCCGGTCAACTCGCGGACGGTCTTTCCGCCCGCCGCGGTCCCCCCATCATACTAATATGTCAGGGGGAAATGGTTGACGGGCGGGCTAGGATGTAGGGTGGATCGCCACCACCATACGGGCAGTGGCGATCCACCCTACATCCCAATGAGCCCCTCTGTGTACATTTACCTCCATAAATACTCATTTATTCCTGGCAGAAATCCACAAAATGATTCATGGCATAAATTGATTTACTACTGACAATGTATCCACTACAATAAATCTGCAGGGGTAAATCTCACACAAAGGGTGTTAAGTGAGAGTTTTAAGGTGTACTTTGCAGTGTAAGTTTGGGAACATGTACTCCTTTAGGTAGTTAACAAACTCAGATCCGACCCTGTCCCATCCTGAAGATAAAGTGATTCACCTTCAAGGATGAGAGGGTGGAATAGATTTCCTCGAGCTTTTTGGCAGTGGGTGTTTCTCCAGTGGAAATATGTTTTTCCTGCAGAGGAGAAAATGTGCATTTGCAAAGCAGACTCCATAATCCATGTGCTCAAATTTATGTTTGACAGATTTCTGCAGAGGCAATAGACTGCCACAAGAGATAAAACATGAAATTTCCCTGAGGCCGCTTTCCAGCGTATTTCTAGGAATGTTTGTAAATTGAAAAAAATATATTATTACCTTCAGGTGGAAATGTAAATCTGTTCTTTTATGGGGTTTTCTGCGAAAAAGACAGAATGAATCTAAATCGGTTGCATCTGCATAGCGATTATTCTGAAAATCTGTTGTGCTTCTATTGGGCCTATATTATGTGACTTCAGGGTCCGGTTGGTAAGGTGGGCACTCGAGCAATGGGCCGGTATCAGAGTTGCAGCTGCTGGCCACTCTTTTGGCCAGCATGGTGGGTGATTTGGGCTGTGTCTGTGCTATTCAGATGCTGCCATTAGCTAGAGGGGGGCCTGAGCAGCCTTTCTGAAGGCAGATGGGCCTCTATTACCACTCTTTTACTACCGGAGCGGAGGTGTCATTCCCTTTCTCTAGCTGGACCGGCACATTAATGTATGCAGATTGAGCAGGGCAGGGGGCCTGAGCAGAAGTGGCCTTACCCAGTGCTTAAAATGGTAAAATAGAAGTGCAGGTACTCTGTGCCAGAGTACCTGCTTGTTTCTGAGAAGTGCCAGTACTCTCCAATTAAAAGTATTACTGTTAATCATGGGAAGTGCAGGTACTCTCCCTATCAATATAAAAAAAGTGCCAGAACTCATTAAGGACCAATTAAAGCACTGGCCTTACTTATATTCAGGTGTGGTTCACCATTGTAAACTAATCCATGTACAATTATTCCTGGCAACATTTGCATTTTGTTTTTATCTCAGTGAAATTAAGAAAACACCATTCTTTTAGAGGACCCCCCTTCTTTTCATTATTCTTAAAACACTGAAGCAGTGTTTTTTGGAAAGGCATAATTCACAAGAAACTTTTTTTTAGTGTGCCTGGGCCTATTTTTGATCCCAATACAACCTTGGGTGACGTGAAGTAGGGGAAAGAGAGGACTAGGAGCCAAAATAGGCCTCAGGCCCAGGCTCCACCTGGCCACCCGCTCCTGCCACTCGAGGCAACGGTATTTACGCGTCCAGTGGTGCTATTTGGCTATTAAATAAAAAACAAACGGATTTGCATGTAATGGCTCTTCCTTTGTGCTTCCGCGAGCAGCGGGTCCATCCGGGTCTCGCGGGCCTCCCCCTTGCACGCGACCCCCCGCTCTCGAAGCTTCCTAAACCCGGTGACAGGCGGTCATTAGGTGCAGGTGAAAGCGCCGGAGCCATTTGCGCCTCGCGCGCGCACCGCCGCCGCGCGACGGCAGCTGAGCGAGGAGAGAACCGGCCCGCGCGTCACCATGGAAACCGGCCTCTGCATCGTGTCACCCACCGAGGCGAAATTGATAAACATTACGAGGCATGAGGGGGAGGATAATTATGACACATGGACTTCATAATGCTCTGCTTATGGCCTGTCAGATGTCATTTTGGGACATTACGCTTCACGTTTACCCTTTTCCTCCAACAGCCCCGAGAGCGGCCATTTGCGTGGAATTGTCAGATTTGTTTTCGGTGCCTCCCCCCTCCGTCATTCGCAACAAGATGGAATTTGTCACTCCACAATCCGTGCCCTGTGTTGGGGGGAGGGGAGGAGGGTCCCCCATGGCCGGTCTGCTGCTCAGATCGCTGTCTATAATAGAAAAATAATAAAACGCAGACTCGTGCAGCTAAAAAATAGCTATTTAAAGCCATTGAGCATGTGAGCTCGTTTTCTTAAGCAGGACAAATAGGGTATAATTTTACTGCTCCCCAGGGTGGACTATTCCGTGCTAGAGGAGGTAACCCCAAAAGTGGAATGTACCATACCGTCTCCTCTCTTCTATCTAGGTGCACAGCCAAGATATATGGTTGCAAACAAGTCCCTCAATACTATTGGGTGGTAAAACTGCTGGGGGAAATATGGTTTCCTCACCCTTCCGCCACCTAACTTTATAGGTGGGCGAGTTTACAAATTAACAGGAGGAGCTGAGCCAAGGGTCTGGCTCGTATTTCAGAGCTCAGTTCACGAGCCAAGCCCTGAACATGTTTGCTATGTAAACATATAACAACCATCACGTGAACTATGACAACGCCTTTAAACATGAACCATTAGTGAACTAAGAGGCAAGACAGGTGTCATGTAAACCCTGTACATGAACCAGATTATTATAGAGCAAAATGACAGTCTACTACATCAAGCACAAGAGATTTTGTACCACTGGAGTTTAGGACGCATATTTGAAAGTGTTTTATTAAGCGATAATGACGAAAAAGGAGATTTGGTGAAATATCATATTTGCATAAGATCACACAATTTAAGCAGTAAGCCACGATGTAGCCAGGTTTTCTTGTTTCACTTTGTACAAATTAGCCACTAAATGGGTATCTATTTGTATTTTTTTAATGTAAATACTTAGTTTTCACCTCTGTGTATGTTTTCTGCAGCTTACATATAGTGCAAACTCGACCCAAGGGTATTGGAGTGCTTTAGTGGGCACTGATTACATTAAATCTGGTCACATTCATTTTTTAAAGGTTTGGAATTATTAAGTGATTTGTCTGGATTCACAGTATGCGGAGTCAACCCCAAGACTCTAACCTGGTTCTCCATTTACGAACACAGTAGGATAAACTCACCCACTGTCTACATTGGGCATCCCTAATCGCTCGCTGTCTACACAGGAAAAATAATGCTTTCTTTTGAATGACCCTCTTCCACTCTAGAAGTGGCATGCTTAATCATCGGTTCTTCATTCTGGTCCCTAAAAACCAGGTTGGGCTCAAGCGTATTCAAGGGAGCACTTTGAGTATTATTTAGCAGCCGGGGTCTTAGCGAAGTAAAATGGGGACAATAACCCTACTACCCATATCACTTGTCAAGTAGAACGTATCCTCTCCCCTTATAAGGTTCTCAAACCCCTCTCGCGGGAGACGCAGTTTTGTGTCTCCTTCTGTTGTATGGATCTCTAGTTACAAAGTCGGTAGCTCCGTAATGCCACATTCTCGGCAGAGGTGGGGTGGCAGGCAGAAGCCACTTGAAAGCTTGGCTCGTTATGGGCTTGTGGTTCCAACAGGACCACAAACGGAGCCAGAGCCAGGCTTCAGACACGAGCCTGGTTCGAGCTTTCAGTGGCGCACCCACCTCTACCTAAATTACCGAAAAATTTCCCAGTGTAAGCAAAATTTGCATCGCATTTAAAATATAAATTCAGCAGCAAGCGGCTGCTAGAACTCTACTTGGCCTTCCAAGAACTTGCCCTACGACCAATGCAATCCGCAGACTACATTGGCTGCTGGTGGCTAAACGCATTGAGTTCAATTCCCTTTGCATTGCCCATAAAATCTTGAATCTTTCTTCCCCAGCTATCCTGGCAAACCTACTCTCACCCTACATACCTACTCACCAACTACGATCCATGGGCCAGCATTTTGCAAAGTCACTAAAACTCATCTTTTTCCCATACTATAGGCTCTGCTTCCTCCAGTATCCCCCCAACTTCTGCTAAAGTTAGGGCTGGGACGCCCCTTTGCTGGGGCAGCTGTGTGCTTTATAAAACCTGCAACATAACATAACATAACAAACAAGAAGGGGTGGAGAGATTAGAATACATGTGTAACAACACGAGACAAAAAATACATCTGTTTTGAAAAACTGCCCTCACTCACACAGTGTGTGACATGCTTCATCATCGGGTCTTCTTACAAAACGCCCTGGTATAGCCACACTCAGAGCGGAGCATAAGGGAAGAGGTAAAAAATAAAAAATGAGAAATAACAAGACACAACACAAATATAACAAACAAAGTGATAGAACAGTGGATATCACCCTTTGACTGGGAATGATGATAAGACAAAGTGCAGTTAATGGGAAAGTGCTCTAAAACTGGTTTGTGGATACCAATCAGACCTTTATTTATAGGTTCCACAACCAACATTAAAAGAAATGAGGATGGCTCGTGTTTAGAGGAGAAAGTTAGGTTCTCAAATTACCCCTCCTGGTACTGCTTGTCCCAACATGTTTCGACTGACTTACTGTGCCACAAAGGTCACCCCGGTCTTCTTCAGGACGTCTATCATTCCCAGTCCTGGTATCGGCCCGACCGCAATTCGGTCAGAGTGCCAAAATAAACAGGTCTCTCATGATCATGACTTGATCATCACGTGTGGAGGAGATTTCCAACAACACGGGATACAACATAGTGGAAAGAAGCATAATAATATATATGCTTACATATACGTGCCAGATTGAGGAACCCCCTCTCAGGTATCTAATTTAGTTTTGTCTACCATGTGACCCTTTTAGAAATACTTATAGCATTACATATCCACTACATCCCCCTGAAGTTGGTCGCATTTACCACCACAGGTATTGTTTAAAGAAGAAAGAAAAATAAAATGTATAATGCTGCGTAAAACAGGTCACCACACCCTACTTTATGTACATCTACCTCAAGTCTATCATATTTAAAAAGGCATACATCTACACTGAATCTGTATAATCACTTAGAACAGTCCCCGACCGTGTACTCACCAAGTTTATCAATATTCAAAACTCGAAATAGCGCCCGGCAGGGAGGTCTCCTAAGAACACAACCTGTGTTCAAAACAGAGAAAAATTAACACGAGCCAAACCCCACTGTCTGTGAAGCTGATATAATAACTTCACACAGGGAGGTCATTCATGCCGACATCGGCAATTCTAAACAAACAATGTCTGGTGAACGTACAACCAAAACATCGAGAAGCAGAGCCGCAGCGTCCGCAACTAATCCCCCACCAACAAAACTCTGGACTCGGAACGATAGACATCCTGAAGAAGACCGGGGTGACCTTTGTGGCACAGTAAGTAGGTCAAAACATGTTGGCACTGTAGTGTAGTTCCTATATTCCCAGTAGGCTCTGCGCATTGGAATAATATATACTGTAGTTTAGACGTGGGACTGAGGTCTACTAGGTGTCTACCGAATATATTAAACTTAATAGTGAGTGCCAGCTAGCTCAGAGGTCACTAGAAACGTTCTCGAATTCACAAGAAGGGATTAGTTTCTGACAACCACATAAACATGACAACTTTGTTTCCCAAGAATAATAAATCAAATCTCTAGAGTCGAGGAAAGAATAGATACCTATTTTACTCAGTCAATCGTGCATGCTTCGTTTCACCAGAGATGCAGAGAAATAGAGAGATGGGCGTTTTCAATAAAAGTATTTATTGAACAGTCTTCTTTCTCAAGCGTTGGAAATGAACTGCTACAATCGTAATACTGGTTATAAAGTACAAGGCATATAATACACACAGTATTATAAAGTAGTACTGTAAAAGCATGATATGGTTTCTAAGCCATAAAAGTGCATAACATGTATAAAATACATACAGTAATAAATAATGACTAAAAGTACTCAACTGGTGCTTCTAAAATACACCTACCCCGGTGTACCTAACCCAAGTCTAGTATGAGGGAAGAAGTAAGTGAGTAGTAGCTTAAGTTTAGTAGTTGTCTGCCAGGAATCTATTCCAAGAATTCTCTCAGAGGTCTAATCAGCTCCGTACCTTGGTTTTAGAATGAAGGAGGTCTTGTATCTCTCTCTCAGGGCTCGATTTCTCATATACCCGCAAGGATAAGCCGGAAACACTGGAGCTAGATTTCTCCGCAAGAGAAAAGACAGCGTCTCTCTCAGTGCGTCAGTTGGAGGGTCGGCTTCCTTCGGCACTTGCTGCTGCAGGGTGTCGGGCAAGTAGATAGTCGATCTGCTCCAAACCACCGTGTGTTTGACTGGGCAAACCTGGGCATATTTATACTTTGAAGGTTCCAAGTTTGACGCATGTTGGACTTAATAACGTCACTCAAAGGCTAACTTCTTGTAAAACGCCAGGAGTTCTTGAAGAACTTAATATTCAAGCAGGGGGAAGTCCCTAGCTGCTGAAGACAGGTTTTTCCAAGAAATTGTTGTTGATTCTGGGAACTTAGTGGAAGTAGCCATGCCGTATTTGGGCTGTATGGATCAGGCCAAATATGGTAGTGATTTCTATGCCTATATAAGGATATGATAAAGTATACCTATATAAGGGCATGAATCGGGAAAATTACACTAGGGTCCTAGATTCATTTACAACAGCACAAGCAGTACCAGGAGGGGTGTTTTGAGAACCTAACTTTCTCCTCTAAACACGACCCATCCTCATTTCTTTTAATCCTGGTTGTGGAAATTATGAATAAAGTTCTGATTGGTATCCACAAACCAGTTTTAGAGCACTTTCCCATTAACTGCACTTTGTCTTATCATCATTCCCAGTCACAGGGTGATATCCACTGTTCTATCACTTTGTTTGTTATATTTGTGTTGTGTCTTGTTATTTCTCATTTTTTATTTTTTACCCCTTCCCTTATGCTCTGCCCTGAGTGTGGCTACACCAGGGCGTTTTGTAAGCAGACTCGATGATGAAGCATGTCACACACTTTTGTGTGTGAGTGAGGGCAGTTTTTCAAAACAGATGTATTTTTTCTGTCTTTACACGTGTATTCTAATCTCTCCACCCCTTCTTGTGTGTATACTTTGCCTTGGGCGTTTGTGGTGGTGGAGTTGTATAATCTTTTGACCCTCTCCCCTCCTTTGTGAATAGTGATAACATAACAAACATCATTTGCACCTGATTTCACCATTTCTGCGGCTTGTTGAATAAACTGGCGTGTGCACAATGACTAATCATTTTGATGAAACTGTCAGTTTGGTCTAACCCCACATACAGAGTAATCAGTTAATCTTTCACACGTTTAATGCTTAATTGATTTTCCTTAGATTGAAATAAGGAACAAAGTAATTTATTTTGCTTGTTTACTTTATTTTTTTGCTAGGAGAAGACACTGAGCGGCAACAGAGAGCTTTGCAGGAGATGAATTTGAGGAAGCGCGGCACCAGCTGTGAGGTCAGCAGCTAATATATTTTAACAATAATCATAGATTGAGAGCAAAGAGTTGACCACCAAATCAGGAAGTGAGTTACAAAGAGAAGGAAGCCAGCCTAGACACTTAAGAACATATTGTATAGTTTGTCTATGTATCCTCATCCCTTCCCTACGAGTCCCTGCTTTTATGGAAGACTCAGAAACCCAGCAGTTGTAGTGTAAGAGAGAGAAGTGCCGAAGGTGAGATCTACGCTCTTGAGTTTAATTCTGAATGTGAAGGATTTGCCCCCTGACAAGGAGTGCTTCAACTCCTCGTTTGGGGTAGCAAGCGCTATATAAAGCAAACCATTCACACTGCTATCACCCCTCTATCTTTCTTTCAATGCAAATAACAAACTCACATGTCCACGGCTTAAATTAATTTCATATTCCCCTATACTAATTCCGCACTCATCCTGTTTGGGTTCTGGATTAGCATGCTACTTGCCAAAAAGCATTTCATCACCTCATCAGGGTCAGTAAGAGTTATATAAATGCAAACCCTTCCCTCTTATATCCCTCCACTATCCTTTTCAATTCAAATAACAGACTAACATGTCCACGGCTCAAATTAAATAAAAATTTCCCTTTACTAATTCACCACTAATCCTTTATGGGTTCTGAACAGTGGCGGTGGGGTGCAGTACCATTTGGGAGGTGGGGCGTTGCCCCACTAATAATTATCGGGCAATTTATTCGAGTGGCGCGTTAATAAAAACTTTGAACTTCGGTTGAATTGGTTGTGCGGTGGCGTGGCACTGCATTACACCACATGACTGGATCAATGACAGCACATCATGTAATATTTCCGCTGTTTAAATATGTTTGAGGATCACAGCTGTCTATAATCCTCATAATTATGCCCAGGACTTCTCTCTCAGTTAAAATTTTCTCTCAGTCATGTTCTATTCGGTAGATGTCCAGACATCAAAAGGCTTGAGGTGAGATGCAGTCATACAACAGTCACATTGAAATGAATCACCCTTTATTTGCAAAATGCTGTGTGCAAAACTCTTGAATATGACAGCATGACTCTGGCTGGAGGTTCCTCTCTTACCTCACAATAATAATATAATAGAGACATTTTATAAAGCGCTCAGCTACCCCATTGGGGTTTCCCCACGGTAACATGTCCGGTCTATCCAAGCCATGCCGCCACCTCCGAACAGCCAGGTCTTCAGCTGTCTTCGAAAAAACGTCAGTGAAGGACAGTTTCTAAGAGTTTCTGGCAGGTTGTGCTATAACTTGGAGCCCTGAAATGCAATAGACCAACCTCACATCTGTGTGTGTTTGACTATGAGGACACCGCACAGGGAAAGGTTTCTGGAACAGAAGGAACGGGAAGGTTTGTAAGCAGTAATGAATGAATTCATGTAGACATTGTTGACCAGCCTCTGATCTTGCTCTGTGTACATAGTACCAAGGCCTTAAAGTTAATTCTCTACTCCATTGTAAGCTAGTGGAGTTCCCGTAAAAGACAAGTTTCCGAGGCCCTTTTTGGAATCTATAGAGCATCCTAGTCGCTGAGTTCTGGACCACTTGCAACCTTTTGATGGAGGCTTTATCCGCCCCCAGATAAAGTATGTTGCCATAGTCCAGTGTTGACATAATGATGGCCTTAACCACTGTCCTTTGAGCTGGGAAAAAAAGCATTCAAACAAACTGTAACAAATGGGCAAGCATGTGAGTGGCCTTTGCCCCCAAGCTTGCATTCACACTCCGACCTTCGAACGCTTGACACAGTGCTATGTGCTTTCAGCTGTCTGCTTCCACCCATAGCAGTTGCACTCAGCAAGATCTGTTCAATTGAGTCGTCGATACAGCTCCTGTTGCAATCCATTTTCTTCAGTTGCATCCATATATTCTCATTGACAGGCGGGTTTTCTTTTAGTTTTGTAGGTTTATCTTGCATTTTTTTTAATGTCCCACCCCAGGATTTGGACTTGTACTGCGGGCCAGAGTGCTGTTGGTGCTATGTGGATGATTTTAAGGATGTTGTTTAAAATAAGTAGAACCGAGGGTGGTGTTTATAATGTTAATTTAATAACTTTATTAATGTAATAACTGCACTTTCACAATTGCTTTTTTAACCTTCCTGCTTTCTCAAATTTGCTTGAAAATGCAGAATGTCTGACAAATTATCGAAAAACAGATTAACGTCGTACACTAATGTCGGAACAAAAATATCGACAACACTATTATCGACTTCCTATACTTAACGATAGATTTACAAATATATCGATTTCTTAATATCGACATACACAAACATCGTTTTCATTTATATCGACTACTTTTATATCGGTATACATAAATATCGATTTGTTAAAAATACATACACAATAAATAAAATATCGACATCAAAAATATCGTGATCAAACATATCGGATTTTCTGATATATCGACAGTTTATATACATATCTTTGCACATTTATTTAACATTTTATATTTTTTAATCAAAATAAATACACACTACTTAATTTAACATTTTTTTCCAATTAAATCTTCAAAACCCTTCTATATTTTGTATTATATTACCTACACATATAAAAATATTCTCTGCTATTTTTATAATTATATAATTATTTTTCTTTTTCCCTTTTTTTACAAAATACTCACAACTGAAATTCAAAAATACTAACTAACCAATCACAACACTGATTTTTTTAAATCAACCAATAGCAAACTAATTACTAATGACACTCCTCTATATAAACAATTAAACCCAAAACACAAACTACTTGCTAAAAGTCACGGAAGGAGATACATCTGTCTATGAATTGCAGCACACCAACAAGAACATCAAGACTATCAACATATAATAACATCTTCCAAGTAAGTAAATAAATAAAAAACTACATAAATTGCTGCTACTACATTACATACCTGCTAAATACCCAGTGCTCCTTTTCTATTCGTACTACTGAGCATGCTAATAATTTATATATACAAATGTTTTTATAGATACTACAATTAGAGAATATTCTACACAAAACAACTGTGAACAAAAACATATGAGTACAGATTATAATAACTAAGTAAGTAATTTGTCAGTTTTTATTTAATTGTAAATAATTCTAAACACACACAAAGTATGACATTTTTCCCACATATTTGATTTTTTCCTCCAGATTCGATTACTGAAAACTGCACTACAAATGAACTAAGAACATCATTCCTATTTCTACCTTACATATTACTAAGTAAGTATGTGTAAACTGAAATCAATGTGGTAAAAAACGACAAACATTATCACTTGTTCTAATTATTTGCTATTATCTATTTTTTTAACACAGCTAACACTACAAATACATATACTGAAATTATAAAGATCTCCAAAATCGGAATACCACAATTATAACTCACTAAGTAAGTATATAAAAGAACATAATTAACTGCTAATCTGTTGAAAACCTACAAACATGGTGAATGTTCTAACACATATGTTCCTTATTTTTTTAAGATAACACTACAAACTACTCTCCAGAAAACGAACATACAACTATACTGGAAAACCCTACAAAAATTTAAAAAGTAAGTATCTTGACAATGTAAATGAAAAACCTACACTTATTAGTATCCACTTTTTTAGTCGAAATTAGCTGTAACATTGTAAATATACACAAAATTGGATAATAATATACTCTTTTTATGTTTTTCCTAACAGCTATAACAACATCACAAAACAGTATCCCCAACAAAAGAATAAAGCAGATCAAAAATTAGCACTGATTTATAAAACACGTAAGTATATACATTACTAATATTCACCTACTTAGAATTATAAACACATTTTCCTTGACATTAACTATTATGTATATATTTTTTAGATATACAAACAACAAAATGACAGAAGGAGCAGAATTTGTTACCAGCCAGAAAGGAAAGCTATTACTGTGCTACATGGGTTACACTTATACACAAGAAAAGCAATATGACATGAAAGTTAATTGGAAATGTTGTAAATATTATTCTAACAAGTGTTATGGAAGAGCAACAACTAGAGAAGCTACTGTACTGTATACTAGGGAACACAATCATCCACCAAATGTTACTGAAATTGAAGTTAGAACAGCTTTGGAAAATATAAAAGAGGCAAGTACAGGTTCCCAAAAACAAACCAACGTCATATTAAAAGAAGAAATTCCTAAAATCCCTAAAACTGCCACAACCCAAATGCCAAATATTCTTTCCCTAAAAAGAACTATAGCACGAACTAAAAAAGCTACTACTACTACCACACCACCTCCCAGAACATATCATGATATCAATTTAAATGCCAACCAAATTATAACTTTAAACAAACAACCATTTATAGTTTACGACAATGAAAACAATGACAAAAGACTTATTATATTTGGGACAAATATGAATCTAGTAAAACTTCAGCAAAGCCAATATTGGATGATGGATGGAACATTTAACATCTGTCCCAAACCATTTTTCCAATTATACACAGTACATGGCCTCTACCACAACTGCAACATACCACTACTATATGCACTATTACCAAACAAAAATAGTTCCACATATATGGAATTATTAAATATAATTAAACAAATAACAAATGATTATTCTCCAGAAAAAAATAATTCTAGATTTTGAGCAAGCAATGCTTTCAACAATCCTAAAAATCCACCCCCATACCTGCATTCACGGCTGCTACTATCATTTAAACCAGTGTTTATGGAGACATCTACAAAAAACTACCTTAAGTGTAGAATATGCTACGAACTCATCTTTTGCATACCAAATTAAAAAACTGATAGCACTGGCTTATGTCCCAGAAACAGACGTAGCAGAACACTACAACATTCTTATAGACAGCCCCTTCTACAAACAAAATGAAGCTAAGTTGAGTCCATTTCTGGACTACTTTGAAGACACCTGGGTAGGCAGACTCCACAGATCTGGCCACAGAAGAAACCCCAAATTCCTAATACCCTGGTGGAACGTTTACAGAAGCACCTTAAATGGAGAATCTAAAACTAACAACGCAGTAGAAGGTTGGCACAATGCATTTGTACAATCAACTGGCAGAACAAAACCTACTCTAGAACATTTTATTAAATGCCTACAGAAAGAACAAAGCTACCAGGAATTCAGAATGGACCAATCCATAACTGAACTAGTCCCTAAAACATCAAAACAAAATAAGCAAATGCACAAATACCTAGAAGAACAAGTAAAATTATACCCTAGTACAAAAGGCATTGAATACTTAACCCCTTCGATGCTGATGACAAGCTCAGCTCGTCATCAGCCACGGGTGGCGTGTGCTGATGACGAGCTGAGCTCGTCATGTAACGCGGAAAAGGGAAAACAGCCGCACAGCGCAAAAATCACCGCAGCAGCGATGCGGTTAAACATCATTGCCAAAACCCTACTCTGAATAATTAACAACACCAAAGCAATCCCTAAAACTATCACCTAAATATGCATAACATTTCAAACTTGATCTTTAAAAGAATTTATTGTATGCAATATATAGAGATATTAATCACATATATGAACACATTAAATAAAAATAAGAACTATAAAACAATGCCATATTAATAATCACATTACCCACCCACAAAAGATAAAACAGAAATGACTTACCAATCATGTTGTAAATCCAATGACGTCCTTCTCCACCAAAGTAATCCAGGTAGTGCAAATGTAACCCAAAAAAAAATGGAAAAATACAACTGTTCCAAAAAATCCAAATCCACGGTGTGAAGAGCCATCGAATAACCATAAAAAACCCGAAAAATAGTACAAAGTTAAAGAAACGCTCCAGGAAAACCGAAAAGTTAAAAGAAGTGTTTGCAAAGCAGTGGTGAATAAAACCAACAAACACTTCCTTTAAAAAAAAAAACGGAACTTCCGATTTAGCGAACACCTATAACAAAAACATAAAAAACAGACATTCCCACCCAGATTAACCAACACATAAATAAGTACTAACAATATTAAACACATAATTTTGGTAGTACATATACTTTAAACCTACAAAAAGTTACTCTGTAAACAATCCTATAACTAAGTAAAACTACATGTATCTACCACACAGAAATAATCGTTTTCTAAATGTAAAACACAACTCCCTCACATATAAGAACACTAAATAGAAGCACACTACTCTCAAAAGATCATTAATAGACACATAAAACATATGAAATAAACCTTACCTGAAGCGACGTGAAGTGTCTCCCAACCGAGAGCTGCTCTTCATCCAAAGGACCCAAAACGACCTAACCCGGTTACAAAATCAAGAACCCAAAAGCACTAAAATAGTCCAAAGTTATAAATATAATATCAATACTTTAGACAATTGCCTGAAATCATTTAAAAATTGCTAATATTAGCAAAAAAAGTTTTACTTTTGTACTACTCAGAATTTATTTACAAATATGTATAAAAAGTGAATAAATAAATATTATGAAAACAATAATATTTATTTAAACAATGTATAGAAATATTATTAGAATGTCACACAATGTATAAATGTAAAAAAAAGTTAACAAAATATTTCCCTTTTTGTAATAAACTTTAATGTTAAAAATTAAAGGTGAAAATAATAATAATTATTATATTAATTATTATTAATACATTTGTTTATTCACTATATAATATGTAATACTATACAAAATAATATTACATATTAATGATAAGAATTTAAAAAAATCTAATTCTTCTGTAAATTTGATTGTCATTGTGTTTTGAAATTATTATCATAAAAATAAATGTTTCATGAAATTGAATTTCTTATTATTTAAATTGTTATCTCTGCTAGAAATACAAAACATAATAAATATTATTTTACAATCATGTTGGACATTTTATATTATTTTATTACTATAATCTAACAATATTATTATTGGGAAAAACTCCAGTCTACATAAAATTGAAGTAGGTGCTGGACACTAATTAATTAATAATTACTATTCCAACTCCAGTCTACATTAAAATGTAATAGGTGCTGGACAGTAATTAATTAATAATTACTATTCCAACTCCAGTCTACATTAAAATGAAGTAGGTGCTGGACACTAATTATTTAATAATTACTATTCCTACTCCAATCTCAATAAAATTTAAGTAGGTGCTGGACACTAATTAATTAATAATTACTATTCCAACTCCAGTCTACATTAAATTGAAGTAGGTACTGGACACTAATTAATTAATAATTACTATTCATACTCCAATCTACATAAAATTTAAGTAGGTGCTGGACACTAATTAATTAATAATTACTATTCCAACTCCAGTCTACATTAAAATGAAATAGGTGCTGGACAGTAATTAATTAAAAATTACTATTCCAACTCCAGTCTACATTAAATTGGAGTAGGTGCTGGACACTAATTAATTATTAATTACTATTCCAACTCCAGTCTACATTAAATTGGAGTAGGTGCTGGACACTAATTAATTATTAATTACTATTCCAACTCCAGTCTACATTAAAATGAAGTAGGTGCTGGACACTAATTAATTAATAATTACTATTCCTAATCCAATCTCCATAAAATTTAAGTAGGTGCTGGACACTAATTAATTAATAATTACTATTCCAACTCCAGTCTACATTAAATTGAAGTAGGTGCTGGACACTAATTAATTAATAATTACTATTCATACTCCAATCTACATAAAATTTAAGTAGGTGCTGGACACTAAATAATTAATAATTACTATTCCAACTCCAGTCTACATTAAATTGTAGTAGGTGCTGGACACTAATTAATTAATAATTACTATTCCAACTCCAGTCTACATTAAAATGAAGTAGGTGCTGGACACTAATTAATTAATTAATAATTACTATTCCTACTCCGATCTACATAAAATTGAAGTAGGTGCTGGACCCTAAATAATTAATAATTACTATTCCTACTCCAATCTACATAAAAGTTAAGTAGGTGCTGGACACTAAATAATTAATAATTACTATTCCTACTCCAATCTACATAAAATTTAAGTAGGTGCTGGACACTAAATAATTAATAATTACTATTCCAACTCCAGTCTACATTAAATTGCAGTAGGTGCTGGACACTAATTAATTAATAATTACTATTCCAACTCCAGTCTACATTAAATTGGAGTAGGTGCTGGACAGTAATTAATTAATAATTACTATTCCAACTCCAGTCTACATTAAATTGAAGTAGGTGCTGGCCACTAATTAATTAATAATTACTATTCCAACTCCAGTCTACATTAAAATGAAGTAGGTGCTGGACACTAATTAATGATTCATTACTATTCCTACTCCAATCTACATAAAAATGAAGTAGGTGCTGGACACTAATTAATTAATAATTACTATTCCAACTCCAGTCTACATTAAATTGAAGTAGGTGCTGGACACTAATAATTAATAATTACTATTCCAACTCCAGTCTACATTAAATTGGAGTATGTGCTGGACACTAATTAATTAATTATTACTATTCCAACTCCAGTCTACATTTAATTGGAGTAGGTGCTGGACACTAATTAATTAATAATTACTATTCCAACTCCAGTCTACATGAAATTGGAGTAGGTGCTGGACACTAATTAATTAATATTTACTATTCCAACTCCAGTCTACATTAAAATGAAGTAGGTACTGGACACTAATTAATTATT
This sequence comes from Lissotriton vulgaris, assembly GCF_964263255.1. Lineage (NCBI taxonomy): Eukaryota > Metazoa > Chordata > Amphibia > Caudata > Salamandridae > Lissotriton > Lissotriton vulgaris. Next base: position 101,772,885 of record NC_141700.1, read on the forward strand.
AATTACTATTCCTACTCCAATCTACATAAAATTGAAGTAGGCGCTGGACACTAAATAATTATTAATTACTATTCCAACTCCAGTCTACATTAAATTGAAGTAGGTGCTGGACACTAATTAATTAATAATTACTATTCCAACTCCAGTCTACATTAAATTGGAGTAGGTGCTGGACACTAATAAATTAATAATTACTATTCCAACTCCAGTCTACATTTAATTGGAGTAGGTGCTGGACACTAATTAATTAATAATTACTATTCCAACTCCTGTCTACATAAAATTGAAGTAGGTGCTGGACACTAATTAAGGAATAATTACTATTCCAACTCCAGTCTACATTAAATTGAAGTAGGTGCTGGACACTAATTAATTAATAATTACTATTCCTACTCCAATCAACATAAAATTGAAGTAGGTGCTGGACACTAATTAATTAATAATTACTATTCCCTACTCCAATCTACATTAAATTGAAGTAGGTGCTGGACACTAATTAATTAATAATTACTATTCCAACTCCAGTCTACATAAAATTGAAGTAGGTGCTGGACACTAATTAAGTAATAATTACTATTCCAACTCCAGTCTACATTAAATTGAAGTAGGTGCTGGACACTAATAAATTATTAATTACTATTCCTACTCCAATCAACATAAAATAGATGTAGGTACTGGACACTAATTAATTAATAATTACTATTCCTACTCCAATCTACATTAAATTGAAGTAGGTGCTGGACACTAATTAATTATTAATTACTATTCCTAGTCCAATCTACATTAAATTGAAGTAAGTGCTGAACACTAATTAATTAATAATTACTAATCCTACTCCAATCAACATTAACTTGAAGTAGGTGCTGGACACTAATTAATTAATATTTACTATTCCAACTCCAGTCTACATTAAATTGAAGTAGGTGCTGGACACTAATTATTGAATAATTAATATTCAAACTCCAGTCTACATTACTTTTTTTAATTTTTTTTAATTAAAAATATATTTTAAAACACTTCCCACCCTTATCCCCTATTAACCCTATTACCCGCTCCTAAAACTAGATATGTTTTGTTATTAATATTTTTATTAATAAATATATTTCAATTATTTTGCATTTTTAAAAAATGTTTTAACATACATTTTAATACACTCCCCACCCTTATCCCCTATAAACCCAATAACCCGCTCTTAAAACTATATATGTTTTTTTATAATTTATATTATTTTGTTAAATTTTTTTTAGTATTTATAATTTTTATATTAACTTTTTATACTAATGTCATTTCTCTTTTTTTACTACTTTTTTATTTTTTCCACTATTAAACGATATTTTTTATAGTCGATATTTTGTCAAACGATATTCTTACTTGCGATATTTTATAATACTTACCAATTACGATATTTTTGTATTCGATATTTCTTTTTTCCTATATTATCGACCTTCGATATTAAAACTTCGATATTTTGTCTTGTCGATATTTGTTTTTCGATATTATGTCTGATCACCGAAAATGCACTATTTGTCCACTCTTTTTTCAAAATTTCCCCCCACACCCTCCTTAGGGGGTTTGGGCTCGCTCGCTACGCTCGCTCACTACAGTGCAGTATGATTATCATTTTACGCCTCACCACTTTCAAATGTCACCAGCCGCCACTGGTTCTGAAGTAGTGTGCTACTCGCCGAGAAAGCGCTTCCACGCCTTATCAGGGGTAGTACGGGCTATATAAATGCAATTACAATTATAATACTGATGTGGCTGTGCCATCTGATGTCCAGAATAAAGCAGCCACCATCGTGCAGTGCTTCTTGGAAACTGGTTGATGCTCGAAGTCCAAGCACCATCAACAGAGCTGGTTTTAGAAACCGCTGATTAGGAGAGTATACGTGGAATGTAGGGTTTAGTCCTTTAAATTGGGCTAAATTGGAAACTAGTGGATCACAAAGACGTAATATTTGCAGTCACTGAAGACCTGTCTCACCAAATGAACTGTACGAGTCTATGGGTCTTATAATGTCCAGTGCCACTTCAGCTATTGCCTCTTCTGTCAACACCGCCCCAGGACAGATGAACCATAGAGCCAACCCAGAATCTGTAGATGACACCGAGATATCTGATAGACATTGATCAGACTTTTGTTCCTCGCGGGAACCGAATATCTTCTCTGGGCACACATTTCTGAGGGAGGCCTCTAACCCTTTCAATGCGTTGGACGCCCCACATCCGTCCGACGTCACGGTGGGCATGTGCATCGGACTGCCGGGGGCCGTCCGAATCGCGCAAACGTGAAATTCGCCCGCACTGCGGGGGAATTCCACGCACGTTCAAGGGGTTAAGAAAATTAATTGCATAATCATTCATTGGAGCTTGAAAAGTGTCAGAAACTCTCAGATGGCTATAACTTAGATAATACATTTTTGATTTAGTTCTTGCACTAACACGTGGTGGAGGGAACGTTCTGTGCAACCGTGATGTGGGATATCACTGCTTTACGGGATACGCAGTATACAGACAGGGGCGGTTTACATGCTGTGTAGCAATTGGCAAGAAGGTGGTCCAGCATGGAGTGTGCCTGTCCAGCCTTTGTACCATTAAAAGGCTATAACTCCTATATATAACAGACGGCTAGTGGGCTAACAATGTCAAATGTTTGTAGGGACTGAGTTCGTATGTGCTATTCCACCCTTGGGGCAGAAAGTCACCAGGCGGTGAATCCTGCCAGCCTAGAGGCACATATGGACATATAGTATTAAATAAGGAATGCCATAGGCATTGCAGATGGATACAGCTCTTCGGAGAGGAGTGAAAGGGGTATCATTCTCTCCTTAGCAGGCGATAGCAGATCAACGTGTCATACACAATTGCGCCATCCCTCCTCAGCATGAATGAGCAAGAGGGCTTCCTGCATTAGTGTTTTGATTTAGTTTTTATATAGCGCATATAAGGTCCAAGAGCATAAATGTGCTTTTCAAGCTATAGCATAACATATGAAAAACAAGCAAGGATGCTAATAGTTAAGGAAGGAAAAGTAGCCAAAATGAGAAGGCAGTGCAGTTACACCATGGGAGCATAGGACTAGAGACGGAAGAGATCCCAAACCCAGCCGAGAAGTAAAATTAAAAATGAAAATAAAACACCCACCTTAAACACACTTTACTTTGAATTCGTCAGCCATCATTAACTTACCCCTGCTTTGCCAACATTACTCATCTGTTGGCAACCCCAGGGTTCAAACCCTGGTTATTTGGCTGGAAGTCAGGAACTTACCCACTGAACCACACTAGATGTAATCTGTCAGAACTTCCCTATATCATGGTGATTCTTTTTCACATGCCGTGGCAGCCATAGGCAGTGACACTGAGGCTGTCTGTTGCACACCAAGGCTGTCTGTTGCTGATAGTGTCTCCGGCATTGCAGCACACCATCAAGGAGCTATAGCTCAATGGCAAGGGGCCAGATGTAGGTAATCTCAATTTACCTATTCTAAATACCAAATTTTACCCATTCGGTATTTAAGAATAGGTAAATGGGATGTAGGTAATTTTTCGTTAAAAATTACCGAATCAGTAAGATTTGGTAATTACCGAATGGGTATTTACCGATTCGGTAATTGCCATTCATTCCTATGGGCCTGGAGGCCCATAGGAATAAATGGCACTTACCGAATCGGTAAATACCGATTCGGTAAAAGGGGGAAAACATTGAAGGGTGGCAGGGTGTCACTTTGACACCCTGTTGCACCCCTCAATTGTGTATGGGTGCACATGTTGCACACATACATGCCCTAAGGGCATGTATGTCTGCCACATGGCACCTTTGAAAATGCACAGATTTGCATTTTCAAAGGTATTTGTTATTTACCACCAACTTATAGTTGGTGGTAAATAACGAATCCTAAAATGGGAAAAGCACTCATTTGAGTGCTCCCTACATTTCATATTCGGTAATTTACCGATTCGGTATTTTTAAGAATCGTTAATTTACCGAATTCTTAAATACTGACTCGGTAAATTACCGAATCTGAAATGTAGCCACCTACATATGAAAAGCCTAATTCCAGTCGCTAACGGCCGAAAATCGGTAATTTCGGCCGTTACCGACATGAATTAGTCTTCCTAAATCTGGCCCAAGGTCTTGTGCCGCTATTGAAGCAAGCTCCCCCAGCAAACGGTCTAAAATCCAGACATTGTGTTAAAGAATCTTTAGGTGGAAACATTTTCGCCATTATTGTTTTCATTTTTAAATATTATTTTTACTTAAAAACGCAAATGAGCAATTTAAGCAACTATTTTTTTGCACTAGTGCCCCCAAATGACAAATCTTGACCCTTTCAACCCTGCACCCACCTTTTGCTCAAGTAGGTAAAATATGGGCAATGCCTTTTTCTCATTCATCAGTGTATTAATTTATTCTTAATATGTGGTGTTTTGGAGAACACAAATCTGGCCACGGTGAGCATAACTGTGCTCTAGTATGAGAGTAGGGTGCCATAAAGATAATAAAATAGATTGAATGGTGTTGGTTTTTAGGTCTCGTAGGCGTTGAACCGCGCGAAGCGCGGTCTCGCCAGAGACCTATTGTCAGGGATTCCTCTTTCCAGGAGAGGGGACAGGAGCTGGCCGCGCGCTCGGAATTGAGCGGGCCACGCGCACGCGAACGCGCTCGCTGTGGCCAGCCCCTGTCTCCTCTCCTGGAAAGCTGACACACGCATGCGCATACTCAGAGACACACACACACGAGCGCCCATGCACGCACGCACACATACATACAGAGAACCCCTCCCACCCCCGCCGTCGCACACATACACACACTCGCACACACGGACACACGCGCGCACACATCTCCCTCACACCGCTTCTCTTTACGTTAAGAATAAGAATCAATCAACACCTCAAACTTTTTTCTCGAAGTATGGAGACTGTTCTTGCAGCAGGCTTCTAGCGGTAGTCTGTGCCGGTTTTGGGCTGCTTTTGAAAGTGGATTGTGCTTGTTTTGTTCTGCCAGCTCAGGCCTCAGTGCGCACGCGCGTTTCCTCTCTGGAGAGAGACGAACAGTGGCTCTTCATTCCGAGCACGCACACTCCCCCTCCGGACCCTGTCCCCTGTGCAGTGTTGATCCCCGGACGTCCACCAATAGAAAAGGCATTCTTGTCTGTCTCTCTCCCCCTGTTCTCTGGTTCCGTGGAGGGTCGAGCTCTGAGGGTCACGCGCTGGTGACCGGTTGGCCGCAGTGGAGGACATCCCTCCCGCCGGGCCGTGCTGCGATGCCCTCGGACTTCATCTCTCTGCTCAGCTCCGCCACGGTGCCTGTACTCGTTGTGAATGTGGGTAGACATGAGATAAAGGGGTACTTCTGTGCAGGAAGGGTTCTTGGGAAGGAGGGGTAGTGTCTGTCCCTTAGTGCAGTGGATGGTGCCAGGCGCTGAGCACCTTTGGTGAGAGACCCCCTAAAGATCTTGGGAACCTGTTAAGCACTAAGAATTCTTCTACCTTGCACCTACATTGAGACAGTGTTGCTGTTGTCTCCGATCACATGTCACAACATTGCCCTTTTACAAGTCCAGTCTCTATAACGTATGTCCCGATCTTTACTTGGCCCTGCTGCATGCATGTCTGCTCGCTGGGTGGATTCTGCTCTGTTGCTGGTCACCCCTGGTGGACTGCTTGTGGCCCCTGGGCGAGGCTTATGTCATTCTTTCTTGATTCACAAATTTTAGTTGACTTATCTCGTCGTGCAGATCTGCTGCACATCCTGCTACAGTTGTGGATTATACTATTTGCCTAGCTGGGTCAGAGCGTTCTGTTACACCGTAACTTCCGAATGGTTGCCTTTTCCAGCGTCTACCCCTGAAATTCTTTAAATAAACGTTACCCTAATTCACACTAAACGCCTCACCGATGGCTTCCCCTCTGAAGCCGAGCTCATCATTTATTTTTATGTTCTGGACTTTGCTCGCCCGTCCCTAAAAAGCGAATGTCTAACTTTTTTAGCGCCCTGCAAGAGCTGTACCCCTCTCTGGACTTTATCATATTTTGCCAGGTTTCCCCCTTACACTGGGCAGTAATTCACGTTTATTATTTGGTCGTTGGCCACTACATTGTTCAGTGGAGTTTTTATGAATCATGTGCAAGTAAATGCGAAATCGACGGGATTGAATGCACTATGCTTCCTGAGTGTACAGGAACACTTTTTGTTGTTGTTTGTTTTCCTTCGCTTATATATAGAACTTGGTAGAATGCTACATCTTGTAAATTTGCAATTTTTTCTGTTTGTATCTTTTATGTAACGCAAGTAATCCTTAGACCTTATGTTTTGCTACTGGTTCTTATGTAAAGTGCTCTGACACCTTCGGGTAAAGTTCGCTCTATATAAAATCGCATTAAACAAATAAATAAAAATAAAAAAAGTGATAATAGAGGTAGCAGTAACACAGCATCTCAACCTCCTTCGGGACCACAGAGGAAAGGAGGCTGCTGACTGCTGTCTGCACAGCCTATAGCACACCAAAGCCATGCCAAAGTGCGTATGGGCGCTGCAGAAACATGTCTAGTATAAGCAGTAATACTAGTTCACCAACTAACCATTCACAAACAATGGTTATATACCAATTGCTAATAAAAAAAAAATGCAAAGCATTGTCATTTACAATGCCAATAACTCAAACATTAATGCTGCGAGACCTATTGCATTGCAAATGCTTGTTCATTTTGATGTGAGCCAAGCTTTCAGATTGGGTGTATTGTGAAAGTCCAGTTGGCTAGGCATACAAGCTCTTGCTTATAAAATGCTGGGTAGAGTTCTGGGCAGGTGAATCTCCCTTTATTAGCTGCAATCATAAGCTTGACGTGCATCATTCAAGAGCTAGAAAAAAGCAGTCAGGCCTTTGGTTCAACAGGTCTTCAACATGCATGATGTAGCAGGGGTAGGGCTGGATTGTTTGGCTTGGCCTTGCATGCCCTGGCTCTGTGCCTGGGGCTTTTAAAAGCCCAGTCTCAGTCAGTAGCCTTTGCAGGAAGCCCATAAATGCCCAGGTTCTGTATAGTGGATGACTGCAGGCAATACTGGACCCTGCTAAATGAGGGCATATCTGCGGCTTTGGAATGGTAGAATTCTTAGCTAAGACAGGTTTGCAGCTTTGGAACTCTGCTGAAGGTCATAGGTCGGAGGCATTTTCACAGTGGAAACCAGCAACATTCTCAGACCAAAGTAAACATGGGAGGACAATATTTGCATAGGACAGCTCTCTTCTCAATCCCATTGTTATGCTGTGTTTGACATGTGGCATTACTAGAGTGCAGCGGTGTGAACATAAGGGTACAGAGAGGCTTTAAATCTGCTTGCTGAAATACCTCTTGTTCATGTGGGTTTTTGATGGGCCTATAGAGATGAGAACTTAATGAATGAGTAATGAAGAATGAGTGGCCTGTGTGGGGGCTTTGGAAAAAACAGCAAGATGAAAGTGTCAAAGCATTGATGTTTGCTGAGAGACTGAATGAGTGTGTCATCTGTCTCTTTGAAAGGGACATGTGAAAGGACAACAGCTCCAAAGTACTCGGTGGGAGAAGCAAGGAAAAATAATTCCCCTAAAATGAAAACACTTATAGCTTCTCAAGGCCTCCATGTGTGATTAGATGCTTTGCAGGTTGAAGGATTGGCCATGTTTGGTGCATCCATATGCACAGTTGGTGAGGCTCTTCCCAGAATATCACCAGCACCCTCTTTGGGAGTATCCTTAGCGTTGACATGCCAGGCACTCCTTTAGGGGTATGAGGTCAAGAAAAACGTTGGGAAGCTTGCTCCAATCATCTGCAGGATAGAAAGACACTTGAAAAATATTACAGAGGGAGCCCTCGAGCGGGGACTTTTGACCACCAACAATCTGTGGGACCTGGATCCCCTTACATCTGGTCCTTTTGAACCTTTTCTGACTGCTCAATATGCTCACCCTGTTGCCCCTTTAAATATTCCCTCCTTGTACCCCACCTTTGGACATGCACCAATCCATTTTCAAGCCTTTGAGTGACCATAGGCACCCGCAGTAACCTTGAGAACCCATCCTCTTTGCCCTCAATTTGCCATCTCTCAGTAAGCTAGGAGCTTCTGCCGCTGTCCATTCTCCATTGACCGGCTGAATGCACATTACTGGTCGCTCCAGGCACTTACCACGCTATGCAGCCCCTCTCAGCACACCCAGACTACATTTCTTTCATACCTGTCTCCATAATCTGCCTCACAACAAGCCCTGGCCTTTACTCTGTGGTACATATGCCCATTCTAAGGAGAACAACTCTCTGCAGATGCTGCCAATCCGTGCAAGTTTGCCTATTAGTATGTCATGACTATTCCCTGCGCCTCACCCAACCAATTGCCACACGTAACCTCTCCCTGCCTAATTCGGCTACTGCCCCGAACCCTCCTTATTTACCAAATATTAGTGCTCTCAGATGCCGTAATGGGCAACTCCGCATGCTGTTCATGAGTAGTCCATCTGCGCTCAGATGTCCACTCCCCCAAGTGTCACTCCATGCACTTCTTCCTTCTCTACCATATATAACCCCTTTCAGTACCACCACACCAAATGTCATTTTATGGGTGCGCCCCTTGTGGTGTGTGAATAAACAAGTGGGTATCACACAAGAAATTGACCCCATACTCCCAATCCTTCTAGGCCTCATTGGCTCCTTTGTAATACTGTGACTTGCAGCCCCCCTTTTTGAGTGTCTTCCAAGTGAAGGCAATAAACAATGAAGGACAAACTTATCAACATGCCCCCCTCCTTTCAGTGCCTATACATCTGTTTTCAATACAACCATCCCAAGAGACCTTATAACATGTCTTGCGATGGAGGAATACAACCATGTAGAGCCAGGCACCCCCAAGAATCCCACCACATGTTCCTTCTTGCCCCTTTCAGTACCATAACCACAGAAGGCCTGTGCGAGTCACTCTTTAGGTTGGCAATAGAAACTGCCACAAGCCTGAACCCCACGTCCTCCCTGTTGCCCCTAACTTTTTGGGATGCCCCTATACCCATGGAAGGGAGCAATAAAGCAAAATATAGATAGCACCCCGAAAAAACATAGGTCACTTCATTCTGTGCCCGCTAACACCCCTTTCAAAATGCACCCCAACATCCCATTAAACACTGCTCCCAAATTTGACTCCCCCCCCCCATAACTCATAGAGTACGAAGGGATCAGTAAAATTGGATGGGGTTCACCACCATATCCCCATCCTATGTAATCATCCCACCAAATCACGCCCTCTGACCCAAACAACGCCCTCTGAGGGCCGCCTGGTTCACCACCGAACTCCAAGAAGCCAGACACTCCTGCAGACGCTTGGAGAAAACCTGGAGAAAACAGAAGACCACGGAACAACCACAGGAGCTCCCTGAAGGACTACCAACAGCATATAAGGGACACAAAAAGCACCTTCATCAGAGACAAAGTCAAGACCATAGCATCCAACGTCAAGGAACTGTTCAACGTCATTCAGCAGTTCGCAAAACCCACTTGCGAAGCCACTGACATTACACCCTCCCAGGAACTCTGCAACAAACTCAGCTCCTACTTCCACCTGAAGATCAAGGCCCTTTACGACAACCTCAGCGAGCCAGCAAAAATCTGCACAACATCACCCACCATCGCAAGAAGCCGACCATCACCTCCTGGGCACCCGCGTCCATCAAACTCATCTCCTCAACCTTGAAGAAGACACACTCAGGAGCCCCAATGGACCCCTCACATCTTCCACAGGTCATCGCACCCGAACTTGGATGAACAATCAACTCCTCCTTCATATCCGGCATCTGCCCAGATGGCTGGAAGCGTGCAGAGGTGAAACCCCTCCCCAAGAAACCAACGGCCAACCCAACTGACCAGAAGAACTACCGGCCCATCTCTCTCCTCCCCTTCGCAGCCAAAGTCAACAAAAGACTTGTGAACGCACAGCTGGCCAACTTCAGCGGAGAAAACTCCATCTTAGACGCATCCCAGTCATTGTTCCGCAACAACCATAGCACCGAGACCTTCCTCCTCGCCGCCACCGACGACATCCACATGCTACTAGACCAGGGACACACAGTAGCCCTCATCCTCCTAGACCTCTCTGCAGCCTTCGACATCGCCTCACATCGCACGCTAGCTGCCAGACTCCACAATCAGGAATACAGGGGTCCGCCCAGACTGGATCCAATCCTTCCTCTCCAGCAGAACCCAGAGGATCAGACTCCCCCCCTTCCTCTCTGACCCCACTGACATCATCTGCGGAGTACCTCAGGGATCTTCACTAAGCCCAACGCTCTTCAACATCTACAAGGCCCCCATCACCGCCATCATCAGACAGCACGGGCTCAGCATCGTATCCTACGCCGATGACACACAACTCATCCTCTCCCTTTCCAAGAACCCAGAAATCACCAGACTCAGCTTCCAGGAAGGAATGAGAAATGTAGCATCCTGGATGAAGGACAGCTGCCTAAAGCTCAACTCCGAGAAGACCGAGGTCCTCATCCTCGGACCCTGCAACTCCGCCTGGAACAACACCTGTTGGCCCTCTGCCCTCGGGAGCCCATCCACCCTACCCACCCTGACAGACTACGCTCGAAACCTCTGCATAATCCTTGACTCCTCCCTCTCCATGAAACGCCAGATCAACGCCGTCGCGTCTACCAGTTTCAGCTGCCTCCATATCCTCCATAAGACCTTCAAATGAATCTCCCCCGACTGCAGAAAGACCTATGCACTCATAACCAGCAGACTAGACTAGGGCAATGGCCTCTATGTCAGAATCAACAAAATCCTTCTACACAAGTTCCAAACCATCCAGAACGCAGCAGCTGGGCTCGTTCTAGGGACACCAGGCCACGAACATATGACCCAAAACCTACGAAACTTCCACTGGCTCCCCGTCGAGAAGAGGGTCACCTTCAAACTCCTCACCCACGCCTACAAATCCCTCAACAACATCAGACCCAAAAACTTCAACGACCGAGTATGTATTCACGTACCCAAGAGGAACATCCGCTCCGCTGATCTCGCCCTAGCAGAGGTCCCCCGCATCGGCAGAAACAGAACCGGTGGGAGAGCTTTCTCCTACATCGCAGACAAAACCTGGAACGACCTCCCTGTCAACATCAGACGCTCCCATACCCTCTACACGTTCAGGAAGGACCTCAATACCTGGCTCGTTGACTGACCTGGAGCTGCCCCCCCCTCCCGCCCATGCCCCCCCTCCCCCCAGCGCCTTGAGATCCTCACGGGTGAGTAGCGGGCTCTATAAACCACTGATTGGTTGATTGATGTGTGTTCTAGGGGTGGGAACTGCTTGAATGCCACCAGCTGGTCCCACCATGCTAAGACCCCTACTCTCTACCCACTCTTGTTGTCCCCATACTCCCTCTACCACTATGCCCCCCTTCTCCTCTAACTCCCCTGTCTCTCTGTGACACTAACCCCTCAAGCTATCCTCCTACCTGCAACCTGTCTCTGCCTTCCATTCTTGCTCCACCGCCCTCAAAACCTGTGTCCCCTCCTCTATGTCTCAGTTCCCGCCCTTTCGCAGGGCCTGGACCAATCCTTGCTCTTGCTACACACACACTCACTTTATTTATCAACTGCTCTGCAATCCACCATGTGCCATCCAGGCACAACTTCACCCATGCGCTTTACACAAACACACTTGTTTGAATTGTTATTTTTTCGATAATACTGAGGACAAAGTCTTTAGTTAAGTTTTTTTAAAGCTGGTAGAGAGATCAGATTTTTTAACTCCAATGTAAAATCAGTCCTTCTGTAAGGAACAGAAACTTACAGGACAACATTGACCACCATCAACAAAATCCAGACCTTCCTCAACACCTCTTTGAGGATAATCTTCCAAATCCATTGGACAAGCACCATCAGCAATAACGACCTATGGCAGCAGACTTTCCAACTCTCTGCTCAGGAAGAAATCTTGAAAAGACACTGCAGTTGGATAGGTCACACCCTCCGCAAGCCCGCATCAAACACCACCGGACAACCCTTGACCTGTAGTCCTCAAGGGAAAAGGAAAAGAGGAAGGCCAAGAAACATCTGACTCCGAGACCTCGAGGCTAAGGGTAAGGAGATGGGTAACACCGGTAGTCAGTCATATTGAAGAAAAGCCCAGGACAGAGATGGCTGGAGAGTCCTGGTTGATGGTCTATATCCCAAGAGGGTTAGTGGGCATAAGTAAATAAGTAAGTAATGTCATAAATCTTGGATTCTTACATAAAGTATTGTTTTTTCTGGGGTGTTTATGCAGAATGCGTGACCATTGTAATATGCGTGGTAGACATGCAGATTTTCATTTTGAGATTTGGCAAATTAGATATGCCAAATAAGCTAAACGCATGGTTTGTCCTCAAGCCAAGTATTTTAAGGAAAAAATAGGAAAATTTGTAAAATGTGCTCAGCAGGAGTCGATGTTGGCAGCATGATAAGAAAGGGGCAGTTGTCTATTTCTGAGCTGATTGGCACGTCCATGAATAGATATTTTTTTCTGAAGACATCTTCTGTTATACTGATAATTAAACATGTAGACTTTTTGTGAGCCCACGTCAATTTAGATTCACATTTTAGACCCCTCTGCAACTGAGGGGGACCCTGGGACATTTAAGAACTCTCCTGTTAGTTGCAAATGAGGCTTCAGACCTCAGCAGAATCGTGTCTTAAAAAAAACAATATGCCAAGCTATGCAGACCTGGAAGTCTCCTATACTGTGCTGCACTATCTGGTGCTGTTCACTTAATTTTCACACATTTTGCACTTCTTGCTGCATTCGAACAGTGCTAGTTGCTTATTTTTTGTAGATTTGGAGATTTTCGTCCTGATTTCAGTAGTTTCCAGCGTCTTAGCATTTTCTTTCTTTTGTGGCTCTTTTTTTATTTTCAGTTTTTAGTTTTCTTTACCTGATTACTTTTGTAAATCTCTGTATTTCAAAACATTGCACCCGCTGAGACCTATATGGGAACCAGAACAATAAGAATGCACACCTCAAAATTAAAGTTATTTAGGCTAATTTGGCCTAAACTGTCATATTTGATAAGCCATTTTGAAGTTGTCAGTCAGTCAGTCAAGATGTCTTTATTTCACAATGTTTCCAAAGCATATAAAATACCTTAGAATCAACAGTAATAACAGTTTATATAAAAATCTACTACATAGATAAAACCATCTTGAAGTAAAGAATGTACTTGCTGTGAAGAAATAGTTGCATTTTAGAGGGAATGCTATTTTCTTGTTTTTTTGCCCTGTGATTACCCCATAGATGAATGCTGACATTGTGGTGCTGGGTTTCTGAAGGCTTTTAGAGAAGGACACAGAGTCATCTCAGAGAAAGCATCCACAAAGAGATCTAACCCCCCTGCTGCAGCTTGTGTGATTTATCCATCAATCCAGCAGGGGCCATAATTGGCCCTAATGCATGGCCTGTTTGGAGAGCATTAGGCTGCTGGAGTAAGAAGCCGGACTAGACAATACCATGGTCCCTATGATCCCTGCGGAGAGTCGCCTTCATCCCGAAACACCGTCTGGCAGTTTCCCATCAAAGACATCAATTTCCTCTATTTCATGTCAGTGTGTTCTGCACTGACACCTCCAATGTCAAGGCTGCCTGTACAGAGTCTGACAATCAAAACTGACAGTCAAGCAGATCCAGCTCTTGCTAATGGCATCTGAAGGGGTGAGAGGAGAAACAATCTCAACATTTCAAGAAATTTTAAGAATAGTTTATTTCAAAGCAAATGGGTTCGCTCTCTTAATATGAGGCGGTCAGAAGTAGGCCACTAGGACATCAATGGTGTTGTGTATTTGGTCATTGAGAGTGTGGCTCAGGCTATCACGACACATAAAAGGTTTCGGTTAAAGCTTATCTAGACATACAAGAGGCTAAGAGATTTACCTTTTTATATGTATATATATTTGTTTGTTGCTCAGACATATGATGATGGACAATGAAGCAATGTAGACTGTTTGCTTCAATTAGGGGGGCATTTCCCTGCCCCCCTCTGTATTGAGGTTACTGTACAGAGAGAGTTCAATACTGGCAGATTCAGTCTTCTTCAGTGATCTCAGTATGCTGTTATGCAGTCACTGAGCGCATGCCTGCAAGCTGAGAAGTAGGGTCCGCCAAAGAAGGCCGCTGATTGGAAGGCATTGCCAGATAATGGCACAAGATCCCCTCCGGACTACAAAATCTGGAATTGCTGACTTGGTTCTACGAACCCCAGAAGCGCGTAATAACCACTGCAAGCGTAATAAGCACCTCAATGCGGCCAACTCGATACTCGCGGGTACCCCCACTTTGAGCCATCTGACTCCACTAGAAACAATACTGCCCCTAAGCGCTCCAAGATTACGTAAAAACCAGTACAGGAAACATAAACGTTCCGCGCACTGCCTAACTTTGCTTTGCCAACAGCGACCAATGCATTAAACAATAGAGGCACACATGTAAAGAAGGCATGCATAGAATCTAAGCCTAGTGTTTACTATTCACTGCAGTGTTAAACACTTACGGCAGATTGCACCTTCACCGGTCTAAGGGTGGGCCTATTCAATCGACTCCGCAAGCCATGAATATTAATCGAATATTAATCGGAGGCATGCTAATTGAACGTTGACATGCATATGTAATTAAGCTCCAAAAGGCTGTGAGTATATCGCTTTCAACAATTATGTAGGAGTCACCTCCGTTTGATCGCTACAGCGCGCTGCCAAAAACAACTGGGTTGATGAACAAGAGCATGATACCAGGTCGCACTGCTCCACCCGCCCACATTACTTAGAACTATTGCACGACATACATATTTCTCTGACCCGAGCACTCGCTGGCCGCATACCATTTTCAATTCGGCCATACATACAAGCCTAAGCTTGATCATCAGAAAAACATTACACCTCAGTACAAGAGGTGTTTCAATGTGACACATTATATACATTAATTATATCTGTAGCTGTACAGCCAATCATGTATGTTTTTCCCAGTAACAATCAGTATGTTCAATTTGAAGACAGAGCATCGCCTTTGACAAGTAACTGCGAACACAATAGCCCATTAAGACTGTTTTGCACCATTTTGTTTTTAGGATCTTTATTTTTCAGTGTAGGCGCAGTCGCATCTATAACACGTAAGTGTCCGAATACCTTCACTTAAGAAGAAGGGTCAGTGCACTACTTGCCCCTGCACGTAACCTCATTCCAATATGTGTTCCTTGGTCCTGAATAAAGCCCATAGACCCGATTGGGCACACACGAGCTGAAACATGTCAACCACTCACCAACAGGTGAGATAGAACAGTAGCCTTTCTAGCACCGCACCATCACTTTATTTTTAACCTTTGCCCCATCTACGACATAATAAACACTGGGTCGATAGGTGTAGGCAACTTTAGCTACGCTGCACTCCCCATTCACTTTTCCTAATCACTACTGTCAATACCAGTTGGTCCGCCTCCAGGTGGAGGAAAGCATAACCAAGACCCAATAATGATGCTTTTCACGTAACCATCCCTGAGGAGAACCAAGATATGCGGCACATACGGTTAATTCATGAATGAGGGTTTTTAAGATGATTAGGAACCCTGACCCTGGTAATGCACAGGTCAAACCGCAGCGTATAGTAGCAGCCAGGGACATTCAGGCGTTTGGGTGACCTACAGTATGATTTTTTTGTGATATATCAAGATTTTCGGCCGCGACCCATGCATACTCACCTTGCTTATTCATCTTGCTGAATATTGTTCCCTTTGTGATGTGGGGGGGTCCATCAGGCACCAGAATGCAGCTTTCCAATCAGAAAATAAGGAAGTTATCTTATATTTGTTTTAACATTTTAGCCAGGGGCGTAGCTTCAAGAGCGGTCTTAAGGGTGTTTCACAGTAGCGGCTGCTACCGGACAGGGATGGTGGGGGCAGGGTATGAAAAAAAGGACTTACCTGGTATCTGGCCGCTGCTTCTCCTCCATCCTCTTCCTTCTTCCTATCTTCAGTCACGGCCGGAAGCAGGAAGTCCCTGGGCACACAGGCTTCGCTGAGCCAATCACAATGCTGCAAGGCAGCGTTGTGATTGGTCTGAGCGCCGTGGTTCGGCGCTCAGTCGGAGACAGGGAGCCTGTGCATGTTCTTCACCAGGCTGTGTAATGCAGCTTGGTGGGGAACATGCAAGTTGCACATGTCTGTTTGGGGGGCCCAAGATGGGCGGCCAAACAGTCTTGCACTCTTAGGGAGTGCAAACCACTCCCCCCCCTGCTCTGGCCAGCCCGCCCCGCCACAGACTGCAATAGGAAACATAAAATGATAATAACAATACGTTAATAGTAAGCATGGGCGAATTTTGAGAATTCGCAATCCGCGAATTTGCGATCCGCAAAATTGGCGAATTTGCAGATTTTTTAATTTTTGCATGTTCGCGGGGCGCTTGGCGTGTTTGTGGGTTTTTTTTGTGCAAGACTGCGATGCGCCCTGTGGTTCATCACTGCCACCCTCTCGTTTTTTGTGCCCTTCTGCCCTCTGCCCCACTCGTTTTTGCGCCCTTCTGCCCTCTGCCCAACTCGTTGTTGTGCCCTTCTGCCCTCTGCCCCACTCGTTGTTGTGTCCTTCTGCACTCTGCCCCACTCGTTGCTGTGCCCTTCTGTCCTCTGCCCCACTCTGTGACCTTCTGCCCTCTGCCCCACTCCTGTTTTATTTTAGAATGGCGCCAGCAAGCTGCCAGCGCCATTCTAAAATAGTTACTAAGTTAGCTTCATCAGGAAGCACTAATAGATAAAATAAAGCAGGTGCTAGAGCACCTGCATTTTATCTATTAGTGCTTCCTGTTGAAGCTAACTTAGTAACTATTTTAGAATGGCGCTGGCAGCTTGCTGGCGCCGTTCTAAAATAGTTACAAGCTTGAAGCTTGAACTTTTGCCCCCCGGATCCGTTCCGCTCGCGGATTCACGGATTTTTGGCAAATTCGCTGGAATTCGCGGATCGCGAATTTGCCGAAAATCCGCAAAATCCGCGAGCGGAACGGATTTTGCGCCCATGCTTAGTTATTATCATTTTATTTTTCCTTTTGAGCAGTGGGGCGGCGCTCCTCCGCCTTAGTGGAAGAGCCATCACTGGTGTTACAACCCCCTGATAAATGTTTTGGTGATAAATAGTTGGGTACAGGTGCTTTCAGTCAGGTATTGTGAGGTGCCTGTCTGATTTTTTCAGGCATTTTTATACACACAGACTAAAAAGGCACACACACACACTCTCCCTCTCTCTGTTTGGAAAGAGAAAAAAAATGTTTTGGGTTAATTCACAAAAGAATGTGTTTTCTCACTTAGTATCCCTACCAATCCGCATTACTCTCCATTTCGCCCCTCTCATACCCCCTACTTGTCCTATACAGTATTTTAATATAATGGGGTATATTTACTAAAATTTTCTACTGTGTTTGCTTCACAAAAGTGACGCAAATCGACGCAAAATGTTTTTTCCCAATTTACTTTCCAGCCCAAAATTTGTTTTGTGCTGAAAATGCACTTGAAAGAAATGCAAAGCAGTGCATAGGGCTGTTTTGGATTACTTAGGATAAAGTGGGCGTTCCTTGGTTGGTGCATGGGCTTTCCCATGCAACAACCCATGTCTTTTGACGCACACCCCTATATAATAAAAAAAGTAGACTGAGTTTTGCGTCAAATTAGAACACCCATTTCAAATAGGCCCTATCAAGGAGAAATACTTTTATTTCTCCCCTCTTTCCCAACTTTGCATGTGAGCTGCACTGTGCAACACACATACAAAGTGGGAAATCTTTTAAAATGAGTCTGAGCATTGTAGTTTGTACAGGAAGGGTACCCTTAATTTGTCAAAAAAATATGTGCCAGGGCCCTCATCAGGAGGCCACTGCAGCCTACACCACCCATTGCCCTTGCCAGCACTATCAATGACAGCACCAAACCAGCGTCTAACCATCACACTCCTACAAGTGTAACAATAAGCACTATTGCAGGCCCCCGAAGATATAAGATTAGCATGGACGGCAGGTAATACTCCTTTTTAACCCCTTCACTGCGGCGGCTATTCCGCCGCAGTGCTAAGGGGGCGGGGCGGCCGCGCGGGCCGCATGCTGGTGACGGAACCGCTCCGTCACCAGCGTCGGTGGCACTGTGCTTATGACGGAGCGGTTCCGTCATGGCCCACCCCGCTCAATGGAACGCTCAGCGCAGGCGCAGAATTCGCGCCGCGCAGGAGCGCCGAGCGAGCCATGACGGAACCGCTCCGTCATCAGCACAGCGCCACCGCAGCTGATGACGGAGCGGTTCCGTCATCAGCAGGCAAGGGGTTAATGTATATTTTTAAGTATATTGAATGTGTAAACAACTGCTGTTGTGCATACTCTAAATCAGACCAACAACACCACCATGTGGCAGACTTTCATAAGTGCCGTGCCGAGCACCGGAATCCACCGGCTCAAATTAAGCCCTGCTACAAAACCTTTTCTAGACTCGAGCAGACACCCTTGCACTATGGTGCAAATGTCTGTGTGCGGCGCACCGCCACCGCCTGATTGTCCGTCGGCACTAGGGACAGGGGAGGAGAAAGCCATATCTCTATAAATATGGCGCTTCGTCTGCTCTCTCATGCAGCACCGGGCAGCATTTTTGGCTGCTGTGCTGCTTGAGAATTTGGTAAATAGATCCTTATGTTCCTGAGTGATTGTTCGGAAATCTAAACCTCACCCATCCCCCCCACCCCCCCCCCAATCTCACTGACCAAGCTATGTCCCTGCGTTTAGCTTTTTACAATAGCGTCTGCATAAACATTAGCAGTCTGCAAATCTTTCTCCTTTTCTCAAATGCATTTCCAGTAGCCGGAATTGTTTTTTTTTTTAATTCCGTGGTTTATTGCCTGTGCTTCGGATTTTCTCTGCCCAGTTCACAAAACATTTGTCTCTCTGAAATATTTCTGAATTATGTCTAAGTAAAATTAATGCAGTTGGAAATATGTCCACGCCTGGTTCTTTCGAATTACATACATAAACATCTGTTTCTTGTTACGTCTCAGTGGAGTTTTATATTCGCACAAGAGAAACTTTTTTTTGTGCTTTTGAAATTGAACTGCAGTCTCTTGTAAGCTGCTGCACAGGGCAATTAGCAGCAATTACCGCGCTCCAGAAATGTTTGGTGAAGTGTACTTTTCAAGCAGGAAAATACTTGTTCTGTGTTAAATTCTTTTACAAGTACCTTACTAAAAATAAATCATTAACTGAAAGGAAGAAAGGTTTAAAGTAAGAAAGAGCAGAGTACAAAGAAATTCCCAAGAAGCTGCTGCTGGCCTTCAAAGTGATTGAAAGATTTAGTTCAGCGACAGCCAGCAGTGGCAGCGACAGCCAGCAGTGGCAGCGACAGTCAGCAGTGGCAGCGACAGTCAGCAGTGGCAGCGATAGTCAGCAGTGGCAGCGATAGCCAGCAGTGGCCAAAGCTCCTGAAAGGTCATAACTGAGGAAATAAAAGCTCCCACCCAGACTCCTAGCCAGCAAACTAGCAGCAGAGCCAATGGGAATGCTGCAATGGGGAATACAACATCAGGCTGCCAAGATAGGAGAATTACTATTATTTTGAGTTTTAGATAGCGCTAGCTAGACCCGAATGTATCAGAGCGCTTTATATGTTATTTGATAACATTTACAAGAGGTACATGAGGGGGTTCATAAGAGTCATGGTTGAGCAATACAGCATTAAGTGGTTATAAAGTCACACGAAGATAACACAAGGACGCACTGAAGAACAGCATCGGGGACAGTGTAGGATCCGCTCAGTCGAAAGGTGACTCCATATTGCCAATAAATACGAACCAAGACTGACCCTCTTAAATAGAGCTTAGAGAGAGTCTAGTATAGCACAGATGCAGCTCTCAATAGCTTGGTGCAAGGTTCCTTCTGGATCTACACTCACCTATCCTGTCATGTCCACCATCAATATCAACAGACCTGCCCTTTGGTACCTCTTAGGATAGGCCTTTCTTCTTCAATTTGCTAAATAGCATCTAGCTCAGAAACAAATGTGCACCATTCTAACTCCTCCTCTGTTCCTGCTTCTGTTGCTGCTTTCCTCCTACCCACTCCTATGTACCCATCTCAACCAACTGCTCTCCGCGCTCTAATAGTATTGTTATCACTTGTTTACCTGGTGTGGTCGACCTCCTGCACTAGGCCAAATATTCCATCTCTTCTGGTCCCAAGACTTGACGGAATTACAGATAAAGCTGTGTTTCTAATACTCTCTGTTGTCACAGACATGTTTATATGTACATGAGCAATTGGTCATCAGAGCCACATCTGACAAGTCCATTTTCTTGTGTTTTTTCTTGGCCACAGATCTGTTTCATCACCTCAGGCATGGTGTCAGCTGAAAGAAGGCCCTCCTTGAGCCGGGTCGTTAGCCAACCTCCTATGGTGTCATTTTTAACACTAATCTGGTGTGGGTATGCCCATCCGAAGTACAGTTTCAAGCAGTGACAAGTCATTGAGCTTAACACTAAAGTATAGAAGCATTTGAAGGGAGCAACAGAGCATCTCTGTGATCCCTTAGGTAAGGGGGACGGTGGCAGCTTCTCCCCGACTCCGTTTGGCGCCATCTGCGAGCATTCTGCTCATTATTTGTTTTAAAATTGTCAAAGCAGCTCGTGCTGTATTTTATCAGTGAACTAGAAAATACTTTTAAAAAGGGGCAAATAGCTTGTTGCTAGTGTCACACTGTGTTATAGTGTTGCACTTGTGTTCATTGTAAAATTTGTACCGCATACCCACACGCACTCGTAGCTTGTCCTGTGCCTGCACTCCCAGTCCGACCCTCAGCCAATCACGGGTGCGGAAGGCGGAGCAGAGGCAGAGGCAGGAACGGTCAGGGAAACGAGCGGTTAGCGCTCTAGCTCTTCATTAATTCAAGGGCTATAAAGTCAGCGAGGCGGCAGGCGTTTCTGCGGTAAGGGGGACGGTGGCAGCTTCTCCCCGACTCCGTTTGGCGCCATCTGCGAGCATTCTGCTCATTATTTGTTTTAAAATTGTCAAAGCAGCTCGTGCTGTATTTTATCAGTGAACTAGAAAATACTTTTAAAAAGGGGCGAATAGCTTGTTGCTAGTGTCACACTGTGTTATAGTGTTGCACTTGTGTTAATTGTAAAATTTGTACCGCATACCCACACGCACTCGTAGCTTGTCCTGTGCCTGCACTCCCAGTCCGACCCTCAGCCAATCACGGGTGCGGAAGGCGGAGCAGAGGCAGAGGCAGGAACGGTCAGGGAAACGAGCGGTTAGCGCTCTAGCTCTTCATTAATTCAAGGGCTATAAAGTCAGCGAGGCGGCAGGCGTTTCTGCGGTAAGGGGGACGGTGGCAGCTTCTCCCCGACTCCGTTTGGCGCCATCTGCGAGCATTCTGCTCATTATTTGTTTTAAAATTGTCAAAGCAGCTCGTGCTGTATTTTATCAGTGAACTAGAAAATACTTTTAAAAAGGGGCGAATAGCTTGTTGCTAGTGTCACACTGTGTTATAGTGTTGCACTTGTGTTAATTGTAAAATTTGTACCGCATACCCACACGCACTCGTAGCTTGTCCTGTGCCTGCACTCCCAGTCCGACCCTCAGCCAATCACGGGTGCGGAAGGCGGAGCAGAGGCAGAGGCAGGAACGGTCAGGGAAACGAGCGGTTAGCGCTCTAGCTCTTCATTAATTCAAGGGCTATAAAGCACCTCGTCGACCCAACGCGCAGTGTTGACGCGCAGTGTGGCGCCTATTCCTGCGCCTAAGACGAGCCAAAGACTAGCCCGTCTGCGCCCGTCCGCGACAGTACGTGGCTAGGGGCTGGTGGCTATGGCGGGCTCCATTACCCTCTCGGAGCCTCTTCATCAACCTGTATACACGTATTCTAGCCAGACATTGCGGGACGTGGGCAGGTATGTTACCACTCTGTGTCCCCATAGGGCGGAGATATGTGTTGAGGGACCTTTTTCTTGTAATATGTGTCACTCACAATTTACTCGCAACGCGGTTATATCCCCTTTGCACCCTACCTCCGTCCCTATACAACATCCATGCCCTGCTAATGATTCTTCTCTGATTTGTAAGAACCTTCTCTGTAATGTCCGCTCACTAGTGTCTCATGCAACTCAGATTTGGGATCTCATCACCTCTGAAGGCCCACATCTTTGTTTCTTGACTGAAACGTGGCTAAAACCCCACACTGTGCCAGCCATCACTATAGGGGTGCCGCTGGGATACAAAATAGTGAGGATGGACCGCCCCATTAAAACTGGTGGTGGGCTGGCCATCATTTTCAAACAAGAAATAGAGGTGGTGGTCATTGAAACGGTATGTAACCCGCAAATGGAGCTCCTGATTTTTACCATCAACCCAAATACTAAGTACACCAGGAAAGGTGCACTGATCTATCGACCTCCAGGCCCCCTTGGGAATTTTTCCACTCAACTGGTGGAAGTGTTGGCCCCCCACATACGATGCAATTCCGATTTTACTGTGGTAGGGGACTTTAATGTCCATAGCGAAATAGCCACATGTGTTGAAGCACAGACACTCTAGACCGATCTAGCCACGCTTGGTCTCAACCAAATGAATCAGGGACCCACACACACTGCTGGACACACCCTAGATCTTGTGTTATGCAACTACACATCTATTAAATGTCTGCCTCCCACTTTAGTGGACTGGACTGATCACGCCATCATTGAATTTTACACCCGCCTTAACTACAAGGTCAAGGGCATCCAGAGGACGATGGCAGAAGTCAGAAGACCCTGGAACAAACTAACTGCTGAGGGTTTCAGGAGTAAATACACAGAGCCCAACTGGGATGAATGTGGAGATGACGTTTCCTCCGCATTAGTCAAATTTAATGAAGCCTTAACACTGACTATTAACCAGGTTGCTCCCTTGAGAAAATTTAAACCACGGCCTATTTCTAAACAAGAGGTCTGGTTCACTGACGATCTTAGACAGTTAAAGCTAACTGCTAGGAAGTCAGAAAAACGTTGGAGGGCCACTCACAAGGCAGAGGACAAAGAATCTCACAGGACCTCATTAAAAGCTTACCATAAAGCTATTCGGGCTGCACGGAAACATCATATTGCAACCCAATTGTGAGCAGCCGGAAAAAATCCCAAAGTACTCTACCAGATCTTGCGAACCTTTATAAAACCCTCGGCTTGCGAAACGGATGGAATTGAGTCTCAGGAATTATGCAATAATATCTCTCAGTTTTTTGTCAAAAAAATAGATGGCATTTATACGAAGATCTTAGCCACCAAATCCATCTCGAATTCTATGAGCAAGGCTGATAGCTTGGTCCAGCCTCATATTAGCCCAATAGGAAATACGACCTGTAAGCTTGAAGCCTTTCCACCTATATCATTGGAGGAGATAACCACTCTTATCACCCAAACTAAGAGCGGGTGCCCCTCGGATATTATACCAGCACGGGTTATGACTCTTCTCACTGAGGAGCTGGGTGTAAGTATTCAGCAGGTACTTAACCTCTCTTTGAGCACGGGGGAAGTCCCCCTAGGCTGGAAGCAAGCTTTGGTCAGACCCCTACGCAAAAATAATTCCATTCCCTGGACCGACCTCACAAACCTGAGACCTATCTCACTCCTCCCTCTTTTAGGGAAGCTCGCCGAAAAGTTTGTAAATCGGCACTTATCTAAATATATAGAAAGTGCAGGAGGACTTGACCCTTCACAATCGGGGTTCAGACCCAGGCATAGTACTGAGACCGCCTTGCTGTCCGTCGCTGACGATCTCCATATGCTACAGGATAAGGGTTACTCCGTTATCCTGGTGCTTTTAGATTTGTCAGCGGCGTTTGACACTGTGTCACATGATATCATGACCTCCAGACTCATCAACATCGGGCTGGGTGGCAAGGCGTTGGCCTGGCTAAGGAGTTTTTTCATCAAGCGTACTCAGAGAGTCACACTGGGTCCGTACCAGTCAGAGGAGGTGGAGATCTCTAAGGGGGTGCCACAGGGCTCCTGCTTGAGCCCTACACTTTTTAACATCTATGTGGCACCCCTGGCTAACATTATGAGATCCCATGGATTTATTCCTGTATCGTATGCAGACGATACTCAACTCCTCTTCCCCTTTAAAATCATGACTCCTGAGGTACGCAACTCCTTTGCCCAGGGGATGAAAGAGGTGGCTCAATGGATGGCAGCAAATTTCCTTCAGTGTAACGTCTCAAAGACTGAGGTAATGCTTTTTGGAGAGGCCAAAAGATTGTGGACTCCCGACTGGTGGCCTCAAGACCTTGGCCCAGTCCCCGTACCCAAAGAGGTGGTAAAAGATCTCGGGGTCAAACTGGATCAGGAGCTCGCCTTTAAACATCATACCAATCAAGTGGTAGGCTCCTGTTTCCATGTGATTGGTCTTCTCCGAAGGGTTTTCCCCCTGTTACCTGATTCCACCAGGAAAACGCTAGTTCAGTCGCTCGTGCTGAGCAGACTGGACTACTGTAACGGGCTGCTGTTAGCCGCCAATGAGGGCATCATTAACAAACTCCAAGTTGTGCAGAACACGGCAGCACGCTTGGTTTTGAATGCCCCAGCACGTACACCCTCGAAGCCACTACTGAATCAACTACATTGGCTCACTGTGAAACAGAGGGTCTTGTTTAAAACGTGCTGTATCATCCATAAATGTCTCACTGGTAAAGGTCCTGATTATCTAACAAAAAAATTTGTCCCTTACATCCCTACTAGAACTCTGAGATCTGGTAATCAAGAACTGTTATGTGTCCCCAGGTTTTGTAAGACCAGACAAGGAGGAAGGGCTCTGTCTGTAGCTGGACCAAAGTTTTGGAACGATCTTCCTTATGATATTAGAACCTGTAAGGAACACTTTCCTTTTAGGAAAAAATTAAAAACTTTCCTGTTCAACTATCAATCCCACTAAGTCTTCACTTAATATCGTTAGAGTAGGCCTGGTCTCAGATGCTGCTAAAAAGGCGCGGAGATACTCCTTAGGGAGTCGATTCCCAGCGCATTATAAGTATGCAAATAAATAAATAAATAAATCTCAAACTTCTGGTTCTGCATTTGCCATGGCCTGTGCATGCGTTTCTGTGACGAAACTTGAGGGGGACCCCTGCAAGGTACATGGAAGGGCCCCTCTCTGGACTCAATCAGGAGCTCTCAGGCCAGAGTACTATGCTGACAGGGCCCCCTGGAGCTCGGGGCCCCCTGCACCGCAGGGGCATATGTTATGCCACTGACAGCTGGGCAATTAACAGTGAGGCTTCAGGAACAGTGAAGGTCTCTGGGTGTATTCCAAGAAGGCAGAGCAATGAACACTTTGGTTTCTTAAGGAGAATGTGTTTAGGTCCAAACACCTCATATTACAGTTGTTGCACACAGATTGGAGTGGAGTGGGGTAGAATGGAGTGGGTGGATTGATGTAGATTTGAGTGGAGTGGGTAGATTGGGGAGCGGTGGGGTATTTTGGAGTGGAACGGATTGTGGTATATAGGAGTGAAGTGGGGTAGATTAATCTATAGTGGAGTGGATTGGGGTAGACTGGAGTGGAGTGGAGTGGGGTATATTGGAGTGGAATGGGGTAGATGAGAGTGGAGTGGAGCTGTGGCTGTTGGGCAACATCTCTTGTCTCTAAGTGCATATGATTATAGGTTGCTTGAAATTGCTTTTGGTGGAATAAATATGCAAATGAGGACTTAGGCAGAGGTTTATAAGTAGACATGGCGAAGTTGCTGCACTGCGGCCAACTGAAGCATTTTAAACAGACACTTAGTACGCGCATAGAAGAGGTGGAATGCATACTAGCCAGAAGACACAGGTTTTAAGGAGAAATTGATTATCTGCACTGCTTCCCATAATTGAGGCACTTAAAAAAAAAACACTATTCCGTGTTATTGTTTTGTGTTATAAAAGGGAGCACCAAATTCCAAAACAAATTAAGGCAACAAAAAACAAACCAGACCGAAGTTAAAAGCAACCGAAAGATGAAGCATGGAAAGTAGAAAAGATGGACAGAATTTTTGTTTGTACCCCGAATAACTGCACAAGCAGTGGGAGGACACTAATTAAGGCAAATCAATTAATAGTTGGTCAATGCTCCAGAGAAATATAAGGAAGTTCAGTGAGGCATATGGTGATCAATTAGGAGGGAGCTAAAAAGAATGACAATCAAGCCAGCAAATGGTAAGTAGTGGGCGGACTCCAAGCCCTTTACTGTATACAATAACCCTCGCAGCAACAGCGCATGCGCATTGTTCTACAAGACCTAAAAACGGTAGGACCAATAAGGATGGTCTACGTGTGAGTGGCAACTCACAGGTGTTGGGTAGCTTGGGTGCCTGTGGAGAATGTATTGAGGGAATTGCTGAGCCCTGAAAAGATATATCTGTAGTTGATGACATGAGGTACATTTCAGTTGAACTGAATTGAAAAAATCTGCGGGAGCCTCCAGCGGACGGCGGCCATTTAATGAGCTAATTGTATTCAGAGTGGTCATCAGAGCTTCCTTTGGGGACTCGAAGACTGATTTTGTAAAAGGCAACTTTGTGCATCTTAAGAGAGGGTATTTGAAATTCCCCAAATTATGCCATTATGCCATGTGGCGAAATTGAGTGGCTAAATGTTGGCATAGGAGCCTGGGAACAGGGTGAATGACGAGAACACGAATGGCTGTTATTCGCGCCACTTGTCTTATTGGCGCAATTTTTTTGCTGAAAATTTATACTCACATTCAGAATGGATGCAAGGATACATTTTCATCTACCAGGGTTTTATCCCACTGTACTGGGCATCTTTGGGGAAAGGATGTAGCATAACGGCTAGAGATGTCGACTTTGGAGCTGGGGAACTAGGTTCGAGTCTCAGCCTCGGCTCAGCATCATGTGATTCTGGGCAAATCATTTAATCTCCCCGTGCCTAACAAAAAATGAATGCTTCCTTGTGTAATGTAACTGGTACTCATGTAAAGCGCTCCAATACCTTCGGCTTGAGTTAGCGCTATATAAAACTGCAAAAAAAATAATCTGTAAGAACCTGCGCATTCAAAGTTATTGTAAGTTGCCAGCCAGGGCTTTAGCAAGTTCCTAAAGAAAGAAATCCATGTGTCAGAGAGCAAGAATGAAATCATAGAGACTGACAAACCTCCAATTTCAGCCGTTTATCAGACGTCTGGAAGGGTGGGGGCGGGTGGTCCAGGGTTCATGAGGATGGAGACAGGAAGGGGCGAACAATGAGCTCATGTAGCACTGAGATCGAGCCGTGCAAAGGGTATAATTAAGGCAGATCAGAGAGATATCAAAGTGACAAATATAATTAAAGCCCGCCAGCTGCCAGGGCACGGATCGCTAGCGACATCCTTTGCAGAGAGCTGACACCGTCCTCGCGCGCGGCCGTCCACGCGCGCGGCTTCCGGGAACCGCGGCGTCTCTGCGCGATATTTTAAGATAAATGTCATCGACGTCCTCCCTGACCCCTGACGTTCAATCTGTGCCCCGTTGAGAGCTTCAGAGTGAACTCAGGCAGTGGGGAAGTTGTCAACTTGGGGATCGAACTCAGTGACAGAGCGCCTGCTGTACATTCATTCGTAAAGATGGCTCCTCCTCCCACGTGCTGGAAGTAAGAGAGGAAGGAGGGAGTGTACAGGAGAGTTATTTTTATTATTATTTTGAGCTTTATAGAGCGCTAGTTAGACTCGAAGGTATTGGAGCGCTTTAGAATGCTCATTTAAACTATAGCGCTCTAAAATGCAATATTCATGGCACAATTAGAAAACAAATGCATACTAAAAATATTGTTAGCATGGTCAATAAACCATATACCATGAAAAGCCCTGTCATGTTATAAGATAGAGTTCTCTCCCCCCCCCCCCCCCACTGAAACAAAATGATTATATATAAAAGATCTTTGGGAGTAGTGGCGGACCCCATACCTTAGCATACACAGATGGACGCGCTACAACTCAATTGACTCAGTGCTCTTGTCTCTGAATTCTCGTTCCATGTGTGTTCTTCGGACCTCTGTGCTCATCTATATGATAAGAAATGTGTGTTCATAAACAACAGCTGGATTTCTGTGTTATGTCTAGGTGCTAGTGCCTGGCAAAGAAAATAATAAGGAAGGGGCATTGTTGTTCGACCTTGTCTATGGTGTGCAGCCTAAATCCCAGGAAAAGAACAGAATACAAAAACAAATGCAGGCTCTGCGTGAAAATACAATTTGGCACAAAGAAAAACATGTTTAATATAGTAACATGTGCAAAGGGAAATGGGGCCAACAGCATGCACAACTAGGCTAACCTAGGGAAAACTACAATGACCAATGCAGGAAACGCCCAACATTGGTCAAGCCGGCTTCAGTTCTCCACCACAAATAGAATGAACTGAGCTAGACATAGGATGCTGTATTCACTGTGCATGCAGTAGGGTGGTTATGGAAATTTTATTTGGTGTGTGGGTAGGAGAGGGATAGGTAAAGAGAAGCTAGGGATCGTTTGTTGTTTTTGGAAATGACTAGAATAATGATGTCAGGTATTGCTGCTTTGTGTAGCAAACAGGATAGGTAGCATGCAGGCCCTTAACCCTTTAACCGCGGCGGAAATTCCACAGAGGTGAGTGGTAAATAAAAGGTAGGCGTGGTTCGAACGGCCCCCAGCCGTCCTCCACACCGTCCACAGTGACGTCAGACGGCTGGGAGCCGTGCAACGCATTCAAGGGGTTAAGCTTTGACTGGTGTGAAATTCCCAGAAGTCACTGACATTTTGTCATTTAACAGAAAAACTCCACACATGTGATACACTGTCAAGATGCCATTCATGTTTGCAGATACCCATGACCCATGAGGGCAGCTACTCCATGTGAGGTCCGCGGTTACGTATTAATACTGTATTTTGCGCACATCCGTGAGACAGTCACCTCAGCATCACAGTCCACCTGCACATTGTCCAATGAACCATCTTCAAGTGAAAAGAGGCCTGCTCCACAGCCTAATGTAGCACCATCTGGATGTGGGTACATTCAGTAACACTCCTACATTGGGGAAATTGACAATGGCATCACAAATATGTGGAAAAAATTATGTGGCATAACAGAACATGAGATGACATTCCACGGGCATATATCTCTTGGTTTAAGATTTGGCAGAAAGAAGGTTGTCGATTGATGTATATAAATGCCACAGTATGTTGGCATGAATTAGCAGCACATTGTTTTTAGGTTTAGGAATAGTGGTATTGCTTTTGTGATGTTTGACTACGTGTCATCCTCTAAGGTTGGTGAGATGGTACTGTCCATATCAAAACGAGGAAGGGTTATTATGTGTGGGCTGCATCCTGTAAAGTATAGGTTTCTGCAGACTCTAGATATGTTAACGTGTTTATTGTTCGGCTCCAGATTTTTTATACACCAAATGTTATTGTTTTCACAATTTAAAAAATCAATTAGTAATACAAAACAGTCACAGTGCATTCACCTCACAGAATTCATCTTTACAAACCATGGGTCATTATTAGTACTCTCAAGTGTCGATTAGCATCAGTCAAGATTTAGCAGTGATCCTTGCTAATGTGCTCTTTGCACCTGAGAGTCAAATCCAAAATTTCCTAAATGTTCAAACTTTCAAGTAACAAAAAAAAGCCCTAAATGTTCATTTGAGCTCTCACCACGTTGAATAAAATGGATGAACAAAGCACTCACATTCTAACGAACAAGGTACATGCTATGCAGAAGCCTTCTGCGTTAACGTTGGCGAGCTGCGAGAGAGGAGAAACTCCGCTCCGTGCCACTCTGCTTTTTCGGAACTCTGCGCTCTACATGGAGTGGAGAAAACTTTGCAGGCAAAGAAGAGTTTACCACCAAGGCCAGGTAATGAACAGCTTGGTGAAAATGTGCCTTCCTTGAATTTGTGACTAAGTAGGGCAATTTTAGATGTAAAACACAATATGGGGAGGGCCTAAACATAAATATATTGGGTCATCCTTCAAATAGCACTTGTGAGGAGTGCAATTGCTGAGGTAGCATGTGCCTGACACTCTAATCCAAAGACTCTAGGAAACCGACATAGTGTGACTGTATTACATCCTACCTTCAAAACAGAACAAATGTCATCAATTCTCCATCTTTCTCATCCAAACCATACTTCACAAAAGCAGGGGTCCCTCAAGGCTCTATCATCTCACCCATGCTTTTCAATATCTACATGAAACCATTAAGGGCAATCATCAATTATTTTCTGCTCATTTGATATAACTATGCTGATGATACACAAATACACTTTAACTGGAAAGCCCCAATCCACAATGAAGCAGCTTTGTCACACCCACAAATCGAGACATGGAACGGGACCGCTTTTCATCAGGAATAAAATCACCAAATGCATTCAACAAAGGAACCTACACTCCAGATTGGCACCTCACCTCAAAATCCCACCATACAAGAAAGGAAACATAGGTGACACATCTTTCTCTAGTCAAGCAGCCAAACTATGGAATTCATTACCCCCAAGCATAAGATCAACAGATAACTATCTTATCTTCAGAAGATTACTTGAGTTGGCTCTTTCCGACATAATCACCATTCTCAAACATAAATGTGCAGCATATCCCTGTGTATATAAACATTTAATCTGATCATATGTATGTATCTAGATATGGATATTTCTTGATATATATATATATATATATATATATATATATATATATATATATATATATATATATATATATATATATATATATATATATATATATATATATATATATATATATATATATATATATATATATACAATATGTACCTATGTATCTAGATATTTATTACTTTACTCCTACAATAAAAATACAAAGACTTTCTCCAATGCACTACCCTATAGTTCACCCTATACCTCTCTCATTACATCATCTACCCCCACTCTGTGACTCATCCCAACCCTCATTATACTACTATGATCTCCAAATATAATAATTTCTAGACTCTTCCCTCCTCTACCCCTCCTTGAATAACCCTAAACCTCATTTTAATAGTATGATTTACCAATCTTCCCTCGCCTATCCTTCCTTTGACTCATCTCAAAACTCATTTTACTCCAGTGATCTCCCTAATCCCTTACTAGAGACTCTTCCCTCCTCCATCTCTCTTTATATCCATCCCAAGCCTCATTTTACTACTATGATCTCCCAATAAACACGTTCTAGACTCTTCCCTCTTCTATCCCCCATTATCCTTTTAATCCAAATTAGAGACTCACATACCCACAGCACGCATAAACTCAAAGTTCACTATACTAATCCACCACAAATTCTTTTTGGGTTACGGACTAGCTTGCTACTCACCGAAAAGCGATTTGAGGCCTTGTCAAGGTTACTTGAAGATACATGGCTTGGGTTCCTTCTGGAACTAAAAGAGAGATGGAGCTTAAAAGATGCTTTAGAGTTAGAGTTCCAAACCAGGGGGAAGGATGGGACAAGAAGTTAGCACTTTTTGGTCTGGGGATGCTGCTATTAATATACCTGCCAGCTAGCGAGGTGTGTTGGAGGTAACCACGGTGAACAAGATGGACCATCTTTTGCACTGAATACCACTGGGCAGGGGAGCCCCTATACTTTCTGAACTGTGCGGGTGATCGGATCAAATTTTTTTCAGTCCATCAGTCTTGGTGCCGAGTGGAGATTAAGTAATCGTCTGGGGTGCTGGCGAGGATGGGCTTTTCTTAAACTTAGGCATAATTTAAGCAACACTTGGGCAGCTTGACGCTGAGAAGAAGGGAGACCAGATAGGACCTGTCTCAGTCTTCTCGACAATGTACATCATAGCACAGAGATGCCTGTTGTAGTGGAATCTGAGAATATTGGGATTGTGCAACTGTTGAAGGGTGAATCCATGGAGATTGATTGCTTTTACTATAATTGTGTGTGACATTGTTTGCTGTCACCCCCAAGAAGAATTCAGCTTCAGACATTTTCTCCATATTCGTTCATGAAAGTTGGAGAGGCAACGCTTTCGGCTGTCGATGCCACTACCAGGCGAGATCTTCCGCGTATTACCATGTGAGATTTTAACAATTTTAGCCTTAGCGTAACTAACTGCTGCAGACATTGTCTACTCAGTGCTAACTCTGTATTCAAGTTACGCCCGTCTGTGACGCGCAAAGCCTCATTTTCAGACCCGATGCAATAGGTGAGAAATTTCTCATTAGGTTGCTCAGCAGCTACAGTTTACATTTCATTACCTATTTGAAGGTCATTCAAAACCTCATGAATTTAATATCCTGCACCTGTGTAACGCCTCTTCTTTCAGTTTCATCACATGACCACCATTTGAGCATCTTTTGCTCCTTTGGGGTGCTGGGTGAAATTATTGTTGTCTTCCTCAGTGATTCTCAGATATATTTTCTTATATTTTCATCATCCTGCTACAACATTCTTCGCATGCTCAAAAAAACATTTCGCTGCATCCCCACCGAAACAAGAAAAACGGTCACCCATGCACTGGTTACAAGCCGCCTGGACTACGGAGACACCCTATACGCCGGTATCACCGCAAAACTCCAGAATAAACTCCAACGCATCCAGAACGCATCAGCCAGACTCATACTAGACATCCCGCGTAAAGACCACATCTCTAGTCACCTGAAAAACCTCCACTGGCTCCCCGTCAATAAGAGAATTACGTTCCGACTCCTAACCCACGCACACAAAGCACTTTATGAAATTGGACCCGAATGCCTCAACACACGTCTTTCCTTTTACACCCCCTCCCGTCAGCTACGATCCTCCAACCAAGCCCTTGCTACCGTACCTCGCATCAATAAAAACACCATGGGAGGTAGATCCTTTTCCTACCTCGCAGCTAAAACCTGGAACTCACTCCCCACTCACCTTCGTCTCACTCAGAACCATCTAGCATTCAGAAAGCAACTTAAAACCTGGATATTCGACAAATAATTCCCCACCCTTCTTCAAGCGCCTTGAGACCCTCCGGGTATGTAGCGCGCTATATAAATATTCTGACTTGACTTGACTTGACTTGTCAATAAGCATTTTTAGACTTTGAATAGGGGAAATTTTCTTTCACATATGGATATCTGTGTCCTTGCATGCCAAGCACCCTCCAACATATTTCATGGAGAGGGAACATGTCCTCATGCAGACACTCTGTGTGATCTTGAGTGGAAACGCCTCTTCCTCCTTACGCCTGACCCGTCAGCTATTAATTTGGCAGCACCACTATGAAAATGCTTTATAGGTTTGGGAAATGGCAAAGAAAATGGCAGTGGCTGGTTTTGAAAGATGTTTAACTTTTAGTTGACTTGTCTGGGCTGGTTCTTGAAAGCAAAAACAGAGGAGGCACAATGGCAGTGTTTTATTGTTATTGTTTTTTAATAAAAAATGAAGAATTTCAAGAGTTTCCCTCCCTGTCTCGGAACCTCTTAATAGCGTTTTAAATATTAAAATTTATATGAACTCATAAAGGACTCATTCAATTTCATTTCTCCTTGGCTTTGTTCTCATATCTTTTTTTTTTTTGCGTGTTTCACTGTAATTATCTCCTAAATCCAATTTCCATTGCAGGCCTGCAATTAGAAAGAGTGATGATTATGGATCCACATTCTGCCCACGGCTCTGCCTGCGCTACACTTATACTTCGGATTTTCCCTTCCTCTTGGAAGCGCATCCCAGCCCCAATGTGATTTTGAGGGCGATGCATGTGCCAGCCATTTGCAAATCGGAATATTTTAAATTAAAGCGTGGACACTGGAATACCAAATACCGCAGCAGCAGTTAGTAATTCTTGGAATTTACAGATGCTTTTATTTTAAAATACAATCCGTTTTGGATTATTCCACAAACGGCAATGCCTGATTCAGTTTTTCCTTTCCTAAGTACAGTGCTTAATTTGTAAAAAATATAAGTGCCAGGGCCCTCGTCAGGAGGCCACCGCAGGTGCATCACCCATTGGCCCGGCCAGCGCCGCCATTGATAGAACCAGCACAACCACAAACCATCACATACTTACAAGTCTGACAATTCAGACTGTTTGAGGCCCCCAAAGCTATAAGAATGGCTTTAGCGGCAGATATTAGTGGTGTTTAATGTATAATGAATGAATAAACTACTGCTGTTCTGCTCATCTTTAAATTACACAAACAGCGCCACCATGTGGCAGCTATCATAAGAGCCCGTGTTGACAATTTAGTGCTGGTCCTGAGCTCTGGAAACCGCCGGCTGAAATTAAGTGTTAAGAGCAGGGCACGAGTCGGGGGTACACGCGGGTGGACGTCGTCCACCCACTTTTTTCATAGGGTGCCGTCCACCCTGCAAGAATAATGTGCTGAACTCGTCCTGGTTTAATTTCCAAACACCAGGTCACTTTCAGCAGCTCCTGCACGTTTTCTGCTTTACATCTGCAACAAGCAACAACGTTCAGGCGTGGACGGGGCTTTCTTAGTTCAGACTCCTGCTGGGCCCATAACAAAGGCCGAATTTGAGGGGTCATCAGGCCTCCTTTTGCTCGAGTCTCTTGGCTGGAAGCAGTCAGGAGCCTCACACCTGATGCAAATGAAGCAGATGGGAAACAAAGGTTCCCACCTTGTTAGCGCATCACACATACTTAAGAGAGGCAGCTTTTCCCTTTGTTCAGTCCCTGTTCAGGAGATGTGCATGCACTGTAAGAATATCGGATGTGTTGGTCTTTCCCAGTTTTACACAACGCAAATTGCATTTATATAGCGCTTACTTCTCCTGAGGAAATGTTGAATTAATTTAAGTACCACTATTGTCTCTTGTATAGCCCTACTCATTCCAATGCAGGGTGTCAGAGCGCTTTACATCAACACGTGCATATTACATGTACAATAAATTATATGTTTGCAAATGAATGTACAGGATGTGTTACATGAAATTGGGGGATTGCAAGGTGTAGAAGTCACATATCATCTTTCATAGCTC
The DNA here is from genome assembly GCF_964263255.1 of Lissotriton vulgaris. Classification (NCBI taxonomy): domain Eukaryota; kingdom Metazoa; phylum Chordata; class Amphibia; order Caudata; family Salamandridae; genus Lissotriton; species Lissotriton vulgaris. The sequence continues at coordinate 101,807,864 of NC_141700.1, forward strand.
ACTGTGCTATTATCCTCGCAATGCGCTCAAACATATACAAGATAGACCTGCTAAACATAAGTGAGGGCTTTAGATATGATGTCACTTCTTGTGATGCCACTTCCTGTAAAGTCATGGCTCGTGATGCTACTTTCTATGATGTCAATTCCTGTGATGCCATATGTGATGTTGTGCGCAGTGATGTTGTGCGCCGTGATGTCATGTGCCCTGATGTCGCGCACCGTGATGTCACTTGCATACTTCCTAACTAGGTTAGTCCCCCCACTTCTTTTTTTAGGACTTGTGTCCTGGTTAAGAGCTGATCCTGGAGCCTTTTATTTCACATAGTTAAATGACTTTACAATTGTAGATGCTATGTAGCTCGATTCCATATTCATTTATTATTTATTTATTTTATTTGAAAGGTTTTATATAGCGCTGGCTAGACCCAGAGGTATCAGAGTGCTTTACATGAGTATCAGAACATAGTTGCAGGTTACATCGTTACAAAGATTACAGTTATTAGAGCATAGCTACATAGTTACATGTTAGGTCGAGACAAGCAATAAGGACACTATGCGTAAGGGAAAAAGCAGGCAAGGGGAGAGATTCAGGGGAGAGGGGGAAGGAGCATGGGAAGTAGACAGCAAATGAAGGAGGGAAAGAGGAAGGGGAGGGTGAGAGACACAGCATGAACGAAGAGGGGTAGGGTGACGGGGGCACAAACCGATAGACGAGTAATAGCTGTGTCCAAAGTCCAGTAAGCTGTGATCCCAGGGGAAGTGGTATCATTCCCCCAACTCCGTTTCGAGAGGCTCCCTTTACGCAGTGGACTCTCTCAGAGGGGTCTGTGAGACTCCGAGGCCAACCTACTGGATCCTTTCCCAAAAAGGTGAGAGGGAGTGCTTTGGCAAGGGGCCCCATGCCAACCTCAACTGTGAGTGGCTCCCTTGGTGCTGTAGACTCTCTCAGAGGGATCACTGAGACTCCAGAGTATAAGTAGTTGGATCTTTCCCCAACAAGGGGAGAAGGAGTGCTTAGTCAAAGGGCACAAGGGACAGGGGGCTAGGTGGCGTAGCAGGCAAGGGGCGAGATTAATGGGAGAGGGGATCGAGGCAGAGGAAGTACACAAAGAATGAAAGGGGGAAAGCGGTAGGAGATGGTGAGAGAGAGCATGAAAGGGAGGGAGGGAGGATGAAGGGGGCACAAACCGGTAAACGGGTAAAAACCTCATCCAAGGTCCGGTAAGCTGTGATCCCATGGGAATTGGTATCATTCCCACATCTCCGTTTCGAGAGGCTCCCTTTACGCAGTTGACTCTCTCAGAGGGGTCTCTGAGACTCCAAGGCCTATCTACTGGATCCTTCCCCAACAAGGGGATAGGGAGTGCTTTGGTAACCATGCCTCAACTGTACATGGTTCCCTTGACGCTGTGGACTCTCTCAGAGGGGTCACTGAGACTCCAGAGTAAGAATATTGTCTCTTTCCCCAACAAGGGGGGGAGGAGTGCTTAGTCAAAGGGCAACAAGGGACAGGGGGCTAGGAGGTGGGTCGGAACTGGCAGGTCAACAGAGGGGGAACAAACGGCAAAAGAAAAAATCACATTAATTACAGAAAGATAACACATTCAGAAAAAGACAGGATCCATGAAAGGCAAGGGTCAGGGAGGACAAAGGGAGGGAGTCAGCGAGTTGAAGATTCCCACAATGAAGAGATACGGATAGCAGAAAAGGAAATGTATACATTTTAGAGTCACTCAGGAGAGAGATGGAAACGGGAAAGCTCAGAATCACAAAATAGTGATATTAAGTACAAAGAACTACTACATATACTAGTGGTTAGAGTTGTAACTATGCAAAATAGTAAAATCACTCAGGGTTCCATTTTCACAATGATTGGGCTAAAAACTATTGTATATTACTTTTCAACAGAGTGAACGTAGAAATAAGACATGCAAGGGGGTAGAGGGAGAGGAGATAGGTGACAGGAGAGACGGGGGCCTAGGGGGGGAGAAAGAGATAAAGCCGTCCAGCCGAGGAGCAATGTCTGAGGGTCGGCAGGATGAAGTCCAACAGACCGAGGGAGAGGACAAGAAACTACAAAATGGTGGCTTCGTTCGCGATCCGCCATTTTGCTCCGTCAGTTCCCAGACACATCACTGGACCGTCACACAGAGGCATCTCCAACTATGCGGTGATAGGGAAAACTAAGCAGTCACATGACATGTGTGGGATAAATGCGGAAGAACAAACTTCAATGAGGCAATCTGTGTCTATAAATCCTCAGAGGGAAGGCAGTACAGGCAGGCCGATTCATACAAAAAACCTGAGGGTAGTCAGTTCAGGCAGGCCGTTTCATACAAGGCCATATAGGAAATATTCACAATGCGGAAATGGGGTGACAAAGCAGGCCATGAGTGTAATATATAGGAAGAACACACTCCAAGACGGCCACCAATGGTGGGAAGGAACACGCCCCTCTCTCACTTTCCATGCCCAGCAGTACACAGCAAGCCCATTTCTGTTTCCATGAATGGAAGTACCTATTGCTTATGGAGGGGGCGCCCTTCATCAGCTCCCATGGGAGGAGGCCAAAATGGATGCCAAACCTCCACCAAAACAGGGTTATGTGGCTGTTTGTGTCTAGGCAGCAGCGTCTCATTGGTCACCTCCACCGGGCACAGGTCAGTCTGCGGATCACCCATTCACATTGGGTCCTCAGGTGCAGTCACGCTTTTTTCAGGCTGGGTTCCTGTGTCACCTGTCCAACTACTGTTGTGTTCAAGGTGGCGAACGAAGCACTGTGTCCCTCAGGACGACTCTTTGCTTGTTACGGGGAACCAACAATGAGTGCACCTGGTTGGCTGGGCTCAGGAGAAGGAGCGGGCCTGCTCGCCGGCCGAGGCCCAGCCTGCCACGACTCTGTGAGGGGGTGAAGCTGGGTCAAGCTCCCTGAAGTATCCGGATTGCAGGTATACTCTACTGGTCGCAGGCCCCCAAACTTCATCAAGGCAGTGCCCCAGATTAATGATGTGGCAGTTTCAAGGCCCTCCAAGCAGTCCAGAGGCTCACCCCAGGCACGATCTTACCAGATGCCCCCATGTGCCGCATAGTCTCAACCGCCACCTAAGGCTTCAAGCTGGCGGTGGCGTTACTCTGAGGCACACATTCAGCTGGCCGTGAGCATATAGACTACCCCGCATGCTGGGATTTTTAAGCTCTTACTTTAAAAGGGAAAACTACAAGTGCCAGCATGCCTCTTCCACTCCACTCCACAATCTACAGTCAAACCTTTCAATCATCTTCTCACAAATAGAGAAGAGACCTGCAGGTTTATACGCGCTATATAAGCTGCAATTAACATAACAAATAGATAGGAGGGTCCATATTTTGTTGGGTACTCAGGTTCAGGGATCACAGCATCATCCTGGTTTGTCATGCACGATCCTGGGAATGTTGCTTTAGGGCATCTATGACAACTATAAGAAGACACATTTTGAGGAACAACTGAAGGGGACTTGTGGGTGTCCACTGCCCTAGCACAGTCTCTGCTATTTTTTTTTGTTTGCTTAATTTCAGAAAGAACTGATTATCATTATTGCAAGCTGCTGCTGGGGACAAAAGTTTCGAGCAACAGCGCATTCTGGATAAGGTAGTTCAATGATGATGACTTTTTGTTATCAGTGAGGGAAATTACTGTGAGCATAGTCGCGAATGATACAATAGGACTTATAACTGGTACCCGCGTATATGTCTCGGTGCAGCTGCTTCGTGTCACTGCTGTTTCCACAGCCCTTGCAGAGGATCTTGCTGTTCGTTCAGATACTGTTGTGAGAGTTAGTCCCTATAGGGGAGGAGGGTGTTTCAGATATGCGTCTTCGAAGCCCCTTCTGAGGGTATGTGTGCTATCATTCTTCTGCTGCCAAACAGCTCCTAAATGACCCTCTAAGGCTCCTTTGAAAGAGTAAAGTGTAGAGGCAGATCTTTGAGGAATCAAAGTCATGTATTCCATAAATGTCCAATCTCTATCCAGTCATCTTAAATTCAATACAATCTCAAAAAACTATTCATATCAGCTTCAGACTAAGGGGCCGATACCGATGTTGCTAGGAAAACCCTCCGTACTACTCGGATCCGGAGGACCATCCTAACGAATTGCGCTGCGTGAGTCCGAGTGACCGATTCCAATGCACATATATGGTGACAGACTTGGTTCGCTCGGACTCCCAGTGAACTCTATGGGAGCCTGTATACTGAATGCATACACAGGCTCCCATAGCAACAAGCATTGGAAATGCAATAGGTCTCGCATTAGGAAAGTTTGAGCGATTGTTATTGTAAATGACACTTTTTTATTTATGTGTTGGTTTTGAAAATAGCAAAATTAATAGCTTTGTCAGTTACAATGTCAATAGTTTTAACTTTCGCAAATGTGACACCTATAGCATTTGTAATGCAATGTGTGTTGTATTTACGTGACTTAGATGTATTGATATTACAAATAACAATGGCTTTTATTTTTGTAAATAATTAATACTTAAATAAAAGTTATTGTAATTTATAATGGCAATACCTTAAACGTTTGTAAATAACTTTTGTGAAGATTATGTTCAGTGTATTTTATTGTGACGAAAATCCAAGCACATTGCATTTGCACCTACACACACACAGAGCCACACACAAACACACACACACATATAGATGTGGTGGTGGTGGATCTGGGGGATATGGTGGTGGTGGATGTGTTGGTGGATGTGGTGGTGGATGCGGTGGTGGATGTGGTGGTGGTCATGGATGTGGTGTTGGTGGATGCAGTGGTGGTGGATGCGGTGGTGGATGTGGTGGTGGTGGATGCGGTGGTGGATGTGGTGGTGGTGGATGCGGTGGTGGTGGAAGTGTTGGTGGATGTGTTGGTGGATGTGTGGTGGATGTGGTGGTGGATGTGGTGGTGGTGGGTGTGGTGGATGTGGTGGTGGTGGGTGTGGTGAAAGTGGTGGTGGATGTGGTGGTGGGTGTGGTGGTGGATGTGGTGGTGTTGGATGCGGTGGTGGATGTGGTGGTGGTGGATGTGGTGTTGGTGGATGCGGTGGTGGTGGTGAATGGGGTGGTGGATGCGGTGGTGGATGTGGTGGTGGATGTGGTGGTGTGGTGGTGGATGTGGTGGTGGATGTGGTGGTGGATGTGGATGTGGTGGTGGTGGATGCGGTGGATGTGGATGTGGTGGATGTGGTGGTGGTGCATGCGGTGGATGTGGATGTGGTGGGGGATGTGGCGGTGGATGTGGTGGTGGATGTGTTGGTGGATGTGGTGGTGGATGTGGTGGTGATGGTGGATGTGGTGGTGGATGTGGTGGTGGTGGATGCGGTGGTGGTGGTGGTGGATGGGGTGGTGGATGTAGTGGTGGTGGGTGTGGTGGATCTGGTGGTGGTGAATGTGGCTGTGGCAGTGGATGTGGCAGGGGATGTGGTGGTGCATGTGGAGGTGGATTTGGAGTTGATGGTGGATGTGGTGGTGGTGGATGTGGTGGTGGATGTGGTGATGGTGGATGTGGTGGTGGTGGTGGATGGGGTGGTGGTGGATGGGGTGGTGGATGTAGTGGTGGTGGGTGTGGTGGATGTGGTGGTGGTGGGTGTGGTGGATGTGGCGGTGGTGGGTGTGGTGGATGTGGCGGTGGATGTGGCTGTGGATGTGGCGGTGGATGTGGCAGTGAATGTGATGGTGGATGTGGTGGTGGATGTGGTGGTGCATGTGGAGGTGGATTTGGAGTTGATGGTGGATGTGGTGGTGGTGGATGTGGTGGTGGATGTGGTGATGGTGGATGCGGTGGTGGTGGTGGATGGGGTGGTGGTGGATGGGGTGGTGGATGTATTGGTGGTGGGTGTGGTGGTAGGTGTGGTGGATGTGGTGGTGGATGTGGCTGTGGATGTGGCGGTGGATGTGGATGTGATGGTGGATGCGTTGGTGGATGTGATGGTGGATGTGGTGGTGGATGTGGTGGTGGATGTGGTGGTGGATGTGGTGGTGGTGGTGGATGCGGTGGTGGTGGATGCAGTGGTGGTGGTGGATGCAGTGGTGGTGGTGGTGGATGGGGTGGTGGATGTAGTGGTGGTGGGTGTGGTGGATGTGGTGGTGGTGGGTGTGGTGGATGTGGCGGTGGATGTGGCGGTGGATGTGGCGGTGGATGTGATAGTGGATGTGATGGTGGATGTGATGGTGGATGTGGTGGTGGATGTGGTGGTGGATGTGGTGGTGGATGTGGTGGTGGAGGTGGATTTGGAGGTGATGGTGGATGGATGCACACATGGATGGATGCAAATGTGAATGGGTGGGTGAATGGATGCATGGATATGTTTATAGTTGAAGACTAAGCCATGGCTGTGTCACTGAAAACTATCGAAGCCGAATTGTGACGAGCCCATCAGAAGCTATCAGATCATTTTCATCAACACCCGCCGCTCCCCACCTCCAACTGGGCAATGAGGGCGTGTTTGGTGATGCAAGCAGGAGGAAAAGGTTCAGCTACCTGCGGAACTGTAAACAACCCCCATTTGAACAACAGACTAGACAGAGCCGAACACGAATCAAATAAAGCCCACGAAGTCCATATATTACAGTAAAAACACAGTTGAAGGCAAGCAGACATGGGCTGCAGTCTCCAAGGTTGTTTACCCGTAGAATAAACACAGCTGTACACGGGGTAAAATTAGACAGACATTCAGAATAACAAGCTTTAAACAAGGGGCGGAGCGAGGGGGAGGTGTGCTGGGAGAAAGAGTGGGGAAGGGAAGAGCTGCTGGCGGAGTTCCAAGCGCTATATGCCAAAAATATTATTGTTAGTAATTTGATGGGCAATTAATTTGCAGTGGAGGAAATACGCTACGAAGCCGAATTGTGACGAACCCATCAGAAGCTATCAGATCATTTTCATCAACACCCGCCGCTCCCCACCTCCAACTGGGCAATGAGGGCGTGTTTGGTGATGCAAGCAGGAGGAAAAGGTTCAGCTACCTGCGGAACTGTAAACAACCCCCATTTGAACAACAGACTAGACAGAGCCGAACACGAATCAAATAAAGCCCACGAAGTCCATATATTACAGTAAAAACACAGTTGAAGGCAAGCAGACATGGGCTGCAGTCTCCAAGGTTGCTTACCCGTAGAATAAACACAGCTGTACACGGGGTAAAATTAGACAGACATTCAGAATAACAAGCTTTAAACAAGGGGCGGAGCGAGGGGGAGGTGTGCTGGGAGAAAGAGTGGGGAAGGGAAGAGCTGCTGGCGGAGTTCCAAGCGCTATATGCCAAAAATATTATTGTTAGTAATTTGATGGGCAATTAATTTGCAGTGGAGGAAATACGCTACGAAGCCGAATTGTGACGAACCCATCAGAAGCTATCAGATCATTTTCATCAACACCCGCCGCTACCCACCTCCAACTGGGCAATGAGGGCGTGTTTGGTGATGCAAGCAGGAGGAAAAGGTTCAGCTACCTGCGGAACTGTAAACAACCCCCATTTGAAGGTGGGAAGAAAGGGGGAGGAGAGGCGGGATGTCTTTTCAAGGTTTAAACAAGGGGCGGGTCGAGGGGGAGGTGTGCTGGGAGAGAGAGTGGGGAGGGGAAGAGCTGCTGACGGAGCCTGAATTCCGTGCTGGGAAGGAAGGGGGAGGAGAGGCGGGATGTCTTTTCAAGGTTTAAACAAGGGGCGGATCGAGGGGGAGGTGTGCTGGGAGAGAGAGTGGGGAGGGGAAGAGCTGCTGGCGGAGCCTGAATTCCGTGCTGTATGCTGGAGGGGGAGGTGTGCTGGGAGAGAGAGTGGGGAGGGGGCGGAGCGGGAGGAGCGTCGTGAGGGGAGAGAGAGTGGGGAGAGGGCGGAGCAGGAAGAGCTGCTCTCGGCAGGCTGGGGAACAGATGCTGCTGGGGAAGTGATGAGGGGAGGTGCCCTGAAGAAATGCGACACGGCAGGCAGGGGAGGGGGCGGAGCTGGGTGTGGGAGGAGTGCGGCTGAGGGAAAAGACGTGCAAGGCAGGCGGCTGGGGGCATGTGCACGCGCTTTTAGTGTCAATGCGCATGCGCATTGAGCTTGAATTTCACGGGCACTGCAAGGAATCGCCATCGATTCCTTGCAAGTTGGTTAAAGTCTGTTGAAGCCCCCATAGTCTTGCAAGCTCAATGCGCATGCGCATTGACAGGCGAGACCTAAAAGGGGTGGCTTGGGAAAAGCGTACACCCTGTGGCGGACACCGCATGGTGCCCGCAACACTATGCATGCATGGAAGGGGAGACCCAAGGGTACCCCCAAGGGACCAATTCAGAGGACCCCGGATGAAGGAGGCCCGCCACAGCCCCCCAAAGTCCAATTCCCACAGCCGTTTTATCCGGCTGGGACGAGTCAATACAGATGTCCGAATCGTGCATCATACTCGCTCGTTCGGAAGCCAGCTTCATTGCACGGCACGATCCGGCTGCAAACGAGTCGGACTGACAGGATCGGGTTCAGAAAAGATTCGGTCGACACGGACGAGATCTTCGCACCGTACTTGGTCGTTCAGAATGGGTGAAGATTTGGTCGGAAACATAGGCTCCGAATCGGTTTGCTAGTTCGGGAACCTGTCTGGAGGCCTTCCTAACAAGATCGGAATCGGCCCCTAAGTGTCTGCCTTATCAAGGGGAGTGACTGAATAATGCTGGATCTAAGCCCACTCTTGCATCCATCAGCAATCTAGCCGCCTTGTCTTTCTTCCTCTTTTCAGCAGGTCTGCGTCACCTATTGAAGACAGTTATTTAAAAAATATTAAGTGTGGTCACTGGTTTCACCCAAAGGAGTATTTTTCTCTCACCTCAGGCTATTGGCTATTTGGAGTATCATTTCACCTCAGTATATTTGCTGTTCAGTGTATCATTCCACCCTTTTGGAAGTGCTTCCATTGGAATGCATGAAGGACTATTTTATGTCTAAAATGTACACCCAATTATCACATAGTCAGTCACATTCTATTGTTCATCTTCTTTCTACATTCTATACAGAAATCAGTCTTATTTTTATACTTTCCCCCCAGCATTACCAAAGCAAATACATTTACCTTCAGCATACTAAACAGCATATGTTTATGTGTGGCATACAAATATTATTGTCTTTGCATGCATTAAGACATTGAAACCAGGTTCACTGGGTTTGCTGATACTTGTTCCTTATGTTTTCTCCTACCCCAGTGACGTTACAATGGTGATATGTAGTGTTTGTAAAAAATCCCTTAGTAAATAAATACTTAAAAATGCCGGGTGACCAGGTATCACTTGCTAATCAGCCCCGGCTTAGGCAATGCAGTGTCTAAGGCCCGCCCCTTTCCTCTGGCGCTCCCTGTCTGTTGAGACAGTAAGGGATCTATGACCTCTCCCCTGTCCTGACCCTGCCCACTCCTCCCACAAGGCGAAACATGTCAAAGGATGGCAGGCCTGCTTAGCCTTCTTAAACACCCTGGTCGAGGTAGTTCCGGATTACCAAATAGGCAAAGTAGACACAGGCCTAGGGGCCCCACTCCCTTTAGGGCCCCGCGAAAATGGATCAAAATAATAATGACTTGATCTTGAAAGAAAATTACAATCCAACTTTCTTAAATTGTTTACAGAAGATCGAAAAAAATGAATCAACTCAAAGAAATGAAAACTTTACATTAAAGACTCCACTGAATACGAAGTCTTGCAAACCACAGACAAATTGAGCAAAGTGAATATCTAAAGTTTTGTTGGGTTTTTACACTTTAAAAAAAAATTGTTTCATAACAATAATTGTTAATGTTCAGTTTTGTGTAATAAAATTGGTTTGTTAAAATTAAAAGTGTATTAGGAGATAATTTGTGGGGGGGGTGGTACCCTGAAATTTTCGACTGCCTAGAGGCCTCCAAACAGGGTTTAATTCAGCACTGGTCCAGGGCTCAGCCAGTTCTTGTTGCTGCCCGCATGTTGAGATTGTAGTAGATGGGCCGCACTATTATTGCTGCAGGCTTTTGCAAGCATAAGATTTCCACCTAGACAGGTTTTTACCACCATGACCAGTGTTTTTCTGTTGTGGCGGGTAAAAAAAAATGTGAGAAACTACCTGAAATGAAAACTGAATTTTTCGTCCTTATCAGTACATAGTTAAAAAACCAAATACAAAAAGAAAACTCTTTAAAAAGTGTCCTATGGCTGATCAATTGGTCTTAAAGTAAATATAGGCAGAAGAGCCATGTTAGAAATACTTAGGATTTTACATAAATGACTACGGCCTAGATGTAGGTAATTTTATTTTACCACTTCTTAAATACAGAATTTTACCGATTCGGTATTTAAGAAGTGGTAAAATAGAGGGGGGGGGAGGGATGTAGGTATTACAGAATCAGTAAATACCGAATCGTTAAGATTCGGTATTTACCGATTCTGTAAATACCGATTCGGTAATGCCTATTGATACCTATGGGCATTGAAGCCCATAGGAATCAATGGGCATTACCGAATCGGTATTTACCGATTCGGTAAATACTGATTCCAGCAAGGGTGCAGGGGGTGTCACTTTGACACCCTCTAGCACCCCAAATACAGGCATGTGTGCCATGTGGCACATAGACATGCCCTAAGGGCATGTCTGTCTGTCACATGGCATAGGTGTGCATGCACACATGTGCATGCACACCTGGATTCGGTATTTTACCACCCAATTGAATTGGGTGGTAAAATACCGAATCTGAAAGGCCTTTGGGACTCAGAAGAGTCCCGCCTACATCTAGAAGTTACCGAATCTGTAAAAATACCGATTCGGTATTTTACCAATTCGGTAAATTTACCGATTCTGTAAAATTGGCCCCCTACATCCCAAAAACCCATTTACCGGTCGGTAACAGACAAATTCAGCCGTTACCGGCCGGTAAATGGCCACCTACATCTGGCCCTAAGTATCATAATATGCATTTGTAAAGCACACGTTCACCTAAAGGGGTATCTTGGTGCGGAATAACAAACATTGGTACTTATTTTATCGAGCTCAAAAGGATGAAAGGCCGAGTTATCCTCTGGGATTTGAACCTCAGACCATGAGGTCAAACACAGGCCTCTACAGAGGGCACATTAGTCCGCTATGTTACCAGAACCTCCAGGATTGGCTCTAGGCACATGGTGGCCCTGGGCAGGGAGAGTAGGTAGGGGGCCCCGGAAGAGGGCCCCGGAAGAGGATGCCCCGGAAGAGGCGTGGGGGCCAGTGAAGAGGCGAGATCAGGGTGTTTGGAAGTAGAACTGAGCCAGAGGCCGCCAAATCCCTGCCACTGTGGCCGCCACGCAAATATGTATCCATCCTCAGAGGATTATTATATTAAGGATATATATTGGCGTGTCGGACCCTGGGGTTTGGCGGCCCGGTGCAGGTGCACAGCTTGCACATGCCTAAGGGCGGCCCTGGAACCGCTCACACCTCCGCCCTTACAGAACCTTACTGGTAATTTTACATAAATTCCGATTTAAGCATCACACCCCTAACCTTACTTATGATTTTACATAGATACCGAGTTAAGCATCTCACCCCTGCCCTTACAGAACCTTACTGATGATTTTACATAAATTCCTATTTAATCAACACCCTCCTGCCCTTACAGAATTTTACTGAGGATTTTAAATAAATTCCCATTTAAGCATTACACCCCAGCACTTACAGAACCTTACTGATGGTTTTACATAAATTCCCATTTAGGCATCACACCCCTGCACTTACAGAACCTTAATGATAATTTTACATAAATTCCAATGTAAACTTCACACCTCTGCCCTTACAGATCCTTCCTGATGATTTTACATAAATTCCCATTTAAGCATCACACCCCTGCACTTACAGAACCTTAATGATAATTTTACATAAATCCCAATGTAAACTTCACACCTCTGCCCTTACACAACCTTACTGATGATTTTACATAAATTCCCATTTAAGCATCACTCCCCTGCCCCCAATGCCCGGTAATTTTCTGCGGGAGCGCTGGGATCCTGGCGCACGCAGCCCTCCCTCTCTTGTTGATTTTAGGCATGTTTGCGCGCGCTCTGTTTACACGTAACACCGCATTAGGCCGCCAGTAATTTGCTGGTCCGGTGTGTTCCTCCAGAGCGCGCCGGCTCTATTTACAGCTGCTCTCCTTCTCGCTGGAGCTGTGATGTCCTCTGTCAGGTTTTACATCTCCCCCTAAATTTAATGTTTGGAATCGGATACACTTGCGCGCGCCTGTAATGTGCGCGCGGCGTTCAAGCCTCGCGCCGCCGCGCGCCGTGAAATGGAATTAACGGCGGCAATTAGAGAGGCCGCGTCCAAAGCTGTCCCTGCGCGCGGGCACCGGCGCGTAAAGAATACACCGACTCCTGGCTCTGGGGGGCGTCTCCAGCCATGGAAGCGGGGGCTTCTGGGAGTGCAGTGGGCATCTCAAGGGACGAGGTTGAAACTATGAGGACTGCGACATAGATTTCTGATGTTAAATGCAATACGACGTTGGCCAAATGGCATTAGAGCGGTTATAGGAGAAGCAAATTACAACAAAAACATAAAAACAAGCATTGGCAAAGCCAATAGTCTTATTTGTGTTTTTTTTCTTTCAGTTTTGTATAGTGTGAACACGACCCCAACTTAGTGGAGCACCAGCTACATTACCCAAGAACACATTAATTTTTGGTAAGCACAGGGAGATTAAGCGATTTGCCCAGAATCACAGGATCAGGGTGGGACTGGCCGTAGCAGGCACCAGGCGTTTCCCCGGTGTACCAGAGGGCTGGGGGCCGGTTTTGTTACTGGGGGAGGGTTTCCAACAGTGCTGCAATATCAACCCCCTGTAGCAAAAGCGGGAGCATTGCTTCTCACTAGCAACCCCGCGGCTCCCGGGCAGGTTGCTGTTCCCAGTACGGCCTTGCACAGGAGGTTTAACTGACGCCAGACTCGAACCTGGTTCCCTAGCTACAAAGGGGCAGTGTGTCCATTGGGGTAGTGGAGCTTTGCCCCCATGCAGGAAACCACCATGAGCCGCCACATAGTCAATCGGAAAATCAACATTGTGTTTACACATCTGCTTGCTCTCTGCCCCGACCACAGCAATTCAAGGCATGAGTTTGACAAGAGCGTCAGAGCGGGCGGGGCACATTCTATTGATTTGCAGCCACAGGCCGCATGGATGGCTTGCATTATTTTAGATCAATTGCACATGTTGGGTTGCACAAGTCTCTTGCTTTGTCCAGTCCGACATGCATACTTCAGTCCCTCCCTACCTGCACTTGTTTGGGGAGTTGGAGGGAGCACAGCCCAGCCCCTCTGTCTCCCATTGGGCCCCAGGGTGCCCTGCTCCAACCAATCATTGCACTGCCGTCATTCTGTTTAATATTATAAATACGGCTTCCGGTTTTATGGTATTTAATTTTTTTAACATTTCCACATATTGTTTTTTGGCCATCTAATTGGTAGTTATCCATATTTATTTAGTGTTTTGAGAATTAGTGGAGTCGTGAAAATATATATTTCCATATTTATTTAACTAATAAACATGCCCTCTAACTTTGATGCCTGTCGCATTTTAGCAAATTAAGCAGTCAGATATAATAACAAAGCACTACGCCCACAGATAAATATTAGCATATTACTACAGATATATATTACCATAAACCTGTATTTAAGGAAATATCGTCCTGTTATTAACTCCCCAAGCCATCTATCTGCTCAGCGGTTGGCATGGAATCCATAAAGGACGACATGGAGCGTCTCTCACAAAAGGACAATTTTCAGTATTTTTCCGCATTTAAAAATAAATATAGACTGACAGTAAACACCAGTTGCGGCTCCTCCACTCAGGCCCAGGACCGCTGCCACTCTGCGCAAAAAGGAAAAAATTAAATGAGAATAACGTATCATTATTGCCATTTTATTTTTCCTGTTGCGTGCAGTCAGCGGCCTGTGTGCCATGTGGGGCGGGGCTGGCCAGAGCAGTGGAGGAATGGTTTGCACTCCCAAAGTGCGCAATGACTGTTTGGCCTGCCCTCTTGGGCCGACCAAAGCGGTACAAAGGGGGGTGGTGATGGACGGAGCAAGAGATCTGGATTTAATCCATCTCCGTTCTTTAACCCACTCTGCCACCCCAGTTCAGACATAGCCATATGCAAATCAGTCTGACCCTGTGCACACTTTGCATGTTCCTACCTGGCTGCATTACACAACCTGGTGAAGAACATGCACAGACTCCCGAGTCGGGCCTGAGCGTAGATCCATGGGGCTCAGACCACTCACAACCCTGCATTGCAGCGTTGTGATTGGCCCAGGGGAGCCTGTGTGCCGGGTGCTTCCTCCAGGACTGCAGAAAGGAAGAGGATGTAGGGGGGGGGGGGGGGGGGGGGGACAGCAGCCGGCTGGCTGTTCTATGTTACTTTTTTTTTTGTTTGTTAATTAACCCCTGACCCATCACTCCTGTCTGGTAGCAGCCGTTTCAGGTAAACACACTGGTTTCTGCTTTTATTTATTTATAAAAATCTGTAAAAACTGAAAACTGGGAGCCTTGATTATAAACAACATGTAAGCAACATATGGATTGGTTTGGGTGATGGTAATTGGCACCTGCTTACAAGGCGGCACAAGGGCGGGAGAGTTACAGAACATGGCCAACCACTGAGTGAGCTCATTTTAAAAGCACAAAGCGATTGGCCACATTTCTGTTCTCTATGCTTTGCTCCTCGTGCACAGGGCCGACGACAGCATTACGCAGGAAGGGGATTGGAAGAGAGCAGTCACTTTTCATTGTTCATCTCTGGGCTGCAAGCACGTTTGTAGGTCCTGCCTGTGAGACCTAGTGTGGTCCAGTTTTTCTACTGGCCACTGAATACGCTCAATTAGTTCATTCTTCATTGTGACAATGTTTGCTGGTAGGAACGAAATTCGTTTTCATCAAGGTAAGGGGTGAGTATGAAGGAGACTTGATTTTATCGTGCATTGAAGTGGCGCATGGGTGATGACTGTCTTAGAGTTATGGGTTGAGTTACTTCTGGCCTGACACAGCAATACCTGTGGGCCCATACCTTAATCTGTATTCTCGCGGCTTTCCTCAGCCACTTGTTCTACAGTGCAGATACCTGACCACAAATTAAGTGTTACGGAAGAAAAAAGCCTGTGTGTGTTTCAGTCTTACACTTTTCTCCCTGTTGCTACCTGGTTGGGGTTCATGGCTCAGTGCTGTCCTCACTGTCGCTCCGGACACAAAAGTGCGGGTCCTTGTGGACACCCCACAAATAGGTTTAAAGCTGAAAAAGCAGGTTCCTTCTATCGCTTCTTCGGCACTTTAGCTGCTGCAATAGAAAGTGAGCCGGAGCAGTTTTAATTTGCTATTGCTTCATGTCATTGCTTAGTTTGTCAGGATTTAATTAACTGTAGTTTCTCTGCTTGGTATGTAGCAGGGACTCCTGTCTTAGATCTATCCCACCCCACCTCTGTATACACCTTTACAATGACTTTCGTGGATGTAGTGCTGAGGAAGGCTTTTCTCCTGCTCACTGTTGTAGCTGCTGAAGTAGTCTTTTGGTTTAGAAACTTTAAATAGCTCTTCTGCGGAACCCATTCACATCCCTTGCTTATGTCTGTATCGGGTGCACATAGGGAACGCAGCGGCTCCAACATAGGAGATAGATATGGACAAACCGAGAAAATGAAATGGCGAGCTAAGGCAGACATTTAGCATGTATATGCCATGGTCCAGGAAACGCCCCGTAAAACATCACATTTATAAATTGAAAAAAATATATTTATTGAACGCCTATGTTAAACCACAGATTAGGTTTTTCTATAAGTGGGGCCTCCAACCAATAGCTCGTGAGCTACTGTAGCTCTCCGGCTACTTCCGAGTAGCTCGCCTGTGTGCAGGCCAGCTTATTAAATTAGAAAGCTTTTAGTTGGTTGAATTAATATACATAAAACAAAATTATGCAACACTAATAATATCACTAGCTCTCAATGCGTTTCATTGAACAGAAGTAGCTCTCAGTACGGAAAAGGTTGGAGACCCCTGTTCTATAGTATACATCCTGAACTTGAATTTCTTCTTGTGCATAGACATGTCTTTATAGAATGGTGCAGTTATCAGTGTCCGGGTTAAGGTTAAGGTTTAGGGGGACTTGAAGAGTAGTTTGTGGGATCAGCTCAGAGTGGGGTGAAGTGGACTTCACTGACAGAGCCACTGGCCTAATTTGTAACAAGGACAAATGTGATAGCAATTCTGTTCTGGATTACCTGATTGGTACCACACAGAATGCATTTTCAAACATTTAATGGGATTAAGGCATTTGCTACAGAGAACCTTGTGGACCCTGCGTGGTTGTTCCGCCCTCTAACAGTGGTGAAATACCAATGGGGAATAACACACTTGCTGGAGAGACCTGTGTGCAGCCCACTCACATCTTTGACTAGTCAGAAAATAGCAAAGAGAGGTAATAGACCTGCAGAAAAGCGCAGGCATGGTGCAACTGTTTTCATGCTGCAGGATATAGATCACTCTTTCAGGTTTTCACCTGAAATCTCAACTCTTTCAGGGTTTAAAGTATTTCAAGACTACTCATTCAGAGCTGGTTTCTAAACTTTATTGCTTTTTCACCGAATTCTTTATAAAAAAGCTTTAAAATGTGTCACTTGCCCCGCTTATTTTTCAAAATGTTCTTGGAGCAGAACCACCCAGAATCATTCTTATATCAGTTTGGTCCTTTGTCCCTAGTTTTTACACCTCACCACTTTGAAAAGTCACCAGCCGCCACAGGCTATGCTATACAACATTACCGATGATGTGCAGCATGGCTAGGTGAGAAAAAAAACTATTGTGTCATTTTGTAGGCGTACAAACTGAGGCTGACAGTTTTTATTTCTTTGTATTTGCGGATCCAGCTCGGATCAGCAAATGAATAGAAAACAAGGCATTGTGATGACCAGGACAGATGAGGGGACAGGACACTAGGACCCTGTGGGTCACAGGGTGATGACCAGGTCATTGGACACCACTTCCTGTCCAGGACAGGAAAGGACAGTATGCTGCAGGACGAGGACGAGGACAGACGTGCCAGGACTGACTGATGGGCAATGATAATAAAGGAAGATACTTGCACCTACCTGGCCTGTGTCCCGAGTGATCATTACTACAACGATACGACATCTGGCGACGAAGACGAAGGATCGTGTCCCTGCGTGCAGGAGAAGAGGAGAAATAGCGATTTAAACCAGGAGCCCACCCTGGATCGCGCTGCAGCCAAGAAGAAGAGGGAAGAGTGAAGCGCCGTCCAGACATCATCGGCGACGTGGGAGCCCACCCCAACCGCCGCAAAAGAAAAGAACAGCTGAGCCGGTAAGCGCCAGCGCGACGAAGAGCGCGAAGTTTAAAGAACTAGAGGCCAACGCGAAATCTCGCGAGAGTCTCGGTGGCCATATTGGGACCAGGCGGGAGAGCCAATCAGGAGACGAATAAGCGCGGCGGCCATTTTAAAGTCAGGCGGCGCCCGGATTGGCCAGGAAGTCTCGCGAGAGTCTCGGCGGCCATCTTAAAGTCAGGCGCGAGGGCCAATAAGGAGGCAGGAAAGTCGGGCGGCCATTTTGAAGTCAGGAAGAGATCGAAAAACGAAGAAAAAGCGCCGATCTCAAAGAAAAAAGGGAAATAAAAGCACAAGCAAAGGCAAATAACAGAACTGAAGTGTACATTAAGAGAAAACACAAAAGAAAGGCTGAAAGAACCACAAGCAAAGGCAAATAACAGAACTGAAGTGTACATTAAGAGAAAACACAAAAGAAAGGCTGAAAGAAGCACAAGCAAAGGCAAATAACAGAACTGAAGTGTACATTAAGAGAAAATACAAAAGAAAGGCTGAAAGAAACAAAATAAGGGGAGAAAGTGAGAAGGAAATAAAAGGGTCCAAAGAAATGGCAGACGCAAAATCGCAGAGTGCACAGTTCCGCAGACCGGTGCCTTTTGTCGTATCGGAGCCACAAGTGGGCATCCGGTGGGAAAAGTGGATCATAAAGTTTGAACGCTATCTGAAGGCAACTGACGTGGTAGCTGAGAAGAAACTGGATCTACTATTAAACTTAGTGGGGGATGAGGTGGAGGACCTCCTCATAACACTACCACAAAGTGAATTAGAAACATACGACAAATTAAAAAAGTGTCTGACAGCCAAGTTTGACCCGCAAAGAAACGTCGACTTTGAGAGATATTCGTTCCACATGGCATATCAGCAGCCAGAAGAGTCAATGGATGACTTTGCAACGAGGCTGAGGAAACTAGTAGCATATTGCGAATTTGAAAAGTATGACAACGAACAGGCCCTTCGTCTCAAACTAATAGAAGGCTGTCGAGAGACGGAATTTCGCACAAGACTACTAAAAGAACCGATCACCTTGGAGAAAATTCTTGACCTCGCGAGGGCAGAGGCAAGAGCGACGGTACAAGCGAAACAGATGGATCGAAAGGGAGAACAAATAAATAGAATGACAGACAGCGGCAAGAAAGGAAACTGGAAAGGAGGACACAAGGAACAAGCGACGAAAAAAGGAAAAACACAATGCTACAGATGCGGCCTAGATTTCCCTCACAGAGGACCATGCCCAGCATTCGGCCAAACATGCAGAAAATGCAACAGAAGCAATCATTTTGCCACTATGTGTCAAGGTGGACAATTGAAAGGCGAATATGGCAGGTCAGGAACAAGAAGAACAACGACAACAAAACATGTAAGGCACATGGAAGCGACCGAGAGGAGCTCGTCGGGGGAATCAGAAGAAGAAGAGGAAGATACAACAAGAAAAGTAGAACGCCTATATCTCATGACCACGGATGAAGGGCCGGAAGAAGAACACATCAGGTTAATAGACAGGAAGTCAATAAAGAAGACAGATTGGGTGACGATCGAAGTAGGGTCACACCAAACAAAATTCGTACTGGACAGCGGAGCGACGTGCAACATCATGTGTGCCAGTGAATACGACAAGATGAAAAAGAAGCCGCCGTTGCAACCATCCAGTGTAAGAGTATTTACATGGGGCGCACAAAATCCGGTAACTAACATGGGAAAATTCACGGACACCATGACGCACAATGGCAAAACTGTCGTAGAAGAAATACATGTGCTACGAGGAGACATTCCAGCACCATGTCTAATAAGTAACGTGACAGCAAAAGTAATGGGACTACTGAAAATGATGTATCACATTTCAGAAAAAGAAAGCATACTACAAGAATTCCCGAAGCTAACAGAAGGACTAGGAAAACTCAAAGGAAGACAAATAACACTACACATAAACGAGGCTGTCAGGCCAGTTGCACAGCATCACCGAAGGGTGCCAATACATCTGCAACCTCAAGTAGAGGAAGAAATAAAGGCGTTGCTGGCCCAGGACATCATTGAGCCTGCAGAAGGACCAACACCATGGGTGTCCCCAATAGTGGCCGTACCAAAAAAAGACACTACGCAGATAAGGATCTGTGTAGACATGAGAGTACCGAACACAGCCATTGAGAGAGAAAGACACCCAGGGCCACATCTGGACGACATGATAAGCTGCCTGACAGGAATGAGAAAATTCTCCAAATTAGACCTGTGCAAGGGATATCATCAACTGGAGCTAGATGAACAATCGAGATACATAACGACCTTCTCAACGCACCTTGGGCTATTTCGTTACAAAAGGCTGAGTTTTGGAATATCCTCAGCAGCAGAAATATTCCAAGAAACGATCAGGCAGATAATAAGGCCGATAACAAACAGCCTAAACTACAGCGATGACATCCTGGTTTTTGGGAAATCGGACGGAGAGCATGACACGGCACTGAGAGAAGTATGTTCACGACTAGTAGAGGTGGGCCTCACAGTAAACTAAAAGAAATGCGAGCTGGGGAGAGAAGAACTAGTGTTTTTTGGACACATATTCTCACGAAAAGGAATGAGGCCTGACAAGAGCAAGATAGACACGCTCGAAAAAGCGAGTGAACCAAAAGACGTCGCTGACGTGCGCTCATTTCTCGGACTCGCCAGCTACTGTGCAAGGTACATAAAAGACTTCGCAACAGTGAGCACACCCTTGAGAGAACTAACAAAACAAGGGCAACCGTTTGAATGGACCACAGAGTGCACAAAGGCATTTGAAGAAATAAGAACCTCAGTGACCGCAGTAGACCACCTAGCATATTTTGACCCGAACCTATGCACAGAACTAACAGTAGACGCCAGCCCGGTAGGCCTGGGCGCCATACTAGCACAACACAAACCTGGAAAAGACTCACCTCGACAAATAGTAGCCTACGGAAGCAAAAGCCTATCAGATGTTGAGAGAGCCTACTCTCAACCAGAAAAGGAGAGCCTGGCGGTGGTATGGGCATGTGAGCACTACCACATGTTCATTTATGGAAAACCTTTCACAATAGTGACAGACCACCAAGCGCTAGTGACCATCTATGGCAACCCAAAGGCAAAAATACCACAGAGGATAGAAAGGTGGGGAATAAGGCTGATGGACTACAATTTCAAGATAATACACAAGCCAGGCAAAGATCAAAATCCAGCTGACTACATGTCGCGACACCCGCTCCCGCATCGGAGTAATAGTACCACAATGGCAGAAGAATATCTCAATTTCATTGTGAAACAAAACACTCCAGCGTCAATAACGAATGAAGAACTGGAGCAAGAGACAAAAAGTGATCCGACAATGAAGGCAGTAGGAACGATAGTGCGATTACAGAGATGGAGACACATCAATAACAACACTATCACAGAAGAAGGAGTTAACAAAGAAGAACTGTTGGCATTCAAAAAGATAGGCGAAGAATTGTCGGAGACAGAGCACGGAGTACTGATGAGAGGGTCAAGGATTGTGATACCACTTCGACTGCGGAAAAGAACAGTTAAGATAGCACATGAGTCGCACAGAGGGATAGTAGCGACGAAAAAGATGCTGAGAGAAAGAGTGTGGTTCCCAGGACTAGACAGCATGGTAGAGGAAGAAGTATCACAATGTCACACCTGTCAAGTAACTGGATCCTCCAGTAAGCCCGCACCGCTGAGGATGTCAGAACTGCCAGTGGCAGTATGGACTGAACTAGCGGCGGACTTCTACGGACCACTGGAGACTGGAAAATACCTGCTGGTAGTAATTGATGAATTCTCAAGATTCCCAGTAGTGAGAGAAGTGGCATCGACATCGGCGAACGCCACCTTGCCGGTGCTGGACGACATATTTGCTGCCTGGGGCTCACCACAGACACTGAAAACGGACAATGGCCCTCCCTTTTCAGGAGAAGAGTTCCGCAGGTTTATGGACTACCTGGGGATCAAACACAGAAAAATAACGCCACTATGGCCACAAGCAAACGGAATGGCAGAAAGGTTTATGGGGACCATCAAAAGGGCCATCCAGCGAGCGAGCAAAATTGACACAGATCTCCATTGGACAAGCGCTGTGTCAAGTACTACGAGACTACAGGAACACTCCTCACAGCACCACAGGCAAATGCCCAGCAGAACTGGTGTTAGGAAGAACAAGTAAGACGAGGCTACCACAGAGAGAAGCCACAGCAGAACCAAACAGACCAGAGATCGCAGAAAGAGACACCAAAGAGAAAAAGAAAATGAAAGAATATGCTGACAAAAAGAGACATGCGGCTGAACACCAACTAAAGGAAGGAGACATAGTAATAGTGAAGCAAACACAGCAAAGAAAGTCAGACAGCCCTTTCTCAAAGGAGCCACTGGTAATAACTGATGTAAAAGGGTCAATGGTGACCGCGGTCTCAGAGCATCGGAAGATAACAAGAAACAGTTCACATTTCAAGGAGCTCAAAAGAGAAGAAGAAGAAAGAACGATAACAACAGCGGAAGCGGAGGAAAGAGAACAAGGAGCAAACGGAGAAGTGACAACACACAAAGAAGAAAATAGAGAACCAGAGCAGAGCGGAGAACAAAGACCAAGAAGAGAATGCAAAAAGACAAAGAGACTGCTAGAAGAAATGTAGAGACTATCTCTCTCTCTCTCTCTCTCTCTCTCTCTCTCTCTCTCTCTCTCTCTCTCTCTCTCTCTCTCTCTCTCTCTCTTTCTAAGGATTTGTGCATGGGGAAAGCATTTGTTGTAACAAAGGGGGAGATGTGATGACCAGGACAGATGAGGGGACAGGACACTAGGACCCTGTGAGTCACAGGGTGATGACCAGGTCATTGGACACCACTTCCTGTCCAGGACAGGAAAGGACAGTATGCTGCAGGACGAGGACGAGGACAGACGTGCCAGGACTGACTGATGGGCAATGATAATAAAGGAAGATACTTGCCCCTACCTGGCCTGTGTCCCGAGTGATCATTACTACAACGATACGACAGGCATAAAAGCCTTTTTTGGGAGGGGGAGTTGGTGGGGGAAGCAACACGGGCAGGCAAAAGTAATGCAGGGCTAAGCCACATATCAATACCGGTGGGGGGCAGAAGAAATCACAGGGGACAAGTGGGTACTGAAGCAACACAAAGGCTGGAATCAAAACAGATGGTGCGGGAGGGGGGAAGCAACATGGAGGGCATGGGAGAGCAAATGGGCGAGAGGCGCAGAGCAACATGGAGTGCGGAGGGCAGGAGAGAAGAGCAAACGAGTGAGATGGAGAGAGGCCGGTGGAGCAGGGGAGGTGAGAAACACAAGAAAACACATGGGAGGGGACACACAAGGGAAAGCGCATCTTGGAGAGTGCATGGGGAACCACATGAGATGAGCTACAGACAACAGCGTGTTGAGGGGAAGAGAAGCACACCGGGGAGACTGCTGGAAAACACATGCACTCTCATGGAGTGCTAAACAAAAAGAAAAAAAGTACATTCTGAAAAAGATAGCAGTGTACGCATACAATAACACACTCATGCTCCATGAAAGGACAAACACAAGAAGAGAAAGGAAAGTCCACACCGACTAACAAATTAGAAGCAAGCAAATGAGTGCAACAATGAAGCCAACCAATGGTAACCAATGGACAGGCTCTAAGCACACCGTAAGCTAACCGTGCTGTCCAGCAGAGGAGATCTAAAGTGAGCACATTTTGTGGCCTTTCTAACATTGTGCTTTCCTTGTTTCATCCAGTCATTTAGATTCCTCAGGTCTACTTACAATAGCAAGCCTTTTGTTTGCAAAATTCAGGTGAATTTAGATTTTTAACCTCATTTTTCTGAACAATGGGACTGCATTTGATGATTCTTGCGGCAAACGAGTGCCTTTTGTGGTGGGACTCTGGATGTCTTTCTAGCATCGTCTTGCCATAGAGCTGACCACGGCCACTCACTGCGGTGACATGCTAATGGGCCTTTAGGGTGGCGACTAAGAATGCTTTTAGAGAATTTTCTGCGGATGTGATTCACTGTAGGTCAGTTCAAGAGAATGTAGTTTTTCACATCAAAACTTCTGCCACTCTTGGCCACATGTTTGAATGAAGTTTTAAAATCGGTTGCAGCAGGTAGTGTGGTATAAGGTGTGAGGTGGGGTGTGGGAGGGGTGTGAATTGAGCAGTCACAGTAAGGGTCCTTCATGCCTGCCAACTCACATGGTGCCACCGGGTGACACACGGTATCGCCTCCCATCACATGGTCTCCCGGCGAGGAGCCGATATCACAAGGTGACAGGGAAAACAAGCTCAAATCACTGTAAATAGTAGATTTCCAGCTTGTTTTCTGAGGCTTTGAACTGCCGGCGTCCATTAACCTCTTCGATGCTGATGACGGCTGGGAGCCGTCATGGCACACAGTGCTCGTGTGCTGATGAAGGCTCCCAGCTGTCATGACCACGCCTGCGATTGGAATGTGCCTCACAGGAGCGGAATTCCGGCCACGGGCAAGGGGTTAAGGGGGGTGAGAACACGCCAAGACATCAACACCAGCCTCAGCTAGCTTTTAGGGGGGGGAGGAGGGGGCTTGGGGGGCATTTTGGGGGTTCAAAAGTGCCTCGTAGGTACTTCTCGGCACGAGGCCCCACCCCCTTCAAGGCCCGCCCTCTCCTCACACGGTGAGATTGTTCTTCAAGTTGGCAGGTATGGTCTTCTCTGACTATGCAGTTATAGATGGGGCAGAGGCTCTTGACTGTCATATTGACCTTCATCAGGAATCAGTTTCGTTTTTAAAGGCCAAGTGTCATATTGTTATTATGCCAGTTTGTAGCCTTTCTGCACAGATGTGTTCCTAATGCAGTCTTGTGTCAATGAATGATGGACCATACCAACCAAGAGAACGTCACTCTGGGGTTATGCTGAAGAGAGTGTTTAACAAAAATTTTGATTTAAAAAAAAAAAAAAGACACTCCAGGTTCATCCTATTGCTTCATTCCCGCGTTTTAATGACTGGTCGAGGTCCTTAGATCCTGCTCTTGTGATAGCACTGCCCAACAAGACACGCTTCACTTTATGTTTTTCTGTCGTTCTTACGTTGCTCCTAGAATAAATTCTATCAAACCTATCTTAAGAGAGAATAATATATGTTACTGCATTCAAGCCCTGATGTGTTTTACAACAACTAAATTCAGCTGATGTCTGTCTTAGAGTTCAACCTATATCCGCCATGGAATTCACATGATTCCAGATTTGTAAAGCGCAACTTATCACCCCTAAGGGTATCCAGGCGCCAGGGGCCGTTGGGGAGATTAAGTGAGCTATTGCCCAGAGTTACATGATGATGAGCTGAGCTGCCACCAGTTCCGGGGATCGAACCATGAGCCATGTGCTCTGAAATCAGCCGCTCCGACTGCTGCGCCACACCTCTCATAATAAAGAGATATGTGTTAGTGTTTTAAATAAGAGTTTAACTGTTACTAGTAAAGTAAGCTGACTTGTAAAACAAAGAATTTTAAAACGTGTTTGTATATTTGGTACTAGGTTGCAGCTTATGTGGTTGTGAACTGGGATGGTTTTAATGTATAAAACGGAATAAAGGCGGTTTACTGACTTATATTTAAGGTCATTGCGCTCATTTCTGGGTATATTTAGCTTATATTCCATGCCAATATTTCTCTTTGCTGGAGCCTTCAATGCTAGCTCTAGTAAAGAATTATCAGAGCACCAAATCTCGTCTTCATTGAGACTAAATATAAAGTTCGAGCTTGGAGAAACCTGTAGAAACAAGTATGGGAAGAGAATGCTGCTGCTGCAAATTCTCAAAAAAGAGAAGAACTCCGCCCTCAAATAGTTGACCCAGGGCGAAGAGTTTGCCCTTTCCTAGTTTGCAGAAAAACAGTCATGCACACAAGAGGGTAAGTTGTGATTGTATCCAAGAGAGGTAAGCTGATTAAGCGGGTGAGATCTGAAAATATTTGTTTCAAGGAACCCCGAATAGACTGAAAAGCCTTTAGGGTTTTAAATCGAGTCAGTTTGAGTGACTAGTTCCCCCAAAGGTAAGAAGTCAGCAAACATAAGCCTCTTGTGACCACGTTCCCCAACCCAGGACCAAACAGAGTTGTGAAAAGAATGAGGCAAAATAATAAAACTGCAAAACCGGAAGAGAGATCCCGCCATCATCCTTGAGTTGTTGGTTTCCTATAGCACCAGATAAACCTCTGCCATAAAGCCTAAGGGCTAGATGTTGGTGGCTAAATACCGGTCGGTAACCCTGAAATTCTGTAAATTACTGCGTTACCGACCGGTTTTTAGCCATGTGCAATGTAGGTGAGTTCAAACCTACTTGTAAAATAAGGAATCGCTAAATAGCGATTCCATATTTTGCTCTTGCATTAAAGGAATCGGAAATACTGATTCCTTAAATGCAATGTACGTAGCAAAAATAGTGCACTTCAGCCTTAAGGAATCGCTAATTACCACCAACTTCAAGCTGGTGGTAAGTAGCGATTTCCTTTAAAAAAACACTTTTTTGCTTTTTTTTTTTTAATATTTTTTATTTTTTACATCAACATAACAATCGCGGCAGCGTTACATACAGTTGGTACATCATATAACTTGGTTATTGCGGGCACAACTCAACTTCTTCCAGTTTCAAGATACAAATAAAAAACGGGCATATTGACACATCAACATTTCGTCATTCCAGTACATCCAGAGTCTACTAGTCTGAGTCAACCTCCTCCCCCTCAATGCTTGGCGGCTCACAAATATAACCCCGAAACTTGTTCCACGCCCCCTAGATTTTCTCCCATTTCCCTGGGAAGCCACGGTGGATAAAGACAGCTTTCTCCGCCACCATCGCCTCATCCATGTCTCTGCACCATTTTCTGAGCGTTGGTAGTACTGCTGAACCCCATAACATGGCGATGTTACGCTTCACCATCATCATGCCTAACATTACCCAGTCTTGTTGCCGGTGGTTTAGATCATTGGGTTCCCATATATTTAGTAAACAGCGACGAGGCTCCGGCAACAAGGAGATATCTATAGTTTGGGAAATCGTGCACATTACCACTGTCCAGTATGTTGCCATGTGTCTACAGTCCTAAATAGTGTGGAAGAACGTTCCCTCCTCCCCGCAGTTTCGTAGACAGAATTTATGTGTTGCTTTCCCTATCTTGTGTAATGTCGTTCTAGTATAATACACACGATGTAGTATTTTAAGTTGGACCAGTTTTAGCCTAGAGGGAATTGCTGTTTCCCGGGGGGAGGAGAGGGCCTCCTGCCATTCGGAGTCCTCGAAGGAGCCCACTTCCCTGGACCAGTTCTGTTTCAATGTGTACGTCATGTCTGGGAGGTTGTTAATGAGTTTCCGGTATGTCAAGGAAGTGGCCTTTTCCGGCATATGTTCTGTCAGAAGTCTATCTTCGAGAGGAGAGGATTCCTGTAGGACAGTACCTGTCGGTATAGCCGATTGGAGTGCATGCTTAATTTGTAAGTATCTGAACTTCTCTGTCTGCGACATCTCGTATTGTGTTTGCAGGTGGGAGAAATCTACCACCTTACCCTCCTTCCAGAGATCACCCACCACCGAGATGCCAATGGTGTCCCAGGCCTAGAACCCCTCACTGTTACGCAGAAA
Source organism: Lissotriton vulgaris (assembly GCF_964263255.1). Classification (NCBI taxonomy): domain Eukaryota; kingdom Metazoa; phylum Chordata; class Amphibia; order Caudata; family Salamandridae; genus Lissotriton; species Lissotriton vulgaris. The sequence continues at coordinate 101,834,843 of NC_141700.1, forward strand.
GACCAACTTGTAGGAGTCCCACAGCGGTGTCATTTGCGTGATAGTCCCAGAACATTGAAGACGCCTGTTAGCTTTGTACCAAAGCTGTACAGAGTGCTGCGTCGGGCCAATTAAATCTGGAGGCAGGCGACGGCATTAAAGATTACCCAACAGCCCCTTACATTCCAAAGACTGTCTGTCAGCAAGGTGTGCCGGCTCGGTCTGTGGGGCATGCAGCCAGAAGTTTATCTGCTTAAGATGTGTTGCCCAATAATATAGTTCAACATTTGGAAGTGCTATCCCGCATCATATCAGCTTCTTGTTAATTTGTCTTGTGCTATCCGGGGTGGCCTCTCGCCCCACAGTAGGTGGGAGACTGTCGCAGCTATAGCTTTGAAATATTTTACAGGGACCAGAGACGGGGTGTTTTCAAGCACATACAGAAAGCACGGGAGTGCCATCATTTTATATAGTGCTGCCTTGCCTAAAAGCGTGAGAGGGAGAGCCTGCCATACTTTAACGTTGCGTTTAAACCGCTCCAGAAGGGGGCAGAGAATTAAAGCGTAGAATTAGTTTGGGTCCGGCGTAACATATATACCCAGGTATTTGAACGCTGTCGTCGTGGTTCTCAGGGGGCAGCTCAGGGGTAAAACAGGTGGGGGGACAGCGAGGACATAAACGATGGACTTGGTCCAATTAATCTTATAATCTGACACCCTTCCGAACTTCTCACAGACGTTCAGTAATTCAAGAATAGATTTTTTAGGGGAAGTGAGATATAAAAGGATATCATCCGCGTATAGGGATATACGATCCTCCCATATATCGGTCCAGCAGAGTCCTCTGATAGAGGGTTCCCATCTGATCCAGATTGCAAGGGGTTCCAAGATCAGCGCAAAAAGCAACAGAGACAGTGGGCATCCCTGCCTCGTGCCTCGGCCAAGAGGGAAGTCTTGTGAGATGTGCCCATTGGCGGCGACATGCGCCAAGGGTTTAGTGTATAGCAAGCGAATCCAGGCGCAGAATTTGGGACAGAATCCCATGTGTTGGAGCACTGCAAACAAGTAGGGCCACTCCACTGTATCAAACGCCATAGTAGCGTTGAGTGAGAGGATGACTGCAGGCTCCTTGATATATGCTGTGCGCACCTGGACCGCGTAGACCCGACGGAGGTTGAGGGGCGTGCTCCGATTTTCTTTTTTTTTCTTAAATATGTTTTTATTGCAGGCAGTATACAAGTCACATGTAATCACATTTTGCAGTTCCATATCTAGTGGTTGCAACGTGCCAATCTCCTGGCAGCTCGTTACACAGCACATATGCCCACATCCCGGAGGCCGGGCGGCGTGTACCAGAAGAAGTTAAAGGACGTGAGGCAAGAGTCAATCGCAGCCATCTAGTAGGAGGACCTCGTGTCTGCTTTTTCATTTGTAAACAACCCCTCTCAAAAGGAAACCCCCCCCTCCCCAACAACTGACATCACATTGTTAACTTAAGGAACGATCATGATCTACTGTATGCGCCTTAATATAGCTTGTAATTCCTCTTCTCTCCATAATCGTACGGATCCCCCAGCGGGTAGTTATGCCTCACGGGAACCCCCCTTCCCAGTGTCAGGTGGCACTACTTCCATATTACTTCTTTGGGGAGTCCCTCGCTGATCTTACGATATTGTATATTATGTCATGAAGGTTCCATCTGTAGTGTTCCCTAGGGGCGCTGGTGCGCTATCTACAGTCCCTTAGTGCTCCTGATGTGGTCTCCCTACCCCCCTCCCCTCCCCAACGTCCCACCACTTCCACATGTTATCACAGATAGTCCTCTAGTGCTATGTACCAGGAGCGTTAGGTGTTTCGGAGTGTGATGCGTCCTGGGTGTGTTGTTGGGATTCCCTTTCAGTATCTTGCTCCTCTTCCTCGTCCTGTGTCTCCAGATCTCTTAGGGCCTGAACTAATACCTCCCACGCCGTCGCTGCAGCTACTGATTTGTCATCCTGTCGCCAATGCGCCATCTGGTATCTGAGGGAGCTTTCGCAGGTAGCCCATTTCAGGAATTCACTCATCTAACGTCTGTACGAGGGACCAGCTATTGCCTTCCAATGTCGAGTGATTTCGCGTTTGGCTAATATAAGGCCCATGTCGATGAATTTGCTGGTGTTCTTGTGCTTGGGGGTGTGAGGGAACCAGTGTAGGACACCGACAGCCATGTCAAACTGCAGCTGTCTCCCCGTCACCTCATTCAACACGTCCCCTATCACCTTCCAATAATCTCCCAGCATTGGACAAGTCTATAGCATGTAGTTTATTTCTACCGCCTTGCTAGTGCACCCCGGGCAAGCTGCCTCATTCACTCCAAAATATTTACGAATTTTCCCCGGTGTTAAATACTCCCTCTGCAGTATGAAAAAGTGTACTAGTTGGAAGCGCGCGTTCCTAGTGCTCTTGCGGGCTCGTCGCATTATCTGCGCCCAAGCTGTCTCCGGGATCTCTTTACCTATGTCTGCTTCCCATTTGTTTTTCAACCCAGTCAAAGGTGGCAAGCTTTCTCGGAGCATTCTGGCATAGAGGCATGTGACCGCTTTGTAGGTGCCCGCCGCCATCATGGTATACTGGCAGGCCATAGATGTTGTGGGTTCCAGTAATCCCTCCTGCCAGTGTGCCTGCGCAGCTCTAGTAATCGCGGCATGCAATAAGAAATCCCCCCCTTGGTAGGTCAAATCTTTCCTGGAGCGTTTGGTAAGGCATCAGCTCCCTGTCCTCGTACAGATCCCCTACAACGTGTAGTCCTGCCTCTTCCCAGACCTGCAGCTGCGACCAGTCCCCTCCATGCGGTAACGCCGTCACCATTCCGGCGCGTATGGGTGACGTACTCCCGCCAGGCGTTGGCATCTGTTCCACCAAAGTCGGAACGTTCGTTCCTCCATAGTTAGGTCCCGTAAGTTTAGCTTCTGTTGTAATGTTATATAAGCCAAGACATGATGCGGTATGCCTCCCTCTCTCTTCTGCTCTGGGCCTCTGAACACTCTCGCTACTTCCTGCGTAAAGAGCTGCAACTATGCTGCTAGGTAATAGAGTTCGAAATTCGGGACTGCAAGTCCCCCCTCATCCTTCAGTCTAAGGAGTGTGCTCTGGGCAACCCTGCATCTCCCTGCGCCCCAAAGATATGAGGAGATCTGTGATTTTAACCCTTTGAAAATGGAACAGGGTATCCATACAGGCAGCGTGCGGAAGTAGTACAAAAGTCTTGGTAATGCTACCATTTTCAATAAGGAGATCCGGCCCATCAATGATAGAGGCAGGGTCTCCCAGAAGGCCATACTGCTCTTCAATGCTCGTATACAGCGACCCACATTACCTTCCAGCATGTCCGCCGGTGTGTGGTATATGTACACCCCGAGGTACTTCAAACAGGTAGGTTCCCATTTTGTCAGCGGGTGCCCATCTGGTCTAGGCTCTCCCTGCCGCACAGGAAACATACACGTCTTGGACCAGTTGACTTTTAGGCCTGAAAGCTCCCCAAAGCATTGCAATAGTCTTTCTGCCCCAGTCAAGGCCTCCTTGCATTCTCAAGAAACAGCAATAGGTCATCCGCATATAGGGATATAAGGTGTCGCCCATCTCTGCCGCCTAACCCTCTATAATGTCTCCCCGTCCTGATCTCACTGGCTAAAGGTTCTATTGCGAGGGCAAATAAGAGGGGGGATAGCGAGCATCCTTGTCTTGTCCAACGTGTTACCTGGTATTGGGGCGATATCAGTCTCCCCACTCGTACCCTCGCCATCGCCGAGGTATATAATACTCTTGTCCATTTTATATATTCTTCGCCCAGCCTGAAGCGTTTCAAAACATTATATAAGTAGTCCCACTCCAGGCTATCAAAAGCCTTCTCTATGTCGACGGAAAGGATCAATGATGGCACTTGTGCTTCGGAGTTGTCATCGCTCATAAGACGTATGAGTCTTCGAATATTCGAGGTGGTGTTGCGCTTAGGGATGAAGCCCGACTGCTTTTCGTGGACCAGCGAGGTCATACATGGCAGCAATCGGGCCGCTAATATACTACTGAGAATTTTATAATCCGTTTTTAACATGGACAACGGTCTATACGAAGCCGTGTCGCTACTTTCCCTCCCTGGCTTCAGCAATGGGATCACCAGCGCCTCCCTCATTGACTGGGGCAAGCAGCCCTCTTCCTTGGCTTCCTTGTATACCTCCAAAAGCCTCGGCGCTATCAGTTCGACATATTTGCTATAAAATTCTACCGGCAGACCATCCAGCCCTGGTGTTTTATTGCGAGCCATGCGTTTTATAGCTCCTCGAATCTCCGCCAGCTCTATATCCTTTCCTAGGCCTTCTGCTTGATCGTGGTCTACTTGTGGCAGATGCAGCTCATCCAAAAAGGCATCCAAAGCTGGGTCTCCGTTTGTCACCATACTTTTATAAAGCTTCTCATAGTATCGTGTAAAGCCCTGTAGTATTTCGGTCTGTGTGTGCACCATAGTTCCCTCGTCATCCTCTAAAGCCAGGAAGGGGGAGTGTCGCCGTGTGGGGTTGACCAACCACGCTAGTAGCATGCTCGCTTTATCCCCTTCTGCATGCATCCTCGTCGAATAGGTCTTGTAGTCAAAGCTACGGAGTCGCTCTACTTCGACGGCCACTGCTTCCCGAGCTGCGCCGACTCTCTCTTGTATCTCAGGGTGCCCAGGCCTCGCTATTTCTATTTCTCGGAGGTTCTTCTCCTCTTTATCTAAGTCTCATAGGAGGACCATACGTATTTCCGCCTGCTTCCCAATACAGAGCCCTCTAATGACGACCTTGAAGGCGTCCCACTCTGTTGCCCTGGTCGTGGTGGTGCCAGCATTGTCTGCAAAGTATTGTGCAATTCCCTCCTCCAGCATCGCATGAAAGAGGGAATACACGGTGTCTCAGACATCCAGTCTAAGGTAACCAATAGGGGGTTGTGGTCTGATATTGTCCTGGCAAGATATTCAGCTTGCACCACAGATGGCATCATCAGTGGCGAGCATAGCATTGCGTCCAACCGGACATGCAGCTCATGTACACTAGAGAAGTAGGAGTAATCCCGATCAGCCGGGTGTCGTATACGCCAGGCACCAGGCGTCCATCAAATTCCAACGTGCCTGCCAATCTAGCCTGCCCTTAGCTAACCTGTGAACCGGGGAATCATTAAGCAGCAGATGAGATCTGTCCACTGAGACATCCGTCACCGAGTTGAAGTCCCCTCCAACCACTACCGGGCCCATCAGCAAGTGTGCCAGTGTCCCCGACAGTGTCCCCAAGAAAACCAGTTGTTCCGTGTTGGGTGCATAGTCTGCCCGCAACTGCCACAAATCTACCTTCAGGGTCAATCACCTGTCTGGTCTCCTGAAATGGCACTCCAGCCCTAGCCCAGATCAGTGTCCCTCTAGCGTATGCGGAGTAGACGGTGCTAAACACTTGACCTCGCCATCTACGCTGCAATGCTAGGCCCTCTGTTGCTGTCAAGTGTGTTTCTTGGAGAAATGCAATCTGGACCCCTCTGCAAATTGAATAAGAGTGAACCTTGTGTCTCCTCGCCATCATATGGAGCCCCCTCACATTCCAGGTCATACATCTCAAGTTATCAATTTCAACCATTATCCCACTCCATCTCATAGCTGGCCAAACCGGCCAGCGCCTTTGCTTCAGTGGTGGGACCCGCCCAACAATTCCCTGTCTGCCCCTTCCCCCCCAGCCCCCCAACAATAAGTTCTAGCATCTGTTTCGAAGGAACATCCCCAACATTTAACCCTCCCCCCCCAGAACAGGACCCAATAGCGACCCATCAGACCCCGTCCAAACTGCCCCCATTCAACTTTCACTCCTGTCTATCCTGCAGTCGTCACTGCAGGAGCCTTAAGGGCTTTTAGGGGTTGGCTCTAGACCAACAGGCAGCTGCGCTAAACCTTAACCCTCAACCCTAAGATCCCCCATATAAGGTGTGCGGCTGTCTCGCTTGCGCCAGCAGTCCCATCTGTTCCATCCCCATCAAACTCGAATAGTCAACATAATAATAGAGTTCCAAGATCTCACGTGTCAGGCATCCAGGATTTCTTCTGCTGAGTTCGGTGTCACTTTCGGTCCCTTGGCGCCTTGCGTCTCCGATATGTCTGTCTCCGAGCTCCTGTGATTTCCCTCACAGTCTGTGCCATATTTCGATAAGGGCGGACTAGCGCCCGAGAGCTCCACCACTGCTTGCAGCGCTGCCTTCCGCTCTTCTACTGTTTGCGACGCTGACGGTGTCCGGGTGCCCCGCTGCTTCCTGCGGAGTCTCTGTGATTTTCGCACCTGCGTCGATCTCTGTATCTCCACTTCCTGATGTCGTGTGCTGTCGGTTCCCGCTTTGTAGGTTTCGATCCATGACCAGGCCTCCTCTGGTGTGTGGAAGAAATGAGCCGTGCCATCCAATTCGACTCACAATTTGGCCGGGAAGAGCAGGGAGTATTGTATTCCCTCATCTCTGAGTGCTCGTTTAACAGAGAGGTAGGAGGCCCGGAGCCGCTGTGTTTCGTAGGTGTAGTCGGGGAACAAGGTCACCTTGCTATTGTCCACTTGGTAGGGTCCTGCAACACGGGCTTTTTGAAGCAGCAAGTCTCTGTCTTTGTAGTGGAGCAGCCTTGCTATAACCGGCCTAGGTGGTTGGCCTGGTTAAGGAGGCCTAGCAGGGACCCGGTGTGCCCGTTCGAGCGTGAAGAAAGGCGACAGGCCCTCCGGAGCCACTGTCGCCCTAAGCCAGGATCCAGGTAGCCGATCATGTCTCCCCCTTCAATTTTTTTTGGAAGGCCGACCAAGCAGATATTATTACGCCTGTTCCTGTTTTCGGCGTCCTCAGCTCTCCTCTCCAGCTTTTGTATATGGGCTAGGGCATTTTCCATCTTCCCTTCTAGGGCTGAGTGAGCAGGGGTCAACTCCTGCAGCACCACCTCATTCTGCTTGACCCTGTCCGTTAGCTTGGCATGATCTGCACGGAGTAGTCCCAACCCAGATGCCACCTGTGCGATGTCCTGTTGCAAAGCATCTTTTGTTGCCGTTATGGCCTCCAGTTTGCGGTCTTGTAGTTGCTGGAGGTCCGTGGGCCCCGATGTGGTAGGTTCCTGCGCCTCTGCAGTCGCAGTGCCATCTGCTTTTTCCTTGAGTTTTCCCAAGATTCGGGTCTTTCTGCGCTTCTAATGAACCTCCAATGCCGCCGGGGGAGGCTCAAGTCTGATTATGTTGGGGGGGGGGGCGCGTGCCGGGCTCACGCCTCTTCGGGCACTCCCAGGTGTCGGTCGTCTGCACAGCCCTGATCTCGGTGAACTCCATGCACAAGCGTGCTGTTCCCCTCAGGTGTCGGCCCCCGCCAACCTCGCGGTCCTACTTGCAGCTCCCAACTCAGGATTTCCTTGTATTAGGCTGATGCCTCTTTCCCCTCTTTCCACAATCGTGGTGCCCCTCAGCAGTGAAAGGGTATGCCGTTCATCCAGCTGCTCACTCCACTGTCCTCATCAGCAGGTCTACACTCTGCGCAGGGAAGCCGCCTGGGGGACAAGAGACTCCTCAAGGCCAGCTTATCTAAGGTCCTCCAGTACCTCCAGTCTCCCCCCTTCCTGACCTGGTCTCTAACTCTCCCTTCCGGTTATTCTGGGTCCCCTTTCTCGCATTTACAGCACTCCACTGGCACCTGGGGGTGTCACAAAACTGCACACAGCACTCGCCGATATGTCCCTTCCAACCTAGGTCTCGGGTGTCCTTCTACCAAAAGGGGATCATCGGCGAGCCGTGCTCCAGCCCCCTAGTTCACTGGTCACAGTGCGAGTAGTTTATCCAAGGGCCTAGTTTGCGTGTCCTCCTGCCCCTTGCCGTGGGTTATCGATGGCCTCCTGGCTGGCGATCCTCCCCGCCCAGTGCTTTCGGGACCCCCGTGCAGTACTGGTACACCCCACCGCCTTCTGCACTCGTGTTAGGTCACAATCCTACCGCTGAGCGGCTCGCTGTTCTCAGGCTCAGTCTCCCGTTCGGCTATGCTGCTCTGTCTCCTCCGCTCACCACAGGGCTCTGTCCCCGGGCTTCTCGCAGGCCTCCTCTCCTCTCCCCTCACCTCTCCCCTCGTCGCTAGCTGCTTTTTCGCTCTCCCGCTCTCTGAGTCGGCTTCGGGTGGGTCACTCCACTCTCTCGCCTCTCCTGCACCATGCGGCGTGCGCGCTCTCCCCTGCTGAGTCTTATCGGAGCCCCGCTTGCTCGTACGGGTCGCCGCCCTCTGGAGTTCGATCAGCTCATGGGCGCCATTTTGCCTCTGTGTCGGCCAAAGTTCTCTCCGTCCTCATTCTTTCGCCCAGCAGTTTACGGGGTATTTTGTTTGCACCAGACAGCGCTGCTGCGGTCCCGGTCTCCTCCTCTGTGTCGTCGACCCTTTTCGCGCGGTTCGTCGCACTGATATCAGGATAATAAGGGGATCAGGCACGGAGCTCCGAGCTCACGCCGCCATTCCCGTCGGTGGTCAAGCCACGCCCCTGAGGGCCGTGCTCCGATGTTGCATGAATCCCGACTGGTCTGGATTTACTAAGGACGAGAGGTGTGGAGTCAGCCGCAAGCCAGCAGTTTGGCAAGAATCTTAGGCTCCGCGTTTATGAGAGAGATCGGGCGGTAGGAAGCGCAGTCCTTCTCTGGTCTGCCAGGCTTGTGGGTTGCAATAATTGTGGCCAGCCGCTGATCCTTCGGCAGCTCCCCTGCCTCAAGGCTGTCAGATAACATGTTTAGGAAGAAGGGAGCCGTTGTTTGCACCGTCCTTTTATACAGTTCAACTGGGAGCCCATTTGGCCCCAGCGCCTTGCCAGACGCCAGTGAGAAGGTAGCCGCCTGTATTTCATCAGTGGTAATGTCCGCCTCTAACAGGAGCGATGCTTCAGGGGAGAGCTTTGGGATCGTTAGATCCTTAATATATTCATATGCTTCCGCAACCGTATAAGACGTCCGGGGAGCATATATTTGTTCATAATGGTCGGCCAGGATGTTGACTATACCATTAGGGTCAGAGACCGTGGAACCTGTGGGTGATGCCAGTTGTGCAATGACTTTATTCGCTCTTTCTTTTCTGTCTAGCCAGGCTAGCATCTTCCCTGATGTATCCCCCATCTCGTATATCCTATGATGAGTGGCTTGGAGTTTACTTTGCGCCACTTCCCTTTGGTAAGCCACAACTGCAGTTTGTTTAAGACGAACCGCATGGGCGGTTCCCGGAGAAGGGTGAGCCTCCTGTTCTGTTATTGCTGCGGCTAGTTCTGCTTCAAGGCTATCTAATTCCACCTGTTGCCCCCGCTTGTGACTTGCGATTGAAGCCATTGCTTGCCCTCGAAGGACTACCTTATAGGCCTCCCAGAGCATGCTGGGTGAATCCACTGAGCCAAGGTTTTCCTGGAAAAATTGTTTGGTAGTATTTGTGAGGGTTGGTATGAGAGGTGCCACCTGGAGGAAGCCGGCATGTACCGGGAACATACGTCTTCTGTAGGTCTGGTGATGGGTATATTTTAGCAATATTGGAGAGTGGTCCGATATGCCCCTAAGGCGAATAGTTACTTCTTCTATGCACTGCAAGTCGTCTGCGGATAACAGGAAATAATCAATACGTGTGAGACGGTTATGGACCCTGGAATAGAAAGTGTAGTGCTTCTCGGTAGGGTGCTTGTACCTCTAGCTATCTGTAAGTCCTAGGGCATCTATCAGATCAAGAAGACGTCGCCCACCCTATATCCCTGACCGGACAGGGAATCTGTCCAATGTGCCATCAAGTACATCATTGAAGTCGCCCCCTACCAGAAGTGTCGCTGCCGGCAGTGTAAGCAAAAACGCCGTGAGAGCGGAGTGGGCGTGCGTGTGGAGGGCAGACGGAATGTAAACAGAGACAAAATTAAACAACCGCCCTTCCCATTGACACGTTAGTGCCTCGAAGCGGCCCTGATCATCAACTCGCGTCTGCTGTATCACCAGTGGGAAGTTTTTCCTAATAAGAATCCCTGTGCCTCTGGAACCTGAGGAAAATTCCGCATGCGCTAACATTTTATACCCCTATCTATCCATAGCTTTAACCGCCTATCCCGCCTATTTCTTGCAAGAAGACCACTGCAAGGCCACAATGTTTCAAATATTGCAATACCAGACCTCTCTTCACTTTGTCTCCTAACCCACAGACATTCCAGGTAAGTACAGTTAAGGCTGTCTGGGGAGCTTGTAGCTCTTGTGAAGCGTTCTCAGCCATCAGAGAATTTGAGGTGTGTCAAACATCTAAAGTTACACTTGTCCCGCAAAGCTCCAAAAACGAAACACATTGCTGCCCCATTAAAATTGCATTCACTCAAGACAAAAAAGGAAAGCATACATATAGCGAAATCAACAGAATTGAGCAAACCAGTTACTTCTCCCTCCTACCCACCCTCCCTGCCTTCCTGCTTAGCGAACCTACAACTGCCCGCCACCCCAACTTAGCAGAGTGCTTCTTCCCTCCCTTAGTTACAATACTTGCTTGTCGGGGAAAGAGTCCTACGAGGCACCAGCCCTTTGGAGTCTTTCAGGCCTGCCCCAGTCCAAAACTTCAAGACAGCTCAAGCACGGGTGTCCATGTTGCCGCATCAGATACCAGTGAATATCCTCGTCACGGGTGGACTTATTCCTCTTCCAGGGGTAGTTCGCGGTGCGGCTCTTGGCTACCAGAGCCCAGATCGTCTGGAGCATCGTCCCCTTCTCGGCGGCGATGGGTTTCGGTCTTCGGTCCACTCGGTTCACAGGGCGCCATCCCTCCAGCCATTCGTGTGCCGCCTCTGGCGATTCAAAGAACCAGGTCCGTCCTTCAGCTACCACCCTAAGTTTTGCAGGGAAGAGCATGGACTACGGCAATTCCTGTGCCCGGAGTAATTTTTTTACTTCAAAGAAGCTGCGACGTCGTCTGAATACGGCTGCAGTGTAGTCAGGGAAGAAGGATACAGAGGAATTCAGTATCCGGATAGGGGGAGAGATCCTTGCCGCTTGTAGAATTGCGTCTCTATCCCTGAAGTTAAATAATCGAGCTAGCACTGGTCTCGGGGGTGCTCCCAGCTTTGGCCTGCCGCCAGGCACTCTATGAGTGCGCTCGACCGAAAAGAAATGCGAAAGTCCCTTAGATTGTAGCCTGATTTTAATCAACTCTTCCACATATAGATCTATTGCTTGGGCTCCCTCTGTCTCCGGAATACCTATAATTCTCACGTTGTTCCGCCTTGCGCGCCCTTCTTGGTCGTCAAGCTTCTCTGCTAGCATCTTATTCTCCTTTTCCAGGCGGGTCACCGATATCTGCAGTTCTGAAGTGTCCTAAACCAGGGATTTTGCAACTATCTCCACTTCTTTCACTCTATCCGCCATTTTGTGGAGGTCCGCCCGCAACAGGGATACGTCCGTGGAGATTGTTCCGACCGTTGTCTGGACATTCGCCAGAGCTTTCATGATGTCTTCCAGGGTGACCTTTTTCCCTCCGTCTCCCTCCTGCGCTTTACTGTAAGGTGGCGTTGGGGTTAAGCCTTTTTCATAAGCGAACTTGTCCAGCTTAGCCTGGACAGCCTGGTTTCGGGGCCCTCTGCCCGCCATATTCATTTGGGTCGTGGGGTGTGCGCCAGGTACAATTGGTAACTGGTCCACCAGTTAAATTATTAGCAACCTCTCCGAGCTGCTCCACCGTCTGAGTCTCGCTGCGTCAGGACCTCTGGGTTTATGTTCGTTATGGGAAAGTACGTGGTGGTTTGGGGTTACTGAAGGGGGGAAGGGTGGAGTCCTTAAGCATATATCTTCTTGGAGACTGACCGGTCGTCACGTCTCAGACACAGAGAGTCTACTAGTACTTCTCACCCTGGGCCGGCAATCAACCCCCAAACTTCCCGGAGGCAAAGTATTTCCAGCAGGACAGATAACATGAGGTAAGTTCACCCCACGACTCCAGCGCTCTTGCCAGTCAAGAAGGTTCACCTCACACCAAATGGTTGTTTCGCAGGGGCCACACCGCAATGCTCAGCCTGACGACAGGGGCAAAACACCGGAGCCGGCGTGTATCTTCACTGGGGCAATGGCGTCGTCCGGAGCGGCAAAGAAGTATCGAAAGCAGCTCCACCTGTGATTGCCAATCCATAATTGATGGGATAAGGAGCTCGTGGTGGCTCCGCAAGTATCGCCGTTACTCGTGTAGGCCCACCTCCCCCGCAGCCGGAGCGCGTGTGCCAGACTTGTAGGATGAGGCCGGCCTCAGAGTTAACACCAGGGGGTCTTTCACTTACTGCGGGGGCCCAGGCGGGTAAGATTGGAGCGATTACCGCAGAATTCAGCAAAGGAGATGAAAGCGCCGTCGGCACACCCTCGGTTTTCGGCGGTGTGGAATTCCGCGCCTCTGCACGCCTGCCTTCAGCCACACTCGCAACTTTAGTCTTTTTTGCTTTTTTAAATGTGCCATGTGGCACACATCCATGTCCTTAGGGCATGTATGTGCGCCACATGTGCACACATGCACATTTCAGGAGTGCAACAGGGTGTCCTTTGGACACCCTGGCACCCTTAAAATACCGAATCGCTAATAGGGATTATCTTCCCATTCATTCCTATGGGCCGCCAAGCCTATAGGAATGAACGGCTAGGTATTCCTTAATAACAAATCTCAATTACCGATTCGTTATTAAGGAATGTTAAGGAATTGCTAATATTTTAGCGATTCCTACCTACATTCAATTTAGCGAGTCGGTAAAAATTGCTATCGATACAACGAAACAGATAAAGGTACCTCAGGAGGATAATCGTTTTGATGAGATTACAGTGTCTAATCCAACCTAGACGGAGACGGCTCCATTAAGCAAAAGTGTGGGCCGAATGTTGAAAAAGTTTCCCATAATTATTCTCAACAATATCATCCATGTGTAGCGATAAAGTGACCCCTTAATATACAACTGTCCGTACCCATTTTTTGTCATTATAAAGGGCAGTAACATTTTTTTTTTTGTTCCAAGACCTTTAATATTCAACATGCATGTTACACAGCATGTCGCCTACAACCCAGCCGGGCCGGCCGCATATAAATTGAATTTCAACTCATGTAATCGATAAACACAGCCTGAAGACGGACAACCCTGGGGTTCGGCGGCGTTAAACGACCGGTGTGTATATTGCACGGTTATACAAACATTCAGAAAGATGGAATATAGGGTATGGAGGATTTTCTCTTTTTATATGTGGGTTCGCAGTTATATAGCTATGCTGGCGCTCATCAACGGCTTCAAGTGTGTTTCGGCCCGTTGTGACAATCACGGGGCATGAGGAAAAGTTTAGTTTGAGTACACACCCCAAGGGGGCGTGGGGCAGTATCATTGTAGGAGGATGCCGCGTGGCACCATAATCGTGTCTGTATGTAGGTAGTCAAGCGTTTTATCTGCCCTGATGTGAGCGTCTGGTGCGTTCTATGGCATTCAGGTAGAATTGCCTCGGCTATGGCTGCTGCACTCAAAGGTCCAGGGTTGTAGCGTGTGCTATAGCCGACTATGAAGAGCCTGGTCTTAATGGAAATGGGACCAGTATGCTAATAAACTTCCAAAACAGTAACATGGGAAACATATCTTAAAGGGAGGGGGAATGGAGATATAGATAGCCATATGGTCGGGGGGGAAGTGTGGTGCCTATGTATCCTCAATGGTCCAGCGGAAGGGTGGGCAGGAGACCATCAAGGTCCGCCCGCTCGTGCGCCAAGTGCGCATGGGGGGGGGGGCACTTTCCTAAGGGCGTGTCGAGTGCGGTAATACAAATGTCATGTGTGAGATGGTCGGTGGCAGGATCCCCAGTAGTGGTTAAATGCGCAGGGACGTGTGCGTGAGATGGGCCAGGCATCCGCCATTGTAGGACAGCTAATTTTGTGGCGTATATCGTTCAATGTATGGGAGTCTTGTGGGCAGCTAGTTGCGTAGCATAGGCGATGGTGCAGCGATGCATGGGCGCTGGGATAAAGGGCAGTAACATTTGACAAGGCCTGTGTCTTATCTGTGTTAAAGTTATATCCAGAGACTTTCCCGAATGTTTGAGCAGCTATCACAAATACCTCTGATCAGAGTTGAGGTTAAAACAGGCAAATCATCTGCATACACCAGCGGAGTGCAGAAAACTCCGCTTCACATAGAACAGCAGAGTTTATTCCCCGCTCGCGAAAGGTAAGTGTGCGAGCGGGAGCTACCGCTCGGGTAGAAATTCTACCCGAGCTGCAGGATGACCAGCGTGAACAGGCCTTTCACATTGCACTCCACCACATACGGATCTCCGAAGAGTTTTGTTGTCACTTCGCCGAGTTCCACGTAGCTACGCGCAGGCATTCTGAGTTTTTAGCCTCTGACAATCTCAGGTGTTAGATGAAGAGCTCTATATATAATTATAATGCAAATATCTGAGGGGAGAGAGGGCACCCCTGCCTAGTACCTCGAGAGATAGTTTTGGGGTCTGAGAGGGAACTGGAACAGCGCAAAGATGTCAAATTCTGGAAATGAAGCCAGAGCATTAACATTGAGAAAATGTAAATTTGATATTGTGCTTGTTTATTTATATACACTTTATTAATCCTGTTAATAATATTTCATTTTCTAAACTGTCATGGACACCCTCAGTAGGTGTTGCGGACCGCATGGGTTCCCGGAACACAAGTTAAGAACCACTGGCCTAGAATGCCACACAGGTAGTTTAGTGTCTTCTGTAGGATGCAAAGTTGATTAGCGTGATAGCATGCAGAAACAAGCATTGAAAATGCAATAGGTCTCCCTTTGATTAAGTTAAAGCCATTTGCTTTGCTAATGTTATTGTATAGCAAAACAAATGGCTTTAACTTAATAAAAGGCGAGACCTATTGCATTTTCAATGTTTATTTTATGACCATCCAGGAACATGTACATCTCGCAGAATGCTTACATCTCTTCCCAGAGGGTTGCTATTTACATACATGCAAGCGCTGAGGAAAGGAGTAATTGGCAAACAGGGGGTTGTAATAAGGAGTATCGTACACATTATTGCGATAGCATAGACCATGTTCAAAGTCCAGTTATGAGTTGTCACTCAAAAATCAGCTGTAGATATATTTTGAAAATGTTGTCACTATTCCCCAACCATCAGCTTATTATTGATCTAAATACACACACTTTCGTCTCAAACATACACTTTTTAATGTTTCTCTAAATATGCGCTCTGATATCCCTCGGGATCTTGTTCGTGATATATAAAACTTTATAAATAAATAAATATTAATTCAAGTAATCCAAATTTAGTTGGCTGGATGGACACAGGAGAACTAATCAAAGGTAGGTGGAGAGCTACTGGTAGCACTTGAACCACTGGGTGGAGAAGCTCGGTTTATACTATTTGGGCCACATTTCCTCTCTTCAAATGGACAATTAGCGCAATGGACTGCCCTAGGGAACCAGTTAGGTTTTTTATGGTATCTGTCACAGTGTTACAACCTGTGTGTATTCATTTTGAGAACGTTCAATGTGTATGATCTAGAAATAATTCTTAAAATCTTCAAATTGTGCAGCAGATGGACTACGAAGCGAACGTACTGGATACCTCATTACTTAAAGGTGTCTGTAAGCACAGAAAGACCCCAGATGCCAGTTACCCCTGGGTCTAGGCTGCCAACGGTGTAATGACTTCTGAAGAACTCGGAAATGAACCACTTCTCCGGTGTGGGGCCATTCACTGCAACAGTGGTCCGCGACTTTCTGCAGGGCCGGCAGCTTGCCTTCTCTCCTGCCCCGGTAATGATCCTCCTCAGCACTGAGAGAGATACTCATTCCTCCTAGCACCTCCCTCCTGGGGAAACAAAGCCGAAACCTGGGGGAGGCGGGAGCGAAACAGGCAACCACCATCGAGTTTCAACATTTCGCTTTGCCAATACAATGTATCTGTGTGTGAGCTGTTGCAAGGAAAATCTCACGCTGGATTTGACCCGGAGGCTTGTGTGTATCGCCTTCATCGCAAGAGCTGCAATGAAACAGTAGAGATCAGCTAAAGCATTTCCTAGAAATCCCTTGAATGGACACTTGTGCCAATCAGCCACAGATAGTTCCTGCACCAAATGAAATGGAATTTTATTTGGTTTAAATACAGGACGACCCTGAAATTAGCCATGATATGCTGTGTATTAATCCAGACACCTTTTCAGAGCAAGCATTGGCAAAGCCCAGTCTTCCGTAGATGAAAACTACGAGAACAAGCGCACCCTTAATACCAGTCCTTAACTAATTGTACCCTTGTACTTGTAATGACAGAAGATGTGGATGCGGGGGCTGCCTTTACTGGCGGCGAAAAAATAGTCCCTAGTGTATCATGCCGCCAGTAAAGCATCCGATCCCCGCGTGCACATCTTTTGTCTCGTTTGTCTCCCCGCGTGCACGCTGGAATCGTATCGATTCCAAAAAGCTTCTCATGGCAGAGCAGCGCATGCGCTGCTCTCTCCAGGCCGAGACCTAAAATATGGCTTCCAGAATGATTTTGATTCTGGCATTGCACCTTCTTTTTTCAAGATATTTTGCTCCGTGGATGATGGGTAAGTTGGCAATGGTTCTATAACACTACTGGCTGCTTGGATTTTGTTTGAAGAGTTTCGGTTAAGTCCGGATTATTTCCGTGGTACGTGAGGATTCCAGACATCAGGCGTGGGCCTTGTGTCTAATGGATTTATTAACCGCTTCGGTGCTCGTGACGAGACCAGCTCGACATGAGTCACAGTGGAGCTGTGCTCATGACGAGCTGTTCTCGTCAAAACGGCTCCGCGCCGCACAAGCACAGTTAATTCCCCACCAGCTCGTCATGAGCACAGCTCCTCCGTGACTCATGACGAGCTGGTCTCATCACGAGCACCGCGGTGCTGCACTCAGCCCCCCGCCCCACCCGCACCGTGGGGGAATTACCCCCACAGAGAAGGGGCTAAACAAGACAAGGCAGCCCCAGCTGTCAGAGTGCCAGCTGTAAATGAGAGTGTGTTTTTAGTGGCATGTTGCATTTGAAAGGTTGTGTTTTAATTCCATTCTATTGCTGTTTCAGGAGTAGAATTAAATAGACAACTCACATCATTTAAGCCTCTTGTCTTGACATGCATTCAGAACTGCTAAGCTACAAACTACACACTATCCCATTCATGAAGGGCAGCCTGATCAGGATGCAGTATTGGTGAGATGCATAAGAATCCTACCCAAGGGGGGAGGAGCCAAGCCTGCAACCGCGATGGCCGCTTAGGCTCTCGGCTCCGCCGACCTTCTCACTTTGCTTCTACATCCTGCAATTTATCCTGCACTCGAGCCGAGTTTTTGGGACGGAGAAGTGACTCTGATCCCATTGGTGTGTTCCCCGGCTTGTTTCCAGCGATAGCGGTGGCGAAACGTCCTCGCTTCTTCCCCGGCCCTTAATGGCTATGAGACTGGGTCTTTGTGCGTGAGGGACGGCCAGCCCCTGCCACAACAACAGCGGCCATCGAAGACGGGGTGGAGTCGGCCGGCCGGAGAGAAGTTACCGCACTGCGCTTCCCGCTGCAGCAATCCAGCCTACCCTGCGATTCTGTACACCTGAGAGGCATCACAGTTCTGGGGAATTACATTGTATCTCTTCCCCGCCCGTGAGCTGCCCGGACAGTTCTTTCATCTTTCCCTACGCTGTGGTGGGAGCCATTTTGAGCACCGCGTACTCTGCGCTTGGCACTGAGGGTTCTGGACCGCGACTGAGGGTCCAGGTGATTGCCGAGATCGCATCAACACTGCAGGTGGTGACGGTATGGAGTCTGCTGCCCCTGTGCTTCCGGCCCGATTGTACCTTGGAGAGTGTCAGCGGGGTGATCAGTTGGACGCATGGGATGATGACGGTCGGTCTCGAGAGCTACTACCTGCCAGTGAGCCTCGAGTGAGGAGGAATGCTGGACCCTTTCTTTTTGGGGCACCGCCGGGGATCAGTGATATTCTGGGCGCTCTAGGTGCTTTGCGGGCTGCCCTGGATTGTAGTGCCCAGGACCTGGGGAGCCGGCTGGATGCTATCGCTCCTGCTGTGCCCTCGGCTGACCGTGATTGCTCTCGAGTGCGGGACACTGCTCCATACCCTGCACCCGACCGCGGTGAACTGCCTACCCCGGTGTATACGGGGGCGTCGGAGGACCAAGATCTCGAGACTACCATGGTGCTGACCGCTATGGTCGGGAAGAGGTCCGGTGTTTGTGGACTCGTACAGTGGTTGGAGAATCGTCTCTGGACGCCATGTCCGGCAACTCATTTGTGGTCTGATGGCGTGACTCCCGCTCCTTTCTTGGATCTGATACTACCGGACTGGTCCGCCGGCTTTGGGGGATTACTGCTGTGCGTTGATCCTTTTCATATCATCATTGAACACACATCATTGGTCTTGGCGGACTTTGGTGGGCAGCTTACTATCCTGTTATGGCCTTCCCGTTCGCCCGCTCCGTCTAAGATGGCGGCTGGACAGCTGGACTCCGTCGACGCACTTGATTGCATGGGGCAAGGTTGAGGATGTTTTCTTGATTGCTGTTGCTCGCATGGCTGGGGACTATGAGGGACAGGCGGGACATTGACTGATTCGAATGTTGGTTCTTCATCGGTTTGAGGGTCGGAGGGTGGGCGGCTGGGAGCCCGCATACTGATTGTCTTTTCCTCCTCCATCTTCCTTTTTTTTTTTTCTTCACTTCTTCTCTAACTATATTTCGGGTTTCCTATTAGGGTGACGGGCACACTGCTGGGGTGATAGGCCATGGCCTTCTGCAGGGGTGCGGGGTGGGGGGTTGGGGGTTGGTTTCTGTGTATCTTCTTGTTTCCTCTTTGGTTCTGTGGCCCTTTTACTTTACTTTTTTCTGTCTTATTTTACGGGAATTCTATGGCGTACTCAGTTTTTGTGGGGTGGGGCAATGGTCTGTCCTGTATAGTGACTGTGCTGATGGCTGCCCAGTATTGCTTACTCTGCCCCCTACTCCCACTTTAATTGTTCAGTTAGTTGCCTTTGCACGATTTGACAGCCAGCTGTAGAATCTGAAAAGACTGCTTGCTATCGATCCTGTATTCATTAGAATCCCAAAAAAGAAAAAAGAAACCGCATCCATCCTGGTATCTTTTTTGATACGGACATTATCCTGAGCTACAATGGGGCAATTGGGAGACGTAATGCTGCATGTTTATGGTCTTATTGCTTTGCTTGCCCATGATTGTATTTGCTATATGTACCATAAAGGTTTACCAAAAATTAAAAAAAAAAAAAAAAAAGAATCCTACCCAAGAATTAAAAGTTGTCATACACTGTTCAAGGGAAGCAGTGAGTTTCCTTTGTAACCAGGGGCTGGTCTCTGATGACCCAGTGCTTAATTTGTAAAAACCGAAGTGCTAGGACCCTCTTCAGGAGGCCACTTCTGCTTGTACCACCCATGGCTGCTGTCAGTGCTGCCTGCCAATAACAGGAACAACACTATTAACCATCACACTCCTACAAGTGTGACAATTCTGACAATCCTAGACTCCCAAAGCTATAAGAATGGCTCTGGCGGCAGGTATGAGTCATTTTTTTTAAAGTGCATTGAATTAATAAAGAACTGTTGTTATGCTAGTCTCGAAATGAGACAAAGAGCGCCACCTTGCAGCAGTCTGTCGTAAGTGCTGGTGTTGACAATTAAGTACTGGCTCCGACCACCGGAAACCAGTGGCTCAAATTAAGCACTGCTGAGGACCTCTGTCCCTGTATTGCAGTTCCTGATTACCAAAGCAGGGTGTCTTGTATTCCATGGCCTGGTTGGACTGCGCACACGTTGTCTCCTGAATTCCTACGCTGGGCTTTCATACAACGCTCACCCGCCCTCATTCCTAGCTTGCTTTTTCCCTGCTTTGTTTCCCTTCCATTGTTCTGCCCTGCCTCGGTTTTGTCAGGGTAATTTCTTTTCAGTGCTAACATTTTTGGCTTTTGCATTTCTGCTTAGCGAGGCATTCCTCGCATGTGTGAGTCTTATACCAGTCAGGGGCGTAGCTTGGTCAGCAAGATGGCGGAGGAGCTTCAAATTTCCCAACAATCCCCCTGGCATATCAATGCAAAATAAATTATATAAGAAACAGGGCATGAGGGGGCTTAAGGGACAGTGGAAAGGGAGAGCAGCGTGAATTAGTGTTACTTAAAAAAAGACAAATTGTAAAATACTCAACAGTTTTTCTTTTTTTAAATCTTTTTATTGAAAGAAAAACAGTTCCATCATAATACACATTTTGGAGAATACCCAACAGTTTTAAGAACTTCAAAACAGAGAGGAGCGAGAGAGAGGAGAAGAGTGTGTGGGTGTGTGTTTGTAAAGTAGTTGTACCCAACTATTTACTAGAGAATCCATTTATTAGGAGGTTATATCACCCTTCCCCATCCCGAAGCTACGCACCTGATAGTACTGCCTATAACGTAAATCAAAAGGCAAAAGCTTATATGTGTTTTCTCAAACTTACAATCTTTACATGGTTTGGAGTTATTGCCTTGCTGTGCGGATTATTCCTCCGTCTCGCGTGCTCTTTACGGTAATGTTGAGGAATCTGGGGGTAATGAGTTGCACCGCGCTTACTTCCACACCCTGAATGCTTGTCTGTGCTACCTCTTGTGTAACTTGTTTCGCCTTCACTCTCCTCCCACAAGAAGCTTGCAGTATTCAGGCCATTGCCATGACATTCTGCCCTCACTCCCTCCCAGTCTTCTCTTGAAATCCCTAAAGTAATTATTTCGAATTTACAACACAGTGCCTACAAATATCTACAGTCAATACTAATGTTCCAAACACCAGCCATAAAATAATTCAGCATAATAGGTTCAATAAAGCAGTTTTATGGTACAGAAGCATGGTAGTAAATATATTGTGACCCAGCTCTATCAATATTGAATGTAAACAAATCTAACACTGAGCTCTAATGTGTGTGTGCCACTAAATGAGGGCCCAACCCCCTATTATTCACGGATGAGTATCTCTATGCAGACTTTTTCTATAGGCCTCACTCACCCAGAAGACATTCTGGCACAAGCTCACTGGAGTGAGCTAACTTCCAAATGCTTGAAGATACACCCCAGATTATCTTTTCACAAGTTGTTTCAATGCTAAAACAAAGAAGTTACTTTGCCAAGTGGGATTAAGATCAAACAGGAGTAAAGTTAATGTTTCCATGTTTTTTCCTCAAACTGAAGGTTTAAAGCCTTGAGGAAGGTGTTTTTTTAATATCAAAACACGAGTCAGCTGTTGAATTATGCGATTGAATACATTTACCTTTGTTTTTTATTTTACCTTGTAAGACTTTTGAACTTTGACACATCAATAGGTAGCTGTTATATATTGTCCATCATGATGTCATCATTGATGTCATCAATTATTTCATTGAATATGTCATGAGTAATGTAATATCTGAAGTCATAAGCAGTGCATGGCAGGGCGCAAGTCATAGCTAGATCAGTAAACTATAACTGGTGAACTTCCGTGTTTTTTGTTTTAAAACAACAGTTTTTAATAATATTACAAGGATATGTACATATATATCTTTGTAATATTATAAAAACTGTTTATATATGTCAAAACAATACCCTTTCAGGCATAGAGTGACACACACATATATATATATGTATATAATGAAATATTGTTATTTATAGTAGCTCTAATAATAATCGCACATTCTTACTTTTAGTACCACACTGCAAAGGTCAAATCGAAGTTCATTACCACAGAACAGCAAAGCTGATAGTAGTAAAACACTTTTTACTGCCTCACACATTGCATGTAACAATTACTCTGAACAGGAAAACTGCTCTTGTAATAGACACAAGGTCTCTTCATTGTGATTTTACCACGCTGCACAAATTCAAACCCTTGCACCCTGGTTTTGTTAAAGTACATGTACGTACGAAAATACCATAAACTATATAGTCAGATGTGCAGAGTGTAATATGCTAAATATTACAGTGCTGTGTTAGAGGAGGAGCATCTGGAGTCATTTGAGGGTTCACTTCTGAGCCACGGACCCTTCCCACACTCAACAATGAGCGTGTTACACTCTGGGCATCAGTGTGTGTGTGTGTGTGTGTGTATATATATATATATATATATATATATATATATATATATATATATGTTTTCCAAGTCCGCTCTGGTGTGCTACCTGCGGCCCCGAGGGAGGTGGCACCAATGCCGGCCGAGCACGCCGGTAATAGTGATTCCAAAGTTTCAAGAACTGACGGTGCTCTCAGACCACAAACAACGCGACTCCAGCTGCAACTCCAAGGGTGTTTATTCACCTAACAACATGTTTCGGCTGCGGACAGCCTTGATCACGTTGTATATATATATGATGGGGTACCAATGATCTGAGAGCGTAGCACCGGGCACATATATATATATATATATTTATATATATATATATATATATATACACACACACATACATATAAATACATATATATCATATATATGTATATATATATAAATATGTATGTGTATGTATGTATATATATATATATATATATATATATATATATATATATATATATATATATATATATATATGTGTGTGTATAGATAGAGAGACAGAGGGAGAGAGAGAGAGAGAGAGAGAGAGAGAGAGAGAGAGAGAGTGAGGGAGAGATAGAGACATAGATATATATCACCCAAGTGAGTTAAAAATACATTTTTAAGCACTTTGGATAGGGATATACGTGTGCTTTGACAGCAGCCAAGTTTAGAGTATTAGAAACCCTGCTCCTTCTCACAGCAGGCTCCGGTAGGCCATACGTGTGTGTATCATGGGTTCAGCAGATTCGTTGGTAGCAGGGCCCTGGGTGTCAGCCAGAGGTGACCCCCAGTTTTGGGGTTGCAGGAAACCCATGACTTGCACTATGGCCCATGGTACCCTTGCCACGCCACTGTCTCACACCAGGAGTGCCTGCTGATTCCCAGGCCTCGCCAGCCTGATGCCAGCCCCCTCCCAGCCCCCTCCGCCTGTAAAGCGACCTTTCAGAAAAGACATCTTTGTACCGTGTGATTGCCGCTCGACTCTCTGCTTTTATCGGGGTATTTATACATTTTAAAGAGCTGCGCGGGGAAATCGAGCAAACAAAAGATGCCTCTTTAATTCAGCAAAACAGCAGCTGTGTTGTCGGTGCAGGCAGCAGCCGAGCGTAGACGCTGCTGGGTTTGTGCGAGTTTGAGAACCGTCTGTATTTTGAGATGTTGTTTTCACAGGGAAGTATTTTCCCATCGTTTCTATGGGGGGGTTCCTCCCTCTTCTCACCACATACAAGCTGCTCGCCTTCCTTCCCACAGGTTCCCATGCTCTGCTCTGTGGTTGAAGGACGTGCAATTCACAGTCGCCTTTTATTTCAGCTCGAGATATTGTATTGTAGCATTTATAGCGCCTCAAACCCCATTCCAGACAGGTAGCACAGTAATCCATTGAAATATATCATTGCATTCCATACCCGCCGACTTGAAGAACAGTCTCACCGTGTGAGGAGGGGGGCCTTGAAGGGGAGCGGCCATATCCTGGGAGGCACTTTTGAACCCCACTCCACCCTCAAGCCCCCTCCCCAAAATTGAAATAAAAAAGCTTGCTGAGGTTGGTGCCATTGTCCTGGAGTGTTTTCTCACCCCTTAATGGACTTTGGCAGTTTAAAGCCTCGGTGAAAGAGGCAGAAAACCACTATTTATAGTGGTTTTCAGCTTGTTTTCTGTACCACCGTGTGATATCGGCTTCTCACCGGGCGACCGTGTGATGGGACCTGGTATCGGGTGTCACACAGTGGCACCGTGTGAGTTGGCAAGTATGCATGAGGTGACAGGTGCAAGGATCTCTATCCTGGCTGAAGACAGCTGATAGCCAGAAACCGGTCCTGGGATGTTTGATTCAGGAAAGACATGGCTTGGCAGTTCGGGCTGGACTGTTCCCATGAGGCACAGGGTCAAGGCTGATTTGCATATGGCCATGTCTGAACTGGGGTGGTGTGGAGTGCAAAAAAACTATGGATTTAGGTCCAGATCTCTGTACTGGGGTGAATGTAAGACATTGCTCTGCAGTCTGTCCATCAACTGTGGTTTTTGCAGGTGCAAGGA
Organism: Lissotriton vulgaris; assembly: GCF_964263255.1. Classification (NCBI taxonomy): domain Eukaryota; kingdom Metazoa; phylum Chordata; class Amphibia; order Caudata; family Salamandridae; genus Lissotriton; species Lissotriton vulgaris. The sequence goes on from NC_141700.1 coordinate 101,858,965, forward strand.
TCTCAGCTTTCCGGGACTTCTAAGGCACTGGTTATTGTAGCACACTGTAGGGAGCGTGGACTCGAAAAAAGGCCACTTATTCCACCTCTCTTTCACTTGCTCATACTCCCCGCATCTACCGAAGCAGAAGTGAAGGACGCTCCTTCTCTCACATCGCAGCAAAGCCCTGGAGCAACCTCTCCACGCACCTCCGGGCCACCATCTCACTTCCAGAATTCCGAATGGCCCTCAAGCCCTTCCTGTTCGAATAAGCCTCCGGCACTTGCAAGCGCCTGGATACCCTATCGGGTGATTAGACGCACTTTATAAATCCAAATTGATTGATTGATAGGGGATCCATGGAACAATTTCAGGATAGTTACAAGAGATAAGTAAAAATAACTGGCAATCAATTTCATAGTAAAATGTAAATTGATAATTGTTTAGCGCACTACTCACCCGCAAGGGTCTCAAGGCACTTGTACGAATACCGCTGTGGAACCCATCCTGGCTTTCCCTGTGAGGCGTCCACTCCTGGGCACCCCCAAGGTGCAGGCCAGGCATCCTTAGCGTTGTCGGGGCCGTTGTGGAGATTAAGCAAGCCATTGCCCAGAGTTGCAGAGTGGGACTCCATGATTGGAATAGGCACCGAGGCGAGAATTATCAGGTCCGTGGAATTTTGAGCCCAAGACGCACCGAGGCGGGGAATTGAACCCTGGTCCCGGGCTAGACCTCTGCATCAGGGTCTTCCGCTCTAACCATTGAGCCACACTTCTCCACTCTCCATAGTCATTCTGTATGTCAGGCTTGGCTCCGCCCACTGAAGAATTGATGGAAGAGTGATCTGAAGATGGTGAGCGGTGCCCCAAACCCGTGGCCATGATGGATTGGGTGTCTGTGGAGGTATTCTAGAGCTCAGGGCAGAGAGTAAAAGCAATGGAGAGCAAGGGCGAAAGGTAGCTGAACAGTAGAGTGCAGAGTAAGAGATTAGTGAGGTTAGTAGGTGAATGTTGGTCGAAGTGGCTTTTCTTGTAATCCACCTAAAACCTGTAGGGCACAAGATTGCTTTGTGGCAGTTTTTACTCAGCCATTCATCCTTTCAAAATGATGAGTAAAAATTACTTAGGACACTTTATCACCAACTACTTATTTGTTAAGTGCCAACAAGAAACTCATTTTGGGGTTTGCACCATGAAGACAGTTAATGTTCAATATGTAGCAAATCAACTATATCATCTGGTCTTATTTCGTAAGTTTTCACTACAAACCTGTACTAAATCTTAGTTTTTTATGTGTGGCATGCGTGGAGTCACTAGTGTGATTCAAGAAATGCAATGGCTAGCACGAACCACGGCCCTCAATAGGTCGATCCACACAAATTTTACCTACCTGACCACCATTTTCTATTTATCTCTACGTCTTTCTTGTTTAAACTTCTTGACCATGTTTTCCTCTCTGCCATCGCCTCTTTATCCTGCCTGCTGCCTGCCTCCTGTTTACTTGCCAGGGATGGGTCTCTCTCTCTCTCTTTCTTTCTCTCTCACTTGCTTCGCTCTCCTTACTACTATTTTTTTCAGTGTTGCTTCCAAGAGTCATCAATATGACTAGAGTTGGGCAAAGCAGCTTGTTTTTTTTCTCCTGTAGCACATATACTCGTTTTTTCTGCTAAGTGAAGGGAGCCTCAGCTTGAAAACTTGGCTTTTACAATGTTTTTTGTTGGGAAATCCCAATTTTCACACACTCTACAAAAGAGGGCCCCTGTAGAAATAAAATATAGAGAAGGCAAACCAGGGGGAAAAAACCTACAAAAAGAAACCAAACTGCCAACTCCACTATAGTATTTGGGTGTTACTCCACACAATCTTTTAGGGATACCTCCACTGATTAAACAGAATCAAGATTCAGACATTCTCAAAGGTTTGTTTATTCATCTCAATTTTAAGTATAATATTTACACAGTAAATTCCTTCAAGCATATACGTACGTCAAAATATTTTGTATATAGAATGCCAGCTATCTCCCAATTAGATTCAAAGGGAGACGAAGTTATGAATTAACATATATACACAATTACTGTGACAGAATCCACATCATTCCACTCATGCAAAAAAGTCAAACTCATACTGACATCTGCCAAACCTCAACCATCCTCTTTGGCTTCACCGAAACGCGGTTCCTGCATACTTACTACCAGGATTGGAGAGTAGGACCTACAATTATAGAGGATATTTGAATGTATTAGTACCCCTAAGCTCCTATGAAGAAGTATAATAAAAAGTGATATAGCTAATGTATCATTGCACATAGACTTGCTATTACTAAATCCTAAGAGAAACATTAGGCACACATGATGTTATTTTTTAATGTGTTGAGGTGTCTTTGTGAGAGTATGGCTGAGGTTTGGCAGATGTTAATTTGAGAGTGAAATTTTAGCGTGATTGGAATGATGGGGATTCTGTCACAGTAATTGTGTATATATGTTAATTCATAACTTCATCTCTCGTTGAATTTAATTGGGAGATAGCTGTCATTCTTGATACGAAAGATTTTGATTTACGCATATGCTTGAAGGAATATTATAAATAAAATTTAGATTAATCAGCAAACCTTTGAGAAGGTCTAACTCTTGATTCTATTTAATCAGTTGAGTTATCCCCAATTAATAGAGTAGAGTTACTCCCAATTAATACAGCGGAGTTGGCATTTTTTGTTGTCGAAATCCCAATTTTCACCTTATTTTCATTAGAATAAACGTATGCAGACGTTTCCTTCGCTACTGTCCACTGTCAAGAGCCATTTCTGCTGGACCTTTGTGGAAGCATAAGATAATCACGACGTCACACGAGCTATGTGTAGCCCAATAATTGGTATCTACATTAGACTGCACTCGAGTGATAAAAATTATGCACAGGCTTACCCTCTATTTTTCATTTTCATTATTCTTTCGAAAATGTGCTTTGCGTGCATACAGGGGGAGGCATCGCCATTTTTCTTTGTCCAGGTATCTTATTACACAGCATGTATTTAGAGTACATACTGGGTCCCTCCCAGCACTGATGCGTCATTGGTGTCGGCAGCCATGCTGTTGCTTCACAACCACCCCGCGGCTAAACACTCAAGTCTTGAATAGAGCACGTGCAATCGGTTGCAGTTTCCAGCAGTAAAAACTCCAAGGTGTTTCAGTCATTCCTTTGACAATAGTCTGACTTAATTTATTTAAAAAATAAAATCCCCCGTCAAGCTTGGCCATCATCTCCCGGCACAGCATCAGCAATCTTGCACAAAGGGCAAACCTCCAGCCCGGCAAACAGCGTAATAGCTCTGTTGACCTCATGATATGCTGGTGTATGCCAGCCCCTGGAAGATTCTGTACAACACTTTTATTAGCCATGGAATAGATAACCATCCCCTTGAATTTATTAATCTGAGGACATGTCAAGAGCTGGAAGAGCATGGATGTTGTTGGACAACCCAACGCCCGCCAAGACTGTGTCAGACCATCGCATGATAATATTGTCGTCAGTCTGTGGAAAAACCGGTCTTCGCAGTCGTTTCTCCACTTTCTGGCAGTGGATTTTAAGCCAGGTGTTCCTTAGTCAGAGATCCAGTCTATTGAATTAAAGAACAGTTGTGGTCTTTAGAACACCAAATGTTGGCCGACGGCAGCAGCAAACGGGTTAAAGTTTGGATCTACTATCAAACACATTTGTTATTGTTTTGATACAAGCATAAATCAGCTCTCCCTTCTTGAGGGAATCCATACACCCTTTCAATAGCAAGCTGAGCAAAGATGCGATCAGGTGGGTAAACATAGGCATCACAAGTGTTATACAGTCTACACCATCCTCGTTATCACTCACCATTGTTGATAATGATCTCCTTTATCACACACTCTGATATTTCCAGTGCCTCGCTATTGACAGCTTCTTCTATCCCATATTAGAACACTGGAATGTTGAGTGCTCCATTGAAAACAATGGAGTGCTCCGGGCTTCTAATGGCCTGTAGAAGCATTGAGGGTCAACTTTCCAATGTTTAACAAAGGGCTCACGGAGGCCGAGCGGATTTCAAACCCCTCAGGCTCATGAGGCCTTTGTTTTACAAATTAGAATATTGTCCCCTCTAGGGGTGGAATGTTTTAATAGCCTTAGAATCCTCTACAGCTGGCTCTACCAACCAAATAAAGACCCACTCCCTTGTTAAAGGTCCAAGCCGAAGGAGCCAGCCTTCAACGGCCAGTAGAGCCAACTACGTTGGGCTCTACCGGCCATAGGCTTATCTTTCAGCTTGAGTTCCCTTCTACAGAACAGGTTTTCACACCAACGAACTATCTAAAATTCATGTGTCTTCTGTGTGTCAATGTATTTTTCATTCGTGTGAGCCTCTAATAGTCTCGCAGAATGAAGAGCAGCTGTTTAGTATCTCTAGCTGCCCCAACCTATCATGTACCACTTGTTTAAAGAAAGGGTTGTCTAAGAGGGGGGAGTGGCCTCCGGACCACTGCCCACATCAAAACCATTTTTCTTTTACTTTCAGAAAAAGGGAAAGAGGTCCCAAGGGGACACAGTCCCCTTTGTGAATGGGTTACTACCTCCTTTAAGGAGTCAGCAACCTATCAACGGTTTACAACCAAAACTGAGATTACAAATCGTGGCTAGATAGCATTGTGAATCGCAATTTGGAAGTGAAGCGCTAAACACGACACGTACAATTACCCATGCCTTTCTAAATCATTTTGCAACTTGGTAACGTGTTACTGAATCGCAAAATGTGTTTAGTAGATTTTCTTTTTAAGCCATTTAACTGTTGCAGGCTTTTCAACCACTAAATGGCTTCAAACATCAGGCCTTTAGAAATGGCAGAGTCTGGTTTAAATTGCTGTATAGAAATGTGTTATTAACATCCACACTTATTTAACAGCTAGTGCTATATAAAACTAGAATAAATAAGCACATAGCAGTTCAAAAGTGCTGCTTTAAAACATTTTTTTTAACTCAGATGCCCTGCATAGACGTGTTATCTTTGATGTGAACATTTACTGTTGTAAAGCGCTCTGAAACCTTCGGGTCTAGCTAGCGCTATATAACACCCTCAAATAAATAAATAAACTTTCCCTGGGAATGCTCCTAATCCTTCATCACCTTCAGTCTTCAGATGTTCTTATAAAATGCCTCTTCCTCTCCCACACCCTTGTCTTACCATGCTCTGTGTCCTTAAAACAACCGCCTACAGAAGTTAAGTGGGGTATTACTTTTGCTGGGCATGTGGTTGCTGTATTTGGACATGCTGTGTGACCCTGGACATACTATAGCTGTACTTGGACAAGTGATGGCTGCAGTGGCGTAAGAAAGTTAAGGGGGCCCGTCTGCAAAGTACGTGGAGCCCCCCCCCCACGTTCTGGACCCAGTCAGGAACTCTCCTGCCAGGTGCCTGCCGCCCATGCACAGTGCCAGAGGGGGCTCCCTGGAGCTCTGGGCCACCCCTGCATCGCGGGCGTTGCGGGGCTATTGTTACGCCACTAGATGGCTGTATTTGGCAATGTGACTGCTGAACCTGGGAATTATGGGGCTGCACTTGGAATCTGATGGCTGTATTGGCCATGCTGCTGCTGCTGTTTGTGATGTCATGGTTTAACTTGACGCTGCTGTGGATGCTCTGGGCCATCTGAGGCTGTAGGTGGGCACATGACTGACGCAGATGGGCATGCGATGGCTGCACTTGGACTTGTGTTGGCAGTAACTGCTTTGCATATGCAGAGCTCTTCTTGGGCATGTAATGGTCAAACCTGGGCATGTTGTTTCTGTTATTGGGCATTTGATGGCTGTACTTGAACATGCTATGGCTGTTCTTGGGCACACAATATCTGCTCTTGGGCATGATGTTGCTGCTACTTGTCACTTGATGGCTGTACTTGAGCATGCTGCGGCTATTTTTTGGTATGTGATGGCTGTAGTTGGCCACATGATTGATGCAGATGGGTGTTTAATGTTTGTATCTGGTGGGCATCCTATGGTTGTTCTTGTGCATGTTGTGTCTTTTCTTTGACTTTGTATGGCTGTTCTTCAGGGTGCAGTATCTCTTCTTTGTCATGTGATAGCTGTACGCTGCCACCTGAGGCTGTTATTTGATGTGTGACCTCCGTAGATGGTCACATGGTTGATGCACATGGGTTAGTGGCAGTGTCTGGCGGGAATGCTGTGGTTGTAATTGAGCTTGTGGTTGCTCTAAAGCTATGTTCTTGTGCCTGGAAATGTGATTGCCCCACCAGAGTACTCGAGGTCAGTGCCGGATTAAACCCTCTCCTAATACACAATGTACCAGATTTTTTACAAACTGACAGCTGCCAGAAGGTGAGCTTTTAAGAGACAAACTGTTATGTGAATCTGATGTCTCTGGTTTATGTACTTTAAGTTGTTAATGGGCACATTCCATTAATACAGTATTTTCTCTATAGAGTCTTTAATGTAAAGTTTTCATTTCTTTTAGTTGATTCCTTTTTTTCTGTCTTTTGAAAATAATATTTAAGAAAGCTTGATTGTGATTTTCTTTCAAGATCAAATGAATATTATTTTGATCCGTTGTCGAGAGCCCCTAAAAGGAGTGGGACCCTTAGGCCAGCGCCTACTTTGCCTATTTGTCATCCGGAACTGTTGGAGGTTGCCATTGCAGTCAGCCGTCCCTGGCATGGCATGGCATTTCCCAGGTATTTGAACCCTCCCGCCCTCCCCCTCCCTCGGCGGCCCATGTAATTCGCCTCAGCGGACCCCTCAGCTGATTAAAGGTAGGCGCCGGCCTCAGAAATGACAGGACATATTTTATTTTTTTGTTGCTTCTAGCGCCTACTGCACGCGTGGTGCTGCTGTCTGCTGTGCTTCCCCTCATTAAGGGACGTGCTGCTGTAATTTTCAGCGACACAGATGGTGCGCAGTGCTAAGTAACTACAAACAAGTCTATAAACGTTACGCTCTCCTCGCGCAGGCGTGATCATAGCAGCCACGCCGAGGCCTCCAGGTGCGCGCTTTCACCAATTACGTCTGATGAGGTCACGGCCGAGGGCAGGAGCGCTTATCTCCGTGCGGTCTGCTGGCTGCAGGCCAAGGAGACGGCATTTAGGAGCCCGCGGCTTCTGCCTGCGCCCCCTTATCAGCAAGGAGGTGGAGAGGGAAAGTTGCAATTTGATTCGTATCTGGTTTCTAATAATCTGTAGAATGCGCCGGAACAGCACTAATCCTGGAGGAGCCGCACCGGACAGGTATTACTTGTCCTCGGTGGAGAGGCCCTCTCGGCTGGAGGCCCTGTCAGGCTGCAGGCGCTGCCCGCTGCATACTAAGGGGAGCTTCCGGTCTGCTGTGGGCGGCGTGCGGACCCTAGCTAAGCAAAGACGTTTTAAGGCATGGGCAAAGTAGGCTCTGGCCTAGGGCCCCAGCCTTAGGGGGGGGGGGGGGGTCCCCCCTGATAGAGCTAGCTATGTTCTGCAGAGTGTTTTGCCCAGAGGACCTTAAAAAAAGCTTAAACAAATTGTTTTAAATACCGTTTTCCTTTATTTCTGGGTGATGCTAGAGTCTATTACACACATTTTGCAGAGAAGTGTTGTGTTTATGTTTCATGCAACATCCATAAAAAGTTCATTTTACATCAAAACAGGAACTCGTATATCAGAAGTGAGAGGGCGTCCGAGTGATTATTTGCAGTCATATTAATGAGCTGCTGCTGTGTTGCAATATTGAAAACACACCTCACTATCTCTGAATATTCGATGTAAACGCATTTAGAATTTGGATGAGTGTGCCTGGGCACTGTTAATGACCTGGGTGAAAGGGGGCATGAAAGCACAGAAAATGGATCATAAATTCAAAGGTGTTCTGAACAGGGGCCCCCAAAATTAAATTGGCCCAGGGCCCCTAAAAATCCTTCAGATGTCAATGTTGCTAGGATCTCACATAATGCTGGTCTGTGCCGCTAGGGCCTGAGTGGCCCTTTCTGTGGCAGCTGAAACCACGCGGAGGCTTTTAAAAACCTGAATATTCACTGCCCCATGGTGAGATGCTGGCTTCACTGCACCCCAGTTTATCAATTCAAATATTTTAGGGAAAGTTAGTGAAGAAGGTCAGGGTGGAGTTATTTTTGGGCTTTTAGGCACTTAGCGCAACACACGTGAAGGACTACCGTCCATGATGTATACATGAGTAATAATTGAGCATTTTGTTTTTTAAACGTAAGACGTTGTTTTATTTGACTTAAAATCAAAACAAACGCAAAAGAAGAGTAGGTATTTAAAACCATTAAACTGTATAGATTAAAAAAACAAAAGAGGTATATGTTATATCTAGAATGGAAACACACGTTCCTAAAGCAGTGAAATCTAGGCAACAAAAAGAAGAAACAATAAATGAGATATTCCAATATAGAATATACCTTCATCAATAGCGTTGGCTACGAGGGGAGAAAAGGAGCTATGGTGGAAGGAAAAACAGGAATGCAAGGGCAGGTTGCTGTAAGATAGCTTAATGTGGTGTGATAAACATAGGAAGTACATTAAAAACATTTTCGGTAGTCTTTATTATAAATGTTATATTTGGTTTTTTAGGTCGAGCAGACCTAACCCTCAATGCGTGAGCATTGAGGTGTCTGCTTCAGACCTATTGTGGCCCGTTAGTGAGAATGCTGAAAAAGGGTACACCAATCTGTTACGCGCTCGCAGTTTTCACCGCGGGAGCGCGCGTCCACAGTCACACGCACGCACACAAAGCCCGCCCGCACTCGCGCGCGCACATGCTTTCCCCCGCCTCCCCCCTCCCCCGCTCAGCAACCCACACAGACACTCGCTCACACACACACACACACACACCCCCCTCCCCCACAGTCACACGCACGCACACAAAGCCCGCCCGCCCGCACTCGCGCGCGCACATGCTTTCCCCCGCCTCCTCCCTCCCCCGCTCAGCAACCCACTCACCGGCTTCCTTCGTGCGGCGGCTCGCCTCAGCTGCAGGGCCCGGCAGCAGGACTCTTCTTCCCTCCTTCGGCACCGGGGCGCAGGGTAGGCTCCTGCCTGCTCCGGTGTTCCAAACACGGCGGCTCCATCCAATCGCGGCTCTTCCGTGGGAGGCGGGGTAGGCTCCCGCCCTCCTACTTCCTGTTTCCTGTTGTCGCGCCGGCCTGCCTGACTTCCTGGTCGCAGGCCGGCAGAGTGACGGAAGGCGGTGACTTGCGGTATTTATTTACCGTACTGGATGCAGGGTTGTCTGAGAAATGTTGCCTCAAAGCACGTCTTGTTTAATCTATAGGAGTGTATATATAGTAAAATGACGGCCACAGTGGACATGTATGGGGTTTGATTTTAAGCGAAGTACGTGAAGGGGAATTTACGTTGACCATGTCAATGCCTTAGTGCTAAAATAAATTGCGGCGGGAATGTTCAAATGTGCTTTATTTTTTCCTGCCTGTAATGTTTTACATCTCAGCTATGCAAACAGATAATCTTTCCATCTTTTCTCTATACTTCTCCCTTCTAGTCTTTTCTCTCCGATGTTTACCTATGCCCTCTTCACCATCCTTTGTCTACCGTGTCTCCTCACTCCTTTTTGCTGCATTTTGTGATGTTACTTGCTGGTTTGCGGCCACAGTGGACATGTATGGGGTTTGATTTTAAGCGAAGTACGTGAAGGGGAATTTACGTTGACCATGTCAATGCCTTAGTGCTAAAATAAATTGCGGCGGGAATGTTCAAATGTGCTTTATTTTTTCCTGCCTGTAATGTTTTACATCTCAGCTATGCAAACAGATAATCTTTCCATCTTTTCTATATACTTCTCCCTTCTAGTCTTTTCTCTCCGATGTTTACCTATGCCCTCTTCACCATCCTTTGTCTACCGTGTCTCCTCACTCCTTTTTGCTGCATTTTGTGATGTTACTTGCTGGTTTGCTGCTGTTCTCCTGTTACGTGCATTTCTTGAGACGCTGTTTTTCCCTTGTTAAATGTGTTTCTCCAGACTAGGGTTTCTCGGTTTGCTTATTTAGTGCTCTGACATCCCCTTGGGTAGAGTAGCACTATAAAAATGTTTAAAAAACGTAGAAATCTAGCCACAATGTGTAGTTGGAGCGAGATGTAGTCTTTACATGGTTGTTTATGGAACCAGCAGGTGTGTTTGTGTGAACAGCATGGCTAGAGTGACAGTGAGTGCAGAGTGACAGTGAGTGCAGAGTGACAGTGAGTGCAGAGTGCGTGCAGAAACAGTGAGTGCAGAGTGACAGTGAGTGCAGAGTGAGTGCAGTGACAGTGAGTGCAGAGTGACAGTGAGTGCAGAGTGACAGTGAGTGCAGAGTGACAGTGAGTGCAGAGTGACAGTGAATGCAGAGTGACAGTGCGTGCAGAGTGCGTGCAGAGTGACAGTGAGTGCACAGTGAGTGCAGAGTGACAGTGAGTGCAGTGACAGTGAGTGCAGTGACAGTGAGTGCAGAGTGACAGTGAGTGCAGAGTGACAGTGAGTGCAGAGTGACAGTGCGTGCAGAGTGACAGTGAGTGCAGAGTGCGTGCAGAGTGACAGTAAGTGCAGAGTGCGTGCAGAGTGACAGTGAGTGCAGAGTGCGTGCAGAGTGACAGTGCGTGCAGAGTGACAATGCGTGCAGAGTGACAGTGCGTGCAGAGTGACAGTGCGTGCAAAGTGACAGTGCGTGCAGAATGACAGTGAGTGCAGAGTGACAGTGAGTGCAGAGTGACAGTGAGTGCAGAGTGCGTGCAGAAACACTAAGTGCAGAGTCAGAGTGAGTGCAGAGTGACAGTGAGTGCAGTGACAGTGCGTGCAGAGTGACAGTGAGTGCAGAGTGAGTGCAGAGTGACAGTGAGTGCAGAGTGACAGTGAGTGCAGAGTGACAGTGAGTGCAGAGTGCGTGCAGAAACAGTGAGTGCAGAGTGCATGCAGAGTGACAGTGAGTGCAGGGTGAGTGCAGAGTGCAGAGTGAGTGCTGTGACAGTGAGTGCAGTGACAGTGAGTGCAGAGTGACAGTGCGTGCAGAATGACAGTGAGTGCAGAATGACAGTGAGTGCAGAGTGACAGTGAGTGCAGAGTGCGTGCAGAGTGACAGTGAGTGCAGAGTGCGTGCAGAGTGACAGTGCGTGCAGAGTGACAGTGCGTGCAGAGTGACAGTGCGTGCAGAGTGACAGTGCGTGCAGAGTGACAGTGCGTGCAGAAACAGTGAGTGCAGAGTGCGTGCAGAGTCAGAGTGCAGAGTGACAGTGAGTACAGAGTGAGTGCAGTGACAGTGAGTGCAGAGTGACAGTGAGTGCAGAGTGACAGTGAGTGCAGAGTGACAGTGAGTGCAGAGTGACAGTGAGTGCAGATTGACAGTGAGTGCAGAGTGACAGTGAGTGCAGAGTGACAGTGCGTGCAGAGTGACAGTGCGTGCAGAGTGACAGTGAGTGCAGAGTGACAGTGCGTGCCGAGTGACAGTGCGTGCAGAGTGACAGTGCGTGCAGAGTGCGTGCAGAGTGACAGTGCGTGCAGAGTGACAGTGCGTGCAGAGTGACAGTGCGTGCAGAGTGACAGTGCGTGCAGAGTGACAGTGAGTGCAGAGTGACAGTGAGTGCAGAGTGACAGTGAGTGCAGAGTGACAGTGAGTACAGTCACTCAGCACCACCACATTATCACTCAGAACCACCACAGCACAAATATGTTCTCTCAATGTTTCAAGCTTTATTACAAATGTCACAAAAAGATGTTCATATTTCACTTCTGTTCTTGGATTTCGTTACAATAAAATACACTGAACATAATCTTCACAAAAGTTATTTACAAAAGTTTAAGCTATTGCCATTATAAATTACAATCACTTTTATTAAGTATTAAAAAAAATTAAAAGCCATTGTTATTTGTAATATCAATACATCTAAGTCACGTAAATACAAATGTTGCATTACAAATGCTATAGGTGTCACATTTGCGAAAGTTATAACTATTGGCATTGTAAATGACAAAGCTATTAATTTAGCTATTTTCAAAACCAACACATAAATGAACATTTGGTGAATTTCCATTAAAATATTTGACTTTTTTTACTAAGATATTATTATACTTTTTTTATGCAAAGAAAATTTAGATACTGCATAAATAACTTTAATAAAAGATATTTTATATGTAGCTTTTTATGTAAAAACATAACTATAGCATAAAGCAAAAAAGAATTGCCATTTACAATGCTAATAGCTCAAACTTAAATAATGCGAGACCTATTGCATTGCAAATGCTTGTATTATTTTCTGTTTAGACGGAGGTGTTTGGCTTCAACACTTATTGACCTATATTTTTATTGATTGAATTGATTAGTAAAGCTGCCATTAGGGCCAACCTTTAGCTTGGGCGCGCTGGGCCCATGCCCAAGGCTCCAGTTTTCTTAGGGGCGCAAGGAGCTGTGTGCATTAAGGTTATGCCAACAGCAATGCCCTTCTCATCTTGCCCCAGCCTTGTCCATGTTCCGGTCTGTTCATTTCTACCTGATTTGCCAGTTTAAAGTGGTTTTAGTTCTTCATTATCATATGGTGGCGCAATGTTTTTAACACCCATTTAGCCCCCTTCCTTGCCCTCCCTTCACCCTCAGACCCCTGCTGGCACACATCAACAAAACCATTATCTGCGTGAGGCAGCTAACCTATCCAGGGCCGGACTGGGAACAGCAACAAAGCCCTGGCAGGTTGCATCTCCATCGGCCCTGGGACCGAACGGGAAGCGCTGCTCCTGGTTTTCTTACAGAGGGCCGATTTTGCAACACTGCTGCAAAACCGACCCTCTGTGAGAAAAACGCCCCCCTGGAGCCACAAAACCGGCCCCCACCCCTCCGGCCAACCGGGGAAAAATGCCAGGTGCCCGCTACTGAACCTATCAGTGATTTAGGTGGTTTGGGGGAGGTCTGGAGATGTTTGTGTTCAGGCAGTGGCATAACGAATCTTGAGGGCCCCTCCTGCAAAGTACATGCAAGGGCCCCCCACACTCTGGACCCAGTCCGGAACTTTCAAGCCAGGAACCTATCAATGCCGAAGGGGGCAGCGCAGGGGCTGTGGGGTCTTTTATTGCGCCACTGTGTTCAGGGGCCAGTCTCTGCTTGTCCAGATACTGACCAGTGAACACAAAAGGGACTCCTTGCTGACTCATTTAATTCACTGACATCAGCAAGGGTGACACATTTCTCTCTGCCCACACCCAGGGCATATCTTAGAAAAGGCCGGCCGTGGCTGCCAATGTATTTGGCTCTTGTGCTATGTTACTAAAGCAACAGAATGACTGCAGGGTCACTGATCTTAATGACTGAGCTTTAACAGCTGTATTATAGAATGAGGCGCACTCTCCTTGTTAGCGCAGAGTGCACCTTCCAAAAGGTGCGCTTGACACTAACAAGGAGAGTGCGCCGTATCACATTGAATGAGCTGCCCCCAGGGCAGCCGCAAACTTGTGCTGGCCTGGGGCAGCACATTCATGTGAAGCAGCCACTCCGTGTTTCACTGTCAGGCGGCTACCCGTCTGCACTTTTAACCTCATAGCTGCTATGGAACGTCCAGCTCCAGTGCTGAACGTTCCATTGCGCAGGTGCAGTTCGAACGTTCAATGGCCGACGGCAGCACTCCCGAGGTAGTGGTGCCGTCGGCCGGTGAACGTGCGCAGCACCTAAGGGGCTAAGGGTTATTAGAGATCCCCTTGCAGGCGGGTGCAGTCAGTGACTGCACTTTGCAAATGAGGGAACGCCCTTTTAAGAAAGTGCTGCGCTGTATGTGCGCCTACGCTTTAAGGATTACACAAAGTCACAAGCGTCTGCGGCCCCTCCTGTAATACCAAAGTGTCCCGGGGGCGCACTAAGTGGGCACACATGCCCCTTGTGCCCCCCGTGGCACTATGTGTAATACAGCCCTTGGTCCATTATCAAAGACAATGACTGTAGTTTTTTGCGTCACTGAGCCTCTGTTTGACACAAGGAGGGCTTAGGTGGAGAAGGAATTGAGCAACAGAGTAGTTGGTCACTCACGGGCAACACCTTTGCAGAAGTAAGTTACACTTTTACTATTCCTGAGATCCTTGAGAATCACAGATTTGAAAAAGGATGCACAACTTTGAGAATGACAAGATTCAGATAATGTAGAGTCAGCTAATGGGGAGAGGAGGTGGCCCAGGGCTTTAAGTGGGAGGAAAAAACTGGGGTGTCTCTCAAGGGGGCGTGGCCAATGTAATTAAGGGCGTGGCTTAAAAACACGTAAGATAAAAGTTTGTGTTTAGCACACAGTGCCGCCCGACTGGTATTTTGTTGTTTCTGTCATTGCATCTAGATATATGATACAACAAGTAACATCATACTTACAACAAGTCAGGAGAATTGGCTTTGCCAATGGTTGTTAGTTGCATAAGATAAATAAGCAGCAACTGTGGCATGTATATAATATTGAAAAAGCTTCCACTTAAAGCCCCGGTGACACCTCGACAATGTTGCTGCTCCTTAGTTCCGAAAAGAGAAGAGAAATACAGAGAGAAAATGACTCTCATTAAAGGATTTCCCTTCCCCTATAACGCTCGAAAAAAACGGACCTCCTGTGTCACGGCACAAAACAGAGCCTGACAGAGACCCGTTTCGAGGCCTCCTTAAAAAAAACTGCCGGTGCTCAGATCCGGTGAGACTCAGCCCACTTAAAGCCCTGAGTTGGCCTAACAGCTAGGGCGGAAGACCTTGAATCTGGGGACCTGGGTTCGAGTCTCGGCAATGACGCTGAACATCCTGTGATTTTTGGCAAATCACTTAATCTCCCCATGCCTAACAAAAAAATGATTGTGTCCTCATGAAATGCAACTGATGCTATGTAAAGGGCTCTGATACTCGAGGCCTTCGGGTCGAGTTTGCGCTATTTAAAACTCTGTAAAAAAAAATATATAGATACCTAGATTTTGTTGATTTCAATAGCCGCCTGCACTGACACGCCCAGAGGATGAACCGCCATCTCAGCCCCTCCTCAAAGCTGGGTCGCCAATGCTTTGAAGAGCCCTGTGGAGAAGCCGTCACGGAGCAGAAGCCCTGAAGGATGCACCCTGTGGGGCAGCGATAAAGCTCTCCTCCTGACTCCGGCTGGACCCAAGATGGTTAACCGCAGTCAGCGGGGAAATGCTTCCAGTTAAATAGGCTTCACTCTGTGCGCGAGGAGAGTGAAATTAGATGTTAAAAAGCAATTTTCCTGACCATTACCAGGCACCTCTAGACATGCTTGTGCGTAACACGTGCAGAAAGGTTCCGAGGGGAGAAATATGACCATCGCGGGAGAGGTCAGTGTGTTGGCCAACTTGTCTTCATCTGCACTGATGACCTCTTTTGTTTTTACAAAGAAAAGTGGGGCACTCCAAAGCCCCATCATTTACCATTTACCATTTCTTCACGGATATTTCACCTCGCAAGGTTACAGTGGAAGAAACTCCAGAATCTGGCACAATAAAGGGAGAAACTGTAGGATGCAACATTTACTGTATGAATAACCGCCCAGGCACTTTGTGTAACCTGTAGTGCATCTCGTACAAGCGCTGAAGGGTGATGCTCAATATTGTCATGTGCTAAAAAGAGTGTCCGCTCACCTTGTCCAGGAGTGGCTAACATTTGGTAAAGTACTTAATCCTATTGTGCCAATGGTAATGCTCAAAGTGGCCTGTTACACTGCCTACTTTGGCTGTTTCTCCAAATATTGATCTAAGTGCTGATTCAATTAGACATGCTTTTAGTTATCACAACACTGTCTGGCTGATCAATTGCCTCAAAATAGGGATTCTTGATAACAACTCTTGGCTTTTTGGATGGGACAGCATAATTCAATACCTCTACTTAGAGGTCTCATGGATGGGGTGGGGCAAAACTTAGGTACATGAATTTAGTTCATTAGGATTTCTTTCTGGTGAATGTTATTTTTGGTGACTTTAGTTAACACCATGGTATTTGATTGGCTCTCCCGTCGCTTGAATGATCCCAAGTATTATACCTTGGCCACCTCCAAGGACTTTCCTTCTCTGAGAAGGGACAGAAATGTACAAAGTAAAATCCATCTTCAACATGCCTGCCTTCCTATTGTTGACGTTTCTACTAAATATAATGTACAATTCACCTTCTCTTGCACAGCAAAGGCTCATATGTTTGAGGCATGTAACTAGAGATTTATATGTATATGAAAAAAAGATAGCATGGGGATATTTGCATTGATTGGTAGCATAAGGTATGCAATATATTAGACGGTGCAAAATTGCACCTTCTTCTCACTTCATTTGATGACAGTCAGAAACACTGTGTTTCTTTTGCAGACCTTCTTAATCAAAGATGGGTCTTGGCTAAGTTTCAAATCAGCAATTATTGTGTCTTGAAGGATCTTCAACTCTGGTCACCTCACCACATTGTTGTAGTACAACCAGTAGTGCCGACCTCAGCTACCTCTGTTGCAGGGAGCTCCACTTCAAGATTAAAGTCTTGGGGGCACATGCAGCAAAGGTTTTTGCGATCACAAAACGGTGCGATTCACAAAAATCAGCCGTTTGTGATCTCAAATTGGCCTACGAAGATGCATAAAAGTGTTTCCTATGCGTAACTTAAGAATTCGCAATTATTTGCGAATTCCTAAATTGCGATTGCATTTAAGGAATTGCAATTTGCGATTCCTTAAATGCAATGCTAGAAGCACTTTCAAATAGCGATTTCGCTATTTGGGACCGCAAATTACAGACAAATCAAACTTGTCTGTAATTTGCAAAAACTTTGAAAAATGCACTAAAATGCATTTTTTAAAGTTTTAGGTTACACACACACACATGCCCTTGGGGCATGTGTGCGAGCAAGAAGGGTGCACATCACAATTTCAGGGGTGCAACAGGGTGTCATTTTGCCACCCTTGAAATTGCATGAGCAATTTGCGAGTACCTACTGGTACTCGCAAATTGCGCATGCAATGTCTCATTCATTCCTATGGGCCTGTAGGCCCATAGGAATGGATGGGAAGGCATTCCTTAATTGTGACTCGCAAATCCTTAATTGTGACTCGCAATTTGCGAGTCTCAATTAAGGAATGTTTAGGAATCGCTATTTTTTTAGGGATTCCTACATGCAGTTTGTGATTACTTAATTGCGATTCCTTAATAATTGCAGTTAAGAAATCGCAAACGCCTACCTTGATGCATTTGCCAGTCAGTGCTTAAGAGCACATCCACCCCTGTGACCTCTGGGATATCTTTTATGATTGTTCCTGCAGCCCACTTAGTTCTAGAAGGTTCAGCATCGGAAGCAGTGTGCCCATTTCAGGAGCCTCCTGCTCTGCTGCATGGTTTTCTACATAACATTCCACATGTGTTAAGTCTTGATCTTCTGAGTGTCCATGGACTTCAGCGTAATCAAAAGTTATCAAAATGATGCTAGTTCCAGAAGACGTGCCGTCCGGCTTGCCGGGATTGTATGTTGAGCAATCCACTTACGCTGAAAAGGACTGCCCGCACTCTGGCCACTTCTTGTGACATCAGCCGTGACCATTACAAAGTCCTAGCATCACTCATCTAACCCCTTAGTATTTCAGCATTATTGCCACACATAGGAGATTTTAGACAACATTGATTGCTACTTCAGTGAGATTTGTGGAAGGACACACATCTGATCTCTGTGTGAGATCCAGGCACCTCAGTACAAGCTATTCTTTATCAAGGCCCCCAAATAATACAACACATGCGTGAGGCAGGATACAGTGGTGTAACGCAAAATGATGCCGACTTAACTTGCCGCCATGGGTGCCTACAGGAACATACTAGACAAATTGTTTCCCACTAATCACAAGGTGGTTAAGCACCAGTTGGCTGGCCTCCTGTTCCTCTTCTTGTCTACCAGGTGTCCTCTGGTTAGCTCAATGTGAATCATGTTTTGTATTACATTTGCGATGGAGACAACAGTTTGTTAGTTGGACCACATACTCTGTGAGAGGAAAGCAGTGATACGGGCAAGTAGTGACCCTGATGGCAGTCTTCTGGAGGGTGGATAGGGAGGTCATATGGACTCCCAAGACATCCCCTTGCAAGCAGGTGCAGTCTCTGGTATTTGAGCTGGGTGTGCGAAAAGACAGGGCATTTCTGGCCTTCGGGCTCAGCACGCTGGAATGTGTCTTCACCCACACCACTTGATGGGTGTTGGCTTTCCTGCACGCTGCATTCACCAATATAGGGTGTTCTGCAATTCGAACGGTTCACTAGTCTGGGAAGGAGGCTGTCAAAGGCATTGAGGCATCAAGTATGTCAAGCAGGAGGTTCTTCTCAATCCTCAAAGACTCTATATCCCTGAAAGTGTATGCATGGCTTGCCTTAAATAGGATTTTATACAAGATTTGGGCTTTTCCAGTGGTTTCTGCTTTAGGTTCCCAATCAAAGATGGTGCAAACCTCTTATCATGTGATGTTATTTCCTACTTGGATCATTTATCGGGAGGCATCGCATGGTTATTGATGAGCCAAACACATTAATTCCCTGATTTTTCACCACATCATGTTCATCAACGTTTAATAGCTTTTTAGTCATTGATTTTTGCTCTACTTTTTCTGCCGCTGGATTCCATCTGGATTTCTGCAAGGTGTATGCCAGGCTCTTTCTCTGCCTTGATTAAGGGTGGCTTCAGTGCCTTGCTTATTAATACCTTTATCATTCATCATCTGCAATCAAAAATTTCCAGCGGGAAACAGCAAATACAATGACCGATGAACAACGTGTTGCCTTTGCAACGCGGGTGGAATAACAAATGCATGTGAACCATGCCTTAAACGCAAATCAACTCCCCAGCACACGTATCAGGTAAGATATGGTTTCCCACCAAGTTAAAACGCAAGTACAGTAATTGAATCACAGAATATACACAATTCTTTCTTTCTTTTGAGATTTCAGAGAATGAAGTTTTTTGCACAAGGGCGTTAAGGTGGCACGATTTTGCCATTGGCGTTTTATACAGATTCCGCTCTCTCCATCGTATACTGTATCTTAGAATGTCATATTTTATCTGTACTTTCACCACAGGGTTAGGATACTACGTAGTATACCTAACGTGGACAACCCCCTTAAGTTTTGACGTTGTGTGGCCATAATTATATTTGCAAATAATATTAATGACTGAGAAGGATGGGACAACTATATAGACCATGGTTTTGTACCTTTATGTTTACACAGCTTTGAGAAAGTCGTTAGATCACACCCTGTAGCGACGAAACACGTGTTGGCTGTGGCCAAGAACACCAGAATAAAGCGTGAACAAGACAAAAGAAAGAAAGAATTGCGTATATTCTGTGATTCAATTACTGTACTTGCGTTTTAACTTGGAGGGAAACCATATCTTACCTGATACGTGTGCCGGGGAGTTGATTTGCGTTTGAGGCCTTGTGCTTAATTTGTGGAGTTTAGTGGATCGCCACGCCCTTTAGCACCGTAAGAATTCATTTTGAGAGAGAGTACAATAAGTGTAACTCAATCCTGTGGCGCCATAATTCCCTATAAGCATAAACCACTTCTTCTATATTTGAACCATGCCTTACATTTACAACGCAAGTTGTTTCAACCGCATGCGTTAGGTCAAGCAGCGTTGGACTTTAAAGTCCAACGCTTTTCCTTCTGTTACGGTGACTGGAGTTGAAATAGTAAATTATACTATTCTAAAGTCCAGCACCCCCAAAAGCAAGTTGTTGTAACGACTTGTGTTGTAAATTGAATGCGTAGTTTAGACGCATTCATTGTTCCGCCCACGTTGTTAAGGAACGTTTTGTAAATGAATGCATAGTTGTTTCATACAACTGTTTCCAGCATTGCCAGGGATGCCTTTCTTACCCTTTTTTTCCTCCTATGTGGATCCTCCTGAGGAGACTTTTGACACCTTTACCATGTATACTGCTGTGCACGGTGGTACTGAGGCTACTGGGAGGAGTTGCCCCTTCTGGCAATCAAGGAGAGACTTTATAGTGTTTTGTGCTTGATATTTTGGACTGTTTAATAGATAACGGCAAAGTCTTGGTCGCTTTTGGCGGAATGCTTCTTCAATCAAGATGTATTTTCTAGTGGCCATCACTTTTGACACTGAATCTTGAACTACAACCTTAATGCACACCTTAACCATACACTCTGTTCAGTCGGTGCAAGGTAGCATTGAGGACTTATTTACATCTGTCCCCGCGGTCCAAATTGTACCTGATTGAAAATATGGTCAAAAACCTTTTCTTTGCCCCGGTATACTTTGCCAACTGATGAGACATTGTGCAGCACTGATATACATTGCAAGATGGCCGACAAGCGTTCCGGACTTGAAGTCTACTGCACGTCACAATCATTGTTTTTCACTTTCCCATTGTTTTTATGGAACATTTTTTCATGTTTCTGCATCTGGGTGTCTAAAGTTTCTTCTTTTTATCTAACTTGAACATTTTTAATTCTGTATTTCCTATTTGGATTATTACTTTTTAGTTGTTGCAATGTGCCATATGTATTTCTCAGAGGAAATCCTAATGTTCGAGCAAGGCTACCGAGGGTAAGCCAAGGCTTCCCTTCAGAAACCAGTTCACCTTTCAAGAGACATATTGTTTGGTCTTTGTGGGAGCTTAGTCACAGGACAGACAACGGCTGCGGCTTCTTTCCCCAAATTGCTCAACACTGACATTTCTGACATATGTATAGACTGCAGATATTTCCCTCTCCAGGGCCGTTGTGCAGTGATTCACAGGTAGGTCAGGCCAGCGTGATGAACCTGTTTACCCATGCCTAAGCTGACAGATTCTGCGTCTTCTCCTCCACCCTACCTATCCGATTTGCGTAGAATTAGGTTGGGAATGGGAGAGCTGGTACATGGGAGTAGAGAAAAGTTACATTTATGATGACTGTTACTCCATGTGCATGTTTCTTGCACATAATGAACACTTTGCTGCAAACCCACAGGGCAAAAATACACACAGATTAGCTCTAAAACCTAAAGTACACTGGGAAAGGTGGCCATAAACGCAGGGGATGTGGCGTTGACTGCTTTTGGCACAGTAGTCAGACCCCCCAGGATATAGCGGCATGGATTAGCAAATTTAGCTGCACAAAAATGGAAATTTATCATCACAAATATGGAAATTTAGCTTCAATTTTGCGGCATTTTATTTGGCATTTTTTCCTACAACAAACACAGATGTCTTCGTTTTTGAGGGTCTGTTCATTACTCACTACACACGGCCACGTGCTCCCAGGAATACATCACTTGCAAGTAGGATGGGATCTACTTTCTGACATGCTCAACAGTATTCACCTCATCTGACTACTGTCCCAGTAGCACCACCTTCTCTGTGAGGGTAGCACCTGCGGCACAGTGTAGGGTGACCAGGCGTCCAGGATTTGCCCAGACGGTCCCTGTTCTTCACCAGCTGTCCGGGCAGATTTCGAAGAATTTAGCCCATGTCCCGGTTTTTAGAGAGGGTCGACTAAAAACCGGGGGAGGTGTTTTTATGTTTTACAAAGCAGAAATAGTTAGCAGTTGTTCCAAAAAAGCAATTTAATTCACAGGCAAGCTACTGGGTTTAAACATTGCATCTTATGTATGTTCTTACTGCTGTTTTGTAATTCTCTACTGAGGAGCGCTGTCATTCTGTGCGCTCGGTTGACGTAAAATTATAGTCCTTCTTCTATTTTTGAGAAATGTCTCGGTTTCTTGCTTTAAAATTCTGGTCACCCTAGCACAGTGGGACCACAGTCAACCTACTCCTCACCCGCTAAACATGCTTCTTGTGGTCAACAAAGTGACCTACTCCTGTTCCCCTCAATTAGTGCACTGGCATGGGAGGTGAGAGGTTGCCATACCAAACAGTAGGGCCTTCTGGTCTGCATGTACCACAGGCACAAACATCATCCTTCCTGAAGTCCATAAACTAATTGGTAATCTTGCTGGCGCTAGTCAGTAAAGCAGAGTTTTCCTGGTGGCCTACTGAGACTACCACTAAAAGCAGGCTGAACATTCCTGTCTCCCTCCTTTATCATTTATGTGGTGATCTGTGCTGTTCCATATTGGCTAGTGTAGTTCCCATATTTTTTGATTCCCTATGGCAGTATCACCACAGATGGAATCATTGTGAGTTTCCTAATATTAGGCTGGGATTCGGGGGCACTTTTGTAAAAATCGCGGCAATTGTTACAAAAGTGCCGATTTTGCGGGCACGTTTATAAAAATCACAACATTTTTACAAAAGTGCTGATTTTGCGGCAAACCGCGAAATCGCGAAATCCTGGAGGGTCTGAGTAGTATGCACATGGTGTCTAGGTGTTCATGCTCAGATTTAACAACTGTGGAGCAGTTTCTAATCCTCCCACTAGGTGGCAGAGTGCTTACATATTGAAAAATGAAAACAGCCCATACCAACCGCAAACAAGCATTGGCAAAGCCAATAGGTCAATCTTATGAATGCACTGTCAAGCCAGACCTAAAAATCTATGTACGTTAATGAGTCTGCTCCTACCATCTCTGCTGCTGGCATAGAGAAACACCATACATTATCTAGTTATTTAAGACACTTTTATAGCATTGCTGTGTCATGTGTGTGCCCCTAAAAGTTCAAGCTCATGCAGCTGGATAAATAAACTGAACAATCACAGGGCAAGCACTTTTTTGTGGAAGCACACCATTTCGGCCCAATCAAAACATTTACTCCTGGCTACCAATACGTGAGCGGAGCCAAAGCCCCTCTCCTGATGATATTCACATAATTGTCTGGCAACAGCGACGCTGTCAAGCAAGGCCATAAACAGAGTCATTATGAGGATTGCAACTAATGTCCTGCCTTGAGCTGAGGTCTGCTGCAAGTTATAGACAATCATTGGTTTTTCACTTTCCCATAGTTTGTAACTGAACAGCTTTCTTATCCCTACATCTGAGTTTCTAAAGATGGTACAAGTCACTCCAGTCACTGACATCCACTAATCAGAATTTGCCAACCCCGGTCGGGTTTCAAGCAGATGGCCCAGCCCGGTCACATATGTGGTTAATGCCTTCTACTCTACAAGCATCTTCTCTTATCACTCAGATACCTGTACTCCCCCACAGAATCCCACTCACTCATGAGGAGCAGGGGTGTCAACCACTGGCCAAACAGTAAGCAAGCTATCTGATGTGACAAACAGCCATTTTTAAAGCACGTTCACCATTTTAAAATATGGTCTCAAAAGTAACCACGCCATGTGCTGGTGACTAAACGACAGTGCATGCTAAGACTTTGCATAGACCTGAAGCCACTGGTCTCACAAAACTGCAGGCTTGTTTCCTACGCGATTGAGGCCATCCTGACCCGCACAGAGAACGAAGCCCGGTCTCCCAGGGTCTGGATTATGATCAATGGAAGCTTCAGTCTGATGACATCCTCCCGCCCCGGGCAGCACAGATTGGCAAGATGGATGGATGACATTAGGCAACCTGGAGGTGGTTAGGTCCAAACTGAATATCACAGCCTGACAATTGTCTGCCTCTCTGGGAGCAAACAAACAAACGCACCATCCATTTCTCAATTAATAACCCCCAAGTCTTCCTGCGTGCTCTCCAATTGCTGCTAGATTGCCTCCTGGTCGTGGCATTAGGATGGATGAGAGCGAATGCTAAACTCAGGGCAGCCCCGGCCCACAGGATGGATGGATGAAATTATCTCAGCGCTAGGTGGACAAGGCAGAGGAAAGAGAAATGGCGCAGTTAGCAGGAATCCCTCCTGCGTTCTCAATTCCTAGCTTCATTCCGGGCTTCTGGCCCGCTTCATGCTTGCTGGCGCACATATGGGGCATTTTGCAGGCAAAAACCAATTGCGATCCAATTCAGAGGTCAGTATAATTCTTTATCAATAGGATTTTATACAACAGAATATGAAAGTTGATATCTAGATGCAAATTTGCGTAATTCAGTAGTAGCCATTTAGCTGATTGGGCATCAGTTATAGAGGCAGGACAGATCTGAGCGGCTATATAGGACATGTTTGAATGAATAATGTTTTTTCTTAAATGCAACATTAGGAAGAGAGTTTTGTTTTTTTCAAACGAAAGAAAAAACATAAAAGCTTACCAAAGGAGTCTGTTTTCTGAGGAGTATTCCGCTTAAATTGCACCTTGGACGCCCAGTAATTGTTTTTCTAAAGTAGTGCTGTTAGTGTGTGATTCAGCCATTTATTTATATATTTAAAAAAGTAGTCACCAAAAATGGCAATGGATGATGTTCGTAAAAAAAGGAATAATGAAATATCAACCAGAGGAAACAAAACAAGCATTGGAAAAGCCAAGAGATCTGACTTTATGTTAGTGCATGCAAATACAGGCATGCAGAAGTGCTGTTTTTTTTGGTTTGTAGGGACGAAATCTGTTTATGGTGTTAAAGGCTAAAGCCAGCCCTGCTGGTTTGCCACTGCTGGGGGGGGGGGAAGTAGTAAAAATTGAGTGCCTTCTGTATAGAATACACGTAGGAGCTAAATAACTGATTGACACAAACTGCGAGATGATTGAGTGTACATTTCAGATGTAAAATAAAAATAATGCCACATCTATTCAAGTGGACACACTTCCTAGAGGTTAGAATTACACACCGTAGAGCTAGCAGCAGGAGGTGAGAGACGAAAGGCTTTTGTAGGGAGAGTCACAGACCCCTCTCTATGTGTATTTTAAAGAATTGGTATAGTAGGCCATGCAGACACCTGCACTATAAACCCAGACCCAAAAAAGAGAGACAAATGAGCCAAGAATGAGAATATCGTTTTAAAATAAAAAGTCACTCCTGGTCACTCCATTGATGTATGGAAATGGTAAATGGCAGAATAGAGGGAGACATTGTAGATAAGGTTACTATACCTCTGAGTAAAATTACATCGATTTTAGATTCATCAATGACAATAGGTAGAATTTAGGGGCTTTTCCCTATATTAAAAGTGACACACCGGCGGTGCAAGGGCCTTGCAAATAAGCCCCTTAGTCTCTCACTTATAACCTTAGAAATGTCTCAAAACAACCATTTTCCAAACGTTTTTACACTCCTAAACAACACGGGGAGTATTTCTGTGCCAAGATGGCAGTTTCTCACTTGGCCTAAGTGGCAACTTCATTAGTTTATGACTGCATCTGACCCCGAAAATGTCCCGCACCTCAAAGACACAATTTTAGGGGATGTTCTACTGGGGATGTATGTCGTTACTTCGCATGCTTTTGTAACGCATGCCGTTACGACGCAACTTTTACAACGCAAGTCGTTACAACGACTTGCGTTGGGGGCGCTGGATAGTGAATAGTTTAATTTACTATTCCAACTCCAGTCCCCGTGGATAGTAGGGAAGGTTTTGGATAGTAAATTAAACCATTCCCTATCCTACAGCGCCCCCCAGCGCAAGTCGTTGCAACGACTTGCGTTGTAAAAGTTGCGTGGTAAAGGTAGTGCGTGGTAAAAGCTGCGTTGTAAACGCTGTTCCCCCTCTACTGGTTGCAGCAATATTGAAGCTTTCAGCAAACTCTGATTACTTATCTCAGAAGTCTGGATGGTAATATGGAATTAGTAGGGAGAGAGAGAATTGCAGTTGCCACAATAATGGGTTGACCGATGTTGTGGTTACTATCCCTTTAATGGAACTTTACCAGCTCAACTTTCCTGACATCATTATCAGAATGTTATGTTTCCTTCTGAAGAGTCAGTTGCTGTGATCTCCTGTTGATGGTTGTACCAATAAAGCTCCTTCTAGAATTTATGCTGTTTCTGAGCTTTTATCACTGGCGACGAGGGTCAAGGCTTGATTGGGGACAAGTGTCTACAACAATCAACTCCCCTATCATTGGAATTTCCTTTTGGACTTGGATTTATTCAAATTTTCGTCTTTTCAGGCTATTGGATTACATTGGACACAGAATATTTATCTTGGACCTGGTTTCAGTCATCTGGATTATTATCCTACAAACTTATTTTCATTATTTTTCATGGATTTTGGTTTTCTAAAACCTTCTACATTATTTGGCTGATTGTCTTCCTTATCGTTTTTGGACTGCATTTGATACCACGTTATCTTTACTCTACATCGGAGAGTTTTGCTGAGCTTTCTTCCTAACTTCGTCCTGAACTAAGAATATACAAAATTTCCAACAAACAGGTACAGTTACAGGTAATGCCTTCTTGTGTTCGAGGCTTACCGTTACACCTTGTTGTGCTTTGAAATCTCACAGCTTCGCGCGTGTGCCATTGCGCGCGTGTCACAGCTTCGCGTGTGCCATTGCGCGAGTGCCGCCTGTGTCTTCATTCTCCTGCTCGCTCTCTCTCCGGTCTGATGCGCTGAACCCTGACCTTGACGTCTGACGTCCTACGCTTGACGTCATCACGCAGTGGCCATTTTGGATTTCCATGGCAACCCTGCCGATGCGCACGGCACCGCATCCTGTTTACCTTGACGATATAACTACAGCAGCGCATTTTAACCAATTATTTTCTTCACATGACCACGCTGATGCGCACAGCAACGCAATACATCAAATACAAAACTTCGTTTTCCTTTCTTCTCGTCGTTGATGTGCACAACAGCACATTTTCTTTTATTGTTTGGGTACACAACGGTTCTACTCATCATTTCTCATCAAGGTTTGGACTACCCGTTATTGTGCACTATCTTATTTCAATTTATTGAATTGTATTCATTCATCAGTATTTTATTCTCTTTTACATTATTGATCTTTGGAAACTTGGATATTTTATAGACTTTTATCACAGTTTATTTTTTTCTCATCTGTGCTCATACATTGTTATTGCATAAAGATCCCCATTGTTTTAGTTTGTTTTCATAATGGCTACTACATCTAGCATGTCACAGCCACCTCCATTTCTTTCAGAGGAAGGTGAACCCATTCTTCCTTGGAAGAGATGGAGGAACTTGTTTGATTCATATTTGGTTGCTATGGGGGAGAGAAATTTTCGGCTGTCAGAAAACAAGCCATTTTGTTACACAATTTGGGAGTTGAAGGTAGACATACGTATGATAGTATGGACAGTATACCTGTTGGTGGAGCTGATGGTGAACCTGCGGATGTTTTTGAAATGTCTATGACTATGTTAGAACAGTATTTTGGTCCAAGGATTAATGTTGTTTTAGAACGACATAGATTTTTTACTAGTGTTCAGGGCTCCCGTGAACGTGTTGGAACATATGTTGCTGCTTTGAAAACTCTCTCACGCACTTGCGATTTTGGTGATCTATCTGAATCTCTTGTTATAGATCAACTTGTTCGATGCACGAACAGTTCTAGGGTTCAGGAGAAATTATTGTCAAAAAACCCTTCATTGAAAGAAGCAGTAGCTATTGTAGAGGGTATGGAGAACACCTCTACATGGGTCAAAGAAATAAGGAAAAATAAAGAAGATGAGAGTCAAACTGTTAGCGATAATAAAAAGAAAACTCCTGACTCTGTACATATGTTAGGAGAAGATGAATTCAGTGAATGTCATGAAGAAGTGGCTAAAGTCAGTGTTGGGTCTAAAAGTAAACCTTCTCAAAGGAATTCATTTCTCCAAAAAAGTTCTTTTGAAAATCGCCCTTCTTCTTCCAAAGAATTCATTATTCCTAAAGAACGTGATTCTCGTCAACAACGTCCTTTCACCAACCAAAAAATGCGTTGTTTTAGATGTGGGAGTTTCTTTCATACCTCCAATTTTCCTCAATGTTTTGCTAAAGATAGTGTTTGTAATAACTGTGGTATCAAAGGCCACTATGCACGTGTGTGTAGGTCTGGTAAAAAGAGAGCAACCAATGAACCTGTTTCTGATATTATACGTACAGTTGGGGTTTCTAGTGTTAGTAGTGGAATGGTTGACACAGAGCACATTTTCATGCCATTTTGTGATATAGGAATTGACAAGTTTGTATGCAAACTTATGGCAGACTCTGGATCCCCTTTTACCTTAATTGGAAACAAAATATGGGATGAAGTGGTGGGTTTAGAAAATATTCAACTGTTACCTTCTGATATCTCTCCTTTGAGTTATACCAAATCAAAAATAGAGATACTGGGATACACAGTAGCTAACATTTCTTTCAAAGGTAAAAGTATTTCTGGTAAGGTTTATGTTGCTGTAAGAGGTGACAACCTTCTTGGATGGCGACATCAGCATGATTTGGGAATTATTCTTAATCCAGGAGCTGAAGACCCAAACAACCAAGTCATGTTAAAGGAAGATTTCCTTCCTGCTTCTTTACCTGTTTCTCTTCCTTCTCAAGTAGATTCTGTGTGTGGGTCTGAGAAATATTTTGATGATTATCCAAAGGTTTTCTCGGACAAAAGGGGTGTCTAAAAGGTTTTGAACACAGAATCATTCTCAAGAAATCTGCCAAACCATGTGTGCACAAGGTGAGAAAGGTACCTAACATGATGCTTGAGCCGCTTAAGCTTGAGATTGAAAGATTGCTAAATGTAGGGGTGATCGAGGCGATCGAATCATCTGAATGGTTAAGTCCAGTGGTTCTAGCGGTATTAAGATAGAATATCGACGGGAAAATATCGACTAGCATTAATATCGTGGTAAGAATATCGAAAGAAAAAAATATCGTCTTAGTAAATATCGTTGTAAAAAATATCGTTTTGTTAGAATGACATAAATATCGTCAAAGAAAAATATCGATGAATAGAATATCGTTGACTAAAAAATCGTTGTATATAATATCGACAAAAAATATAATGTGTTTAAAAAAAAAAAAAATTATTAATGTTTTACAAAATTTAGAAAAATACTTTTAATAATAATAATTATAAAAAAATATTTTTTACAAAAGATTTGTTAAAATTTTAGTAGCGGGTTATTGGTATTATAGGGGATAAGGGTGGGTAGTAATTTAAAATTAAATATAAAAAATGAACAAATTAGGAATTTAATCAGATTTCGAAATTTAAAATTTCTAAATAGAATTTTTCACGAATTTTTTTTTGTAATCAATAATTAATAATTCATATTTAAATTTTAGTAGTTGTTCATTGGTATTTTAGGGGCTAAGGGTGGGTATTAATTTGAAAAATAATAAAAAATAAAGATAAAAAATAAAAAAATCTAAAATAAATCAGAAATAGAAATTTAACAATAAAATTTAGAAATTTTAATGAAATTATTTTTGTAATGATAGTGAAAATTTTCATATTAATATTTTAGTAGCGGGTTATTGGTATAATAGGGGATAAGGGTGGGTAGTAAATTAGATAATATGTATTAAAAAAATCGAAAATTAAGAACAATTTTGAAATTTAATCAGAATTCGAAATTTACAAATCAAAATTTGAAATTGTCACGAAATTTTCATTGTAATATGTATATTGTTTACTATCCTGCACATTCCCTGATATAAGTTTGATTGGAGTTAGAATAGTAATTTTTTAAATTTTACTGTCCAGCACATTCACTGAGTTAAGTTATGTTTGGAGTTAGAATAGTAATTTATTATTGTTTACTATCCAGCACTTTCCCTGACTTATGTTGGATTGGAGTTAGAATAGTAATTTATTATGGTTTACTATCCAGCACTTTCCCTGACTTATGTTGGATTGGAGTTAGAATAGTAATTTATTATGGTTTATTATCCAGCACTTTCCCTGACTTATGTTGGATTGGAGTTAGAATAGTAAATTATTATGGTTTATTATCCAGCACTTTCCCTGACTTATGTAGGATTGGAGTTAGAATAGTAAATTATTATGGTTTATTATCCAGCACTTTCCCTGACTTATGTTGGATTGGAGTTAGAATAGTAATTTATTATGGTTTACTATCCAGCACTTTCCCTGACTTATGTTGGATTGGAGTTAGAATAGTAAATTATTATGGTTTATTATCCAGCACTTTCCCTGACTTATGTTGGATTGGAGTTAGAATAGTAATTTATTATGGTTTACTATCCAGCACTTTCCCTGACTTATGTAGGATTGGAGTTAGAATAATAAATTATTATTGTTTATTATCCAGCACTTTCCCTGACTTATGTAGGATTGGAGTTAGAATAGTAAATTATTATTGTTTATTATCCAGCACTTTCCCTGACTTATGTTGGATTGGAGTTAGAATATAAATTTATTATGGTTTACTATCCAGCACTTTCCCTGACTTATGTTGGATTGGAGTTAGAATAGTAAATTATTATGGTTTATTATCCAGCACTTTCACTGACTTATGTTGGATTGGAGTTAGAATAGTAAATTATTATGGTTTACTATCCAGCACTTTCCCTGACTTATGTTGGATTGGAGTTAGAATAGTAAATCATTATTGTTTATTATCCAGCACTTTCCCTGAATTATGTTGGATTGGAGTTAGAATAGTAAATTATTTTGGTTTATTATCCAGCACTTTCCCTGACTTATGTTGGATTGGAGTTAGAATAGTAAGTTATTATGGTTTATTATCCAGCACTTTCCCTGACTTATGTTGGATTGGAGTTAGAATAGTAATTTATTATGCTTTACTATCCAGCACTTTCCCTGAGTTATGTTGGATTGGAGTTAGAATAGTAAATTAATATGGTTTATTATCCAGCACTTTCCCTGACTTATGTTGGATTGGAGTTAGAATAGTAAATTATTATGGTTTATTATCCAGCACTTTCCCTGACTTATGTTGGATTGGAGTTAGAATAGTAAATTATTATGGTTTATTATCCAGCACTTTCCCTGACTTATGTTGGATTGGAGTTAGAATAGTAAATTATTATGGTTTATTATCCAGCACTTTCCCTGACTTATGTTGGATTGGAGTTAGAATAGTAAATTATTATGGTTTATTATCCAGCACTTTCCCTGACTTATGTTGGATTGGAGTTAGAATAGTAATTTATTATGGTTTACTGTCCAGCAGAATTATTATTATTTTTAATTCAGCAGTATCTATTCATTATTTTTAATAAGAATCATATATGTTATGTAGTAATATTCATTTCATAAATATACATTAAAAACATTTTTATAACATTTTTACATTAATATGACAAGTCAAAATTAAGAAACAAATTTTTAAAAATTTTTTTTATTGAGAGTTTAATTTGGTATTGCAAAGATATTACAATTTTTCAAAACACATTTTACATAATTTTTGGTCACAAATTATATAGCATTTTTTTACATGAATACTGTTTGTATTATACCTAAATTATTATATTAAATTTAAATAATTATTATTAAAATTTAATATATTACATATTTATTATGGCATTGTTTTTATCAAGATATGTACATAACATAAATTTACATTTTGTAATATCTGAGAAAAATATTTAACAATGAAATACATTTTTTTAATAAAAAACAATTAATACATAACTCTTTTAAACATATTAATGTCTCTTTTACAATATTCATATGTTTTTTAACAAGAAAAAAAAATATTAATACATATTGCATATATTATGCTATTTAATACAATTTATTTTTTAGTTAAAGGCTATTTTGTCCTATTTTAGTTTTTATTATGCAGCCATTTTACTTTTTGGAACTTCACTTTTTAGTCTATCAACATCGTTGTTTGGGTCATTTTAGAAAACGGAAGCTCGCGGTTGGGAGCTGTTTCTTGTTGGTGAAGGTAAGTTTGTTTCACTTTACTTTTAAACATATTTAACTTAAGTTTAGTGATAGTTGTAGTGTGTACGTGTACATATGTGTAGTACTTTACATATTATGTGCGAATTACGTGTTATTTTGCGTCGTTATGGAGAGCGTACTTTGTGAGGTAGTTCGAACAAAAGTAACGTTTACTGTTGTATTAATGGATGAATTCAGATTGTTTTTATGTTTATATGCTATGTGTAGGCTATGCGTATTTCCAATGTTGTGAGGTTTGTTATTTTTTCGATAATTTACAGGTCTTCGTTTTGGTGAGCAGATGGACTGTGACGTTTTTTTTTTTTTAAGCAGGTACATATTTTTGAAAATGTCCTGCATTTTCGGGGTCTCTACTTTTTTTACTCGTGAAGATTTATCTACTTTTTTATGGTTTCCAATTCGAGAGGATTGCAACGGGAGTATTATCAAACAGTTGTATTTTTTGCATTTTGTTGGGATTTTTCGATATTGGATATGGATAGCTTTTGGTATTATTCCTGTGGAAATCATCACCATGGAACATATTCTACAGCAGCAGAACCGTAAGTAAAAGTGATATTTACTTTTGGGTTGCATTGTGGTATAGTCTACTGTTTAGTTAAATGTTATATTATTATGCCTTGTAAAAATATATTATTGATTATTTTACATGACATAATATTACAATATTTAACTACATATTATCTTTAATTGTCCTTTGCTCACTTTTTGGGAATTTATATTTAAAGGATTGATTTAGCTATTAGATCTAAGTATGCTAGACCTTCTATACTTGGGTACATTCTAGTTTTTTGCTGGAGATATTCGTACATGTTTAATGTTTGTTTACTTAGTTTCGGGCCAATTTTTGAAAGTGATTGCTCTATTCTGAGTTCTTGGTAGCTTTGCTCTTTTTTAATGCTTTGGATCAGTTTGTGAAGTGTTGGTTGACTTCTTCCTAAAGTCGCTTGGAAGGCATTATGCCATCCTTCAACTGCGTTATTAGTTTTAGCTTTTTGGGCTATTGTACTAGCATAGACATTCCACCATGGAATTTGAAATTTAGATTGTCTACGGTGGCCTGAACGATGTAATCTTCCAACCCATGTATCTTCAAAGTAGTCTAAGAAGGGAGTGAGCTTTTTTTCATTGGTGCGGTAGAAAGGGCTGTCAATTAATAAATTGTAGTAGTTAGCTACTTCTGTTGTTGGTACATATGCTAATGCTATCAACTTCTTTATTTGATAAGCAAAGTTACTGTTTGTACAATATTCAATGCTTAAAGTTGATTTTTGTAAGTGCCTCCATATGCTTTGGTTGTAGTGATAATAACAACCTTGTATGGAGGTATGGGGATATATTTTAAGGATAGCTTGAATCATGGCCATTTCAAAGTCAATTACAATTCTTTGAGGATAGTAATTATCAGTTAATTCTTTGATCGTTGTTAAAATTTCAACGTAGGTAGTATTTGTTTTGTTTGGCAGCAGAGTATAAATTAGAGGTATATTTGTATCTTGGTATTCCCCATGAATGGTGTAAAGTTGATAGAAAGGTTTGGGACAAACTTTAAAAGTCCCGTCCATCATCCATGTTTCACATGATTTAAGCT
This sequence comes from Lissotriton vulgaris, assembly GCF_964263255.1. NCBI lineage: Eukaryota > Metazoa > Chordata > Amphibia > Caudata > Salamandridae > Lissotriton > Lissotriton vulgaris. The sequence goes on from NC_141700.1 coordinate 101,892,130, forward strand.
TTTGCAAATTACTATTAGTAGCAAAAAGTAAAATTCTTTTGTCATGACTGTTGTTGTCATACATTAAGAATTTATCCTCATTATGTGTAATGGTATATTCTGGATATATTTTAATATCCTGAAAACTTTCTGGTGTTGGTGGAGTTGGATCAGAAGCACGTTTAGTTTTAGCAATTAATCTCTTTAAGTTGGGAATAGAAGGTAGCTGTCCTGTCACATGTTCAGGCACTTTGCTTAACACATTTTTCAAAATGCTAGTGCTTGTTTCTTGTGATCCTGTACTAGCATCTTTCAATGTTTCTAGTGCTTCTCTCACTTCCACTTCAGTTACATTTGGTGGGTGGTTATGCTCACGTACATTTACCACATTGTTATCAACAGTTGTTGCTCTACCATAGCATGCATTTGAGTAATATTTACTACATTTCCAATGGGTCTTATTAGCTTTCACTCTTTCTTGGGTGTAGGTGTAACCCATGTAGCTCAGCATTAGTTTTCCTTTTTGCGAAGTAATGAAAGTAGCTCCAGTTGCCATGTCTAAGGTAGATCTGTGGAAATATATATATGTCTTTTTTAGAACATTGAACACCATTTTAGAGGTGTGTATAAGACTAGGCAAAAGTGTAAACATATACTTACTATGTGGCTTCACTGGTAAACCTTTTATTCTTATTTCTTTTTCAGAATTGTCTCCCTTTTACGTTCTGTAGTAGTGTTAAAGAATAATAGAAAGAAATACTTTAGTGTAATAGGTGTATCATTTTACTTTCTGAATTGTTATAGATATACTGACTATACTTACTTGATGTAGTAGAGGATGTTGGTAGTGTAGTTGTAGATAGGCAAATAATTTTGTAGAGTCTGTGGAAATAATTATCATAGTGTTACTTGTAGTATTTGGATGGTAATAGTTGGATACATATTATTTACATTGTACATTTACTTAGCAAGTTTAAATAATTTTTATCAGCTATCTAAATAGACATGGATAAGGTAGTTTATAAATGTTTTTACATCTAACTGTATTGTCGTTGTTGATAAGTTCAACATGTTTAGTTTTCACTCTAAAGATCAACAGTTTTAAAAATAGGGACTTTATCTACTTATAGTGACTTCGAAGAAAAAATGGTATTTAACTTACTTGAAGTGTAGTGTGATGTATTGTAGTTGTAGTCGTTGGTTTGTATTCTCTTCTCTCAGCAAGGTAACCGTTTTTCTCCAAGTTTGGGCCAAAAATGGTAAATTACGTTAAGTGTGTCATTGTATTTATATTAGTGAGTTAATTAATGGTACTTTTTGATTGGTTCAATTAGTGAAAATTCAAATTCATTGGTTGAGAACGTTATTTGGCATGGGAAAACCGTTATTTTCGTAAGACTATGTTCTTTCCCTGTTTGTTTGTAAAAGAATATATTAAAATGTGTTATAAGTTACATTTTTGTGTAATATTTAAATCGTTTATATGTTGAAAATAAAGAAATGTTTATCATATTTAGGCCATCGGAGTGTAATATAGTATCATTAAAAGTAAAAAAAAATTCACTATATTAATATTTTATGTTCCAAATAAGTAATAGGAAAACTAAAAAATAATATGTGTTCATAGTTGTGTTAAAAAAATATCAAAAAAAATGAGTAAATTCAAGAATAGTGCATTTCGAGTTATAAACAAAACGACGATATTTTTTGTATATTTTTAGAGCACATAGGTCGTCGATGTTAGTGTAGTTGATATATATGTCAAAGGTAATGTTATTTAAAATAAAGTCGATAATGTAGTAGTCGATATTTAAGTAGTCGATATTAGTGTGAACGATATTAGGGTTGTCGATAAAAAAATATCGATATTTGTGTGAATTGTAGTTTAAGTATAGGATGACGATATTTATGTAAACGATGTTTTAGTGACGATATTTTTATCAGACGATATTTATGTTAACGATATTTGAACATGGAACCGGTTCTAGCACCCAAAGATGGTGAGAAGTCAATTAGGATGTGTGTGGACTTGCGCGGATTGAATGAATGGATCTGGGTAGATCGACAGCCATTGCCCAACATAGCTGAGAGCATTAGTATTTTGAAGGGTGCAAAGGTATTTAGTGTACTCGATCTCTCTTCAGCTTACCATCAAATCGTTTTACATAAGGATTGCAGACATTTAACATCTTTTGTCACGCCATTGGGTGCTTATCAATTTCTACGAATGCCATTTGGTTTAGCTTCGGCTGCTGCGTGTTTTCAAAGAGTAATGAAGATGGTTTTAGGCAGTCTTTTAAATGTTATGTTTTTTCAAGACAATATTTTAATGTATGGAGTGGATGAGTGTGAACATGACAAGGTATTAAGATCTGTTTTGAACAAGTTGGATGAGAGTGGACATACTGTAAAGAAGGAAAAGTGTCGCATTGGTTTAAAGTCTGTCACATATTTAGGACATGTTATTTCTGGAAGTGGAATCCAGCCCAAATTGGAGTTAGCTGAGAGCATTGTAAGGGCACCGACTCCTGTGGATAAAGATCAGGTCAAATCATTTTTGGGTATGGCGGAATTTTATTCCAAGTTTGTCAAAGGTTTTGCCAGTCTTGTTGAGCCAATTAGGTCCCTCTTAAAGAAGGGTGTACATTTTTCCTGGTCTGTTGATTGTGAGAAAGCTTTTGAATTGGTTAAAAAAGAGATTGGTAAAATGCCAACTCTGGGTCATTTTGACTCAAAACTCAAAACCATTCTCACAACTGATGCCAGCCTTAAGGGTTTAGGTGCTGTGCTTTCACAAGTTGTGAATGGTGAAGAGGTTGTTGTTGCTTTCGCTTCAAGGGCCTTAAAAGAAGCTGAAATTAATTACTCTTGTATTGAGAGGGAAGCGTTGGCAGTATTTTGGTCAGTGTTTCATTTCAAATTTTACTTGTGGGGGATTCCGTTTATTGTCAAATCCGATCATCCTCCCCTGGTCCAAATTTTTTCATGTCATCAAAGTGATCATATGACACCTAGGTTGAAAAGATGGAGTGAGGGGTTGCAGGAATTCAATTTTAGAGTGCAGTATATCCCTGGATTGAATAATAAACCTGCTGATTGTCTTTCTCGTCTTCCTATTGAAAGGGATTGTGTCACAGAAGGTGTTTGTATAAATTGGGTTTTGGAGTCTAGCATTCCCAAGGAGGAATGGTCACAGAGTGTTGCAGATGATGTCATTTTTCAATTGCTTAAAAATGTTATCAGATATGGTTGGCCAAACTATGATCCTCTTGAGGGTGTGTTGAAGCCTTTTTGGACGGTAAGGGATGATTTAACTTTCTTTCAAGACAATTTGATGAGAGGTGACAGAGTTGCACCTCCAGGTGATTTGAGGGAGAGAGTCATTAACCTGGCTCATGAAGGGCATTTGGGTAGAAATCTCACGAAGGCTCGTATTAGAGAGAGGTATTGGTGGCCCGGTATGGATCGCATGGTGGAGACTGTTGTCAAAGATTGTCATTTGTGTGCTGTCAATGACAAATCACGCACTACTAGTCAATCTCCTCTGTCACCTGTTGAGGTTCCTGTTGCTGTGTGGACTAAATTGGGCCTGGCCATTGCAGGTCCGTTTGAGCTTATGCCCTCACACGAAAGATTTGTTGTATTATTAGTGGATTATACTTCTAAATGGGTGGTTTCCAAGTGCATGAGTGTTGTCAATTCTAGAACTGTAATTGAGTTTTTGAAGGAGGTATTTGTGTCAGAGGGTGTTCCAAAATTTCTGCTCACTGACAATGGTGTGCAATTCACCTCCAGAGAGATGGATGATTTCCTGAAAAGCCTGTGCATTATTCATCAGAAAACAGCTCTTTACTCTCCACAAGCGAATGGTCTCACGGAGAGGATGAATAGAGTTGTTAAAAGTTGTGCACAGAGAGCTTTGGAATCCAAAGTTTCTTTTAGCAGTGTCTTGAGGGAGACGTGGTGGGCACACCGCACGACTCCCAACGCTGTCATGCAGAGATCTCCTTTTGAGGCTTTGAGGGGTAGATTAGCTTGTTCTAAACTCAATCCCACTTGGCTTCCTGAGAAGGGTCGTGATGACAGTGTTGAAAGAGAAGTGAGAAGGAGGGAAGTGTTGACAAATTATCAGCAGAAATATAAACAGCGTTATGATGCTAAGATGGTTGTCAAACTTAGGAAATGGAATGTGGGTGACAGAGTTCTGGTGAAAAAACCTAAGTGTGGTCATAAAGGTGTTTCGAACTTCACCGGTCCTTTCACCATTGTTTCCATTAGAAAAAATGTTGTCACTTTGGACAATGGTTGCACTTGGAACATGTCTAAATTAGCCAGGAGCGATGGTGTTAGGAATTATTCCAACAGCAGTTCCAGTTCTTCCTGCAATCCTAGTGTTACTCCTTCTCCTTGTTATCAGAGAATTGTTCCTAGGAGGTCTATACAGCTTCCTCGGAAGTTCAATGATTATGTAATGTCTTAAGCTTTAACTTATTCCTTGTCCTTGATTTTATAAAGTGTTTTGTATTTACTTTTCTGTTCTTTTTAATATTGGTAAGGGGATGTCTTGTGGTTACTATCCCTTTAATGGAACTTTACCAGCTCAACTTTCCTGACATCATTATCAGAATGTTATGTTTCCTTCTGAAGAGTCAGTTGCTGTGATCTCCTGTTGATGGTTGTACCAATAAAGCTCCTTCTACAATTTATACTGTTTCTGAGCTTTTATCAACCGGTCTTTGACTTTTTTAAACAGATGCATGCAATGCGGATCTGCCCAAGCGGTCGTACTTGGGGTACCTCCTGCCTGATAGATTTGAAATAAGACACTCCTGCGCACTAAGGCAGTCTGCACAATTTCATTAAGTGTAATAGATGCAATATTGCTAGAAAAAAAAGAAATGTGTACTTTTTTGTTTAGAATGAAATTCCAGCAAATTCTGGCAAGTTGATCAAGTTCAATTCTGGTGGCTGTATTTAGACAAATTGGTACAAGATCATAAACAAGGATTCCTGACAAATCCTATACCAGCCTATTCAAGGGCGTGAAACAGCTCATCCCACAGCTATTTAAAGGTACCACTGGTACCAGTGGCAGATCCCAGAGAGATCATTGGATAAAGTTAAGGCAATCAAAGCCTCAGAAGTAGTAGGACCTGGTTGTTGGGTTGGATTTCCTCTTCATTGCTTTCAGACTGGTGGAGTTTGATACTCTCTAAGATTTATGAGGCTTTGTGGCATGTGTCGAATCCTTCAAACGTTTATATACGGAAGCCTTGAGCTATAAAAATGATGACAAATTGTCACCATCAACTTTTTGTTTTTTTGATGATGCCCCATGCTGGTGCTATGTAGAGTCCTGCTTCTGCCCTACAAGAGGGTAGAAGAAACGCAAACTCTTCAGTTCCTCAAACTGGGTTTTCTAATCAGTGGTCTCCAATTTAAATGTGTTTTGTGCTCCCCAATCGTGCATCCACGGCCATGAAGATGAACACCTATCTATTCTATGACGCAATTATTGATCTGGTAAGCGTGTGTCAGACTGTAAACAAGAACTTGTTGTTCTCTAAAAGTTCTGAGTGTGTGGTACCTGAAGTAACCCTGAGAGGCATTGCTCTTCTCCACAACGAATGGGCTTAGGTTCCTACGGGAAAGGAGAAGGCCGCAAGCTTGACATGCCTGATCTAAGAGCAGCAAGCAAGGGTCCCCGGTGGCTCCTCTGCAAATGATTCTCCACATCCCAGATATGCATGATGTGCTATTTAGCATAAATGATTTGCAGAAATCAGTCATTGCTTTTTAAACGTATATTTAACCGCTTCGGGGCTCAGGACAGCCCCGGCCGTCTGACGTCACGGTGGGCGTGTGCCAAGGACAGCCGGGGGGTGTCCGAATCCCGCCCACTTATTAAATCTCCCGCACAGTGGGAGAATTCGTGCAGCGCCGAAGGGGTTAACATGAACATGTTTTTGTCCAAGAAAATAGGTAATATTCATGGGCTTGAGAAATTTGCTTTCCATCAACTCCATCCTGAAATTGCTCAGTGAAGACTACTTCAGTCGAGGATGCAATTCCTTTTTCACATCTATGGATGGCACGGGAATAAACAGCAATATAGCGACAGTAGTAATCCAAGTCGATCAGACAAACCCAGCTAGACTTTGTGAGTTAAACTCTCCACAGTACCATTAATTTGGAGTAAAATCCTTAATTTACGGCAGCATGGAAAGTATGATATGAAGTGGTATTTTAACCCCTTTACCACGGCCGAAATTCCGCTGCGGTGCGGCGGCTTTAAAGAGTGGGCGGGGCGCATCGGCCAACGGACGTGCGCAGCACTACGGAGGTAGTGCTTGCGACAGCCATTGGCCGATGCGTGCAGCGAACGGGTTAAAAATCATTATTATGAGGGAAGGGATGCTAGACACACTGTGAGCTCCAGGTAACTTGTTTCTCTGGTATAGGACGGGCCCCCACCAAATAGAGACCTCTCTGCCGCATGATCCGTACCCCTACCGTTTCACCATCTACCTAGCGTGACAGTGCTCTGAAATGGCAAAAAAGTTGTCATTGTAGGGCTGTTCAAAACACCCACATTAAATTAATGAATACAACATGCTCTTAGAAGATGTTAGGAACAGCGACGGCTCCTCCGCCAAGGCGGAGGAGCGCCGCCCCACAAGAAAAATAAAATGATAAATAAAATGATTATAACAATGTTATTATCATTTTATATTTCACAATTGTGCGCTTTGAAGGTGTGGGCGGGGCTGTGCTGGCCCCGGGGGCGGAGTGAAGAGCACATTCTAAAGTGCGCATGACTGATTAGCTGGCCGTTTGGCTCCGGCCAAAACAGCCATGCACACTTTGCATGTTCCTCACCAGCCTGGTGCAGAACATGCCCAGGCTCCCATTCCCCGTCAGAATGCCAAACCGTAGTGCTCAGACCAATCACAACGCTGCTTAGGGGAGCAAGCCCAGGTTTTTCCTGTTCCTACTTGCGTCGTGTCCTGGACATGAATGAAGAGGGTGCAGGAGAGCCGGCCACCAGGAAGGTAAGTATTTCATTTCTTTCCCCCTTTTCTTTTTTTTAACATCCTCCCTCCCCTCCCCTGCCCGCCCACCACTACTCCCGGGTAGCAGCCGCTACTGGTTAGGAAACTAGAGATTCTGTGGTTTAAGAAGTGACAGCAGTCCCTCAGACTGAACCATCCAGAAGCTAAACTGTCGATTTCTTCTCTTTCTGTCTTTCGGCTTTCTTATCGGGTCTGTTTGATATTCCGCGGGAGCCTTCGTGGCACCCTGCCCTGAGCATCCGCTCACCCGGCAGAACATGCATCTTTTATTGTAGGCGAGAGGCCTTTGTCTCCCTGCCAACACCGACCCTTTTGTTAGACACTCGCTTTGTTGCTTGTTTGTGGTTCTAGTCATACCCCGGCTCTGTTTAAAGTCAATAGCTGGGGGGGTTTGAAAGATGTGCGCCCGCCCCCTCGGGATAGCGCCGTATAGCAGTTCCAGGCACCACTTGACTTTGTTGACCAGACATGAAAGGCAGGGCTGTCTGCATCTCCTCACATCAGTCAAGTCTCGGGGGGTGGGGAGGGAGCAGGAGAGGGGTTCGAGATGCTTTTCGCCACTGATGGTTGCGTCTGTCAATGCCGTGCTGCTTACCCAGTTCGCAAAGAGACCCAACTTGTTAATGTTTTTCACATCAAAGCATTGCATTTCTAAGAGTGTTAAATTTACAATGTAGAAAGTAGGGTACTGCAAAATAAGGTTCTTTTTAGGTGTGGCCTCTACAGGCTTGCGCTGTGCTTGTGAAATCTCTTGTAAACAAAAAAAAGCCTAAAATGGCCCTAGAGTCGCCACTTACTTACACTTCCTTAACATTGGTTGGGTTCAACGTCACTCTCATTTGCTTGCTTCTTATTGGTCATCTCCACTCCTCAGCTTGTCTTCCTCCTGGGGCTTCTCTGGGTCCCTGCCATGGAGCATGGAGCATGGACCAAGTACAGCTTCCTATCTGTAGCCAGTGTTTTTCCACTGGCTGCAGGCTCCAATAGGCACTCTTTTTTTCCCTTTTGTGCATGCACTTTTATAGAGTGCATGTGTCTGCAGACACTCTTCCTCAACCCTGAGCTCCTCCCGCCGTCTTTATTTCCTGACTCATCTCCCCCACCCTCCTACCAGTGGCTGTTCTTTCCCAACCCCGCCCACCTCTGGCTGTCTGTTGTTCTTCGTCCCCTACCCCCCCCCCCCCCTTGTCTGTTGTTTCACCACTCCCCACCCCCCCATTGTTCCTTGTTCTCAGCCCTCCTTGTGCTGTCTAGAAGAACAAATCCTGTGCACACGCAAGTGTAGTTTGTAGTCCTAGTGTGAGGACTAGTAATTCTGCTGAGAGAAAATTATTGTTTCAAAGTTCAAAAAACGTCGGATACAAAGGTTCATGTGAATAAAGTTTTTTATAAGTCAAGTAATGGTCAGTTCAGAAAAATAGTAGCCAGCCGATACGTGTTTCGTCACACCGTGAAGGAGATGTGACTCATCAGGGCTGAAAGGCTACAGTTGTGACAGGATCGAGGAGTCACGGAACGGTGGAAAGCTAGCCATGTCCGTTTGGACTATGAGCAAAAAAACGCTAGAGAGCTGCTAAGCTAGCAGGCGTGGAGGGCTAGGACGGTTGCGTCCCGAGCTTCAGTGAGGTGCCTGAGCCAAATGAGGAGCCCACCTGATACGTGCGTCTGTAGGTCGTGCAAGGTCCGGATGATGGATCCATGGTCCGTTGTCCCCAAAACTCGCCTTCCTCCCGCTGTGCATTGTCCACACCACTCCACCCTCCTCCACGTTTTGCTTGCCCCCTACTTAAACCCCCTTTACATGTTGCACAGCAGAGCGGACTGCTGTGCAACATGGCTTTAAGTATAAAAAAAGAGCGATGACGCGATCAACGCTGGCTGCGTCCAAGCCCTTTTTTTCCCCACTTCAAGCCATGTTGCACAGCAAATTGCCCTGCTGTGCAACTTGTAAAAAAGGCATTGACAAAGACAATAGATTGCTCGTAGGCCAAACATATTGGCTTTGCCAATGCTTACAGCGCACTCATCAGAACTTCATGGACTCTGTGTGCTTTTAAACCCACCCAGGGGAATTCAATTCTGTCAAAGTAAACATCACACCCAGTGCAGATAACGCTGACCACGCCACACGTAGAGTGACAATAGAGGGGAGAGCGGGCTAGTGTTGCTCCCCCCACTTCATAGTGACATATTTCCCATATCTCTAGTGATGCAGAGTGTAGCTTTGTGCCCACTGGGGGGAGACACTGGACCCTCTTCCCCCCATGGACAGACAGGCTAGTCCAACTTCCGTAGATGGTTTGGGCTCACAGAAGGCTTATATGGGATGAGTAAGCTGAGTAACAGATTGACCCTAAAGCGTCCTTGAAGAAAGGAAATGCCCATTGAAAGAATAATCTAATTGACAAACTTAACTTCTTCAGAGAGAGGAGGGCTCCGTGTTGTCTGTGGGGCTGTCCCCAGCCAGAGGCCTGCTTGTAGGCACTTAAACATCAAATTTGGAGTTAGAAAACAGTTAAAAACGAACCCAGTACAAATAGTGCTACGTATGTGTCGATGTAAGTGATGGGTTCAAACAGGGCCTTGCCCGGATTATGGGTGCCCTGGAAGGGCCTCAGGTATTTTGCACATGTGGTCAATCCCAATACTCGTGATTCTGATATTTATGCTATCAGGAGTTACCGCACATATGGGAATTCAACGGGACCCTTATAATCAGAGCCTGCGACTTTGAAGGCATTCGTAACACTGAACAACAGAGGAACCAAAGTCTTTTTGCAGAGGTGAGCTGGTTTTGCCAGAGGTCATCATACAGCTGTGCAGAGTTGTGACTCATGGCATCAGTATTCACCTATGGTGTTAGAAGCGCCTCTGCCTATCCTATTGTGTAAAGGGAAAGATCAAGGCACTAATAACCGATGGAGTTACATCAGGACCATTCATCGTTGGCCGACAAGGGCCGGTCCTTGCCAGATTTTCAGACTATCTTTATGGGGTGAATTTATATACAATGAATTAAAGTGGGTACCCTGAAAATGTGGCATGGTGCTGGCCCTCACAGGTCAATATGGGACACCCCTATATTAGAAGATGGTGACAATGGGAGTTCCATCTCTGCGATAATGCAGAACTCTTCTTCAAGATGTCATTGTGCTCAGCTCATGAAAGGTGCAGTGTATTAGGATATTTAGTCTAGAATGGTTCAGTGCTCACAGAGCACTATTCCTTCAGCCTGAAATCTGTGGGAATCTTCAACGGTCGGGCTATCCAAGACTGCATGCAGGGGCGGCCTTAGGCATGTGCAAGCCGTGCACCTGCACAGGGCCGCCAAACCCCATGGTCGGCCACGCCAATATATAATACCTTAATATAATAATCCTCTTAGGATGGATACATATTTGCGTGGCGGCCCCTGGCAGGGATTTGGCGGCCTCTGGCTCTATTTCACTTCCAAACACCCTGATCCCCCCTCTTCACTGGCCTCCGTGCTCCGCCCCACCCGGACCCCCTCTTCCGGGGCCCCCTACCTACGCTCCCTGCCCGGGGGCCGCCTTGAGCCTAGAGCCGCCCCTGCTGCATGCCACTGGTACAAGCATTCCCAGTCCTAGCTCTCGTTGTACAAGTCATCGTTTTTAGGTACCACAACACACAGGATGGACTGATTTGTTGATTGAAATAGAAGACGGGCTAGAGGGCAGAGTGACAGTGAGTTATCTGGTAACCATGGAGAACGGGTCCAAGAATCTACAGATGTGTTTTAAATGAGGCTCTTGATTAGTTTGTCTTCCCTCGTCTGCCTGTGACAGCACTGGGCATACCTGCGCTGAAGCAGTGCAGCATTCCCTGCTTGTGCGATCACATATACTCAGTGCTTAATTTGTAAAAAATTTTTAAAAAAACACGTGCCAGGGCTTCTCTGAAGGCCACTGCAGCCTGCAGCACCCATACCCTGCCAGCGCTGCCAATGGCAGTACCAACATGACACCTAACCATCGCACTCCTAAGTGTGACAACTCAGACTACTTCAGGCCCCACAAAGCTATAATAATGGCATGTGAGGTTGGTATTATTCATTTTCAGTGTATATTGACTTAATAAACATGGTTGTTGTGCTCATCTAAATATTAAAAAGACAGCGCCACCATGTGGTGGTCTGCAACTAGAGCCGGCATTGACAATTAAGTGCAGGTGCTCAGCACCAGAACACACCAGCACATATTAAGCACTGCATATACTACAGTCAGGGGTTTGCAAAGATTCATCTGCTGGAGATTTACTTCCAGAAAGAGCCTCTCACACGTAGACCTGTGGGACCTGAGAGCTCGGGGCTGCTGGAGACGGTGCTGAATACGGCAGTGCTCACAGACTGCTCTTTCACGTGCTCGTATTTAAGGGACATGGTCTCCTTATGGATAGAAGTGGCATTAAAGTAAAAGCCTCCTTCATATACCCGGGGTTACCATTTCATTTTCTATCAGCATGGTATCCATTAGAGGGATTTCATTTGACAAAACATTATCTTGTGCACTAGTTCAATAGCGTCAATGATAATAAACAATGTCTACAAATCCCAAAATGCAGTGATATGTTGAATAGAAGCAGAGTATTTGAAGCATACTAGGCCCAATGTACAACAATGTGTAGTTCTCATGGGTCGCGAGAAAAACAGGAATAAAACAGAAGTACTCCTTTAAAGAATGCATAAGTAGAGATCTCATGTTTCCACAGTACTTCATTTGTAAAAAAAAATAAAAAAAAAATAAGTGCCAAGGCTCTCGGCAGGAGCCCACTGCAGCTTGCTGCTTGCACCACACATTGACCCTGCCAACGCTGCCAATAATAGTAGCAACACAACTACTTGCCATCACACTCCTACAAGTGCGACAATTTGGACTATTTCAGGGCCCCAAAGCTAGAAGAATAGCTTGTGCGGCAGGTAATAGTCACTTTTAATGTATGTTGAAATAATAAGTAACTGTTGTAGTCATCTCTAAATTAGCCAGACAGCGCCACTTTGTGGCAGCCTGTCACAAGCGCCGTGTTCACAATCAGGCCTATGGCAAGCACCAGAACCCACCAGCTCAAATTAAGCACTGTAGTTTTCGAAGTACTTGTCACTCAGGTTTGTTGTTTGCATTCTGGCACTCGTAGTCCTGATTTTAAAATGGGATAAACATGACTACAAATCCCAGAATGAAACGAATGAACCTGGACAGGGTGAGCTCCTCACACATTACCTATGAAACATGCGTGCACTGGAGTAAGGCAGGAGTGCTAAAGGAGTAAGTCCACCCACTCCAGATACATTCTAGTCTGTGTGGCCCAGGGGTTATAGTAGCTTGACGCCCACTCCACTGCCTATGAGAAACAACCCCCCATCAATGTGACGTTGCCTATGAAGCCCAGGGCATCCCGGGTGCCCTTGGCTGAGAATAACCTGCGTTCTGTCCTTCAAGGTCATCTCGCCCCCTCACTTGTAGCCAGAGATCAGTAACCATCCGCCGCTGAACACGCACTCTATTATCTTAGATAAACAAAGGCTGGGTTTACAAGCTCTGCTTCCAAATGGAAGTACCGCGGTTCCTCGATGTTTCTTCTTTTTTCTATCCCTTTATTTGTGTTTCGCCTTCCATCCCAGCCCTGCCTGACATATGTCAGCTCCGAATGCTTCGCCGGAGATGTTCGACATCCCCTCCGAGCTGCTCCCGCCTGTCGGCATGAGTTACACGTTTTAATTTTAATTAAGCAGAGCGGACCGTGACCGGGGCCGCGGAGGGTCTGATGACTGCCGCGGGCGGGCGGGGGGCGCAGCTGGGAAGGCGCGCTGCCTTGGTTCCCGCTGCTCCCCGGACCTCCCACACCTGATCCCTGGGCCTCGGGGCTCTCGGCGCGGCTCCCGCCCTTGGAGGGCCGGGGAGGTGTGGGAAGAGGCCGCGCCGCCACTCCCAGGGCAGATAAGGACGGATACACCGAGGCTCAGCGTCAGACTGACGGCAGCGAGCGTGGCTGGGCACAGAATGTGTGGTGGGGGTGGCACAGGCTTCTGGGTGGGCTCTGCCGCAGGGCTTTAAGTGGGCCGGGTCCAGCCGGTGCTCAGCACCGGCAGTTCTAAAGAGCAGGTGCCGAGACGGGTCCGTATCGGGCTCTCCATTTTTACCCTCACTCTCAGGGTAAAAAAATAATCTTAGCTCTGCAGCAGCAGCACCATTCGCAACCTTTGATTTAACTTCAAAGATACTCGTTACAATACTTTCACAGTCTAAGCATTTCAGAATAGAAGCATTTTCAATGCTATGTACAACGAAGCCATAGTTGTTGCTAATTTATCTTATGCAACTAACAACCATTGGCAAAGTCAATAACATTGGCTTGTTGTAGTTGTAATGTTACTTGATGTATTTTACACTTGGATGCAATGATAGAAACAGCAAAATACCAGTCGGACGGCACACTATGCTAAGCACAGATTTATAGCTTATGTGTTTTAAGTCACGCCGTTAATTACATCGGCCACGCCCCTGAGAGACTTCCAGGTTTTTTCATCCCACTTACAGCCCTGCTCTGCCCCTTTCTTTCCCCCTTGTTTCCAGTCCAGGGCTTTGGTGTTAATGGATGCTGCCCTCTTGGTGCCTTTCCATTGACCCAATTTAACTAATAAACCTAACAGCAATAATGTAGGAGCCGTGGGTCAAGGAGTGGAAGTACTGTCTCTGATGACGTGCGGCTCGGAGTGCGGTGTGGGTACCACGGGGCTCGACGTCCTGTGGGACACCTTCTGCCAGTTCTAAGCATTCCCACAACAGCACTTTGTATTTTACAAACTTGTACTTTCACTTTCAACACCGCAAGTGTTTACATTACCATCGCAGTACCAGCGTGCAAGACATGTTAACCTGCTAAGTCGAAAAATGTGAGAATACATGCTGCATCATAAAAGCATGCAAATGGTGATACCCTTGACATGAAGTTGTTTGGCTGATGTGCAGCTAACAAATGGATCTGTTACGGGTGACACTTTAATAGAGTCCTGCACAGTGCTTAATTTGTAAAACAATAACTGCCAGGGCCCTCGTCGGAAGGCCACCGCAGTTTACACCACACGATGCCCCTGTCAGCACTGCCAATGACAGTACTTACACAACTACTAACCATCACCCTGCTACAAGTGACTATTCAGACTGTTCGAGGCCCCCAAAGCTTCAAGAATGGCTTGAGTGGCAGGTTTTAGTTGTTTTTAATGCATATTGAATTAACAAACAACTGTTTTTCCGCTCATCTTTAAATTACACAAACAGCAACACCATGTGGCAGTTGTCATAAGTGCAGGTTCTGGCAATTAAGTGCCGGTGTTGAGCACCGGAAACCCCCAGCTCAAGTTAATCACTGATCCTGGCTTTTCATCCAACAAGGCATTGCATTAAGGGGCTCTAAATGTTTTGCTTACATTGGCCATAAAGTGGTGATACAGCTGGCAAGTACTCATCATTATACAAGAAGCCCTGCTTGCAACTAAGAGTTATCGATACTCTCCACCCAAATGAATAAACTCCACCTGAGCATTGCTGAAACTCCCACTTTCAAAATAAAGAAGTGCAGGTACCCAGTTCTGCCCTTGATGAGGGTCTTTCATGGAATGCTTCCCAAAGAATAAGAAACCAACGATATAATGAAATGAGGGACAAAGGAAATGTACTTTCCTGGTGATGGTTTCTCTAGCGCATTCCTCTGCAAGAGACCGCTTAGGAGCGCTCACCAACAGAGGAGCGAGCGCAATGCGTCCCGTAGGTGCAAGGAAACACGGGCAAACAGCAGCAAAAATGGCTCCCCTACTTCCACAAACCTCCAGAAATCCAGGAAATCCTCAGGAACCGCCATCCGTGTAGAATAATCGGCAGCGTCCAAATTCCATGAATGCTCTATATCCGGTTTCCCGCATAGTGTCCGAGTCATGTGGGGGGTGACTAGCGCTATGCATGTCGGGAAATGTAGTTTTGAATGGTTGAATACTGCCTGATTAACCCTTCTAAGAGCAGTCAGTGCGTAACCGGCTGTGGGGCCTGACAGTACATCCCCCTCCCGGACGACACTGACTGATATTAGGCTTGCTAGGATACCTCTAGTGAAAAGCTGTTACCAACCGAGCAGCATGCAGAGCCTCTGCTGGTTCCCAAGAGTTTTTCTCTGGGCCGTACCCATTCCAGGCAATGAGATACCACAGTTTGCACCTTCCCAGTTTAGAATCCACGATCCCCTTGACTTCATATTCAGGATCCTGCGGCACCCAAACAGATATAGGCAGTTTCTTCACCAGACAGTGTGAAGGATTTAGCAGAGATACATGGAAGACTGTGTGAATGTGTAACTGTGCCAGCAGTTTCAGCTTTACCGCCACTGGATTGATGTGTTTAACCACTCGGTAAGAACCTATAAATTTGGGGTTAAAAACACTAAAAACACTATGTCTTTTGAATCTTATGTGCTTCGTTGACAGCCATACCCACTCCCCTCTTTTGCAGGTGGGACCAGGTCTACAGTGTTGTCTGCCTGGGCTTTGTACCTTTCTTTGGCTCTGAGTAAATTGCTACGTGTTTCCAACAAGGTTGAGCGGATGTGGGACAGTCTCTCACATACATCTGGGAGTTTGTTATTCTGACTAGGAAGAATCAATGGGGTGAAACGAGGGTGAAAACCGTAGGTGCTAAAGAAAGAAGTGTTGTGTAGAAGCATGTTTGGCGCTATTGTACGCTACCTCAGCTACCCATAACCACTCCACCCATGCATCTGTGTTGTTGTTAACGTAACACCTGAGGAACTGTTTCAAGGTTTGATTAAGTCTCTCTGTTTGGCCATCCGTTTGGGGGTGAAAACTTGCTTAAAGCGAGGATTCTATCTGTAATTCTGAACACCAAGTTTTCCAGAAGTGGGCAGTCAATTGGGCCCCTCTGTCCAATACGATTACTTTCAGAAGGCCATGGAGTCGGATCACATTAGTCAACAACAGTCTTGCCAAAAGACCCCCATATGGACCTTGTTTGCAGGCGATAAAATGCCCCATCTTAGACAAGTAGTCAACAATGACTACTATCGCGGTGCACCCTTGATCCTTGGGTAACCCTATGATGAAATCCATGGAAAACCTTTCCCACGGGGTATCGGGTGTGGGCAAAGGCTGGAGAAGCCCTTGAGTCGGCCTGTGGTCTATTTTCATCTGTGCGCAAGTGGAACAATGTTTTACACATAAAAGAATGTACGGACGTACTGTCAGCCACCAGAATTGTTGTAACACCTTCTCCAGAGTTTTCTTTCCTCCAACGTGACCTGCACACGGGAGGTCATAACACCAAGTGAACACCATTCGCCACAGATTTGTGGTAGGGACTAACAACTGTTGGTTTCTCGTGGGGAGGCCTTGGCAAATCTGCCATTCATTGTGGAATTTCAACCATTTTCTCCAAGTGAAGGATTGGATCCTTTGTTTGGTTTTCTGTAGGAACTCATCGGTCTGTATGGTACATAGCATTTTGTCAGGGTCTATGATTGACCTCTCAGTCGCGACAGATGGATGCGTTGGATTTTCTTGCCTCATAAGAGCGTCTGCCTTCTTATTGTCTTTACCGGGTTGAAACGTGACAATGAAATGAAACTCGGCAAAGAACAACATCCAGTGGAGCTGGCGTGGAGTGAGATGTCGTGCGGCTGGCATGAACTGGAGGTTGCGATGATCAGAGTAAACCATCACTTGATGAGTTGCCCCCAACAACCAGTGTTTCCACTCCAGAAACGCATCCCTAATAGCCAGTAGCTCCTTTTCGGAGATGGTGTAGTTCTGCTACGCAGGATTGAGTTTCCTGGACATGAATGCAATGGGGTGAAGATGTCCTCTTGTTTCGTGTCTTTGGGATAGAAACACCCCTACAGCCACTTCGGAAGCATCTGCTTCAACGATGAAGGGCACTTCAGGATTGGCATGGGTGAGAACAGGGGCTGAAGTAAAGGCTTTCTTGAGAAGATCGAATGCCATCTGCGCTTCTTCTGACCAGAGAAAAGGGGTCCTTTTCCTAGTCAATCTGGTGAGAGGGGCTACCATGTCAGAGAACTGTCGAATGAACCGCCTGTAAAAATTGGCAAACCCCAAAAAGCTCTGGATATCCTTAACGTTCTGAGGGCGTGGCCATTCGGTGATTGCCTTGACTTTTCTCTCAGCTATAACTTGACCCGAAGGAGTAAGCATGACCCCTAAAAACTCCACAGTGGTCAGGTGAAACTCGCATTTAGTTATCTTGCAAAACAGGTGGTGGTCTTGTAGCGCAAGCAAAATGCTTCCTACATGTATCACTTGTTCTTCCTCATTGAATGAATAAATTAAGATGTCGTCTATATATACTACGACAAAGTGGTCCAGGAAATCTCTGAGAATATCATTGAGAAAGAACTGGAAGGCTGCGGGGGCATTACACAGTCCAAACGGCGTAACCAGATACTCAAACAACCCATACTGCGTCTTGAAAGCCGTCTTCCATTCATCGCCGTCACGCATTCGGACCAGGTGGTACGCCCCTCTGAGGTCCAATTTGGTGAACATTACAGCTGTTTTTACTTGTTCCAGAAGGACTGGGATCAAGGGAAGTGGATATTCATTCTTAACGGTGATCATATTCAACGCTCTATAGTCTATGCAACACCTCAGATCCCCATTGGCCTTTGGTATAAAAAAGAGGGGAGATGCAGCAGGAGACCTTGAAGGGTGAATGAATCCCAAAGCTAGGTGCTTATCCAAATATTTCCTTGGATCTTAATTCTCTGGTGCGGTTAAAGCATATATCCTGCTGCAAGGTATCTCTACTCCCGGGAACCAGATCGATCCTGCTGTCATAGTCCCTGTGTGGGGGAAGCTCTTCAGCCTTGGTGTCACTGAATACATCAGCATATCTCCCACAGCACTTCGGTAGGATCACGTTCTTTTCAGCTGCTGTGGCGATGTGATGTTGGGTGGCTAATGGTTTGGACGGCCTTGTGAGATGCTGGTTACACTGGGTCTGGCAGTAGGTGGACCACTGGGATAGGGTCTTGTTAGTCCAGTCTATGATGGGCTCATGATTTTGCAACCAGGGGAGACCCAAAATCACGCCATACTGAGGAGCTTGAATGATATGGAACGATAACCATTCATGATGGTACCCTTTGTAGATAAGTTCATGTTTAGGCGTGATGTAGCTGATCGGGCCTGACTCCAAGTCCTTGCCATCCACAGCATAAACCCGTTCTGGGGTGGATTTGTGGACGAGCTGTATGCCGAGCCTCTGTTCTTCTTTTCTGTCCATGAAGCACCCTGTGGCTCCGGAGTCCACCATGGCCCTTATCTGCTTGTGCTCCTGGTTGATTCGGATATCCAAGACAATAAAGAAATGTTCTGATTCCATAAAAGTATAGTGATTCACTGAAGGGATCATACTCATGCTTGAGGTCTCCCCTTCTTGTGCCTTCAAGCTCTGAAGCTTTCTGCTTCTTTTTCTGCAGCTACTGCCGCTATTTGCCCTGGTCTAGTACGTCCGTACTTAGGTTTGACGGGACAGTCACGAAGAAAATGCCCTTTTTCCCCGCAATAGAGGCATAAGCCTTGTTTGCGTCTGTGGTCTCTTTCGCTCAGAGTCAAGGACGCCCTCATCGCACTGATCTCCAGAGGTTCCGACTTCGTATTGCTATGTTCCATAGGTTAAGCCCGATCAAACTGCGGGTGTATCTGTCTTTCCGCCTGTGATCCCCCTTCCGCTCTTTGAGGCGATGGTCTACGCCTAGTAGGGTCAGCTCTATGAGGGCTATACATGTCTGGGTCTGTGGGTCCATCTGGGCGAGGACGTCTTTTAACTCATCCTTGAGTCCGTGATAAAAAATGGCAGCTTGTTTAGACTCATGCCAATCTGTCTCTGCCACCAATCGTCGAAAGCTGTTTAAATAAGTTATCAGATCCGTACTTCACTGTTGAATTTCTAACAGGTCCTTATCAGCAGAGAAAGATTCTGCTCTGCAATCAAACATCTTTTCAAATTCTGCTTTAAACGCATCCCAATCATAGAGCAAAGGGTTGTCTCTTTTCACTATGGTGACTGCCCACTGTGCTGCCTCTCTGGCCAAATATGAGATTATAAAGGCTACTCTAGCCTGATTGGTAGCAAACATCTTTGGTTTACAGTTAAAATGAAGCAGAGCCTGGGTCATAAACACCTGTACTTTCTTGTTATCCCCATAAAACCTTTCAGGAGGGGCTAACCGTATTTGTGAAGGCATTTCTACCACTACCGGAAGAGGTGCAGGGTGTGCTGATTAAGTATGGGCGGAAAATCCGTTCCGCTCGCGGATTTTGCGGATTTTCGGTAAATTCGTAATCCGCGAGATTCGCGAATTTCCCGCAAAATCCGCAAATCCGCGAGCAGCGGATTTTATGGCTTGCTCGCACTGTTCGCGTGAGTTCGCGGCTTCCCAGTTCAACTTCGCGCCCCGCGAATAAGCGCTAAATTGCAGAAATACGATCTTAGCAAAACTGAAACTACTTACCAGGTTCAAAAGTTCAAGCTCATCATTAGTAGCCATTTCCTGTAGTGCTTCCTGAGGGGCCCCTCCAGAGTTCAGTGGCCTACTTGCAACTATTATGTGACCCTGCTCTGACCCTGAGAATAGTTACACATATGCCACAAAGGTCCTGAATTACAGCTAAGGGAGACAAGCAGGAGCCAGGCTGGAAGTTCAAATCCAGTGACACATTAATCAGCCCCTAATTCATTATTGTCAGTTGGGGCAGGGCAGGTGTTGTAACAAATTTTGCAACAATGAAAGCACTTAGCAAGTGCAAAAGATCACTAATCAGGAAGCACTAAGGAAGCAGGTGCAAGCTAAAAAAATATTCTGTGACACATTAATCAGCCCCAAATTAATTCAGGTCACTTGAGGCAGGGAAGGTGTGCTTTGCTTTGCCACAATAATGTACACTGGACAACCAGAGGGTGCTGTGATGAAACAGAGGGTGGCATGGGTGGGCCAGAGGGTGGCATGAGTAGTCAGAGAGTGGCAGTGGTGACAGAGGGTGGCAGTGATGAAGAAGAGTGTCCCAAACAGGCTGGACACGTAGAAACAACAAGTTCGCAAAACTTGCGACCCGACAGGTAAGTTCGCGTTTGCGAAATTGTACAAAACCCTCGCGAACTGGCAGAAACTCGCGCGAACACAAAAAAAAAATCTACAAATTCGCTGATTTTGCGGATTGCGAGTTCGCAAATCCGCAAAATTCGCGAACGCGAGATTCGCAAAATTTGCCCATGCTTAGTGCTGATCCCCCTATATCAAATGGGTTTCTTTGCATCCTGTCTACTCTAGCTTGGAGAGTGGCTGTTTCATTGCGTGAAGCAGCGAGATTGGCCTGTACTAGAGCTAGGGTTGCTTTGACATCCTCTAGGGTGGCCATTCCTGATACCAGCACAACCAGGAGGAATGAAATTCATGGGCCGATTATTCTGTCAGGTTCCACCTTCCTAAATTCTCAGGGTTGTGCTGATGCTCAAAGGGGTCCACCTCTCCACTGCCCCAAGTCCGGAATACATACAAACACGGACTGGTGAGATAGTCAAGCGAGGGAAGGAAATGGTAGGGATGGCAGGGAAGGAGATCTGCGAAGGACACAAGAACACACAGTCAACACCCAGTTGTTTGCTCAATTAACACCTTCATATAAGGCACACAGATATATGAGTAACTGTAATGATTGTGTACCCTACCTGTAAAGAGAGAGAGTGAAGGGCGATTGCAAACCTCCAACATGGAACTAGTAGGAAGATCGAACACACATTGATAACATGTTCTACATAAGAAATACCATCCCACTCTATAGCAAACAAGGGAGAAGAATTCTCTCTACCTACCCCAGGGTACACGTGGATCAACATATAATGCAATGCTGCCACTTCCGGGACCCCCCCCCCCCATTAAATCTCTCTTCTCTCTCCTAGGAAACGAAATACAACGAACAATCGAAAAGTGAGGAAATAAGGAACAGCAGAGGTACAATCACTACTTGTCAACTGCTGAAAACGAGGTAGTGTTGGCAAGAACAATAAAATACTCTGTTCTCCAGATATAGAACAAACTGCCTGCAGTTCTTCTGTCTTAATAATTCTGAAATAGACCGTAAAGAAAGTACTGCCCTTGATGAGGGACTTTCATGGAATGCTTCCCAAAGAATAAGAAACCAACGATATAATCAAATGAGGGACAAAGGAAATGTACTTCCCAGGTGATGGTTTCTCTGCCATGGACAAAAGGTGTAGACAGCTCTAGGAGCCTCTCGTGGCCGTCCTCTGCAAAGAGACAGTGTGGAAACTGAACTGTCTCCTCCAACAGAGGAGCGTAAGTAATATAAATTACCCCACTGGGCGCTAGCGCGTTCTTCTGCAAGAGACCGCTTAGGAGTGGTTTTGCCAACAGAGGAGCGAGCGCAATGCGTCCCGTAGGTGCAAGGAAACACTGGCAAACAGCAGTGAAACCACAACAATCCTCAAGGGTGCTCAGCTACCCTACTCCCACAAGCCTCCAGAAATCCAGGAAATCCTCAGGAACGGCCATCTGCGTAGAATAATCGGCAGCGTCTGATTTCCATGAATGCGCTACATCTGGTTTCCCGCATAGCGTCCGAGTCACGTGGGGCGTGACTTGCGCCAGGAAATGTAGTTTTGAATGGTCGAATACTACCTAATTAGCCCTTCTAAGAGCAGTCAGTGTGTAATCGGCTGTGGGGCCTGACAGTATCTATCTATATATCTATCTGTCTGTCTGTCTGTCTGTCTGTCTGTCTGTATGTCTATCTATCGATCTTCCTATCTGTCTGTCTATCTGTCTGCCGATTTCTGACTTTGTATTGTACTTTCTGCCTTTCGGTGTGGGTTGGGATGTCTAAAACCGGATATTGAAAGGTAATTTTGTATAGATGTTCTATACCTAACTCCACATATATGTACATTGGTGATATATTTATCTTAAATGTAAGTAGATATGGGGTTAACAATAGCAAAACCATACCTCCTAATGGATGATCATGGGATAGTTGAACAGCCCACCAAGAAAAGTAAGGTCAAAAGACACTCACCAATCACCCATAGGTAGACCCATCAATCTGGTGGACATATCCAGACGAGGAAAGTATGAAAGACTCGAAAGTGGAGACTGGGAAGCAGTGCTTAATTTGAGAGGATGGTTTCCGGTTCTCAGCACAGGCTTCTGACAGTCTACCACAAGGTGGCGCAGTCTGGCTAATTTAGATATGACCACAACAACAGATACATATTTTTTCAATATACATGAAACATGACTATTTCCTGTTGCCCAAGCGATTCTTATAGATTTAGGGGCCTGAAATAGTCTGAATTGTCATACTTGTAGGTGTATGATGGTTAGTAGCTGTGTTGTTATTGTCATTGGCGTTACAGCAAACAAATTATGGACATAATGCTGACAATGCAAACAGTCTCCCCCAGTCAAAAGATCAGGGTTAAATCCATAATTCTTTTGCCCACTACGCCACCCCAGTTTGGACCCAGCCATATGCAAATCAGTCTTAACCCTGTGCCCCATGGGAACGGTCCAGAGTGAACTGCCAGGCCAGGTCCTCCCTGGACCGGAAACAAGCATCCATGGACCGGTTTCAAGGTATGTCATCCTTCTTCAGCTAGGCTAGCTTTAATTCAAAGGCACAGTGAGCAGCAGACCCACGTCTGCACAATCCCATCCCATTTAGGGCAAAAAGTGTTACAGCAACCAAATGGTGGACAGAATGATGAGCATGCTGGGGTATGTGAGGGTTCTTGCACCTTATAGGAGCATTTCCCTTGAATGTCACCTTGGTCAGGAACGCTCCTCCCTTCCCATCATAGGAAACGCATACCTTTTTGTTTTCACAGTTCATACCTTTGGGCTTGTGTGCTGGGCCTCTTTTGCCCCCAGTCCATTCTTGTTTTTTATTAGCAATAGAATTGACTCATGAGTGGACCTTGAAAGGGAAAGCTCCTCCAAGATCATTCGAGGAGAAAAAGGGAAATTGCTCTTGACTAGTGTCTCTGAAAATTGGACACATAAGCCTTGTATGCAGCTAATGTTTACAGATTATAATTGCAAAGGGTTTTAGGCCCGATGTGACTAAGTTATGTAAACTCCTATGCAGAACTTCACATTAAAGGCTTGAATTTAAAAGTTGTCTCTGAATGCTAAGACAAAACTTTAGCAAGTTCAAAAGGAGACTGAATTACAGAAGGGCCTTTGAGGAAAAAAGGCTGTACTAAGAGAACAAACAGTTTCAGCAATGGACAGTTTTCTGACTAGTTTACATGTTTCTAGCAGATGATTTGGGGTGAAACATATGGAAGCAGCAGACAGCCACTCACAGAAGCAGTTGATGCATCCTCCAATGAGAGAGCCCTTTAGATGGTCACTAGATTAGAACTTTGAAGAAACCCAAAAGCAAGGTCATTTTTGCGATATAATAGGACCAAAATATTCGTGGAGCAAATAAAAAAAATTGTGAGCAACGTTTTGGCAAAAAAGGCCCAACGAAGCGTATAGTTGGCAACGTTGCTTGATGCAATGCAAATACTCAACTGCAGCCAAACTCAGTGTTTTTAATGCTCAGCTCAATCTGTTGAAGTCAGGCAATAAAACACACTTGTTTTTAAATGCTGACTTCAGACATTCTCTTTAAAATGTTTTATATCCTTTGGCAGTGCATGGTAGGACTCCAAGTGGTAATGGTTTTTTTCCCTTACAAGGATTTGTTGGTCTCTTTTATTTTATGTTCAGGTTGGTAGAGCTCTCACTGCATCTTTATTTTATTAATGTTTGTGTGATTCGGGTTAGAATTTGCTATGATGCCTAAAAGCAGTTTTATGTGTACGCTCAACAAGGCCGTGCTTGCGTATTATATGTGACGTGTAAATTTCCTATCACTCTATTTCAATTTTTATTGCTTGTCGTCCAGAAATTGTTTCAAAGTGTGCTGCTCTTCTCGACCAATTCCAGGTCTTGCAAGCACCCAATTGCCAGTGCATCATGCTTACTCGAGTCCTCCGGCTAATGGTGGCCTTTCGAGCGAGTGCCTAGCAATTTACAGCATGGCGAGAAGTGTCTTCTTCACGCCGTTCGACTCATACATAATAACTATAATTTCTCAAAAGAAAGCGCAAACAAGCATTGAATTGGAGAATTTGCTTTTACTAGTGACAGATCTATACTGGTCGTGTGTGCAGTTTGGAACTACTTCGCCTTATCACCAACGCCGTAATGTAAAGTGAGTTGCAGAGTGTAACCATCCATGAAATGCGAAAATGATAGCATGAACATTTGTTATAGCTAAATCTGTTGGCATCTAAAATGTCAAAGAATGTATCTTCTTGCGAGCCGAAACAAGAAAGTAGTAGCTGGAATACACAAATTGGCCTAAGCAGAAAGTAGCATGACCCATAGAAATCAGTTATTGATATTTCAAAAGGGAGGCACACCTTCTCCCCAGGGGCCATGCTGTCTCCTAAATTAGCCAATACATGTGGGCTTATGCTCAGTTTCTGAGGAAGCAGCTGAGCTGTCATTTGTGAAAGACAATAGTTACGGAAAATGCTTCAGAAGCTAAAACGAGAGCACATTTTCTATAAATTCACCCCGTCTTCCTTAGCTATGTGAGAACAAAGTCTGATAATCTGAGTAAACAGACACCTCCAGCAGCAGCCGCAACGTCCTGTCACTTGATTCACACAGTGCTCTAATGAACAACTAGAGCGCTAAAATTCTGTATGTATGACGAAAGTGTGGCACGTCTGAAAACCATCTTGATGGAATCAAAACTGTTAAGGCGACTGCAGTAAAATAACAAAATGGGGGAGTTCTTTTTGCTATAGAAATGATGGTCAGTGTTCTAGAAAGCTAAAATGAGAATGCAATTCCCATGAGTTCTCAAATATCTTCCTCATCAATGTCAGTAAAATATTCTGAAATGCAGAGAGAAACACGTGCTTCCAACAGCAGCAGCAGTCTAGTAATCAACTGCAGCTTCACCCCAGAGTTCTAATGAACAACTAGTGTGCTAACATTTTGTATTCAAGACAATAGTAGGGCACTCCTGAATGCCATTTTGCTGAAATAGTGGTTGAAGTAAAGCCTTTCCTGCGAAGCAGGCTGAAGTAAATGAGCAAGTATTGAGATGATAATGCGGATATGAAACCAGTGGGTTAACAGCGTGAGTGGAGAAATGGGTTTTTAGTTTTCTGAGGCATAATTCATTTTAAAAGGACTATCAATAGTTAAAAAGAGAGATATTTGCAAAACTACAGCCCCTCTTTTCAACATTGTTTACATCGTTCTCTCCAACCTCACTCCAGGCTCTCCCTACCTGGCGGCTGTACTCTCTTGTCCACCTGGG
Source organism: Lissotriton vulgaris (assembly GCF_964263255.1). NCBI lineage: Eukaryota > Metazoa > Chordata > Amphibia > Caudata > Salamandridae > Lissotriton > Lissotriton vulgaris. Next base: position 101,917,627 of record NC_141700.1, read on the forward strand.
CACATCCTCAAACAATGCCTCAATGACTTATTTCAAAACCTTTAAGGAATGCACCATTTTTAAAATTCTTGCAGCGCTGAAACCCTGAAACCACCTCAATGACCCTCTACCCTACAATTTCTTCATTGAGATCAAATCATTGATTCTCCCACTCTGGACCTAGATTGTAAATGCCTCTCTACTTCAAGGCACTATCCCTGACTGCCTAAAGTTGGGGCAGGTGTCCCTATCTTAAAAAAACCAACGGCAGATCATACTGATCTAAACAACTTTCGCCAGATCATCAACATTCCAACTCTGGTGAAGCTCCTTGAAAAATGTGTGCACATCCAACGCTGTAACCACATTGAACAATTCTGCCTTCTGGACAATTTCCAATCTGGCTTCCACCTGGGGCACCGCACCAAATCGATTATTACACATCTAGTGAACGATGTGCTAAAAATATTGGATTAAAACGAATCTTGCTTCCTAATCCTCCTTGACCTATCTTCGGCATTCGATACGGTTAAGCATGACTTGCTAGACTTACTGGAACATAGAGTGGGATTATCAGGGTATGTCCTAAACTGGTTAACCTCGTTTCTCCAAAACAGAAGTTAAAGATTCAAGGTTAATCAGTTCCTATCTAAGACCACTCATGTCACATCAGGGGTCCCCCCTCTCACTCACTCTCTTTAACTTGTTCATGGCGCCCTTAACTGAAATTCTGAGTTTATCCAACATCCACTATCACATGTATGCTGACGACATCCAATTATACCTGAAAGTCTCCTCCCCTTAAGATATCAGATTCCTCAACTTAATTTTGTGGAAAACCCAAAGCTGACTGACAGACAACCACCTCAAACTAATCACTCTCAAAACCGAATTCCTACTAATCGCTCCACCCAACCAGACACCCATCATTGAGGAATAGTTGAAACAACTAACAGCCCTCAACTTCCTGCCACAAGTTATTGATTCAGCGAGATCACAGTGAATAACTCTCAACAAAAACCTCAATATGCAGAAGCACATCAGGGCTGCCACCAAAGGAGTAAACCTCCAAATGAACATCTTAAGAAATTTAAAACCTCTCCTCCCCCCAATGATTTCAAGTTTGCAGTACACGCCCTAGTAATTCCAAGGAAAGACTAGGGAAGTGCAACCCTCTGTGGCCTGCCCATGTCAAAAACAGCTCCTCTAAGGGCCTTCCCTAACTCTGCTGCAAGACTTATCCTTATCATGGGATCAAAAAGAAACAAACTCATCACCCCTGACTTAACATCCCTGAATTGACTCCCTTATGAAGCAGAAATTCAGTTAAAATCGACTCTTAAAGCCCTACACTTCAATACCACAAGATACCGTACTCAGAAGTTAGAGCTGTCTGGCGGCTGCAGATTTTCCAGGAGTGCCTGCACCCTACTGCCGAAACCACAGAGATTCTTTAAAAAAAACTACAACCGAGCTTTCTCTGGGATTGCCCCGAGAATTTGGAACTCCCTGCCCCCTGAAACCAGACTGAATCCATCAACTGTTTATTTTAAGAAAGAAGTTAAAATACTCCTCATGAACAAACCTATGCCATAGATCCTTGGATCTTCTCTCCCCGTACCTCTCCTGAATCGTCAATTACTCTCATGACTGCTGCTCACTGTTATTGTTTTCGTTATTGTTTTTCTTATTGCTATTGTTTTTGTACTATCGTATCCATTTGTATCTATATATCATGGCGATCCCTCCCATTCAGTTTCTAAAGTCCATGTAATACTTCCAACACTTCTAGGGTGGGTGCATCGTTCGTGAGGATGGTCTCAAGCAAGATTCTCAAAACTCAGTATTCCTTGGGAGACCATCCTCATGAACTGTGCACCCAGCCTAGAAATGTTGGAAGTATTACATGGACTTTAGAAACTGAAGTATTGGGGTAACCGCCAGAACCACTGCACTTTGAGGTGTTACCCATGGGAGTCATGAAGTTTCAATTTGGATTTGTGGATGAGTTCGGCAGCCCGCCAGAACCGCCGCATTCAGAGGAGGACTCATGAGAATTGACTAAGATGTATTTGCGATTGTGGTGAGGGGCGCTCTTGCAACGATAAATTATGCTACAGCAACATGTGAAATAGCTGATTTTTACCTGGCAGGATTAAGCGCCTTTGCTCGAACTACAACAATTGATGTAGATAACAACTGCCTCTAAAGGAGATAAGGGGCTGCTCATACAGAGCGTGATTGAATACGAGAGGGGGCCAAAGGATTTATGCCATTTTGGGGCTGAACGTTATTTGAACCACTGACTGATTCCCTTATTACCCATTATGGGTTGAGTAAGTTATTGTGTTATTTAATAGCCAAAATCAGCCGGTGTGGTGATATGCCATACATTATGATGCAGCATATAAGATGCTGGGCGGAATGTGGTATTTTATCTGAATGGCGCAATCCTCTCTTACTGCCCCAACCCTCCAATAGGAGCAACCTTTGGGTACTCTAAAAGCTATGGTACACTCCTTATTTTCTGTGTATCAGCGATTGAAAAAGGCATGAAAGCCGAAACGCGGCTTGCTGAATAAATTTGTGAATTTGGAACAAGATTGTGCCTGCGAGTGTCTGTGATTTTATCTTTTCCTCAGGGAGTCTGAGTTGTGTGAATATTGTGTGAGACCATCCTCACGAACGGTGCATCCACCCTAGAATTGTTCAGCAGTATTAGATGAACCTTGAAACGTGGTCAAAACGCGTTGCCCCTATCTGCCAAGAAAATACATTTTACCTGCTGAAATTGACTGTGTTGAAATCTGTTTCGCCGGATCTTTATCCTGGAATATATATATATATATATATATATATATATATATATATATATATATATATATATATATATATATATATATATATATATATATATATATATATATATATATATATATATATATATATATATATACATATATACATATACATATATATATATGCATTATCATGTGTGAAGATGGGTCACTGTACCACAATCTGACTGCTTGGTTTGTTTGTTCCACATTGCAGGACTTGGTGTACTGTGCCCGAGGTCTCGTGGTTGGGATTACAGCGACATTGATCATCGGAGGAACTTTCCCTGTCTGCTTTCTACATCTATGAGTCCCAGCCAATGAGAACACTCGGTGTATTCAAACAGCAGCCCCGCGAAATGAATCACCATGACACATTCAGCACTTACCTGGCACTGATGAGGCACACGCCGAAACGCGTCTGCCAGACGCTGTAATAGTGGACATCGCGATGTTGGCAAAAGTGCACCGGTGGCAATAAAACTCAGTTTGGCAACACGAGCATGTGTCAGACCTGTTTTAACTGAAAGCAGGATTGGAGGAGTATATATATATATATATATATATATATATATATATATATATATATATATATATATATATATATATATATATACATATATATATATTTATATATATATATTAACGTTTCACAAGTGTCCACACTTAGGATGCACTCCCCTATGGCAACTTTCGTTTATCCCAGCAGCAGCGCAGACAGTAAATCCATAGGCAATATCACAACAAGCCTTACGCGTTTCAGATACTTCCTGTATCCTTGTTCACAGGCAGTGAGCAGAAGAAAAATACAAGGCACAAAGACTGCTGTTTAAATTTTGCTCCAATACCTTTATTGGCCTCAGGTGTGGCCTCAATACTGCAATGCCTCATGGGAGCAGTAGTCTTAGATTTACGCCATGATTCATAATACAATCCAATCTGCTGCTCGAACATAATTTATGATAATCTCGCCATTAGTGGGCCTTCTATGGAACACGTACCACACTGCCAAACATCTTAGCCATACCAGAGGTCCGCTGTTAGCTCGTATTCAATCGAGCCGCTGGTCCGCTTTTCGTGCGGTGGTGCATCCCCACGGCTGGACTGCTGTGTTCAAAATTAACGTTTCACAAGTGTCCACACTTAGGATGCACTCCCCTATGGCAACTTTCGTTTATCCAGGCAGCAGCGCAGACAGTAAATCCATAGGCAATATCACAACAAGCCTTACGCGTTTCAGATACTTCCTGTATCCTTGTTCACAGGCAGCGAGCAGCAGAAAAATACAAGGCACAAAGACTGCTGTTTAAATTTTGCTCCAATACCTTTATTGGCCTCAGGTGTGGCCTCAATACTGCAATGCCTCATGGGAACAGTAGTCTTAGATTTACGCCATGATTCATAATACAATCCAATCTGCTGCTCGAACATAATTTATGATAATCTCGCCATTAGTGGGCCTTCTATGGAACACGTACCACACTGCCAAACATCTTAGCCATACCAGAGGTCCGCTGTTGGCTCGTATTCAATCGAGCCGCTGGCCCGCTTTTCGTGCGGTGGTGCATCCCCACGGCTGGACTGCCGTGTTCAAAATTAACGTTTCACAAGTGTCCACACTTAGGATGCACTCCCCTATGGCAACTTTCGTTTATCCAGGCAGCAGCGCAGACAGTAACTCCATAAGCAATATCACAACAAGCCTTACGCGTTTATATATATATAAAGTTAAAATCTTACATAAGGGACACCAAAGACTTTTTGACTAAAATCCAGGAGCTAACATGGGACCCTGGATATCTGCTTATGGTTTTAGACATCACTAGTCTATACACTCGTATAGACCATAGGCAGGGTCTTGAAGCTATCAAGCATGCTCTGGAGCAACGCCAAATGAAGTTCGCTAGACACAACGAAATGATCATAGAGTTCATTCAATTCTGCCTGACACACAACATTTTCCTCTTCGAGGATCAGTTATACATACAAACATCAGGGACGGCGATGGGCACCTGCTTCGCCCCCAGCTACGCGAACATTTTCATCGGCTGGTGGGAGGAGCGCGTGTCCAGGAGCTGCACAGTGGGCACAGACACAGGGCATGTGGTATGCTGGTATCATTATATCGACGATTTGTTTATTGTTTGGAATGGAGGGATGGATACAGCGGAAGAATTTATCAGAGTTCTTAACATCAATGACCTCAACCTGCACTTCTCTGGTTCGGTTAGTCCGGTGGCAGCGGAATACCTGGACCTGAGGGTGTACGGTGAGGGGAACCCTCTTCATACCACCCTGTATAGAAAAGACAGTGCTGGCAATTCGACACTCTTTGCCAGCAGTAGTCATCCTACCCAGTTGAAAAACAGCATCCCCTATGGAGAACTATTGAGACTCCGTAGGAATTGCTCTAAGGACTCCGATTTTGAGGCGGCTGCCTCGGAATGTCTAGCGAGATTTTCCATAAGGGGTTATGGGAACACCTTACTGAAAAACACTCTTAAGAAGGTGAGGAAGGTACAGAGAGTTACAATTTTGGCCACAGATGATCCTACTGTGGGAAGAAATAGAAAAACCAACAAAAAGAATGGGAAATTCAGACTTATCACCCCCTATTCATTGGGTGCTAAGGATTTGAGAGCAATGCTGAATAAAAACTGGCATATACTGAGAACTGACAGTGTACTTAAGGATGATTTACCCACTCATCCTTTAATCACTTTCAGCAGGGCGAGATCACTAGGTGACATGTTGGTCTCGAGCCACCTAGAGAAACCAAGTCCTAAAACCAATTCCTTGAAACAACTAGCAGGGTTCTTTCCTTGTGGTCACTGCAAGGCATGTACTGGTAGCAGACGAGTGCTATCATACATTATACCTGATACTGGTAACCAAGTGCCTATTAAGCAGTTTATTACATGCAGTTCCCAGTTTGTAGTCTATTGCCTAATCTGCCCGTGTGGCTTACGCTACATTGGCAGCACCATCAAGGAACTCAAACTGAGGATCCTGGAACATCAGCGGGCAATCGAGAAAGTAGACATTGCATATCCGGTTTCCCGGCACTTTGCAGAAGAACATGATAAAGACCGCACCAAACTCCGATTCTTTGGATTGGACATTGTTCCACCCAATGCAAGAGGAGGTGATCGGTTAAGGAGACTCCGTAGATTGGAATCAAGATATATTATAGATCTCTCTACTAAATATCCAGGAGGACTAAATAGTGGTGAGGAACTGTCATGTCATCTGGGTAAATAACATCACATTTATGAGATACTCCTGTAAAAGGCCCTGCTTGTAAACTGTCTCTCAAGTAACATACTGTATATATTGTATATATCGTATTTAGGGAATACTAAAGCTGTTTCCATTTGACGTTGGGATGAACTGAGCTAATTTACCTGCTTATAACATTTTGTTTCCCCTTTACCCTTTTCTTAATCCTTTCCAGTCCCCCTTCCCCTTCCTACCTTCATTCCAATTCCTTACCTTTCCCTTTACTACCCCTATTCCAATTCCTTCCCCTTTCCTTTTCCCTCTTATCCCTCCGCTTATCTTTTTTCCCACTGCACTATATTTACCACTCTTATGGTGCATGTGGGGTGACGTGTAATGGCAGAATTGTAATTATGTAGATATGTATATATTTATATGTGTATGTACAGACAGAATTTGCCAATAAGGGATAATGATTTGATTAGAAACGATTTTTCTATTTGGGTTTTAAATAATTGAAGTTAAAGTTCATTTTGACAAGCCTGATGATGAACTGTGATATCCCTTTGAGACCTTGGCTATTCTGGACATTTTGACAACGCGTGTTACACGTCAGGTCATATCCTTTTGGATGATTTTCACCTTTTGATGAAGTAATTTCTGATGAATTATTTTTTGATTAACTTTTCATGAATTGCTGTGTTATTCTTATTCTGTGTTTTTTGGCTTGTATTGATTATGTAAATTGCATTGAGCACTTTAACATAGGACACTAGCCGATCCACGGCTTTATTTCAACGTCAAAACTTACGGATTAATCGAACCATATCCCTGTATGGATAGAACACCTTTCCAATATGGCGCCCACAGTGGTACACAGGGGTGAAGTCCTATGTTCATGTCAATGCCTATCAATTATAATACTTAATGGGTTGTTTGTAAGTGACGAGTGACACACTGACGAAGGCTTACGCCGAAACGCGTCTGTGCTTTTCTGTTCCCTGATTAAATCACCGTGAGAACTCTTGGTCTATGAGTGCTGCCTCTTTCTTGCAAAACTGAGAAGAGTTTCGAGCGTCATATATATATGAGAAAGGGCGCATGCTACTTACAATTCCCGAGTGCAGCGTTCTAATTTTGCGAGAATTTTTTTTATATATATATATATATATAAATATATATATATATATATATATATATATATCCTCACATCGCAGGTTTGCCCAAAGCGGAGAGACCACAGGAGGTTTCACGGTGAGTTTGTATTCTTTTAATGTAAGCTTGCCAGCAGCTTCTGCAACAGTAAAATTATCCCATATTTTGCAATAGCCAGACGCGTTTCGGGACATCCATAGTCCTTTCTTCAGTGGCTTTAGTTAAAAGGAAACACTCACTACAACAACCAGAAGGCTGTGCATACGGCCGCACCCTCACAGGCAGGTGTTTATTAATTGATTTAGTGCGTGAAGATAAAGTGCTTCCTGTTTCCTTTTAACTAAAGCCACTGAAGAAAGGACTATGGATGTCCCGAAACGCGTCTGGCTATTGCAAAACTTTGGGATAATTTTACTGTTACAGAAGCTGCTGGCAAGCTTACATTAAAAGAATACAAACTCACCGTGAAACCTCCTGTGGTCTCTCCGCTTTGGGCAAACCTGCGATGTGAGGATATATATATATATATATATTAAAGCATCCATGAGTTAATTGAGGAAGCACCTCATGAGGTACCTGTTAAACCATTAATCTCTCCAACCACTCTGTCCATATAATTCATTAGACAGTCAAAAAGTGCTAAGAAAAAAACTAGTGAACGATGCACTTACACATATTGCTACTATATACATATATTCTGTGTCTAGAAAACAAGGGAAGAACATGACACCCACAGGAATCTGGACATTCAGTATCATAGATGCTGAGTGAAGACCTGGCTCTCCAATTAAACAGCCAGGAGACCACACACCTACCCACCTGCTGAAGCACATGGACACATTCACAGGTGATTGGTGTGCCATACAAATCATCATGACATAAAATAGACAACAAAGGTTCTGTTTACAATTTATTCAAAAATAATAAGTTACCTGACTACTGTTTATTCATCAAATATAAATACATCAACATACGTACACCATTTCGTATGGGAGTTTGATAATTATATTTAAGTATAATCACGCATTTATGATTATGAATTGATGGCATGGGCCACATACTCCACCATGCAATACATCATTTGTAGACTTTAATAAACAACATAAAAATTGTTCCTAACTCAAACCTATCAATAGTTACAAAACAAAAAAAACTCTAATTATTGCTGGGCTGTGGCAGACCTTTCCAGATGTTTACTGTTCACCTTCCAGATGCCGATGGCTGTATTCAGTTGTTTAGCAGGTACTAATTGAGTGAAACTTTCGCCTGGACATTATAATAAGGCTCCCTATTTTCCAATTTTACTGAATTTTACAGATAAATACAGACAGAAAACATTCATTTTCTTGTCCATATTTATTTTTAAATGTGGATAAAAATGGAAATTGGGTTGCTTTTTGAGTAATTTAACACCATGCGCGCTAGCGGAATTCCGCTCGCACGCTGGGTTTTGCGAAAACGCACTTTACGTGACGAGCTGGGCTCGTCATCAGCGTGCGAGGAGGCTATGCCATGACGAGCCCAGCTCGTCATCAACGTGGAAGGGGTTAAAAACTGTCTGCCAAGACTGCCAGGTCAATAGATGTGTGGATTGATAGATAAGGATGTTGAAAAAGTAAAGAATTTTAGTAAAGAGGCTTTAACAGGAGTAGATTGGCACACCGTTGATACGGAAACTAGCATATTTTCATATAAGTGCACTGATTTACCTTCTGCGGGTGTTCACAGCACTGAAACCTGGCAGACTTACAAGCATGTGTGCATATTTATTGGTTAAATAAATGTGGAAATATACTTATTTTAGCTTAATTTTTCCACAAAACCCAAAATAAATATGGATAGATACAGATAAAATTTGCAAAAAAAATGTGGATAAATACAGACGGAAATGGCAAAAAAATAAATACCATAAAACCAGGAGCCCTAATTATGAATGTCTATTAGTATACAAGATTGTGATTAAAGGTAATGGAGTGGCTCAGGGCTAATAATACCTGCTCCAGTATTCCAATGCTTCTTGTTCTGTTCCTCCATGTTTCTTTTAGAGCGTTCGGCTTACATTGGGTGGAATGTTCTAATATCACTGTAGTTCTTCCGCCTCGACCTATACCCGTTGTTAAAGGCCAGTTACCTCTTTATATGCCGTCACCTGTGCCTCAGGCTTACGGCTCAGGTTCAGGCTTTTAACAACTGTTATAACAAAATTCTTACCATAAACTGTCGACTGAACGCAATCCTTTTCTCCCCTCATCGTACGCTGCCACCTAGTCCATTCTTCTTTTCCATTAGCTATGACTCTGTTTTCTCCATCTAGATCTATCAGAACAACAATGTTCTGAATTGCTGCATTACAGCAAGTCCTTACTAGCCGAGATCTTTCATTTATTGTACACTTCTTTTTCTAATTGCCCATAACATCCTCAAAGTGCAATTGCCTAACTCAATTACTCTGCATTCACCCTGTTTTACTCCCTTCTTACTGTTGTCCCCATGTTTCACTTATTGTTTATCGCTTTGTGTCGTAATCTTGCTTTTTTTGTTTTTGTTTACCAGTATGGAGCTCTGATACCCTTGGGTCATGAACGCGCAATATACAACTTTAAATAAATAAATAAAAATAACCAATGACTCTATGTTAAAATCACACTAAAACAAAATAAAACTGTCACTATTTGTGCTACATTTTGCTGCATAATTTGACATTTTTTCTCCTTTGCTGGATATGTGGTTAATTTAGCTGTATATTCTCTGGATTTGAGGCTGATTAGTGGCATGGAACCATACAGATTCAGGAAGTACAAAGCCCACCTGGGCTGAGCCCCATCCTGGCTAGGTCACAGACATAGAGAACATGTGGATAGATTTATTTAAGGCATGCTGTACTGTTGCCGCTGCTGTGTGCCTCCCAACCCAATCGAAAGTCGTCTGTGAAACACCGTCGAAATGTTTTTATTATTTTATTTTTTGGTAAGGGAAAGACCGGTCTAGAATTTGAATGTGAGTCAGTTTGAGCCTCTTTGAAGACGGTGCTGGGCTCTCAGATATATTTGTCATACACCGGCGTGAGCTGGCATTTGCTTATCCCTTGTGGCTGTCTAACCCCCGCCGCCCCTTGGGAGACGGCTGACAAGAGATCAGATATTGGCGGGAAACTCCACACCTGCCACATGCGCTGAAGCACCGCGAGGCTTTATCTCGCGCTCTGAGCTGCCTGTGACAGGTGCAGCGCAGCCGGGAACCTCAGCCTCGCGGCCGGCGCTGCACCGGACGGAAACCTCTTGTTAGACGTTTGATAAATGCCGCCTTTTTCTTTTAAATATTCGAGCAGCAAACAGCGCCTGTCTGGGTTTAGCTACGGCAGGACACCATGCAGCCAGTGCAGTGCCACGGGGCACAATACATCTTTTTTATTTATTTATAAAGTTTTATATAGCGCGAACATGACCCATGGGGGTATCAGAGCGCTTTACAGTACACTGTTATCACACAATTTTACATATAATTGGAAATCGCATGCAATACAAAAGAGGTAGATATTGGTGTTTGGATACAATCAGTGGCAAAAATTAATCAGAGAGTTAAAGTTTTAGGATGTTAATTTGTTCATTAGAAACATTTTTGCTTCTTTTTTGAAGGTGGTAAAGGAGGAGATTCTGCGTACATCTGGGGGAAGGGTGTTTCAAATCTTCTGTGCGATACCTGAGAAAGCTCTGCACCCAGTTCTCTTTTTATGGAAGGATTGAGGTTTTAGTAGTAGTGAGCTCGAGCTTTGTGAATGTCTGCATCCTCCCGACCGCTCCAGCTTTTGTGCTAAATAGCTGGGGGTGTTGCTATGTAGGGCTTTATGTGTCATGCAGGCGATCTTTAGTTGTATTCTCGCCTCGTAGGGTAGCCAGTTCAGAGCCTTCAAGGCCGGGGTAATGTGGTTATTTCTTTTTATTCCGTTGACCAGCCTGGCCGCAGCGTTAAGCGACGCCCTGAGCGGTGCTAGCTTGTATTTTGGAAGACCGCATAGAGTGGTGCTTCCATAGTCCATTCTCGGTAGTACTAGTGCTTGTACCGCCATTTTTAGATCAGTCTGTGGGAGGAAGGGTTTAAGTTTCCTTAGGATACTCAACTGATAATTGGCTCCCTTGGTGGCATTGTAGATTTGCGCCTGCATATTTAACCCCTGGCATGCTGCCGCGATTCTGCAACTGTGCGGCACATTCCGATCGCGGGTGCAGTCATGACGGTCAGGAGCCGTCATCAGCACACGAGCACTGTGTGCCATGACGGCGCCCGGCCATCATCAGCATGCAAGGGGTTAAATGTTTGTCCAGGGTGACACCCAGGGATTTTGCAGAGTCAATGACATGTGGGGCGCAATCAAAGGAAGTTAGATGCTTCAGCCATAAGTCTATCTTGGGTGTGTGATTGAGAGGGGAGATGAGGAGGAATTCCGTTTTCTTGGTGTTGAGCATGAGGTGGTTGCCATTGAGCCAATTTTGGGTATTATGATTTTCATGTATAGTTGTGTGTCATCTGCGTATAGTTGATAAAAAATGTTTTCAGAATTCAGCGCATTGGCGAGGGGTTCCATGAGTAGATTAACAAGCATTTTCAATGCAATAGGTCGCTTATTAAAAGTTGGTGCTTTTGGCATTGTAAATGACACTGTTTTTTAATTATATTTATAGTTTGCAGTGGAGTGCTAATTTGACATATATGCAATTACACCACTGCAGGAGACAATCGGAAGAGCAGGCAGAGGGGACTTGAAGAAAGAAAGAGAGACAAAAACAAGGGGCCACGAAGGGGAGAGAGGCTGCAGGGGCTGGAGAGATGTGAAGAGAGAACGGGAGAAAACGGCAAGAGGCCATGACGTGGTAGAGTAGGCCACAAGACGGAAGGCAGGGGGTGCACTCTAAGGCAGGGGGCAGAGGGTGCACTCTAAAGCAGGGCAGAGGGTGCACTCTAAGGCAGGGGGCCGAGGGTACACTCTAAGGCAGGGTGCAGAGGGTGCACTCTAAGGCAAAGGGCAGAGGGTGCACTCTAAGGCAAAGGGCAGAGGGTGCACTCTAAGGCAGGGCAGGGGGTGCACTCCAAGGTAAGGAGCAGAGAGTGCACTCTAAAGCAGGGGGTTGCAACTGAAAGGCCCTCTGAACAGTATTTTCACAGTAACACCGGAGCAAAGCGCACAACACTATACAAAAATAGCGCGCAGAGGGTGTCTTGAAAGTCATGGATGAGAAAAACATGCTCCGTCGGACGAGTTTAAAGGGAAGGGTTGCCTCTGTCTACCACAGGGGCTGGTGGAGGCTCTCACAACAGGTGCCAACCTGTGCACCACAGTGAGTGAGTAGCGTCAGCGTGAGCCGTTCTGTAAAAGTGCACAACCAGTGCACCGTGGGTAGATAGCACACACGCACATTGTAGCCTGCTAACACCTTGCCATGCTGTGTATACACCGTGCCCTGCAGTACAACTGCAGGACGCACCCACTGTGGCATTCAACAGCATGTGCCCTGCTGTAAAAATGCACGTCCTCCTCTCTACTGCACAACACACGAGCTGCATGGAAATGGGGTGGACTACACGGCGGTGGAGGTAGACTAGTTTACTTCAACGGGTTAAATGTGCATTGTAAAACCGGGCGACGTGTGCACTTGGCTGTAATGTTCGCGGCCGCTGGTTAGCGGTCTAGTTGGCTGCGCACTGAAGGGTGCGCATACGCGAGCGCATGACGTCACGCGCTCGCATATATAATAAAGGGGGCATGGCCGGCGGAGTGAGTCCGGACCACGCGGAAACCAAACTGTGTGTCCCGAGGTTTATTGCCGCCGCAGCGCTACTGCCACCATGCGCTTGCGGCCTAACGACTCTACACTGGCGACGAGGGTCTGAGAACCCATGCAGTGCCCCAGAACACTGTGCTTTCTGCCGTGCTCCGAAATGTGGGAGCACTCGGCGGGCCACTACCTACGGTGATCAGCAAGCCTGGCGCGAGTAGCCCGTTCCGTGCCGTGTACTGGCAGAGGGCAGCGACCATGTGCGCCTGTCCCCATGATTGTGCAGGGGGCATCCCTACCCAACATACGGCGTCGCCGATTGGCATGGTGTGGCCCCGAGCGGCAGGGCTGATTCCCAGGCCCAAGAAGAGGGTGTGTGCGTGCAGCCCACTCCAGCGCCGCTACGAGCCAAGGCGACTGGACCGTGTGCCGAGGTGAAAGAAGGTCAGTGCCAGCATGTGGGGACCCAATCAATTCAGTCCAGCGGCACACGTGCAGCACACACCGTCCATTCACGCGATACAACCCAGGCAAAGCCATATCCGTCCAGAACCGGAGTGCCATGATCAAGGGTGATCTAGGCCGTGCGCTAGGCCCCCCCACGTGCCAATATGGCATCAATTCCCGCCATTGAACCATTTGTGGTGGACGGTGCCCCAGCATCCCTAGCGCCTCGCTGGAAAGACTGGACAGACCGCTTACAGATCTATTTTGAGGGTGCAGGCACGGCGAGGGAATGCCGCAGGGCGCTGCTTCTGCACCTGGGCTGGAAAGACATCCACAGAATTTAAAATACCCTAGTGGAAGCCATACCCAAGACCTACATCACACTCCTCAATGCTCTCAATGCGCATTTCGAACCCATGGCTAGCAAAGACTATGAACGGTTCATTTCCGCCAAGCTAAACAGGAAGCTGAGGAATCGCTGGACGCGTTCCATGGCAGGCTGAAAGAACTGGCCAGCACCTGTGGTTTCCGCGACGAGCAAGAGGAAATACGAGGTCAAATAATACAGGGGTGCTATTCCTCAAATCTGAGAGTAAAGATTTTGCAAGAAGACGGAAAGCCGCTGGCAGACATCTTGAAGCTAGGGCGCTCCAAAGAACTGTTGCAAGCAAGAGCGTCACACATGGAAGCGGCTCTCCACCGACCGGTCAAGGCGGAGCAGGTCAACACGGCTGAACAAGTCAATGTCTTCTGACCGAAAACACGCCAATACGGAAGCCGCAAGACAGGCGCAGAGAATGCGGATACTGTGGAGGCTAGCCCCACCGCGCTCAAGACTGTCCGGCGCGAGGGAAAAGATGCAGCTCATGTGGACGGATGAACCACTTCGCGGCAGTATGCAGAACAACTCAGTCCAAGAATGAGGCTGCCCACGCCATAAGGGAAAGTCGGGAAAGTGAAGACATGGACGATGACTCCAACGACTACCCCGTCCATTATGTGTTCGCCATTGACCAACCGCAGCGAAAGAAGTGTCGCATAAGGATACACCAACAGGAAGTGAGGGCCACAATTGACACAGGAGCCTCTATTGAGCTCATGGCGGCGAACGTGTATAATCAGCTAAGGAACAAACTGACTCTGCAGGCAGCAAGAATCAGAGTGTTCGCATATGAGCAGAAGACACCTATTCCACTGATAGGTTGCTTCCACACTGAACTGCAGCATCTGGACTTGAAAGTCCAGACGACCGTCTATGTCACTAAAGAGGGCAGCGGCATGCTCATCAGAGGCAGGCAGCAGAAGAACTCAGACTGAAATCGTTCGCAATGGCCGTGCTGACAGAAGAGCTAGACACGATACTGGAGGAGTTCGAGGACACGTTCCGAGGTATTGGGTGCCTAAAAGGAAAAGAGGTATCACTCCACATTGATCAATCGATCCAACCTGTCGCACTCAGACACAGGAGAATAGCCTTCCACCTCAGAAAGAAGGTCGAGGAAGAACTAGAAGCCCTCGAACGACAGGGCATTATTGAAAAGGTCAGTGGGCCTACCCCGTGGGTGTCTCCAATCGTGGTGGCGCGCAAGCCAAAGCAACCTGGTCAGATCCGCATATGTGTGGATATGCACCTACCCTATGCGGCAGTCAAGAGGGAAAGGCACCTGACTCCCACAATTGATGACATTTTAGGGGAACTAAACGGAGCAAGGTGGTTCTCTAAGATGGATCTCCGGTCGGGCTATCACCAACTGCCCCTCCATCCGGACTCCCGCTACATAACCACATTCTCCACCCACGTAGGCCTCAGACGCTACCAATGTCTCAATTTCGGCATCTCCAGTGCCGCAGAAGTCTTCCAGAATACCATCCGGGAGGTCTTGAGTGGACTCCCGGGTGTCCTGATCGTCAGCGACGATCTGCTGATATATGCCAACTCGATCGAAGAACATCACCAAAAGTTGAAAGGTGTGCTACAGAGAATCAAGGACTCAGGCCTGACCCTGCACCGTGAGAAGTGCCAATTTCTCCAGAATAAGATCAGTTTCTTCGGCTATACCTTATCAGATCAAGGGATAGACCCAGACCCGGATAAAGTGAAAGACATACAGGATGCGCCTGCCCCCTCCAACATATCGGAAGTGAGGAGCTTCCTGGGCATGGTGAATTTCTGTGGAAGATTCATCCCGGATTTGTCAAACCTCACCCGGCCTCTCCGGGAACTCACCAAGTCAACCACCCCCTGGCAGTGGGGCGAAGAACAGGAGATGGCATTCCGGGACACTAAAGCAGCGTTGTCTGCAGACAAGACTCTATCTTACTTTGACCCGGCGAAGCCTACGAACATAGCAGTGAATGCCAGCCCTTACGGCCTGGGAGCCGTGCTGACCCAACGCCAAGGTGAGGATGAATGGGCCCCCATCGCCTACGCCAGTCGGTCTTTAACAGAAACGGAGCAGAGATACTCCCAAATAGAGCGAGAGGCAATTGCAATTCACTGGGCCTGCAGACACTTCCACGTCTATGTGTACGGGCACCCTTTTACAGTGTCAACGGATCACAAACCTCTGATCCCACTCTTCCGAGGGTCAGTATCCAAGCCACCACCCCGGATCAAAAAGTGGATTCTCGAACTGCAAGAGTACTACTACCAAGTAGAGTATAAACCGGGAGTGACAAACCCAGCAGACTATCTTTCCAGGCATCCCCGAGCGGCCACCAACGTGGAAAAAGAAGACGCGGAGGAAACCGAAAAATACGTGAAAGTTGTGCTGGAAAGATAAAGACCCCTACCCAAGAGTCTAGAGATGATCATTGAGGCCACTCGTGACGACGAAGTACTCCAGCTGGTGGTGAGTGCCCTACAAGCCAACGACTGGAGAGCCGTTCAAGCCTCACTGAACAAGAGGACACCACAAGCCAAGACTTCCCTGGAAACATTCCTAAGAGTGAAAGAAGAACTGTTGGTCGACAACCAGGGGTGCCTACTAAGAGGACCCGGGATAGTGATGCCTGAAAGTCTGGCCCAGCAAGCGGTCGAGCTAGCCCAACGAGGACACCAGGGCATGGTAAAGACCAAGAGCAGGCTCCGAGCCAAGGTGTGGTTCCCGGAAATGGACACCATGGTGGAACAAACGGTCAGGGAGTGCCGATGGTGCCAGGCCGCGGGGCAACCCGAACGTCTACCCCCAGTCCTCACAGAAGATAACCCGCAGAGGCCGTGGGAGTGCGTCAGTGCGGACTTCGGGCACCTCCCCGATGGAAGATACATACTCGTCATCATAGACGATTTCACCAAATACCCTGAGGTTGAGGTCGTAGCAACTCTCACTGCCAAGGAGGTCATCGTAAAATTTGAGAAGACCATAGCCACGCATGGCATCTTTGAGAGCGTCAAGACCAACAATGGGCCACCCTTTCAAGGTCAAGAGTTTGCGGAATACCTCAAGAACTGGGGAATCCATCACCGGAAAGTGACCCCCCGCTGGCCTCAAGCCAACGGGGAGGTAGAGAGGTTCATGCGCACACTAAATAAAGTCATCAGAATCGCCCATGTGGAAGAGGCTCCCCTGGAAAGAGCAATGTACAGCTTCCTGAGAGAGTACCGACTAACACCACATCGTACCACGGAAGCAGCGCCAGGTCCCTCCGCCATTGGACTAGTAGTCAGAGACACCCTCCCAAACCACCCTAACTGGGCCCTGAACCAAGTGGACCCACAAAGGACTCTATCCAACAGGGCCCGGTCCAATAACTATGCAAGCTTTCGGCGACGGGTCAAAGAATCAAAACTCCAGGAAAGAGACCGTGTCTATGTGAAGGACAGATATCCGGGGAGCAAATTCCAACTCCCATTCGAGCCCAGGCCGTGGACTGTCACGTCCCGCACCGGCACCATAGTGACAGCTCAACGAGGCATGGAAACGGTCACACGCAACGTATCCTTTTTCAAGAAAGCTCACCCAAGCGCCACAGACTCCCAGGAGCAAGAACCAGAAGAGGAAGCATCCAGCCAACCTGAAGGGCCGAGCAGTCCAGGAAGAGGTGATCGCGATGCCCAAGGCGAGGACGTGGCGGGGAGTCCCTCGACACCTGGGACCCCCAGAATCAGCACTCCCCGATCCCCGGACGATCCCTGGGGTGCCCGAGGATCCCCTCAGGTGACCCCACGGAGGGCACCCACCCGGGGAGAAGCTGCAGGATACGGGCTACGGAGGAACCCGGCTCCATCTTCCCAGCTGGCAGACTTTGCTGTGGGCTGATCACGAACTATCCATTCCTCGTACTGGTAAACGGCCGGATGGCCCTGTTTTCCGTTTTACTGTGATTCTTAGTGACTTTTAAATATAAGTTTCTCTTTTTGTTTAAATAAAGGTTAGAAGGAATGTAATGTTCGCGGCCGCTCGTTAGCGGTCTAGTTGGCCGCGCACTGAAGGGTGCGCATATGCGTGCGCGTGATGTCACGCGCTCGCATATATAATAAAGGGGGCGTGGCCGGCGGAGTGAGTCTGTACCACGCGGTAAACCAAACTGTGTGTCCCGAGTCTTATTGCCGCCGCAGCGCTACTGCCACCATGCGCTTGCGGCCTAACGACTCTACATTGGCGACAGGACACATCAACTGCACAAGGGGCACGTGCACTCTAAAACTGTTAGACACGGGGGCCGCCATTGACTGATATGCCGAGTGGTGCACTTTCTGTCAGACGTGAGGGCGGGGAACAGTCAACTGGGGGCACCGTCGGGAGGGGGAGGGTACCTGTGCACTTCAACGACCTCGTTTCATACCGACACACAGACTCGTCCCCACAGACAGACAGTATGATTGTCAGTGATAAACAAAACATGCTCATGCTAGTGATCACACAAGCCCACACAGTGACGCACTTGTTCTTCTCGCCGACAGAGTTGCATTGTGACAAACACTCAAGTTCGTCTCACAGACATGTAAATTCATATCTTCTGGCAAGTAAGAACACCCTCGCAGACGCTGTAGATTATTCATCACAGGGACTCGAGTTCATCAGTAGAGACACTATGCAGGAATCACCGGCACATTCGTCATCAGAAGGCAACCAGTTCACACTCACAGCCACACAAGTGCATCCTCGCAAACACACACGCACGTTCACCCTCACAGAGACGCAAGTGCATCCTCCCAGACATACAAGTGCAGACACACAAGTGCAGACACACAAGTGCATCCTCGCAGATACACACGCATGTTCATCCTCACAGACACACAAGTGCATCCTCACAGACACACACGCACGTTCATCCTCACAGACAGACACACAAGTGCATCATCACAGACACACAAGTGCATCCTCACAGACACGCAAGTGCAGACACACAAGTGCAGACACACAAGTGCATCCTCACAGACACACACGCACGTTCATCCTCAAAGACAGACTCACAAGTGCATCATCACAGACACACAAGTGCATCCTCACAGACACGCAAGAGCATCCTCACAGACACGCAAGTGCATCCTCCCAGACACACAAGTGCAGACACACAAGTGCATCCTCACAGACACACACGCACGTTCATCCTCACAGACAGACTCGCAAGTGCATCATCACAGACACACAAGTGCATCCTCACAGACACGCAAGTGCATCCTCACAGACACGCAAGTGCATCCTCCCGGACACACAAGTGCAGACACACAAGTGCATCCTCACAGACACACACGCACGTTCATCCTCACAGACACACACGCACGTTCATCATCACAGACACACAAGTGCATCCTCACAGACACGCAAGTGCATCCTCACAGACACGCAAGTCCATCCTCACAGACACGCAGGTGCATCCTCCCAGACACACAAGTGCAGACACACAAGTGCATCCTCACAGACACACAAGTGCATTCTCACAGACATGCACGTTCATCTTCAGACACGCACGTTCATCCTCACAGACAGACACGCCAGTGCATCCTCACAGACATGCACACTCAGCCTTACAGACAAGCACGTTCATCCTCACAGACCTGCAAGTGCATCCTCACAGACACACAAGTGCATCCTCGCAGACACACACACACAATCATCCTCAGACAGACACGCAAGTGCATCCTCACAGACACGCAAATGCATCCTCACAGACATGCACGTTCATCCTCAGACACGCACGTTCATCCTCACAGACATGCAAGTGCATCCTCAGACATGCACGTTCATCCTCAGACATGCACGTTCATCCTCAGACACGCACGTTCATCCTCAGACACGCACGTTCATCCTCACAGACACGCAAGTGCATCCTCACAGACACACAAGTGCATCCTTCCGGACACGCAAGTGCATCATCACAGACACGCAAGTCCATCCTCACAGACATGCAAGGGCATCCTCACAAACACGTAGGTTCATCCACAGACACGCAAGTCCATCCTCACAGACAGACACGCAAGTGCATCCTCACAGACACGCAGGTTCATCCACAGACAAACACGTTCATCCTCACAGACACGCAAGTGCATCTTCACAGACACGCAAGTGCATCATCACAGACATGCAAGTCCATCCTCATAGACACTCAAGTGCATCCTTCCGGACACGCAAGTGCATCATCACAGACACGCAAGTCCATCCTCACAGACACGCAAGGGCATCCTCACAGACACGCAGGTTCATCCATAGACAAACACGTTCATCCTCACAGACACGCAAGTGCATCCTCACAGACACGCAAGTGCATCATCACAGACACGCAAGTCCATCCTCACAGACACGCAAGTGCATCCTCCCGGACACACAAGTGCATCCTCACAGACACGCAAGTGCATCCTCACAGACATGCAGGTTCATCCACACACAAACACGTTAATCCTCACAGACACGCAAGTGCATCCTCACAGACATGCACGTTCATCCTCAGACACGCACATTCATCCGCACAGACACGCAAGTGCATCCTCGCAGACACACACGCACGTTCACCATCACAGACACACATGCACGTTCATCCTCACAGACACACACTCAACTGCATCCTCACCGACACACACTTGCCTCTTAGCAGACAGTATGTCATCAATACAAGTGCATAAATTCATCCCTGTCGTCACAGTACATAATCATTACATGCCCACGTGTTTGCCACCAGACATGCGGACTTGCCCTCATATATTCCCCCTCGTAAACACACCAGTTCATCCTCAGAGCTGCACAAAGTCCGCTCCAATGTTCACCCTCACGGTCAAACAGAAGCTCTCACGAGTTCACGCTGATGGACCATCGAGCTCAGCTCGAGACAGACGCTTGCCTCCACGCACTGTGTGATCATTCTCTCTCAAACACGTTCTTCTTCACAGATGCCCGTAAAAACCCGGCAGAAGTGGTCAAGCACAGCATCGCGTATCTAAAATGTAAAAGTGCTGTACTGTAACACTGCACAATCCTTTACTATAGTACCACAACCTCGACGCTGCGGTACATTGCGTACTTGCATCTTCGGAGTGGGGCAGCCCCAATTCTGTTTGTCCTGTCCCCACCACCACAGCTGCCAAATGTGTGAGGAGGCAACATCAAAATAAAACAGATGCTGCACTTTGCCACAAACATGAACTTTCCCGACTCCCTTACACTGCACAGCAACGTTGCTTGCGTACAATGTTTAGATCTGACGTTGTATGCGTGTATATGCACACGTATGTACAAAGTCCCATTTAAACATTGCTGGTTGAATCCTGACTGACTGTACGTATATGTATATATCTCTATTCACACATGTATAAATACATGCACAAATATATATATATATATATATATATATGCACTTTTCTGTGGCTCAGCATGCGTCCGTGGTCGCATTCGCAGCTTCTAGAGACGCTCCTGTGAAAGCTGTGCCATGCCCAAGTGCCACCGCACAACCTGTGCATGCACTACTGTGAGTGAACACTGTGAGCCCTACTGTAAAAGTGCACAACCAGTGCATCATGGGCAGATCGCACACATGCACATTGTGGCCTTCTAACACGTTGCCATGCTGTGTATACACCCTGCCCTGCAGTACAATTGCAGGATGCACCCACTATGGCATTCAACAACCTGCCCTCAGCTCTGCAGCAAACTTGGAAACCTGTGCCCTTCTCATACCCAGCCCGAATAATGCCCAGCTGCCATAACACACTGTCTGGACATTCTCTGCAGCAAAGGTATAAAAAAGCAGTATAATATGGAAAAGGAAAAAAGAAAAAAATGAACACTGGGAAGAGAAAGACAAGAAAGCTTGAAAAGTAGAGAGAATGTAAAATGTGGAGGCGACAAGGCGCGACAGGAAAAGTATGATTAGGAAACATAAAAGGAGGACAGAATAAATAGGGACGAGCAGCCCACCTCTCTTTCCTTCTTTCATTTAGTTGCTTTTTTGTGAAATAGATCCAAAAAAAAGCCCCGAGTGGTGCGCGCGCGCCACAGCGAAGCATGTGGTTTCAATTAGTACGCCGGTGTCTGGGCACGATAATTGAAACCACATGACGGCCGGTGCGTGTAATAGACACCAATAGGCCGTGGGCGGAGCAATGCGCCCGCCTTTGGCCTATTGCGTGCTCTCTTGGTAAAAAACACGCATGCAAAGCCCAATAACGTGCCCCTAAAGAAAAAGCACACGCCATTCCTAAGTCAGCTTCTGAAACCCCATTTTTACCTACTAAATGTCTTGCGCTGCGCGTGCAGTGCTACGCACTGCAATGCTAGGCGCAAGACCTAAAAAGGATTGGTGATAGTGCTGATCCCAGTGGAACTCCAAGGGTGACCATGGATGGTTCTGATAATGATTGCTTTATCTTGCTTTTTTTGGGTTCTGTTGCTTAGGAAGGAGGTGAACCATTGTAACACTGGACCGGTTAGGCCTAGCCTTCGTTTAAGTAGGGGCAGTAGTTTGTTGTGTTTAACCGTGTCAAAAGCAGAAGATAGGTTAAAAAGTAGTACAGGCACGATTTGTTATGATCTAACATTTTTAAAATGTCATCCATTATGTGAGTGAGTGCAGATTCGGTACTGTGGCCTTGCCGGAAGACGGATTGTTGTTTATCTAGGAGGTTAAAGTTCTCGATGTGGTTGCAAAGTTGAATTTGTACACATTTTTCCACTACTTTTGCCAGAGTGGGGATGTTGGATATAGGGCGATAGTTGTTGAGGTCTGTGGAGAAGGAATTGGCTTTCTTTAGCATAGGTGTAACCTGCCCTATTTTAAGGTAGTCAGGTATGGAGCCTTGCCTCAGAGAGGCGTTAACAATTTTTGCCCATAGGGGTAGAATAGAGGTCTTTATCATTTTGAATACAGATAGAGTTAGGAGATTAGAGAAACGATTGGCAGGGTTGATCGCTAGCAGGGTGCTATAGATTTCATGTTCCGAGATGGGTGAGAAGGAGTGCCTATTGGCATTGTTTTTTGGAGCTTCGATCGGAAAGCTAAAAAGGTCCTTGATCTGTGTGTAAAGCAAAGACTCATGGTCAGTAGTTTGTTGGAGGTATTTCTTGGATTGAATGTCATTTTCAATGGATCTAGTCTTTTCTAGGAAGAATTTGGCAAGCTCGTCGCAGTTAGGGGTAGCCTGGTTGCTTAGCGCCTCTACGTTTGGAGAGTTACGCGATTGATTGTCGAATAGTTTTTTGGGAAGGTTAATGGCTTGGTTCAGCTGTATTTAGCTTTTAAGATGTTTCTGTTGTAAGTATTTCTCAGCGCTCTAAGTTGGTATAGGTGATCAGTGGAGGGTGCTGATTTCCATGTTCGCTCACTAGTTTTAACTTGCGTTGGTCCGAGTTTAGGTTCTCATTGAACCATGGTTTGGAGATTTTGTTGGAGAAGTTTTTTTCTTGGAGGGGCGCTGTGGTATCAAGGATTTCAAGCCTAGTGGCATTGTAAAAGTCTGTGAGATCATGGACGTCAGCCATGTCTGTTGAGGGGATCAGGGCGGAATTGCATTGGGATACCAAGGCGTTGGGATTCATATATTGGATATTCCTTTTTCATTGTTTTGTGTAGGTTGGCTTTGTTTTGGAGTTACCTCCCTGTTGATGGAGAAGAATATGCTGTAGTGATCGGTCCAGTCACATGGGGAGATGGATTCTAGTGATATAGTGTTTGTTTTCGCTGTGATGAGGTCTGATGTCTCTCCCTTGTTGTGGGTTGGGCTGTCGCAGAATTGGGACAGATCCTGGTCTGACGGAAAGGATATGAGATCGCTTACATCATGATCGCCAGTATTGTTCCAATGGAGATTGAAGTCTCCCAGAAAGATCTGCGGCACTTGTGAGTTGGTGTTGGCTGTAATAACTTCTATTAGTTCATCAATGAACTTCGGATTGTCACCCGGGAAGTGGTATATTATGTGAAGTTTGAAGATGTTGCCCTTGTCATCAGAGATAACAATAATAATAAGATAACTGCTGTACTTAACGACCCAAGCAGCTGTGCATCGGCGTCCATTTTGTTTGCACGCTTACTGCGAAAGGATAGAGTGCGCAGAAGTGCAGGCATGTTTTAGGTGATGGTTTTTGCCAGGTATTGTATTAAAATGAAACACTAAGTGCCATGGTTCTCCTCAGGAGGGCGCTGCAGCTTGCACCCCGTTGCCCCTGCCAGAGGTGCTAATAACAGCACCAAAACACTACTAATCATTACACTCTTAAAACTGTGGCAATTCCAGCCCCCCAGAGCTAAACAAAACCGGCATGGGTGGTAAGCATTAGTAATTTTTATTGATTATTGACTTAATAAACAGCTGTCGTCCTTATCTCTAAATTCGACTGACAGTGTCACCATGTGCAGACTGTCATAAGTGCTGGTGCTCACAAGTTCTGGTGCCAAGGCCTGGAAACCACCGGCTCAAATTAAGCACTGATTGTGCTGCAACATTTACATAGCGCTTACCAGCCCTGTGTGGGTCACTGAAGCAATTGTATACCCCCTGCCTACCACTTTGAAGATTCCCGGATGGGTCTGTGATTGCATGTATAGTGTTAGTGTTCTACAAAAGCTATACCAGGGGGATGGGGAAGGGAGGGTACAGGGGTGCGCAAATTTAGAAGGTGCTTTGGTACTTAAAGCAGTCATTGAGAACAGGTTCAACTCACAGTTGGTGCTGTAATTAATGCACCAGGTAGAGTGGCACTAGGACCTTGGGGTGTAGGGGTCCTCTGTACCCCAACTATCCGTGTCTTTTTCAGTACATCTGTGGGACCCAGAACATTTTCCTTGTAGCATTAGGTCTGAGGCACCCAGAAAAACAATTGGTCCAAATCAGGGCTGGCTTTAGGGTGGTGCAGTTGCACTGGACGCTGACCTAAGGAGAGGATGCTGACCTTGGGGGAGGGGCTGTGAATGGCACTTTGTTTAGCAATAATTTATGATTTAAACCACCTTTGGCTGAGTTCCCAGTGTGTCCAGTTTTCAGGCAGCAATACAAAAGTCAAGATCACTCTTGTGATTAATGTTTTCCTGCTAGTGAGAGAGTTCAGAGTTTTGTCTAGTGGCAGTTTTGACTCACCATAAAGTAGTGCAGAGGGTTAATATGCCTGCTGCAAAGAACGTGTGCTGTTCAGATCACAGATCTGTATTTTATGTGGATAGCTGAGTGGATTACTGCTTTTGTCACAGAGATCCTTTTGTTACTGCAGTTCATAAGATACAGCCCTAATATAGAACAGTGACTGTTATGAACCGTCATCAAAGAGCTGCATGCAAACTTCATAAAATAGGTCAGGACGTTCTGTTTTCCCCACCCCGTTTTTCATGATCTGTATTGTCCAGTACTGAGTACCAGCACTTTTTTTATTTTGAGACGGAGAGTACCTGCACTTCTTAACCCCTTCGCCGAGGGGCTAATTCCCCCACGGTGCTGGGGAGTGGGGGGGCGCGTGCAGTGCCGCTGAGCTCGTCACGCTGCACAGTGGCGCTGTGCTCATGACGAGCTGAGCTCATCATGACCACGCCTGTTTCTGTGGAACGCTCAGCACAGCAGGGGAATTAACTCCACGTGTGAGTGCCGCGGCGGTCATGACGAGCTGAGCTCGTCATGAGCACAGCGCCACCGTGCCTCATGCCGAGCTGAGCTCGTCATGAGCACGGAAGAGGTTAAGAGAGACATAATACTTTTAATTGAAGAGTACCGTACTTCTCAGAAACATGCAGGTACTCTGGTACCAAGTACCTGAACTTCTATTTTTCCATTTCAAGCACTGGTCTATTCCTAATGTTGCTGAAAAACTTTTGTTTGGGTAAATAAGCATTCTTATTAGTAATATCAGCCTTTACAAGTGCTTTAAAACAAATCAAATGTATGTGGGAGAGGGGCTATGGAGAGACGAGGAGCACTTTTGCCAGGTGGTCATGAAGGAATCCGAGGAGGTGGTCATAGAGGGGGTGCGCCAAAAATGATTGTTGCACTGACGCCAGCAGCTCTAGTGCCGGTCCCGGTTCAAATAGGAAAAACTGTAGCACTTGAGGGATATAGTACCGTAGTTTTATATATCGTGCTACAAACAAATTGTAGCAAAAAATACCAATGACTAAAATCCTGACAAGTTAAATGTCTATAGGTAGGCGAAGGTTTACTGTGCTTGACTCCGCATATGTTCGCCCTGACGATATATATCATCACGTTGCACAGATGTGGTGTTAAGAACAGTAAATCTATATTTCCCAAATGCACTTAACCTCTGCCATATTTTGGTTGTTTATATCTTTTGCAACAATATTTCTATAGTCGACATTCTGACAAGAACTACATAGGGAGGAAAGGCTGTTTTTTTCCGGCCTTCAACCTATTGCTAATGTTTACCTCAAGGTCATGATCAGTCAATCCAGGGTTGAGCGGTGTGGACTGTGATGGCCAAACTATAACAAGCATTTGCAATGCAATTGGTCTCGCCTTTGGGACCTTTTCCTGGGTGCTGAAACATCTACTGTTCTTTAACATGAAGGGAAAGTAAGCACCAAACTAAACTGTGTGACATGCCAGGTATGGGAAAAGACACACAATTGATGGACGGAATGCAGAACAAATCAAAACATTCAGCCTCAGTCAAGAGATCTGGGTTAAATCCATCATTCTTTAGCTCACCATGCCACCCCAGTTTAGACCTGCAAATCAGTCTTGACCCTGTGCCTCATGGGAACAGTCCAGCCCGAACTGCCAAGCCAGGTCCTCCCTGGACCGGAAACAAGCATCCTAGGACTGGTTTCGGGGTTTCACCCCTCTTCAGCCAGGATAGCTTGATTCCAGTGGCACAGTGAGCCCAGGACTCATGTGTGGGCAGGACTCACGTGTGGGCATACCTGGCGCATTTAGGGCAAGAAAGCAAAAGACACAGAATTGATGGACGGAATGCAGAACAAATCAAAACATTCACCCCCAGTCAAGAGATCTGGGTTAAATCCATCATTCTTTTGCTCACCATGCCACCCCAGTTTAGACCTGGCCATATGCAAATCAGTCTTAACCCTGTGCCTCATGGGAACAGTCCAGCCGGAACTGCCAAGCCAGGTCTTCCCTGGACCGGAAACAAGCATCCTAGGTATGGGAACACATGGAGAGCAATATTGCCTTTCAGCGCGAAATGGTATAGTCCAAAGCTCTGTTTTTAATATAAAATCAGGGCTTCCGGTGGTCATATCACTGAAAATACAAGAGTTGAAAAAAATATTATTGTCTATGGGTTCTCATGGAAGACAATTTCTAAGGGCTGGAATCTAGAGAATGCTTAAGTGGTTCTGGTATTTTACTGACCTCTGCTGGTCGTATTCTATCAAGAAAGGTAAATAGAGGCAGTTCAACAGTAAAAGAGTCCCTAAGCGGAAGCAGACAAGTCCTAGGGCTGATCTCCAGAGCCCACAAAGTACATACACATATAAGTATGTGCTAAAGTATATACAAGAGGTCTCGAATGCTCGACCTAAAAAGTGACAGGCAGGAGTGGTTTGTACCATTGTGCATTTTCAATCTAGGATTGCAAAGTGATAGGTTTCGAAGAGATGGACGGTAATACCAAAGACCAACGGTTAAAAGGGATATTGCCTCATAAATATTTTAAAGCAATTTGATAAATATTGTGAAACTAAGTGAACAGGCCCAGGCCCAAACTGTGCACTGCTGAACCCTCCCACAGGATAAACAGACTCTGGATTCAGCCAGCAGGGCTATTTCACAGGAGGCACAAAAGTACAGATTTAGGTAGAAATGTCTTCTGCATGGCTGTAGAGACCGCACTCCCTTTCTCTGTGTTAGACTCTGTTACATTGCAAGGTTTGGGATATTTTTGTCTCTGCATGGAGGAGGTAGGGCAAGCATGAAATGTGGGTGTGCCTTATTATATGGAATCAAAAATACACAATTGGAGATTCCTGTTTGTGTACATAGCTGTCCAAAATATAGGTCTTTTGTCAGGCTGTCAAGGCACAGGCAGTTTCCTGACCTTTCACCAGAGATAATGATTGTTGGTGGCCTCTAGTGGCTGATGTGCAGCGGGGACATTGTCTTTCATTTTGGAATGAGCACCATAAGATCTCAGCCCTTTCCACAAGAGAGGTCACTGACGTCGGGTTACAGCGTCTAGAGGGTGGGATGCCTTTTTATTTCCTGTGTAATTCAGCCTCCTGGTCCCTGATGAGACATTCATTGCTCGACCCACTCTTTCTGCTGCATTTAGATGACACAATATGTGTATTTAGTTGTCTGGAGCTGATAAACAAAAAGTTATGAGCTGGACCAAACTAACTTCAAGAGAGGTGCTTCTGGAAATACATGCATGTCTGGAAGTCCTGTTTGCAGGAGCCACGATTTTTGAACATAGCAGAAATTGATCAAGCCAAGGATAAATATTGTTTAGTTCTCTACTATGAGTGCCAAGGATTCTTATTACTAGTGCGTGGCCTTACACAGAAGTGTTTTGGGGAGACCTCTTTGTGTGCAAGGCTGAGATCTTTGATTGACAGCCTCCTTCTCAGGTTAGGGTCAAACTTGAAACAAAACTCTGCAAGGAGAGCTGAAGGGTGATTAGGCGAAGGGCGATAATCCCGCTGAATCCAGTGGATTGCTGGCCTTTATCCCTCAGAGAAGACCTACCTGCGGGTGGTTCACCCTCAGAACCTGTGATCCATTAGCAAGGAGGCCCCAGGACCACCGTGGATAAAAAGCCTCCAAGCAACCTGCTTGTGAGCGCTGCACGGAAAGAGTCATTTTTGTGACATCAAGCGCTGTGAGCGGCCCCAACAATCTAATTACATTAATGGTAATTACACTAAGTTAATTACACTGCTCATCCATCCCCGATGAGTCCAAGCGAGTGCCCCAGCAGGCGCGCCTGTGCGTGGTGTCTGCCTTCTCGAGCGCCAGGAGGCTCCTGCTGGTGGGCGCTGCGCACAGCCCCCCCCCCCCCCCCCCCCCCCTGCTCCAGAGATTGCTTTCACAGCGCTGTCAGGGGTCGGGGCACAATCCGGCCAACCTATTTTCCCCTACTGCAGTTATAATTAAGCTAAGGTAAAAGTAGTTCCCCTACAAGCAATTCTGTTGGACTTTTTTTTTTACCTAGCAGCTAAGCATCTTTGCTTTCACTCTGTAGGTGGAAATAAACAGACCAGTTTTACCTGTTTCAAATTCGCCCAAAAATATCAGGCACCCCTTATTAGGAGAGAAACATTTGTCAGCACTCTGTAGGATTTGAGGGGAGTACTTGCAATAACAGCAGCAGACTTCAGGGAATTGCTTTGTTGTCCTTCCTCCCCAAACAGTGGCCATCTTTACATCTTAAGAAGATTTGATCAATTCTACTTGCATAAAAATCCTAATAATGCAAGATTTTCCTGTGCGGGCTGTCTATGTAGCTGAAGCGCGGACCACGCATTTCGTAAACGAAGATGCCCTGCTGCAGTGATGTTTTATGCAGTTTGCATGGCGAATGCCTGCCCACAAGCGACTTTTAAGAAATGTAGGGTGAGATGCTTATGTTAGCAATTGAGAAGGGATTTCTCTACATTGAAAAAATATATGTATGCAGAATTTGTATAGAGTGAAAAAAGGTTTAAAATGGTGTAGAGGGTGCAGATGTACACTGTCCTTTACTGGGATACCTGTGGACAATCCACAGGGAAACTCACGAACATACAGAAATCAATGATTTATGTCTATTTCTGGGGAAACCTCTGAATATAACTCTACCTCAATCAAATCGAGAGTAATAAGACGAAGCTCAGAGTTACTCATGTTCTTGTGCGTCCAGTCTGTAATATTTGACCTACAAGGGAGGAGTATTCATGTCCTATGCCCATTTAGTCCTTCGTCCCTCTAGCAAGAGTGGCACCCGGAGTGCCAGTTTGCCATTTTTGGTGATGACTTCTAAGGGAGTGACCTGGTCTCTAAAACGAGTTGGACTAAAGGCTGTGTAATCATGCCATTTATTTAAAGCATTAGCAGCTGGTAAAAAATATGAAACCTCCACCCACCAGAACCAGACTCAAACTTAAAACCTTGAGATGGAAGTTTCTGTCTCGTCACCTCTCCTTTGAGTTTAAAGCTCCTATAATATTCGATGATCTAGTCCCTGTTCTAGGCTGCTCAGCGACCAACACCCAACATGACGAATTTCTTTTCATAGCTTCTCTAATAGCGAAATCACTTATACTTCAGTCCTGGAAAACCAACCAAGTACCGACCTTTCAGGAATGGAAGGCTAAATTATTACGAACCCAGGGCAGGGAAAGAAAATATGCGCTTAGATCAGGGGCGCTCAAAAAATATGAAAAGTTTTGGAGTGTTTTTGAATTGTAAAAGATACCTTCATAATCACCAGTCTGCCCATATGCACTTTTAAGCACTTTTGCACTTTACAATTACTTTTTGCACTTTATAATCATGTCGTGGACACCTGATCGTTGATTCTTTATTTATATCCATATGCCATGTACTGTACTAAAGCTTTTTACAAATGTATTCTGTAATGATGATCTTGTTTTTATGAACTCTCAATAAAAATAATTAAAATAAATAAATAAATAAATAAAACGAGTTGGACTAAAGGCTGTGTAATCATGCCATTTATTTAAAGGTAGAGGAGCACCAAGGCGGCAGGCACAGTAGCAGGTAAGTGTATTTTTATTTTATTATTTTCCCCTCACCCGACTTTTCCGCCACCCCGCATTCGTGTAGCCCCACCAAACCAAACTTGGAACAGCCATCACCGGTGCCCATGTAAAATTTAAAAGGGATAGATCAATGGCAGATTTTTTGAATACCCACTGGCTATGTAATGAGTTATATTTTGATTCATTACATGTCTATTTATCATACCTGGGTGTCCAAAATATATAATGGGCCTACATTTGACGCCCCTGCCCTAAAGGCTTAGGTCTTTTTTGGCCAATGCAGCAGATGCCATGTGAGCAAAAATAGTACATAAAATCAACTTTCTGTGTTGAGTGACTGATGTGTTTATACATCACAGAAGTTAAGCTCATGGTTATGCCATGACTGAAGAAAGAACCTTAGTAAAATAGTTGCAGCAGTACTAAAATCAAACTAAACGTTACTAGTATAACAGACTACACATCTCTTTATGCCTCAGCCTCAGGGACATTTTGAATCACCTACCAAGCTACCGACCGCAACCCTCTCTCGAAATCAAGCTGTCCGCTCTCTGCCCATTAAGATGTGATACGTAAATACTGCTCATGACAATGGCCATTGTCTCTTGCGACTGAATTGACTAACTGGAGATTCCATTACTATCGGCCTTTTGACAGGTAACAGGTTAAAACAAAAAAGGTCTTCAGATTTCTTTATAAATTACCACGTAATTACGTATCTCTGAAAGTGTTCATCCACTTGGCAGAGCCAAGATGGTTTCAAGTGTTTTCTCCTGGTTGATCGAGAAGGCGGTGCGGTGTGACGTTTCGAGGTGCATAACTTGAAGCTCATTTTTGGGGTGAGGTAGCAAACAATGGAGCTCACCTCTGGCCACTGAAATATAGGCAAACTTTCCCTCCTGTATAAGCCCTGTATGGTAATAGTTTGCACTCTTTGCAGGCCGACAATATAACTTTTAAGGATGCATCGAAAGACCAATTTCTGTGGTCAATCTAACTGCCCAATTGAGGTTCAGAATCTGCCCTGGTTTTTTAGTAGAAGAATGTGCCTCAAGTTTTTTAGAACTTTCTGAAGAGTAAGCATTAAATCTGAAAGCAAATATAGAGCAGGCAACAGGAGACCTAGTAAGGACTGTCAGACCCACCGCTTAAAGTAGGCCAATGTGACGACAATGAATATATAACTTGGAAAATGTCAAAATGTTTCACAGGGGATGGCTACGCGGAAGTATAATGTGAATTGTGAAAAGATTGGGCAAGCACAACTATTATATCCCATGTTCTGTAGGGATAGGTACAGCTACTTGGATTCGCTCCAAGAGACTTTTTTCAGTATGCGAGAGCATTAACACCGCACTCAACCTTCTAAAATTATTTCTACTCCCTGCATGCTCACCTCGGTCGTTGAGGTGGTAGCCACTCCCCTCTAGAGAGCATGGACATCATATTGGGGGTTTCTAGGGGTAGCAGGTGATAATCCAGATTCGGCCAGAGTACATGGACGGCATTTAGGGGGGTCACCAGGGGTCGCAACCGCGACCCCTGTGTTGCCCCATGCGACCCCTGACACTGCCTTTGCGTTCCTGGCCTCAGAGTTGGCAAAACCAGTGCCAGGCACACAAGGGCAGCTCCACTTTCCTTTTTTTGTCAATTACTGATTAAACTAGTCGTGAATATGTTTTTATTACTCACAATTAGTGTAATTAAGAATGAATTACAATTTGCTGGAATGTGACCCTCCCTGGCAGCTGAGGTAAGTAAAAAATGATTTTAAATGTATGTTGTGTGAACACTTGCAGGTGAGAGTGTGTTGATGTGACAAGTGTGTGTATGTGTAAATGTGTGTGTACATTTAAGCATTCATTTGTTAGTGAAAGTAAAGGTTACATTGCGTGTGATGTCACCTCCGCTACCCCTGGAATTTTGGTGAGCTGACGCTCATGCCATGGTACCCAGAGCACGCACAGCAATGGCTACCTCTGTTCTCATTGTCACGCTAGCAGCAGCAAGAACAGGTTCAAACAATTCTCAGAGACCATTTTGCTTTCTATAGGTTCCTATGGCTGAGATACCCGCCACCCCCTCTCAACACACTCCCCAAGGATGGGAAACCGGAAACAGTTCTGAACTTTTGGAAGACGGGAGGGAGTGACCCTCCCGGCCGTATTTATTAAAATATGAAACAAAATTAAAACATTAAAATAACAGTTTCATATTATGTACAATTTCATTACCACATTGCGATGTTTGGCTAACCTTAACATATTCTCTAATACAAAGGTTCTCCTAGCCGAACTAACATCCTACAAAACATTAACTTGAAATTTTGAAATTGTACATCCTAACGTTTAAGGGCCAACGGCAAGGTCGTAACCGGTGTCAAGATCCCTAAACCAGAAATATCCCCCTCACTTGTGAGGGGCGACCGCACAGAGGTGTACCTCAAGTGCAACTACCAATTTCCCTTGACTTGACGGGGGCCCCAATAAACTCGACGCCACTTAAAGGTCGTCCGAGGACTCGTGTGAGGTATCTAGAAGGTAGCGTAGACCCCCTCCCAAACCCCACACAACTTACCACATCTGCCGTCGCAGATATCCTGGCCCCGGGAAATTCCCCAGGAGGGGGCTGTAACCCCTCCTACCCAGGAAGGGGCCTTGACCGCCTTTCCTTTCCTTTCGGCGGCCCATCCTTAGAAGGGACCGCCTACCCGTTGAGGGGCCAATGGCCACCTCCCTCGAGCGCTCCCATCCGTAATGGGTGACGCCCACTCATAGGGATCTTCCAATTAGTGCTCACCGATCATGACCTTACCGCCCGACCAAAATAAATACGACAATTCTAACTAAATTACTAAAATGACTAAATTACTAAAAGACAGTAACAAACAGCTTATCAACAAGCAAGATTACGGATCAACACTAGTGCAGGATTACTTTATTTGAGAACATACTACGAATTGACCATTCTTTATTGCATAATCAAACTTATCACGATCATCATCACAACCTGCAAAAATTAGCGTTACCACATCAAACTTTATTCAAAACCACTCGCTGTCCTCAGGGGCTGGTGGGCGGGTCAAAATTGGCTCTTCGTTCCGTCTCGAGCTCACGTGCAGCGAGGGGGTGCAGCTTCAGAGCACAGGAACAAGAGGATGCGTTCTTGGCTTGTTGCTCCTTTTATCCGTCTTCAGGGCGGGCGTAAACCCGCCCCCACCTGCCCCTTAGGGCGTGGCCGGCCGCGTCAGTGTCTAGGCCAGCCCACTCTAGGGCGGGAAAAAGCGCGCCCCGGCTACGCCGCTTCGGGCATACCAGCCGAGGCTCGCCTCCCGCCCAAAAATGGCTTCCCGGGGGGCTCGTGGTACTCCGCCATACGTTCGGGGGGACCGAATGGTCGCCCCTTTCCATATGGCTGAGATACCCGCCACCCCCTCTCAACACACTCCCCAAGGATGGGAAACCGGAAACAGTTCTGAACTTTTGGAAGACGGGAGGGAGTGACCCTCCCGGCCGTATTTATTAAAATATGAAACAAAATTAAAACATTAAAATAACAGTTTCATATTATGTACAATTTCATTACCACATTGCGATGTTTGGCTAACCTTAACATATTCTCTAATACAAAGGTTCTCCTAGCCGAACTAACATCCTACAAAACATTAACTTGAAATTTTGAAATTGTACATCCTAACGTTTAAGGGCCAACGGCAAGGTCGTAACCGGTGTCAAGATCCCTAAACCAGAAATATCCCCCTCACTTGTGAGGGGCGACCGCACAGAGGTGTACCTCAAGTGCAACTACCAATTTCCCTTGACTTGACGGGGGCCCCAATAAACTCGACGCCACTTAAAGGTCGTCCGAGGACTCGTGTGAGGTATCTAGAAGGTAGCGTAGACCCCCTCCCAAACCCCACACAACTTACCACATCTGCCGTCGCAGATATCCTGGCCCCGGGAAATTCCCCAGGAGGGGGCTGTAACCCCTCCTACCCAGGAAGGGGCCTTGACCGCCTTTCCTTTCCTTTCGGCGGCCCATCCTTAGAAGGGACCGCCTACCCGTTGAGGGGCCAATGGCCACCTCCCTCGAGCGCTCCCATCCGTAATGGGTGACGCCCACTCATAGGGATCTTCCAATTAGTGCTCACCGATCATGACCTTACCGCCACAGGCCGGATAGTTGACCGGCTATCCGGACCCCCCACACACTCCTACCTAAAGGTCATGTCTTAAAGTCCTCAGCCAAGCTATCAGGTCTCCTATGAGTAACTCGTTCCCCACCCGGGACAAGTGAACACCATCCCCCAAATACATACTGTCCCCTTTAATACAACCATGCGAAATAGAATGCAGTGTACTTGAACGGAACAATCTACTCACTTTATTATTAATCTTCCTTACTGAATGATTCAGAGCAGAAACTGAAAGAGCCCCCCGCCACACTTTTCGTGGGATCATATGGGACCATGCAATCGTGCACCCTAGAACTCTTCTCGCTAACCAACTTACAGTGGAAAGCATCGCCTCAAGAAGAAGTCGTCTACCAGCGGTCACCAAATCATTGCCCCTAAGATGTACTATGACTATAGCCGGCGGTGACCTCGTCCGCCCTAACAAACCCTCGAAAAATGATTGAAACTGGTCAATACAGAGCCCGCCCTTTCCGTAGAAGGACACACTGTACCCGTATTCCCCAGCCACGTGAATCATGTCACCTGCTTTGAATACGTCCGCGGCACGCCTCACGTATGAGTGGCCCACGACCCACACCTCCTTTTTCACAGCCGGTGATGTTTGACCGCTGGCTCGGTGTTGGGTCGACTGCATAGTCCGCCCCGCCTCGTAGGCTTGCGCAACTGAAAACCAAACAAAAACAAGAAGCGTGAGTACATCATTACAGCTTCACAACATGTGCAACCGCACATACCTTTTATAACAGTTGGAGGACCAACGCCCCACACGTTTAACTTGTTCGATATTCAGACCCCTGGCTGTAGCCTCTGTAGCAGCCCCTATCCGAAAGGAATGGGTCCCAAACTCGCCGGGGTTCAAGCCCGCAGCAGAAATCGACAACGCAAGCACCCGCTGAAACTGAAACCTCGTCAGTGGGGTGGCGTCAGCGTGTCTCAACAAGGTCCCCCCCCATGATGCCACCCTTTGCGCTAAATATTCCTCTACGCAACTTACCGGGCACATGGAGGACCCGGGAATCCTTTGTATGATTATGCAGTCCCCCATCGCACCCTGATCGGTCTTGGACCTGACAAACGAGACAGTCATTGTCTCGCCTCTGACCTGAACGTGCTCTCGGCACAGTCCCCCCATCACATCCCGCTTGTTCCTCGCCACTAGTTCGCTTACCCGCATAGCCCCATGGAATGCCAGCGCAAAAGCGGCTCGGAATAACACCGTCTCATACGTTGAAGGGAGTACCGATAATAACAGGGCCAGCCTATCCAGACCTATCGGGCGCCTTTCATCTACTCTGCGACCCTCAAGGCGTTGCCACCCACGTAGCGCTTTTTGTACAACGAAAGACGCTGTCGGGTCCTGGATCCCATAAGCCCTTGCCACAAAGGAAATGGCTGCCCGATGCCTCTGGGCCGTAGCCACTGATTTGCCTGCCTGATGTAAAGACAGCAGGAATTTTACTACCCACTCCTCCTGGCCCCAAAGCTCCCCTCTAGCAGTCCCCAAAAAGGACAAATAGGAACGGAACGCCCCTTCATATGCCTTCCTCGTCCTGGGTGCTAAACTCTCTCCCACGAGGTTTCGTAGTTCGGGGCACCGAGAGACCAGAGAGCTTCGGGAAAGGGTGCCGCCACCGGGTCCGCTGTGGGCAGAAAACCCCAGAAGGCCTGCATACGGAAACGAGAAAGGGCATCAGCCGCTTGGTTCATCACCCCCGGCACATGTCTTGCCTTAAATAGCACATTCAATTGCATACACAACAAAACAATTTCTTTGAGCAGTCTCAGAATCCATTTGCATCGTGCCGCCTGGCTATTGATACACTCAACCACGGTCATGTTATCAGACCAGAACACCACAGAGTGATCTCTGAACCCCTCGGGCCAAGTTTTCAGGGCCACCAGAATGGGGAACAGTTCAAGAAAAGCAATGTTACTCGTCAGCCCACCCTCGTGCCACCATGACGGCCATTTTTGAGCCGACCATTGTGTGCCAAAAATGGCACCAAAACCAATGCTCCCTGCCGAATCTGTCCACAGCCCCAGCTCCTCGGAGGACACCGCCGGTTTGTTCCAGACAATTCGACCATTGAAATTCGCCAGAAATGCCAACCAAATGCGCATGTCCTGGCGAACCTCTGCCGAGAGCCTCGTGCGATGATGACCCTCCTTCAGGCCGACCATGGATTGAGCGATCGAGCGGGAAAAGGGGCGGGCCATTGGCATTACTCTTAGGGCAAAATTCAACTGTCCCACCAATTGTTGTAATTGATGTAGCTTAACCTTGGACTCACTAATACACGTTTCCAGGGATGCCCTGAACCTTAGCACTTTGTCTCCCGGTAAACGAAAACAACCTTCCTCTGAGTCGAGCTCGATCCCTAGAAACTCGAGGCAAGTCGAAGGACCCACAGTCTTACCTGGTGCCAATGGCACACCAAAATGATTCATCAAGACACAAAATTCATTCAAAGCCTGACCACATTCCGGATCCCCGGCTGCCCCCAGAAACAAAAAGTCATCGAGATAATGCATAACCTGTTGAAACCCCGTCTTCCTTGTGAAGACCCATTGCAGGAAACAACTGAATTTCTCAAAATAGGCACAAGATATAGAGCACCCCATTGGCATACATCTATCCATGTAATAGTGACCCTGAAACATGAAACCAAGAAGACGCTGATCGTCTGGATGTACCGGGAGCAACCGGAACGCTGACTCGATATCAGATTTTGCCATCAGCGCACCGGGCCCTAGGCGATTCAATATGGCTACGGCCTCATCGAAAGATGCGTACCGCACCGAACACACTTCCGGGTCTATCGCATCGTTTACGGAAAGACCCCGTGGGGCTGACAAATTATGTATCAGCCGAAACTCACCCGGGTCCTTCTTGGGCACCACCCCTAAGGGGGAACAAACAAAGTTAACAACCGGTGGCACATTAAATGGACCGGCGACTCGACCTCGAGCCACCTCCTTCCCAATCTTCTCCTGTACCACGGTCGTATGTTGCAAGACTGATATTTGGTTTTTACATTTCGCTACACCCTGAAACTCCCCCACTGGGATGCGGAAACCATATGAAAACCCGTTCCGCAACATCCCAGCGGAAGCGTGATCCGGGTATTCGCTGAGCCAAGGAATCATTGCCATGGTATCAATCGGAGTAGGTAAAGGCGCCCCTCGGACTATTTCAGACCTGTTTGGCGCCTCCTCTACCCCCGTTATCACCCGTTTTGGCTCTGCACATGGACTCAGGATGGGATGATTGCCCACACCCACCACATTCGTGCCTAAATTTGCATGACCCCTGGGGCCTCGTACATTTACCCTTGCTAAAGTTCCAACAAATCCCCCTTTTACCTGTGGTGCCGTTCGGCCTCGCGTGGTAGTCGTTACTCGTACCTGATCGAAAAGGCGTCCCAGCATATTGGCGGGAGGATTCGCCCACACTACTCCCTACCAATGGCAAATTCAACATACCAGTATCCTCCATTTTTGACCATGACACAGAATCGTAACAATCCCAAGTTAAGTTTTTATCATGTTCTTTCGCTTTTCTGAAAATATTATCGTAACAGAACCACTGATTGCCCCCATATGATACAGAATACCCCATGATCCGTGACTGATAAATCGGCAATTCGGACAGTAACTCGGGCCTACGTTCACCCAGGATGGATGTAAAAATCCCCCACGCTTTGCCCCAATTGCCAATGTTTTCATTTACCTTAAAGGCGGCCATCTTTGCGCGCCAAACACTCGGATGCATGAGTTCCTTTTGGCTCTTAACATGCTCCATCTCATAATGATCGGTAAGCAACGAGAAGATGTTTACATACTCATCTGCCCATATCTTCTCTTTAATAGCCATAGGGACATGTTGACCCAACTTTTCCCTTCGTGAAGGTGCAGACTCATCCCTCGCAATCGGCAATGGCCGCTTACCTGAACCAGAAGCTGTATCTGCGGCTGAGCCTGCCCCAGGTGGTTTTTCTACTGCCGCAGCCGGCGCGATAACTGGCGATGCTGCCTTCGCCGCCTCCCTCGTTTTGCGCAGTTGCTTCATCAACACCCGTGCATCGTCAGCCGTGGCGCCCTCGCTATTTTTACACAACCACGCTGCTAATTGTGCTGCCAGCTCGGGCGGCATATCCTCCCCGGACACGGGGGTGACCACCACGGGAATCGGATTCCCCTCTGCCGGCACCGGAGTCGGCCCTTCGAGTGGGGTACAAGGAACCGGGACGTCTCCCCCAGCTGCTCCCCTTCTGGGCCTCTTGCCTTTTCCTCCCGGAGCTGTTCCTGCCAAAGGACATTTCGGTCCCCCTTCCCCGTCTTTATCCGCCATTCGCTTCTTTAGGTCGGTCACCTCTTTCATAAGAATACGCAGCATCTGGTCGGTAGTCATTCGCTTTCCAACTTTCTTAGGCATTCTCCAACAGAGTATCTGTAAGACAAACAAGAAAGATTAACACGCTCAAAATTGGCTCTTCGTTCCGTCTCGAGCTCACGTGCAGCGAGGGGGTGCAGCTTCAGAGCACAGGAACAAGAGGATGCGTTCTTGGCTTGTTGCTCCTTTTATCCGTCTTCAGGGCGGGCGTAAACCCGCCCCCGCCTGCCCCTTAGGGCGTGGCCGGCCGCGTCAGTGTCTAGGCCAGCCCACTCTAGGGCGGGAAAAAGCGCGCCCCGGCTACGCCGCTTCGGGCATACCAGCCGAGGCTCGCCTCCCGCCCAAAAATGGCTTCCCGGGGGGCTCGTGGTACTCCGCCATACGTTCGGGGGGACCGAATGGTCGCCCCTTTCCATTTCGGTGCCATTCCTATATCCCCTCAGCAGCTAAGAGGAGACTGTTATAGGCATGGCCACTGGAATCATGTGGCAGGGGATAGACAAATTATGAAGCAGGGCTCAAAAATTATGCAGCAAGAAAAGGCAAATTATGCGGCGTAATTCAGCACATTTTATGATAGTATTACTTCATTATTTTGTCGTTTTTACACTTTTGTCGTTTTTACACTTTTTTCGTTTTTATACTTTTCAGGACATTGGTTACACCATATTAGTACCAGTTTAACACGAAAATATAACAATGAGCAACAGAAAGGCGACTAGTCAGCCTTCGCAAAAGACCTTCCACTGCACAGCAACCCATGTCCCTGCATTTTTACTAACACCTGAACCGTTTGAGCTAGGAACTATTTTTTTGTTAAAAATTTGGGATTATGCAGCAGATGATGGATTATGTGGCAAATGCGGCAAATATATAACTATGTGGAAAACTCTGCGGCCGCACAATCACATACGTTCAGTGGCCCTGGTTATAAAAGGGTCAACCCTTGAAATACCATCTGGGACCAAACACTGAAATGCTATTTTCTCTGTCCCTGGCATTTTGGTGAATCAACATCCTTGCTGGAGGAAACTCATTCCTTTTTTTCCTTACCTGAAAGGTTGACTGTTAAACCACAAAACCATGGAGTAAGCCTTGTTTAGCCTGCTGGAGTCGTGCTCCCTTCTCTATTCGTTAGGATGCACTTTAACTCACCAATGTACCCTATTCAAAAGCTCATGACAGACGGTCCCTACGGAGTGCTGACACCCATCTGCTGGACCTCCCAGGTTCAGCAAAAAGAAGACTCAAACGTCAAGTATGCAATTCCCTTTAGATGTGCTAATCTTGCAGACACTCCACATTCATTCACATACATAAAAAAAGATCCAACAGGAGCACAGATGCACAGGATATCGAAACACTTATAAAATCAATTTAATAAAAGCATTCAATCAAGTATGCATCATATTATATATTAAAACATCTTAAATACATAAATAAAAAATGGTTTGGTAATGTCAAAAATCGGATTAAGACTCTAAAAGTCAATCACATTTGTAATCAGGGTGTTATTTCGTGAGAATAAATAGAGACAACACGCAGCAAAAATACAAGTTATTTGTCAGAATGTGGTTCTGTACTACATAAATTTAACAACGAATAAAACGTCAATGTGTTTCGGTGGATTAAGATGAATGGGGACACCTTCTTCAGGACAATAAACATATATCATCTCCTCTCCTACGTGTTTTTCATAGGTCTGGTGAATAACACTCGACGAGTCGCTGTTTCTAATTACGGTAAAATGGAGGCAAAGCAAAGGTTAACCTGTTCAGTATGTATGTATGCCGATATTTGAAACATGCACCTAACCCCTCATAGGGTACATGGGTAGTCTGAATATGCTCCACCACTTATTCCGTACTCAACAACTGTCTGTGGATAATATCTGGTCGATATGGATCAGCGACATAAACCATACAGAGTTGAGAAACGTCCCTTTATTTGCATTAAACGGAGACCTTTTCAATTAATTTCCATTCGCGTAACTGAAAAACAAACGTCACAATACTCTGGCAAGGGGAAGAGGTTCTTCTCTTCTGAATCCTGACAAATATACGCAGTGGTTCGATATAATAACGATCCATAACTCCGGAAAAAGAAGGCCTACAATCGAACCTTTTCCGGATCTGCCCAGATAATTTGGATCTCTCTCCCGTCGGAGATTTGAATGAACCATTGACAAGTGCCTCCAAGAAAGAGGCCACAATGATTTTATGAAAACATTTCCTACCATAGTGATCTGATCAAGGAGACTTCAGGAACACCTGGCAGATTGTCAACGAGACACAGTTATCGAACCTTGGATATTGCACATCTGAAGAGCAATCATGGACAACAAACCTTTGTTGTGGACTTTGCTCCTCTGTTGAGCTGTAATATATGCTATCAAACGGTTTTTGGTTTTCTCAGGACAAAGCTTTTTGTTTATTTTAGTCTTTGTTTTTGCTGCTACTTGATAATGTATATTTATGGATTTGTTTCTCTGTACAGCATGCTGATACCCTTGGGCCATGTTCACTTTATCAAACTCTCTAAATAAAAAAATACACTTCTGCTTAGTTTCTAGACGTTCTTTCGATTTTCCGGGATGTGTCTCTGCCAGAGATTGTGATATGTTGAATGGTATCTTGCATATTTACATTGCTACACTTTTGCTTCTGTTTACACTCATTTCAGTAGACTGTGTCCCTACTGGAATTCCTACTATGAACCGCTCATGGACTGGATCCCAACATTGCACCGCAGAAATCTAGGCTGATTGTGTTTGTGACAGAATCTCATAACAAGGTAACCTTTTAATTGGCTCTATTCAGTGGTGAGGTATGTGACAGACAGCTCTCTTAATGGCAGGAGGTGGTCACTCCAAAGACACATTGGCAGTGCCGTGCCAAGTCCAATGATTGAATTGGTCAGCGGTGTGACTTTGTGTTTTCAATAGTATTGTACTACAGAGATGAACGTTATCTATTAGTCAATACATAAGGGAGGTAATGTATGTATTAAATATACAATTGTATGTGGAAATTGAAGAATGAATGGCTTTAATGTACATTTTAAGGATGTTTCCATAAATAAAAATAAGTATGAGTTGCATATTTGGTGACTCTTTGGTGTAAATTGTTTGCAGAGCAAGATTGCTGAGTACTTTTGACACCGTTTTGGTCTAAAGGAAAGAGTATTTAAAGAGAACGTCTCTGATAAAGTGACAATTCCATACCCACAGCCCTCTTTATTTGATGTTATCCTTTTATTTTAAATGACATTTGTAATTTGACTTTTTGGAGCAGATTAACATTGTGACAGTACTTTGATGCCCCACAATGAACAATGGCGGCTAAGTTCAATAGAATACTGTACCTGATGGTGGAATAGATCCATTAAAAGCATAGTGTTTAGGTGATGCAGAACAGTAAAGGATTGTGTCTGGTATTCTGGTATAAGAGTTTGAATGAAGTACTTTATCTCAATCTGGGGAAGACCTAACTAAAAAAAAACCTGCATGGTTTAGAGGAAGCCAAATTAGAGCAGATTGGGGCCAACTCCACAACAAGCATTTACAATGCAATGGTTTTGCCTTTGTTAAAGTTAGAGCTATTGGCATTGCTCTTGACATTATTTTTATTTATGTTTTATTTTACATAAATAAATGGCATTGTCATTTACAATAGCAGGGCACAGGGAAAGGGGGGCGAGGAGAGACTAAGGAGAGCTGCGGGCTCAGGGAAGTGGGGGCGAGGAGAGACGAAGGAGAGCTGCGGGCTCAGGAAAGGGGGGCGAGGAGAGACGAAGGAGAGCTACGGGCTGTTGTTGTAATGCTTGCATGGATGAGTTGGTGGATGCATGGATGGGTGTATGGATGGGTGTATGGATAGATGCATGGATGGGTGGATGGATAGATGCATATATACAGCCAATCCCTCAACAATTTATGCAATCCACCAACCCATCCAACCAACAACCCATCCATGCATCCACCCATACATCCATGCATCATGCATACATCCATCCATCATGCATCCATCCACCCACTGCGTCCCACTCCGACCCCTCTAAATATAACTCATTTTTTCTGTATATAGAGATGACTGTATTCACTAGTATATGCAGTAGACCTTTCTACTCTAACATTCCTATGTGACTCTTGCAGTACATCTATTCATATCCCTTCCATATGTATATAGAAATATAACGAGAATCAACATTCTCTTCTTTGTGTGACTACATCTAGTACATTTCAATTGTTTTCCTGTTTGTATCTTTTACTTAATGCATGTAAATCAAAGTCCTTAGGTTTGGCAACTGGTTCTTATGTAAAGCGCTCAGACACCTTCGGGTAAAGTTCGCGCTACATAAAATCACATTAAATAAAACTTTACCCCACAAATCCAACCATCCATTTGTGCCTAGGCTTACATTTGTGCCTAGGCTTACATTTTACGGCCTCGAAGCACACAGAGAAGGGACAGTTTACTAAGTCGAGGCTTTGTAGGGTGCATGGCAGGGGACAGTTTTAGGCGCCAAGGGAGGGTAGGGAGCAGAGTCAGAGTACTTCACGGAGGTAGGGGGCAGTTTTTTATGGTTCAGGGCAGGGGGCTGCGGTACTTTTTGGAGCATGGCCTTATTTTAAAGGGCTCAGTTCAGGTGGAGGAACGGCACAAAACACCAGGCAGAAGGACACAAAAACGAGGGGAAACAATTATAACTGAGGGCAGATTGGCACAAAAAACTAGGCAGACAGAGGGAAGAAGGACACAAAAACGAGGGGGGGATGATTCTAACGGAGGGCAGAACGGCACAAATCATGAGGCAGACAGAAGGCAGAAGGACACAAAAACGAGGGGGGGATGGATGATTGTAACAGAGGGCAGAACGGCACAAAACACGAAAAAGCGCAAGCGATACCTTTACAATAGCACTTCACCAAATACCACCTAGTCGTCACACAAATCCACATAAGGGGGAAAAACTCATTGCAAAACCCTCAGGGTGTCTGCACCCTCACACTGCACCCAGACTCTGCACGTTCACACCACCCCAGGACCTGTACTGAGATAATCCGCCTCATACCGGCATCAAACACTAAACAGAGTCAGACCCTGTACACTCACAATGCACTGGAGCTCTGCACCCCTTATATCGCACCTTAGCTATCCAACCTCCTACACGTGCCAGTCCCCAAACCCAGGATGGTCTCCGAAATCTACGCTGTCAGGAGGACGCCGTGCGTTCAGCTCTGCAGTGATCCATTGGCAATCATTGCTAATGGGAGGGACCAGCCAAATTGGTGCGGTGTAAGTATCGCATGACTACAACTCCCAGATCACACGTAGTTGTAAAGTGAAGGCCTAGGGCTAGCGAAATAGTCTCCTCACCTGACGGCACCGAGCTAAGTGACAACCCTTCCAAGGCTCTGGACACCACCGCCCTCACACCTAACACTTGGACTGTCAGCCCCCTCACTCGATGCCCCCTCACAGATGCCAAGCGCTCTTGCACTTGCCAGAACACCCCAAGGCCCTGCAACTTCTTCATTAAGGCCTATACTACTGCTAGGCACGACCCCCAACACCACAGCTACGTTCAGCTACCCACTACTATCAAATACAGGCCATGAACCTGCATCTTCGCACCGCACTCACACAGCATCCCAGACAACCCCCCCCTACACTGAGCACAGTCATCACAACATTTACCTTCCACCAGGCCCTGAACCCCCACTTTGACCCCGCGCTTTCACAAACACCTCCACACTGCACTCGTTGCCGCCTAAGTGTCGTAAGCTATCACTCTGTCACAGGTCGACATGGTACACACCACCCCTTCACGGGGCACACAAAGG
This sequence comes from Lissotriton vulgaris, assembly GCF_964263255.1. Lineage (NCBI taxonomy): Eukaryota > Metazoa > Chordata > Amphibia > Caudata > Salamandridae > Lissotriton > Lissotriton vulgaris. Next base: position 101,962,568 of record NC_141700.1, read on the forward strand.
AGCTGTGCCCACACCCTAGAAATATACCGACTGCACAAACACCATGCCCTGGACCGCCCCTTCCCTACTACGAGTAAATGTAATGTATCTGCTCAATCTCTTCCCCTAACAACCCCCCTGTCTCCTCCCAAACGACCTCTTGTTCTTGTTTAAAGACTATGGTCATAATTAAGCATGGGTGGATTTTGCGGATCCACGATCTGCAGATTTTGCGGATTTGCGCATCGTGGATCCGCAAAATCCGCGGATTTTGCGGATTTGCGGATCCGCGGATTTGGGGCGGGGCTTCCATGCGAGTGCACATGCTTCTTGTGTGTATAAAAGGTCAGAGAAAGATCAGTTCAGCAGATGAAGAGAAATAAGCTCCTGGTCACAGAAACAGCACGGGTATTGCGCTCGTGAAAGTCACGGATGCAAAAGCCTCTATCCAGCATCACAGCTGATTTTCCATGGTAGAGTTGGGAAGAAGGCACACCTGTCCAGCCTCGACGACGCTCGCGATTGTTTTTGGGCTAATGAATGAGTCACTGAATTTGAGCATCAACTAGTTCGAGCGACCCTGTGTGTGTTACTATGCAATCGCCCCGAAGGGCGCAGGGGTCCCTTGAGTGAACTGTCCATCATAGTGGGTGAATGGCGGGAAGACGGTGCAAACCGCGAGTGTGTGGGCGGGGCCAAATGGGCAGGGCTACCATGCGAGTTCACACATGCTTCTTGTGTGAATAAAAGGTCAGAGAAAGATCAGTTCAGCAGATGAAGAGAAATAAGCTCTTGGTCACAGAAACAGCACGGGTATTGCGCTCCTGAAAGTCACGGATGCAAAAGCCTCTATCCAGCATCACAGCTGATTTTCCACGGTAGATTTGTGAAGAAGGCACACCTGCCTCGACGACGCTCACAATTGTTTTTGGGCTGATGAATGAGTCACAGGAAGGGCATGTTGTAAATATTTTAGGATGGCGCCGGCAAGCTGCCAGCGCCATCCTAAAATACTTACTAAATTAGCTTCAACAGGAAGCTCTAATAGATAAAATAAAGCAGGTGCGAGCACCTGCTTTATTTTATCTATTAGAGCTTCCTGTTGAAGCTAACTTAGTAACTATTTTAGGATGGCGCTGGCAGCTTGCCGGCGCCATCCTAAAATAGTTACAACAGGTTCAACTTTTGCCCACGGAATAATCCGCCGCTCGCGGATTTGCGAATTCTCAGTAAATTCGCGGGAGTTCGCGGATCGCGAATTTACCGAAAATTTGCAAAATCCGCGAGCGGAACGGATTTTCCGCTCATACTTAGTCATAATCAACATAATCTTGACTTGACTATGGTGTGTAGGCACAGAAACCACATAGACTGATACTGCTCAGGAGAAACGCAGAGGTCATGGTAGAGTTTGTTTGGCTCCTGAGAGATAGGAGGATGAACCTGCAAAAAGGGGCAAATGAGGCCAGACGGTGTGTATATACTCTCTTATTAGGTCTCAAAGGCATCACTGGGACACACACCACCGTGGTCTGGGGGGAAAAATAAGGTCTAATAGAGAAAGTAAGTAATCTCGTTCTGAATAGGCTGTTTACTAAGTAAGTAAAGCAAAAATTCTTTTGGAGCAACTATTATTAAATAAACCTTCTACTCAAACCATTTACTCAAACCAACCATATGAATCTATCAGTCTTACACATTCCTCATGCATATATGTAAATTAATGAATGAACCCTGAAAAACAATTGTCGAATTATCCAACCACACATATAGCTTATCTCTATGAAAATTATTTTTATTGATATTCATAGAAAAAATAAATGTTACCTTTACATTTTTTTAATGTTTCACATGTCTTCTGTGGCTCAAAATATTTTAATATATTGTTTATATTTGTAATATCATTTTGTGTAAACACGCTTGTGATATTGTATTGCACTGAAATTTTAAATGCAACATTAATTTTTTTTTCTATGAGTATCAATAAAAATAATTTTCATAGAGATAAGCTATAGGGCTCAGGGGGGGTCGGGTTGTTTTCAGGGCTCAGGGAGGGTGTTTTTAGGGCTTTGGGGGGTCGGGTTATTTTTAAGGCTTCAGGGGGGTCAGGGTTGTTTTTTTGGACTCAGGGGTCGGGTTGTTTTTAGGGCTCTGGAGGGGGTTCAGGGCTATTTTTAGGGCTTGGGGGGTTCAGGGCTGTTTTTAGGGCTGGGGCGGTCAATGCTGTTCTAAGGGCTCAGGGGGGATCGTGGTTGTTTTTAGGGCTCGGGAGGATCTTTACCATACATATCCCTTTACCAGTCATGCCTTTACCACAAACTTGTGCAGTAAAAGGCATGCGAGGTAAAGGAGTGTATTGTTACGACGCATGCGTTGCTCTGGCAGCCCTGTAGGGCACGCGTGGTTTAGCCATGCGTGCCTCTGTCATACAACCGCTTTGAAGGGGGTGGCTAAAATATGAGCTTTGGTTCTCTCTGTTCTTATTTTAGCCATGCACTGCGAACCTGTGACGGTGTCAAATACTGAAACCTTTGTGGAGGCCCCCCCATCCCTTGGAATTAAACGCAGAGATTTAATGCCGAATGAAGTGTGTCTTCAGAGGAAGAATACTTAGGAAAGGCTGATCGGCATTGGCAGACTACTAATACTAAATATTCTCTCTTATAATGGGACTTGATTTAGCTTAAGGCTGCCACAACTTTTCCGGCCCAAAATAAATACATTTCATGAACACTAGACATTTTGAATTAATTCGAGAGTACCTTTTGTGCAAAATTCCTTTGCAAAGCTCAGCAAGAGTATTGTTTACGTGTATATTTCTGTGAGTAGCGCACATGTATGTGCCAGGGACAGGAACTCACACTCTCGGAGCTTAAAGGAATAGGAGTGAATAAAAGTAAGAGCACATGGGGATAGCATTACCTACGAGGAGTCGGTTTCGAATGTAGAAACCACATCAAGCAAGGAGGAGAGGGGGAGAGGCTCCTCTTGGATCTAATGATGCTGCAGTGATAAGCTCGCAGGCATCCTCTGGCGCACACTTCTTTCTTTACCCCATGCTGGCTTCTTCGTTGAAAGACGATGCAGAAACCCTGTTGTTGTACGAATCAATACATGTGGATATGATATTTTGTAAATGGAAGTGTGACCCGCGATGCAGGTTATTTCCAAGTAATGTGCGAGCACAAGGGAGACAATCGCCAAAGGTCTGCGTCCTTTCAGGAGCTGCCTGTCTCCCCGCCTTGCATCGAGAGCGGTGATTGAAAAAGAAAATAACAGACTGGGATTGAATTTCTATGCATTGAAATTTCTGTCCTGAATTTGTTCGCATAGAGAAACTGATTTTACTAGCATCAAGGCATCACGCGTGTTTCAAGTACGAACGAGTGAAAAAACGTAAGCCAGTGAAAATTTGATCTCTCCTGCTTTACACATTCTTCACTATAACACGATATTGTTGTTTTGTCGCTTGCCCCAAATATCCCGGCTATCCCTGTCTGTATACTTGTTTTTCCAGCCTCGATCTATTTTTCATAAGAGGTTTCTTATCCTTCAATACATTATGAAGGTTTTAGACTTACCAAAAGCGCTACCTATATCCAGTTTATTCTGCTCCAAACAACTTGTTCTGGCATCTTCGGCCGGTGCCGCCATTGCGAGGCCAGCATCAGGAAACAAGCGGGAGGGGGCGGGAAAGGGGGAGGAGAGACACTGACGACGGCCCGAGCAGGAAGGCGGGTGCCGGCAATGCCGGACCAGATTCGGGGGCGTTCCCGGCTTTTGGCTGACGTCGCGTGACATAGCCAAAAGCCAAAAATTCTCGGGAACGCCCCCGAATCTGGTCCGGCATTGACGGACAGGCCCGTCTTCCAATGGCTAGCCTCCATTTATGGAGCTAGCCAATGAAAGACGGGGGCCGTTCCTGTCTCCCGTATATATCTCAATAGGTTTTCGCCTGCGCGAAAAAGATGCGCAGAGCGCATCTTTTCGCCAGGCAAAACCTAAAAACGGTACTGGGTGTGCAAACCTTGTAATCAAAAGTGGACGAGGGTGCTGTGTCAATGTCACCACATTTTAAGAGAAACAAAACAGTGCTGATGTGCAGGGTGTCGTGTTAACAAACTGGCAGTGTGGGGATGAGCTGGCATGGATTGCACCTGAAGGCACTAGGCCCCACATGCTCCTGGTTGAAGGTAACTGGTCCCACTTGCTTCTGGTTGATGTTGGATAGAAAGTTTGATGTAGAGGTGGGCAGAATTTGCGTAGTCTCGCTCTGCAAAGCTCTGCGAAATAGTAAAAAATCTCAGTGAGCAAGCAGAGTTCCGCCAACACGCAGAATTGCTTGTTCTGCCCGTTTGCGATGCTTTTATCCTGTTCACGAACGCTGTTTGCGTGCTCGGGGGGAAATATCTTGCAAACACGCATTTTGAAAGCGCGAACAAGCAAAAAATTCTGCAAAACCGAGGATTTTTGGGCAATTCCGAGTTCTCTGTGGAATGCGAAATTACCCATATTCCGCGAGCGGAATGGAATTTACCACCCAGGCATAGCAGAGGGCCACCCTTCTCAATTTTCCCCAAAAACTGGTTACGCGGAATTAGTGCTGTTCTCTGTCCTTAAGAAGAGCATAGGGGGAGCGCTGTCTTTTAAGAGGCTCGCTGCTTCATGCAGTGGGGTTCTCCTGTTTCTCTTTCTGGCTAGGTTCAGCTGTGGTAGAGTGGCACAGGTGGTGGATTTATGGTCCTTGATCTTTTGAGGGGATATGATTGCGATTGTTTCCTGTGCAGATGTCCTGGATCAGTGATTGGTGGCTGAGTGTCTCTTGTTCTTCATTTTAAAGGGTAGTACTGCTGTTTCTTGTGCAGGCTCGGGTGTGGCCTGTGGTAAAGGAGGATACGACAGTGTGTTGCTTGTAGTCACCCAGTAAAGTCAAGGATGGGTCCATGGAGAAAGGGTGCTATTACATTTAGAGTGGTAAAGTTTGCTTGGTAAAGTGTTTTTCCAATTTCTACATGCCATGGTGCAAACACAGTTTAAGACCAGTGAAATTAAATGTTTTTCAGTTTACACTTATAGAGCAAGTATTGACGTCTGTTGGGTTTTCTCAGTTATTATTTTTAAAACTGGAATCCCTAATCTTGGCATTTCTCTGACTGCTAGGGATCTGGTGGGATTGTCTCACTGGACAAGAGAGAGAACCTAAGGATGAGAACTACTCCAGGGTGGGGGAGTCCAAAGTTGTCTTTCTGATATGAGAAATACCTCTGATAGATGTATATTCTGTATCAGAACCAGCAATGCCCACTGTTCTGATTGTCAAAGGTCCACTTGAGGGAATTATTGGAGACTCCGTTATTGTGGCCTGGGTTGTACTTTCCTCTGGTTTCCCTGGTGCACAGACAACTGAGAGCGTACACCTTTAACTTGATCCTTAAATTACCACAATGGGAGGGAGAATGTTTGTGATATTCAGATGCATCAGAACTGACATTTCTACCCCCTGTAAGCCTTCTCATGGAAAAGAACATACTTTGGCAAATATGGTGCAATCTTCACACATGGTTTCTGGCTTTTGAAAGGATGTGGATGCAACACTGGGAATATTTAAAAGGTGTGCTAGAGATTTTGCTGACAACCTGCGGACAGGCTACAGAAATTACGTATTCATGCCGGTAGAGATGTTTCACATTCTGCTGCCATCAAAAAGATGCTGACTAGTTTTAGAATTGGCTTCCCTCGCTATTATATTAAGATCACTGGGACAAGATTTTTTCATTTCTCTCCGTATTATTATTTTGCAGCCTCTTAACCCCTTCGCTGCTCATGACGAGCTCAGCTCGTCATGCAGTACACTGGTCGTGTGCTCATGACGAGCTGAGCTCGTCATGATCCATGGACTATTTCAATTTCCAGCACAGGAGGGGAATTGCCTTAGCAGTCATGTGGTTAAAGGTTTGTGTGAAGAGAGGACCACACTAGTTCTATGAGTAAACTGGTTTAATGACAACAAGACCACCGCAAATGCATCCATCAGCAACCAATAACACAGCTGCAAAGTATAATGACATTCCATGCACAATCCACAGTTAACAGGAAAAATACACTATAGAATGAAAGTACACATCCTACAATCGGGTGCCTAGTTCAGTAGTCCAGTCAGCATTAAGCAACGCTCCACCATCGGTAAGGTCTGAATCATTCCCATACTATCCAAACCCAAACTGACCAATGGCTTCTCAGGGCCCTGGACAAGTGATGGAATTGTCTCCTTGATACCCTCCTCCTGTAGCTTGCTTCACACCTAAGACAAGATCCAACACTTTCCTCTATCTAGGCCACCAATAGGCTTCGGGTCACCCCTGACCCACAGATGTCCTGCCCTGAGAGCTGTAGGTGCTATAATCCTATCTTCCCTGCAAAAATTACAAGCACGCAGAATCAAGTCTTCCTTGACACTCCAAAGTTATTCCGTCTTCTCTTGTCGTCCCGCCTCTGTTGCTCATTCACTTACTGCCCTTTCCTCTCCCACTCTTCATACAGGGCCCTTCAATTTTTTATAGCATCCTCCCCTTAAACGAGGATGCCAACCTCTGTGAACATCACATGCTGACCCCCACAAAAGTGGTTTCATTAAATATTGAAAGACCACAGTGGTGGAGCCCAGCCCGAAGGTTATCTTCTTGAACCAATATGCACGTAAGGTCACAACAAATGCAGCAATGTGTCTTGATTCTTTGCGCAATCCCACCTAAAGAAAGTGTAACTGCTTCTTCCAGAAAGTGACTTCCGAAATGATGTTCAATGTCTTATATCTGCGCATTTGAGTGATGCTAATGCCCTGCTCCATTGGCTCCCAGACTCCACACCGGCACTCTTTACGGGCACCCTAATGCTGCAGCAGATCCCATCCTGGTCCAGAAGAAATATGATCACATCATCCACATCCTGATGGGACTCCATTGGCTCCCCTTACTAGCCTGTACCATCTTAAAATCAGCTGCATCATTTGGAAAGCCATTAGAGCAGCACAATTCCCTATCTTGCGCACAAGCTCAACATCTCTGGAGGTTCTCGGCCCACTCGCAGTCAAGTTACCATCATACTGTAGCCTAAAAGTGTAAAAAGGAAATCCTTTTCCATCTATGCACCCAGGATATGGAACATCGTTCCCATATCAATCTGGACCACCCCAGTGATGCTTCAGTTTAGGAAAGAGTTGAAGACTCACATATTTAAAGAAGAACACTGGAATGTTGAGAGCTCCATTGAAAACAATGGATGAGCCTGATGGGATTTCAACACCCTCGTGCTGCGTGAGGCTTTTTTTTTTTTTTACAAATTAGAACATCCTGCCCTCTAGGGGCGGAATGTTCCAATTGCCTTAGAGCATTCCATAGCAGGCTGTACTGGCCATTAAAGGCCTGCTTCATTGTTAAAGGCCCTCACCTTTGGCTCGGGCCTTTAACTCTGGAGCGGGCCTTTAATGGCCGGTAGAGCCTGCTACGTCAGACTCTAAGGCTGTACTACATCACAGTGCATTAACTATCCACAACCAAGCTACCTCACCTATCACGTATTGACTTCATGCTTGCCTTTGACATGGTACAGTATGCAATTCCTTTTGCTAGATTTGCATTATAGAAGTACCATATTCATACAGATGTTTGGCTGATTCTTTTTTTTAAATTAAATGGATAACAATAGCAGAATCAAAATATAACTAAAAAAAGTAAGTTTTAAGAATGTAAACTTAGCCTATAAAATTACATATCTTGCAACTTGTAGAACACTGTGGCCCTTCATTTGATTTGTGGTGCACTTGCATTGTATTGCCCTCATAGTTAACACCATATCCGAAATGTATGTAAGGGTTTCTTTTGTGTTCTTTTATTGAGTTTCCATTGTTTTACAGGAACAATTAAACCCAAAAGACCAAATCAGATGTTTTTCCTATTCCCGGACTCTTTTCTTCTGTCTTTAGTTTTAATTCTGGGTTCTACGTTTCCCCTCCACGTGATAACTATATGTGAGAGTGCTCTGTCCATCCAGTGGCAGCAGGATGCAGCGAACATGACCGGGGGCACCAAAAATGGCAAATCTTCTAATCTAGGTTTGAGTGTATTTATGAAAACCCTCTAAGTAGTGGCATGGCAGGTGTTTCGTTACACTCGCAACAGCCTCCCTTCTACATGTTGCATGATGACGCCATGTTTTCAACTTCTGATGGAGTTTCTATAATAGAAAGTTCCCTCTGTGGGCGCGAATGTCTGGATATGAGTACTTGGGGGAACAGATGACATTTTGCAAAGCCAAGTCAGCTTAGGAGAGGCTAAAAGATTTATAAACCAGGCCTCATATTTGCAGCATTATTAGGGGCTCGAATGAGGTGGTTTCAAAAATTGTAGGAGTCCTGTCCACTCCTTAGGGTATTACATCTGGACGAGTGGCTCAATTGTTTTGGTCGTATAACACTAAGCAAGTGGTTCATTTGTAAAAAAAATAAGCGCCGAGGCTCTCATCAGGACTGGGGGTAGCTTGCACCGCCTAATTTTTCCTATTGGAAAACAGAACCAACTGCTAATCCTGGAAATTGGGTGGATGTGGTGTAATGGCCAAAGCTGCAGACTTCGGAGCTGGGGAACCAGGTTCAAGTCTTAGTCGTGACTCAATATACTGTGATGCTGGACAAATCACTGTAAATTAATGTTTCCTTAACTGGTGCTCATGGAAAGTGCCAGTGCTAAACACCGGCTCAAATTAGGCACAAGCTGGTTTCAAAAGTAACAACCCAGCTTTGACATCATAACATTTTGAAGACATGGCTTTTTGTCGCATACAGCCAGTTTCTGCAACAGACGCCACCATGTCTACTTTTTTTCCAGAGCTTTCACATCTGTTCTGCCCTCTAACTCGAAATGCAAATCCACAGCGGTATCATAAAAAGATAAAAGTGCTTTTTTAATGCGCGCTGATCGTCTTCCTTCCAGGCAGTACCGTTACTTAATGCGTTTTTTTTCCTCCCAGTTCCAAACACAAATGTAAGGTTAGAAAATTCTTCCCAGCTATGCGGAAGGCTGGCAGAAATGGATTTCAATGTAAAATGACGGATATTAAAAACGTCACTTCTCCTTGCCTCAAGTGATCCTTCACGCCGCCCTGGCACAGGGCCCTCTATTCCCAGCGCTCGGTGTTGGTTCTGTACTACGAGCAAGGCTTTTAACTTGAGGGAAATGTGCGGAGGTTATGGATCGTGAGATAAAACTGAGAATATTGTGCCCATAAATACCCGTACACGTCCATGTCTGGTTTTTTTTCACTCCCGCCATTTTAGGTCTCGAGCCCGTCGGCGCGCGCGCAGAGGTGACCCGCGCTCTACCCATGTGTTTCCAGGCCCGAGGCCTTCCGCGGCCGGGATCCGCGCGCGCAGAGGTGACCCGCGCTCTACCCAAGTGTTCCCAGGCCCGAGGCCTTCCGGGGCCGGGATCCGCGCGCGCCTGTGATACAGAGAGACGTCTGCGGCGTCAGGGGCCGGGGCGAGAAGGCAAAACTAATTATTTTCGGTTTAATGGCTCGGTGTGCCTGTTTTACAGCTCTCTCCTGCAGGCGGAGAAAGTGTGTCAGAATCCTTTACAGCAGCGAGGTCAGTGGTCATGTGGCTGGGAATTTATTTAACTAGTTGTAAGTAACTAAGGCAGGAGAAGAATGTGTTTTTATAGGAGATCGCAGAGAGGTCGGCGTGGCTGAAACGAAGCTTGCAATCATCGTTTTCAATTTGACAGTGTACCAATGCTGTAAAAAAAATACATATACAGGGCTGAGGCTCTCTTATCTCATGCCATTGGTGGATGGTTGTATCCTTCCACCTCCTAAAGAGTTTTCACATGGAAATGGGGGGCTATTTTACATGTCAAAAGTACCCTGAATAATCATGCGTTATTTTCATTATCTGACACGTGCCTTGTCCACAGAAGAAAACAGTCGTTTTATTTTTGTATTTTCACTTCAGCAGGCAATTTTTACATATTTTCATCATTAATTGTGTCTTAGTCACACACATACAACCCCACACATACTGAGCGATGTATTCCCACACACATTCAGGCACACACTTGCCCTTCACGATACAGAACCCAGCTGCTTAAAAAATAACAAGCAATGGCAAAGCCGCTAGGTCTGGCGTTAATGGGGTAACGCATGGAAACGCAAACATGCAAAAATGAAGATTGCTTGTATTAGCACATCAAAGCCAGACCTCTTGGTTTAGCCAATGTATGTTCAACCTGACACACCATGCCTTAGTCCCAGAACCCCGACTTCCTACAAACAGATGCTGGGGATCTTGGTGGGGGTTGAGTGTAACTGGGGTGTTCTAAGTGGCGGTCCTTGGCTTTTACTTGGCAACCAATCTCTACTGAGAGTTTTAACGTAGGTTCTCGCCATTTCAACCAATTGGACAACCGGGCGCAATGGTCTGGAAAATGCCAGGCTAAGAATGGAGAGCAAAATCAAAATGTGATGGATGGAATGCTTGAATTTATATTACCCACTAGCATCCCTCAGGATTGTATGTTACTCCAGCATGTATGCTCAGAGTTTGATTATGGAGCGTTACCAGTGGTATGCAAGTCATTCTAGATCTCACCTCAGAAAAGGCTATCCGGTCCAGATCACCTGTAAATGGGAACATAAGCAGCATCGGACCAGTCTCAACATTATTTGGACCAATCAATGTAGTGCACCTTAAGTCCCTATTGTAGAGTGAGTTATGCCCCCAAAGCCTCTTCTGGAATACCTGTATTTCCCAGGGTGTCACCTAGGAGTAGCTCACATCGCAAAATAAAAATGTGATGTTGAAATATTAGCATTAAAAATACCCACATGCATTGCTCCAGGAAACATTCCACTTCTATAATGGGCCAATAAAGCAAAAAAGTACAGGGATGGAATGTTTCAAGGGTATTTTCCATAGGCTGGGTGGAACTTGCGACGTTACAGAAAAATACAGCGAGATTCTGTGGAATTCCATGTACAGGTGGAAATAGGCATGTCGCGCTGCTTGGGCTGTGATTTAGAGCTGTGAGCTCCTTCCCGACTGAATAATGAGCGCAATCTGCACCACACGGTGTTCCAGAGGGTGCAGCTTCTCGGGTTGATTTTGCTGCAACTCGAGTAGATTTTCTGCTAGAGCTGCATTTTTCTAGCCGTGAATGGTCGTGATCACCTGCGACTGACTGCGTTGGAGAAATCTCACTGGGTGCCCTCCCAGCGACCGAAAATCGTCCTAGGGGACGCTGAGTCTTTTTTGACAATTACAGTTTGTTAGCCGTACGCAAAAAAAAAAATCCGCCACACAGCGGTTGATGGCATTTGGCCGGAACTCCACGTTACAAGTGTTACACAGAGTGGCCAAAATTCCGCCAATCCTACCAGTGCAGCGGAATATATCGCCCACCCCTAATTTTCCAGTGGTTCAATCATTCAATGTGTGTGCTGCCTAAGGATATGTTTAAAACCAAGGGGCTCAGGTTTCATTCATATTGTCTCCCAGAATTTGGTTAGGAGTGGGAGCCAAGAATTAGAGATTCAGAATTCACTTGATAAACACTACCATTTACCCTTCCTCCCTACTGCTGTACAGTTTAAGTATATTGAGAAGTGCCATTTGGATCTAAAAATGTATTGGTAATGCCTGAGCGGTAACCTCTAGAGATGGATTTGTTTGTTAAACAGAAGGGTTGTGGGTGTAGTTCAGTTAGGGAATGAGAGTTGGACACTTCAAAAGAAATTACAAGTTGAACCCAATCAAAACAAAGTGATATTGTGGCTATTAAAATGTGAAATATTAAAATAACTTTTTTCTATTTAAAAATCTGCCAACTATGTAGAGAGGAAGCGAACCTTGAATGATGGGGGCAATTTGCGCTATAAACCGTAACCGGTCTCTGCCAGTGCTTAATTTGAGCCAGTGCTTTCTGGTTCTCAGCACCGGCACTTAATTGGTTTCCGGTGCTCGGCACTGGCACCAAATTGTTCTACACCATACTTAAAACAGTTCACCACATGGTGGCGCTGCTCATCTAATTTAGAGATGAGCAGAACAATGGTGGTTTAAGAATGCAATATACATTAAAATTGCAAATACCTGCCGCCCTAGCCATTCCTTTAGCTCTGGGGACCTGGAATAATCTGGCCTGTCTAATTTACTTGCGAGAGAGGTGGTTAGTAGTTGTTTTAGTAGTGATGACAAGGGCGATGGGTGGTACAAGCTGCAGTGGCCTCCTGGTCAGAGCCCTGGCACTTAATATTTTACAAATTAAGCACTGGTCCCTGCTCATTCAAAGAAAGAAAATTGCAATAATCAGAAATTTTCTGTGCCATCCATATCAAATCCATTATGGCGACATATTTGTTTGCTATAAAAAATGAAAAAAACAAAAGACAAAAATGATTGCAGGTCCCAAAAACTCAGGACTCTGCATAACAAAAAAACAAAAAATTGCTAAGGTGGCGTTTTGCTGGTATGAATTTGTAGTGAAGCAAAGGCCTTCCGGCGACGACTCTGCGGCACAGTGCAGATGTCAGTGCCGGGAGGAGAGGGAGAGCTAGGGGGGAGTGACATGCTCATATTAGAGGACAACAGAATTACAGGTGGACACGGAGGCTGCTCTCTTCCCAAGGAGCAATAAGTGTGTGCCTGATCTGTGAGGCAGGAGCGTTTAAGGCGAAAAGACAGACATGGGGGTGACTCAATAAACTATTAGACGCTAGTCTGAGCAGAAAGGACAAAGCAAGACACAGAGCGCAGAGCTGGCGAGACCGGACTTGGGAGACATTTGTTACTTATCTTACTGTCAGTCAGGACCAGGTTTGGCACGAAAGAGCTTTAACTCTCATAATTGAGGCCAACCAAGTCCACTCCCCAGACTTTATTGCTTTGGGAATTCGATTCACAGTTTGAACAAATAAAAAAAGGAGACATAGTAAGTAAAGCGTCGTGGAATACACAAGCTGCTCCATGTTTTTTTTTTGGGAGGGGGGAGGGGGCGGTTGTTGCAGTTTAATATAGAACAAACTCGACTCAAAGGTATTGGAGCACTTTACCTGAGCACCAGTTAGGTTACACAAAGACACAACAATTTTTGGTAGGCACAGGGAAATTACGTGATTTTCACAGAATCACAGGATGTTGAGCCAACGCCAGACTCAAACCGGGTTCTCCAGCTCGAAAGTCAGCAGTTCTGGCCTTTAGGCCACATCCATCTGTAGTTATAACATGACAGGCGATTTAGGAACTGAAAATGCAAGAACTACTAGGGGGCGAGATGAAGCCAGAAGATGTTGGCAGCTGGTGGGACGCCATTTGCAGCAGTATCAAAAGAAATGCAAGACCGTTCATGAAGGCCTAAAATCTATAGGGAGCGATTATTCTAAAGTCTTCGAATTCCTAAAAATAAATTGAACAGCATTTAAGAGTCTCTTGGCAAATCCTTTGTACGTGCGAAGGTTAGTGTAGGCCGAGAAATCATTGAGCCAAATCTTCAACCAAATAATGTTAAGGAAGTCAAGGATATCGAGAGAACTGTCTTGACCAATACAACTCTTTAAGCGATAGGCAGACCGTTCATTCATCCGTACAACTCAGGCCTTCGAAAGATCTACAATCTCCACCATATTGACCACTCCAACTCAGTTGCCTGGAACCTGACCCAATGTGGTCACAGTGCAGACTCATATGCACAGCATTGTCAGTCAGATCCCTTGGCAATTGTTTCTTTTGCATGGGGATTGTGGATTTTTTTCTTTTGGTGTGGACAGCACTTTCACAGCACTGAAGATCCAGAGAGGAGAAACAGGAAGAGTACTCAGCTTTAGTGTTTTTATGTGTTCTTTTACATGATTTTAATAAAGTGAGTTCATCATCTGTTATCTGTAGTGTGTTTCTATATTTGCTCCGCAGCTTAGCATTTAGGTTCAAGGGCTGCAGCCGTCGGGTCTAGTACTTGTCATTTTTACCTCTCGGCTTAGAGTAGGTGACTGAACCCAGTGCTGACTGGCATCTACGGGGGTGGAGGTCATTGCGGGTGCACAAATATAATGACAAACACTTGCCGAACGCGTTCTCCAATCTGGACCTCTTCTTTTGTCGACTGCAGGCACCAGCAGACTCCTTTGACCAATCCGGGTGCTGCTCACATGCTGTTAACCTGCATGACAGCAGCATCCCGATTGAAGGGAGCGGCCTCTCTCAGCACTCCCCAGCGCACTGGAGACCTGCACTTGCTCTCAACTCAGCTGTCTAAGACAGCTGGTTTCAGAGATTTAAAGTGCGCATGCCTGGCTGGCCGTTGCTAGATAGCCGCACAATTGGACATGTGTACTTTAAACAGTGCATAGGCAGCCCTCTGCCCACCACTCATCCCAACTGCCACTCAGCAGGCAGCACCCCGTCCTGACACTTGTCTAAGGATGGGATGATGAATAATAAAAAAAAAAATCCGCTACACAGCGGTTGATGGCATTTGGCCGGAATTCCACGTTGCCATTTTATTTTTTATCTCTGGAGCTTTGTGGGGCATTTAAGTTGGGTGATGTGTCACCGCTCCAATGAAGGGCCCCTGACTTAACCTTGCCCGTGCTGTCGTTGTCAGGGATGAAAACTAATCCTGCCATTTTGTCTGAACGCCTTCGAAACACCTTCCTATGCTTCAGAAAGACTCTGATACCTTCATTCCAATAGGGCCAGTAATGCTAAATCTGGAACAAACCGGAAATTGTGGCTAAATCAGCATTGTAAATTATGTGTATGTTATGCTAAAGACTATCTTGTCCTTGACATCGTAGCTACCCTTAGAGCCTTTTGGCTGGGTCAGTCTACGCTGTAGGGTATATACCCCCACCAACTAGGGACTCTTTGTGTTTTTTGCATAAATCAGCATTGTCACCATACAACTTGTATGGTATTGCCACATTTGCCGCATAACTATCGCCAGGTAAGACCAGACAGTTTGACTAGGGAAAATAAAGCACACCCATGCACTTTTACAGCGCTATTACCCATTCAAAGGTAGAGAATTGGGAGGTATTACTGCATCCAGTAAATAGTGCATCTTGCCAGATTGTTCTTAACCAGGTGGGGTATTGCCAATCCAAATAACGTGGTTGTAATGAGGTCTTCAGTAATGATGTGTAGCCAGGTATGGCTCCCGTTCCAACTATAGGTGATTTTCACTCTCCGCTGTGGTCCATATGGCGTTAAAAGGATACGGGGAAGCCTACGGCGACGGATTCTGCATGTGCTGAATGGAACTGAGGAAGCAGCCGGACACATGTGCATTTCCTATTGGATGCTGTGTCTGTCCAAAAATCATGATACTACAACAACTGCAGATTGTGCGCTATACAAAGGACTGATAACATTACCAATATTTTCTTGTGTATTTTTTTGTCACATTTTGTCTATCCTTCAAATTTGTCCATGACGATAGCTTTAGAAGCATTTAAGACCCACAGCTAAACTAGATAAAAAAATTGCAAGAAATTTGGGGATTGAAATCTGGCATCTGATAATTTCTAGAGAGGTAGGCATTGAAATCACAGCTAAACCCCATGTTCAACCGAATAAAGACACAGACAGAATAATACATTAGCTTTCCGAACAATATAAGCCTCTTCCTTAATTGTAAATGTCCGTAAAAGAAGATTCCAGGTCAAAATAGGATCTTTGTTACATCATGTGGTCAAATGTTTTTTTCACTTGTAGGACACTGGTGTCCATTATAAAACCGGGGGGGTCTTAGAAGTAGACCACCCAGCGGTGCAGGAAACACCCAAGTCCACAGCTTCCTCCAAGTATGTTAAAAAATGGGAGACCACATCACTGGGAGTGAAGAAACACAGGTTTATTAATCTTACACAGGAATCTCTAGAGATGGAAAAGTGTCTGTGACCCACTGGAGGTAGGTAATGGGAGGCTGTTCGACTTGCAAGGAGCACGCAGCATCCTTTGTAGGATGTGGACACTCCCCTCGCAAGAGAAGGAACACAGAAAGTCCATATAGCCTGCGGAGAAGGAGATACAGATCACCTGCCCTTTGTCACGGAGCTTGATGCAGGAATGGGGCAGTCTAACCGTAGGCACATCACCCGCCTCTTGCCTAGTAGTTGGAACATGAATGAAACCCCCGAGCGAGGTCATCTGCCATCTCAACCTTCCTGGAACATTTTAGCATGGGTGCGGAGAAAAGGTCAGCTCGAGTGCAAGTCGACATATACGTGGTCAGTGGAACAGAGGTGAAATGGACGCTGTAGTCACAAAGATGGTGGGGCACATGGTAACTTAGCAGATTCAGGTTTCCCATCATGGAGTCACTCTTAAAACACAGAAATTGTTGCTCGCTGATAAGGTAACTCAATTTCCTACATGAAGCCTGGTGTCTCTGATCAAAGGGCGAAAACTATGATCTGTGCGAGGGATGTTCGCAAAATTGGTCAGAGACAGTACTGCAGGAAATTTCAGTATTTCCAAGGTAACAACAGGTTCAGAGGGCACAATTAGATTTCCCAACTCCAGTCACAGACCTCATATTGTTGTTTTTTGTGACAAAATGAAAGATTTTTTTTTTTCTGGCGTTGGGTGGTGGAATCCACTCCGCATTTAAAAAATGTTCAACCGAGTTTCTCAAGAAGGAGAGCAAATGGGGACATAGCAGCCTCACCGGCAGCAGAGAAACCTTTGTGGATAAAATAACTTGAAGAGATTTACATGAAATCTCCTAAGAGAGACTGATGCAGCAACAGGAGGCTGCTGTGTAGTGCCTGGTGCACTCTTCTTGTCTGTGCTGCCTGCCCTGGCCTTTACTGCCCGATATCCCCTGTCCTCGTCCCTTCATATTGTTCCAGTCATATGGACGTATGTCAGACAACTGCTATCAATGTAACACAAGGTATGATTTGAATAGCAAATACAACAATGTATCTGTGGGTCTAGTAAATCACATGGCACCTAAACGTCCTATACGCAAGCCTCAATAATAAAGTACATGTTTACAACCGTGACCTCTCAATGGAAAGCCCTATGTAAAGGACGGAATCCTCTCACTTACCCAAGGGTGACATGCTTCATCATCTGGGATCTCCTCTCGGCTGTAAGCCTAGTACAGTCGAGGGCTACAACCCCCTTAGCTGAGAGGGGGGAGCTCAGGGATATTTTAATGAATACTATTGGGTACACTAAGATCCGTCAGATGAAGAGCTAGCTATCATACAAAGTGATGGGTGCAGCGCTCGAGTGAAAAAAATGTGAAGTGTATTAAAACTGGCTACTATGAGAAAACTGGTATACAACGGTTTCCACGCATTTTTTACAACGCGGTACCGTTACCACGCTACTTTTACCACGCACGTCGTTACAACGACATGCGCTGGGGGGCGCTCCAGGATAGTAAATACTTTAATTTACTATCCAACTCCTTTCCCTAGAGTCCACGGGGACTGGAGTTGGAATAGTAAATTAAATAATTTACTATCCAGCGCCCCTCCACGCAAGTCGTTGTAACGACTTGCGTGGTAAAAGTAGCGTGGTTTTTCGTTGTAAAAGTACGCGCGGTACCGTCATACATCCTAGATAACTACTTTAATATCTATCTCATGGTGTCAGAGATTAAAAACAATGCTCATGCAGTTTGAAAAAATAGCACCAACATCAGGTGTTAAAATGTGGCAACCATTGTATAACTATGCCCATAACCTAAAGTTGGTATAGGGAGCTAACTCTGCCAAAAGATAAATGTATTGTGGTATCTAGGCGATGTTACGTGATACTGTTAAGTCATGGAACAGAACTCAGTAGAACTCGGTTGGATTCCTGTCGAGGCAGTTACTTGTGGAATACTACGCAACAATTTTGCACACTGCTTTGGCACAGGGTTGCTAGTGGACTTAACATGTTTACTTTCATGAACAATCTCCCCAATAGGGTTCTTGCTATGACAAACCCTCCAAGGAATTGCGAACTGTAAACGGAAAATCAGGGGCCATATTATACAAGTGACCCGGGGGCGCAATGGGCGTTTGCACCCGCTTTGTGCGCCCCCGGATCACCTTTGTATTACAGAAGGGCTGCAGATGCTTGCGCGTCCCCTTCTGTAACCAGTACCACTGGCGCCCATAAAGCACCAGCGCTATCATCAAAGGGCGTTCCCTCATTTGAATGGGGGCGTGGTCCTATGCAAATCAGGCAGCCCCTTTGCCTCTACCATATTACAGATGCGGGCGCAGAGGCAAAGAAGCTGTCAAGAGGTGCACTGTCAGTGCACCCCCTGATGGCAGCCCTCTTGATGGGAAAAAAGGGGTCCCATGGACCCTCCAGACATCCCCTGCAAAAGGATCTCTATTCCCCCTTCAAAGTGCAGGCGGGTCGGCTCATGCACTCTGAAAACCGGGAGGGGCTTCACAGCAGCCGCTCGTTTTTTCACAAGAATGGGCTGCCCCCAGGGCCGGGTGAGTCCACAGCTGCCTTGGGGTCAGCGCTTTAACCATAATGTGGCGCATTTTCATTGTTTGCGCTGGGCTCACCTTTTACAGGGTGCACCCAGCCCAAACAGTGAAAATGCACCCTTGGCATAACACTGGCGCTGGACAACCAAAATTCCATTTTAGTTCCAGGTACATTTTTTTGCATATCACACCCCATGTACACCATAGTTGTGATCTTGGGCACCTTTTGTGCCTCAATTGCATATATTTACTCATTGAAAAGGAACAGACTGTCAAGAAGGCATCAGTGTAAACATGGCATTGCACCGAGCAGCGTTGAGCAAGTTGGAGCTCCTCTACTGGCAGCTGTGTTGCAGGGTGGGACATTAATGACCTACATCTTATTTCAGTTCCTGGTAATAATTCTCAAACAATTGGGGAAATGTCACTAGTGCAGGCTCTGAAATTGCAGAATAAAATTTCCAAGGTAAAAACTTTGAAGAGTAACCGAAGCAAGAGTTTATTCTATCTCCTGAGGTTGTTAGAATGACCTGTTCCTTTTTAATTTTAATTTATGCGTTTTTATATAACGCAGACTTTACCCGAAGGTGTCGGAGCGCTTCACAATAGGAACCGTAGTGATACATGAGGAAAAAAATTACAAGTGAGCATGTTACAAAAGCAAACGTTACGTTACATACGGCAATAGTGACAATTGTGCAAGTATCAAGAGCAAACAAAATATAAGAGGTAGCAAGCAATATGTTACTAGAGGAAAAGAATGACAAGTGCGTATGTTACAAAAGCGTACAAAGTACAAGTAGAGGTATAATACTGCACTAAATGGCAGATACCCAAAACAAACGTTACGTTACATGAGGCAATGGTGGCAATTTTGCATGTATCAAAAGTAAACAATAGGCCACTTCCTGTTGGACAAAACAAGGCTACCACAGAAGCATGGTTATGAGAATGTCACTCCCCAATAAGTAGGCCATTCCACATGCACTCACTACTCCTGAAAGCAGATTTTTCCTCCGTCTATGGCTGTTCTCTCTGAAGCAGTCTGTTCTCAGGGATTCGGTCCTTCATGGCAGGACATTCTTCTGCAAGGCAGCTGTTCATTTCTCTAGAGAGAGGTCATTTCTCTGCTTCGCAGATTTTTACCTTTATCGTGGCATAGGGCTCCAAAGATTAGTCTTGCCTCCTGTACGATTTTGCCACATTGTTGAGCGACTTTGAGGTCAAAACATAGTATACTTACAAAATCCTTATTATGTTGGTTAAATTGGTAAATGTTGGCCTACAGTTTAGATTACTGGCCAACGTATAGCTGAGTTTAATTACTTCTTGAATTAGTATTGGTAATAAATCTGTTATTTAAAATAAGCCATCAATACGTGTAATTCGGTTAGAGACCCCCAAATGGACAGCGAAACTGCAAGGAAAATTGTCCACGATAAACCAGGTAGTAGCTTGGATCGAGGACTCAGCTTTACGTGTTTTTTCAATCAGGTTTATAGGCAAGTTATGCTTTGTAATTGAAGAGATACATAGACAAAGGATGAGGAAAAGATCACATTTACTCCACAAAACCTTACATCTGCCTGTTACAAGATTGAGCCTTGAAAAAGACCCTCTTTCAGGGACCAAACACCTGTCGGTTGTTTCCGATCCCTGGATCTACTAAATGTTTGCTGAATTATCACATTTAACTTCAGTAGAAAATACCCTATATCAAGAGTCTTACAGAAAATTGTAGCGATATAATAATAATAATAATAAATTCTTTATTCGGTTTTTATCATTGTAAAACCATGAAAGCAACAATAAAAATTGTAACACAGTACATTTAGTAAAATTTCCGAAAGAGAAATAGATTCAGTCAATATTAAAGATTGTTCCTATGCCTGATAATGCATTTTAAAAAGTTCAGTACATGGTAACAGGTGCGCTCAGAGTCTAGCATCTGTAGGGATAGCATAGCCGGGCGACATTGTCTGAAACCCCAAGACTTTAGCAGTGGGAATAACCAAATTTTTCTGTGGGAGTGAAAATATTTACAAAACAGAATCGTGTGCATACACGTCTGTGGAGAAGTCTCGTCACATGGGCATAAAATCAGCTTTGGATCCCAAGTGTTCTTTTGTGGGAAGGCCACTAGTCTGTGGAAAAGGTTGAGTCTGAATCTAGTAAGGAGCATCTTATCGTATGTGCTGATTTCCAGTGTGAGATAGGGCTGAATTTGTGGAGTGAGCTGTACCATATTTGCGTGTTGTACAGATTGTTTAGTTGAAAGCAGAGTAATTCTGAGAGTCTCTAAATGGCTCATGGCTTTCTGTTTCAGCTCTTTCTTAGTTATCTCAGTTAGAGTTGCTGGAGTGAGATAGTATCTTTACAAGCCCAGATCTGTGAAGAATCGCCTGTCATAGGTGAGATATACTCATACTTATGGAATTTGTAATGAATAATCAACTACCATTGGATGTCGGCACTTCCTCTTCAGTATCAAGTCTTGCCATTGCATACTGTGGGTCAACATTCCGCATTTTGTTCTGTGTCCAGCGTTCTTCGCTCCTTGCACTGGCTTCCAGTGAGGAAGCAAATTCATTTCAAGGTTCTCTGTTTGACCTTTAAAATTCTGAAAGGTATAGGCCCCCAGATTATGTCCAACTTCCTGTCCTTTTATGTACCTACGCGTACACTCCGTTCTCAAGGTCAGGCCCTTGCTGTTGTCCCTAGATTTAGGCTTTGCCGTGCCGGAGGACGCTCTTTTAGCGTCAAAGCCACTACCATCTGGAATTCTCTTCCAGTTGAAATCCGCCTGATGGTGGACCTCACGCTCTTTCGGAAAGCCATAACATAATGCGCCTGAATTAAGTTTATGGCCATCATCATGAGATGCTCAGTTGATTCCTGTTTCCTGTAGGCGGTTCCTGTAGGCGGCTTTCTCTCCTGGGCTATTTATACATCTTGTGAGCTTAGCATACTTTCTAGATTCAGATTTTTGTCCTTCATTTTTCAGCCAATCCTTGGGTTCCCACATTGGCAATCGACACATATGATTTGCTTTTCCTGAGATGATTCTGAAATGCAGCCTACTGTTTTTCTCCTACTTGGCGGACAAAACCTGGAACTCACTCCCCACTCACCGCCGCCTTACACAGAACCACATCTCCTTCAGAAAAGAACTTAAAACCTGGCTATTCGATAAATAATGAACCCCCTCCCCTAGCGCCTTGAGACCCTCTGGGTGAGTAGTGCGCTATATAAATCCTTGAACTTGAACTTGTGTCATTCTGGTGTGATATTTTTGAATGCATTGAGTTTTCCCCCCAGAAAGAACTGTTAATTTTCTAAGTAGGATCTATCACCTTTGTTGCAGTAGCCCAGCTGGACTATTTCAGCACTTAATGGGGTTCATCAAGAATGTGCTTTAGTACTCTGATAGTCCAACAAAGGAATAATGATCAGCGTGTTCAAGAACGTGAATTCTTTTAACCCCTTCCACACTGATGACGAGCTGGGCTCGTCATGGTGTAGCCTCCTCGTACACTGATGACGAGCCCAGCTCGTCATAAAACAATGAAATAGAGCAATCTCCAGCACAGGAGGGGAATTGCCTTAGCAGCCATGGGGTTAAAGGAAATAGAAAGATGATAACTTGGGTCCATTTTATGTTGAGATTTCTTGTACCGTTTTGCCTTTCCCTTGTTTGCTGCCTCACTAAATCTCCTTAATGGTTTGTTTTCCCCGTTACTTTAATTTACCTGAATTGCATAAATCTTTGAAGCCTGAAAAAAAGGTTCATTTATTTTAACTTCTATCGCTTCCACTTTATTGAGTCACTGTGCTCTTATGAGAGCCTACTTCTGAAATATGCATTCTTTGCATACTTAGAACACCTGATGCAGTGCTTAAGTTGTGCCGGTGGGTTTCGGAGCTCGGCATCAGCACTTAATTGTCAGCACCGGCTCTAGTGACAGTCCACCAGATGGTGGCGCTGTCTTTTTAATTTTGAGATGAGCACAACAACCATGTTTATTAAGTCAATATACACTAAAAATGAATAATACCAGCCTCTCATGCCATTATTATAGCTTTTGGTGGCCCGATATAGTGTCTCATCTAGATATAACCTGAGTATGCTATTGTTATTGAGCTAAACAGAGTTTGAAGGCTATAGCGAAAGTCCCTGAATTTGAAGTAGCCTCTGTCTATGTAGGAGGGTACACAATTATAAGATGCTAATCAAAAAATGTACACTTAGCAGGCTCCGTTACTGGCTGCTTAAAGAGCGCTTCAAGTTAGGATGGCTTTGCTCACAGTTGAAAAAGCAGATGGGTTGCCCCATTCAACATCTGGTAAATTGAAATCCCTAATTAGCATTTGTTCTTCTTTAATTGATAACTAATTATGGTTTCCACTAAATCTTAATTTGTCTGCTCTGTTTGAGAAGAAGGCCGCCATATTATGACATTGCAGATGGCTATTGCCTTATCTCGTTCAAATGCAAAAAGAACAATTGATGGACGGAATACTGAACAATGTCAAACATTCACCCCCAGTACAGAGAGCTGAACCTGATTCCATCCTTTTTTTTGCTCCCCAAGCCATTCCAGTTTGGTCCCAGCCATATTCAAATAAGTCTTAACCCTGCTCCCCATGGGAACAGTCCAGCCCGAACTGTCAGCCCACGCTCATGCTTGACCAGAAACAAGCTATTGTTATTGTTATGCTATTGTTATTGATCTTACCAGAGTTTGAAGGCTGTAGAAAGAGTCCCTGAATTTGAGATATCACTGTCTATATAGTAGGATAGATAATTATAAGACGCTGGTCATAAAATGTACTCTTAGCAGGCTCTGTTGCCTCATGTTAGGGGTCTAGGGTGTCTCTGCTCACAGTTGAACAAACAGCTGGGTTGCTCCATTCAACATCTGGTAAATCGAAATCCCTAATTTGCATTTGTTCCCATTTAATTGATAACTAATGATTGGTTTCCACTAAATCTTAATATGGCTGCTGTGTTTGAGAAGATGGCCTCAGTATTATAAAATTGCAGATGGCTTACGACTCATCTCCTTCTAAGGCAACTAGGAGAGTGTCTGCTTCTTCCGACAACCCCACTTGCCGTTCCAGTGCTGTCATTTGCATAAAGGGCAACATCTTAATATCCAGATAATGTTTTCTGGATAAAGCATTGCGGTCTGGTTCTACCCCAGTCATGGCCGCTGACATCACCTGCCACTTTAATAGCAATGTTATCCACTTTTCTATTGACTGATATCCTCTGTGATCTAGAAATGGAAGCCTTGGGTTTAAATACGCAGACTACACTCTTCACACTACAGTCCAATTCCAAACCTTCCATTACACCTTGTTTTCCTAATTCATGCTCTTCCTTCACCCCTTTATGTTTCCTCTTCCTCCCTGCTCTTTTCCTTCAGATGCATGCCCTTGAATTCTGAGGTCTGCCAGGCCTTTCACCACGCCTAGCTCGATTTATTTACCATTTTTAAATAAAAGTTTATTTGAGTTTTGTAAGCTGTTAAACTACATCTCTTCATATAGAAGTATAAAATAAAATATCGAAACATACAACTCAGGCATGACATTCACATTAATAGTTCAATTTGAATAACAACATTTTTAATATATACCTATTGAATAAGGGAAGTGCTTAAAAAGTGCATCACTTGTGAGGGAATCTTATTTTCACAAGAATGTTTCTCTCTTTCTCTCTGATCCTACATCCAAGGACACTGGAATAAAAATAATGTTCTATGCTTATATTACAAAGAAATTGCAAATATGATTCTAGAATCTTGATCCAGCCAACCGAGCCCTCCTGCCGTGGAGAGATTGGAGACAACCCTATCTAAGCATTGTGCCCCTACCAACACACCGCGGGTCAAAGTCCTCCTCCCGGAATAGGTGCCGGCGGGTTAGTGTGACCCAACTAACTCCTGAAAACATGTGTACAAAGAAGTTCAGCGAAATACATGGGGATATATTTACAAGCCCCTATCGGAGAGTCACTTTTTTCGAAGCTCTGGTGGCGTAGCGGCATTCCCCATATTTACAAGGTGGCTCTAAGCCACTTAACCTGGCCTAACACCACCTTGTAAAAATGCCCCTTTCTGCTGCAGTCCTATGCGGCAAAGCGGCACGCAATGTGTGTTGCTGTGGGCGTTCCATCACAACTCCCGTTGCTTTTTGACGCTGCTCAAGATTTACAAGAATGGGGCAGCGCCAAAACTAAGGCCAGGAAATATGCGATACGAGGACAAATTATTAATTTCTCCTAGTTATTTGCTCTTTAGAAAGAGCAAATCACTATTAGTGATTGTTCATGTGCAAGAGGTTGACCCTTCCTGCACATAAATAATCGGCCCTGATACACAGGCACCCTTGCAACATGGCAGCAAGATGCCTGCGCTGGCGCTAGGCAGCTTTTTTTAGTGCTAGGCAAAACACAAAAGGTGTGCTGTATTTTTGTAAATATGGCGCATCCCTGTGTTTTGTAAATGTCAGAGCGCTGATTTGCCAAATTTGCCATAACACCGCGCTACTTCATTTTCTTGCACATATGTCCGTACGTTTCTTATCCTTCGCATTTTCTCTTTTGCAAACACTTCCCCATCACCTGAGACTGACACATCTCTCCTTGTGTGCACTTCCTTCATTGTGCTTCAAAGTCCCTTCTATTTTCTGTTCCCTTTTTCTCTCTTTCAAGTCTCCCCTTCCTCTTCCACCCTATAGTCCAATAAACATACGTCTACCCCCTCCTCCGGGTCTTGTCCTTTATTATTCCCTAGTCACCGGTTTACAAGGTGAACATCACCTATGTAATGCTGCCTTCCAAAGCCAATGCTCCATGCATTGCTCTGTGTAATTGCTGCATAGTTAATGTAATGATCTAATGAACTCTGCCACTGCATGTGAGGCTGTGCCCTTGAACAAACTTGCATATTCCTCTTGTCAACACATGCCAAATGTCTGCAACATGGACGCATCGGATTTTGGCCTATCCCCATATAAAATGGTATAGTACCCTGTGGGCTAGGTCTGCACTGTAAAAGTACCCCAATATACTGAAAAATAAAAAAAGAGGTCCTGCAGATGCCTGCATCCACAACATACCTTGCAATGGAATATCATTGAAGACAAGTAGTACCTGGCACACTTTCCAGAGGTTCCCCACCATAATGCAATTGCTAGGTAAGTAACTGTATAGTGCAGGGAGGGCTTATGGGATCAAGGTGCTCAAACATATTTCAATTCGTTTGGTCCATGGCTATTGCAGGTAGAACCTTGCCTGTTCTACCTATGTGACTGAGAACTTACAATTACATTGACATTATTTGAAAAGTTTGTCACTGTTGCAAACGTTTGGTCACTAGCCAAGTTTTCTTAAAAATATATTTTACCATAGATTTTTCCTGCAAAAACTATTTTTGCGGGGCGTGGCTTGACGGGCGATCATGGCGGACGTGGCTTGTTAGAGCTCCCGCCGGCCCGATACTTATCCTGGGACTTCTCCTGGCCCCCGGACCCGAATTGTGCACCACTTCTGGGGCAACAGTAGCGGACGACACTGGGAGTCGTCCGGTGCCGGAAAGGACGTGCTGTGACCTTTTCTTAACGGCGAGGCGGCTCGGAGCGGTGGGCGGCCTGGTGCCGGTTGTGCAAGCCGGGGCCTCAATTTTGGTGCGCCCGGACCGGAGGGCTCAATCCGGGACCTGCGGCGCTACCCTTTGGCCACAACCCGGGGCTGCCTGCTGCCGGCGATCTGCTGCGGGACCCCCTGCCTTTCCTTGCAGTATCTGCGGTGGGGGCCGGTGCCCGGTGGGGGCCTCGGAAGATCTGCGGCCTACCTGGCCTTGGTGGAGCCGGGACCCCGAGTTTGGTGGTCCCCGCCTGGAGTCATCGGCCCGGAACCTCTGGCTGGTGCCGGGAGAGACGCGCTGAGCCCTCGCTCGGCGGTGAGGCACTTCGGAGCGGTGGGCGGCCTGATACCGGTTGCACGAGCCGGGGCCTCAATTTTGGCAAGCTCAGACCGGAGGACCTGATCCGGGGCCTGCGGCGCTACTCCCTGGCCGCGATTTGGGGCTGCCTGCTGCCGGCGACCTACAGCGGGATCCCGTGCCATTCCTCACCAGACCTGCGGTGGGGGCTCGTGCCTGGAGGGGGCCTCGGACGATCTGCGGCCTACCTGGCCTTGGTGGAACCGGGACCTCGAGTTTGGGGGTCCCCGCCCGGAGTCACCAGCCTAGATCCTTTGCCCGGGTGAGTGGACGCAGCGGAGCCCCCGGGGGCTGAGGTGTCAGTCGGGCGCCAGGCCCAGATAATTGCTCTTCCTTGCTCCTGCGGTGGCCGGGGCAGCGGCCGGAGGACCGGTGGACTGGACTAGAGTGGCCCATATCTGCACCGTGCCTGGAGTGCCGGTGGGCGCAGAGACGATCTACTACATCTTGGCGAGGCGGCGTTGCCTGGGGGCCTACCCGATCTGTGGGCCAGTGGCGAGGGGACCCTGTGTGGCTTGGTGTGCTCTGGACGCTCCGGCCGAGGCCTGGTTGGTGGACTATCGCGAGGTGCGACCTCGATACAGGTGCGTGACACTGATCTGCCGTCTCGGCGGCAGCCATGACTAGGGGCTCGGCCGCCACTAAGACTGGACCCATTGATAAATTCACCGGCCCAGGTGGTGGAGCAGGTGCGGCTGGTGGGGGTCAAACTGCTGGGCCGGACAACACAGCGTTGCTGACGGCCATTACACAGTCCCGCGACATGCTGGATGCGAAGATTGGCGCGGTGGGTGCCGATGTGATGCTGCTGCGTCAAGATCTTCGTAATGCGGTCGCTCGCATTACTGAAACTGAGACCAAGGTCACGGCAGTGGAAGGAGATGTTGGTGCCCTTAAGAAGAGGGTTACCGACCTGGAACAGACTCAACAGGGCCTGGTGCTTCGGGTGGAAGATGCTGAAGGGCGGGCGAGGCGGAACAACCTGCGCTTTGTTGGCTTTCCGGAGGACTGCGAGAATGGGCCCATGGACGCTTTTCTGTCTCGGTGGCTGGAGAGCTGGCTACCCCCGGATTCCCTGTCGCGATGCTTCGTGGTGGAGCGTGCACACCGTGCCTTGACTCAGAAGCCGCCGGCTGGGGAGCGGCCTCGCCCGATCATCGCCAGGCTCCTCAACTTCCACGACAGGGACGTCATCCTCCGGGAAGCACGGCTTAAGGACACCCTGCTCTATGACAATCACAAAATTATGATATTCCCGGACTATACCAAACTGGTCCACCAGCAGAGGCACTCCTTCCTGGCAGCCAAGGCCAAGCTGCGTGGCCTGAAAATCCAGTACTCGCTGCTCTACCCGGCCCGCCTGCGGGTGATCTTCAACTCCAAGACCCTCTTTTTCGATACGCCGGAGGCCGTCTTCAACTGGACCGATGAGGCAGTCAGAATTCGACCACATGCCCAACCAGGGCTGCACTCTGGGTCGTCGCGTGGCTCGTCACAGGACCGGGGCAACCCATCAGGCAAGGGGAAACGTCACCGCAAGTCCCGCTCCCGGCGGAGGTCCCTGTCCCGGGACCCCCTCTTGGGGGACACACAGCCCGATACGGATCAATCTGATAAAGGCTCCTGATCACCGTTCACTGGACCTGTCTGCTGGATGTCTTTTATGTGCGCCTACATATTGCAGATGCTGAGCTGTGGACGGTGGGACAGACGTTGGCTGGTGCAGTATTGACTTCCTCTTTGGCGAATGCTAGGGCCTTTCCGGTCTGATGCTTTCCTGTGGTGCTATGCTTATGATTCTGCCGTATGTTTGTTGGGGTTCGGGGCACGTACTATGGGCTGCCTCCTCCTTCTGGGACTGGGGGGTGGTTCTGGGAGTGTGCCTGGTTTAGGGGGGTTGTTTGGGATCCATTGGCATGTCTAACTTTTGGCACCACGTTTTGGGCCTAAAGTACTGTATGCCGCGACAGATGCTTCATTGTTTTTTGAGGTATTGGGGTGGGGGGAGGGGGTTTTGGGGTGTTGGGTGGTTAGGTGCAGGGGTCTGCTTCTGGGAGATTGTGGGGTTTGGGGTTCTGTTGTCTGGGGTGCACGTGATCTTTGTGAATTTTGCAACGGTGGGGTCTGGGGCATGGGCCGGGTGTCGGGGATTGGGGGGCTGGATGCATTGTGATAATGGCTAATGTTCCTCACTCAGCGCCCTCTGGCGCTTCCATGCGTGTCCTTAGCTGGAATGTACGGGGTCTATTGGACAAGATCAAGCGGGGGGCGGTGCTCCGCTGGGCTAAGAGAGACATGGCGGATGTACTCCTTCTTCAGGAGACACACATGCTAGGTACAAGGGCCCTGAGTCTACAACGCTTTGGCTTTCATCAGGTGTTCCATGCCGGGTTTGCTAGGGGCTCCAGGGGAGCGGCCATTCTTATTCATAGACGGCTGGCGTACGTTCATGAGCGTCAATGGCTTGACCCCCAGGGCCGCTTTGTATTTGTTCAGGGGAAGGTTGGTGCAGAACCTGTTGTGTTTGGCTGTGTGTATGCCCCCCCCCCTTTGCAATGGGCCTTGGCGGAACGACTATTCGCCCTATGGACTGAACTCCCCCACTCCATGGCTGTGATTGGTGGCGACTGGAACGATGTGTTGGATGTGGCTTTGGACCGGCAGAGGAGGCCTGGAGTGGCATTGGTGTCCTCACCTACACGATTAGGAGCTATGGTTGATGGTATGGGTTGGGTAGATGTGTGGAGACATTTGCATGCGGAGCGGCGGGAATACACATATGTTTCGGCTGTCCATGGCTCCCTTTCGCGCTTAGATTGTGTGTTTGTTCCGAGGGCCTATCTTGACAGAGTGAGGGGGGCAGCGATTCGGCCCCGCGGACTCTCTGACCACTCCCCGGTGGCAGTTCAATTTGACTTGTGCAGAGCGCGTCCCCCCTTCAGATGGCGGATGTCCACGTGGCATCTGCAGCGCCCTGACTATTCCCAACATCTACGTAGCGCGATTGCCCATTATTGGCAGGACAACCTTACCGAGGGGATGGATGCAGTGACCGTCTGGGAGGCTATGAAGCCCACTCTGCGTGGAATTGATCTCGCTTGGTGTGCATCTGCTCGCCGGACTCGGCTGGGTAGCATTGCTGCGGCTGCGGAGCGGGTGGAGGAGCTTGAGGCTAGGCACAGCGAGGCACCCGATGATGTGGCACTGCGGCTACTCCTGCAGGCACAACAGTCTTATTCCTCGGTTCTCTTGGACGAGGCTCGCCAGGCGTGGTTGGCCACCCGTAGCCGGGTTTATCAGTGGGGTGACAAGT
Source organism: Lissotriton vulgaris (assembly GCF_964263255.1). Classification (NCBI taxonomy): domain Eukaryota; kingdom Metazoa; phylum Chordata; class Amphibia; order Caudata; family Salamandridae; genus Lissotriton; species Lissotriton vulgaris. The sequence continues at coordinate 101,992,364 of NC_141700.1, forward strand.
CTTGCACTATGCTCCATAGGTTGTGCCAACAGAACCTGCAGCCCCTAACACTGCCGGGCCTTGTTGATGGTGCAGGAGTGACGATCACAGACCCGGCAACTCTTGCAACGAGTTTTGCGCGCTATTATGGGCACCAATATGCCTCTCGTGAGACCCTCTCCCCCGCCAGTATCGCAGATTATATTGCGTTAGTTCCCCCTTCTGCTGTGTCCGATGAGGTGCGCGATGCCCTGGACCTTCCCCTGACGGCTGAGGAGCTGGGTGACGCGCTGGGTCAGCTGAATGTGGGCAAAGCGCCGGGGCCGAGCGGATTCCCCAGCGAATTCTATAAGAAGTTCCATCTGCAGCTCGGGCCGCAATACTTGCGGGCCCTGGAACAGGCACGAGAACATGGCCGCCTCCCACCGGATTGGCGCCATGCCGAAATCGTAGTGTTTCTGAAACCGGGTAGGCCCCCTGATCGCCATGAATCTTATCGTCCCATATCCCTCATTAACTTCGAGGCCAAGCTTCTGGCCAAGGCGCTGGCGAACCGCTTACTTCCACACATCTCGGCCCTCGTCCACCCAGACCAAGCGGGTTTTATGCCGCGCCGGGCTACGAGACACAATATACGGCGGGCGCAGGCTGCGATACAGGCCGTTGAGTCCTCGGAGGATCCGGCGGCACTCCTACTGGCTGATATCGATAGTGCTTTCGATTCGGTCAGCTGGACGTTTCTTTTTGCCCTGTTGCCGCTGCTGAACCTGGGCCCGACCTTCCTCTCCTATGTCAGGCTGCTTTACACCGAGATCACAGCCTCAGTGCGTATCTCGGGGACGGCGTCCGCTCGTTTTCCGGTTTCCAGGGGCACGCGCCAAGGGTGTCCGCTCTCCCCTTACCTTTTTGCGCTGGCCATGGAGCCGCTGGCTGCCAGGGTGCGCCGCGATGAGCTCTACCGTGGCTTCGTCTGGGGTGCGGATCATTCGGACCGTATAGCTTTATATGCGGATGATGTGCTATTTTTCATGACAGACCTGCAGCGTACGGGTCCTCGTGTCTTAGAATTGATGCAGGACTTTGGTCGGGCGTCGGGGCTCTACCTTAACCCGAGCAAGTCGACCTTGTGGGTGCTGGGGGATGTCGCGGTGGCGTGCCCTTGGGCTGCATCCCTTCAGATGGCTGTGGAGGGTGTGAAGTACCTGGGTGTCTTCCTCTCTGCTTCGCCCACAGTGGCGTGGGACCGGAACGTCTTGCCAGTGTGGGATCGGGTCCAACTGGACGTCAAGACTTGGACGCGCATGCCTCTTAATATCTACGGCCGGTCGGCCATCTTCAAGATGGTAGCTTTGCCCCGTCTCCTTTACCAGCTACAGAATCATCCCTTCCAGATTGACCCGCAGTGGTTCCGTACTGTTAACTCTGTGCTGGGCCGGTTTCTGTGGGCGGGGGGTGCCGCCAGGGTGGCGCTGCGCACATGCTTCCTCTCTACCTACTGCGGCGGTCTGGCGGCGGCGGATATTCTATCTTACTATCAGGCCTCCCATCTCCTTGTGCTTAACGAGTGGTGGTATGGAGACCGTAGTGATCCGGCTTATGCTCTCGAGCATTCTCTGATGGGTGGCGCCTCCCTTCACACCCTGCTGTACTCGGCCAGGCGGAGGCGGCTGCTTCCACAGGTCACCCAGGTGGTTTTCGCGGTCTGGCGGCGGGCCCTGCACCGGGTGGGCTGGTGGGGGCGGCTCACGGCTGAAACCCCGTTGTGGCGTAATGGCCTGTTGCCAGCGTTGGCGTCTCTGTCCGGATTTGACGGCTGGGATGCGATCGGGATCTCGTCCCTCGGCCATGTCCTTTCTGGTACTACCCTAAAGTCCTTTCAGGACCTCAGTTCTGAATTTAGCATGCCCAGGACCCAGTTCTTCCGCTACCTCCAACTTCGCCACGCTCTTGCTCCTAGCCTGGTGGGCCTGGAACAGCTTCCAGACTTTAGCCCCATCGAGGCAAAACTTTTTATGGGAGACCTGGGTGACAAGAAGGTCTCACAGATCTACCGATCTCTGGTCACTCACTGTTCCTCGTCGCTCTCGGCGCTGAAGGCCTCTTGGGAGGGCGATGTTGGTCCCTTGGATGACGACGATTGGCGCGAGGCCCTTGAATCTCCCCGTGGTGCAGCTATAGCCGTCCGCCTCCGCTTCATCCAATTCAAATACCTCCACCGGGCTTACTATACTAGACACCGTCTATGGCGGGCGGGCCTTATCGCGACTCCGGAATGCCTGAGGTGTGGTTGTGAAGAGGGCACCCTTTTCCATACGGTATGGTCCTGTGAGAGACTGACTCGATTCTGGGCCGGGGTTTGGGACTGCCTGTCCGAGGTGTTGGGATGGGACCTGCCCCGTACCCCTAGGCTGGGCCTTCTTCATGTTCTGGAAAACGTTGGGGGCAATGTTTACAAACGCCATTTGCTATTGCTGGGGCTAGTGGTAGCGAAGAGAGACCTGGCGCAGGCCTGGAAGAGCGAGCGCGCCCCCCCACTTGGGGCTTGGAAGGCGGGCCTGGACTTCCTTATGGGACTGGAGCGACCTGTTTTTGAAGCCCGGGGATGTCCCCGCAAACATTACAAAATCTGGAAACGGTGGGCGGATTACCGGGGCCTGCTCCTTGACCCCCCCGTAGACCTTGATGATGCGTTACGGCTGGATGTGGATCCCGCGCTCTAGGCTGCTGGCCGGCTCCACCCTTGTAGGTTTTCTCCTGTTGCAGACCTGTGATCACGTGCACTGGGTTAGGGTGGGATAAGGGGTGGGTAGCTGCGGGTGGGGTTGGTTGGCGTTCTGGGGGTTGGGTGGGTGGGGTAGTTTGATATTTTTCGATCTATAATGCTGGGCTCAATGCTGTATTAATGCTGAGTCTCCCGCTATCTGTTGCTGACAGTCTCCTCCTGACTGTGGAGGGCTGTACTGAACTTTGCTTGAACTCATAATAAAACTGGTTTTGAAAAAAAAAAACTATTTTTGCAGCAGAATTAGCCCAAACAATTAGGTTTTTCCAGTACAAACAATTTTTGCGGGCAAAATCTGCTAATAAATAAGAGGTTACAGGGTTTTTCTTGTTTCCTGCTGAACCGAGTTCTCTTAGGAAATTGGAGATCTTGGTCTTCCTAAACCCACAAATCCAAGAGGGTCATTAAACTCTGACCCCTATGCAATGTTGTGCTTGCACAGGGATCAGAATTAGATGTGGTGTGTCAACACTGTGCTTCCAGTGCTTAATTAGAGCTGGTAGTTTGAGGTGCTCAGCACCCTCTCACTTAATCATCAACACTGCGCTTTTCATGTGCACCAGTTAAGGACATTTATGGTAGGCACGGAGAGATTAAGTGATTTGCCCAGAATCACAGGATACAAGAATACAATCAGTGGATATGCTCTCGGATCTGCACATCTATGAGTCAGTATATGTTATATTTGAACGTTCAATTTGTAACATGTCAAAGTACGAGGGTGCTCTCGTGGCTCCATATTACCCACCCACCTTAGGTAACCGCAGTCTCGACCACAATATAAAACGAATGCACCAAATCACACCAAATCCCTGTTACTTTTATCCTAAGAAAGTCATGCAATCCAAAAAAACACATCCAGTTGATAGACTTCTGTTTGCAACTTTCCAAGAAGTGAATCATAGTTGTGGACGTTTTCAGATCAATTAACTTAGGCTTATCTTCAAGATTCAAAGATGTACAGTCCTTCTTGGTCTAATAAAAATCAAGACTCCAAGCCATAAGTAACATTCTTGCAGTTTTGGCAAAACAAATTAGGCAGTTAATCAATCCCAGTTAGTCCGTCAAACGTGGCATTACGGGATTACCGCGAATGCTCTGCTCTAGAGAGCCTAATGCGCTAACTTAACATGGTTTAAGCGCCTTCGTGACATTACAACGTCACGTCCTTGGTACATAAAGAAACTTTTTGTAACGGAATAACTGGGATTGATTAACTGCCTAATTTGCTTTGCCAAAACTCCAAGAATGTTACTTATGGCGTGGTATTACAAAACTCAGGTCAGCGGATATACTACTATTTAAAAAGGAAAAGGGACTCATACTTCTTTCATGCTCGGAGTCTTGATTTTTATTAGACCAAGAAGGACTGTTCATCTTTGAATCTTGAAGATAAGCCTTGACAAAGTCCAGGAGGACGAAACGCGTGTTGGCTGCCTTTTGTTTTGTCTATAATGGAATAATAAACTTAATTGATCTGAAAATGTCCACAGATATGATTCACTTCTTGGAAAGTTGCAAATAGAAGTCTATCAACCGGATGTGTTCTTTTGGATTTCAGAATCATAGGTTGTTGAGCCGATGCTGAGACTCGAGCTTAGTTGTCCAGCACCAATGTCGGCAGCTCTGACCATTATGCCACATCCTCTCCCCACTTTCATGGTTAGTAGTTGGTTCTGTTTTAGGCGGTGCTAACAGGAGAAATGGACTGGTGCAACCTGCCTCGTGACGAGAGTTCCAGCACTTATTGCTTTACAAATTAACCACTGCTCTTCTGCAATTTTCCCCCGGTGAATCGTTCCTTCTCAAATCTGAGGAAAGTTACAGGGTGAAAATATGCAGTAAATTCCAGTACATGCAGAATTTGGTATGGGAAGCTCCAAATCATGATGCAATTCTTCATTTTTGTGAGAAAAACTCAGACTCTGAGGTGTTTATCGCACTCAGCAAAAGAAGGAGGCTGCTGTGTCGGCATTTGTTGGGTGTAGGAACTTGGAACTGGCTTTGAGGCTATAAGGAGAACAAGGAGGTTAGCGCTGTGACGGTGGAGATGCAGAGGAGGTGGGCGCTAGAATTTGTTGAGAAGGGACTCTGAAATGTTTGACATTTACGTAATAAAAATGGAGCTAGAAGTCTGTATTGCTGTTGCAAGGCACGTGACTATGGAAAGTGAGCTAGAAAAGTGTGGGTTCACCATAAACTGCCTCTTGTGCTTCCTACGTCTTAAGGAGATGTTCACAAAGGAGGATTTTTGAATATTAATAATTGGCATTATACATTAAACTATTCATATTAAAAAGAGGACAAGGTTGGCCAAGCATTATTCTAACTGTTGTTTTTATATTTGTGCTAAATTACATTTCTACATTTTATAGTATTTTAATATTGTGGAATTCAGCGTGTGAGGTTGACTTGATTTCTTAGATTTTTTAATGCACTTTTTAGGTCTTGCATTCTCTTGAAACCTTTTGGTTTCAGTCAGTGCGCTTAGAGATCCCCCTTTAGCATACTGACTAACCATCAATCAATCAATCAATCACGGCATTTGTACAGCGCGCTACTCACCCGGGAGGGTCTCAAGGCGCTGGGGGAGGGGTAAGTTACTGCTCGAACAGCCAGGTCTTGAGCTGCTTCCAGAAGGAGAGATGGTCTTGGGTTCGTCGAAGGTGGGTGGGGAGGGAGTTCCAAGTCTTGGCTGCCAGGTAGGAGAAGGATCTTCCTCCGGCGGTGGATCTGCGGATGCGTGGAACGGTGGCGAGTGCGTGGCTGGTCGATCGTAGCTGGCGGGTGGGCGTGTGGAAGGTCATGCGGTCGTTGAGGTACTTGAGGCCCAGGTTGTGGAGAGCCTTGTGTGCGTGGGTGAGGAGTCTGAACGTGATTCTCTTGCTGACGGGGAGCCAGTGCAGGTCTCTCAGGTGTCCGGTGATGTGGCTGTGTCGGGGGATGTCGAGGATGAGTCGTGCGGAGGTGTTCTGGATGCGTTGGAGGCATTTTTGAAGTTTGGCTGTGGTTCTGGCGTAGAGGGTGTTCCCGTAGTCCAGTCGGCTGGCGACGAGTGCCTGGGTGACGGTCTTCCTGGTTTCCATGGGGATCCATCTGAAGATCTTGCGGAGCATGCGCAGGGTGTTGAAGCACGAGGCTGAGACGGCGTTGACTTGTCTGGTCATTGACAGGGAGGAGTCCAGGATGAAGCCCAGGTTTCGTGCGTGGTCCATTGGTTTGGGAGTGGTGCCCAGGGCCGGGGGCCACCAGGAATCGTCCCAGGCGGAGGGTGATGATCCCAGGATGAGGACTTCCTTCTTGTCTGAGTTCAGTTTAAGGCGGCTGTTTCTCATCCAGTCGGCGACGCCTTTCATCCCTTCGTGTAGGTTGGCTCTGGCGGTGGTGGGGTCGTTGGTGTGGGAGAGGATGAGCTGGGTGTCGTCGGCGTAGGAGATGATGTTGAGGTTGTGCTGGCGTGCGATGGCAGCGAGGGGGCTCATGTAGACGTTGAAGAGGGTTGGGCTGAGTGAAGATCCTCGTGGTACGCCGCAGATGGCTTCGGTGGCCTCGGATCTGAACGGAGGAAGGCGTACTCTCTGGGTTCTTCCGGTGAGGAACGAGATGATCCACTCCAGCGCTTTCTCTCGGATTCCGATGTTGCTGAGGCGCTTCACTAGGGTGCGGTGGCAGACTGTGTCGAATGCTGCAGAGAGGTCCAGGAGGATGAGGGCCGCTGTTTCCCCGTTGTCGATCAGGGTTCAGATGTCGTCGGTGGCTGCGATTAGGGCGGTCTCGGTGCTGTGGTTGGCCCGAAACCCGGACTGCGAGGGGTCGAGGGATCCGTTCGTCTCGAGGAAGGCGGCAAGCTGTTTGTTGACGGCTTCTCGATGACTTTGGCCGGAAAAGGAAGGAGTGAGATGGGACGGTAGTTCTTGAGGTCGGTGGGGTCCGCCGTTGGTTTCTTCAGGAGGGCGGTCAGCTCGGCGTGCTTCCAGCTCTCTAGGAAGGTGGCGGTGTGGAAGGAGGAGTTGATGGTGTCTCGGAGATGGGGTGCGATGGTGGCGTCGGCTTTGTTGAAGACGTGGTGTGGGCACGGCTCGGTTGGTGATCCGGAGTGAATGGAGTTCATCGTGCGGGTGGTGTCTTCGGTGCTGATCGGGGTCCAGTTGCAGAGGGTGGTGGTGGCGGGCGCTGGTTCGGTGGTAGGGTGCGTGGTCTGTGCGTCGAAGCTGTTGTGTATGTCGGCGATCTTGCGGTGGAAGAACGAGGCGAGTGAGTTGCAGAGGTCTTGCGAGGGAGTGATATCGTTGTTTCCGTCGCTGGGGTTGGAGAACTCTTTGACGATGCTGAAGAGTTCCTTGCTGTCGTGGGTGTTGTTGTCCAGTCGCTCTTTGAGTGCCGTCTTCTTGGTTACATATCCACCTCTCAAATTACTTTCATATTTCACTATACTTATTAACCACTAATCCTTTATGAGTTCCGGAGTAGCGTGCTACTTGCAAAAAATTGCTTCAACATCCCATCAGGGTAGCAAGCGCTATATAAATGCTAACCTTTTTCCCTCTTCTGTCCCTCCGCTATCCTTCTCAATCCAAATAACTGACTAACACATCCACCACTCAAATTACTTTCATATTTGACAATACTAATTCACCACTAATGCTTTATAGGTTCCAGAGTAGCCTGCTACTTGCCGAAAAAGCGCTTCGACATCTCGTCAGGGGTAGTAAGCGCTATATAAAGGCAATTACAATACAATACTATTGATTGGGTTCATTGTCACTGTAATTTGCTTACTTTTTATTGGCCAGCTGTTTAGGCTTCCTTCCTCTTCCTGTGCTTGTCCCTCGCCTGGAGCATGGACGCATTACTGGTGTCCTTCAACTTCTCATTTTTTTAGGTGTTACTTTTTTTGTTATTTATGCATTCCACCAAAGTGGCTATTTTCCAGCGGTCTCCTCGTGTACTCCTCCCCCTCCGAGTCAGGATGGTACAGAGAGCATATGAAGCAGTGCTTAATTTGAGCTGGCGGTTTCTGGTGCTCTGCACTGGCACTTAATTGTCAGCACCAACGCTTGGGACAGTCTGACACAAGGTGGCGCTGTCTAGGTAATTTAGAGCTGACCACAACAACAGTTATTTATGAATGCTATAGTCATTAAAAATGACTATTGCCTGACGCCAAAGACATTCTTATAGCTTTGGGGGCCTGAAATAGTCTGAATTGTCACACTTGTAAGAGTGCGATGTTAGCAGTTGTGTTGTTACTATCCTTGGCACAATTGCAGGGCAATGTGTGGTGGAAGCTGCAGTGACCTCCTGACGAAAGCCCTGGCACATTTTTTTTAATTTTATTTTACAAATTAAGCACTGAATCAGGAAGGCTAGGGTGTCTATGTATTCTTCTGTACACCATCCAAAGTCATCAAAATAGAGCCTCAACTGATAAAACATCAGAACAGAATTTGCATTTGAAGTAATTGAAGTAGAATAAATTATCGGCGTCCATGTATTTCATCACTTTATATGTTAGTGAGGAATAAAAGGTGCTCTCCCATTATTCAACCCGAATCCACAGAGTTTATGAATGTGTTTCTGATGTCTTCAGACCTTGGATTCACTCACCATTGCCTGAAAGAAGATAGCCCTTCAGCGATGCGCGCTCCCGCAATCTGTAATGGAATCTAAATGGAATCTCCATGCACGTTTCTTCGCATGAATTACAAAGATTCCAGATAAAAGCCTTGTTGTTGTGGAAAAGTGATTTCTTTTGTACCTCACAGGAGTTCTTTGGCTGCTCAACCTCTCCGGGGCATGTTCTTACTTCTCAAGCAATGGATCTTTTACAGAGTCAAATTCTATTCGAATATATTCCCCATCACCGGGTACATTTGAAATAGCGCTATCATTCTATTAGCACATCATGAACGGGCAGGTAATTGACCCAATATTCACAGAGACGTTTTAAGGCATGGGCAAAGTGGGCAATTGCCCAGGACTCCCACCTTTCATGGAGCCCCCAGGGAAAGGAAATGTAATCTCTCTTTCTAGCTTACCTCTGTCTATTTCTATATCTCAACCGTTCCTCTTCTCTCTGCCTACCGGTACATGTCTCTCTTTGCCCTGTGTCATCTTAAAGAGTTTTTGAAGTCCTCAGAAAGACATATAACATAACATGTGCATTTGTAAAGCGCGTGTTCTCCACTAACAGGGTATCTTGGTGCAGAATAACAGATGTGTATTGTTACCCAACTCAATGGTACTCATTTTATCGACTTCAGATGGATGAAAGGCTGAGTGGACCCGCCGGGATTTGAACCTGTGATAATGAGGTCAAATACAAGGCCCCTGCAGTGGAAGCATTAGTCCACTAAGCCACCAGACCCGGTTTGATTTCAAATGTTTTTGTGTGAAACCTTTTTGCAAAAGTTTGGCATCACAAAGGCTACAATTAACACAAACGTAGGTACAACAATTCAAAGTTGTAATGAACAGAGGCCCCAAAATATTTCTGGCCCAGGGCCCCAAAAATTCTTAAGACAACGCTGAATATTCATCCTCCCTCCCACCTCGAGGAGCTACCTAAGGTTAAACTTCCTATAAATCTTGTAATTTTGGTGTGGTCAGTAGTTGCTGTTACTGCACCATCAGAATCAAAGAGGCACTTGTAATGAGGCCCCCAGTTATTATTTACTGATTTATTTGGGATTTTACTCTGCCAGTGGGTCGTTCCTTACTTTAAGGGTATCCAAATGTTGTCCAGGAGGCAAAAGTGGCCGGCACGGATCGGGGTTGGCAGGGGTGGGGCAGTGTAAAAAAAGAACAAAAACGTACCCCCTCTTCTGCCGTCCCGCCGTCGTCTCTCCTGGACGGTGGTCCAGGAACAGGAAGCACCCAGACTGAGGCTCCCCTGAGCCAATCACAGCACTGCAAAGCAGCATTGTGATTTGTCTGAGCACCGTGGTTCGGCGCTCAACCAGGGAATGGGGGCCTGGACATATTTTCCACCCAGGCTGTAATCCTGGGTGGAGAACATGCAAAGTGACCGAGACGGCCGGCCAAACATTCATGCCCACTTAGGGAGTGCAAACCACTCCTCCCCAACTCTGTCAGAAGAGCCGCCCAACCTCGCCCACAAAGGTGCCGCAGTAGAAAAAAAATCAATCGATAATAACCTCGAGTTATTATTTTATTTTTCCTTTATGTCACTGCTGCAAAGCAGCGGGGCAACGCTCCCCCACCTTAGCGGAGGAGCCGCCACTGCCAGGAGAGTACCAACTTTGCAGCTGAGTTCCATGAAGATTTATTTTATGCACAGGCATGTCACGTATATCCTGTCATCTATCATGCATTCATATTGCTGCTGTTATGGTGGGATCACTGAAATAATATCGACTGACAAAATATCGACTTGCCAAAATATCGTGGACAAAATATCGACAGTCAAAATATCGAGTTTGTATCTACAAACAGGTAAGTACAAAAATATCGAGTACAAAATATCGTTAACAAAAATATAGATGTAAAAAATATCGACTTTATTAAAAACAGTGTTAAATTAAATTAATATTAAATTTTAATTACTAAAATATACTTAAAACGACTTAAATTAAATTATAATAATTAAATAATAAATGAAAATAATAAAAATAATGTTTTTAAATCTTATTTGTTGACCCTGAACCCTAAAAATACCCCTTTACCCAAAAACTGAAAACTGACCCTGAACCCTAAAAATACCCCTTTACCCATGAACTGAAAACTGACCCTGAACCCTAAAAATACCCCTTTACCCATGAACTGAAAACTGACCCTGAACCCTAAAAATACCCCTTTACCCATGAACTGAAAACTGACCCTGAACCCTAAAAATACCCCTTTACCCATGAACTGAAAACTGACCCTGAACCCTAAAAATACCCCTTTACCCATGAACTGAAAACTGACCCTGAACCCTAAAAATACCCCTTTACCCATGAACTGAAAACTGACCCTGAACCCTAAAAATACCCCTTTACCCAAAATTTATCAATATTATTTAATTACAATTAATTAATTAACAATTATTTACTAATACAAAATATGTTCAAAATTATATTAATTAATTAACTAATTATTATTAATTAATTATCAATTAATTATTAATTGAATATATTAACAAACATATATTAATTAATTATTTATTATTAAATTACTTCCCACCCTATTCCCCTATAAACCCACAACCCGCTACAGAATTACATTACGCAATTATTATAAAAACAAAATTCATTTAATAAAATATTTTATAACATTAATACACACTATTCACACATATTATTACATAAAAATACACTATAAAATATTATATATTATTAAAAAATCGATATTTTTGCTATCTATATTTTATACAGTCGATATTACTTCACTTACCTGAAAAACGATATTTTTGTAGTCGATATTATGTCCAGTCGATATTTTGTCCAGTCTATATTTAAAACTCGATATTATGTCCAGTCGATATTTTGGAGTCGATATTTTGTCTCTATACCGTTATGGTGGTCTTAATGAACAACAAGAATTGCCAATACTGTGCAATGGATTAATCGTTTACCAAGGTGATGAGCTAGCTATCGCTCATCCCAAAGACCACTCTTTCAGTCAGGATATGTATCAAAAATATTTGATTTTATTTTGTTTTGAACAAAATAAAATCAATTATTTTTGATAAATATCCTGACTGAAAGAGTGGTCTTTGGGATGAGCGATAGCTAGCTCATCACCTTGGTAAACGATTAATCCATTGCACAGTATTGGCAATCCTTGGTAAACGATTAATCCATTGCACAGTATTGGCAATTCTTGTTGTTCATTACGTTATTGGCACAGCCTTACTGTGCTTTAGCCAAAGCCCCACTTGTTATTTGAGGTTATGGTGGTCTTGGCCATTTGGTGTTAGCCATTTTAGAGGTTTTACTTTGCAGTTTTATATAGCACAAACGTGTCACGAGGGCTTTAGAGCACTGTGACAAGAGAACCTGACTCGTTGCACGATTTTTGGGCATATGGAGATCAAGTGATTTGCCCAGAATCACAGAATGTTGCACCAACGCCAAGATTCGAACCTGGTTTTCAATTCCAAAGTTGGCAGCACTAGCTGCTATGCAACATCTCCTACTTGTTACTACACTCAAGTGTCAGGGGATCTTTTGGAAAAGGGCAGACTACTTAGAAGAAATGCAATCATTTTGTCACTATTGAGGAGGAAAGCATATCAGCCCTACTTTAATATTTTGAAGAAATCTGACAGTAGCTTCATATATTTGTATATCAGAGGCGTTACCATCAATCCAAAAAGTGACCCCATGCTCGCATGAATACCTATTATACAAAGCCATAAAAGATGGTCACTTTAAAAGAAATGTACCTAATAAATTCAAACTCTTTACTTTGAAACTGTTTCATTTCTCATTGTTTACCTTGTTAAATGTTACTCCTGCTCCCTCTATACTTTGAATGATTTCATGTTCCACTTGGATTTTTTTCAAATGTGTGTACCTTGTTTCAATTTGTCTAATTTTCTGTTATTTGTTTTTTGTGCTCAATGTTTTTGTCTTCTTGTGTTTTCTGCCTTTTTGTTCTTCTATACTTCTCTTTTTACTCTTTTTTGTTTTGTTCTTTTGTTAATGGGGTTAATGCTGCACCATCTATTTCCTCAACAGGGCATAGATTTATCCACATTTTTCAGTCTCCCTACTAGTGGTACTCCTTCCCGGTGCCCAGTTTTACTTTTTTTATTATTACTTTCAAATATTTCTATGTCGAAATAATTATAATGTTGATTTTTTTGGGAGGAATGTCACTTCAGAAGGGTCTATTTTCAAGGTAAAAATGTCAAAGTTCAGGTAATCGTCAGGATGCATTATAGGCCAAGTAGGACTACATGTTACATGAGAATGCATGTAGGACTGTCACAAGACTTGCTGAAGGTGGAGGACATCTTGAAACACAGAATATAAATTGCATGTGGTCCATAGCATCCTTTATAGCAATCATGCTTGCCAAGGTGTACTTTTGGGCAGTAGTAATGCTTGTAAAATGCAACTTGTTTATATGTAGACAATTCAGCAATTTCAATTTACCGACCTCGGAAAGATGGAATGCTAGGTCAACCGTACCAAGAATCAACTTGTGACCTTCCTGCCTTTGTAAGTGGTGACTTTTCAGCTTACTCAGCAAACCTGTTGCCTAAGCACAATGGTAACTGTGGTGAAGGACTTACAACAGTCTGTTCCTAGCATTTTAAAAGGTACATTTCTATGCTGGATGAAGAGGCTTCAAGCTTAGCATAATTTATTTATTTAGTGTGCGGAGGCACTTTGTGAATTGGGCCCAGCATTGGTAGGAGTGGCACTAGAGTTGCCCCAGTGAAGGTTAAAAATCACCAATGGAAATACTGGGCTTGGTTGGCGATGTCTTCCTTACTTTATTCTCTGAAGAACGAATAGTCGGCTGGCGGGTGGTCAATGATATTTAGTCTCACAGGGGGAGCATTTGAGGCTTTGCATTCCACGAGCTGGCACTGGAAAGTCGAGAAGGATTCCTACACTTATTGTGTAGTGTACTGAAGTTGTGTGTTTAACTTCCCCCCTACTGCGTTGACCACCGTCTGGTTGCATCGAGCGATGGTGTAGTCAGGTGAAAGGAGGCAATTGATGTTATTAGAGGTATCATTAAACCAGGTCTCAGTGAGAACAACGTGGTAAGATTTTGCTTCAGGACGGTGTCAGTGATTTCCAGTCGGTGTTTTACCGCTGATCCTGAATTTTGAAGTCGACAACGCAGGAAGGTAATCACAGTTCTGGAGTATGGTGGGGAGATTGGATTTTATTGAATCTGAATACGGTTTTTGTGATCGACAGACCTCACTCCCCAGTTCTACAGCCAGAGAATGTCACATGAGCTGCACTAGAATTGAAGCAAGGAGAGTGGTCAGAAAATGGGATTTGCCGTTAGAACATGAGATTTTCCCTCTTTGGCTGATGCTGCCCCAGGGCCATTATCAGCCTCTGGATTTTGAGCTTTGACATGGTTTGGGAGCGAGAAAGAGGACAGAAAAACAGCAAAGTGAGTTTTTGGATGCAATTTTGAGGGAAGCAGGAGAACAAAAGAGGGAGGTGGGGCTAAGAATTGTAGAGCAAATGATCAGATTGAGACGAAATCGAATCAATTTAATGAAGAGAGAAGCAGTATTTTAACTTTTGTATTCAGGATAAATATAAAGTGAATAGGTAGCAATTCAAAGGAAAGGGGTTAAGAAAGATGGACAGAGAGGGGAGGGGGAAGTGGGGTGATGGGTGTGAGGGGGCTGTGGAAGGAGAGTTGTGGTATTGGGGCACAGAGGGAGAATAAGAGGAAGGTGAGAAGCTGCAAGGTGGAAAGGGATGTTGATGACTGAAGAAGGAGTGAAGTGGGAAGTGAGTAGAGAATTCAACTGAAAAGCAAAAGGAAGGAGAGAAGTAGCTTAAGAAACAGAACTATGATATCTTGCAAGGATGAAAGGTTTCTAACTGAAGGTCAGACAGGGCGAGGTAGACATCAGACACTTGGACCATGAACATTTGTTTGATCTTGGTGAGTGAGAGAGTCCCTTTATTAGGGGTTGTGCGTGAGACAGTTACGTTGCACACCTGAGCAATTTTAGAGTCTGAGAAACAGATCCCTCAGGAAAGTTACAATGAATTGAAAATGGCGTGAGAGAAAAAAATAAGATTTGCTTCAGGGTTATCCTTTCAACCCTAGTGGTCCTGATCCATTATGAGTGTTTCCGGAACGTCTCCGAAGATTCGATCTTCAAGATATTTTTCAGCCATACTTCGAGAGGTAAGAAGGATATACTATTTTGAAGGAGTTAAGACCAATTGACAAGAGGTGATTGGGAAGGGAGTTGGAGTTCATTCGAGCCATGATGAGATAGGAGAAGCGGGAGGAGATAAGGAAAAGAGAGGGGAGGACTAGAAAACATTCAGCATTCCGCAGCTCCAGACTCTCCGACTCCAGTTCATGAAAGTAGGTGAGTGTGTCTGTGGGTTTCCCTTGCATTCTTCACAAACCAGCAGTTTTTTCGGCGTTGGTGGCTAGGTACACTGGGGATATAGCCGTTGCTCATCTTCAACGGGTGCCAATGACGTAAGTCCATGGAATTCCAGCTAGGGACAAAAATCACAGAGGTTCCTCTTTCCTGCAGAGCATCCCAAAAAATACATTTGCTAAAATAAGCCTTATTTTAAGATGCACAACCTACAAGTTACTTGTTTGCATTTTGACGGCAGAAATCAATAACCTGATTATTGCTCAGCTAAGTGTTAAGACACCTGACGGTGGTAAGGACTGCTATTGATTAAAAAAGCATTATTCCCTCGACTAGCCCCTGACCCCGGAAAGTACCCCACAACCCAGATGACGCCCCTGACAATGCTCACTTGGAACTAACATGGTCTGGGTGACAAAATAAAGAGGGGTTTAGTTTTACAGAGATTAAAGCGGTGCTCCCCGACTGTGGTCCTATTGCAAGAATCACATCTTACTGGTAATGTTATGTTATGTTTTGTTATGCGCTTTTATTAGGCGCACAGATGCTCCAGCAAAGGAGCGTCCTGGCGCCCGACAAGGTAGCAGCACAACACAACGAAAACAACAAACAGAGAAATTTAAAACTAAGGAAATAAAAAGGTTTTCACCGCACGGCGAAAGGAAAGCAAATCCCTAAGGGCGCGAATCGCCGGGGGAAGGGAGTTCCAAAGCACCGCCGCACGGACTTGAAAGGAGCGTCCGCCTGCTCTACTCCGCTTAAAACGAGGAACAACAGCCAGTTCTAAATCAGCAGATCTTAAAGCTCGCACTGGGATGTAATGAACCAGGAGCTTGGAGAGAATCATGGCTGGGGACCCCTTGAGTATTTTATAGGCCACACAGAGGACCTTAAACTGAATCCGCTGAGCTACCGGGAGCCAATGCAGCGAGCGCAGGGTACTGGAAGTGGGGCACAATCTAGGTAATCCTACCACAGTTCTTGCTGCGGCATTCTGGATCCGCTGCAGGCGTCCAATTTCTGCCTGGTTCAAGCCTGCTAATAGGGAGCTCGCGTAATCCAGCCTAGAGATGACAGTGGCTTGGATCACGAGCTGCCTAGTGGCGGCATCAAAAAACGTAAGCACAGGACGGAGCCCCCGTAGGATGCCGAAGCAACAGGCCGCCGTACATTTGGTATGGCATGCAAACGTAAGGGAAGGATCCAGCCAGACCCCGAGGTTTTTAAGCTCAGGGACTGGGATGGGTGTAGGACCCAAATCCCCTGGCCACCATCTCTCTCCCCAAAGTTCCGGTTGTCTGCCAAAAATCATGACCTCGGTCTTGCTAGCGTTCAGCTGGAGACAGTTGGACGTCATCCAGCCGGCGACCGCCCGCAGTCCTTGTTGGAATCTGGGTGCATCCACATCGGCCTCCCCGCTGATCGTGACCGCCAGCTGGGTATCATCGGCGTATGACACCATTGTCATACCCCATTGCCGGACAACCTCAGCCAGCGGCCTTACGTATAGGTTAAACAACGTAGGACTCAGCGAGGAGCCTTGAGGGACCCCCCGATCCAGCGGATGGTATTTGGACTGAAACGGAGGGACGGTCACGCTAAAGGCCCGATTGGCTAAAAAAGACCGGAACCATTGGAGAGCAATGCCGGTGACACCAGCCTCCTCTAGACGACGCAGAAGGATGGGGTGCGATACGGTGTCAAAGGCGGCGCTCAGATCTAATAGCTCCAGCGCCGCCGTTTGACCCGCATAGAGCACGGAGCGCAAGTGCTCCACCATATACAGTAGAGCCGTCTCCGTGCTATGACCTGCCCGGAACCCATTCTGCGTCATATCAAGGATATCGGCTTGGTGTAGATGTTCCGAGAGGACCGCGTTGACATGCGCCTCAGTCACCTTGGCAGGCCACGGCAGAAGTGAAATTGGCCGATAACTTTCGGGCTTGCTCCCATCCAAGTTAGGTTTCTTGAGAATAGGCCGGACCATGGCCTGTTTCCACTTGTGTGGAACTACGCCGGATGTAAGTGACGTATTGATCAAAGAACATAGCGGTGAGATGTCATGCACAGCTAAGTCTTTAAACACAGCCGGACAAAGCGGATCCGCTGGGGACCCCGACTTCACTTGGTGAGCCAGTTTACCAAGGCTTTCAGATGTTAAGTTCGGAAATGAGTGCAACTCCTCGGATTTCAAAGATTTAAAAGGAGTGTCTACAGATGGAGTAGCCGACGGAAAAGCCCGGTAGATCGCATTGACCTTTTCCAAGAAGAAATCCGCCAATATTTCACAGTGCTCAACAGAGCTCTGGTAGGTCGCAGTCACCTTTTTGGCGGTAAGATCTTTCAGCACCTTGAAAATAGCCTTTGAGGGGTTAGAGCTAGTCCGAAATTGTAAGGCATAAAAGGCAGCGCGAGTTCTGCACACTGCCCGATGATAGAGTTTCACAGTGGCCAGATACAAAACCTTTTTCTCGTTGTTATAGGTTTTGCGCCACGCCCGCTCTGCATGCCTACAAGAGGTCTTAAGCGCCCATAACGAGTCATCGTACCATGGGCTGGCATTCCTGGCCCCCGATTTACACCAAACTATAGGGATGAGGGAATCTAATGCCCTGGTCACCCAGTTGCAAAAGCCATCATAGCCCTGATCTGCCGACCCAGTTATATCTAGTGGGTCGGACGACAAGAGATGGAAGAACTCGTCCAACTTCAGTTTATTCCAGCGCCGTCTGGGAATTGGACACACCACTGGTTTGGGCTGCATAGCAGGTATGGGGCACCGAATCTGTATCAAATAATGATCGGTCCATGCTAACGGTGTAAGGCTTAAAATGCATGCAAGGCGTTGGACAGATGGGGGTTTAAAATGATAGTACACTCGGAATGCTCCTCTGGCTCAAGGGGCGTGGGTATCTTGGTTAAGAAGCAATCCCCATTGATAGTGCTTAATACAAAAGCGGATGACCACGTCGCTTTGCGGCCCTAATGGTTCAATGGGAAGGGCATCCTATAAATATAGTCTCTGTCTACAGTCCTCCCGCACTGCATGGAATAACGCTTCCAGCTCTTAGTGAGTTCCTGCTCGATCTCCCGGAATGGGAACTGTTAATTGGGGGGGACTTTAATGCAACTGTGGATGGTACCCTGGACTGGCTCCCTGCGAAGGCTCCTGCACCCGGCGTCCCGCCTTGGGAGTTTCACGCAAGCGCTCGGGCTGGCTGATGTGTGGAGATGGTATCACTCCACGACGTGACAATACACCTTCTACTCTGGG
Organism: Lissotriton vulgaris; assembly: GCF_964263255.1. Taxonomy (NCBI): domain Eukaryota; kingdom Metazoa; phylum Chordata; class Amphibia; order Caudata; family Salamandridae; genus Lissotriton; species Lissotriton vulgaris. The sequence goes on from NC_141700.1 coordinate 102,010,451, forward strand.
GTACACAATAGTTTATCTAGGATAGACTACTTCTTTGCTTCAACGGATTGTTTAAAGAATATTGACACTATAGAGATAAGACCCAGAGGTATCTCTGACCACTCCCCAGTGGTACTGCAGTACACATACCACCACACAACTAGGCAACGTACCTTCCCCATCTTCCCTGGCTACTTACAGGTCCCACAAATCAAAAAAGCTGTCATCTCCGCGACAAAACACTACTTCCTAGAAAATGCTATGTCAGTCGATTCCACAACCACTTTATGGGAAGCGTACAAAACTGTCCTCAGGCCATTGTCTCTATTGCGGGGCACAAACAGGAGAAACAGCGGGAACTTCATGATCTAGAACTAGTTGTACATGAAGCTGAAGCACAACATTCTGAAGACCCAACACCGGCTGCGTCCCAGAAATTGTGTCTTGCGCAGCAACAGCATAAGGCATTCCTTGAAGACTTGATCATGTGGCGATTGATGGCCACCCAGCACAGGATATATGAAACTGGCGACAAAGCAGGGAAGCTTCTGGCATGGCTAGATAAAAGGGAACAGAGTAATAGGTGGATAGCAAGGATTCAGACGGAGGATGGACAAATTGCAACAGACCCCCACACAATAGTACACACACTGGCACACCATTTCAAACAGGTATATATGTCGTCCTCTGTAATGACAGTAGAAGAGGCATTGTCCTACATAAAAGATATCAACATGCCCAGGCTCACCCCTGACGCAGTCCACACACTTGAGGTGGACCTTACGATAGAGGAGCTGCAGGTGGCAATCAGGACATTGCAATCGGGCAAAACGACGGGACCTAAAAGCATCCCTGTTGAGCTCTATAAGAAGACGGCGGGGACTATTGCCCCATATCTACTGCACATGTATACTGACTGCTTAGAGCGTGGCGAGTTGCCGCTGGATCAGCGAAGGCCCACAATAGTGGTGATACCCAAGCCGGGAAAGCCAGTTGAAGAGCACACTTCATATTGCCCAATATCTTTGATTAACTCAGAGGCTAAAATTCTTGCCAAATTACTGGCGATCAGACTGACACCACACCTCACGACCCTGATCCATCCGGATCAGTCCAGCTTTATGCCAGGTAGAAATACTGCACTGAACGTGAGGCGCCTGCACGGCGTGATGGCACATATCCCATACCTTCAGGAACCGGCGGTCATACTCTCTCTGAATGCAAAAATGGTCGAGCGGCCGTTCTTGTTCGCAGTGCTTCAGCACTTGGGCTTTGGCCCTAAATTCTGCGCATGGGTCCGTCTCTTATACACCAAACCAGTAGCTCATGTAGCGGCTAATGGGCACATCTCCGATGACTTTCCTCTGACACGGAGCACCCGCCAACGCTGTTCCCTGTCCTCGCTGCTTTTTGCGCTGGTACTTGAGCCAGTGGCGGCATGGATTCGGTGATGGCCAATGATAAAGGGTATCCGATGGATGGGAGACTGGGAAGACCGCATCTCGCTGTATGCGGACGTCATCTTATTATATATGACACTTCCCAGGCGTTCCATACTGGTCCTTCTGAACATATGTGAACTCTTTGGGCGGTCGTCAGGTTATACTATCAACTGGTCCAAATTGATACTTTATGTCCTACACGGCCCACCACCGCTGCTACCCAAAGACTGCCCACTCTTGATTATGAGCGATGGATTTAAATATTTAGGGATCTACATCACACCTAACACAGACGATTTCTTTAAAAAAAACCTGTTGCCACCGCTGGAGCGTCTTAAACGGGATACGACACATTAGGGGACGTTGCCGCTAACGCTGTTGGGTAAGGCAGCGCTGTTTAACATGATGGCGCTACATTTTTTTGCGTATGCACTGGAAAATACGCCGTTCCCAGTGCCTCCTAGCTATTTTAAAGCCATAGCAGCCCAGGTCTCTAGCCTGTTATAGGGACAAAAACCGGCACGCATTGTGCAAGCCAAGTTGGTTGGCGGGTGGTATGACGGAGGGATAGCGCTCCGGAATATACAGTTATATTACTGGGTGGCAATTAAAAGTAGTCAATCAGTGGATACACGCCCCCCAGGCAGAACTGGGGTGGCTGAGTGAGCTAAAGAATGGTGATGGATTAAACCCAGATCTGTTGTCTGGGGGTGAGTGTTTGATTTGCTCAAATGCTCCGTCCATCATCCCCTTTTGTTTCGCTTTGTTTGCCTTAAGTTGGCAGGGTATGCTCAGACGTGAGTCCCTTGCTCACTTGGCCACTGGATTCAAGATAGCCTGGCTGATGAGGATTATGAATCCGAAACCGGTCCCAGGATGCTTGTTTCTGGTCCAGGGAAGACATGGCTTGGCAGTTCTGGCTGACTGTTCCCATGAGGCACAGGGTCAGACTGATTTGCATATGGCCATGTCTGAACTGGGGTGGCTGAGTGAGCTAAAGAATGGTGATGGATTAAACCCAGATCAGTTGACTGGGGGTGAGTGTTTGATTTGCTCAAACGCTCCGTCCATCATCCCCCTTTGTTTTGCTTTGTTCGCCCCAGGCAGACCCGGCATTTAAATCAGACAGATCGATACTGGGACCAGGGAATATGTTGTCTGCCCTCTATGACAAGACACAAGCCAAGTTGCTAATAGGACCCGCGAAACATACAGTTACTATATGGCATGCTGCACAGGTTAGACTGGGCTGACACGGTATAATAACCCAACTCAGCCCCCTCTGGGATACGAAACAACTGGGATGGCTTAGAAATAGTAAGGGCTTTGCTCAGTGGGACGCTATTGGCATTTCCATGTTTGGGGACATGTGGCACAAAGGGGAAGTAGTAACATTTGAAAGCCTTCAGCAGCAATATGAATTAGCGCCCGCAGAACTCTTTAAATACACGCAAATAAAACATGCTCTGACAGCAGCTTTGCCACCAGGTACTGAGGTCCCGGAGGCTTCGCCTCTCGAAGATAGATTACTGATGGAATGCATGCATAAGAGGGCCACGTCCTTCTCTTACAGTAAACTAATTAGCAATCTTCCAGATCCCACAGCAACCCTTAGGGTAAAATGGTCGCACGAGCTGGGTGACATTGACGACACGGCATGGCAGGAGGCAATAGCTTCGCCGAGGGAGGTGGACATTCCTTCATGCCTTCGGTTGGTACAGCTTAAAATTCTACATCGGGCCTATTACACCAGAGGCACCCTGTATACAATAGGTAGAACAACACACCCATACTGCTTGCGGCGATGCACGGAGGAGGGTACCTTTTACCATACCATATGGCACTGCCCGAAGATTCAATAGTACTGGGCAAAAGTGATGAGGACGATATCACAATCAACGGGGGTGTCGTTAATGCCAGAACCCAGGAAATGCTTATTAAATATGTGGGAACCCAATGACCTTACACACCCTGGGCAGCATTGGGCCACGCTGGGGATAATGACTGCTAAACGAAATATCGCACAGAAATGGGGGGCAATGGAAGTGCCGACACTTGCTGCATGGTGTAAAAACATGGACGCGACAATGGTGGCAGAAAAAACAGTATTTGTCAATCGAGGTTGCCCTCAAAAATGGAGCAAGGTCTGGGGGCCCTGGAATGCATTCAGGGGTAATATTTGTAAACCACCAGAGGAGCAGGCTGATGCAGGTGTGGGAGATGATTTCTAGGGAGGGTGGCGTTTGGAACTTGCGGGTTTCTGTTCGCGAATATGATGTTTTAATTACCAATGAAACAATGTGCTGGGACTGTAATTTTGCTGGTTTTAATGGATATGTATGCCAACTGGAAGAATTTTGCCTTGTTGATGTTGCTTATAATAAAACAATTTTTTTGTAAAAAAAGCATTATTCAACACTGTGTTGGATGATATGTTGTGGTAACTGTTCTGATTGAAAAAGAAAAAATGTAAGAACATTGAATTCTTATTTCATCATTTTAATCAGTAACCAGGATTAGTCGTATTTTTCTTTGAGAGCCGCCATCTTGTAGTGGTATCACACAAGGAACTTCATACTGGAGGATGTCCTCTGCCTGTGGCCTCAGGTTGGGCCTTGTGTTGGTGTTGCACATGCAGCACTAACAGTACACTTCCAGGTGCCCATAGAGCAGTGGCAGCACACAGGGAGCCCACCCTTACTCCAGAGCTAGCACGCTGGGAAATGTCCTTACCGCCATGACCATAGAAAACAGTGCTCCCCTAGGAATAATTTCAAATATGACTAAAGCATAATACAATTTGCCAAGTGTCAATAAACAACACAATTTCCCCAATAGTCAATATTTTGCATTGAGTGAGAATATATCAAAACCTGGATACAAAAAAACATTTATCTAACTGTGAAATCAATACAGGTGCTCCAAGTTATGGCGCAGTGTAACTGAACAAATAAGTCAGCCAAACATAATCAAACTGCTATATTCACATTGTCTACAATGATTTACACCCATAGGACAACATTAATTCATAGAAACCCAATGATATGCGCATTTGGGTTTATACAGTCCAACAAAAAATGAAATAAGTGGAACCAAATAAGTCAATGTTTCGTCCCCGTAGGCACGGGGTCTTCATCAGGACAACAAGAAAAAGTTAGCAACCTACAAGAAATGCCACAGTGATAGCCTGGATCTCAATTAATTTAGTATTATTTAAACCAATTTGTGCTCATAGGTGGCCAATTCTCCCCTGACCCAACTAATGAGATAACAGGACACAGGAAGGAAACCTTTACTAGAGTGACAGATGACTGTTTAAGCGCTTGGTGCACTGTGAGCCGTCCTTGTCACATTGCAGTCCACTGGAAGAATCTTTTATTGCAATATAATTTGTCATGAAGTTTTCTTTGCTGCAGTTGCATCTCTCCATTCCCTATAATAATGTGATATTGCAATGGCACTTGCCTTTACAGTAAGACATCACAGTGAGAGTTGCCATTACTCCAGGGACATCGAACTAGGAGCTAAACTTTCTGCGGTATCGTGACATAATGCAACATGATGAACCCCACCCCATTAGCAGAATGTAGTAACGACTTGCATTGTAATGGCACTGCGTTGTAACAACTCAGTCGTTGGAACAACTGCGTTGTGATTGTATTGCGGTGTAAAATCTGCGTTGTTAAGGTTGTTTCCCCATGATGCCAAGAGAGAAAGGGCTTTGCCAGTGCCTAGTGGTTAATTTGTAAAAAGAATAAGTGCTAGGGCCCTCGGCAGGAGGCCTCTGCAGCTTGCACCACCCATTGCCCCTGCCATCGCTACCAATGACAGTACCAAAACAACTGCTAACCATCAGATTCCTAAACGTTTGACAGTTTTTTTTAAATGTACATAGAATTAATTAACAAGCGTAGTTGTGCTCATCTCAATGCCACAAACAGCGCCACCATGTGGCAGCTGTCATAAGTGCTGGTGTTGACAATTAAGTTCCGGTGCCGATCACCGGAAACCCCAGGCTCAAATTAAGCACTTGTACCTGGGCTTTGTAGACAGAATTGGGAAAAGCAAAACCTATAGGATTTGTAGGTGTTAAAGAATGTAACTTGTGAGGGCCCACGAAAAATGTGTCTGGTTACGACATAAGCATGTGTGCTTGGTGCCGGGAGTACACACATCTGTTTTACAACTATTGAATCAGTTTCAGCCCTCCTGTCACTTCTGAAGGGGCAAGTACTGACAGCTTATAGGAGAGAGCCACTGAGGGGATGTAACCGACATTTCTGTCATTTTATCTGTCTTTTTGTGCTCCTAGCCTACACTGTCCTGAATCCTCCTGAATTTCTCGAATCACACAACAAAACAGTAATGTGGTTTTTTTCTTAAGTGTTTCAAACAGTTTTGCCGAAGAGGCCCATAGGAATGAATGGGAAGACATTCTCAAATTGCGATTAGCAATTTGCGAATCGCAAATTGAGAATGCGATTTCAAGGGTGCAGGGGTGTCCAAAGGACACCCTGTTGCACCCATGAAATCAATCTGTGCACAACATGAAACTATGAAAAATGCACAAAAGTGCATTTTCGCAAATTACCATGAGGTTCAACCTCATGGTAATTTGCTGCCCCTAAGTGCGAATTCGCTATTTTTTAAAGTTTCATGCATTGCATTTAAGGAATCTCAATTTGAGATTCCTTAAATGCAATCGCAATTTAAGAAATCGCAATTTTGCGATTTCTTAAATTGCGAACAATACAAAAATTGTGATGCATCCCAAATAATGAAATTGCATTCGCAAACGGCCGAATTTTGCGATTCGCAACCATTGCGAATGCAATTTTCATTGATGCATGTGCCCCATTGTCCGGGTTCGGTACTGTTCAGTGAGCTTAGCTAGCGCCAAGACTGCTCTTTTGGTATTCGAGCGCTTTAAAAGCTTGTATATCATAACATAAGATGTATGGCTGACAGATTATGTGCCCTATGTCTACTAATTTAAGGATCAAATCCCTGGTCCACAGTTTTTGAAATAGCAAGATATGCTGTGCTAAATTAGTTGAAAAAAATGGACACCCTTATAAGTATGTTGCTATGATCAGAACCCCCAGGATATTGCGGCATTGGTTTAGCAAAGTTTGCGGCACAAATATGCAAATTATGCGCTATTTTTGCAGCACTTTACAGTGCTATTTTTATGAAAAAAATAAATGCACCCAGGGCCTGCCGCATGTCCCTTGGGTGGGGGGCCCTAATCATTTAAATAAATGAATGCCACCAAGGCCCCCGGTGTGCCCCGTGGGCGGCGGGCCCTTATAAAAAAAAAGTAAAGCCTCCAGGGGCCATCACGCGCCCTGTGTGCGGCGGGCCCTAATCATTGAAAACAATTAATGCCCCCATGTGTCCTGTAGGCCAAAACTTGATAAAAAATAATACTCCTTGGGCACACAACCGGGGAGGCATTTATTATTATTTTTTTTTTACAAATTTTGGGCTCGCCTGCTACAGGGCACGCAGCAGGTCCTGGGGGCATTTATTTTATTCAAGGATTATTGCCTGCTGCCCATGTGCATGCAGTGGACCCAGGGGGCAATTATTTTATCAAGTTTTGGACTCACTACTGAGCCTCAAACTTGATCAAGATAAATGGCCTCTGGGCCCGCCGCGTGCCCTGGTGGCGCGGAATCAAAACTTGATAAAAATGAAAGCCCCTGGGTGCCCCATGGGCGGCAAGTGGGTGGTGTTCCCAGGGGGTATTAATGTTTAGCAAGTTTTGGGCCCACCACACATAGGGCTCGCTGGAGCCTAGAGATAATTCATTTTTTTGTCAAATTTTGGAATTTCACTGGCACTTTTGTAAAAAGCACAGGCTTTTAGAAAACTGCTGATTTTGTAATTTTTTGGAAATTGCAAAATCCTGGAGGGTCTGTATGATGGAAGAGTCTCTTCTCGCAATGTGGTATTTTGGGGCATGCCGATTTGTTTACTGCAGAAGACCTCTGTGTTTTTACAATGAGAATGTGGCCATATGGGAATTAGAGCGCTTAACAAGAGAACCAGACGTTATTAATTCTTTTTCCTTTCTAGGCACTGTGAGATTGAGTGATTTGTCCCATATCATAGGATGCTGGGAGCCCGGCAATCCAACCCTATTTCCCCATTTCCAAAGTCTGCAACTCTGAGTGCTCAGCAGTGCTTAATTTGAGCCGGTGCTTGCAAGTGGAGCCCATCAACACTCATTTGTGGGTACCAGCACTTATTTGTCCTCAAAAGATTTCGACTCAGAGCAGGAGAGAGAAAAACGGAAATTGAGGAAGAGAAAGGCAAAAAAACAGTGATAGGGGGGGAAAGAGGGGATGAAAAGAACCTGCCGAAGTGAGATAAAGGGGTGGGGGGGTCTGGGGTGGATTAAAGAGGATGAGGTGGAATCAAGTCTACTCAGCCTTAGCATTCAGCAACCCCAACCTTCCATTGTGCCTGCTTCTGAGAAAAACTGTGGGGCTGGTCCTTAATTTTTTTTAACAAATTAAGCCCTGGCGCCAGGCCCCCTCTTCCCCCATTAGGTTGTGCTAAAAGGTTGATACATTGGAAAGGAATGTCCTTTTAATGTCTGCATTAAGCGCATTCTTTGAGGCAATTTTCAAAGTCTCAATAGTGGATTTTTACGCCTATATCTCTTCTTTCCGTGGCAGGCTCCCCTGATACCAGCCCATCGACTCGAGCCGCTCCCACACTCTCAGGGCGCCTTTAATGTGCAACTACTCACCCTATCTGGGAAGCCGTCAGCCCTGGTATTGATAGAACCGCGTTTTGTGATCCATTTGATGAAAGACTCTAAAAATAAGATTGAATTTGAAGACAACCCTACCCGATAAATCCATTGAAGCCGCAGGGCTGCGTGATTAGAAGGGAGGGGCGCATGGCGGAAGCGCCCCCTGCTCTGTTCAGTGGCAGAATGTTTACGTGGGAGACCACCATTGGCCAGTGACAAGACCCCCTCCACCCACACACTGATAATCCCACCTATTAAACTTCACCTTGGACTTTAGGAAGAATAGCCTCTGTTTCATGCCACCCTCTTCCAGCCAGCTTTCTTTTGCTTTGACAGACACATTCCCTGGTTCCACAGGGAAAACAGTAGCCCTAGGGTGCCTCCTTGAGGTACAAGATTCAGGGCTGGTTAATTTGTAAAAAAATAAGTGCAGGGGCTTGCGTCAGGAGGCAGCTTGCACCAGGCCATTTCTCCTGTTAGCGCTGCCTAGAACAGAACCAACTATTAACCATGAAAGTGGGAGGAGGATTTGGCGTAAAGGCCAGAGCTGCTGACTTCGGAGATGAGGAACCAGGTTCGAGGCTCAGCATTGACTCAACAATCTGTGATTCTGGGCAAATCCCTTAATCTCCCTGTGCTTAGCAAAAATGAACGTGAAAAGCACCGGTGTTGATGATTAAGTGCCGTTGCTGAGCACAGGAAACCACCGGCTCAAATTAAGCACTGTCAGGACAGACCATATATCCCTGGTAAGCTAGGCATCGGAGGGCTGTTTGTATGGTCGAATGGCGGGATCATCACTTCTGCAAGCTTGTACCAAGAGAACGCATAATTAAGATAATTAGCCATGTATCAACCAAACCCTGCTGTAAACAGTGGAACTCACTTGCCAGTGGCGGCCATGTACATTTTGAACAAGTGCAACCCTGAGACTGGGACTGCATAATGTGGAGAAGATGTGGCCTAACAGCTAGGGCAGCCGACCTCGAAGCTGGGGTACTGGGTTCGAGTCTCTGCAGGGACACTCAACATCTTGTGATTCTGGGCAAATCACTTAATCTCCCTGTTCCTAACAAAAATTAATGTGTCCGTCTGTAACGCAACTGGTGCTCATTTAAAGCGTGTGTATAGTTTGCGCTATATAAAACTCCAAAATAAATAAATAAATAATGCCCAGTTTACACACATGCACAACCTTTTTACAGAGATTGGCAATTCTTTTTCTGACAAACACAGTTACTTAGGACAGTGCTGGACGGCTCCAAATGGCACCGACTTATGAGGTCATATTATTTGGCTTAATCAACCTTAGGCTGATTCCGGCATTTTAGCCAACACCACTTTTCATGTTATGGTTTTTGAGCCCATAAGTGTTAAAAGCGAAACTACATGCTCTACAATGCAATACGCATGTGCCATGACTGATTAGTTTAATCTCATTTCTTGGAACCACGTGGGAGGCTTGTGAAATGCAAAATAAAATTCAGTTTATGATTTTCTGCCTTTTTAGGTCTCGTCTACTGACAGCTGTGGCTGTCTGTTGTCAATATGCCTGTACTTAGATTGGGCTTTGCGTCTGCCCATTGCTTGTCATTGGTTGTCTTTCTTGTCAGTGTCATTTCCTTGCTTCTTATTCAACAGGGTTCCTTCCTCTACTTCTGTTTGTATCTCCTCTGGAGCATGGTTCTTTACCATTATTTTGATTGGAAGACTTGTATGTTCCGCAGTGACATATCCTGTGGTGACATCAGGGATCAACTTTTTTCTTTATCTTTTACCACTCCACTATGCATGTGTGTTATTGCTCTCTCCTGTGCGTTGCTTCTTAACCCCTTCCCTGCTGCCGTTGGCCGTCGCGAGCACTACCTCGCTGGTGCTGCGAACGTCCAACGGGCCCAACTCATTTTGCGGCAGTGCCACACTGCCGCGAAGTCGCGGCCGCGATAAAGGGGTTCAATTAAATCCGTGTTGCCCTCCACTGAATGTCGTCTGTTGCTTCACCTGCCCATCTACTTCATGCTTGGCTATTTTAAATTTTAATTTTCTACCCCCAGCTCTTCCTTTGTTCCCCATCCTGTTCACTGTTACTTACCACCTCTCAGCAGCATTGACTTGTTTCCCCCCCTCTGTTTTCCCCCCACACATCCCCCTTTAAAAATAGATATATATTTTCCTACTTTGGATACTTCAAGAGATGCAATATGCTTTTGGACCACTCCTTTTTCTGCAGTGCATTTTTGTGCCCTTTTTATACTTTTTACTTTATTGTCCAAGATGGATGACCTCCACCTTGAAACAGTAAATCAAATGCTTAAAAAAATGCCCACCACTGCATCATGATGCATATGTGCACAAGGGTGTTGGTGTATGTGCATATTTATGTCATCAAACTGAAACTGACTGTTTCTGCATTTTATTTACTTTTTTGGTGATAATGTTCATCATCGGCAACAACTATTTTTGTTTCCCGCCTACTAGATCTATTGGCCCATTACAGAGTTACTTAGAGCCCACCATTGTTTACCATTGGTTGGTTTCATTGCAACTCTCATTTGCTTGCCTCATATTTGTTAGCTTGTGTGGGCTTTACTTTCTTTTTGTGCATTTATCTCTCCCCAGAAGCATGGATGCTCACTTTTCAGGTGCTACTTTTTGTTTTGTTTGAGCACTCCACCAGTGTGCATGTGTTTTCCAGCTGTCTTCCTCATGTATTTCCCACCCCCACCACATTTGCGTTCCTCATTTTCTGCCTGTGTAATTATCCAGCCCCTTTTGTGATGCACTCACCCTACTATACTTCTCTTGGCCGAGTTGCTTTCTTACCCGTGTGCTTCTCCCTTCTAGCTGCACACTGCGCTCTCACTCTTCCGCTTGCTTTTCCCCCACACATTCCTTTCTCTGTGTTAGATTTCCTCCACTCTCCTTGTGTGTTACTTCCCCTGCAATTTATTTATTTATAAAGTTTTATATAGCGCAAACTTTATCCCGAAGGATATCAGAGCGCTTTACAATTTGAGGCAAATGTAACAAATCAGAACATTACTCTAACATTGGGAATCTAATGGGCATTGAATCAACTAGTACAAACATAACAGCTCAATATAACCTGAGTGCACAAGTAGGATTGGGCTATGCGATGGAGCATAGAGAGATAAGGGGAGTACGTACAGTAATTATATACAGGAATAATAACTAGCACCCAAAACAATAATCGAAACAAGAGCAAATGGGGAGTCTAAAAGGCATTGATTCAAATGTTGAACATCTAACAGATCATTTATACACCTGGGTGAACGAAGAATGTGCTAGACGATGGAGCATAATGACTTAAGGGGCGCACACTAGCCTAACAACAACATTGGTGCAAATAAATGAAAGTCTCTAACATAAAGCATCTTTGTCCAAGGTTGGCAGGGATAATGTTCCCCCTCTCCGGCCTTTTGGAAATAATTTACAAAGCAGTCATATCTGCGGTACCAGGCTCACCGTGGTACGAAGAGATCCTTTCTGTCATGGATTTAGCCGGGAGAGATTTATGGATGGAAGGAGCTTGTACCACAAAGCTGCGTCCACCTGATCTGATCTTCTGTAATTTTGGAATAGAAAGTAAATTCATGTGAGGAGATCTCTGGTTTTGTGCAGGTGTGTGCATTTCCACCTGGTCTGCAATGAAGTGAGGGGCTAGACCTCTCAACCCTTTAGAGGTGAGGCAGAGGGTCTTAGGGGCATATAACCAAGAACCGGAGATAACCATTGCTAAGCGCACTTAGCGCTAGGATAACTATCGCTGGTTTCCATCGCTGAGACAGCGCACATACAATGTATGACATTGTTCTGCATTCTGTCCATCAATTTTTGTTTTTGCATTTGTCACCCAGAGTGGGACGGGTATCCTCAGACGTGAGTCCCGTGCTCTCCATGCCACTGGAGTCAAGCTATCCTGGCTGAGGAGGGCTGAAAGCCTGAAACCGGTCCTACGATGCTCGTTTCCAGTCCAGGGAGGACCTGGCCTGGCAGTTCGGGCTGGACTGTTCCCATTGGGCGCAGGGTCAAGACTGATTTGCATATGGCCGAGTCCAAACTGGAATGGCAGGGGGAGCAAAAAAACAATGGATTTAGGCTCAGATCTCTGTACTGGGGTGAATGTATGACATTGTTCTGCATTCTGTCCTTCAATTGTGGTTTTTGCATTTGTCACCCCGAGTGGCACTGGTATGCCCAGACGTAGGTCCTGTGCTCTCCATGCCACTTGAGTCAAGCTATCCTGGAAGATGAGGGCTGAAAGCCCGAAACCGGTCCTAGGATGCTTGTTTCCAGTCCAGGGAGGACCTGGCCTGGCAGTTCGGGCTGGACTATTCCCATTGGGCGCATGGTCAAGACTGATTTGCATATGGCTGAGTGCAAACTGGAATGGCATGGTGAGCAAAAAAACGATGGATTTAGGCCCAGATCTCTGTAATAGGGTGAATGTATGACATTGTTCTGCATTCTGTCCATCAATTGCTGTTTTTGCATTTGTCACTTCCCCTGCCAGCACCCTGTGTTACTTTCCTGCCAGGGCCTGCTTTGATGCTGGTGGCGCCTGGGGCGACAGTCTATTTTGTCACCCACCCATCCCCATGACCTCCTCCTCAGATTCTCTCACTACCTCCCGGCGAAAGTGCCCCTCATCTCTACACAGCCCCTCTCTCACATACATTTCATTTATTTTAAAGCGCTGGTAAAGGCGGACTTTACCAATCCACTCAGCTACCCACATAAAATACAGACCTATTCTTTGCGGCAGGCGTATTAACGCTCTGCGCTACTTTATGGCGATTCAAAACTGCCTCTAGCCAAAACTCCGATTTCTCTGTCTAGCAGGAACATTAATCACAAGAGTTACCTTGAAATTTTTATAGCTGCCTGAAAGCTCTATGCACAAGGATCTCTGGAGCACGAGCTTTTAAATCGTAAGTTATTACTAAACACAGCGTCCCCCCTGAAGTCACTTTCAGAAAAGAACTTAAAACCAGGCTATTTGACAAATAATGAACCCCTTCCCAAGCGCCTTGAGACCCTCTGGGTGGGCAGTGCGCTATATAAATGCCCGAACTTGAACTTGAACTTGAATGCCCCATCCAAGTCAGCGCCCAGTAAGGCCGCACCTGTGGTACCACCAAAAGCAGGCGCGTTTCCAACCCAGCCGTCTGTGATTCCCCCTCGCCTCCTAGTCGCTCCCCCATCCATGTTACTTCCACTCACACTTTTTGTTTTTTTTGTTTACCGATCCAACTCGGATCAATAAACAAAAAAGAAAAAAAAATGTCCATCGTTTTGTAGACAGCACGTGCTTGGTGCCCATGACTACAAAAAAAATTTCTCTTTTTTTTAGCCTTGCTGCACATCACAGGAGATACTGTGCAGCATGACTAAAACCAAGTTCTAAAGGTGAGACCAAATGGCTTTGCCAATGCTTGATTTTCTTTTTGCCAACAGGGCTGAGCATCCACAACAAGCACTGGCAAATTCAAAAGGTAGGCTATTGCCTTTCAAAAAGGAGGGGTGTATTGGCTTTGCCAATGCTTGCTTCTGCTTGGCCCATACCTCGCAGGGAATGGTATATTATGTATCTCAGTGCTTAAGCTGTTTGCTGCAGCTCGGTGCCTCATTGGTTATGCTGTGTTCTGTGGCTCAGTGGCTGTGTCGTTTACTGCAGCCTGGTGGCTCAATGTTAATTCTGTTGTCTTTGACTTCGTGGTTGTGCTGCTGCTGCACCCGGAGGCTCATTGGTCATTCTATGTATGTTTTGTGTCTCAGCTGTTGTGATATTTGCTACTGCATCGTGCTCAGTGGCTATGCTATGTGGTTCAGTTGGAATGCTATGCTCTATGGCTCAGTGGTTGTTCTGTTTGCTGCAACCCTGTGGCTCAGCAGTGATTCTCAGGTTTGTCGTCACTGGCTGTGCTGTTCACTGGAGCCCGGTGCTCACGGCCAGTGTTGTGCTTTGTCTGTCAGGGCTGTACAATTCACTGTAGCCGAATGGCTTGTGGTTATGCTGTGTTCTGTGGCTGTCAGATTCGTTGCACACCTGTGGCTCGGTGGTTTAGGTTATGGTATATAAACTATATTCCATTGCTCAGTGGCTGTACTGTTTGTTGCACGGTGATGGGTCATTGGCAATGCTCGGTTTTGTTGCTCTGCGGTTTCGCTCGGGCTGCAGCTTTTCTAAAGGGGTTCTATTAGGCAAACCTCAGAAACACGTATGTGTAGCCCATAGCTGCCAACGGTCCCGTTTTTGCCGGGACAGTCCCGGCAATTTGGAGACTGTCCCGAGTAATTTCAAACTTTAGGCCAAAGTAGCCAGTTGGAAACATTCTCCAATGAAGCTGAATAGGATACTTTTTTCAATTCAGCTACTTTGGCCTTAAATCTGAAATTCCTGTCTCAATTCCCTGCAATTCTCTCTTTACTGAGTAGACCTTATAATCTGCACTATGATAAGTAGGTGGAATTAAATTATGCAAATTATGTGGGTTGGGGGGAGTTTTGGGCCAGTGGGTGTGGCTCATTTTCAAGTAAGTAACTGATAGCTGTGCTGCAAAGTGTCCCTGGAATTTTTTTTGAAATGTTGGCAACTATGGCAGCCCTCTCACTCATCTTCGAAGAGCACCACGCCTTCCTCCTGGCCGGCCGTGCTCCGCTCCACGCGACGGAGGCGGCGGTACCTGAGGCGTCGGATCCCTGGCCCCTGCACGTGCAGCCCCGGCGCCCACGTGACTCCAAGCCTGATACAAATGAGAGTAATGACTTCCTGCCCAGCGTGCGCGTCCTCCCCGCGTGTTCCGTAAGCACTCCTTACAGGGAAGATTATTGAGTGCGCACAGCGGAGGGAAGAGGGGCAGATTGATTTTCATCAGCTGGTGGCAGAGCACGAGGCCAGCAATCACACTTATGGCCGCTCGGCTGAGCAAATGTGACATGTGATTCGCAGAGCGAGCATGTTAAGTGTTGCCGGGCCGGTGTTTTCGCAGGGCCCTGTTTTGCTGCATGGATGCGTAAATGGTCGCAGTAGGCTGCTTTCTGAAATGAGCGTCATTTCAATCAGCGTGCTGTGGGTGGGCGAGGGGCTGCAGACCGTGGAGGGGGCAGGCCCTGCTTGCCTGGGGGTGCCTTTAAAGAGCTGTGTAGAGTCGAGTTGGACCAGTGATGCAGCAGCATGCAACACTTCAAACACTTTGGATACATGCTTTTGTTTTTTTGCAGTTTTATATAGCACTTACTCGCCCCGAAGGTATTGGAGCGCTTTACATGAGCACAAGTTACGTTACACAAGTACACATTCATTTCTGGTAGGCACGGGGATATTAAGTGATTTGCCCAGAATCACAGGATGTTGAGTCAGCGCCCAGACTCCAACCTGGCATAGATGCCAACTGACCGAGTCAGGCGGGAGACTCCAGTATAGGAGGATAAAAATAGCTTTATTTTTAGCAGCCTTCCGCCTGAATTTCCCTCAGCTTGAATAGAAGTCAATGGGTAAAATACATTCTCACCATTTTTTCTCTCACAATCTCCCACTTTCCTGTTCTAAAATGTTGGCATGTATGGAACCTGGTTCCCCAGTTTCAACGTCGGGAGCGCGGCCCGTTACACCACATCCTCTCCCCATATTTACATAATATAATGCGTAGTACGGTATGGAGTAAAGATGAAACAATTGAGGAGCGGCTAGCCAAGCAGTAATGCACTCTGTGATATGCTATATTGTGCACTTTTCATATAGCGCAGCCTTTGCCATTTTCTAGTCCTCTTGGCGCTGTTGGGGTGCAGGTTGGAGCTGTTGTCTGCTATTGGTGTGTTTAACCATTGGAGTGGGATTTTGTTAGACCTGGCACCTTGGCGTGAGTTTCCCTTCCACTTTTTGCTGGTGTGCCTCCGATGTTTTGCTGGTTTTCCGCTACTCAGGGCACTGCGCCACGGCTAACCCGTGCCGCAGTGCAAGTGCTCCCTATTGTAAACTGTACATGTGATTGATGTCCATGAATGGTTCATTGGATTTACTGTTAGTCCCTAGTAAAGTGCACCAGGAGTGCCAGGGCTTGTAACTGCCAATACTGCTAGTGGGCCTGCAGCGCTGGTTGCGCCACCCACAGAAGCAGCCTTAAGATGTGTCTAGGAACTGCCATTGCAGAACCTGCGTGCAGTCGCGTACTGTCATGCTGGCTGGGCAAGTGCACCCACTTGCCAGCCCCTAAACCTTCTCTTAACTTCATATTAGTCACCCCTATGGTAGGCCTGCGGGCAGGGTGCATTGTAAGTGTAAGGTAGGACAAGCCCTGATGTGTGTGGCATGTCCTAGTAGTGAATTACAACTAAATTCGTATTTCACTATTGTAAGGCTACCTGCTTCCCTTAGGCCAGAATGGGCTGCTGGAATTATTACACTCTATAATCCCAGCAGGCTCAGGGAGCATGGTAGAGAGTCATGTTTAGTATGCCTGAACTCAGAATAATAAAATACTTCTTTTAGTAAAGTTTATTTTAATATCCTGTGTTTGCAAATGCTACTTTTAGAAAGTTAGCATTTGCTTGCCTAACCATTTCAGCCCGCCTCTGCTGGTATGTGTATCTGACTGTCTGGGATGTGTGAGTGACAGGGCTGGGGGATGACAGGTGGTGAATGCGAAGATTACACCTTAGTGGGAGGTAGGAGTGGCTCTTGACTCTGAATCTAGCTGTACTCTGCCACCACAATGCTGGCTCCACCCTCCTGGGGAGCGACTGATGACTCAGCCGGCACCTGGCCCAGGAAGGGCAATGCCCCATCAACAAGGTACTTCTGGCTGCCCCTGTCCACACAATGCTGGCTCCACCTCCTGTGGAGCGTCTGATGTGCCTGCCCCTCACACTGAAAGCAGAAGCCGGATTGCACCCAACAAAGTACTCAGAGACTGAAAGTGGCTATGCAAAGGCCCCCCTGGCCTGTAAGAACAAAAGAAACTGGGTATAAAAGTAGGAGCCCTGCTCCTTGTAAATTAGATCCTGTTTGCGCTACAGAAGAAACTCTGCCCGAAGAGAAGGACCTGGAAGGACAAGGAGGAGTGCTGTCTCTGGCCTGTGTCTGGTGCCTTGCTGCAGAAGGAGAAGAGAAGAAGAGACTACAAGAGACTTTTGCTTTTTGAACTTTGTGCCAAACTCTGCTGGAAGATCTCCAAGGGCTTGCCTGTGAACTTGCCCCCTGACCAGCGCCCCAGGAACAGTGGGCGCTACCCCTCTGAAGGAAGCTGCTGCTGGCGTGTGCTGTGTGTCTCTACAGCGCTGAGTGAAGGAGACTTGAGAGCGCTCTGCCTGCCGCCACGCTCTCTGACAATTCGTGCAGCTGTGTCCCTGCCCCGACCACCATGACTGTGGCCTGTTCGTGTGCCAGCTCCAAAGTAAAGACCAGCCCCACGCTGATCCGAGCACCGTGACTGTCCGCGCTAACAAAGGAAAGGGAGGACCTGCCTGGTCCAAGCATCGCCGCCTGTGTGCCCCCAAGGTACAGGCTGCCCGTAAAGACCGGCACTGCCAAGATTGTGCCCCTCGTAACTTGGGCGCTGAGACCCCCTGGCCCCCGCAGCTTGGAAGTGACTCGCTGCCGGGCCTGATCTGTGCATCGCGCTTCGTGAAGCGCGCCCCCCCCTCAGCCCCGCCTGTTGCAGCCTCTCCCCTTCGGAGGCAGAAGTGAACCGCTGTCAGGAGAGCCTGAGTCCTCATCGAGCACCGCCGCCCGCCCGGGAAGCAACGCGACGTGGGACAGCTCCCCTTGAAGCCGTCCGCTTCAGAAGCCCAAGGTACTGTGTTCTTTATCCTCACGGTGCGAGCATCCTGCGACCTGAGCTCGCACCGCGCTGCCTGTTCCCCAACGCGAGCCGCCTCTAAAACTGAGGCTCGCACTACTCCTGGTCCTCGAGGCCCACGCGGGAAGCGTGAGCTTTGGCCGGCCGGGCCCAATCTCCTCTCTGAAGCGAGCGGAGACAGCGGAACGCGCATTGAGGCGCTACAAGACACTGAACCTTGTTGAATCTGGGCAGAAGGCCCAAAAGATTGCTTATTGCTAGAAAGAACTGTGGCAACTTGAAACTAAGTAAACTGGAACCGCTATTGAAAGTTTGACAACTGTATTTACAAGCCTGCTTGAAATTTATATAAAGATATATATTTTTACAAAATACAGTTTGGTGTCATTGTGTGGTGGGTTGGTTGTGATGGTGTAATATTGCAAATGTTTAACCCTATGTGCCCCAGAGATTAGCCTGAGACTGCTTAAGCCACACTACCTAGAGGGTAAGCAGAGGTTGTCTTGAAGGTAACCCTCAGCCCTGACGAGGAAGAGAGAGTCCCTGCTTGTCGCTAGTGCTGCACTGCGCCAACTAGAGACTCCCCCTTCCTACATTGGACGCAGCGGTGAGGATTCGCGAACTTACATTTGCAGTGTTTTACCTTAGCTACTGACCATTGCATAGTGACTACAGTCCAGTAACTTAGCCACAGACTTTTTGCTTTTAATTTTGCCAAGAGAAGATCCCGAGTGTTGAAATCATGCCTGGCACCAACAGCATTGATGGAGGAGAATCCGTGACCTCTGAAGCGTTGGATATGGAATGGGATGAAGCAAAGCTGGATGTTTACGCAAAGAAGGAACTGAAGTTCTTCTGCAAGAAACTCAAGGTCCCACACATGGGGTGCAGAAACAAACCGGAGCTCTACAAGGCCCTGAAAGCCTGGGTGGAATCCAGAAAGGCACCTGAGGAGCAGAATGCACCTACGGATCAGAATGCACCTGGGGATCTGGTGGATCTGGAAAAACCAGACTGCGTGCATAGCTTTGGCAGAGGCCTGTCGCCAGAGGAGCTGGCAGACAGGAAGGAAACCCGGGATCATGAAAGGAAGCTGGCAGAATTAAAAATCCAACTAGAGCTTGAGACCAAAAGAATGGCTCTGGAAGAGCGAAAACACCAAATGGATTATGAATTGAAAATGAGGGAGATGAGTCTGAAAGAAAGAAGCTTGGATAATCCTTCCTCTGGTGGCAGCACAACACCGGTGCAGGTAGAGTCAAGAGTGCACATCCCCAAAGATGTAGTAAAAGAATTCTTTAAGGGGGATGACATAGGACAGTGGTTTAGGGCATATGAGGTAGCCATGTCCTCCCACCGGGTCCCTGACAAGGATTGGGGAGCGGGGTTGTGGGGAAGGTTCCTTAGCGAAGGGCGGGACACCCTACTAGATTTGCCCACTGAAAACCAAAGATCCTATTCCCACATGAAAGAAGCTTTAATGAACACGTATGGGCTTAACCCTGAAATGTATAGACAGAAGTTTAGGGGGTGTACTAAGCGGCCTGGGAATACGTATGTGGAGTATGTGACTTTTTTTTGCAGAGCACTGGATGGTTGGGTGAAGGGTAGCAACGTGAATGATTTTCAAGGTCTCTTTGATTTAATTGCATGGGAGCACTTGTCTGATCACTGTTTTCCTGAGCTACGCCAGCACCTGATTGATAGCAAGCTGTCCAACCCGAGGAAGCTTGCTGAGGAGGCGGACCGCTGGCTCAGCACCAGGGTCCACAAGGGTCCAGTGGGAGACTCCGCCAAGGGTGGGCAGGGTCCCCAGCAGAAGAGTGGGGGGGACAAGGGAAAACAGAAAGGGTTCCAAAAAGGCCCCCAAAGTAATCCCCAAGGGGACCAGCAGAAAGGTTCTCAGCCTCCCCCACCCCCAAAGCAGAATGGGGCCCTGACAGGTAGACCTGTTCCAAAGGGGCCCTTCAATTGTTTCAAATGTGGTGAGCCGGGGCACATATCCAGTGACCCCAAGTGTCGCCTGTTTGGAAAACCCGCACCCACTGGTGCCCCACCCCGTCAAGTGACTAGTGTTCACTTGGGAGAAGAAGTGATGGTCCCGGGGGGTGGAGATCCCGTTCAGATGACCCTAGTCTCACTAGGAGACAGTGAGATGGTCCCTACAAACTACCTGCCCTCTAACACTAAGAAATATGGGCAGGTGGTGATCATCAATGGTAAGGAAGCTGAGGCTCTTAGAGATACAGGAGCCAGTGTGACTGCAGTGAGGCAGCACCTGGTGTCTCAAGAGCAGGTTGTACCCCATGCCTACTGTAGGGTTATCAATGCTGATAACTCAGAGAGTCAATGTCCAATGGCTCAAGTTCCCTTCGAGTGGGGGGGGTCTCTGGTACTCTGCAGGTCTGTGTGAGGAAAACCATGCCTGTTGACTGTTTGCTAGGGAATGACTTGGAGCACTCCCCTTGGGAAAAGGTGGAGAAGACAACTCACCTGAAGATGGTGGGTCTACCTGACTGGGCGTGCGTGACCACCCGGTCGATGGCAGCCAGTAGGGGTGATCAAGAGGTCCTGGGGCTTGAAGGAGAGGCCCAGGAACCGGCCTTAGGGAGAAGGCGCAGGGGGCGCGGGAAACCGGCCCCTGAAGTTCTCACGGTCCAGGAGGAGGCAGACCTTGAGGGGGATGCCCTGGAGCCTACAGGGGAACAGATTGCCGAACTGGGGGACCTGCCTGAGCTGACCCATTGGCAGCAAGAAGGAGGCCCCTCCAGGGAGGAATTCTGCAGGGAGCAGAAAGAATGCCCTTCTCTCGTGGGTATGCGGCAGCAGGCTGCAGACCTGGCCAATGGTGTTCAGGCCAAAACACATTATGTGTACTGGGAGAATGACCTCCTGTATTCAGAGCCTAAGGCTGCTGAACCTGGGTCAGCCCGTGTGCTGGTGGTACCCCAGAAGTTCAGAGCCTTCCTACTGGGGCTGGCTCACGATGTGCCTTTAGGAGGACATTTGGGGATGGACAAGACCTATGACAGGCTTGTCACCCACATTTACTGGCCCCAAATGGACAAGAGCTCAGATGCTCATTGTAGGACCTGTCCGACTTGCCAGGCAAGTGGGAAGAGCGGAGGGAAGAACAAGGCTCCCCTCCAACCCTTCCCTGTGGTCGGTACTCCATTCCAACGAGTGGGTATTGACATTGTTGGGCCTCTGGACCCCAAGACAGCCATGGGCAACAGGTTCATCCTGGTCTTGGTGGATCATGCCATCCGGTACCCTAAAGCCATCCCTCTGAGGACAGTGATGGCCCCCGTGGTAGGGCGTGCACTGATGGGAATTTTCTCACGAGTGGGATTCCCTCTAGAGGTGGTGAGCGACAGGGGGACCAACTTCATATCCAAGTATATGAAGTCCCTTTGGCAAGAGTGTGGTGTAACTTACAAGTTCACCACGCCTTACCATCCCCAAGGAAACGGGTTGGTTGAGAGATTCAACCGAACCCTGAAGGGCATGATCATGGGCCTGGAAGGTCCAATGAGGCGTAAGTGGGACGTCCTCTTACCATGCCTGCTCTTTGCATATCGCGAGGTACCACAGAAGTCCCTAGGGTTCAGCCCCTTTGAACTGCTGTACGGTCACCCCGTGAGAGGACCACTGAGTTTGGTAAAGGAAGGCTGGGAGCAATCTCCCAGGAAACCTCCCCAGAATGTATATAGCTACATGCTGGCCTTCAGAAACCAAACCAGGCGCTTCAGACAACTTGCCGAGGCAAATCTAGAAGCCAGCCAGGAGGAGATGAAGCGGTGGTACGACCAGAATGCCACTCTGGTCGAGCTTCAGCCTGGACAAGAGGTGTATGTCCTGGCCCCAGTGGAGCCCTGTGCCCTTCAGGATAAGTGGACAGGTCCATTCGAGGTTGTGGAGCGCAAGAGCCCAGTGACATACTTGGTGGACATGAAGACGCCCAGGAACCCTTTGAGGGTCCTACATGTCAACCGCCTCAAGCCCCACTTAAGAAGGTCCGAAGTGGGCATGTTGTTGGCAACTGATGATGGAATGGAGGAGGAGTCTGAGCCTCTTCCTGACCTCTTAGTGGCCTGTGAGAAAGATGGGTCAGTGGATGGAGTTAACCTCTCACCCACCCTGACCCCCGAACAACAGGAAGACTGCCGCCAGTTGCTGGGGCAGTTTCCAGATCTGTTCTCCCTGGTTCCTAGTGTCACAGATTGGTGCGTCCATGATGTGGACACCGGAGACAGCTTACCTGTGAAGCATAAGGCTTACAGAGTGACTGACAGGGTCAGGGCCTGCATCAAGGAGGAGGTCTCCAAGATGCTTGCTCTTGGGGTGGTTGAGTCTTCCAGCAGTCCTTGGTCCAGCCCCGTGGTCTTGGTCCCAAAGGCTGCTGCGCCGGGAGCCACACCTGAACTCCGGTTCTGTGTGGACTACAGAGGACTCAATTCAGTCACCAAGACTGACGCGCACCCCATCCCCAGAGCTGATGAGCTCATTGATCGGCTAGGGGCTGCCCGGTTCCTCAGCACGTTTGATTTAACGTCTGGGTACTGGCAGATCGCCTTGACCGATGGGGCAAAGGAGAGGTCAGCATTTTCTACACCAGATGGGCATTTCCAGTTCCGGGTTATGCCATTTGGAATGAAGAATGCCCCTGCCACCTTTCAGAGATTGGTCAACCAGGTGTTGGCTGGGCTGGACGAGTTCAGTGCCGCCTACCTGGATGACATCGCGGTGTTCAGTGGCACCTGGCCAGAACACCTGCGACACCTCTGGGAAGTGTTGATGGCCCTGCGCAGAGCAGGCCTCACAATCAAGGCAAGCAAGTGCCAGATTGGGCAGGGTTCCGTGGTGTACTTGGGACACCAAGTGGGGAGTGGCAAGGTGGCACCCTTGCAACCCAAAATTGAGACCATCCTGGCTTGGGAACCCACCAAGACCCAGACTGCAGTGAGAGCCTTCCTGGGGCTCACTGGGTATTACAGGAGGTTTGTCAAGGGCTATGGCACGATTGTGACCCCCTTGACAGAGCTGACTTCGAAGAAGCAGCCCAGGAATGTGATTTGGACTGACACCTGTCAGAAGGCTTTTGACACCCTGAAGACTGCCATGTGCACGGCGCCCGTGCTCCTGGCTCCTGATTTCTCCAAGGAATTCATAGTGCAAACAGACGCTTCAGAGCATGGTGTAGGGGCTGTTCTTTCACAGATGACTGAGGAGGGCTTTGACCAACCCGTAGCCTTCATCAGTAGGAGGTTACTTCCACGGGAAAGTAGGTGGAGTGCAATAGAGCGAGAAGCATTTGCTGTGGTCTGGGCGCTGAAGAAGCTAAGACCCTACTTGTTTGGGTCTCACTTCCGAGTTCAGACGGACCACAGGCCCCTCAGATGGTTGATGCAAATGAGGGGTGAGAACCCGAAACTGTTGAGGTGGTCCATTTCTCTACAGAGTATGGACTTTACGGTGGAACACCACCCTGGCACAGATAACGCCAATGCTGATGGTCTGTCCAGATTTTTCCGCCTTAGTGATGTGGAACTCCCTGGGGAAGGGTAGTTCCCCCCACATTTCAGCTGGAGGGGACACATGTTAGACCTGGCACCTTGGCGTGAGTTTCCCTTCCACTTTTTGCTGGTGTGCCTCCGATGTTTTGCTAGTTTTCCGCTACTCAGGGCACTGCGCCACGGCTAACCCGTGCCGCAGTGCAAGTGCTCCCTATTGTAAACTGTACATGTGATTGATGTCCATGATTGGTTCATTGGATTTACTGTTAGTCCCTAGTAAAGTGCACCAGGAGTGCCAGGGCTTGTAACTGCCAATACTGCTAGTGGGCCTGCAGCGCTGGTTGCGCCACCCACAGAAGCAGCCTTAAGATGTGTCTAGGAACTGCCATTGCAGAACCTGCGTGCAGTCGCGTACTGTCATGCTGGCTGGGCAAGTGCACCCACTTGCCAGCCCCTAAACCTTCCCTTAACTTCATATTAGTCACCCCTATGGTAGGCCTGCGGGCAGGGTGCATTGTAAGTGTAAGGTAGGACAAGCCCTGATGTGTGTGGCATGTCCTAGTAGTGAATTACAACTAAATTCGTATTTCACTATTGTAAGGCTACCTGCTTCCCTTAGGCCAGAATGGGCTGCTGGAATTATTACACTCTATAATCCCAGCAGGCTCAGGGAGCATGGTAGAGAGTCATGTTTAGTATGCCTGAACTCAGAATAATAAAATACTTCTTTTAGTAAAGTTTATTTTAATATCCTGTGTTTGCAAATGCTACTTTTAGAAAGTTAGCATTTGCTTGCCTAACCATTTCAGCCCGCCTCTGCTGGTATGTGTATCTGACTGTCTGGGATGTGTGAGTGACAGGGCTGGGGGATGACAGGTGGTGAATGCGAAGATTACACCTTAGTGGGAGGTAGGAGTGGCTCTTGACTCTGAATCTAGCTGTACTCTGCCACCACAATGCTGGCTCCACCCTCCTGGGGAGCGACTGATGACTCAGCCGGCACCTGGCCCAGGAAGGGCGATGCCCCATCAACAAGGTACTTCTGGCTGCCCCTGTCCACACAATGCTGGCTCCACCTCCTGTGGAGCGTCTGATGTGCCTGCCCCTCACACTGAAAGCAGAAGCCGGATTGCACCCAACAAAGTACTCAGAGACTGAAAGTGGCTATGCAAAGGCCCCCCTGGCCTGTAAGAACAAAAGAAACTGGGTATAAAAGTAGGAGCCCTGCTCCTTGTAAATTAGATCCTGTTTGCGCTACAGAAGAAACTCTGCCCGAAGAGAAGGACCTGGAAGGACAAGGAGGAGTGCTGTCTCTGGCCTGTGTCTGATGCCTTGCTGCAGAAGGAGAGGAGAAGAAGAGACTACAAGAGACTTTTGCTTTTTGAACTTTGTGCCAAACTCTGCTGGAAGATCTCCAAGGGCTTGCCTGTGAACTTGCCCCCTGACCAGCGCCCCAGGAACAGTGGGCGCTACCCCTCTGAAGGAAGCTGCTGCTGGCGTGTGCTGTGTGTCTCTACAGCGCCGAGTGAAGGAGACTTGAGAGCGCTGTGCCTGCCGCCACGCTCTCTGACAATTCGTGCAGCTGTGTCCCTGCCCCGACCACCGTGACTGTGGCCTGTTCGTGTGCCAGCTCCAAAGTAAAGACCAGCCCCACGCTGATCCGAGCACCGTGACTGTCCGCGCCGTACCGCGCTAACAAAGGAAAGGGAGGACCTGCCTGGTCCAAGCATCGCCGCCTGTGTGCCCCCAAGGTACAGGCTGCCCGTAAAGACCGGCACTGCCAAGATTGTGCCCCTCGTAACTTGGGCGCTGAGACCCCCTGGCCCCCGCAGCTTGGAAGTGACTCGCTGCCGGGCCGCGCCTGATCTGTGCATCGCGCTTCGTGAAGCGCGCCCCCTCCTCAGCCCCGCCTGCTGCAGCCTCTCCCCTTCGGAGGCAGAAGTGAACCACTGTCAGGAGAGCCTGAGTCCTCATCGAGCACCGCCGCCCGCCCGGGAAGTAACGCGACATGGGACAGCTCCCCTTGAAGCCGTCCGCTTCAGAAGCCCAAGGTACTGTGTTCTTTATCCTCACGGTGCAAGCATCCTGCGACCTGAGCTCGCACCGCACTGCCTGTTCCCCAACGCGAGCCGCCTCTAAAACTGAGGCTCGCACTACTCCTGGTCCTCGAGGCCCACGCGGGAAGCGTGAGCTTTGGCCGGCCGGGCCCGATCTCCTCTCTGAAGCGAGCGGAGACAGCGGAACGCGCATTGAGGCGCTACGAGACACTGAACCTTGTTGAATCTGAGCAGAAGGCCCAAAAGATTGCTTATTGCTAGAAAGAACTGTGGCAACTTGAAACTAAGTAAACTGGAACCGCTATTGAAAGTTTGACAACTGTATTTACAAGCCTGCTTGAAATTTATATAAAGATATATATTTTTACAAAATACAGTTTGGTGTCATTGTGTGGTGGGTTGGTTGTGATGGTGTAATATTGCAAATGTTTAACCCTATGTGCCCCAGAGATTAGCCTGAGACTGCTTAAGCCACACTACCTAGAGGGTAAGCAGAAGTTGTCTTGAAGGTAACCCTCAGCCCTGACGAGGAAGAGAGAGTCCCTGCTTGTCGCTAGTGCTGCACTGCGCCAACTAGAGACTCCTTTTCCTACAGATTTGTAGTCCTTATTCAGCCTGCCGCCATCCACCCCTTCTGGGTGGGTGTGTTTAGAGATTTTGCCTCCTGTGTTTAGCCCCAGCGGAAGGTGCTTCCAAAGGGATGTGTGGATCTTGTTGTTCTTACAGTTTTAAATAAGTTTACAAATCAAGCGGACATTGAGTGGACTTATCTGATGGTAACGCAATGTACTTCTTAGGTATTAATGCAAAGTAAAAGGTCAGTGAAACAAGGTCGCCACTTAAATCAATACTATCTTAGCTTTACTAATGTGATGAGGATTTAATTTCCAGTGTACATTTTAGAGAAAGCGTAATTTTTTCCCAGACCTATTAGATAAAAAATACAAGCCTTGGTCTTCTCTGAGATGGATGTAGAACATACAATTAAAGGCCGCTGTGATGTCTCACGGGCTCTTCAAGATCAGATGAATTATATAAAAGTCCTTCAGAAACTATACCTTTGCCCACTGGGGCGTATTGCGCAAGATGCCCGTTGCTCAAACGCCTGGGGCGCCACGGGCGATGTCGCCCCCTTTGCAGAACCCAGGGTACTTTGGTATTGCAGAAGGGGTATCAGGCGCTTATTCTTCCCCTTTTGTAATAATGGTGCACATAAAGGGCCAGCTCTATCTTCAAAGGGCGTTCCCTCATTTGCATGGGGGTGTGCCCATGCAAATGAGGGGATTACTTTGCCTCTGCACCTATGCCGTATGACAAACGTGGGCGCAGAGGCAAAGAAGCTCTCAGACGACGCACTGACAGTGTGCCACCTAAAACGTGGCACTATGTCAGTACGCCCCAGGAATGCAGCCCTCTGGTGAGTTGGAAAGGGGGTCCTGTTGACCCTCCAGATATCCCCTTGTAGGCAGGTGCAGTCACTAACTGCACCCGTCTGCAGGGGGATCTCTAATCCCCCTTAAAATAGCAAACGGGTTGCTGCGAGCGCAGTGAAAAATGGAGCGGCTGCTATAAAGCAGCTCCATATTTTTCTTGCATGTGCTCCCCCCAGCTCGAGTTTGCGGCTGCCCTGGGGGCAGCTCATTCTATGTAATAGGATAAATGCACCATGTCATGCATTCTTCCTGTACCCGAATGGGGGTGCCAACATGCAGGGGGACACAGCATGTGCCCCCCTGCATGCACCCCCCTGCACAGAGGCACAGTTGCCTCCACGCCACCCTTTTCATGGCGGGCTTACTACCGTGCATAGGGTCACAGGGAGGCAACTCGTTATATGCTCAAGAGTATCGCAGCGGCATCTCCAGCATATTGCAGCCTCAGACCGCTGCGCTACCACTGCGGGATCCATGATCCCTGGCAGTTGAGGCATCCCTGTAGCGGTCTCATTGCTGGACTTGGAATACGGCAATCAGACTGCCAGGGTCACGGTGCACAGACTGACACCACGGGTTCAGTGGTCCCATGGACCAGCAAACTCATATTCAGGGTCTACGTCTCTTCAGAATGTACCTTTTCCCCCCAATATAGTCATTCAGGGGCTCGTAAAAGTAGTTGTGGACACAGCTCCAGCGTAAAGACTACACTGAGGTTAAATTTAAACATGTTTAGCCTTGCAGTGAGGTTCTTGGCCAGCCCCTGACACGTGGAATGATTGAGTTAGGGAGATGCAGAAAGCACCAAGTCGAAGCCCCTGTCCAACCAAGCTCTGTTAATTAAGCACAAAGAGGGCAAAATAACTCCTGAAGGTCACATTTGCTACCTGTTTAATCCTTGACTGAGGCTAAAGCTACTCTCTCCAGATGGACAATCTATTCAAACATAGGTAACAATAAACCATTCCAGACAATTACATCCATCCAAGAATAAGGGTCTATTAGGATGATGGGCGGATCGCCATTTTCTGTCCACCCACCTAATATTTCCCCCGCCATAATACAATGGCGGTGGGGACCCAGGAGGACGGAAAGACTGTCCGCCAGTTTTCCGCTGGTAGGCAATCCGCCTGATTGCCTACTGAGCAGAAAAGACCCGCAATATGGTGACAGTGCCTCCACATTATGATGATGGTGGTCTCATGCCTTTCCATGGCAGAGACTCCGCCATCAAAATATATGCAGGGAATGCCTTTGGGGGACCGTTGCAGGCCCCCAGGGGGTTGGGGGGTGGGTGGCTGCACTTGGGGGGTACCCATGTTACCCTCGACATTTGCATGCACAAGGTAGCAGGCACCACGCGGTGCCTGTCACGTTGTGCACGCAAATGCACAACATTCATTTTAACATTGTGGCGGGTGCTGAATACAGCACCGCCCGCCACAATGTTAAACATACAGGATGCAATTGCCATGGTTACAGTGGCGGCCGTTCCCCGCACCGCTAGGGTGACGGGCGGACTGGAGTCCACCCGCCATCCTAATAGACCCCTAAGTATTTAATTAATATAAAATCTCAAAAGAAAAATAAAGTAGACAACAGGAACCTGTGGGGAAGATAATTTTACTGGTGCGTCATTGTACCAGCGCCCCAGTCACGTTAATGGTCAAAAATAGTTGAACAAAACAACAAGTCAGAGTGCAAAGTGGCAACCTGCTGCCAGTGGTATGGATTCCTTGGCAGAGAGCATGCTTGGGTCAGACCTGCCAGGCTGCTGGCCGGGTAGAATAATCAATGTCAAAAACTGCTGAATGCAATCGCACGAAATTTGGCAGAAAGCTCGAACTTGGTCCAGAAAACATGCTTTTATTGATTTGGTGTAAATCCGTTCAGTAGTTTTTGAGAAATTAAGCCTACAATTTGTGCATATTTCACGCCATGCAGGATCCGATCTCAAGATGAAATCGGATTGGGAATGTGGCAGCAGCCTTCTTAGGACTCAGGACTCAGTCTGAGTCCTAGAAAAAAAGGTAGAAAAAAGATATAAGGGGGCAGGGTAGAGATATCCTGCCCCCATAGTACTGCTGGGAGGCGTCCCAGAAGGAACCGCCCCAGGACAAAAACATATTTTCCTTTAACTTTTGCAGCAGGTTTTTTGCCTGGCAGTCAAACGTATATCCCCACTGCTATATCTCTTTATTTACACCCCATTTTAAAGCTTGGCAGACCAACGTGGATTCGAGGAGAGCTAGTAGCTCACCAACAGGTTTGTAATTCAGCTGAACCCTGTACCCACCCGGCTACAACCAAGTCTTTCTATATTGTACTCCTTCCTCGGAATGGGCAGTCTTTGGATGGGCTACTGGGATCTGCTGTTACTTTTTTCTCCTTTTGTCGCCTAACAGAGGGATTCCTAGCTGCACACTTGCACATTTAATCATTCTTCTTTTTTCCTCTATTATTTTTTTATGATGCTGAATTATGAATTATACTCCTTGGGTTGGACGCACGAACCACACCCCTTCAAACTAGCCATTCATAAACCATTTTGAAACCCCTTGCGCAATTCAGAAAAGTTTTCTAAATTACTAAATGGGTTTGGTACATTAGAAAAAGCTTTTTATCAGTCGTAAACCCTCTGATTTTGAGAATTGGAGCATTTGCAAATGGTAAAAAGCTTGGGGTCTTATGTATGTACACATTTTCCCATAGACACAGAATGGGTAAAACCCTTTGATACATCTGACCCTTAGTGTAGTAGGCCCTGTCTTTGCGGACTAGGAGAGGACTACTGGAGTGGATGGATCCTTCTTCAATACAGAGGTAGACTCCTCGTCCTCATGCTTGGCTTGGCAAAAGGAAGTCAAAGACCATCGGAGGGGCGACAGCCCTATCGTTGCTGACCTGACCCAGCTAGAGCTATGATAACAATCCAGTTCTTTGGAAGAGACACAGTCCATAGACATCTACGGTGTCTTATTGGCGGCCCACCTTTAAGCCAAACCAATGGCAGAATGTGCACAATATTAATGCAAAATAACATAACATCACAAAACCTAACATAACAAAACGAAAGAAAACAATTAAAGTCAATAGAAAGAAATAATAACACAATAAATATTTGATGAACAGGAGATCAGGCTAAAAACAGGTAAAAAAGCAATGTGAAGAAAAAAGGGGTAAAGCAAAAGGCAGGCTTTGTGAAAAATTTAGGAGTTATTCCTCCCTCAGACACTGCACACATCAAAGGCACCGTTTAAAATAGTTGTTTTAACCTTTTGTGAACAGCTAATGATCCACTACTGGTAGCCAGGGCCACCCAACTAAGCAGTTTCTGTGATTTGAACTTCAACACAATATACGAAAATGCAGATACAAGTGTACACCAAGCAAGTACACAAGTTATGGACTATTTAATTTAATTCACGAACAAAACCCATATACAAGAATCGAATCTTACTTTAAATTGGAAGGTGAGAGAGTTTCAAATTTTAGTTTTATTTGAAAACATAAAGCAATATGCTGGATGCTAACATATCATTCTGTCTTTTTTGCACCAAATGCATGCCTTATTTTTGTTGGCGTATCCAGTGCTTTAATTGAGGTCCCAAATCGTCGGTACTAGATTCTTTTTGCTATTCTTGCGCTGCCTCTACGAATAAAAATAAGAATACCAATTTAATATTTAATTTCCAGTTTCCAGAACAGAACATTTTCAAAATTTCAGTTTTCAATTTTGCTTGTTTTTGGGTATATACTTTATTAATCTGCTAATATTATTTATTAATTGTCGCAGAACTCCGGATAACGCTGTAGAAGATCCCCTGCGGCACTTTTCACCTAGATTATTCTATTCACTGCTGTCTTATCCTTTCATCTTATGCTGTTTTCACCAAACTAAATAAAATATGAAGCAACAAATAGGTTAAAGGGTTTTTTGGTCGCAAAGCGTATGATTTATAAAATTACTGAAAATCTGGCTCACAAAGTACTAAAGGCAGACAACGAGCCTCAAATGCCCTTACCATTCACAGTGTTCACATGGAGACTGGTTGTAAATTGGGAAACAACCTTTACAACGCAGTCATTACATTGCACTACACTTACAATGCAGTCATTACATCGCAACATCTTTTACAAAGCTTGTCACTACAACGCAGGTATTACAAAGTATACCATTACAACGCATGACACTACATCGCATGTCACTACAACGCATACCATTACAATGCATAGTACCCCTACACTATCCAACACTTACCCTACTGTTGCACCCCCTGAAGTTAGAATAGTAATTTTTACCCCTACACTATCCAACACTTACCCTACTGATTGTGATGTGTGCGTTTCATTTACCTGAATTCGACTGGCGGTTCCAAAGGGGAACGCGCTGCCTCACATGGTCCTTATGTATGTATTTTACACAATTGGTTAATGAGGAGGTGGGGTTGTGTTCGCAATAAAAGCGTCCTGGTCACACCAGAACGACGAACAGTCTAACCTGTGTGGTGTTACTTCTTGCTTACGACGGAACATCTTTGGCGACGAAGGTGGGATCCCGTGGCTGTTCTCCCGTTCTCTTTCCGGTGCTGGTGTTGTGCTGCGGCGCTCTTCGGGGCGTTCGTTTACCGCATAGTAACCCTACACTATCCAACACTTACCCTACTGTTGCACCCCCTGGAGTTAGAATAGTTATTTTTACCCCTATACTATCCAATACTTACCTTAAATGCAATGTAATGGTATGCGTTGTAATGGTATGCATTGTAAAGGTAGTTTTTTTAATATGCAATGTAGTGTCATGCGATGTAATGGAATGCGTTGTAGAGGATGTTGCGATGTCAAAACTGATTGTAAGTGCATCCGTTGTAAATGTATGCGTTGTAACATCATACATTCGTTTGTGGCTGTAATCTTGGCCGCGGACCGTGGATTGGATGCTAAGTGCTGACAGTGGTGGTTTCTATTTGCAGAGTGGAAGATGTCCAAGAGAGGCCGACTCTGCTTTGTGAACGGAGGTTGTAGATTATAAGGTGAGGAGACTGCGTTCCATGGACCAGTGCATCATCCCACCATGCCCTTTGCATTACATACCTGCCAACTCACAGGGTGCCACCCTGTGTCACACTATTTTGGCTCCTTCCACACGGTCTCTCGGTGGGGAGCCGAAATCACTCAGTGGCAGAAAAAACGAGCTGAAAACTACCGTAATACCTGATTTTTAGCTCGTTTTCGGAGGCAGTAACCAGCCGATGTACATTAAGAGGATTGAAAACACCCCAGGATATCAGCGACAGCCTCAATGACACTTTGTTCTTTATTTTTTTGGAAGGGGCATGGGGGCTCGGTGAGGGGCAGAGTGCCTCTTAGGTAGATCTTGGCCCGAGGCCCCGCCCCCTCTAAGGCCCCGTCCGCTCCTCATACGGTGGCATTCATTTGTAAGTTGGCAGGTATGACATTATGGCTGCTTTAAAAAAAATTCCTGCCATCCAGGGATGACGGTTTTGGCACTTTGCAAATGCCAGTGCAGAAATGATGCTCTGTTTCTCCTCTCAGGCCTCCATCTTTTCATTTGCAGCCATTCAGTAGAATTCACAAAGGGAATCGTGACTCATTAATACGCACGAGGCAGGATCTGTGTGATTCCTACAAAATGTCAGTTTTTGCACCTTGATGGATTAGTCATGAATAGCTGGGAAACAAATGTTGGCAGGCAAACTTGTAACCTGTGCAAAAACAACAACTGTGTTGCAACCCGGAACATCGGGCCCTAACTTCTAGCCAGTGCTTGAACAGGGGCGGCACTAGGCTCATGGCGGCCCTGGGCAGGGAGCGTAGGTAGGGGGCCCCGGAAGAGGGGGTACGGGCGGGGCAGAGCGTGGAGGCCAGTGAAGAGGGGGAGGGGTCAGGGTGTTTGGAAGTCGAACAGAGCCGGAAGCCGCCAAATCCCTGCCAGGGGCCGCCATGCAAATATGTATCCATCCTCAGAGGATTATTATATTAAGGATATATATTGAGTGGTGGCCCCTGGGGTTTGGTGTCCCTGTGCAGGTGCACAGCTTGCACATGCCTAAGGCCGCCCCTGGCTTGAAATGGAAAAATAGAAGTGAAGGTACTCATGGCCAGAGTACCTGCTTGTTTCACAGAAGTGCCCACACTCTCCAATTGAAAGTATTACGTGCTGGCACTCCGTACCGGGCAGTACCGGCCCATTTAAAGATCTGCAAGTTCTATTGCTAACTGCGCTTTGGTACAATACACTCGGCCTTCATTCCTAACAACAGTTTTGTGCTAGCACAAACAGTGCATCCATCTTCATTTTTAACAATAAAGCACAATTTACTTCCCTCACTTCAAGAATGGGGCTATCTTTTTTAATCACAGGCCTGCAAAACACTTTAAATGAGATTTTAGACTTTTTCTGAATATGGCGCGCATGCTTCGACAAATCAGGCCCTCTGCATGAGGGCACCAGCGGGCCAGGAACACTGTCGCTTTCCTCCCTGGCTGCTGTAGATGGACCCGCACTACCTGCTGGAAACATCTCGTAAATGAAGAGTTATAGCAGGCTGAACAGCAGTCTAATATGATCAAGAGACACTGAAATAGAATTAGCATAGGCACTTGCCTGGCACGGATGGCCTCGTCTGCGCTAGATGGGCAAGCCTACCTCTCATCTTCTGCTGCCTGAAAACAAGGCCGTGATCGCTTCTTCTTCAGCCCACAGGTACCAACTGAAATCTGATGTTCTGATCAGAAAATGAATGGCTAGGACCAATGCCTGGCATTAATACAGACAGGGGCGTAGTTTAGTCGTTGAGATTTGGGGGGGGGGGGGGGGGGGGGGTGAATCGTAAATTTCCCGACTACAAAACAGTATGCCAAAGGGTGGAGGGTTGGCAAGGTTTGGGATACACTGTTCCCAAGAGGCACATGATCAGAATTGATTTGCATTAAGTTTGCCCCTGTCTAAGTTCTTGATTAAAAAATAAATAACAAGATAAAACCTTTCAGTCAGACAAGGACGATGAGAAAAACCAACAAAGGCATAGAAGACCCGACTCTGGGCCCCTAGACCCATCTCTCAGGCCAAGAATGCATTTATTTAGGGGGGGGGGGGGGTCACACCCCAAATACCCCCCCCCCCCAAGAATGCATTTATTTTTCGGGGGGGGGGGGCACTCCCCTAATATCCCCCCCCCCCCCCCAGAAGCTACATCCCTCAATACAGAGGCCCTGATTACAGCTTAAATTTCAGCAGGTTACATTTGTTGAAACTTCCTGAGGGAATAGTGCCCATTAAATATCAACACTCGAAATTTAGTGAGAAAAGCAGGAAATTCAGCAGGAAATCCTGATTTTCAGATGGAAAACTCAGAACCGCAGGAGTTTACTCCAATCCCACACCCGTGCTATTGGGGGCGCGGTGGAGCAAGAACCGTATATGGACCTCGGCTCCTTCCGAGCCCCTCATGACCAGAGTCTTAACCTCATAGCTGCGGCCGTTATTTCGGCACAGGCTGGGCGTTCGAAAGAGTGGGCAGGGCCGCGTCGGCTGTTGAACGTTCGCAGCACCAGCCAGGTAGTGCTCCGAACGTTCAGCGGCCAACGGCAGCAGCAATGGGGTTAATATCAGGTTTACAGACATTCTCCATTAATTCAGTTCCTTCTAGCCGGGAAAAGATTTGGGGGTCTTCTGAGGATCCACTTTTGGATTCTTTAATTGCTTTGGTTTCATTTCATTAAGGTTTGGCCCAGAAACATAAGGAATAGGTAACAAAGTATACACTTTTGTTGATATTTTATTGGGAACTCGCAAGCTAATAAGCAGGAATGTTCAAGTAAGCATAAGAATTTAGCAACAATGCAAGGCTTTATTTAGAAATAAGAAGCGAGGCGGTTTCAATGAATAGGCAGGATATGTCAAAATATTGGATTTTAAATATGGTGCTTCCAAAATATTGCTGCAAAAATATTGACGATTAAACTGTTGCTATGAGAATTATAAACGGGTAATTATAGATGTATTATTCTTAGCTCCACAGCTTCATACCTTGCAGATACACATACTGTCATGGTACATATATGTGGAGTAAAATATATAAACCTAATCTAGCTCCATATTTTCTTGCATTAATGTTATTTTGATGTTTTTTGCCTCATTATTTTGGATGCCCAATATTCGAATAAAATCAATATTCTGGCTGCATAGCTTCCTCCGCCATACCCCCCTCTCCGAGGGCACCAATCATGAACCAGCAGAATCAGTTGCATGGTTTATAAAAAGGTACTTCTAAGATGCAGCACAATGCCTTATTTCACACTTTTCCTCATAGCTGGGAAATGTTCATTACAGCAGAGGGTCTCCATCATTGCATTTTTGTGAAAAGTATTTGTATTTGTATTTGTAATTACATTTATAAGGCGCTCAGCTACCCACATGGGGTAGAGCTCTGCGTTTCACCTCTATTGTCATAGGACTGCGATCTGGCATGCACACCCAGTCTTCAATCCTTCCATGGTCGATAAAATGAACATCACTGAGTCGGGTTACATCAACCATTGACTGAACTTTCACCAATCCGCTAGACACCTGCACTCCTCTTCACTCACCCTAGCACACACCACCTGCATCCGCTGCACCCGCAGAGGCAACAGCTCCTGCTCATACATGGCTGCTGAGACCTGAAACGACCTTCCCCTCCATCTCAGTACATCCTCCTGGCTGGCAGACATCAGAAAGCGACTCAAAACCTGGCTCTTCTACGGATACACGGCGCCCAGATACCCCTAGGGGTGACAGCGTTGCACTTTACAAATGCTGTTTGTTTGATTGATTGCAAAGCCCAAAGAACTTGTCAGGAGAATGTGCCCTCCTATTTCATGTTATAGTAGGGGAGGCCGGCCAATAAATCATGTACTGAACACTCTCACAAAGCTAGTCATACACAGTGTTACCAGTAATATGGATCTTTAAATAAATGTGATAGCACGCTGTCATTGAGATGAGAAAAGGGGCACACAGATCAACACACAACATAGCACATCTGGCACTTATGAACAGTTAGGAACAGGACGAGCGGTGATAAATGTGGGCATACGTTCACATGGATGTGTAAAGTGGCACCGGGGCCCAGTGGTGTGAGGGGCACTCTGCACCCATATTCTCGCTGTCTTTTACTATGCAAGTGAGCAGATGGCTCAGTTTGCGTACTTGTTGTAGCACATGGGTACTCGCAAACATTTCCCCTGGGGCCACAAACTATGGTCTTTGGTATGCCCAACTGCCACATTAATGGAAGCATGGTGGGAATGGGGGCTTTGTGGGGGTTAAGGTGGGCGTAGGTTAAGCTAATCACATACATGATGTGGTCAGTGAGTCATGGAGTTATTTTAAGGCTTTCTTTCCATACTAACCCCTAAATTAAGTCCCTAATACCTAGAAAAGTCATAGATCTGACAATACTGTGTTATTCTGCATCTGAATAGCTACCCCCTACTGCACCTTGGGGTAAGCCTTTATGCTTGCTATCACTACTTTGGGAGACGCAAGTGTAAAAAGTAAGTAACTTGAGGATCTAATCGAAATGAAATAGAATTGCACAACGTGAAGTCATAAAATCTAGGATCAATCACGGCTTCCCCACTCGACTCAACTTTGATCCTAAGCAATTGCCTAGTTTTACTTTACCTCCTTTTTTCATTATTTCATTATGACATATAAGAGCTCTTGAAATACATGAGTTCAGGATATACGCTGTACAAACCTCTTGTGTTTGATTTAATAAACTATAACGTTGCCCATGTATAATTACAACCCTCACTAACCAGAGTGCTCCACGTGGCAACTGATTTCCCTCTTAGTTCACTATTGGCAGTGTTGTCGGGGTGTGAGGAGGCATGAATATTTCTACACTGATTTTCGAAAACGGTCAGTTTTAAATAAAGTACTTCTGAATGCACTTATCTATCCTGATGGACTAATGTGTAATGCTTATGCATGTTAATGAATAGCACTTTTTTAATTTTGAAGAGACTTTATCACATTTTTACACGTTTATCGCAAGATTTATTGAAAAATGAATGTGCTCATAAAGTCAAGTTATGCAGGGCACCTTATCTGCTTCTTTTCGTTTACTTCAGTTAGCCTGTAATTAAACGGTATGTAACTGTTACAACGCGATTTTTACCACGCATACTGTTACCGCGCATACCATTACAACGCAGGATCCTTTACAACTCATACCTTTACAACGCATGACATTACATCGCAGATACTATTACAACGCATGCCATTACAACGTAAGTATAGGTAAGTATATTCTTTTATTTTACCTTTTTTAAATTACCAAAATATTAAAAATACATTAAATTAATTAATTAAAGTAATTTTGTATATAGTTTGGGTTTTGGGGTACAGGGGTATTTTTAGGGTTCAGGGCTGGGTTTGGGTTTTGGGGTACAGGGGTATTTTTAGGGTTCAGGGCTGGGTTTGGGTTTTGGGGTACAGTGGTATTTTTAGGGTTCAGGGCTATTTTTAGGGTTCAGAGCTGGTTTTGGGGTACAGGGGTATTTTTAGGGTTCAGGGCTGGGTTTGGGTTTTGGGGTACAGGGGTATTTTTAGGGTTCAGGGCTGGGTTTGGGTTTTGGGGTACAGGGGTATTTTTAGGGTTCAGGGCTGGGTTTGGTTTTTGGGGTACAGGGGTATTTTTAGGGTTCAGGGCTGGGTTTGGGTTATGGGGTACAGGGGTATTTTTAGGGTTCAGGGCTGGGTTTGGGTTATGGGGTACAGGGGTATTTTTAGGGTTCAGGGCTGGGTTTGGCTTATGGGGTACAGGGGTAATTTTAGGGTTCAGGGTTGGGTTTGGGTTATGGGGTACAGGGGTATTTTTAGGGTTTAGGGCTGGGTTTGGGTTTTGGGGAACAGGGGTATTTTAAGGGTTCAGTTTTATAAAAATACTTAAATTTAATTAAATACATTTATTTTAGTAATTTTAATATTTATTTTAAAAAGTATATATATATATATATATATTGAAAAATGTATTTAATAATTAAAAAATAATTAAATATTTATTAATTACATTTTTAAAAAAAATAATATAATAATATTTAAAAATAATATACTTACCTATACTTACGTTGTAATGGCATGCGTTGTAATAGTATCTGCGATGTAATGTCATGCGTTGTAAAGGTATGCGTTGTAAAGGGTCCTGCGGTGTAAATATTGCGTGGTAATGGTATGCGTGGTAAAAGTATGCGTTTTAACGTCATACATTCAATTAAACACATTCTCATGTATTTAATATATTTTTGAATGCTAGTGCTTTCTAAAGTAAACTGCAGCCCAGTGCAGTAATTCAGCCAGCAGCCACATGTGAAGGTCAGGAGGGCCGCATGTGGCCCCCGGGCCGTTCTTTGAGTAACACGGCTCTAGCATCTATGTGCATGTATGCATGCGCATTGAAAGGTGCACACCAGAAAGCTGCCTCACAAAAGCATTTATGAGTACAGAAAGTATTTGTGCAAAGAGGTCTCTGTCCTTAACTATCTGTACTCACCTTATATGGAAATGTCATACATTTTCCCATTTTATTCTAATTTTAGATGTTTTGGGACCAATTCACAAAAGCAGGTAAAAATACGTAAAAGTAGTACAGGAGCACTATTTAATGTATGCCGAATGCCATTGTGAATCAGCCCCATGTTCTCACTAAATCAGTGCTGTGGTTATTTGAGAAAATAACACTTCCTTACTCTACATAAAGGGTCCGCCATATTGGGCCTTCGAGAACAAGGGGAACTGAGCAAGTACAACTTGTCACATCAGAGCATAAACAGGAAAAATGAAAATGCTCAGCTTAATAGTTGTATCAAACCAAAGTGTGTACCTGGGCATCTCCACCGTTCTAGTTTCTGTGGAGAAATACCTATTTATTTAAAAAGTTATAAATGCATCTCTTGCACCTCTATAAATCTCTCTCTTACTGGCTGTTGTAAAAAGCAACATTGATGTGCACTCACGTTTAAGTACACTATAAACACACATCTGCAATATTTAGAGAACGTGCGTACATAAGACGCTAATGGACAGAATCCACAAGAAAATTCATATTTTTTGAAATAAGGTTTATTGGCAGACTCCTTTTTTATTAAATGGATAAAAACAGATCTTTTTGGAAAATGTGCGTTAATTATAGGTATCACTCACACCCGCTTCGCTGTGCTTCACACTCAAACAAAATGCTGCTACTTGTGACACGATAAAAGCACAACTTTGTCCTTCAGACATAAGACTACAACACCTACCTGAACAGCTCATCTATAAGCCCACAATCTTCCACTCACCCATTACCTATAGCAGGGTTCTCTAAGGTTGGTCCTGGAAGGCAGGATCCATGCCAGATTTTTAGCATATCCCAATTTAGATAAATGTAGTTATCTCAAAAATCGGGCATGGCCCGGCCCTCCAGGACTGACTTTGGAGAACCATGGCCTACGGGATAGGGTGCTACCCATCAAAGGGTATGAAACGCTATCCGGAGGTGACTGGAATAGTATTGCCACCAGACATCGTTTAATAGGACAGTTTGATTTTGGAATATGGCACGGCAGTTTCCCACAGGACATTGATTGGAATTTTGGGAGCTGTACAGCCAATCAGGTTCCTTCAAGTGCAGTCAATACCTATTGTTATTGGATTCTCTAGAATCTCTTTTAGTACAGTTCATTCCAGGCTCTTGAGGGCAAGAGGGGTAGCACTATATAAAACTTAGAATAATAATAAAAATATTACTAAAGGGGAATAGATTGATTCTTAGTAGTGCTACCAAAGTCACGTGCTAACAGCAAGCCTGATCGATCTTGGTGCCAATAAATAGCTCAAGTTATCAAACTTCCGCTTTTCAGGTCTCCCTGAGTCAGCTCGCTTGCGTTGTCGGAGAGACTTTAGTAGGTGAGTTTTCAAAGTGCTGCTGGTTGGCGACAAGCTTGCGTTCCGCGAGCGTGTACGCTCGAACCGCCAGCGTTCAACGCCATCTGTCTTTCCTCTTGCTTGGTCCCTGCCTCCGCCCCTCCCCCCGCCTTCGCGCTTACAAGCGTTTGGGATTCTCCCAGTGGGTGCATCTCCATCAGGCAATATCACGCCCACCTTAAATTTCTCTTCCATCGCTGCCTCTACGTGCTTTCTCTTTCCACAAACTCGATGTTTGTGTTCCTTTATTTTGAGATGCTTTTAAATTTCTCTTCCATCACTGCCTCAACGTGCTTTCTCTTTCCACAAACTCGATGTTTGTGTTCCTTTATTTTGAGATGCTTTTAGTATTACAGTTTTGTGACTTAAGGAACATTAAGGAAATGTTACTGTGAAACTGGACAACGTTCACAGTGTTTAATTCTGATCGCAGCGGCTGCTTCATGTCCGTTGCACCATTCAGGGGGTCCTTTTGTTAGCGCTTTCATGAGGACATGATGAGGAAGCTGGAAACTTTTGGCACATTCTCTTTAAAAGCACAGCATGTTGGCGACACACACACACAACCACACACACACAAGCAACCACACTCACAACCACACACACACAACCACAAACACAACACACACACAACCACACACCCACGACCACACACACAACCACACACACACAACCACAATGCAACCACACACACAACCACACACACACAACCACACATACAACCACACACACAACCACACACAGACAACCACACACACAACCACACACACAAACACAACCACCACACACACCACCACACCCAACCACACAACCACACACACAACCACACATGCAACCACACACAAATGCACACACATACACACACAAACACAACCACACACATCCACACATACAACCACACACACACACAGCCAAACACACAAACACACACAACCACACACACACACACACAACCACAACCACACCCACAAACAAACACAACCACACCCAACCACACACACACAAGCACACACACAACCACAAGCACACACACAACCACACACACACAACCACACCCAACCACACACACACACACACAACCACACACACAAACACACACACACAACCACACACACACACAAGCACACAAACAACCACAAGCACACACACACAACCACAAGCACACACACACAACCACACACACAACTACACACACAACCACACACACAACCACACACACAACCACACACACACACAACCACACATAACTACACACAACCACACACACACAACCACACACACAACCACACCCAAACCCACAACCACACACACACACACACACAACCACAACCACACACACACACACACCCTGCCCCCGGCCACTCACTTCCTATCAGCCTCCTCTCAGCCAAGTAGCACGATCGCAATCAGTTTCACTTTCATGCGATCGTGATCAGTTTCACTTTCACTGCCGCGTTTGCCGTGAAAGTGTTTGCGTTTCTATTTTTATTCAGCATTCACTATTGTTTCCTAGTGCTTGACAATCCAATCTCTACAATATTTAAGCAGCCTGCACGTCTCCTGTCAACCATACCACTCCATGTATTTTCTCCGATCCACATAGATATCAGTGGTACAGACAAAGGTAAGCAGGTTTCTTATCCTTCTTTCAACCAGAATACTAAACTGTATTCGTGCCCCACTTAGTTTTAAACAGAAAACAGTTATTCTAATCGGTATGTTTCACAGAGGTTTGCTTGCCCCATGTTTCTCTTACCTTTGCAGCCAGATGGTTTGCTTATTCTCTCATTTTCTTTACTCAAAAGTGATTGTACCCCTACCCCCTGTTGTTTTTCTTATTCTCCTTTAATACTTTGCCGCCCCTCGCTACCCCCTCTACCAGCATCTTTCTAGTGCCTATTTCTGCCTTTTCGTTACTTTCGTCTCTGTCTCAGTTGGCATTGCTAATAATAATGCAACACTGGCACCTGACTGCCTCAAACTAATTACACAACATTAAAAAGACCACAGTTCTTCAAATCAGCCACAATACCTGAAACTGATCACAGTACGTGAAACTAACTACAGTACGATATCTGAAACTGACCGCAACGCTTGAAACAAGCATACGGGGTACTGAGTGGTATTATGTTGAGAGTAGTTATGTTGTATTGAGTAAATATGTGTTGTAAATATTTGTTGTGTAATTATGTGGTCTTGAGTGTTATGATGTGGAGAGTATTTATGTTGCATTGATTAGTGTGTAAATGTGTGGTTTGTAATTGTATGACACTGAGTGGTATGAAGGGTGTATTTATGTTGCATTGAGTAGAATACATAACTACACTCAACATAATACCACTCAGTATCACATAATTACACATCACATCATTACACTGTATTCAATACAACATAAATACACTCCACATACCACTCAGTACTACATAATTGCTCGTCACATAATTACCCTCTACTTAATGCAAGATAAATACACTCCACACAATAACACTCTGTGCCACATAACACAACACATAATTTCACTGTACTCAATGCAACTTAAATACACACCTTTCACTCAAGTTCATGCTATATAGAAAAAAAAACAATTGCAATGCAATAGGTCTCAGATTACTGAATCGTTGAGCTGCTATTGTTGCATTATTATTAGCAATGTCAACAGCTCAAACTTGTATAATGCAAGACCTATTGCATTGCAAATGCTTGTTATAGATACTTACTTGTGACTCTGATCCTTATACAGAGGGCCACTCATCTGTATTATTGACTGACATTACATCCATTTATGGAGCATTTTTCAAAGCCCAGAGGTGGCTTATAACGGGAATTATGTTGTAAATTTAAAGAGTGTTGTGCTGCTTCCAGTTGAGTAATGATAAGTTCAAAGGGACGTTAGCATAATTCAGATGCAAACCTTCTGCATTATGTCTGGCACTTGAGTCATACTAGGCCTGAGTGTAGGAAAGTCAGGAACAACACGGAAAGAAGTTGTGATCAGACCAAGTTTATTCCGGTCATTCAGTCAAGCAGTCCAAGTCAGTAATGACAATAACGAGACAAGGTCTAACTGTAAGCATTCCACATATTTGAAACACAACATAACATCCCTACAAGCACGGCCCCGTCACGAGCTGCCAGGCACAGCTGAATGCTCGTGACGTGGCACGTGTGAGCATATGTACAATCCCAACACACCTTCCCCCCTTAAAAAAAAAAAAAAAAAAAAAAAAGAAGAAAAAAAAAAATCAGTTCATCACAAAATCATCAAACTGAACAGGTAAACGATGAGAGCGAGTGGCTCTAGAGTCTCTAGTATTGTTAGAATTACATTCTGGTAAACGATAAGAACATGCAGCCCTAATATTGTTAGGGTTACGTTCTGTATGAACAGATTCCCCTTGGTCACCCTGTTCCCCCAGATCAAGAAAAACATTGCTGTCCAAATCATCCACTGATTGATTAAGTCCATTAAACAAAGAAACTCTGCTCAAATTCCACACAGAACCACCATCAACCCTGACCGCATTTCTAAATACTTCAATAACCTTCTTTGGACTAGACCAAACAGGTAAGCCCTTACTGACACCCTCT
Organism: Lissotriton vulgaris; assembly: GCF_964263255.1. Classification (NCBI taxonomy): domain Eukaryota; kingdom Metazoa; phylum Chordata; class Amphibia; order Caudata; family Salamandridae; genus Lissotriton; species Lissotriton vulgaris. The sequence goes on from NC_141700.1 coordinate 102,054,029, forward strand.
TTCCTTTTGATGCGGACAGAGTCTCCCACCTTGATAGAACGGGAGGAAGTAGAACCAATTTTTTTGTCTAAATTATGTTTCATCTTGTCCTTGTACAACTGAACCCTGTGTTGAACAGCTTCAAAATCTACCTTTAAACAATTTTCAGAACCAACCAAATTCTTTTTTAGCCACCAAGGAACTAACTTGGTACTGGGCTTCCGTCCTCGTAAAAGTTCAAAAGGAGTGACCAAGGTCACTGAGTTAGGAGAAGTCCTGTAAGCTAACAACATAGATTGCAAAGCATTCCTCCAATTTAAATTACCCTTGATAGAAAGTTGTATGGCTTCTTTGACAACACGGTTGAAACGCTCAACCTGGCCATTTGCTTCAGGATGGAAAACTGCAATCTTCCTATGGGTGATACCACATTTTACAAAAAAATCTTCCATTTCCTTGCTCACAAACTGCGGACCATTGTCGGTCACAACTTCCTGAGGAATGCCTTCCCTGCAAAAAATCTCATCTAAAAACTCTATCACGTGACGAGAAGTAACCTCCTTAACCATTTTAACTTCTGGCCACTTGGAATAATAGTCTATAAGTACGATACCAAAGGCTTCCTGTTTTGGTAAGCAACCAAAAGGACCAATAATGTCTATCCCCAGTTTACGCCAGGGACCAGAAGGTAAATCAATGGGACATGGTTCAGGACGTAAGGCAATAGCTGTCTTGTCACTGTTAGAGCAAAACACACATGTACGCACAAACTGATCTACACATGAATCAATACCAGGCCACCAGAAAGACTCTTTTAAACATCTTCTGGTGAAGGATATCCCCAAATGTCCCTCATGGGCAATTTCAAGTAGAGTGTTCCTAATGGAAAATGGTGGTACAATCTTATCACCACGAAGAATTAAACCATTTTCTAATGCAAGTTCTTCTTGGACCTTACAAAAACCCATCATACTTCCAGATAACTTCCTCTGTTCAGGCCAACCGTGCACAAGATACTTCTTGACACAGCCTAACTCCAAATCCTTGCTCATCTCTTCCATCCAAATGTCCTCTTGCAACGAGACCCGTTCGCCGCATACTAGATTAACATCACGAAAAGTGAAAGCAACTTCACACTCCTCTTCACTAACCACTTCAGAGACATTCGTGTCAGGAAACAGTCTGGGCATGCAATCAGCGTGTACATTCGCTTTACCCTGAACATACTCAATAGTATATTGAAAAGATTGTAATCTCGAAGCTAACCTTGCAAGACGTGCCGACATTGTCCTACCACCACCAGGAGCCATGAGATACACCAAAGGTTTATGATCCGTTTTAATTAAAAATCTTGTACCCCAAAGAAAAGTTCTAAAGTGTTCAGCTCCCCAAACACAAGCCAGTAACTCTCTTTCTATAACGGAATAATTCTTTTCAGCATCCCTCAAAGCCCTCGACGCATATGCAACAACCCATTCTTTCTCACTATCCTTCTGCAGAAGAACTCCACCCAAACCAGGAGAACTGGCATCCACCATAACGATACACTTCACACCAACTACAAAAGGTTTAAGACATGGAGCATTCACAATGAATGTTTTCAAAGACTGAAAAGCACATGTCATATCATCAGTCCAAATAAATTTAGCATTTTTTTTCAACAAACATCTAAATGGATCAACCTTTACCGAAAAATTAGGAATGAACTTAGCATAAAATTCAATAAGACCTAAGAAGGCCACAAGTTGTTCTTTAGATGTGGGTACCGGGGCATTAATGATGCTCTTCACATGATTTTTTTTGGTTTGATTCCCATTCCACTAATAGTATGACCTAGGTATTCTACCTCTTTTTGCCTAAACTTACACTTGTCAAGACGTAATGTAAGACCTTTTTCCGCTAAAGCAGCAATCACACACCTTAAATTATTGTCATGTTCCATATCATCTTTTCCATGCACCCAAATATCATCTTGAAATGCTATGGCACCATTCAAGCCTTCCAAGGTATCTCTCATTAACCTCTGGAATACTGAGGCTGCACTCGCCAACCCAAAAGGCATACGACAAAATCTATATAAGCCCTCAGGCGTGATGAATGCAGTTATGTTCTTAGACTCGTCAGCTAATACAACTTGATGATATGCACTGGCAAGATCAACACATGAAAAAACTTGTGCACCAGCCAGGGTCGAAACCATCTCATGAAGATTAGGTAAAGGGTGTGAGTCCACCCAAATGGCACCATTGACACTGCGGAGGTCAATGCATAATCTAAGTTCCCCAGTAGACTTAACCGAAATCACAATGGGAGAAACCCAAGGTGACGATTCTATAGGTTCAATTATGTTTTTTTCACAAAGATCTTTTAACATTTCTTTAATTTTAACTCTGTAAGATAAAGGAACATTCCTTACTCTATGCCTTACAGGGATAGCATTCTCATTTAACTTGATGACATGTTCGAATCCTTTGTATCGACCCAAGGTCCCACTGAAAACAGTAGGAAAAGATCTGCGTAAATCCTCTACTAACAGTGAACTATCCCCAGAAACACTTGAAGTATTAAATGGTTGTACAACATAAACGGAAGGATCAGCTCTGGGATCAATTTTCATTCCCAATTGGTATTGGTGTGGCCAACTTAAAAGCGATAACCCAGATCTTGATACATAAATTTTCCCAGAAATATGTCGATCTGAAAATTGTATGTTAGCAATAAAATAACCCATCAGATCAATTTTGTGGCCTGTGTAGCCACCAGGAGACACATCAGATTCACAAAGTTTCTTATTAGGGAATTTTTCTCGAAATACATTCAAAGAAATGATAGTGTACCATGCACATGAATCCACATAAATTTCCAAACTCACTTCATCAATAGTTATAAAGCAAGATGGAAACTTAGTGCAATCCCCATCTTCACAAACATTAATAACAGTATTAACCTGAAATGTTTCTTCATCGTCTAATTGACAGTTATCACAACATTCATTTATGCAATTCATCTTTCCTGCTAATGATTTGCAACATCTCGTAAAATGGCCTTTCTTGTAGCACTTTGAACATGTTTTACCTAAGGCAGGACAATTTTTACAGTCTGCTAAATGTCCATCACTCCCACACCTAAAACATAATAGTTTAGAGGTTTTCTTCTCATATTTCTGATTTCTGAACTTATTATCATTTCTGTGAGAAAACTCACTTCTCTGTGAAAAGGTCTTCTTAGATTTATCAAAATCCTTGGATACACTAAAGACATCACTTTTATCATTGCCTCTAATCTCTTTGACAAATTTCTCTGAGTGTTCTATAGATTTTGCAATATCTATAGCATTATTGAGAGACATGTCAGAAGTTGTCCAAAGATGTTCTTGCACTTTTTTGTTATTAGTTCTCATCAAAATCTGGTCCCTTAATACTTGCTCATAAGATATGTGTTCGAAATCACATGTAACAGCCAAGGATCTTAATGCTGAAACAAAATCCTCTACAGGTTCATCAGAACGTTGCTTCCGGGAATAAAAAATAAACCTCTCCATAACAATATTCTTTTTCTTACCATATCTTAGGTTTAACTGCAATGAAGCATATTCATAAACATCAATTTCCCCTGGATTTACAAGAGCTGGTAATGTTTTAAACTCTTTTAAGGCTATACCACCCAAACAATGTTTAAGCAATGACAGTTTCCTATCTGGTTCACACTGTCCTTCCTCTAACACCTCTACATAAGCTAAAAAGACAGGTTCCCAAATCTCCCAAGCCATAGGTGGTTCACCAGGTGATGACAGAAAAGAAGGAGGAGGGACAATACCAGACATGTTGAATCAATTGATTAACACATAATATTCAACATGAATGAAGGGTAAATTTAGCAAGAAAAAAAAATAAATTATTGACTTAAACGGAATAAGTTATAAGTTGATATTATAAAATTACAATAATAAATTAAATGGCATAACACGCAGTGAGCGTGTCACTGAAAACCTTCCAATGTGTGCTTTTCCTTCAGCGATGATAAAGCAAAAGTTTTGCTGTGATCAGTGTTGTTGTTATATAATTCGCGTTGGTAAATCGTCTAAGAAGCGTCTCTACTGCTCCAGACGTTGCGCGATGACTTTACACGTCGCGTTGATAAACGGTGATAGGAACAGTTTCTCTACTGCTCCTGATGTTGCGCGATGACCTCATGCGTCGCGTTGATCAGCGGTGAAATAAACAGCCATGCGCGAACCCTTGCGCGTGTAGATCTCGAGGGTTGAAGGCAGATTTCAAAAGATGCCAGTGATAAAAGTAAATAATCCACGGGAATTTTTTTTGTAAGAGAATTTATTTCCAGTTTCCGCTTCCTTCCGTTCCGCTTCCCTTAGTTTAGTAGAGTTCCAGTACTGTTTGTTCAGTCCTGATAGCGCTGGAAAAGTTCAAAGTAGAATCCGAATAAAGTTAAAAATAATTCCTGTTCCACGGAGATTCTTCTTACGCAGGTAACAAAGATCCCACCCTCGTCGCCAGTGTAGGAAAGTCAGGAACAACACGGAAAGAAGTTGTGATCCGACCAAGTTTATTCCGGTCATTCAGTCAAGCAGTCCAAGTCAGTAATGACAATAACGAGACAAGGTCTAACTGTAAGCATTCCACATATTTGAAACACAACATAACATCCCTACAAGCACGGCCCCGTCACGAGCTGCCAGGCACAGCTGAATGCTCGTGACGTGGCACGTGTGAGCATATGTACAATCCCAACACAGACCAAACCCACAAACCCAGCTCAAGCCACCAGAGACCCCTGGATGAGAGAGTGCACAGGACTGAAAGCAGAGCACAGCTGATTCATCCGACAACTGAGACCAAGGCGGCCGACTAGTGCGGAAATATCAATATTGCGTGATTTTGACCTATATGATGCAAACAATGTTGTGTTTTGTCTAGGTTTGAAAAGCACAACTGGTCAAAGCATCCAACCTGAACAGGAATTGTGCCATTTTCCAGGAATCTGCTAATTCGAGAGTATAATGTGTTGCTTTATGTCTTTAATCTACTGGAGGGGCCATTCCTGTAAACTCCTCTTGTTAGTCACTGCCTCATCTGAAATGTACATGGGGCTAGACTATCTCATGTCCCGCGAGGCCCCCTGTGTTGTGTTTGACGTCTCCATAGTCGCCGCAGTTGTAATCCTATCATGCAGAGAGAAGGTTGCGTAGAGCGGGTTGTGAAATGCTCTGTTTGAGAGGGGTTGGAGGTGTAGGAATTTATATACCTAAGGAATGGGGCAAGGGGTCAATGAAACTGCTGTGATAGATTCAAGGCTAACATTGAAATTATTACTGTAGGAAGGGTGGTCACTGTGTAAAGCAACTTTTCGGAGGTGGTGATACGTGGCGGAGCGTATTCAAATCTGGGTTGGTCTGGGTCAGGCCTTGGCCATTAACCGGAGGCAATATTCACTCATATCCACCTTCAATTCACTTAGACCCACCTTCGAGCTGCTTTATATCACACTCAAAGCAGTACATTGCAAAGGGGCACTGTTCAAGGAACCTACTCATAAGAATGGCTCCCCACCTCAAAATTTCTACATACAAGAAAAAAAAAACAGGGGTGGAACAACTTTCTCTGTTCAAACCAAATTATGGAATTCACAAGCCACACACATAAGATCCACTGGCAACCATTTTACCTTCAACAAGATTAGTCAAGAGCTGGCGCTTCCTCACATGACAACAATACTTACAATACAACAGTGTAACACAACAGTATACCCAGACATGACAAACTACTTCTCACAGTATACAGTTGAAGTTGTTGTTATACATGTGTTATAGCGGGCACCGGGCAATCCCCCGGTGCGCCGCATGAGTGGGGGGCGATTTTGGGCCCCTGGGGGAGGTTTTTCTTACAGGGCTGTTTTTGCAGCATAGCTGCAAAATCGCCCCATTACGAAAATCGGCCAAAAACCGGCCCGGCAAAGAGCTCGGTGGCACCTCCAACGCCCCGAGTGGGGAGGGGGGCGGCCGAGCACTTTGCCGGGGCCGGTTGTGGTTCCCAGTTCGGCCCTGGTCATTGTACATTGAACTATGCTTTCTGTTATAAGCAAGCAGATACATTTATATAAGGCAAAAATGTATATTACACCACAAGATAAATGGGTATATCACAACGTCATAATTACTTCTTCTTTGTACATACAGATGCATATATAGAGGGGTTTATACCTGCTACTACAACTTTAACAAAAATCCTGAAACAAATGTGTTTACTTCACCACATGAAAATGTGCACATCAGACAATATAAATTGCTGCTTTTATGCCATATGGCTATTTATATAGACTGGTTTGTCATGTGCATACATTTATGTAGAAGTTAATTTCATATTTTTGTTATAAAGAAAGAAAATCCTCCTATAACCCTTTGTCTAATCCCTCTTCTCTCTGCTTCACCCCGAACCTTTCTAACTACTATCAGCTCCCTAACATCCTTCTCAAACTTCCCCACTCCTGTGTTACGCATGTCGCTCAAACTAACAGACACAAACAACCACTACTTACAAACACAACTTTTTAGCTCCCCCTTTCAGATCAATTTCCTTCATTCTATCCCTACTCCAAACCCTAATAAACACAAGAAATGAGCACAAACTGAACACAACTAGTGCAAAAGGTGGAAAAAGACGTATTTCTAATTTACTTTTAACCTCTAAACTTGGGTTCCAGAGGAGGGTGCTACTTGTTGCAACGTTTTTCAACGCCTCATTAGGGGTAGTAGGCACAATATAAATACAATTTACAATCACAATATTGAGCCACTCATTCGAACATATAGGACTAGAAATATGCATGATTGGTGGACCAAGGACACCAATTTGTATCAGTTCCTACTTTCTTATGGATTCCTGCACTTCCTCAGTAATACCTTCTTGGTATCATGCAGTAGTTATGTGGAATCTCTCCACAAGCGTGGTTTGCTGCTAGACATTCTCCTGCAAGTGTGGGTCAGCATGTTAGTTCTTCTTCTTTAGTCTGTCCCTGAGCGCCGGGAAACCCACTGCGGGTAGCTGTGCGCATTATAAGTTTAAATAAATAAATAAATGTCTTGGTTATGTATTAGAGGATGCAAGAAAGATGGAGTAGTTCATTGAGCAATTTGGTGGACAAATGGGTGAAAGTGTGGTTGACAAAGTCGTCTTTTGGTATATGAAGTAGCTGAGTGTGGGATGCTGTGATTGTGCGATGGAAGGAGTGGTTGGGTAAGGGCTGTGGTTGTTAATTGAGCAGTGAGCTTAAATGTGGGCTAGGTTGATTGAGGAAAGGATGGGGTAGTTTGTTGAGGGAGGCAGAGGTTGAGTCTGGAAAGTTCAGTGGGGCACTGGGTGGCTCATCAGGGTATGAGGTGGTTGAGTTGGGAACACTGTGGTTATGCAGGGGATGGGGTGGTTTAGTGGGGAATGGGAGGCTGGTAGTTTATTGAGGGCAGGGTCGTTGAGTTGAAGGATGGCATTTTACATTGCGGGTTAGAGTTGAGTGATGGACAGGTTGGTTGACTGAGGGATGCTGGGACTGAGTGAGGGAAGGGTGTTTTGAGTGTGCAATGTAGGTTGATCAAAGGACAGGATGCTTGTGTGATGGACAGACTACTTGTTTCCTCTAAGTGAAAGAGTATCTTGATAGTGAGCTGGTGTGCTCTCTCCACAGATGATCCCTCCACCTTGACATCATGATGTATTTAACCCCTTCAATGCTATTGACGGAACGGTTCCGTCATGAGCGTCGGTTGCCCTGTGCTCATGACGGAACCGTTCCGTCAAGAGCCCGTTGGCTCATTAGAACGTTCAGCACAGCGCAGGAATCTGCACCGCGCTGAAGGTGTTAAAAGGGGCATCGACTAAATAGAAACAAACCCAGTCGTGCATCGCTACCACTCACCGACAACAGGCATTCCAGAACGCTCCTTTATTTGATGATGCAACATGAATTTGTGAGACCTACTGTGCCCCGGATGGACCCAGACAAATCAATATTGCCCTTTCACCATTTACTTTTAAGTACATCTTAAAACTTTTGTGACAAACACTTTATGATTTCTTCAAGCCTTTCTCGACACTGCTGGGACCACACTGCAAGGCAAGATGGAACTCCCCACAGCCCAGACAATTAAGGAAACAGTCGCTGTTTTAGTGCCATATGAATTTATTATTTTCTGTTGAGGAATGATCGTGTGGCTGAACGGGCAAAGCACAAAAAAGGCTGGCTCCGGGGGGTGCCGATTACAGGTGCTTACGTTTTATTCCCGCCACCTGCTTTCTCCGACACCCAGAGTCCACCACCTGCATCTGTGCGGCAAGCTGAGACATCATTACTTTTCCTCCCAGCTCGGTGGAGGCATCACTTTAGGAGCCAGAGTGCTTAATGCCTACTGTTCCAATACATTCCTCTGCAGGGCTGGACTGGGAACCCAAAGCAACCCTGGGAATTTTGTCGGGCCAGCCCCCCGGAGTGGGGGTGAGGGGTGGATATGTAAGTATAAAGCAGTGGCATAACGAAACTTGAATGGGCCCGCCTAAAAAGTACCTGAAGGGCCCCCTCCAGACTCACTCAGGAGCTCTCAGGCCAGTGTACTGTGCTGAGGGTCCCCACTGGATCTCAGGGGTCTCGGGGCTGCGGAGGCCTTTGTTACGCCACTAGTATGAAGCACTGCTGCTTTGGTTACTGGGGGCTGACATTTCAGCACCGCTGCAAGACCGCCCCCTCCCAGTAACAGAACTAGTCCCCACTGCTGCAAAACCGCTCCAACCTCCCAGGGAAATGCCTGAAGCCCGCTACGGCCAGTCCGGCCCTGCTCCTCCGTGATTTTTCCCCTTTTTTAAAGTTTATTTTTAATTGCTTTATTAGGGTTGGCTGAGATGCGTAGTCACATTTTGTAAGGAGTAAAAAAATCACTGGTGACTTTTATTGGCCCGTTTGATCTTTATAAGAAATACGTTTTGGAAAATTATATGATAATGGAGCCCGCGAAACAAGGGAAACATATGCCGGGTAGAAGGGAGATATATGCCGCCTTTGATGGCTGCAGAGTTTTTGTTTGATTGGGTTTTAAAAGCCTTCTTGGAGGCAGCACCTTGTAAAATATGTGATTGTCATCGCGGCCCGTAAACCTCTTGGTTGTATTAAATATTACACACTGTCAGCGCCGTAAAACACACTTTCATTGGTCACTTTCATCCGGGGTTCTGAGGCCATACCTCTTCCCCTAATGTCTTGTCACATAAAGGTTCACCCTAATTTATCAGCCCTCCCTTGCGATAAACGATAATCTTTATGCCGCCTGCCTGGCCTGTGAAGCTACTGGGTCTTCAAGAACGAGGACTCAGTGGTTGGAGATAGCAACACCCACTACACAAAAATGTAAGGAAAAAGACCCCCCCCCCCAACAATACCAGTTCCTTAGGCTGGGAAAGCCAATATCAATGTACAAGAACCTAAGGCAACTCAAATAATGTAGTCCGCATGCGAAAAAACATACATCAAAGAGAAAGGGCTCAAAAAAGAAATACATACAGGGTGCATCACTAACATATTTTTTATTATTAAGTTTTGAACTCTCAGTGTGGAATATAGTGAAAATGTAAAAAACATTATTAAGCCAATGCATTCTTTATTAAACTGGAGAAATTTACAACACACGTCTATTGCTTTTGCATCATCATTCATTCAAAACACACCCACATTTAGTAAATCAGAGTATATGTAATATATACAATGAACACTTTTGCACCGAGTTCGTCACCTGTTTGTGGAGCGCGGCGGACCTGCTGCCCAGCGGACCTTTCTTTCCTGACATCGGAGCCACGACTCGCCGGACCCGCTTCGCGGGTCCCGCAGCGCGTCATCTGCCTGGGGGCTGCACCGAGGAGCTGAGGAGGAGCGCGGGGTCAGGCAAGTGATCCAGCGGGGCTGCGAGCAAGGCAGGGGACTCCAGTGACCAGGAGCCCCTGCGCGCCCAACCAGCAACACCTGGGCTGCTCTCCCCGCTGGCCACGCCCCCCGCCAACGGAGCCAAAAGCTGCCTCTACCCCAGAGCCTGTGGGACACTTTTGCACCGAGTTCGTCACCTGTTTGTGGAGCGCGGCGGACCTGCTGCCCAGCGGACCTTTCTTTCCTGACATCGGAGCCACGACTCGCCGGACCCGCTTCGCGGGTCCCGCAGCGCGTCATCTGCCTGGGGGCTGCACCGAGGAGCTGAGGAGGAGCGCGGGGTCAGGCAAGTGATCCAGCGGGGCTGCGAGCAAGGCAGGGGACTCCAGTGACCAGGAGCCCCTGCGCGCCCAACCAGCAACACCTGGGCTGCTCTCCCCGCTGGCCACGCCCCCCCGCCAACGGAGCCAAAAGCTGCCTCTACCCCAGAGCCTGTGGGACACTTTTGCACCGAGTTCGTCATCTGTTTGTGGAGCGCGGCGGACCTGCTGCCCAGCGGACCTTTCTTTCCTGACATCGGAGCCACGACTCGCCGGACCCGCTTTGCGGGTCCCGCAGCGCGTCATCTGCCTGGGGGCTGCACCGAGGAGCTGAGGAGGAGCGCGGGGTCAGGCAAGTGATCCAGCGGGGCTGCGAGCAAGGCAGGGGACTCCAGTGACCAGGAGCCCCTGCGCGCCCAACCAGCAACACCTGGGCTGCTCTCCCCGCTGGCCACGCCCCCCCCGCCTATCACCAAATCAACACATAGCTGCAGTATCTTAAGGAGTGCAGGATCTCCGCTTCGCGGGAGCGACCGGGAGAAGCCCGGGACAAGGGCGGGACCGTTTTAGGCCGTTCGAGGCCTAAGAGGCCTGGGCTGGGCCACGTTATTTGGCCCCACGGCTAGTCATTGCACGTGAGTCTGTTTCTATTATCCTGCGGCAAGCCCCCCACTGACCATCATGTGCACACGAACCACACGAAGTAAAACCGCAAGGGGACTTGGTGGACCTAGTGGGACCTTGGATGACTTTTTATTTAAGACTAACTTGGCGATTGACCACGAAATTAACAAAATGCAACACAGAGTCTCTCTTGAACTTGATGCTGCCCGCAAATTGTCTCTTAATATTGCTTCCTCGAAAAAATCGTCACTTGGTAACCTTGCCCTAGCACTTACCCCTGAGCGGACAACAGGCCCACGCCCCTTGCTCACTTTAGCTGATATACATCTTTGCCCCTCTCAGCCCCTAAGTGACCCGGATAGGGAACCTCCATCTAACCCGGCGGAGGAGGTAGCGCCAGTTAAACCTGTAGTCAGTACAAGCTCAAAGGCGAAGAGCAAATCACCTAGGGTTGCAACAAGGGCTAACACCATTGCGAATAAAAAGGCGCTACAGCAAAAAAAGAGCTTGGCCAGATCTGCCTTTGCTCGCAAGAAGGCTAAAATTGCGAGAGCCCAGTTCTTTAATTGCCGACGCCCATTGATCGCCTCAGCACATGGAGAACCAAACGATAATACCCACACTGACAGCATCGCTTGTGCCACCACCTATGCTCCGGATGGAGCTTCGAATGTCACCCAGGTGGTAGCATCTCCTGGCTCGTGTGTAGAGGGGTCAAGAGAGGGAAGTTTGGGTGGGGCGGAGAGGGACAATAGGGGTGACGAGGAATTTGTACATACTGTTTGGGTCACTCTCAAGAAATTACTCACCCCCTTGGAACTCAAACTTACTAGAATAGAAAACCATCTGCTTGAGATGGATAAGACAATAGTTACACTGGCCAGCCTTAGTCTCAAGCAAATGGAAGCTAGACTTTCACAGGGGGGGGGCTCACCTTTACAATGCCTAGAAGTAGATGCATCTGCTGCTCCTATTGAGCGACCCAAACCCGTACCCAAACCACGTACAATAATAGGAAATAGTATCCCCATCATCCCAATTGCAAAAGCAGGCCCCTCCATTGTGCCCCCAGTACCACCCAAATCCAAGCCCAGTGCCCCTCGAGCAGGGGCTGAATCACACACTGCACGACCAAAACCTAAACCACCAGCCGATCGGCAAACTATTCAGCCAGCCCCCAATGCTCAGCCACCCCTTGAACCCAGTAGACCAAACTTCCGTGGGGGCTACATAGATTTACCACCGGAAGCTAGTCCATATGTCGCCATCTTAGCCGGTGTACCGACCCTTGACCCACTAACAAAAGAGGACCATTGGTCCCTCAAAAACAAGGTCATACACTGGCTAAATACAAACAGACAGCTCCCTAGCCATCTAAGAAGCCGGGTTCTAATGGTCCGAAGAGTACCGTGGATTGGACCGAGCCATAAATCCATCTTGGGTGATTGTATAGTGGTGACGTTTGCTGATCCTAACACTGCACACCACCTCTGCTCATGGGCCCCTTGCATAAATGACCAGTCAGTTGTCGTCAGACCCCTCACCTTTTTCTATCCCCCTAGAAATTTGGACAGGACAGGTGGGACTTGGTCAACATCCCAAAAGTCTAGAAATAGGGGTTATAGGTATGAGGGACCTAGCCAGAGTAGTTGGTGGCAGGGAGCTCCAATGTCTAATATGTTTGGCTGCCTGGAGGAGGTTGACTGACTCGGGGGGGCAAACACAAAAGGGGAGCTGACAGTCCCTAGTACGAACCCCACAAGAGATGATAGCATAGGCTGCCAAATGTCGCCTTCATCCGAACTAACATGTGTTCCCACTGACCACTATTCTTTCCAGGCTGATGCAGGAACCCCGGCCCACCTTGTTTCCCCCTGTACTAATAGCCTAGATGGCCAACTTAAAATAATATCCTGGAACATTGCGGGTCTTAGGGGTCGCTTGGACAATGATGACTGGGTTGATTATATTTCCTCTCACGATGTCATCCTGTTCCAAGAAACCTGGTCAGTAGCCCCACTCTTCAGACAAGGTTATCTTAACTTCTATAAACCGGCAACTCAGGGTATGAAGGGCAGGGCGTCGGGTGGTCTCTCCATCTGGATAAAAATCAGCTTGGGTTTTAATATTAGAGAAATAGTAGGGACAAATCCCGACCTGCTTTGCATATCCCTAAGGAAGGTGAACTACAAAGAAATACTCCTCATTAATATTTATGCTAGAGGTTGCCAGGGCGGCAAGAAGCAACCGATCCTTAATGATCTGGAAGCCCTCTTGAATGAGCACAAAAGTGACCAACTCACCTTAGTGGCCGGGGACTTGAACTGCTCATTTGAGCCTATTATGAACCTTGCCGAAGATGCTGGCTTAGACGAGGACTCTGCATGGAACATCCCTCCGTTAACAATCACCAAGGCTGTCAGGGGAACGGAGGCAGCTTTCCATTGGCTTGGGCTGTGTCTGGAATGGGGGTTCCGAGCCATAAATGGTCGTAGCTCATCTGATAAGGAGGGGAAGCCAACCTTCGACAATGGGTCTTGCGCAAGTCGCATTGATTACATACTCATTAACATCGAATCTTGGGCATCCATGTCTGACATGATTATAGATAGCAGGCCGGAGAGTGATCACAACCCCCTCTCTCTAGTACTTAAGGTCCCAGGGTTAGCGCCACCTCAGGAGGAATCAGACTGTATCACATCTGACCTCGTCTTGTGTGATAACAGAAGACGGGTCAAATGGTCCAAGGTGATAGCTGACCCCGAGCTTGTCAGCCAGATAGAAGAATTGGCTCTTATCACCAAAGAAAAGATGTTGGCACCTTCTCCTAGTGACCTGCCCACGACTAACAACGTTGACCTTCACGAGGCATGCTTTGTGGCAATTAAAGATCTTCTTACCAGACCATGCCGGAAATTGAAGGCTAAGCAAGGTAAAGGATGGTACAACAAAAACTGCAGGGAAGCCCACGGCACACTCATTGCTGCAGTCAAATCTAGAAACTCCCTGGCCATTAGAACAGCGAGACAGATTTATAAACGTACTATCTGGGAAGCAAAAAGGGACTGGGATGACTCATATTGGCTTGACCTTCTTCATGCATGTGAGTCTTCCAACCAAATCAGATTCTGGGAGATAGTCAGGCGAGGAAGGGGTTCGGATACATCGTCCCCTGAAAATCATGTTTCAGCGGGAGATTGGGTGGAATTTTTTTCTGCTCAATTTGCCATCCAGAATGTTCCCCAGTCGGCCGAAGTGCACCCATCAGGGACCCAATCAGCAACACATGAGAATAGACTTATTTTTAGCTGCTCTGACACCAAACATGCTCTAGGATCCATCCAGTCCGGGAAAGCCCCAGGTATTGACGCTGTACCAGCTGACCTTTTCAAATTAAACCTAGATCTGTGGGTCCCCTATATTACTATCCTAGCCAACTCAATAGCAGCTGGGGAAAAAATACCGCAGTCTTGGAAAGGGGCTGAAATAATACCGGTTTTTAAAAAGGGGGATCGATCTTTACCAAAAAATTACCGCCCAATTAGCCTGATCGACACCATCCAAAAAGTGGTAGCACGAATGGCCCTAGCTAGAATACAGGGGTGGATTGAGCAAAACAACATACTCTCCCCCCTGCAGGCAGGGTTTAGATCAGGCACCAGCACCCTAGACCAGGTGTTTCGGCTAACCATGTTATACTGGAAGGTGGTCTTTTTGGGCGGGGGGGTCATATATGCGGCCTTTGTCGACCTTCGGTCGGCATTTGATATGGTTCCCAGGGCCAAACTTTGGGATGCCCTAAAAAGCATGGAATTTCCCCCAGACCTTTTAGACCTGGTCAGACGCCTTCATGAGGACAACTTTGCGCGCGTAAGATGGGGCAACCAGGGACAGGTGACTGCTAGCTTCCCTGTAGAACGAGGAGTCCGGCAGGGCTGCGTGCTAGCCCCCACCTTGTTCCTCTTGTTTATTAACCGGGTGGTTGCTTTCTTCAATGAAATCCACACAGACGCACCCACCCTGGGAAACACAAAATATCCTCTGCTAATATTTGCTGATGACACCCTGCTCCTCTCCAGGACCCGTAGTGGCCTGCAGGCGGCCTTAAATAGATTTTCTGAGTTTTGTACACAAAATGACCTCCAAATTAATACAGACAAAACCAAATTCATGATTTTTAACAAAAACAAGCCCATCACCAGCTCATTTTCTTTAGAGGGTGTTCCGATAGAACAAGTTAAAGTGATGTCCTATTTGGGCGTAACCTTGGACCACCAACTCACTTGGGAACCCCAGCTGGAAGTGCTAGCCCTTAAGTTTATTCGCCTTTCAGGGTGCCTGCTAAAGGAACAGAAAAAATCACTAACGAAGCGTATTACACCTGCTTTAAAAATATACGATGCTAAAGTGAATGCGGCTACACTGTATGGTGCGGATATCTGGGGGTATATAGGTTTGTCTGCCCTTACCAACGCTCAGAACAAGTTCCTCAGGAGGTTAGTGGGTCTCCCCCAATCTTCCCCCATTACCCCTCTGCTTTTAGACTTAGGTTGCAAACCGCTGGGTGAGATGGCCCTGTACCGTCTTGTCGCTCTTTGGCGTCGCCTTTGGACGACCGAAGAACTTAGCTTATTTGCCCAAGAACTTGGTGAGGTCAGAGCATTGTGGGGTGCCCAGAAAATTCCTTGGCTTAGGGAGGTAAAGCAGATACTGTATCTGATGGGCCTCCCAGGGCTATGGCTACATCCAGAATGCTCAAACTTCCCATCAAAAGCTGAATTCAAAGAGCTCTTCTGGGCTGTAAAAAAATCCGCTCTGGTCTCCCTCTCAGCTGCTAACAACCTAACAGGACAGTTTCTTATGCACAAATTAACCCCTGTTCTGGAACCATACTGGGACTTGATTTGTAAGACGCTTGATCGCAAGCTGTACCATCAGTTCCGAGTGGGAACCTTACCGATCAAGTCCTTTACTGCAAAGTGGGCATTAAATTCTAGCGATAAATGCCCCTTTTGCCCTGAACACGTAGAAAGTCTGGGCCATGTATTTTTTGCATGTCCTGCCTATCGACAGCCCAGACTAAAATGGTTGAGACCAATTTGTAAAACTTTAAATTGTGGGGGTAGCCACACAGCCCTTCTTAAATTAAGAGATCTACGCACTGCCAAATCTGTGATTTGTGTAGCAAAATTTTTGGGTTGGATGTGGCTTATCCGTGTAAAGAATCTGTATACAATGAAATAATCATAAACAACAACAGATGATTTGATGATCCAAAGACAATACAATCTGTTAAATTGATTTCTTTTAAATCAATCTTCATGTGGATTTTGTTCAACTATCATTATTGTTTTGAATGAATGATGAAACTCCTGCTACACAAGCCACATTCTCCCCACAACCGCCTCATGAACTAAAAATGGTGGAAGGATATATCTGTTGAGTAGGTAAAGGAGAAAAAACGTATTAAATGGAAGATTAGTGCATTGCTGTGATCCACATCCACGTGTGGACAGAGGTATCACTTCAATGTGCTTTGCCTGAACAGATGGTTTGTAACACAGTACAACCCGCCCTGTTGGATTTGCCAATGCTTAGGAAAAAAATAGCAAAAAGGATTGCTTTCTGGATAGAATGCATGAACTACAACTAAATAATGTGACAATCAGCATAATATTGAGTTTCCTTATTAGGTATAAAATAGTTTCTCGTTCATCCGAATGGAAGAACTTCCTGGAAGGTGGAATCTTACACCAAATAGTCAATGCTCTGAGATGGGAGGGAACTACTCCTCTGGATGGAGCCAAGAATTGTCCATCAAGCCAAAGCAAAAAAATCAAAGAAACCTAATTTCCAGAACTGGTGATCCCCCAGTGGGGAACAACGTTTACAACGCAACTTTTACAACGCACTACCATTACAACAAAACTTTTACAACGCAACATCCATTACTATGCATGCCAATACAACACAACCATTACAATGCATGACAATACAACGCATACCACTACAACGCATGTCATTACAACCCAGTCATTACAACGCATAGTACCCTTACACTATCCAACACTTACCCTACTGTTGCACCCTCCCGGAGTTAGAATAGCAATTTTTACCCCTACACTATCCAACACTTACCCTACTGTTGCACCCCCTGGAGTTAGAATAGTAAATTTTAACCCTACACTATCCAATACTTACCATATATGCAATGTAATGGTATGCGTTGTAATGGTATGCGTTGTAAAGGTAGTATGCGTTGTAGTGGAATGCGTTGTAAAGGTAGTTTTTAGAGATGCGTTGTAATGGAATGCGTTGTAAAAAATGCGTTGTAAAGGTATGCGTTGTATAAGTATGCGTTGTAACAACATATATCCCACCCAGTCAGATGTGGTGGAACAACAGTTTGCTGGGTAAAGCCACCATCGGTAGTATCAAGATGATGACATATTGTGAATAATTGCTGACCTACACTTTCTGTTTTTTAAATGTATTTAAGATCCTCTAAATTTCGCTCTCACAATGGAGCCACTGGTTCACTGGGTCTTGAGGTAGAAGGTGAGCAGTATAAATTGGCCCTCTTTCCCGGTATATGTTTTATTTTTACTCACACATCCTGAGACGTCACTCCAGCAGTTATTAGACAAGTTACCTCGCTTTGAAGAATCTCGGGTTTTCTTGTCAATTACACCAAGTCTACGTGCATAGGGGTAGCGGATCCAACCCACAAGATCCATCCTTTACTCTCTTAATTCGTCCTGGTTTGGGGAGCTACCTCCATGCTCTATCTCAGTATTGACCTGCCTAAGTCTGTCTATAAGCTTTATGATTATTACGTTCCACCGGTATTAGAGGCCTTACTTAAAGACCTCTATCGCTGGGGCGAGATGGAGATATCTTAGCCATACAGGCGAACTATTTACCACGCCTGGTGTACGTAACGCATACCCTGCCCCTTTGGATGCCCCAGGACACTATCCAGAAAACTCTATGGTTGTTACTACCATTTGTGGTGGGCTAGGCTTCCCTGATATAGAAAACTCTATACACGCCGCCCAATTGGGATCTGCCCTGGATCTGCATAGCCCCCCCTACACAAAGCCTTGGGTGCTCCTGGAGCAAGGATGCTCGGCCCTTCCACTACAACACATCCTGTGGCTGAGACCTCGTGATCGTTTTCCATCGCACCAGTTGCCTCTTTATGCTACCGCAACCCTTCTTCAGCACTGGGATAAGGTCAAGCGCAGTCGGGAAGCCTCTACTCATCCCTTCCCACTGTCTCCCATAATACACAATTCAGGTTTTGTACCAGGCGCTATCGATGCCCGCTTTGCGGACTGGGGAGAGGTGCTCCTTTTACTCGGCGACTTACATCACGATGGAGTCACCTTGAATAGGCAAACTTGTAGACAAGGCTTCCAATTGACTTCCTACAATGAATTCCACTTCTACCAATTATTGCACGGGGCTAACTCACCCCCTATAAAAACAAAGGTAGTACAACCAAGACTATCCTGGAACACCTCTTCACGCAGAGGTCTCCTAGGAAAGGCATTGGCCGCCTGACAGGGCTTTCTGCTAACATTTTCAACCACAATGACATTCATACTAGTCACAGTGGGAACAGGACTTAAGCACATCCATCCAGGTGTGGGGGCGAGCAGCCAAGACCTCTATTTGCTTACAATACAAGGCCAATTCTTATAAGCTCCTCAAAAGTTGGTACTTTACCCCAGTTATGCTGCACGCTATGGTTGGCACCTCCGTGGGCAGGGCTGTGACTCTAGGGGTACTTACTTCCATGTACATGCTAGGCAATTTTGGGCGGAGGTGTTTACGCTGATTTCCCCGCTATATCATCAACCCGTCCCTTGGACCCTTTGGTGCTTTGGTTGGGAGCAGCTGGCGAAGACTCTGCTTATCCGTATACTACCCCCAGGGGCAAGTTACTCACATTTTTCCTCCTAAAGGCCAGGCTTAAAATAGCTCACATCTGGAAAGGCTCCCTCCCTCCCAGCCTTGCTTTTTGGTGGACCAAGCGTGGCACATTTACGCAATGGAACGATTGACTTCTTCGGTTATGGACACGATGAATACATTTGACCGTACCTGGTCACTCTTCCGGACATATATCAAGAGGGACAGGGCAGGTGCGCATCCTACCACTACTGTGCCCTCTACCTTGCAACATGCTCGTATGGAGGGCCTTTCAACCTCTGATAGTGAGCTGGAGTGGGAGGGTTCATGTGTAGTTGCAATACCCCCCGGACCTGATTGATCTGTGTGTCAATGGCACATTTGTTTGTCAGTTCTGTACATGTTCGAATTCTGTGCTGCAATACATTGCTCTAAGCGCTTTTACATAGCTGTTGCCCCTTGCGCCCATGCTTCCTTTTTTGCTCGCCTCTGGTGCTGCCATCACCCTGGTCCTTTTCCTTCTATATCTTCCCTCCCTCCCTCCCTCCTTTCTTGTAGTTCTATAGGCTTTTTTCCGCTCGTATAATTAAAAAAATCTTTAAATTAATCTTTTTTTTTTTTAAATGTACTTAATAATTTTCTTATTTTTTATAAACCTTGAGTTCTTTTCTTTTGGACATTCTTTTGCAAAGATCTAATTTACTTTTTGTTTGGTCATTTTATAAACATTGAATTGTCTTGCAAGAAATGCTTGATTGACAAAAATGCTCATATACCAAACTACTACTTTCAAATATGGCTTAGGTGTGAACGCCCAACACCTAACCATAGTACAAGCTGATCGCTGCTTCCTTTTATACCCTGTAATTAGGTAAATACTTTCAACAGAAATAAAAGAACTAAATTAAAATAAGAAAGGGAATCCAGCTTTTCATCCCCTTTTCCACTCTCTGCTCAGCTTATCAAAAATCATCATGTTCAACAAGAATGCAGACGTCTACATATCACTCAAGTTTACTATGTTGCTCCGAAGGCTGTGACTGGAGACAGTCCATGGCTTTGGTTAGGCATCCACTGGACTCTCCATGTCTACCAACAGGTGGCATTTAAACTTCATGGTTGTTGCTTTCTTGTTACTAAATTGGCCTCACTTCTCACATGCACATATTTGAACGCGCCAGGCTCCTGTTCACCAGTCGCTCAGTTCACACTCAGCGGGAGACTGTTGCTTACCATATGGCGTGCTCTACTGCAGCACATTCATGCTGTCTGTCCCCAGAGCAGGGCCACATTCCAATTGTGGCTGAGGTGACAGCTGCATCTACCAAGGATTTCAAGAACATCAGGGTTCCAAGATGAGATATTTTGTACATTGACTTAGCCCTATAACTCTACAAGGGCAACTAGGAAATTTGTAAGGAGGTCTTGCAAGTCTTGGGGCATATTTACAAGGAAAGGATGAAGAGCGGAGCTGCACCGAAATTGGCATCACCGTGCTCTGACATTTCCAAAATGCAGGCATGCACCGTATTTACAACAACAAGGCACACCCCTGTGTTTTCCCAAGCGCTGGCGCTAAAATTAGCTGCCTAGCACCAATGCAGGTACCCTTGCAACAATCAATAAAGGCGATTTGTTACTTCTATGTGTGCTGCAGCAAATCATCAGTATTTAATGATTGTTTATGTGCAAGAAGGGACACCTTCCTGCACATAAACAACCATTAATGGTGTTTTGCTCTTTCTCTGTGTGCTGCACAATGCAGCCCTCATACAAAAAGCAAAACCGAGGAGAAACACATTATTTACCCTCATTTCGCCATTCAAACGCCTGCTCTTGCATGGAATTCATTTTTGGGGCTGCCTCAGATTTATACCTCCTTGTAAATCTGCGGCAGCGTCAAAATGCAATGGGTGTGGCGGTGGAACGCCCACAGCAACACCCAGCGCAAGCCTCTTTAATGCAAAGTGATTAGGTGTGAGCGGGAAATCCGTTAGGCTCGCGGATTTTGCGGATTTTTGGGAAATCCGCAATCTGCGAATTTTGTGGATTTCCCGCAAAATCCGCAAAAAAAATCCACGAACGTAACGGGTTCAAAAGTTGAACCCCCACTCATGCAACTATTTTACAATGGCGCCAGCAAGCTGCCAGCGCCGTTGTAAAATAGTTACAAAGTTAGCTTGCACAGGAACCACTAGATAAAACGAAGCAGGTGCTGCTTTATTTTATCTAAGTGCTTCCTGTGCAAGCTAACTTTGTAACTATTTTACAACGGCGCTGGCAGCTTGCTGGCGCCATTGTAAAATAGTTACAGCTCACAGCTCACTCAAGGGACCCCTGCGCCCTTCGGGACGATTGCATAGTAACACACACATGGTCGCTCGAACTAGTTGATGCTCAAATTCAGTGACTCATTCATTAGCCCAAAAACAATCGTGAGCGTCGTCGAGGCTGGACAGGTGTGCCTTCTTCCCAAATCTACCGTTGAAAATCAGCTGTGATGCAGGATAGGCTTTGCATCCTTGACTTTCACGAGCGCAATACCTGTGCTGTTCCTGTGACCAGGAGCTTCTTCCTCTTCATCTGCTGAACTGATCTTTCTCTGACCTTTTATTCACACAAGACGAGGCACATACCCTACTGGGCACATTGTGTTCGCACGGGTTTCTGCAAGTTCGCACGCGTTTTGTACAATTTCGCAATTTGCGACATTGTACAAAACCCTCGCGAACTTGCAGAAACCCGTGCGAACATAAAAAAAAAAATTCGCGGGAATTCGCGGATTTTGCAGATTGCGAGTTCGCAAATCCGCAAAATTCACGAACACGAGATTCGCAAAATTCACCCATACCTAAAAGTGATGCGTGTAAAGGGTCTGTATTTACAAGGCAGCGTTAAGGCACTCAAAGTGGCTTTGAGCCGCTTCGTAAATATGGCGAAGGGCATAGCGCCACCAGAACGTTGCAAAAAGTGACTTTCTGGTGGCACTATCCACTTGTAAATATACCTCTTTGTATCTCTGTTAAGCGACAAGTGAGAACTTGCGTATTTTCCGAAGGATAGAGGTCAAGTTTACGCGAAGCTCTTGAAGGAGTCCGTTCAGAGGCTGGGCCAAGAGCTGAAAGCCTTCGCTTCATCTGCTTGGTGAGACTTGGAGGAAAAGTCGAACATCTGAAGTCGGATCCAAGTGACACGGAACAAGTCGAGTTTTTGAGCTGTGGTCGACAATATTACCATTGGTGCATTGCTCAGTGAGTGACGGTGGGGAGATTGAATGCCTACTTAAAAATGTAGATGTCTTAGGACAATCTAATATTGACTCTCCTTGTGGCGTTAGTCGTGGCTTTGACGACACGAGTTACAATTTGTTAATTCCAGTGATCAAACGGGCAATTTTGCTTTGGGTAATTAGGAGGCGAAGGACGTAACTATGTACTTGTACTTTAGAAGTACAGCAATTAATAAAATACATTATAAAAAAACTATAACAGTGGGACATTCGGTGTGACATTAAGGATTATTTAATTGCTAATTAACTAGAGGTTGCTATAATTGCACGAGTGGTGCTATTAGCTTAAATTTGTAGGCGTCTGACACTGGGCTGCAGGCAGAGTGCACCTAGGATATATTGCCAACTTGATCATAACCTTCCTTTGCCACTGACGCGCTGCAGCATAGAAATCAAAGAAGGACCACCATGGCATTCAGCGCAAACTGATGGACTTCATATTGCTGTTGCTACTATGCTCAGATATCTGGTCCAAGCGTTATGATGGACTAATAAAACTCAACGCTATGTCAAATGACATCACATATTCAGTTCAGTTAAAGAGAAGTCAACCACCCCATTACCCTGTACCTCAGGATAAGTTTTTTATTTTTACTTATTTTCAAGAATCCAACCTAGACAGAGCACAGCACAAATAAGTATATAGCTGACTATCCACAGTCAGTCCAGTTATTTAATAGAAAACATGCATCAATTATTGGTCCAACAAGAGGTCTTCATCACAGTCGTAACAGTGTAAATAACATTGATTCAGCCCCAGCCGACACGGGTTTCGTCGTCATTCGCGACTTTTTCAAGGCTCCAAAAAGTTAGGTGGATTTCAATTGAGAGTCGCGTACGTTCCAAAATAGAAAAACCACACGGAGTCTGGATATTATTTGTCCAGATTGCTGATATCACTCCCGGAGTATGGACTGGTATTCGTAAGGTAATAGGTGTAGGTCCCCGAGGAGAGACAAGAAAATTTCCGGAAAGTCACAACGTAAAAAAGTCACCCTTTTCCCTTCGTTATATATATTGTATGCTCGTTTTCTCCAAGACGGGTGTGTTAAGACTTGTAGTATGATCCCAACCGCTAGTGTAGACCTGTCCGCTGAGTCGTCGTTTCGCCCGAGTTAGCCCATAATGTTTTCAACAGAGTAAAGGTTTTGGAAAAGTAACCTCCAGTCCACGGGGAAAAAACGGTAAAGTGTAGAGTGTTTGTTGCTTATTTTTAGGAATACATAAGCACCGGGATTATGAAAAGTAAATTCACCCTAAATATTCAAGGATGGGTATCTTATAATTTCTAACTCCCGCTTTAGAATATCAGGGATATGGGAGAAGCGTGTATTGCTAATTATTTCAGAACTGATAGTATTTTCCTTACTCTGTTCCTACAGTATTTTGGTTGTGGGCAAACATTTGAAGTTGTGCCCTGCTATTCAAGGGCAGATCTTTTACTATTAATATCTGTTTCCTAGAATATTGATGGAGATGGGAGTGTAGTTGTCTTAAAGTATTTCAGGACAACCCTTATATATTTATTGACTGCTTTCTTAAAATATTGGAAAAGTTTAAGCAGGTAGATATCTCAAAATATTGAAATATCTTTGATAAATTCCCATCCTACTGCTTTGCTGGAATAACAGAGGTGGAGGCAGTTTACCTTCATATATTAACCGTGTTTGCTCCATGTATGGTGAAAACACATTAAGGATTAAACAACTATTCTTGCACCCCTCCAACCCGTGGACGCCTGTTTTCTGCAAAAAATAGTTCACTGCACAAAATCCAAAGTAATGTGCTTTTTACAGATGTATTTATACACACACAGGCTGTGTAAAGAAAAGCACGAACAGAGATGCGCAGAAACAGGTACAAATATATCACCCCTTTAGAAAACCGACATGTTGGGAGCTCCACTGAAGACAATGAAGTAGCTCTGGGCTTATAATGGCTGATATAAGCCTTCTGCTCCAACATTCCAATGTTTGTCTTTCTGTTTCTCCCTTTGTAATTTAGAACATTCTATCCTCAGTGGATGAAATGTTAAGACTATTGTTGCTAGGGCTATACCTGTTGTTAAAGGCCCTCTCCCTGGTTAGAGGCCTGGTTATTGTCAGGACCATTACCAACCGGTATAGCCCTTAACAGCGGGCTATAATCTCATTATTTTATGTATCCTGTTTGAGTTCATACACTTTGAGAACTTGAGGATGCCCACGTTCTGTTGTTACTTCCTGTGCTTGTATATTTTTTTTTAATGTATTTTTTATTTACCTTGTGCAGGAGTGCGAGCCACACACTGAACCCAGGAAGTAGCAACAGGATAGCATTTACTAGACCTTGGGCATCTGGAAGTTCTCAAAGTGGGTAAATAACAATGGGGCGGAATATGAGTGCCTGGGCCTGTTTCTGGGCACTCTGTATGTGCCTTTTTTTACGCAAGCTGTATGTGTAAAATAACAGAGTGTCTACTGGGGCACTGTGAAAACAGTAACCCTGGGCGAAGTACTACTCTACGCTCGCGTAGTTTGTGAAGTTTGCGCTACTTCGCACTACGCGAATTGCATGTAGCACAGTGCAAACACGCGTAGCGGTAATTTTTTGCTTGCTCGCGGTCTTCAACGTCAAGTTGGCGACCGCGAGCAAGCAAAATGACACCCCGGCGAGACTTTTTCCTCGTTCGTGATCAGCAACATCAAGTTGCCTATCGCGAGCGTGGACAATAGACCTCAACGCGGGGAGGTCAGGTTTCTCATTGCAAGTGGTCACGTATGCCCCCGACCGCTCGCGATGAGAAACTACCAGTCCGCATTGAGAAAGCTGCCGCTCGAGTAGAAATCTACTCAAGCGGCAGAAAACGACCGCTTGCACTGTACAAGATGCCGTTTGCAATGATTGCACAGTGCGGACAAGCATCCGGCACTGTGCAATTATCGCGGATAGCATTTCCTACCGCACTACACAGTTCGCCTACTGCTATGCGTAGCTTGCGTAGTGCACTTCAGGTAGCTATGTGTAGCGCGACTACGCGAACTACGCCTAGGGTTAGAAAACAGCAACATTGAGGAAGTGTGTGTAGTACTGGCATGCTGTCGAAAGTAGGCAAAGAAGGGCTTTACTACATAATTATGGGCACTGGACGAACATGAGCTACGCTGGTTGCATGCAGATTGAGTAGTAACTCAGTGATCTAGAGAACTGTGTCCCTGGGGGAGTATACATTGTGGTCTTACGTCAGCTGGGCCCACCATCATATGCACTGCCACCACTGGGTAAACTGCATCCTGACGTCTGAATCTGCTACACTGTGCTGATGACATCACAACACAATTGTGTCACGTGGTGTGGCTTACTTCTACCGTGTACTAAGAAGCGAGTTAATACGTGCATTCAAAGTACAAACTTGAGGAAATGACGTGCTCATGTCCGACAGTGGACATTAATGATGGATATTGCCCCGTATTTTACATTGGAGGTGTTGCAATGATTGGCCAGTGTGTGATTTTACAAACGTTTATACGATTTATTGTGAATATAACTCTGGGTTATGGCTTCGATGTGCACAAACGAAAACATCACTTCACTTTCAATGCCCGTTTTTAACAATGAAATAAATCAACATCCTTGACAGGTTTTTTTTTCCACTCAGAAGTCCATTCGTGTCGGGTTTTGCTTTGTGTATGCCTAGATGCGCACGCACACCGCCGAAATGTAGTCCGTAGTGCTTTAAAATGCCACGTTGGTCCTGGTTTTTCTCCCCTTAACCTCTACCGTGCTAGCGGGTTTTCCCGCTGTGCGCTGAAATTTGAAAATCCCGCGGTTTGTGACAAAGCCAGCTCGTCATCCGCGTAGCGCAGGTAACGCCCATGACGAGCTGGCTTTGTCATCAGCGCTGAAGGGGTTAACAAAAGGAGTCAAAATGGATGTGTAACAAGGGCAAGGTTTTCTCTAACACAATAAAGGTGCATCACTGGCAGAAAAGGTAAATGTTTGCCAGGCCAATCGAACCTAGCCCAAAGCTGACATCAGGAGTGCACGCTTCCTTAACACCATGGGTACTCACAAACATTTTCCCAAGTGCCGCAAAGTTTGGTCCTTGGTGTAACTGAGGGCTGCACTGATGCCAGCGGGGGAGGGCAGTGTTAAGTGGGTGTAGGGGAAGCGAAGCATTGATATCTACTGGCTGAACTCAATTGCCCAATGTAAAACCAGAAAACCTGGGAATAATCCCAGCTTCTCCACTTGACCACATCTTGACCAAATTGTGTGATCCTGGGTAATTTTTTTATTTCATTTTCCCTCCTTTTTCTTAATAATCACGTATAAGAGACCTCAAAATACATGACTTCAGGATGTGTGCTGTACAAAATCATCTCCTGTACTTGGGTGTAATCACTAATGGCATTGTTGTCTAGGTGGGAAGCATGAATGCTTCTAAATTCATGTTTGAAAACTACCACTTTAAAAATATACTTCTGAATGCACGTTATAATTTGATTTACTAAGGTGAAATGGGTCTACAGGTCAATGAAATGCACTTTTTGAATTTTGAAAGGGCTATCCTATTTTTACGTTTGCTGTCTCTAAAAATAAAGGTGTTTCTAAAGTTACGGGCCTGGTTACTTCCTCTTGTTTAATTGCATTTGACTTTTAAATAAGTACTTGCAGTACGTTTGATTTTATTTTTATGTTAGTGCTGAGTCCAGTAAACAGCAGCCCAGTGCTGTTGCTGCTCAGAGTGTCACATGTGAAGGTCAGGAGGTGTGCTTTACACACACAAGTACAGCAGCACGACTCTGTCACGCTAAATCAGCATGCGTTTTCTTGCAAGTGATTTTTACAGATAAATACAGACAGAAAAACATTTATTTACTTGTCTGTATTTTTTTTAATGTGGATAAAACCCGAAATTGGGTGCTTTTTGAGTGATTCTAAATACACTTTGCCAGGACTGCCAGCCCAATAACTGTGGATTGATAGGTAAGGGGGTAAAAAAAGGAATTTTAGTAAAGAGGCTATGCACAAGGCTTATACTGAAATGTGAATATTTTCATATAAGTGCATTGATTTATCTTCTGCGAGTGCATACATCACTGAAATCTGGCAGGCATTCAATCATGACTGCTTATTTATTGGTTAAATAAATGTGGACATATATCAGTTCAGCTCTATTTTTTTCGCAAAAAAACACATAATAAATATGGATAAATACAGATAAAGTTGACAAAAAATAAGTATGGATAAATACAGACTGAAATGTCCAAAAAATAAATACCATAAAACCAGGAACCCTATTTATAATGCAAATCTAGGCCACATTTAGAGGGCAAAATGACAACTGACTTGCCTTTTGGCTCACGAACGGCACTGTCAGGGCCCTAGGTTGTGGGGCATATACGCTTCTGAGTTTATGTTGAAAAACTACTACATAATATTAAATATCTTTCAATGCAGTGATATAATCTGATGTACTATGGTGAAACGCTTCTACATATTAAAGAAATATACCTCTGCTGTGTTGACACAATCTATGAGCATGGGCTTGCTTATACACTAGTCTGTGCCTGCCTCATGGACAGCGGTGCCTGGCTTCATCCTGGGAGGGGAGGGATGGGCCTGCAATGATACTGTAAGGCGTGTACGGAGGGCCGCAGCTGCGCCCGGGGATTTGAGTCCGGCGATGAACGGATGAGCGCCGAGTGTGTTATTTACTTTAGGATCACCGTGTTTCCCTTCACTGAGCCGGCGAGGATCGGTGGCGGCCCAGGTGAGGCGGGCCCCGAGAAGAGCTCAGAGCTTCGGAAAGAAGTCTTTAAAATAAGCCGCTGCTTATCGCGTATGTGGCGGTCTTCTTATGAGACAGCGTCTTGGAGGAATAAAGCGTGCAGTCCTCCCCCGGGAACGCTCTCTTGTTGCTGCTCAGCGTGCAGCGTTATACGTTAAAATGCTTCACAGATGCATAGATGGGCACCCAATGGGGCGGCACCAGAAAATGCCCCCCTAAACATCCAGCAATGCAGCCCAGGGCACAAGTCGGGGGTACATGCTGGTACACGGCGTTCATACACTATTTTTACAGGGTGGACGCCATCCCCCCTGCCAGGAAGTTGGGCCCCACAGAAATGTGCTGAACTTGTACCAATGTAGTTTTCAGACACCGGGACACGTTCAGCAGCGCCTGCACGTTGTAAGCTTTCCATTACCTGCAGCAACACGCAGGCAGAAAGGGAGGGACTTTAAATTTCACCTTCAACTGGACCAAAGATAAAGGCACAAGTTAAGGGGTATCCTCACTGGACACGGCCTGGAACCTCACACTTAAATGCAGGATAGGAAACAAGGGCTCACAGCTTGTTATCTCTTACAGGTATTTAAGAGATGCGTGCTTTGTTCAGGCTCGGTATATAAGTGCATGCACTGTAACAATATCGGATGTGTTGGTCTGTCCCAGTATATACACAAATAAAAAAATGTAAAGCACTGTTTTTATTTCTTCTATAGTGCTACTCATTCCAATGCAGGGTGTCAAAGCGCTTTATGTAACACCCACATTATACACTGACAATAAATCATGTAAGTGTGTAAATCAATGTACATGATGCGGTACATGAGAAAGTGAGGACTAACTGAGGGGGGTCATTAGGATGGCGGACGGACCTACGTCCATCCGCCACCCCCCGAGGAAGAGGGACCGTCCGCATGGGCAGCGGCGGTCTCTCCATGCAAATTAGGATGTGACCGCCACCCTGGCGGTCACATCCTGTTCCTGAAGCAGCACCCGCCGCAAGTTTAAAAATGCATGTTTAACATTTACATGCACAAAGCAGCAGGCACCGCGCGGTGACTGCCGCTTTGTGCATGTAAATGCTGGGGGGTACCATAGGTACCCCCCATGTGCACCCCCGACACCCTGGGGGCCCGCAACGGGCCCCCAAACACCAAAGACCACATGCTTTTCCACGGCAGAAAACCCGCCGTGGAAAAGCATGTTTCCGCATGAATCCTAATATGGCTGGCGGTGTCTGATAGACACCGCCACCAAATTAGAGCTTTTCCTCAGCGGGACCGCGGCGGAAAAGCGGCGGACGGTCTTCACGTCCGCAGATGACCCCTCTGCCATCCTAATCTGGCGGGGGGTCTTTGCAATCACCACAGCTGTGAATCCGCATCCTCCGGGCCGGCGGTGGCTTCCGCCGGCCCGGAGGATGCGGATTCACTGCAATCCTAATCGGCCCCCAAGTTAGGGAGCATGCAAGTGATATGGTGCGAGCCATTACAGCGCATGACGGCGCCATCACAACGCATGATGTTGTGACGTCATGCGCTGTGATGTCACAAGCCACGATGCCACTTGCATAATGCCTAACTTGGTTAGTCCCCCCACTTATTTTTTTAGGACTTGTGCCCTGATGCAGCTCTTGTCCGTAACTCCCTTGGACATCGCAGTATCAGCGCGAATATTTTTTATACATCATTTTATTGCAGGCAGTACTTCCCTTAACACTTCCCTGTCATGGTAAATATGTAATTACTATGTTTATCGCCACATCGTCTACCTGACCCGATTAACTGTTTTATTCTCCTAATATCCTTACATACACGTACCTGGTTAGCCCATGTAGTGAATGAGAAAGTTTTGTCATGTGATATACTGCATGCTGCATAGTGGGGTGTACATAGGACCACAGGAATTAGGCAAGTTCTGCAGCATGGGTGTTTTCCACACAGTTATGGGTTTCCCGCCCCTGCAACATAATCCATCATTTTCTGCATAGTTCGCAGATTTTAACAAAAACGTTGAGTTTCAAGCACAAAAGGATCAAAAGGGAATAAGAATATGGCCATTTGTGTTGCCGCACAATGGAAGGCCCTTTGCTACACAGTAGCAGGTCACCTTTCATTTGCGGATTACTGTATTTAAATATCAAACTAATACTAATAAGGTAAACCCTTTTCCAGGACCATGTTAAAATGTGTAAAAATTATGCAATATTACCTCCAAATGTCACATTACACCACATAATTTGTCTTTTCTTCCTCTATAATTTAGTTACCCCTGCTCTATCATTTGGTCCTCCTTGCCACATAATTCCAATAGCCCTGGATATATCCAGTGTTGTACTGGTCTTTCAGGTAGCCTGGCAGTGCGAGATGGGACAGCGTGTAAGGCCCACTCACTGGCCCATCTGGCAGAGTAACCACTCCATCCCTGGATGTACTCCAAACACTGGCCGCGTGTTGTATGTCGTTGGAGTTACTCACAATGGTGCTCGATAGCATAATGCCGTTTTGTAAACAGGCAACGAAGTGCCTCCTGGGAACTGCAGTGATCAGCAGCGGTTTCCTCACTTGGGCAGGGGAGCGTCTTCCCCTGCCCGCTGTGAGCCTCACAGGAAAAATAAAAAGGCAATAAAAAGATGTCATTGCCATTTTATTTTTCTGACGTACACACTCACTGTACTGCCGCAGCCCGAGCCTAGAGACATGGGGGCAGGCGGACGGACTTAGGACGTTATCCACGTGATCGCTTACAAAACAAGTGCATCACGTCGCTTTCACCAAGTGCTTCTTGAGATTCGGTCAACGGAAGCGGCCCTATTTCTTTTAACTATTGATTTCATTTCAATACTGTGCCTCACGTTAATTCATCAACCCATGTGGCCGCATTCCTTTTAAATTCAAGATTTTGCTCTGTGATACTGTGTTCTGCGCCAACCCACTGTCCAAGGCCACTACGCTAAAGCACATATATTTCAGGGAGTATCTTCAGCAAAAGAATATTCTGTCCTGATGATGGTCTACATGACAACTGCCCTTTAGACCGAAACGTCGACACTCTCATCACCTCCAGTCACGTTGCTTTGGCACTAATATACGACCATTCTTTATTAATTAATTTTGGTTACTCATTTAATCCACCAGGAGTTGATGTTCTTAGTTGTGAATTGTAGATTAATTATTATTCATCTCTGTTCATAACTATTTGCTTGATTTAATTTTTTGCATGTCTCCCCAACAATATGTTTTTTGAGTAAATATAAATGTCTCCGAATTTCCATCTCTGTGTGCTCCATTGTTCATCCTTCCATTGATTTATTTCGACTGTATTTTTAGTATGATATCCTGTGGATTCTGTTGAGTGTGTTACACTAGTACAACTCACAACTAAGTTCCATTGTTGCTTGAATCAAATCCCTTGTAGCACATTTTGACTTTAACCTCATGGCATGAGAGCAGCGTCAGGATTGGCCGAAGGGGAGTCTTGAAGCATGTGCCTGCAGTGGACTGAAGAAGAAAAGCGCGATTAGGCTGGCTGCAGGTAAGTCATTTATTTATTTATTTTATTTTATTTGTTGTCCACCCCCACTCTACCCCTTACCCCCAGGCCCTGCTCTCTTCAATGATACCAGCCACTACTGTAAATCAATACCTCGCGAATGCACCAAATATTATTTATGTATTCACAATAATCATCACTTCCAAGTAGTCAAGATTTCGTCAACTGCTTGAAGAGGAGCTAAGCATATCTGCTGTCTTTTTCTAACTACATACACTATGTGATTGTTCAAGCGTCCATGAAGGCAGCATGCATTCCACCGCCTTTCATCGGCTACAGCAACACGCGAAACTGTGTTTTTTGATGACATTGAAAGTATAACCTAGAAAATGTTTGCATCTGGCAGGTTTATTAATGCCTCTCGTGAGCTGCAGCCTCCAATGGCTAATTATGCAAAACAGTGAGCACTGCTGAACCCTGGGAGTTTTTAACTAGATGTTCCATCTGAGCAGGCGGGCGTGACGTCAGAATGGGACAGGGTGTCGTCCAGCTCTCTCCCTCCTGCCCCAAAGACGCGTGTCATCAGATGGAGCAGATAATGGACAGGTCTTTCAAAGTCTTTGGCGTTACTGTTGTAGAATAGAAGCACCCCAAAATAGACACAAGACCACCCGAATAGATTTTCATCATTACCCCTCAATCTGTCCAAGATCTCACTAGAATAATATTACGTTCACCCCAGTATAAAAAAAGATGACCCTGCCATATATTTATGATCACCTCGCCATCAGATTAAGATTTCTGGGAAGGAGAGGGACTTCCTCAACATAAAATAGATACCTCCAGTGTAACTTTAGCATCAATTTAGGGTTACTGTGGTAGGGATTATGCTCCTGGTTGTATCTACTCAGCATTAGCCTTCTATGAGATTAGAAGTAGCCCAACATTTCAGAATCACTCTGGAAAGCCATTATGGTTACACGTTATAACACCAAAATTATACAGGGGCGGCTGCTCTGTTAAGGCAGGAGTGTCCCCCCACTAACTAAATGCCCCCAGAGATGGAAAAAAATGGCAATACATTTCATTAATTAGTATTTTGTTTTTCAAAACCCTGTCCCAAGCCGAGTGTCAGGACGGGGGAAGGAGCTTTCTGATTTCTGCTGCAGGTGGTCAGGCACTTTATGTTTAAAGTGAGCATGTCTCTTTGGCCGGCCATCTTGCGATGGCCAACCAGACATGCACATTGTAAACCTCTACAAACCCAGCTGTCTAAGACAGATGGATTAGAGACAGCATAGGGCTCCAGTGTCCTCGGGAGCGCCGAAAGAGGTCACTCCCTCCAATCCTGGTGCTTCTTTCATGCTGCATGAGAGCAGCGCCAGGATTGGTAAAAGGAGTTTCCTGGGTCCCGCATTAGAGCCTGCCTACATGGAGAAGACCCGAGCGAGGACGACACTGCACCAGGAAGGTAAGTGTAATTATTTTTTACTTTTATTTTTTGTCCAGTCCAACGACCCGCCCACCACCCTCCGTACATGCTAGCCGCCACTGAATTACCACACTATTCTCTCAAACCTTCCAAAGTATGAATTCAAGATCACCCAGTATCCATGCAAGAGTCCCTCAGGATCCGCACAGGAATACTACATCATCAGGCCAAGCCAACCCGAGTATCAGTTCAAGCCACGCACAAAATCCACTCAGGAGTACCCCAGCATCAGCATATGATTATCCAAGTACCCAAGAGCTCTCTGATAGATATCTGTTAAAGATTATTTCAGTATCACTTGAGGATTATACCAGTTACTCCATTTTCAGGTCATCATAGCCATTCAGTTCCTGTTTTCTGCCATCGGGCCCCGTTGGCCCAGGAACCACAAGTTTTAAAGACCTCGGAGCAGATAATGGTACCATCCAGTCAAAGGTGCGTGCAATCATTACGGCCCTAGAACTTTGCGGGTGACGCAGTCCTTGCATTTTTTCTATTTTCATTCTTCACTTTAGCAGTAAATACTGATCAATTTTCAATGAATTCTCTCCTTTCGTCATAATAGCATAGATCCATTTTCACTGAGGCAGGCTCCTGACGTTTCAACGTTTTGCTTCCAATAAAGATCTACTGAGTGTCTTTTAAATCCCTGGGCGCGGCCGCGATTCTGCGCCTGTGCGGCAGAATCACGAGTGGGCCGGTTTATGACGGCCCCCAGCTGTCATCAGCACACGCCCACCGTAGTGCATGACGGCTGGGGGTCGTCATCAGCATCGAAGGGGTTAAATGTTGGCTAAACTGGGTCTCTAACCTTAGGGGGGCTAATAAAATTCACCATGGAAACCCCCTCCCCAGACATATGTGGGGCAGCCTGGACCTATTTTTGAAATCACATAAGCCACCATGAATCATGAATCTTGAAGGGGGAGGTAGGCCCTCCGGCTGTATACAACATAGAACACAGGTCAGCTAACTTTTCTCCGATAGGGTTGTACCTTGTCAATGCTGTTGTGTAGTGTTAATAGATGCATACCATTATTGTATTATGGTATAATATGTATTATTTTTATTAAGTTCATTATAATGTGTCGACTTTAGGGTGGTCATATAGCCCTTTCAGTATCATATCAAGGGAATATTACAGATCTTGGAACGCAATGTATAGAATGGCATGATGCCACCTTATTTGTAACTATCAGTGTATTCTTTTTGTTTATTATTTAATGTTTTGTATGTATTTAATTTGGGTATATATAATCTTATTTATGGAAACAACCAATAAAACGTATTAGAATACCAAAGATCTTCTGAGTATCTTAACCTTCTTTGTCTGGTCTTTAACTACAGGAGAACATTTCAGATTGTGAAACAACTCCAAGTAAGGAAGCAACTCTATGGTGTATACAGGTGGCCCGTAAAACCTCTAATTTCAAAGCCGTCATCTCAAAATTGTGGTAGCCCGCCGAGAAAGAAACGCAGAACTTACCAACGACCTACTATCCCAATAAAACTGAAGGTTTGTGTCTGTGCTATAACGATCAGTGTTGAGGTAGTTAAGATTGTACAAGTAATAGTTCTAGATGATCCACATTTCCTTTTATTTATTTATTGACATTTGTAGAGCGCGGCGAATACCCGTGGGCGTCTCGGCGCTAATTAAGGGATGGATCAGCAACTGGGGTAAAGAAGATATACATGGCTATTGGTCAAATAACCACGTCTTTAGCTGTTTGCGGAATGTGAACAGGGAGGGACTTGCTCGGATATGTGCAGGAAGGGTGTTCCAGAGTCTAGGGGCGGCAACCAGGAAACGCCTGTCGCCCCAGGTGACTGTTCTAGTGCGAGGCACAGCCAATAAGTTCTGAATAGAGGAACGAAGAGATCTTTTAAGGTCATGAGCACCGAAGGGGTTAAGGTGGCCCAACTATCCATTCGAGAAAAACCAAGAATCAATGAAGTTTACTCCAGTATCAGTTTAAGAGTACCCCAGTATTTGCTACAGAGTACTTCAATATCTATTGAGATTACTTAAGTATGTGCTGAAGTCTGCCCAAGAGTCAGTTCACAACTATCGCAGTCCCTGCCAAGATTATTCTAGTATCAGTTCAAGATGACTTCAGCTAGTTTTCTTCAGCATCAGTTCAAGATTACCCACGTATATGCTTAATACAGACTTAGTATAAGTTAAAGGTTTCCACAGTACTTTGTGACGATTACCCCGGCATCAATCCAATATCACCTAGGGTGACCAGATATCCCGGTTTCCCCTGGGCAATCCCGGTCTTCAGTGACAGTCCCGGCGTCTCAATGCTGTTCTTAATTTCAAATAAATGTCCTGGTTTTTAGGACAAATGTCAACTCATCCTGTAAAACTGAATTAAAACAGAGGCTTTTTTTCCATAGACTCTGAAATATCTTACAAAATTGATCTTTTTTTTTTCAGGCAACACAGGAGGTCAGCTGTTTGCTCCCAGCAGACGGGGTACAGAGTGGGGCGGAGGGTAGGGGTGCTCAGGGTGGAGTTTCTGCCATAGCTAATGTTATGTAAACGTTTACAAGGCTACACAACAAAAACCAGGACAGCCCAGATATATACCTTGATCATTGTCAGCCTTTAGTCCTACTATTATGTCTGGCCTGCCACGGTTTTTGCTTCTCAAAATCTGGTCACCCTAAAACGACCTTAGAGTAAAAACAGTGCATTACCACTTGGGAACCGCCAGGTTTCGTGGCTCTACGCCTGAAGAAAACGACTTTCTGTTTGAAAAACAAACCGCGCGCCAATGTTCCCGTTCACTCGCACCATCAGCGGGGCTTCTGAAAAATAACTGTTGGTTGCGCGGCTGCTTCAAACAATCCTGCCAAGAAACAAAGAACAAAAGCTCAAGAGAAACAACAAAGGAAAAAAGAAAAAAATGCAGAAGATGACATGCCAAGGAAAATACACTCAATGTTTTTTCTATAACCAATTTTTATTTATTTTTAAATGATGAGTATACAAACATTCATACCCCTCCCTGATTCTCTTAAAAGATACCCAATTTGGATGAACAAGTACAAGGAATATACAACTTTTAAAGCCGCCGTGCATCTTTCTGTTATTTTTCAAGAGGTCTGCTGATGGGCCAACACTACCGAAACATTGGCACGAAATGTGTTTTTTAGAAATTTTGTGACACATCTAATGAGAAACTGGCATGTGGTTGTTTCCTTCTGCGCTTGGTGTTTCAGACACCGAGGCTAGGGGGTTTCTCTCTGTACTTCTCCTGAAATCTAACCTAGAGATACAATTTGTTTACATAGATTTGTAGGTAAATATCGACGGCGCAGACCTTTGAGTTGCCACAAAAATTGGAGTGTAATGAAACATTTTTTTCCAGTGATATAATTGGGAGATGTGTCCTAACGGCCAGAGCTGCCTACTTTTGGACTGGGGAAATCAGGTTCGACTCCCGGTGTCGGCTCAGCATCCTGTGATTTTGGGCAAATCCCTTAATATTTCTGTGTGTAAAAAAAAAGTCTGACCATGTGTAATGTAACCTGGTTCTCATGTAAAGCACGCTCATGCCTTTGGGCCAAGGTCACACGAAATAAAACTGCAAAAAAAAGTGGACAGACGATCTTGAAACGCACTCTTAATTGGCTTGCGAGGGTCTTGGCAAAATTCATACTCACGTGAACCAGGTTCACAACATTATCGGTGGGGTCCGGATGAGATGTTCCAATTTATAACATGAATGTGAAAGGATAGCTGGTGGAATGCAGAGAGGTGAGAATATATACTTGTGAAATGTATCAACTTTGGTCCATTTCCAGACAGGCTAATTTGCTTACACGCTGCCACATCTGTGTTCTGTACCTTCTCCTCACACATTGCCTCCTCTGCTCAATAGGCTCCCTACCCCTTTCGCTAACGCACTAACACTTTTGTCCCACCTCGCCCATTAGACTTGAAATAAATATGAAGTACATCTGTAAAGTGCACAGCTACCTCCGGAGAGGTGTCCTAGCACTGGGGGCCGTCGGGAAGATTAAGTGAGCTATTGCCCAGAGTCACATGGTGCTGGACAAACCTACTGCCGGCGATCGAACCGTGAACCTCCTGGTCCGGAGTCAGGCACCCTGGCGGCTGTGCCACAGCTCTTCCTGATCCTTGTGCCCCCACACTTCCCCCTTTGCTCACACACTCATCTGCTGCTCTCTGCCCTCTCTATTCACACTGCCTTCTTTGCAACACCCTGATCCCTTTGCTCTCTTCTTCTGGTGCTCACACACCGGCTTCTGCTCCTGGTCCTTTGTATTCAAATATTATATTCTGCTTCCTAACTGTAATATTCAATTATTCCTCTTTGCTAATCCACTGCTCTTCGGCTCACCAATTACATCACTCCTCTGCTACCTGCCCCATCTCACACACTCTGCATCCAGACCTACAACCAAAAAACAAAAATGTCACTGCGGGAGAAGAGGGAGGGATCTTGTCCCGAGGAATACTTGAGAGGAACATTTGGCCGCACTCCACCCCAATCCTCTTTCTCCTCCTAAAAAATAGAAAAAAGCTAGCTGAGGCTAGTGCCGATGTCCTGAGATGTTTTCACACCCCATAATGGATGGAGGGGAAGGTGTGGTGCACCTGCCAGAGTGCCTGACTCTGGACCATGGGGGTTCACGGTTCAATCCCCGGCACTTGCGGCAGGTTAACCCAGCACCATGTGACTCTGGGCAATAGCTCGCTTAATCTCTCCGGAGGTAGCTGTGTGCTTTACAAATGCTGGTGTATATATATGACATATATGTTGGCGGGGTCAAAGCATCAGTAAACAAGCTGGAAATCCACTGCTTACTGTGGTTTGCAGATAGTTTCCCCTGCCATCGTGTGATATCAGCTCCTCACCTGGTGACCGTGTGATGGAAGCCACTATTGTGTGTCAAACTGAGGCACTGTGTGAGTTGGCAGGTCTGTCCATCTGCTCACATACTGCAACGTTTGCTCTCACACTGCCTCCATCTGCCCCTTCCAATCAAATTTCCCTTTTGCTCAAACCTTTCTCTTTTGCACACTCTTCCCACTCTGCACACAGTCCTTTCTGCTCACACATTCCCCCCATGCCACTCCTGGTCTCTTTCTGTACCCATACCCTGCTCCATTATTCCCTGCATTAACAATTCCGCCTACACCAGCACCACCCCTTCCCTGTTGTCGGACACCTTGATCACATCTCTACGGTCTTCAGAAATGAAGGTGCTCAGATTGCTGGGCTCTCTTCACAGCAGAGTTTACAGCAACTGAT
Organism: Lissotriton vulgaris; assembly: GCF_964263255.1. Taxonomy (NCBI): domain Eukaryota; kingdom Metazoa; phylum Chordata; class Amphibia; order Caudata; family Salamandridae; genus Lissotriton; species Lissotriton vulgaris. The sequence goes on from NC_141700.1 coordinate 102,092,121, forward strand.
TCACCTACACCTTCCCCATGATATGTGAAGCCTCCAGCCTCAAAATGTTGCTTAAGCCTGAGCTCCTTTTGTGCTCTTGCTTTTTTTTTGGGGGGGGGGGGGGGGGGGGGGGTTATATAGCGCAAACTTGACCTCAAAGTATGAGGGCTTTATATGAGCACCAGTTGGGTTACAGGCGGACACATTTACTTTTGTCAAGAACGGGGAGATTAAGTGATTTGCCCAGAATCACAGGATGTTGAGCATCCCTGCTGAGACTCGTACCCAGTTTCCCAGCTTTGCGGTCGACCTCTCTAGCCCCTAGGCCACATTTTCTTCATGCTAAATGAATATTAAAAGAGTATTGTGCAGAATATAGAATTTTAGGCTTTGCGACTGTTGCTAGGTAAACTATGCACTATTTGCATATCAAATGTCCTCATGCAATTATGACATGATCTTAAAAAAGCCCCTATCCATTCAGCAGCCATATTATGGTCAGACACTGTTGTATTTGATAAACACACCAGGCCTGGACTTTGGGAGTACCAGAGCATTTTCATTTATTTGCCAAAGCAAAAAGGTATGTTCTGCATTGTTTCTCTGTATGTAACTAACACTGCTCTTATAACTTCAGACAACATATACACCTCCGCCCTCCCACTCCAATCCAGAAAATGCAGCCACTAATGGTGTGAACCCCTTTCAAAGGGAAAATTCAATTTTCCTGATGGCGGGTCTTACAGGCTGCATAACTATCATTCTTTGCCATTGTGCTTTTGGAGCGGAATTAGACACACACTGCTGTACACTGTAGCATTGCTTTCTTTTGGGTGATTGCTTGAATTAATAATGTGTGCATGTCTTTGTGTTGCATATGTTGTGGGCCCATGTACCAGGCAGGGTACAAAAGGTACAGCTACTGTTTCTGGTGATTTCCTATCCCCTCTGCTCTCCTTCTCCAGTCACTGTGTATTCCTAAAGGCTCTCTACTCTTTATTGTCTGTCCTGGCCGGCCTACCCTTTCCAGTTTCTGTACTGTAATGAGGTTCACTGAATTATGTGGCAGGATTCACTAAATTATGCGACAAGAAAATTTAGATTATGCGGCATAATGCTGCACATTTTGTGATAGTATAAGTTCATTATTTTAACATTTTTACATGTTAACACTGTCTGGACAAAGGTTTTACTTTATTAATACTAGTTTAATAACCAAATACAGCAATTTGCAACTGAAAGGTGAACATTCAAGTTTGGTGAAGTCCCTTCCACTGTACAGCAACAAGTGTTGCCACATTTTTAGAAACTTTTGATCCGTTTGAGCAACAAGCAACATTTTATTGGGTTAAAATTTGCAAATTATGAAGCAGATGATGGATTATGTGTAGGCCTGGGTGGTGAACTCTGCTCCGTGCGGCGAGTTTGCAGAGTTTTCTGCACTCCGCGGAGCTCAAGGAGTGCAGAAAACTCTGCTTCGCGTAGTGCAGCAGAGTTTTTCCCCTCTCGCGAACGATAAGTTGTCAAGCGTGAGCTGCCGCTCGGGTAGAATTTCTACCTGGGCGGCAGGAAAAGCAGAGCGAACAGCAGAGCGCACTGCACTCTGCCACTTGCGGAACTCTGTAGAGTTTATTTGTCACTTCGCGGAGTTCCACGTAGCAAACTCTGCCCAGGCCTTGATTTGCAGCAAAAACAAAATTATGCAAAAACCACCGCAGAGATGCATAATTCCATTGGCACTGGCTATGAGGCACCATCCTTTATTAATTAAACGATTTTATCGGTGTAAATATAATGTTGTTGTTGTTTTTATATGATTTTAATATTGTTGTATCTGCTTTTATGATATTTCTTATATTGAAATAAAGCCTTTCATTCATTCATTCATTATTAATTAAACTACAAGCCAGTGAAGCCTGACAGTAACGATGATCATGGACGCATGGATGCTTCACTAATTCCTATGGTCATGAACATTGCCACCCTAATTGAACAGACTTCTTTTAATCTCATTGCATTTTAAATGTTTTGTTTATGTTTGTTTTATCATGGTCATAATATGCTTCGTTCTTTGTAAATGATGATCATGGACGCTGATTCATGAAAATACCAAGCGCCGCAGAAGTAACATCATGCAGACATTGACCCTGATGACATTACTGTTTCGCCCCTTTGTTCCACTCTTACCCTTTCCAGCTGATGGGTTAGAGAAAAGGTATCAAAAGGGAAATACACTAATTAAACATAGCTGCCAGAGCCGTTTGTTTTCTGTTCTTGGGGTCTATTTTTGACACATGGAGCCAGGGGCAGTGTCTGGGATACGAAAAAGCTGATATTCAGTGGTGGCTGGCATGTAAGGAGGGTGATGAGGTGAGGGTGTCAAAAATAAAAAAAATATGGAAAAAAAAAAGAATCCCACTTACCTTCCTGGCGCGGCATCCTCCCCCCTCACTCGGGTCTTCTCCAGGCAGACTGCAGTAACCAACCCTGGCGCTGCTTTCATGCTGAATGAGAGCAGCGCCAGGATAGGAGAGAACGGCCTCTATCAGCGCTCAGAAGAGCACTGGAGGCTTTTCCTTTCTCTAACTAAGCTGGATTAGACAGCTGGATTAGAGAGGTTTACAATGTGCACGCCTGGCTGGCCGTTGCAAGACGTCCACCCAAAAACACATGCGCACTTTAAACTTAAATTGCCCTGCTCATCACTGCTTTCTGCAAATCAGATAGCCCCACCCCCATCCTGATGCTCGGCTCGGGACGGGGTTTTGAAAAATAAAATGGTAATAAATGAACTTTATTACCATTTTATCTTTCTATCTCTGAGGCAGCGCTTTGAATGGAAACATAGAAGTGCGGGTAGTACCTGCTTGTTTCTAAGAAGTGCAGGCACTCTCTTTCTCAAAATAAAAAAGTCCTGGTACTCAGTACCGGACAGTACTGGCCCATTTAAATCACCGCACTATGTGTGGCAACCTTCTCTACCACAAGTCTGTTACTTCGACTTTCGCATCACGGTATTACTTCTGTCGTCTTTGCTTTCTACCTAGCACTAGAAAATGGATACTAACAGCCTGTAGGGCGCTCCACACTGGGTATCAGGGACAATTGTATTCACTATGATAGTCTACAGTTGGTGCATCTAGAGGGAGGGCGTGCATCCAACACCCCAAACTTCTGTAATTACAGAAACAAAAATGTTTAACCACCCCCTGAGCACACAAATAGTCTAATCAGTAGTAATCTCAACTGTAATATAGTTGCACAAAATTCATATTAGCCGGCAATCCACAATAATCAAAATTATTTCAAGTCCATTCTTCAAAAGTTGTAGTCACTTTAAATCTTCAAAGGTTTATTCCAATAGGTTCTGAATACAATTTTCAGTACATCAGTCTCTGTGTGAAGATGGTACATCAGCCAACACGTGTTTCGTCATGTCTAAATACAACACATAGACTCCTCAGGGCTGCAACCAAATAAATATTACCCAACATTAAAATGAATCTTATATATGGCAAGAAAAGAAAAAGAAGGTATAGTACCCTTCACCTCAAGAAAATGTCGTGCAAAAACTGTTGTGTAGGCACTTTACGTGAGAAAGAGAGAAAATGATAACCCAAACAGGGTAAGAAAGTTTACACGCAAAATATCTGTGAATACCTTATACCCCAGTAACATTCAGGTTAGAGGTAATACGGAATATTCACCTCGAAATAATGATTCTCTCCTGGAAATTTGACTTCCTCGTCTTGTTACCAGGTATAGCGGCTAACCTGGTAACAAGACGAGGAAGTCAAACACGACGAAACACGTGTTGGCTGATGTACCATCTTCACAGAGACTGATGTACTGAAAATTGTATTCAAAACCTATTGGAATAAACCTTTGAAAATGTAAAGTGACTACAACTTTTGAAGAATGGACTTGAAATAATTTTGATTATTGTGGATTGCCGGCTAATATGAATTTTGTGCAACTATATTACAGTTGAGATTACTACTGATTAGACTATTTATTTGTGTGCTCAGGGGGTGGTTAAACATTGCTTTCTACCTACCTCGGTACCTTTCCTCGCATCTCTCTGCCCCTTGCACGCGCTCTCTCGCGGCGCTATACAGAAATAAACCTGCTAAATAAACAACTGCGCCGGGTTTTATCGATTCCTGCGGCGCTTCCGCGTTTGCGTCTGATGTCGCGGCCTCGCGCGCTCTCCCCGCGGACCGGCGCGTGCAGGCGCGTGACCCACTTCTCGCAAGGCCCCCCTCGGCCCAGCCACGCGCTGACAGCGCGAGCATCGCTCACGTGAAGCAGCAGCTCGCTTGACCTACATAGCTGTCGGCGTGTACCGCTATTAAGCAGTGCTTTGCGCCCTCCGAAAGAAAAAAAAACACACAACTTCACAGAAGAGAAAAAAAAATCACCTGCAGCGGAGCAGGTCAGGCCAGAAAAATGTTTATCGACAGCGGCGTGCAAGCAAGCGCTTCAAGTACACACAGGCAACAGGAGGAAGGGCGCGGCCTTTACCGAGGGCCTTCTAGCGCCTAGAAACCAAGTCGGCCTTGCAACAAACTTCTCGGGGGGTGGCAGACACCGGCAGGGCACCCTCCGCACGAGCGGGTTCGATGGTGCACGTGTCTATGATGTGGGAGTCTGGAAAGGGAAGCCAGTTAAATCTCTGCTCCTGGGATGCGTTCTCTCGGGTGGCCAGGGGGTGGCGCTGTGCATTAGTGGAAGTGAGTGACGGTCCAGAACATAATGATAGCAAAAGCACTCAGCTTTGTTTTTCGTGTTCGACCCTTGTTTGCATCCAACCGGGGCACTTGCTGTCACAGTGAGTAGCCGGGCTTCGAGTGTGCCTTCAACACACGCCCTGGAGATAGCCCAGCTGTGGAAATGAAAGTATTACTGTTCAGTGCCCAAGCAGAAGTAATGTTACACTACATTTATTATGTTACGCCAGAGCCCAAGTCCTAAAAATAGAAGTGGGGGGGACTAACCAAGGAGGCAGTGTGCAAGTGACATCACAGTGCATGACACACGTCACGTGGTATCACAGAAAGTGACAGCACAGGAAATGGCATCACAACCTATGACCTCACAGGAGGTGATGTCACATGAAGTGCCATCAGATCTTATAACACCTCATATATATGTGTAGCAGTTTTATCACGTGTACATTTGAGTGCATTACGAGATTTAACAAGTGAGATTTTGCGTCGGCGTTGTGCCAAAAAAGTGATGCAAACCCGTCACAAAATCTGGGTCTCTAGTTATATATACATTTACTTTTTTTAAACTCTGCCACAAAGAATTTGGCATCAAGGAGAAATGTAGCAGTAAATCTGTTCACTTAATTGGTTGCAAAGTCTGCATTTTAAAATATCTTATGGGGTTAAGGCAACTGTGGCATAAATCTTTGTGTGCTGAGTAAATCTCAGGGAATAGAGAGGTTAACATATTTGCTGGAGAGACCTATATTTTGTCTAGCCCCAGTTTTGAATCAAAGTATCATAGAGTAAATGAGTCGCCTGCAATGCACATCATGTAACATGCAGATGACCAATGTTTATATTCAAGGTAAGCAAGCAGGTTACTGTTTTTAACACAAAGATAGATTATTTTTCTACTAGCCATTCATAAATTGTAATTCTTCTAATATAGTACAGTGAGCTATGAAAGGTATGTGACTACTACACCTTGTAACCCTCACTGTCGTATGTAACACATCTTGTTCATTGATTTACACACTTGCATGATTTATTGTCAATGTTTAATTTGTACTTGTGATGTAAAGCGCTTTGACACCCTTCCCTCTGATGAATAGTTCTATAAAAGAAATTAAAACAAGCATTTACAATGCAATGGTCTCGGCATTATTAAAGGTAGAGCTATTGGCATTGCTCATGACATTTTTTTTCTTTTTTTTTTTTAAACATAAATAAATGGTATTGTCTTTTACAATGGCAATAGGTGAGCATTAGAGAGTAGTAGAGAGTATTCACAGAGCCACCCACACTCACAGAGCTACACACACACACACACACACACAGAGCCACCCACCCACACCCAGAGAGCCACCCACACACACAGAGCCACCCACACACACGCAGCCACCCACACACACACACAACCACCCACACAGAGAGCCACCCACCCACACACAGAGCCACCCACCCACACACAGAGCCACCCACCCACCCACAAACAGATCCACCCACCCACACACAGATCCACCCACCCACACACAGAGCCACCCACCCACACACAGAGCCACCCACCCACACACAGAGCCACCCACCCAAAAACAGAGCCACCCACACACACACAGCCACCCACACACACACACAGCCACCCACACACACACACACAGCCACCCACACACACACACACAGCCACCCACACATACACAGAGCCACACACACACACTTAAACACCTCTAGCTAACACAAAGCCTTTCCACTTAGCATACATTTGCACGGACAGTGCACAGCCACAAACTGTCTCATCCTGCAGTAGATCAATGATACATGCCGCATCTGGAGCACCTTTCCATTCAACATGCAGGCACGCAGAATGCAACTGGGGAATTTCAAGTGCAGCAAAGCATTGTACTGTACAGTACTAACGTATCGTCCATGTTGAGTACTAAAACATACACATTCCAGCCATCATCTGGCTACTGTATGCTCCACCAGTGCCCCCTGCTGTAGAATTCAGAACACTGTCCCCAATGAATAGCGTGCACTGCACTAGAGACGAACCCATAGTCACAAGTGTTCACTATTCCGCACAAGCTTTCTTCTGTCAGGTGAGCCCTGACCCCTCTCCCCCCCCCCCCCCCACCATACACACATACCCGTCGTGCAGGCACCAACAACAGCATGTCAGTGATGTGCGTGCAGAGCGTCAGAAGCAGTAAGAAAACCCTAGTGACAGGAGTGCACTGCATAAGAGACAACCTCCGTTACCAGTTCACAGCACCAGCACATCAGTGACAGGAGAGCACTGCAATATAAGCAGCACCCAGCTAGGAAAAAAATCAGTATCAATATGAGGAGAGTAACCCTTATACGTCAAGGGAACAGGGTAAAGTAAAGCTCAAACAAAGTAAAGGGAGTTCCCTTGAGTTTGCTGAATTTAGACTGGTCAGTCTATTGTCTAATAGGTGACCCACACACATTCAATCACTCCACAATATGTGTGTCTAAATTTAGGAAAGAAATCAGTCCTGCGCACCAAAATAAAAGTGGCCCACATTAGTGAACTAGAAAGCCCAAAAAAGTGCCCATGTTTACAAACTGGTGCAATTTTAAACTTGTGAAGGCATTATTTTTGCAATGTATGGATTTAAGCTTGCTGCAGGAAATGATTGTTTCCAGGGAGAGATCAACAGTAAAACCAGCCCAGCAGACATAAAACAGGCCCACGAACATCCAAAATATAAAACCTGCCCACACTCTTACTCTTAGACCAGCCTATCAGGCACTGCCTGCCTGCCCGATAGGTCTGTCGGACACTGTCTGTAATAGACACGGTTTATGCCCCGTAACTTCTGGGAAGTCAGGTCACAACCCTGCAGAAATTCTAATGTCTGCAAGGGTGATGAGAGCGCGGTAAATCCTATTCTAAAACTAAGCCTGTTTCTACGTGAGTTTTCCAAAGCTGCATTCTAATATTGCCGAGCAGTTTCTGATTACACTAGGGCAGTTTAATGACATTTATAGGAAATTATATCGAAGTTTAAAGGGCTATGCTCTCAATAGAGTTGATGAAAATCACTACTGTGGCTTAAAGAGTTGAAATAAAACGACATTTTGAAACCCGAGGAATAGAGAGGGAGAATAACGTGTGATTTATTATTAGAAAGAGGCCGGAATGCTTTCTTTGCCCATATCTAGAACCGATTACCGGTAAGCATCTTGCGCACATAAGTGCCAGAGGGATGTTCTGGGCCGACAAATGCCGGATGTACTTTTTTAATCAACGGGGAGGGGCTGTCTGCTCTGGACTCAGTTGGGGCGATGGCGAAGCGCTGCAAATACCGGCGCGTTTCCTTTCTGCGGAGGCAGCTACCCTGCTGACCGCGGTGGCACCGCCTCGCCTTCCGCGCGGGAAACCGTCTTATCTTTCCCAGCTGGTCTTTCATCCCCTTGAAGTGTAAATCCGCGCCCGGCGGACGGCCGACTAATGAACGCCGGGAGCGGGATCAGAGCCCGGTTACTGCTCGCCCCCGGAACCGGGCCCGAGAGGACGCGCGCCTCGGCGCTCCGGAGGGACGCGCAGAGACGCGGGCGTCTGAAGGAACGGGCGTCATCCCACCCAAGGCCTTGATGCAACGCGAGAATCGGCAGTAATTGATAAAATACATACTCGCATTTCCCAAATGGCCATCAAAAGAACATCTGAGCAACATGAAAGTGATTCGTAACACCATCTAAAAACTAGTACGTCACACTTTTTAGGGTTCGATTCCGAGCCAGGCGGGTAATTGGCGTGCATACGTACATGTAGCAGACTTCTGCAGGTACACAACAAATGACACCGTGTCTTTTTTCTACAGGCAATTACTTTTTCTAATGCAGAATACCCTTTACCTCATCAACTGGAAATCCTGCTTACTACAAAATAAGCGGGAGGGGGGCGGGAAACAGACGCTCTGAAATGCACACACGAGCGGGAGGGGGCGGGAAACACACACACGGACAGCAAAAATACACGGAGAGCGGGAGGGGGCGGGAAACAAACAGGGGGCGGGAAACACACACACGGACAGCGAAAATACACGGAGAGCGGGAGGGGGGCGGGAAACAGACAGGGGGAAGAAGGCACGGAGGGAAACAGCCACGATCTTACCTTCACTGCGAAGGATCGAAAATGGCGGACACAAGCTCCGAGATTTTTTCCGATTTGGGGGCGTGGTTTTGATGTTCTGAGTGACGGACAACGTCACTGTCTAAAGAACATCAAAAATTACGCCCCCAAATCCGAAAAGGACGGAGCTTGTTTGGAGTGACGCATCTCTCCTCCAATGGCTGGCCTCCGTTTAGGAAGCCAGCCAATGAAGGAGAGAGGGGGCACGGAGGCGGGACCTTCGCCGCTACTCAAACTCATTAAATCTCCGGCCTAAGACTGCGCAAGCGCAGCCTTTTAGGCCTTCGACCTAAAAATAGTGGTATTTAAATTGTTATTTGTGTAAATACTGTGACAGTCCAACACATCTGAAATTCTTACAGTGCATGCATATCTCTTATATACAGGAACTGAATAAAGTCAAAACCATGCCCCTTAAGTACTTGTGATGTAACATCAAGTTGTGTGCCTTTGTTTCCGTTCCCTAGTGTTTGCATTTAGGTGTGAGGCTCCAGATAGCTCCTAGCCAGGATATTCAAACAAAAGGGGGCCTGATAGCCCCTTAACTGTGGCCTTTGTTTTGTGTCCAGCTGGAATTAAAAAAAGAAATACCCTGCTGCCTGCACATTGCTTCTCAGAATGAAGGCACAGAACGTGTAGGCACTGCTGAATGTGTCCTGGTGTATGAAAATTACACTGCGACAAGTTCAGCATATTTCTGTGGGGGGCCAACTTCTTGGCAGGGTGGGGAGCGTCCACCCTGTGAAAATAGTGGGCAGACTGCATCTACCCACATGTACCCTCGACTTGTGCCCTGCATTGGAGGCATTCAGTTGCAAATAAAAAAACAGCCCTGTCATCCTGAAAATATGGTCGTTTTGCAAAGGAGACCTCAAGTTGTTACGCTGAATTTGCTGCAGTTCTGAAGTGATGCGCCAGGATTCAAGTTCAAACACTGGTGCCGTAGTGCAGGGCCATTGAATGTACTGACAAACGCCAGACTTTTTCCTCTGAAATCTATTATAGGCTCGCTAAAGTGTGGCGGGTACTTACAATAGCTCTACTGTTTGCCTTTGTCATTTTTTTAAGACAATCTGTACAGTAGCGCCTCTCGTGAGTAGCATGATTGAAAAAAAAAGCGTAATGGCACTGTCAAATGCTGGCCACGTCATTGCGCTTTTCTTCCCTTTCTATTTTCAGCCGTGCTGCACAGCAGCCACACTCCTGTACAACATGGCGAAACAAAACATTGACAAAGACAATGGATCTCGCATAGGTGAGACCTACTGGCTTTGCCAGTGCTTATTTGTTAGGGTTGGATGAGATAGAGCAAGCAACAAACTGCGAGAGAGTGAGGCTAACAAGAGCACAGGATGGTGGGGAAGAAAGAATGCAGTGCAAGCAATCTGAGAGGAGGGCGAGGCGTGAGTGAAAGCAGCAATGCAGGAGGGAGGGACGGGGCCAACGACGACGGGGCAAGCAACAACAACGGAACAAGGAACAACATGGCAAACAAGAACAATGGAGTAACAACAACCAGCAGCGTTTTTTTTATGAGGGCAGGGAAGCGTACTCGATACGAGCCGCGCAGTGTTAAAAATAAAATGTAAATGAAATTATTTTCATTGCTGTTTTATTTTTAAACAAAGGCGCCCCACAACTGCCAGCCGGCCTCCGAGCCAGGAGGGCGTGTCCTGACTGTCCTCTGCTGCCGATAGGCAGCAGGAGGATTGGATTAGTGGTGGCCATGCACTTCAAAGTGCGCATGTCACTTTGGCCGGAGGTCTTTCACTGGCCAAAGTGACATCTGCACTTTGAAGCTCTCCACTCACATCTTAGACAGCTGGGTGGAGACCAAGCACAGGCCTCTAAGGCCTGAGAGAGCATTAGGCCAACCAGTTCTATCCAATCCTGGCGCTGCTCTCATGCAGCATGGGAAGAGCACCTGGATTGGCTGGGGGGAAGTTCTTCATTCCACAGGCTTCAGAAGTACAGCGAGGAGAACGCAGAGCCTGCCGTAAGTGTAATTAATTTGTATTTAATTAATATAAAATGTAATGCTTTACTGTTTGTTTTATTCTGACGGGATGGGTTGTTATTATTTGGGCTTTTGAGGGAGGTTTTTATTTTTTACTGTGGGCTTTTGTAGGGAAGATAATGTGTTTTTGTGTTTTTAGGAGGTGGTGGGGCACTTCGCTAGCCCCAATAGGTCACCAGGCGCTCCTGACAACAACACAGAACAGCAGTTGGAGTGGCGGGAGATGGCATGCAAATCCATGCACTCCTGTGGAGTGATTCCAAAAACAAATGTGAATGAGCAGTGGAATGACACTAGGTGCCAAAAGAAAGCACTACCTGGGAAAGGAAATGAAAGTGATGATTAAGCCAAATATATCAAGCAACGAGCAATCTCAAACCTCCCCCATCCCCTGTAAGCAAACAATATATCTTGCGAGTGACAGTGCATGCACGTCTCAGGCTAGACATAAAAAGGTGTTTTCTGATTCTGGGCCAGCAGATTCTGCCAGGACTAGCAGTTTAATGCCATGCCATGAGGTTTGAAGAAATTCAGAGACCAGTAGTCTTCTCAACTCTTAAGAAATCAATAAGGATGACAAAGATGAGCATGGGCAGGCTCCTTCAGTGTTCCAGATGCCTGATTTGGATAGGAAGTCTGCCAACATGTACAATGAAGGGCCTCCAATATATGAGAAATATAACCATTTTCATGTCTCGGCCTGACGAAAGCAGCGCATGCGCTGCTCTTGCCATACGAGGGCTTCTTGGAATCCATATGATTCCAGAAGTTCGCTTTCTGCTCCGCCCGTGTTTTGCATTGGTGCGCATCATTTTGCGTCACCAATTATGCAAAACCGGGTGTTCTGATTGTCCAGGAAGGTTTTTAGTCCCTCCTGGTTACCACCCTGTCTCCTTTTGGCTCTGCCCACCAGGATTGCATCTTTTAATGGCGGCGGGAGACAGTGTCTCCTAATTAACCGCTACGCACTTTTTTGTTACCATTCGGCTTTGGCAAATGCAGCTGCGTGTTTATTTTTGCATCGCACTTTCACTTAAAGTAAAAGTTCGATGCAATTATAAACAAGCGGCTGCCTTTGCCAAAGCCGAGAGCTTGTTGTAAAAGCTACTATTTCTAAAAATACTTAAACCGACCACTGATGTTTTCTCATAAGGCAATTCAAAATCTGTAGAAATTGACTACCGTTTTTCACAGCAACGTTCCAGGTTTCTTCCTGCATAATAATAGAAGTTGAACAAGAAATCACGATACAAAGGACATTAATTAATCAAAATGCATGGAATTGCAGAAGTGACATCACAAACACATTTACCACCGATGCAACGAAAGAGCTGTCCCTTGACCTATCCTAAGCCCCCTTCAGCCTCCTGCTTGCTGCTGAGGAGTTAAAGGAAAAGCAGGGAGTGGTAACTATACACATACATCTACCTCTTAGAGCCAGTGCTTAGTTTGAGCTGGTGGTTTCTGGTGCTCGGCACCGACTCTTAATTGTCAGCACTGGCGCTTGTGACAGCATGCCACAAGGTGGCGCTGTCTTGCAAATTTAAAGATGACCGCAACAACATGTTATTATGAATGCTATATTAATTAAAACATGACTATTACCTGCCACCCAAGCCATTCTTATGGCTTTGGGGGCCTGAAATAGTCTGAATTGTCACACTTATAGGAGTGTGATGGTCAGTAGGTGTGTTGTTACTATCATTGGCAGTGCTGACAGGGGCAATGTGTGGTGGAAGCTGGAGTGACCTCCTGAGAAGAGAGCCCTGGCACTTATTTTTTATTACAAATTAAGCACTGCTTAGAGCTGCATCTGCATTCATGCTACCGGAGACTAGGAGTACGAAGGAGCAAGCCAAGGGTATAAGGTGCTGCTCTTTATGGACAGCCATGCATTAAACACCATGTTACATAAAGTTAACCTGAAAGTCGGAGGCGATAAAGTTAACCTGAAAGTCGGAGGCAGTAGAAAACAGTTGTAAAGGTCCCAAAGGATACTCCTGAGTTGCTTATTGCAATTCCAGATGAAGTGACCAGGAATCCATTGTGTTTTCCACATTCGGGTTTGTATCCCATTCTTGTCGCCACTAATGAAGTGAACAGGAACGTTGAGATGCGTAGATAAAGATACGATTTAATGAGCGACACAGGTCACAACTCAACAAGAAGGGGCACTTCCATCGACTATGTACCACAGAACAATGGCTGCCATCCTTCCATTTAGAATGTTCTTCTCAACAATGTAAGAATACCGCCAACACTGAGGGTGTGCACCATCCATGTGATAACTAATCTTCAAATTATATCTGGTGTACTTTTTGTGTGTCTTTGGCTGTTATCAATTTTTTTATATACTTATATACTTGTGACATTCTCAATCAAAGAAATGACAAGATAGTACGATGGTGAAGTAAGTTATTTGTTTATATTCAGACCCAGCTTTACCTCCAACATAGTGACCAGGTGCACTCTTCCAAATTATAACACAACTAATTATAGTACTCTTCGCTACAAGATGCCACTTATCTCCCACCCAAGTTAGAAAAAACCCCACATAAAATGGCAAAGTGATACAACATAAAAAGAATGCACATGATACAACTCAAGCAACAAGAAACAGGAACCCACAAAGACATATGGGTTCTGAAATCAATCCTTGGCCTCTGAGATCTGTCCTCCTAAACCTTACAAGATTAAATATTCTCAAACACTCCAGCTTTTGTGTCCGTCACAACAGGATGTTTGTTACTCAGTAGGTTCTACCACAGACCTGTAAATCTATAATTTCCTGGCTACAGGTATGTTATGTTTAATTTGAGACATCCTCCATGTTTCCTTGTAACCTCATAACTCACGGGAACCCAACATCCCCAAGAAATTCCAAATTTCGCACCATGTTTCTTTCACAAAACTTCACTGCAAACGAACCACCAACCAGCATCAATACAAACCAGTAAACCCCTCTCGATAGTACCTTGCTTCCACACAAAGAGCATCCTCACTGACTTCCACAAACCACCAACTAACTTCAAAACAAACTAGCACACCCCTCTCTACAGTGCAATGCTTCTGCACAAGGATTATCCTTACTGACTTCCACGAATCACCAAACCAAATTCAAAACAAACCAGCAGACCCCTTTCTACAGTACACGGCTTCCACACAAAGATCATCCTTAACCCCTTCGAATCTCATGACGAGCTCAGCTCGTCATGAGCCACGGTGCTCGTGTGCTCATGACGAGCTGAGGTCGACACGACCTTTAGAACGCTCGCACGCTGGGCTAATTCCCCTGCTGTGCTAACGTTCTAAAGAAACGGGTGTGGTCATGACGAGCTCAGCTCGCCATGAGCACACGACCACCGTGGCTCAGGACGAGCTGACCTCGTCAAGAGCACAGGGGCGCTGTGCGCCCCCCCCAGCACAGCATGGGAATTTGCCCAGCTGCGAAGGGGTTAATGACTTCCAGGAGCCTTCAGCTTATTGAAGCAATTCTGCATTTCAGCCACGGAAAAGGTAACACTACTACAAAGACTGTAACAACATCAGCCAAATGTGGACCACTGCTTGCACGACAAGACACGGTGTGTTTGGTGGTTCTAAAGGTTTCTGGAAGTACAAGTGGCATGCAGATGGGTGGCCTCCATTCCAAACTCCACGGGTGCACAGGTGCTCCCTGCTGCTTCATCTTGCAGCTAACTGGGACCAAATGCTAAATTAAAGTCCAAACTTGTCCATCCTTGGGCCTTCCCTTGCAATGGTTGGCAAGTGCTCCTAAACGTTTGATAGGATGCCCCTTCCGCATGCTCTCTGAGTAATGTGTGTTCATACAGGTGATGGGCTAGGAACTCACCGTGGGGAGCTCCAATCAGTGCTTCGGTCCATCCTCGTGAATGCGCCTGAGCTGAAATCAATCTACTTGTATCTGAAAGGCGTCCTACCATTGGTGAGGTCATGAGTGGAGATTAGTCACATGGCCAACACCACGTCCCCTTCTAGAACTTAAAAACGTAGCAGAATGTAACATGTCTTAAAAAGTGATTGTTCAGCCTGAAGAATTTCTTAGCACAATATAATATATATATATTTTTTTTGTAACATCGTTTTTATTGCAGTACCAAAATAATTGTACAGACAATAATTTCACAGTACAATCATAAAGCATAGCAAGCAGGCACATTATTAATTTTCTTCCCCATCATGACTGGCACGTCTCCAAAAAGAAGACTATTCTGCCCTTGTGCTGAGGCCATTCCTTGCTGCATATTTCAACGTCCGACATCTTATTCACTAGAAAAGTGGACTGCTTTTGTACTTTTCGCCCCACCCCTATCGAACTCCCTCCCCCTACCGCCCAACAGTCCCGAACTCCCCCCGCCCCCCGTGGCCGCGCTGTGTAAAAATCCTAGTCAGAGTAAGGTCTGGCGTGTTGAAAGAAGGTCTTATACTTTCACTAAGGTGTGTTCCTAGGTGTGTTAGCGGGGTCAGCTGCCATCGATTCCTCCATCTCCTCATCCCCCTCATCAGCATCATCTCGAAGCGCCTGTACCATCATTTCCCATGCTGTTGCCCTCTCCATAGCCTTCTCATCATCCGTTCTCCAAGCCATCTGGTACCTCAAAGTACTTTCACACGCTGCCCACCGTAAACATTCACCATACCACCGCTTATACGTGGGTCCCACTTTCGACTTCCAATTCCTCGTTATTTCCCGCTTTGCAAGGATCAGCCCCAAGTCTATAAATCGGCTGGTATTTTTATTCTTAGACGTGTGCGGTAACCAATGTAGGATCCCCACTGCCTTGGTGTACTGTTGTTCCCTATCTGTAGCATTATTCAGGGCCCTCCCGACTTCCTGCCAGTAATCTCCCAAGGCGGGGCAGTCCCACAGCATGTGACCCAACTCCGCCCCAACTGTGTTACATCTGGGACAGGCCGCTTGTTCCACCCCAAAGTATTGCCGTATTTTCCCAGGTGTGAGGTATGCCCGATGAATAATGTAGAAGTGGATGAGCTGGAACCTGGCGTTCCTTGAGCTTTTCCGTGCCCGTCGTAGCAACTGACCCCAGGTCGCATCAGGGATCTCCATTTGAAGGTCCAACTCCCACTTGGCCTTCAAAGCCGCGAGCGGCTGCAAGGCCTCCCGCAACATTCTGGAGTATAGACAGGTTACCGCCTTAAAGGTTCCGGCTGCCATCATCGTATATTGGCACGCCATGGAGACCGCCGGTTCCTGCAAACCCTCTCCCCAGTGGTCTTGCATAGCGCCTGTTACCGCCGCATGCAACAAGTAGTCGCCTCGTGGGAGATCAAACCGCTCCTGCAATTCCTGAAACTGGAGCAACACACCATCCTCATACAAGTCGCCCAGCATTTGAACCCCAGCCTCTTCCCAGCCCAGTAAACGTGACCAGTCCCCTCCATGAGGGAGGGCTGTGACCATCCCCAGCGGAATTTCCGGGGCATACATAAGGCGGACCCCCGCTCGTTTGCGCGCCCGATTCCAGCAGAGTCGAAACGTCTGTTCCTCCACTGTCAAATCTCTAACCAAGAGCTTCTGATGCAGTGTGATGTACGCCAGCACATGCCGCGGGGTGCCCTCATCTCTAGCATGCTCCGGGCCTCGATACACCCTCGCGACCTCCTGAGTGAATGTCTGCAACTGAGCCGCCAAATAATAACCTTCAAAATCAGGCACCGCCATGCCTCCCTCATCCTTGGGCCGCAAGAGGGTATCCAGCGCGATCCGTCTCCTACCTGTGCCCCAAAGAAACGCTATGGTCAATGATCTCAGGCGTCGGAAAAAGGAGCCCGGAATCCATATCGGGAGCGTCCTAAAGTAGTACAACAGCCTGGGCAGAGCCACCATCTTAAGCAGGGAGACCCGACCAGCCAGTGACAGTGGAAGAGTGGACCAAAAATCCATACTCCCTCTCAGGGCAGTAATGCAACGGTTAATATTACCATCCAGCATATCCGTTGGGGTATGGTAGACATAAACGCCAAGATAGTGCAGGCAATGCGGTTCCCACCGGAGTTCCTGCGCCGTGAGAGGGCACGGCTCTCCGCGTCTCAGGGGGTATAGACAGGATTTGGGCCAATTAACCTTCAGGCCCGACAGTCGCCCAAACAGCTCCAACAGACGTCTCGCCCCCAGCAACTCTGCTTCCGCATCAGCCAAGAACATCAGTAGGTCATCTGCGTACAACGAGATGAGGTGCGGCCTGTCCCTGTACATCAGCCCCGCATAGTGGCGGCCAGACCTAGCCTCCACTGCAAAGGGTTCCATTGCCAACGCAAACAAGAGGGGAGAGAGGGAGCACCCTTGCCTGGTGCCGTGCCGTACGGGGTACTGCTTCGAGATCAGGGAGCCAACCCTGACTCTAGCCACGGCTTCCGTGTACAGGACTTTGGTCCAGTTGATGTACCTGTCCCCCAGCCCGAAACGCCTCATGACCTCGCACAGATAATCCCACTCAAGGCTATCGAAGGCCTTCTCGATGTCTATGGAGAGCACAAAAGGGGTAGTGGCGTCCGAACAGTGGGCCCCCAGCAACCTTGTAAGCCTGCGGATATTGTGAGTAGTGTTACGCGTAGGGATAAAGCTGCATTGATCCTTGTGAACCAGACCGGTCATGTGGGCCAGCAGTCTATTCGCCAGGATTTTACTCAGGACCTTATAGTCCGTCGTGAGCATGGACAATGGACGGTAGGAGGAAAGAGCGGCGCCCTCCCTGCCAGGTTTTAATAATGGGATCATAAGGGCCTCACACATGGAGCTAGGGAGCCGACCCCGCGATTGAGCTTCATTATAAACCAGTTGTAATTGCGGAGCTAGGTACTCCAAATATTTACTATAAAACTCAATCGGGAGACCATCAAGTCCTGGAGTCTTATTCCTAGCCATCTGCTTCACTGCACTCCCTATCTCCCCGATCGTAATGGGCCGACCCAACTCCTCTGCCTCCGATTCCTCCAATTGCGGTAGCTGTATTCCTTCTATAAAGGTGCCCAGCTCATCCGCCCCGCCCGTCTCTCCGCTCTTGTACAAACGCTCATAGTACGCCCTGAACCTATCCAGGATCCCGGCTTGGGTGTGGCACAGCTCCTCCCCCTCCGCCTGAATCGCCATGATCGGCGTGCCCCGCCTGACCGGATTGGCAAGCCACGCCAGCATCGACCCCGCCTTATCTCCTTCCGCATGCGCCTTTGTCATATACGCTTTATGGTCAAAGCTACGCAGTCGTTCTAATTCCACCGCTAGTGCCTCTCTGGCACCACTAAACCCCTCCTGAAGCTCGGGGTGATTCCGGCGCTCCCTCTCCTTCTCCCTCAACCGCTTCTCCGCCCTCTCAAGATCATCCAGCAAAGTCCTACGAGCCCCTGCAGCGCTCCCAATACAGTGCCCCCTTATCACCACCTTAAACGCGTCCCACTCCACCGCCCTAGTAGAGGCGGAGCCGCTGTTCTCCTCAAAGTAACGCTCTATGCGCTCCCCTAAGGCCTCCCTGAAAAGCAAGGCATCCAAGGTATCAGGCTGCAGGCGCCATGTTGGTACACTGTTAACTTCCACCATCCAGTTCAGGGACAACAACAAAGGGTTGTGGTCCGACATCGTGCGAGCCAAATACTCCGCGCTACCCACTGTGGAGAGCATATGTGATGAGCACAGAAAAGCATCCAACCTAACATGCAGGTCATGCAAATGTGAGTGAAAGGAATAGTCCCTAGTGGTGGGGTGTAGTGTCCTCCAGGCGTCCCCCAGGGCCCAACTCTCCTGCCACTCCAGCCTGCGTTTTGCTACCCTGTGTGCCGGGGACGCACGCAGCGGGGGATGGGATCTATCCAAATCAACGTCTACCACCGAGTTGAAATCTCCCCCCCATGAGCACTGGTCCTGCTAGATAATTCGCCAGTTTGCCCGAGAGTGTCGTTAGAAAAGCGGGCAAATCCACGTTGGGGGCATACACGCTGCAGAGAGATACCACCCGGCCCCTCAATCTCCCCTCCACAGCTACATACCTACCCTCCGGGTCTATCACTGTCTTGGTTACTTGGAAAGGGACCCCCGCCCGTATCCAGATCAACGTCCCTCTTGCAAAGGCCGAATATGTCGTGCTAAACAGTTGCCCCCTCCACCTCCTTTGCAGCGCTATCCCCTCCTGCTTCTTGAGATGCGTCTCTTGTAAGAACGCTATGTGCACACCCCTACGCTTCAAATGCGCTTGAACCTTGTGCCTCCGTGTCATAGTCTGAAGACCCCGCACATTCCAGGTCACACATTTCAGAGCCCCCGTACTAGCCATGTTCCTTTGCACACACAGACAGAACAATAAAATTCAACGACCACGCGCGATTGCCAACAACGTGCTGCCCCTCCCTCCCACTCCAAACAGAGGAAACACCCCCCCCCCCAAAACAACCGGAGCAACCCCAACTACACTCAGTTCCCACCCCCCCAGGACAGGCCCCCCCACAATCGGAAGCAGCCCCATCCAAACTGTCACACCCAACTACCCCTCAAAAGAAGGCACTAATATTCGCAGTCTCCACTGCGATGACCGTAAGGGCCAGTAGGGCGCGGACCGATGCAGAGAGGGTTCGTCAAAGCAAATCAGTCCCGCACATTCCGCCCCATGATCCCCTCATTACAGATTCACGAAACCCCATGTAACAGTACACTGCGCTCACGGGCATAGCGCCCCAGTGTCTGACCAGTAGGCCGCTCCTCCCGTTCAGCGTGTCACGCCTCGAGGATCTCCCCAGAAGTCTGCGGTGTCACTATAGGGCCTTTGGCTCTACCAAATTCCGAGAGCCCCGTCTCCGACCCCGTGCCCTGCTCATCAGAGTCCGTGCCTTTCCCGAACTGGCTTCTGGCCGCGCTAGATAGGTCCGCAACTGCCTGTAGGGCCGCCTTCCTCTCTGTCTCTGTTTGTGACACGGATGGTTTACCAGTTCTCCGACGATTCTTTCGAATCCGTTGGGACTTCCTGATCGGCTGTGCCACTCTAGCCTCCTCCGCCCTGGCTTTAGCTCCGTCCGTTCCAGCTTTATAGGTGTCCCACCAGGCCCAGGCATCCGCCGAGGTCGTAAAAAAGAGCAATTTTTCATCCACCACCACTCTTAGCTTCGCTGGGAAGAGCAGGGAGTATTTTATGCCCTCACCACAGAGCTCACGCTTGAGGGACAAGAAGTTGGCCCTGAGTCTCTGGGTCTCAAAAGTGTAGTCCGGGAACATGGTGACTCTATTGTTGTCCACTTGAAAAGGTCCCGCGTCCCTCGCCCTCTGTAGCAGCCAGTCCCGGTCTCTGTAATGAAGCAACTTGATCACCACCGGGCGAGGTGGAAGGCCCGGGGCCGGCGGCCGAGCCGGTACCCTGTGGGCCCGTTCCAGGGAGAAGAAAGGAGACAGTCCCTCCGGTGCCACCTCAGTGCGTAACCAGTTGTCGAGGTAGCCCACCATATCATCACCCTCAATTTTCTCCGGTAGGCCCACGAGGCGAACATTATTGCGCCTACTCCTGTTTTCCGCATCCTCAGCCCTCCTCTCCAGCACCTTCAGCCGGTCTAGGGCATCCGCCATCTGCGCTTTCACAGTTGCGTGGTCCGGGGTCAATTCCTGAACGATGATCTCCACGGATTTCACTCTGTCCTTAAGCTTATCGTGGTCTGCTTTCAGGAGACCCAAGCCCGTCGCCACCTGGGCAATGTCCTGCTGCAGGGCGTCTTTCGTTGTTGCGATGGCCTCCAATATACGGTCCTGCATGCGTTGGAGAGCAGATTGATCACGATCCGCTCCGTCCGCCGCCTCTGTGTCGGTCGCTCCTTCCCCCTTCCCTTTCGGTTTCACCATCTCGGCTGCAAATGATGGCGGCCTCTAGGGTCCCTCTGTCACCCCCACTCCGCACTGCTGAGCTCCGCCACCAGGAAACTCCCCGGGCAATAGGATCAGAGAGTTTGGATGTGCTTAGCACAGTGGGCTCCGCTCCAATCGCACTAGAGAATGCCACTCCCTAGGGTCCACTGCTGCCGTTGAGTCCTCTGATGCCAGCCTGTGCTCGGACAATCGGGACCATCGTCACAGGGCCGCCGCCATTTTATCGCTTCGTCGGCGATCTTAATCATGGTCACTATGCTCACCAGCTCGCATCAGCATGAGGAAAGTTCATCCGTGTCCACCGAGTAGGTCAAGGGGGACTTTCAGTCCATCCAGCACCGCCAGTAATAGGCCAGCGGAAGAGTCCAGCCTCGTGCTCCCGTTGTTCCTTTGTCTCAAGCACAGGGCGCCATCTTAGATCGATACCATCACACCCGGTGCCGGCTTTCAAAGTCAAATTTCAGGGCCAGGAACAGCTCTAGGTCGTCCTCTGTGAGCGCCGTACCCTCCGTGATGACTTCAGATTTTGGGTTATCCCTGTTTTGCTGGGATTCGTTCAGATAATCAGGATAATATTCGGGATCGGGCGCGGAGCTCCGGGCTCACGCTGCCTTCCTCCTCGGCATCCAAGCCACGCCCCCCTATAATATTTATTATGACCTAACTTATTTGTACTCATGTTACAAACCTTGGAACTTTGGAATCAAACAACAATCCCTGATGTGAATTCTTCAGAGCACTGAAACATCAGACCCTTTAACATTAGAAGATGGGGGGGGGGGGGATTCACGTCTAGCTATAACACTTTTGGAATGGGAAATCAAGCATGGCCTCTGTCTGCTGGTTTCACACATAGCAGGATGTAATAACATTGTGCAGTATGAGCAGACAAAGCCCTCTATTTCCCAGAATCGGGTTAAATATCTTGTCTATATCAGCACATTGGTTGCTACAGAGCCAATTACCATCACTTTCATTAAGCAAGGGGTAACCATGCCCAACAAAGCATCATTACTCCAAAAGGTAGGAGCGAGTGG
The DNA here is from genome assembly GCF_964263255.1 of Lissotriton vulgaris. Taxonomy (NCBI): domain Eukaryota; kingdom Metazoa; phylum Chordata; class Amphibia; order Caudata; family Salamandridae; genus Lissotriton; species Lissotriton vulgaris. The sequence continues at coordinate 102,113,902 of NC_141700.1, forward strand.
CAGTATCACACTACTTTAGTGCAGTAGTGTTCATTAAAATAACAGAATGCAATCTTCAAGCATGACTCACAACAAGGCTCAAGGACAGAATATGTTTACAAGCAGAAAGATCAATTAGTCACAAGTAGAATTTAAAAAATATATAAAGTTGAATAATCTTAAGTTTTTGTAGTGACATTTTGCAGGTGCTTCCGCAACAAACAAGGAGCGGCGCTTTGTTCGGATAGTGCGTAAACAATGTGGAGTGATCACCATGTAAGCGAATAGGACAACAGAAAAGTTTGGCTGCGTGACGTTAGCAAGTTAGGTAGTGAAGAACAACATCAAGGGTCTCTTTATAGTAATACAAGGTCATCTGAAGATCCAGTGCCAATCCCGAAAGCTCCATATAACAGCCCCTCTGGACTGCCTCTGGATAATCAAATGGACTTGTATCGATGACCTGTGAAAGGAAATCGAGATATCCTTGAAGTTGGCAAAGCATTTTCCCAAAGCAGTTTGTTCCTACCATGATCACCAAACGAGGAACTTTTTATTGTGTCTGTAGAATTTTAGAATACGCAGAGACGGGCAACTCTGAATAGAGCATGTTTCTAGTTCCAGAATAAACTCTGGGACAAATTTACAAGGGGGTATCACTACCAGAACGTCTCTTTCAGCGACATTCTGGTGGTAGCGATATCCCCTTCTCCTTATTTACAAAGAGACGTTAAGCCACTTAATGTGGCTTAACGCCTCCTTGTAAATAAGGCCCCTTTTCACGCTTCACTTAGTGTGAAAGGGGCGTGCAATGGGTGTTGCAGTGGGCATTCCACTGCAACACCCATTGCTTTTTGACACTGCCCCATATGTACACGATTGGTGCAGCACCAAAAACTAGGACCAGGTAAAAACTGGTCTAAGACTGGCAATATGAGGATAAATTATTAATTTCTCCTCGTTTTTTGCACTTTCCATGTGTGCTGCATTCTTCAGGACACATAGAATACTTGGATATAGAACATTTCCGATGTCCGCTGCCTTGCATTAATCTAGTAGTAACATAAGCTGGTATGCGATAGGACCCGCGCTCATCGTTCTCTCCCCAGCACCAGGATACAGCTTGCGCTTAAGAAATACTAATTTACATTACATTACATTACATAGAAAAAGCAAATCACCTTTTCAGATTGTTTATGTGCAAGAAGCTGTTCCTTCCTGCACATAAACAATAGCCCCTACAGCGCAGACACACTTGCAACATGGCACAAGGGTACCTGCGCTGGCGATAGGCAGCTTTATTAGCGCCAGCACTAGGGGAAACACAGGGGTGCTCCATATTTTTGTAAATACAGCACATCCCTTCATTTAAAAAATGTCAGAGCGCGGAATTACCAATTTTGGCGTAACACTGCGCACCGACATTTGTTGTAAATATCCCCCTCTGTCTCTAAGCAAGGGGTAGTGAGGTAGATGGTAGCTTGTGTTAAGGTCAGCTGATCATTTTGATGTTCTGTCGTGCAACCGCCTATAGGACCACTGCTTCTCATCTGGGCATCATACTCTGCCAACTTTATGGAGCTGCTACCTGGTGGTTGCTTTTTTTTTGTAATGTTTCTTGCTTTTGTGATTTATAAATGTATCAGGCAGATGAATAAACCCTAAAAATGCCCTTCGCTGTGAGTCCTTTCCCTCCAAACAACAGATGTTTACTGTTTAATATTGCATTTAACCTGCTATGTGAATACGAAAGATTTCCTGCTGGAGTCTTGTTGTTGCCACAGGCCAGAACATTCCTGCCTTCACGCGCCTTTGAAGGCTTCCAGGTTCCTCAATCGCTTTCAGGGGCCTGTAATTTTTTTTCCATATTTCTATTAATGTTGGTTGCGTGTTTATTACATTTTCTTGTTTGTGATTGGAGGCTTCTAATGACATCAGTTGTGACGGCATCTGTAAAAGCTCACTCTCTGTATTCGGCTAAAAAAAGGGTGGGTCTGAAAAGGCATTCTTCAATCTTCACGTTAGCCCAACCTTACAATCGAATCCAATGTGAGTCTTAGTGTAAGGTGCCAGTGGCGTAACGAAACTTGAGGGGGCCCCCTTGCAAACTACATGGAGGGGGCCACTCTCCCATTCTCCGTGCCAGTCTAGAGCTCTCAGGCCAGCGACCCGCCATACTGCAGGGGATGCGGGGCTATTGTTACGCCACTGTCACCAATACAGCCGTTATAAGTAACACTGGATGGTGGAGTTAAAGGTTGGCCTTAGTCTGCCAGCAGGCTATCGTAGGTGGAGGTCCATTCATTACAGGGTCCCTGCCATCAGTACGCCAGGATAGTTTGCCCAATTCTAGGTGGGTTTCCTGATGCTGACTCCTGTCATGATATACAACATCGGGCTCACTCATCGTTCAGTTTTGACAAAAGTGCATCCACTGCTCCTTCACGTTTCTGTTTTAAAACATTAGACAAAGCGACAATGCAGTATTTCAAAAGCAGATGTAACTACAAAGAGCAAATTTTGATAATACATTTTTATCAGCAGACAATAGCAATCTTAAGAGGCATTGCATAGCTTCATTCACACTCTGACCCAAATTCCATCACAGTCTCTCTCTCTCTCTCAGTCAGTCAGTCTGTCTCTTTCAGTCAGCCAGTCTCTCTCTCTCTCTCTCTCTCTCTGTCATCCAGACTCTCTCAGTCAGTCAGTCAGTCTGTCGGTCAGTCTCTCTCTCAGTCAGTCTCTCTCTCAGTTTTTCAGTCTCTCTCTCTCTGTCAGTCTCTCAGTCTCTCTCTCATTTTTTCAGTCTCTCTCTCTCTGTCAGTCTCTCTCTCAGCCAGTCAGTCTCTCAGTCTCTCTCTCTCAGTTAGTCAGTCTCTCTCTGCTAGTCAGTCAGTCTTTCTCAGTCAGTCATTGTCTCTCTACCTCAGTCAGTCAGTCTCTCTCTCTCTGTCAGTCAGTCTCTGTCCGTCAGTCAGTCTCTCTCAGTCAGTCAGTCTCTCTCGCAGTCAATCAGTCTCTCTCTGTCAGTCAGTCTCTGCCTCTCTCTCTCAGTCTCTCTCTCTCTCAGTCAGTCTCTCTCTCTCAGTCAGTCAGTCTGTCTCTTTCAGTCAGCCAGTCTCTCTCTCTCTCTCTCTCTCTGTCATCCAGACTCTCTCAGTCAGTCAGTCAGTCTGTCGGTCAGTCTCTCTCTCAGTCAGTCTCTCTCTCAGTTTTTCAGTCTCTCTCTCTCTGTCAGTCTCTCAGTCTCACTCTCAGTTTTTCAGTCTCTCTCTCTCTCTGTCAGTCTCTCTCTCAGCCAGTCAGTCTCTCAGTCTCTCTCTCTCAGTTAGTCAGTCTCTCTCTCCTAGTCAGTCAGTCTTTCTCAGTCAGTCATTGTCTCTCTACCTCAGTCAGTCAGTCTCTGACCGTCAGTCAGTCTCTCTCAGTCAGTCAGTCTCTCTCGCAGTCAATCAGTCTCTCTCTGTCAGTCAGTCTCTGCCTCTCTCTCTCAGTCTCTCTCTCGGTCAGTAAGTCTCTCTCTCAGTCAGCCAGTCTCTCTCTCTCTCTCTCTCTCTCTCCCAGTCAGTCAGTCTCTCAGCTAGTCAGTCTCTTGGTCAGTCACCATTCAGTCTCTGAGTCAGTCAGTCAGTCTCTACTCTCTCCCCATTCTCTCTCTCTCTCTCTCTCTCTCTCTCTCTCTCTCTCAACTCTGTCCACTCTATCTCCACTGTCTCACTCTCTCTCCACTGTCTCACTCTCTCTCCACTGTCTCACTCTCTCTCCACTGTCTCACTCTCTCTCCGCTGTCTCACTCTCTCTCTACTGTCTCTCCACTCTCTCTCTCTCTCTCTCTCTCCACTCTCTCCCTCTCCAATCTCTCCACTCTCTCTATCCACTCTCTCTCCACTCTCTCTCTATCCACTCTCTCTCTATCCACTCTCTCCACTCTCTCTCTCCACTCTCTCCCTCCAATCTCTCCACTCTCTCTCTCCACTCTCTCCACTCTCTCTCCACTGTCTCTCTCTACTCTCTCTCTCCACTCTCTCTCTCTCTCTCTCTCTCTCTCTACACTGTCACCCTCCACTCTCTCTCTCCACTCTCTCTCTCCACTGTCTCTCTCTTTAGTGTTTCTCTCCACTTACTGTCTCTCCACTCTCACCCCACTCTCTCTCTCTCTCTCCCTCCACTCTCTCTCTCTCCACTGACTCTCTCTCTCTCCACTCTCTTCACTCTCTTTCTACTGTCTCTCTCTCTCCACTCTCTCTCTCCACTCTCTCTCTCTACTCTCTCTCCACTCTCTCTCTCCATTCTCTCTCCACTCTCTCTCTCTCCACTCTCTCTCTCTACTCTCTATCCACTTTCTCTCCACTGTCTCTCTCTCCACTCTCTCTCCACCCTTCTCTCCACTCTCTCTCTACTCTCTCACCACTCTCTCTATCTCCACTCTCTCTCCACTCTATCTCTCCACTGTTTCCCCCCACTCTCTCTCCACTCTCACTCCACTGTCTCCCTCCACTCTCTCTCTCTCTCTCTCTCTCTCTCTCTCTCTCTCTCTCTCTCTCTCTCTCTCCACTCTCTCTCCACTCTCTCCACTCTCCCTCTCCACTCTCTCTCCACTGTCTCCCTCCACTCTCTCTACTCTCTCTCCACGGTCTCTCTCTCCACTCTCTCTCCACTCTTTCTCTCTCTCCAGTCTCTCTCTCTCTCCCTGTCTCCACTCTCTCTCTCCACTATCTCTCTCTCTCTCTCTCTCCAATCTCCCCTCTCTCTCCACTCTTTCTACACTCTCCACTCTCCCTCTCCGCTCTCTCTCTCCACTCTCTTTCTCCACTCTCTCTCTCTCTCCACTCTCTCTCCACTCTCTCTACTCTCTCCACTCTCCCTCTCCGCTCTCTCTCTCCACTCTCTCTCTCCAATCTCCTCACTGTCTCCACTCTCTCTCACAAAGTTGTGTGCGTTCTAACAAGAGTGCTTACGTGAGGGCACCATTTTGCTGCCTCGCCCCTTCTCTTATGAGCATTGCCCTATGGAGAATGCTCCATAGCCTAGGATGGGGGTGGGAGCTCCATGTGACCCACTCCCATCCTTGTCCTTGTCCCTTCTCAGAGGAGCAGAGCTCTGTGGGGAATGCTCCCTCTGGGTCCCCCACCCCATCCTTGTCATCTCCCATCTCAGGGGCTGTTCTTTGGCCTGGCATGCTCTGACTGAAGAGAAACAATGTACCTTGTTACATTGTTTCTCTTCAGTCCTGGGTCAGGGAGGAGCTCAGAGCAGGCTGCAGACTGCACCTGCCTGAGAGAAATTAACTCACAGTTCTCTACTGATGAGCTGAGGGGGCCCCCCTTCATGTACTGAAGACTGGGCCCTCCCCCCGCACCGCGGGGGCTGCGGGGGTGTTTTTTACGCCCCTGTAAGGTGAGTTTTGGCCCAACATATACATGAGACAAAGAAGGGCAGAGAACGTGATTGTGGACCATGAAGTCTTCCCCAAAAATCGACGTGGTCAGTGTTGCTGAAACTTGAGCAGAAGTTTGACATCAAAGGTAATTGCGCTTGTTGGATTGCCAAACCCATCCATTTCCTTTTGGTGAAATTGACCTCCATTGCACCAAGCCACTCACCTATATGTCTATATGGTTGCGAGGTGGAGGAGGTATTTGTATTCCAAAGAAGACAGCCTCAATGGTGGCATGAGGCCATCTTGATGTCTGTCGCTTGAAGGTAACAGAGACATGAGCGCAGTAGGCTGGTAGACAGCCTTTGATGGTAATTTCTAAGGCAGAATGGTGTGGAGCCGGAAGGGAGCATTGGAGAGACTGGAGACATGGGGTGAAATCCGCCATCCTTTGAGCCCTTCAAACGCTGTGTCACTTTTGTATCCAATCTTGAATTGTATTTCTTGAGCATGTGCTGTCTGCTTTCAGAATAAAGACCAGGACCACTCAGAGAAGCCAATTAGCACCCGCGGCTCAGAGGCAGTCACTTAAACGCCTCTCAGACTGGCACGCGGCAATGGCGGAACGCTGCGCGGAACAGCGTGGCAGCGGCGCAGCACAGAGAGCCAATCAAAACATGCCATTGTTTATCTTTTTAAGTTGCTGAATTTAAGAGATCGGAAAATTAAGAACCATTCAGAGCTTTAGTGATTAGAAGCGGCTGGCAGGAAAAAAAACATAGAAAATTAATTAAGCACTCAGATTCTTTTGCTGGCGAATATAATTAGACTGAGTGTGCAGTTCGTGCGGCAGAGCAGAGGGGTGGAGGTGATTTTTAGTTTAAAGAATGATTTGCGTTTTTGTCAAGAGTAGGGTTGCTGGAATCTGGCTTTGCACATTTTCTGCCTGTCAATTAGATTTTGACTACAGACAAGTTGACTTGGGTGACAGAGGTGTCCGGTGTTTCTCAGTCGTGTTCCCTTGTATGCAGGTCCAAGGAAGAGGCATCTCAATGGTAACCTGGCTCTCATTCCGGCAAGTAATATGGGTCCCTGCTCTTGATTGGGTAGCAAAAGACAGCCATAAGGCCCTACTACCACTGTATCTGCTGCAGATATATATTTATATGTGTTGTACAGTGGCGATTGCCACTGTGTAGTTATTGTTAGGACTGAGTTTTCGTATATTGTTGATTTTTTGTTTTGCTAATAACTTTGACTCCGTATGACAAATCTTCACAAAACTTTCCATAAAAATGGTTAATCTACCTCAACTTCTTCCTGGAAAGTTTTGAGGTGATCTGTCAAGCAGTAGCCATGAAAAGAGGGGGGGGCAAAACATGTTTTCCGCTTGCAGTTTCCTATAGGAACTTTAGTAAATGCCACAGCCAAAACAGCTGGACAGAATTACACTAAATTTGACAGTAAGCTGGATCACCCAGAAAGTGTGCTTTTTTGATCTGTGAAATTCTGTTTAGCCATTTAAGAAAAATTTTGTTGAAATACTTTTAGATATCTAGTGACACAGTACTGCTGACGGAGTTCCAAGGGAAAACACTACAACATTAAGCATTCTGAATGACTGGTCCTGCGAACAGGGGCTTGATCAGTGAGATGCAACACTGTGATTGGAAATGCACAGCATGAGGAGAAATGTTATGGCCGCTATTTTAGGCCTCATGGACTTTGTTCACTTGTCCTAAATAATAAAATAAATCAAAGATAAGGGGACAAGGTAAGTGTGCCAGATTCCCTGACACTTGAGGGGTGTTTTACGAAGACCCACCTCACAGTGTGAAGTGCAAAAAACATTTTTTTCATGTTGCAGTTGACTTGCTATTGAGCGTGGCGGGCAGGAGTCCACCGTTGTTGCATGACTGTGGGTGGTTGGCATGGAATAGAGGGTGACTGTTTGCGGGTTTGGGTGCAGGGTCTTGCACGGCAGAAGGGCAGGCGACACAGGGGTTTGTCATTGGTGAGCCAACCAACCTCACTGAACACGGCCAAAGACCAAAAGCCGTGCACAGTGGGAGTGGGTACCCGCAGGAGGAGGCCAGTGCAGGGTCTGGCCACAGGCCAGGCCCTGCACTCCTCCCATCGCCTCGGGGTTTGGGATAGTTAGGTATTGTAATATCATATTATCTCATGTTAAAAAAAACCTAGAAATGAAGTGAGCAACACCAAAGATTAAAGTGACATTATCATTGTGTGAAAATGTCAGTTACAAATCCATTTTTTTAATTTAAAAAAAACCTGAAATTCACCAGTTATAGTTAACTGAAGTAACTATAACTTGTCTCCAGAGCGACCCAACTTGCACCTGGGCAAATTAAAACAAATGTTTTAGGCGCCAGGATCCCACAGGACTCTTGCGGGAGCCAGTGAAACTCCCTTACTCTGAGTCCGAAAATATTTTTTTAAAACAGGGCTGCGTGGGTGTCTATGGTGAATTGGCGGTGTACCAGCGGTTGGCCATACGCTGCAGTGAGTAGTCTGCCAGCGGGGTGGATTGGATGTTGGCCAGGCCTTTCTGCCCCTAACACGCCGCGCTCTTCAGGGGTGGTAGGCAATCACAGGTGATTGTGTGCACGGCCTGGCTGCAGGCCATGCATGGTGGGGAGCGTTGGTATAGTTACATACAGTAATAAAATCTTAATGAACTTTTTTTTCAAACCTGCAAATTCACTGAAAAAAACATAGGTTAAAGGCAGGTATAGTTAGGGATGGTAATAATATCTTACTTTATATTAAAAAAACACAAAAATTCACTGAAAAAAACAAAGGTTAAATTGACGTTATAGTTAGGTGCAGATGTCAGCTTAACCATAAAAAAATTCAAGTCGTCAATTCTCCTTTATTTTGGTTAAAAAACATAAAAAGCATATATAAAACATTTCATACAATGGAATTCAACACCATAACATTTTAAAATTGAAAAAAAAGAAATTAATCAGTTATAGTTAACTGAAGTAACTGAAACTCCTACCATCCCCATGCACTGCTTATGACCTCACATACTACATCACTCATGATATATTATATAACATCACTGATGACATCTGAATTAAAAAATGTTGATGACAATACCGTGCACTGCAAGGGCGAGCGTTATAGTTACTTCAGTTAAATATACTTAGTGAATTGCAATGATTTTTGAGTTTCAAATGTTATGTTTAAACTGACACTTTCACCTGACTAAAGCGTCACAATGGATTACAGGTCATGTAGCATATTTTGTTTCAATATCGATGACAAATAATACTTGTTTGTATTTCGCCTATCAAGCATTGAGAGCACAATGGCAGATTTCTGTTTAAAATTGAAACAGGTGAATATATATATTACGCAAGTGAAAAAGATAATAAACTTCATTCATGAGACTCTTTGACTAGGCCAAGATGGCCGAAATGTAATGTGAGTAGGACTCTCATATAGAGCCCTATTTCTGTTTCTTTGATTTTACGTTTTTATATTTTTTATTTAAGGCATTGGGAAGTAACACAGTAACAGAGTGATCAAGGCTTGCTAGCCGAATCACGTCTATTTACTGCCACGTGGTGAAGAATAAAGCATTTTTAAACCCCCAGGAGTGACCATCAGAATCTATCTATCTATCTATCTATCTATCTATCTATCTATCTATCTATCTATCTATCTATCTATCTATCTATCTATCTATCTATCTATCTATCTATCTATCTGTAGATAGCTATAAAGAGAGGAAGAGTGGGAGTTGCACTACACTACCCAGGCAGGATTCCTACTCACTGTCCCAACTCTGCACCCATGTAGAACACACAGAAGAGCTTAACACCCGAGGCAAGAAAAACACAGAAATGATTACGTTGTTGTTAGTGGGGCAAGGGTGAAGCAGGATCATGAGTTCAATTTGTGCTACTCTATCGGTGTCCTCTATTTTCTTTCAAAAGAAAAACAGAGTGCCATTTTTCCTGTGAGATCTCTCCACCACTCCAATGTTGCCCGGGTATGCACGTTTTTTGCCTAGCTATGCTCAGTCGTCACACTAACCTATATGTTGCTTGCAAACACATTTCTGCTTTCCATTAAATCCCTTTCTCTGTTCCATGCGAAAAACCTTCCAAGATTTGTTGCTATACGCTAAATGCCAATCAACACTGCTGAGACGTGTTCGGAGAAGAAGGCCACACCAATCACTCTCACCTTCTTCTCACAAACGTCTCATTTTCTGAAGGCATCTCATAGCCCCCTCCCATCCCTACCCCATGTTTCCGCTGGTTCCTAAACTGCATCAGCAATTTACATTGACGTGATCTTTGCGAGGCATTCACAGTGGAGCGCGTTGACGTCGAGGCTGAAGTTACCTGTCGCGGGAGACCGCTGATGGTTGCCGCAGTACCTTCTGCACCTGCTGTTTAGTACGCATGGAGTTCTAAATCAGTCCTGTCCCAGGCAACGTTTTCTCTATTTAAGTCTGTGCAGAAGCCCTAATGGCTTGCAAGGGGAAGAGAGATCACTCTCATTGCAGCCTGGGGGAAGGTTGAGACAAGTGCGCGATACTGAGGACCGCCAGAGTGCAATACGCAGCGAGCTTCCAGGGACTTCATCGAAGCTACTCTAATTACACAGCAGAGGAACAGGTTGGAACAATGGACCAGGATTTGTCTTTTGAAAGCATTTTGAGATGATTTTCCCTATAAATTGCCTACTTCTATCCTTGTAACATTTGGAGTGGAGTTGAGAACAAAGTTAGAGGTCCTGAAGTTTCCAGAACCAATCAATCAATCAGGGAATTGTAAGCGCACTCATCCGTGAGGGTCTCAAGGTGCTGAAGGAGGGGGTCGGTAGATCTGTCTAGCCGAAGAGCCAAGTCTTGCGGGTCTTCCTGAAGGTTCCCATGCTTACTCAAGTGGTATGTGCACAGAAGCGTCAAGCAGAGTTGTCTGGTGATGCTCATCGTAGGTGTTCCTGGATGTGTTTATTCACAGCACTGCACTTCCTGTGAGCCGGTGCCAAGAGCGGTCACCTAGTTTTACTGATCTTAATAGAGGATAGCACAGAGCTATGTAATTACTCTCCGCTGATCCTTGTCTGGCGGAGGTTGATTTTGGCCCCCTAAAGTTCTGGAGATGGTTGCCCATTGGGTGGCCAACATCCCTGTGCGATTCACTGTCTTGTCCGTGGTATAGGGCAGTTTGGATTCTATTCTGCGCTACATTCACCACAAAGTTGTGTAGTTGTATGCTTGATTAGTATTTATTGGTGTGCATTATCTCCAGAGAGTTAGACACAGGGTCATGGCTCTGCACACTCACTAAGACAGCTCTGGAGGTGATTAATAAGGAAGGATACAATGACAGTACACTACAGGGCAACTGGACAGGTGACACTCTTTACCTGTACAAAGCAATTTACAGTTTGGTGAGGTCAAGGACACGGCGCATGAAAGGCATTGGCGGCTTGCATCGGTGAGGGTAGAATGGAATAATATATATTTTTTTAAACGTGTGTGCTAATTATGTATAAAAAAATCAACTTACACGAACACAACATCTCCGGTCTGGACCTCTTCTTTCCAAGGAACTGGAACCGCATGCTGGAACTCCCTTGGCCAATCCTGGTGGTGCTCTCACCAGCATGAGAGCCGCGATAGGATTGGTGGGAGTGGCCTCACTCAGCACTCTGCAGTGCCCTGGAGGCTTTGGCTTGCTCTATCTCTTAGAGATGTTTAAAGTGCGCATGTGTGGCTGGCTGTCGCGAGACAGCCGGCCAAATAGACATGCGCCCTTTAAACAGTGCACAGCCAGCCCGCCCTCTTCCCTGCTGCTGTCGCTCAGCAGCGGCCCCGCCCCTGTACTGATGATTTGTTCGGGATGGGGCATAACAAATAAAATGCTAATGAATTGCCATTTTATTTTTCATTGCTGAGCCTTTGGCAGGGTTTTAAGTGGGGCGACGCTCCTCTGCTCTAACGGAGGAGCCGCCCCTGCTGAAAGGGGTGAGTTTGTCGCTGCAGAGGCTTATTTATATAGGCTGCTATGACTTGATAGTGCACATGCAGGGTTTACTTAAATACAGGAAATAGGGTTTAGGCCCAAAGATCTATAGGGAGGGTGTCCCACTAGAGGCTTGCAAGTAGCTCCGAAAACCACATCCCGATGAGACAGAGGTTTGCTTGAGGATACAGAAGATACGGACTAAGAATGGCTATGGGGTGGCACGCCATACCCCAAGTCATTCCAAGGCGTGGACGCTCTACTCCCTGGGTTAACCGTTCAAAACAACCAAGGATCACAGAATTAATATACACAAAAATCAACAGTAAAAAACAACACAACAGACCATAAAACACGCCCACAAATAGCCAAAAAATCGTCCACACACAGACCCGTCAGCCCAGCCCTTTGGAAACAGCCAGATTACCCTGTAGACCAGCCGAGCCTGGACGTTGGTGTATGTCCCGGGAGGTTGCCAAGCGTGCCACTGGAAAGGATGACCGTTGTGTCCAGGTTGAAAGAGAAGTAGTGTGGGAGGCCGGCTAGTGTAGGTTATTGTAGGTGAGAATGAAACAGAGACAGCAGCTATGGAGTGACAGAGTCAGCATTTTTTTTTTGCAGAGTTTTATATAGTGGGAACTTGACCCGAATCGGGTATCAGAGTGCTTTACATAGCACCAGTTATGTTACATGAGGACACACATTCATTTTTGCTAGGCACGGGGAGATTAAGCGATTTACCCAGAATCACAGGAGGTTTAGCGTCATTACCGAGACTCGAACCCAGTTCCCCAGCTCCAAAGTCGAGAACCCTAGCCGTTAGGCCAACTCCTCTAGCATTGAAATGATTATGTGGTCGGAAGGCATGGTGGGGGTATGAGACTCAGTGACTCATTGCCAAGAGACCCTTGGGGGGTACTGAGTACTACAAAAGTGGATTCAGGCAGTCATTACAGTGGTGACAATACCAATATCCCGACCGATGACACCCTATGAAAAGTACTCAACTTGAAAGCCAAAGCTTGACCTCCCCGCCACCCGCAAGTGATGCACCTGCTCCCAAAGACAGACAGACATCCAGTCCCTTTCACTACAAGATCTACAAAGGGATTGTGGCTGGATTTAAAGTGCTTGGTAGACTTGGGCTCATAAGAACCTCTATATTCACACATACCTGTGACCTGCAAACAGGGTGTGGTGGTGAGACTATTTACAGATTAAATAGAGGGCCGAATCACGTGCCTCGATGAGATTTGACATCCAAGTCTCAATATCTATCTATCTATCTATCTATCTATCTATCTATCTATCTATCTATCTATCTATCTATCTATCTATCTATCTATCGCCCTCACTCTATCTATCTATCTATCTATCTATCTATCTATCTATCTATCTATCTATCTATCTATCTATCTATCTATCTATCTATCTATCTATCTATCTATCTATCTATCTATCTATCTGTCTGTCTGTCTGTCTGTCTGTCTGTCTGTCTGTCTGTCTGTCTGTCTATCTATCTATCTATCACCCTCACTCTATCTATCTATCTATCTATCTATCTATCTATCTATCTATCTATCTATCTATCTATCTATCTATCTATCTATCTATCCATCCATCTATCTATCTATCGATCGATCTATCAATCTGTGTCTATATATATATTTATATGTTTGTGTGTGTGTGCATAATATATGTCTTAATGTTTATCTTTTTTGAAGCTTCTCGTAAGCCAGTGGGAAACGTTTGAAGAATGTTTCTCTGCCACTTTAACTTTGCAGAAGCGTTGATGCATATCAGCAGTGGGCAGAAAAATGCACTAAATGTTTTCTGCAAAGCACAATGTATTCACAACCACTATAATTGCACTTAATAAGTTCCAACCCCAGCGCAGGAAACAACGACATCACTCCATCGCAAGACCTCTGCAACTCACTCGCTTCATACTTCCACAACAAGATCGCGGACATACACAACAGCTTCAACAACCAACCAACGCACACCATGACCGAACAATCACCCCCCACCACCACCCTCCACGCCTGGACCCCGATCAGCACCGAAGACACCATCCGCACGATGAACTCCATCCACTCCGGATCACCGACCGACCCCTGCCCTCACCACGTCTTCAACAAGGCCGACGCTGTCATCGCACCCCACCTGAGAAGACATCATCAACACATCCTTCCACACCGCCACCTTCCCTGAGAGCTGGAAACACGCCGAACTCAGCGCTCTACTCAAGAAACCAACAGCGGACCCCACCGAACTCAAGAACTACCGCCCCATCTCGCTCCTCCCGTTTCCAGCCAAAGTCATCGAGAAGACCGTCAACAAGCAGATGGCCGCCTTCCTCGAGACGAACTGATCCCTCGACCCCTCACAGTCCGGCTTCCGAGCCAATCACAGCACCGAGACCGCCCTCATCGCCGCCACCGATGACATCCGAGCCCTGATGGACAAAGGAGAAACAGCGGCCCTCATCCTCCTAGACCTCTCCGCGGCATTCGACACGGTCTGCCACCGCACCCTAGTACAGCGCCTCAGCAACATCGGAATCCAGGACAAGGCGCTGGAATGGATCATCTCCTTCCTCGACGGAAGAACACAGAGAGTCCGCCTACCACCGTACAAGTCAGAGGCCTCCGAAGTCATCTGCGGCGTCCCTCAAGGATCATCTCTGAGCCCCACCCTCTTCAACGTCTACATGAGCCCCCTCGCGGCCATCGTACGCAAACACAACCTCAGCATAATCTCCTACGCCGACGACACCCAGCTGATCCTCTCCCTGACCAACGACCCCGCCTCCGCCAGAGCCAACCTGCACGAAGGGATGAAAGAGGTAGCCGAGTGGATGACGACCAGCCGCCTGAAACTGAACTCGGACAAGACGGAGGTCCTCATCCTGGGCTCTTCCCCCTCCAGCTGGGACGACTCCTTGTGGCCTCACGCCCTGGGCACCGCACCCAAACCGACAGACCATGCACGCAACCTGGGCTTCATCCTGGACTCCTCCCTCTCCATGACCAGGCAGGTCAACAACGTCTCCTCGGCGTGCTTCAACATCCTACGCATGCTACGGAAGATCTTCCGGTGGATCCCCACCAAGACCAGGAAGACCGTCACCCAGGCCCTCGTCACCAGCCGACTGGACTACGGCAACGCCCTCTACGCCGGTACCACCGCCAAGCTCCAGAAGAAACTCCAGCGGATCCAGAACGCCTCAGCCAGACTCATCCTCGACATCCCACGAACCAGCCACATCACCCGACATCTGAGAGACCTTCACTGGCTCCCCGTCAACAAAAGAATCACCTTCCGCCTCCTCACCCACGCACACAAAGCCCTACACGACCAAGGCCCGAGCTACCTCAACAGCCGGATCAACTTCTACGCTCCCAAACGCCACCTCCGATCAGCCAACCACGCCCTCGCCGCCGTCCCCCGCATCCGAAGAGCGACTACAGGAGGAAGGTCCTTCTCCCACCTGGCCGCCAAGACCTGGAACTCCCTCCCTCCCGACCTGCGCCTGACCCAAGACCACCTCTCCTTCAGGAAGAAGCTGAAGACCTGGCTGTTCGAGCAGTAGCGCCCCCCCCCCCCCAGCGCCTTGAGACCCTACGGGTATGTAGCGCGCTCTATAAGTGTCATTGATTGATTGATTGATTGACACGTGTGACGTAATTGTGGCAAAATTCATGATTTCTACTTGCGAGTGACAGAGAGGAAAACTGTGCACCCCTAGCAAAGTAGCAAATTTGCAAATGGTACAAATAAAATCTTTGCAACTCATGATACTGCTACTACAGTCCGTAAATCTAGCGGAGGTATTGTCAGTGTCGCGGATTTCCAGTCCGGCTTCGGGTCTATGAAAACGCACCTCTTCTGTTGACTTCTACTTCCCTTCCGCCTCCAGCAGCACTCTTTCATTTTCACAGGGTTTATCCAGGCTGTCAATGCTCACACCTTGCCTTCTCCAGGATTGCTGCTCAGAAGACCTCCTAGCAACCGCTTTGATACCATCCATAGCAGTACACAGCAGCGTAGCGTGGTTGCCAGCGCCCGGGGCAGGGCAAGTATTGTGCAATGCAATTTGCACCCCCAATTTTGCGCCCCTAAGAATTTTGCGCCTGGGGCAACCGCCCCTGTGCCCCAGCCCCCACCACCACCACCACCATGCTAATGCCACTGGTAGGACAGACGAGCTGCCACAAGTCGGAGGCTACTGCGCGGTCTCTGGATGGCGGTGAGGATCTGGAACATAACTGGATGCTCTTTCAGCTTCTCTTCGTCGTTATGGAGATAACTATGTAAAAATACATGAAAACCCCAAAAAAAGAAAATGATTAATCATGCGCATGCATTTGAATATGAAAATCAAACTACAATGTGCGCCTAATGCGACTGCGGTTCGTCCATCTTTCCTCCACTGCGCGTGTCTTGGGGTTCTCCAAGGAGGCCTGGTTTTTTTCTGCCCTCCTGGAGGCTCTGGCCTCCGCTCCCATCAATTTCCTCCCCATTAGCATCCCCTGATTGGAAGGTTGAAGGCATCTTCGGTCACTCCTGTCACCAGCCAAGGTCTTCCTTCCTCGCCGCCCCCTCAGCTCCAACACTCTAAATATATGTAAGACCCGGATCAGAGCCCCTCTCTGCTGCTTCCCTCATTTCTAATTGATTGTTTTCTGAGACAGTTTATAAATACACACTGCTGCCTCCCTGGCTTGTTCCTTTCACTGCGCTGCGGGCTTCTCATGATAAACGTTAGTCAGGCGGACAGAAAACCCAACAGGGCTTCAAGCCAGGGATCAGGGTTGGTTCAGATGGACAGGCCGCTTGGTGGAAAGACGGACGGGCGGTATTAGACAAGGCGACAGCTGGAATGACAGATAACACCGAGCCCTGAAATTGGCAATAAAGCCCACAGGACGATCTGTGCACGCATACCTTTCAGGGAAAAATTGAGTTTGGGCTCAAACGTGTCAATTTTCCACATGGGTTATATATCTGAGAGATCAGCGGGTGGCAGGCTGACTGACGACCTTGTGTCTCTGATCTAATAGGCGGCATAACTCATTGGCATCGTGGGCACAACCAAAGGAGGCGCATCCGGCTGAGGGGCAATGCAGAGGATGGTACCCACTTGAAAAGGGGTTCGGCTGCTCGCGCTAAATTTCTACGCAACAGAGGGAGCAGGTCATCGGAGCGAGGGACACAGACGTCGATGGACCTTTCTATCCAAGGCTGCCTTGTAAAGAGGAAGATCAGAGTCTGTCTGCGAAGGTGAGAATTGTGGCCCGGTGAATATTAATAAGACCAATTTTAGTCGTGGGTCTTGTATGTGCCATGGATTCAATCCTTCGTCATAGCTCAGAATTGGTTGAAAACGCTTGTGGCCCTGGCTTATACCACAAGACAGAGGTCAAGTTCCAATCCCTAATCTCTGAGGAGGCTGGCCATTCCCAACAGCTACAGACTTTAAAGTAAATTCTTAAAAAAATAGAAGAAATAACATAAAATAAATTTACCTTCTTGGTTGGTGCGTGATCACAATTATGGAAGGTCCTTTTTGAGAACAGGAAAAGAGGGGAAGGGATTTATTTAAGGGCAATTTTTACATCAGAGCAAAAGTAAGCCCTCCGCCATGTAGTAGCGACATATAAAATACAACATAAAGGTGGGATTAGATAGTTTGGTGCATAAAGCAGAATAGATTGATTGATTGATTGGCTTTATTTCGATAAAAAAAAAGTATCTTAAAAAGCTTTATACAACACAGTTAAAACTACCATATTTACAAGTTTCTATTCATTATTAGTCACTTAAAAACCTTAATTATACAATTTTAAAACAATCATTAAATTGATAGAGAAAGCCTTTTTGTTCGTATGGACCATGCCCATTTAAAAAATGTAGACACACCACATAAAAACAGAGTCCGGGTAAAGCAGAATAGACACCTGTAGGGATGAAGTACCACACTTGCCCCAATATTTACCCCAAGATTTTTTTTTATGGCTCCAAAATTACATTTAGATGCTTTTCTAGGTTTGCACGATTAATAAAGTCATTAAACCATGTGTAGTAAGACTGTGCGGGCATGCTGGAGCAATGCGATATACATTAAAAAATACGGCATATGATTTAGTAAGACTTCTAAATGTACTCCGGTCTACTTACGGGACAGAATACTCCAGTAGTAAGAACACAGAATATTAGACTATCATAAACTGTGTAAAGTAGGATCACCCCTATTTAATTTATTTATTTTCACATTTTTAAGCGCACTGTTACCAGACGGTGTCCTGGCGCTGACTGACCACTCCTTAGCCTGACCTGAAGCTTATTGTTTAAAGAGCCATGTTTTCAGGGCCCTCCGGAAGGACATCAGATCCGGTGCTAGTCTGAGGACCAGTGGCAGGGCGTTCCAGGCTTTCGCTGCTCCCAGGGAGAAACTCCTGCCCCCCCAGCGGGCTTTCCTGACTCTTGAATCTACAATTGTCCCCTGGTCGGCTGATCTCAGCGATCTGGCTGGTTTGTACCACTGGAAGAGCTGGGCCATACAATGAGGGCCTACTCCTTTGAGTGCCTTAAATACTACACAGAGTGCTTTTAATATGATTCTTTTGCGCACAGGTAGCCAGTGTAGTTTCACCAAATCCTGGGCGACCGAGGCAAATTCCGGTGTACCCGTAATCAGCCGGGCTGCCGCGTTTGCAATTTGGAGTTTGTTTAAGTCCATACCTATTACAAAGGGGTGATATGCAGCGAGAAGACCTGGATTATAATAGTTGGTCCCATGGGTCAGCAATAGGCGGTGGGGCCAGTGGTGGAGGGAAGGATAAGGGCAGTCAAGACAGCACCCTTAAGGTGGAACATAGGGTGAGTTAGAGGGAGGTGCCATGGTTGGATGGTGCTAATCTCAGTGCTTTAAATGGGCCAGTACGGTCTGGTACTGAGTACCGGCACTTCTTTCATTTGAAAGGGAGAGTACCTGCCCTTCTCAGCAGGGGCGCCATACATAAATTGGGAGAGTACCTCTATTTCTCGGGGGCAAACAGTTCCTTTAAATAGTGAGTACCAGCACTTCTATACTTCCATTTAAAGCCCTGGCTAATTGCATGAGGGGATTGGACAATGAGGCGGGCAGGAAGGCAGAAAAGCTTTGTGAGGAAAATCTGAGTTTCGCATAGGAAGGGCAGAATGGCTGCACGGAAGGGGAAACTAGGGAAGTTCAGGTAAGGGGGCAGGAAGACAGCGGGAATAGGGCAAAGCAAGGAAAAAAGGCAGACATGTAATCAATATAGATGTGCAAACCAAAGTTAAGGCTGGAGAGAGCCTGGGGATAGTGTGGGTAGATCAGCAGCCAGGTGGGATGTGACTGTGACCAGAAGTTCACATCCCAAACCTAATTTGCTGCCAGTCTCTAACTCTAAGGGCCATATGCAGCAGTTGTACTCTCTCTAACATGATTTTTCCCCTAAAAAACTATTCTCCGATACCTGTCGTTTTAGAGGTTTTAAGGACTGTTTGGGGCCTCTAAGATCAAAACCAATGTGTATCTAAGAGGATGGAATGTGAGGATGGTACTCTGGGAGGCAGTGCTTAATTTGTAAAAAAGCTTAGTGCCAAGGGCCTCTACAGGAGGACGCTAGAGCTTGCACCATCCGTTGCCCCTGGCAGCACTGCCAATGAACGCACCAACACACTACTAATCATCACAGTCTTAAATGTGTGACAATTCATACTATTACTGGCCCCCAACCCTATAAGAATGGCTTTGGAGGCAAATACTACTAATTGGAAATTGAAATTAAAATAATAAACAAAAGTTGTTGTGCTTGTACCTAAATTGGCAGACACCACTACCATGTGGCAGACAGTCATAACCCCCTGTGCTGGCAATTAATTGCCGGTGCTGAGCACCTGAAAGCACCGGCACAAATTAAGCACTGCTGGGAGGAGTCCAACCCTCCTTCCATAGGCCTTCTGAAGGTGTAATTTCCGGTTAACGAGAGATCCTTGCACAGGTAACACACACACACAAACCTACCTGAGTAATGCCATGAACACGTTTCCTGGCAGGGATTGGAACTCTGTGAATTACGAGGGAGAGCTTTAAGCAGTGGCGGCTTTTACCTACCTAGGTAGGGGGGGCAAGCGCGCAAGTAAAATATTATTTTAAAAAATATATATATATGACTTACCTAACACGACACCTTCGCTACAGAATTTTCTTCATCCTGGAACTGAAATCGGATGCTGGAACTCCCTTGCCCAATCCTGGCGCTCCTTACATACAGCATGTGAGCAGTGCCAGGAGTGGTGGGAGCAGCCTCACGTGGCGCTCCACAGCACCCTGGAAGCCAGCACTGACTCTCAACCCAGCTGTCTGGGTTGAGAGGTTTAAAGTGCGCATGTGTGGCTGGCCACCGCAAGAAGGCTAGCGAAAAAGACATGCGCACTTTCAACAGTGCATTAGGCGGATGCTGCTGTCAGTCAGTAGCGGCCCCGCCCCCATCCTGACGCTTGGCTTGGGACAGGGGATGAAAAATTAAATGGTAATGAACTACCATTTTATTTTACATCCTGGGGGGGGGGGTAATTGGGGCAATGCTCCTCTGCTCCAACGGAGGAGCCACCACTGGCTTTATGTTTGACGTAAACTCTTTGCATCAGTAATCATACAGTTACATGAGTAAGTGCTTAACAATTGACCAAATATGTTGAAGACTAATCCAAGATGTGGTTAGGGTTGGACGACCTTTCTTTCCTCAGAAAGGAAGCTCCCTGCATACACAGGCTCAGTTCAGCCCATGAACACAGCGTGGTAGTATCAAGTGCCACAGAGGATGTACGACATTACAAAGCATGCTTTTACATCGCATGCTTTTACAACGTGGGTTTTACAACGCATACCATTACATCGCATAGTGCTTTGGGGCTCTGGATAGTGAATAGTTTAATTTACTATTCCAACTCCAGTCCCCGTGGATAGTAAGGAAGGTGTTGGACAGTAATTGAAACCTATTCCCTATCCTAGAGCGCCCCCCAGCGCAATGCGTTGTAATGGTTTGCGTTGTAAAAGTTGCGTCGTAAAGGCACTGCGTTGTAAAAGTTGCATTGTAAGTGATGTTTCCCGCCTCAAACCTTGCTGACGCCCTTATGGAGTACATAGGTAGAACAGAGAATCAATGAACATAAACATGTAGCTGTTGAGATACCATGGTAAAGGCGCAGCGCAGGGAGAATTATTGATCAGTTCTGCTGTTCACACTATAAGCTAAACTGTTTATTGATGCTTAATACCATTATGCGTGCCCTGGAACTATCTGCATTATTTCCCTGGGTCCCAGTAATTCCCAGGGCAGCCAAATACCAGATATTACAGATTTTGATGACTAATGTCCTGGAATCCATGTTGTCCCAGTCTCTCAGGAGATGGAATCTCTGGGTGAAACTTAACAACTTATGACCCTGACGGGAAAGGTCGGACTAGAACAGAAAATAGGTACGGGCATAAAAAAAAAGTGCCCCCTCCCCCGCAATTAGTGAATCAGATAGCGAAAAAAGTGGTCCACGTTTGCTATCGGGGCAGTTTTCAATTTGTAAAGTCGCGCTGTATTGGTGTTTTGTAAGGTATCGAATACTGCATGCATTTGTGCATGCCGGAGAAAATGTTTGTGGTACTATCAGGGAAATCAACAGTAATAATTGGCCGCAAAGACATAAAACGGACTCAAAACCAGCCAAAAAACAGTCCGCACAACGACTTGTCAGACCAGTCCTTCGGGCACCGTGGATTTGCCCTATAGGCCAGTCCGACTTTGCTGATGGGTTGACTAACTTCCATTATAAGGCCTATCGGAATTATTGGGCCACGCATTCTTGACGCCCACATGTTACTAGTACCAAGCTCAATAGAATGATGAAGGTTTTAGGGGCTAATCTAATTATGATGGTGATCGGACCGCACACCGACAGGCTGTCGGGGCAATCGGACTGCTGTTCGGTCCAACTGGCAGATTACAATCCTGGCGCTCAGATCCAAAGTGGTCAGGAGAAAGACTGCCCCCTCTCATAGAATCAGTGATCCCAATGGGCTGCTGGTCGGAATCGTAGTCCTAAATGGAGGCAGTGCTGAGGCAGGCACTGCCGTCGGGATTACGATATTCCTTTCCGACAGCCATTTCATGCCAGCAAGACCGCCATGAAAACGCTGGCAGAAACAGAATTTGAGGGCCCCAAAGTGGGGCCCCATAAATTGTGGGCCACTGTAAAGTGGCTCTGGTGGCATATGTAGTGCCCCCACTCACCTCCATGCATCGTGTGCCATGCACCACATGGTGCATGCAGGTGCAGGCGGTGCTCCATAGCACAGCGGCTTGCGCTGCGGCCCTTTTCCTTGGCCACAGCATAAGCCGCCATGGTATGGAGCACTTTCCGACCATCAGTATGGCTGTCAGATCATAATGCGGCAGTCAGACTGCTGCATGCTTAAAAATAATAATAATAATAATAATAATCCACATTTGTAAAGTGCACAATCACCCGTAAGGGTCTCTAGGCGCTGGGGGGCCGTTGGGAAGATTAAGCGAGCTATTGCCCAGAGTCACATGGTGCTGGGCTAATCTGCCACCGGCCACGGGGATCGAATCGTGATCCCCAGATTCCGGAGTCAGTCGCCCTAGCCGCGGCACCACACCTCTTCCCTCTTCCATGCTTGTCAGGTGATCTCCTGACCGTGCCAACAGTGGTCGGTGGTCGGTCCGACAGCCATACTAATCAGCCCCCTAGTCATTAACGCCACTTATGACCCATGTGTTGCAATGCACAAGTTTGTGCAGCACAAAAACAGTTTAACGCTATGGACATATCATGAACAGTGACGTGTAAAGAAGGGCACAATTGTTCGATGTATCGCGAGAATGCTGAAGTGGACCAGCTTTGCCCACACGTGTAAGGGTCAAAGCTAGTGACAATGAGTGGTGGAAAAAGAAATTGTGAAAAACAGTGGGAAAGGACATCAAAACAATGGCGAAATTGTGAAATAGAAAGGAAGGTCAACCCCAACATGGAGCAAATCAATGCCCAGTGTTAAAAAGAACAATAAAATGTTGCCAACAGACGGGGAGTCTATTTATATGACATTTTCCATGATGGAGAAAACTTGCCTCACATCTCAACAGCATACTGGGCACAAGGGCTCCAGGCCACTTGCCCACGTATGGTTGATTTACAGTGTTTCAGTTATGAGTATTTGTCACTGTTCAGTGCCAGCCTCCTGATCTATTTGTAGTGGGCCCCTAACTCACTACGCTTTTTTGTCACGACTGTAACTTGTGGTCAGCAGATTTTCAACGATTACAGCAACATATTACAACACTGACTTTTGTTATATAGAATTACGATCAGTGGTTTACATGTTGCTCACTACTCTCTACAGCAAAAAACACAACAACCTTCTTAACCCCTTCTGTGCTCATGACGAGCTGAGCTCGTCATGACCACACCCATTTACATTATGGTCCAGCACAGCAGAAGAATCTCCCAAGCAGCCAATGGTTTATGAGCCCTGAAATCTGTGCCCAGTGACTATTTAAAGTCATCGCAAATTCAATGAACAACTGAGCTTTCTTACCATTAGTGGACTGTGAAGCTTGGTGGATATGGACAGATCTTTCTAGGAGGTGCATTAACCACATAAGGTATCTTAAAATGCAGCCTGGTTATGATCAATGAGGTAATCCATACCTGTTTTACTGTTACGTTTTTCCATGTGTGCCTGTTTGAGAGCTTGATTTGGGAATAGAATGTTTATACAGAGGCAGACCACACTCTGACAGTTCTGTTCCATCTGCCCCTTTTGACTTAACTCCCCTTTCTGCTACTTCACCCAAACGTATGGGTTTCCAGAGTATTTTTCCATTCCCAGCATTCCCTATACGCATCATTTATTCACAGAAGCAAAAGATGCATGTGCCTATTGTATTGTATTGTATTGTAATTGCATTTATATAGCACTTACTACCCCTGACGAGGGGTCGAAGCGCTTTTTCAGCGAGTAGCCCGCTACTCCGGGAACTATAGAGGATTAGTGTTGACTTAGTATAGTGAAACATGAAAGTACATTTTAAGTGGTGGATATGTTAGTCAGTTATTTGGATTTGGAAGGATAGCAGAAGGATAGGAGAGGAAAAAAGGTTTGGATTTATATAGCGCTTGTTACCCCTGATGGGGTGTTGAAGCACGCTACTCCGGAAATCCATAAAGGATTAGTGGTGAATTAGTAAGGTGAAATATGAAAGTAATTTGAGTGGTGGATATTAATCAGTTATTTGGATTGAGAAGGATAGCGAAGGGATAGAAGGGAAAGAAAGGTTTGCATTCATATAGCACCTGTTACCCCGATGGGTGTTGAAGCTCTTTTCTGGCGAGTATCACGCTACTCCAGAACCCATGAATGATTAGTGTTGAAAATTAGTATAGTGAAATATGAAGTAATTTGAGTGGTGGATGTGTTATTCACTTATTTGGATAGAGAAGGGTAGGTGGCAGGATAGAAGAGGGAAAAAGGTTTGTATTTATATAGCGCTGGCTACCCCTGATGGGGTTTTGAAGTGCTTTTTGGTGCGTATCATGCTACTCTGGAACCCATACGGATTAGTGTTGAATTAGTATGGTGAAACATGAAAGTAATTTAAGTGGTGGATATGTTAGTCAGTTATTTGGATTGAGAAGGGTTGGGGAGGGGTAGCATAGGGGAAAAGGTTTGCATTTATACAGTGCTTGTAACCCGGATGGGGTTTTGAAACGCTTTATTGGTGAGTAGCACGCTACACCACTAACCCCTAAAGGATTAGTGGTGAATTAGCATAGTGGAATATGGAATTTGAGAAGTGAACATGTTAGCCTGTTATTTTGATTGAAAACGATAGTGGAGGGATAGAAGAGTGAAGGATTTATTTTGTTCTTTTTTTAGGTCATAGCAGTAGGAGGAGGCTTTTGGATGAGTAAAAAGGGGTTTTGGGGGAGAAGTGTTAGAGGGAAGAGTCTAGAAAGGTTTGTTTTGGGAGATTGGGATAGTAAAAGAGGTGTCAGATGATGCAAGGAGGGGTAGAGTAGGAGAGAGCCGAGAACAAAATGGTGTACTACCCATGAAGTCTGCTTTAGGGCCTTGAGGTGTGCTGATGACGGAACCGTTCCGTCACGACCACGCCCGTTTTTCGAACCTTCAGCACAGCGCGAAAATTCGCGCCGCGCTGAAGGTGTTAAGGGCTGTAGAGGCTAAGGCCACTCTAATAGAAGCCCTTTCGTGCCTCCCAGGGTTTTCCCAGAGTCCAGTGTGGACATGACGTTTCTCAACAATGCTTGGAGTCTGGCCTTATGATTGTCGCTACATTCCTGAATGGGCTTTGGGGGGCAGCCGAGCTCAGGAGGTGTGCCCACTCAGCCCCCCTCCACCGGGTTGTGGGCAGGATGGGACAGCCAGGCTGTCTTTGGGCTAGTTTTGGGCTACAAACGTTGGGCTGGTTTGGGGCAATACAATCAGCCATTTTCATGTTACCCGCCACCATTTTAGTTAGAGTGACATGGTGGCCGGTGATCAGGTGATCAGTAAATTTTCTCTCCCACCCTCCCAGTAGGAAGTGTTATTTTCCCAGTTAAGGTCGGGCAGTAGGCTGTTCTTGTTGAGCACAGTTGTGCAAGGAAATATGTTTTTTTAAATGTTGTTGCTTGTGGCAGGTGCAGATGGCTGGCACTTTAAGTTGCCACGTAGCTAGATTAAGATGATTGTGGTGAATATAGGGAATCAGGTCAATAGGGGGTGGCAATACAGTTAAACCTGGTGGAAGGAAGAAGTTAAAAGTTAAGGTTTAGGATACTTATGAGGTTCCGTGACAATTGTAAGTGGTGTTTTCGACTCGCACGAATATGGTCGAGTCTGGTATCTATGAACCGCAAATGACGAGTTTAGTGGGTGTACGCAGTTTCGCTGCGCTAACCTAAACCGTTCGTTTGTTACGTGGGTATTTCTATCTGTACCCACGGGTTCCATCTTAGATACGGCATCCATTTTGTCTCTTGCCCTCAAGTAGCCAGCGAACGGACGCTGTCCGCTTCGCGACCCTGGGACTCCCAAGATATTTGCGGAAGACACATGTCCTTTGTAAGTGTCTTTATGATGAGGGGGATGATACTGTAAGGCAGATGGCCCCGCTCGAGGCTCATCTCGCCGTGCCGGTTTATTGTCTTAGCCGTGCATCTCATTAGGCACGTCCCTTTGATGCCTGTATCTCGTGTTTCTCGATACCTCCCCTTTTTACACCCTTTCCGATCTCCCCACTGTCTCTGTCTTCCTCTACACCTGTCCTTGTTCCTATTTTGATCTGTTTTATTGCCGATCGGAATGCACTAATGTTGGGAAGATGGGTTTTTACAGTTGGGAACCGCCAAATGTTTCCGCACTTATGTTCCGGGCCTTGTGTGTATCAAAGTGACCAAAGCGACCCCTCTGGGGGATAATTGTGGGAACCGGGTCATAAACTTTTGTGTTCAATGTAACTCTATGGGAAAATCATGTATAAAAGGAGCGATCCGCAGGACCAATTTGAAGCAGTCACTCTGAACTACACTGGTTGTACTTTCGTGATTTCTGTGTTTCCCTGCAGCAAATAAACCTTGAATCTTTGACGCCGAAGGAAGTGTCCCGTGTCTCTGTGATTCGTACGCCGGAGCAGGTTACCCACGAAGGTTTCAGGTGTTGTGCCCTGGCACCGCTGGGTTCTAAATAACCTAGTCCTTCAGTTGGCGCCCAACGTAGGGCTGCATCAGTGGTACCGGTCCAAGCCCGACGATCGTGAGGAACTTCGTGCGAAATCTCCGAGGGAAGGTGCACTCCACTTCATCGATCCTGTTGTCGAAATAAGTGGCCCGAAGACTTTTCCCGCGAAGATTCCCGCCTCCGGACGGCTGGGACGGACTGCTGCCCTGACTGTAGACCTGTTTTGGCGCCTGGCGTAGACCTTGGTAGAGCGAGACGATTGACGGGCCTTCCTGGTGACGCCATCGATCTTTGAGTTAAGTATTTGTGGGTCGCTCCCAGAGTTCTTGGTTGTGGTTGCTTAGTGGTTGCATGGTTCCATTGCATTTGTAGTTCTTGGTCCTTTGTTGTATTGTTTGACGACTGCAGCCGCCAAAAACCGAGGGTTTTTGCTTTTTGCTGGGACTTGGTAAATCCCGTAACCCTTGAAGTTTGTGAAACTCGGCTAGTGTGCAAGATGCCTAGTCGCAGTACTTTGTTTAGTTGTTTCAGACCTTGCGGTGTGGATTCCCGATTGGAGGACTCGTGTCCGATACCTCCGGTTGGAACTCCGACTTATGAATTGTACAGTAAACATGGGCTAGGCCCGATTACTTTTAATGATTACTGGATCCGCTATACGAAGAAAGACGGTGTCCTTAGTTGGCCACCTCATGGTAGCTTTGAAACCCCGATTTTAGATAACCTAGAGGCTAAATTATTTGCGAAAAAGTCAAGACCGGCCATGTTCGATGCCTTTCGGTTGTGGCGTAAAGAAGCCAAACAGAAAGAAATCAGACAGACTAAACAAAATCAGCGAGATAATGTTGCTACCATTGTAAAGAAAGCAGAGCAGTTTCAGCGTGATAAGGAGGTTAAGGAAAAGGAATTGTTTGATAGGCTACAGCGTATGTCCATAGATAAATGCTATCCTGCTTTGCCTACAGAGTCGGATAAGAAGGAAGAACCAGTTGAGGATCCTTTAATGTCCTATCTTATGAAGTCGCCACCTCCGTATGTACAGGGTACCATAGCTCCTGTGCTTCCCCCTGTACCTGTTCCTGCACCTATTCTTCCTTTGCCTGTTCCTCAACCTGCACCCGTTCTTCCGACTGTTCCTGCTCCTTTGCCTGTCGCTATCCCTACAGCTCCTCCGCTTCCACATACTCCTGCTCCCGCTACTGCACCTGCTCTGTTAACTCCTGTTGTTGCTTCTGTTTCTACTCCTTCATTTGTTAGTCCTGTGTCCTATACTTCTCCCTCTACTCGTAGTCGTAATTCTCCTCTTGCGGCTAGCTTCTTTCATTCGCTCGGACCTGTTCTTGGGTCCGCTGGTTCGGATGGTCCTCAGAGACGTAGTCAGCTTCCTGGTAACAGAGAACGCGCTTCGCTATATAATATGGCGATGGGTTGGATGATGCATCCTCTTCGAAATCCGCCACGTGTTGTACTCGACACATTTTGTCAATTTAATATACCAACCCAGAGGTTTGTGTTCGAAGAAATGTGTAAGGTCCTTCGCGATCAGATATCGGCCGACGCACCTGACGAGGTGCTGACCGCTTTGTCTGATCTACAGCTTCAGTTCTCAACTGGACTGATAGTGGATACCAACGTTCGACGTGCTGTTGAGCGGTTGCTATCTTTTCGTCCCACTCCTATACCCCAAGCCTTGTTTGTTGAGGATGTTGAAAGACTGCCAGATGAATCTGGTCAATTTCCTATGCGCGAAGTTCCACCGGTATGGATGCCAGCTGATCCTAATGCTCACCCTCCGACATTGGCGCATTTCCAGAGAGTGTGGATACATCTCCCATGGAAACGCTCAGAAGTGTTACAGGTGAAGCAATCTCTGCCTGACCCTCGTAAAAATCCTGCAGGATACTACAAGGAATTATCGCAGCTCGTAGACGCTACGATAATGAATCTTGCCGATATTGATATGTTGTTTGGCAATGTTGTACCGCAACCGGTATGGGCTAAGATTCGTCAGGAAAACCATCCCAATGAATTAGGTGGTGATTGGGCGGCCATTATAGCGGCTGATGGGTTACAAACTGGTGGTGCTAAACCCGACCAGTTGATTGCTGCTCTCCCTCAAAGAATAATAACGTTAATGAAAACTCTTATGCCAGCTATGAGGGTAAATTGGGACAAATTATCAGCTTGTAAACAGAAGAAGGACGAGAGTGTCTCCGACTTCTTTACGAGGTTTGAGGAGGCATTCATTGATCATAGTGGTCAGGATATGAGCACTGAGGGTGGTCAAAGGTTGTTTATCGATAAATTTGTTTCAAACTTATTGCCCGATTTGAGCAATAAATTAAAGAATTCAGAAAGTGCATGGGCCGTTTCTACCTCAGCTCAGATATTGGCCACAGCACAATATTATGAGAATAGAGAGAAAGAAGAGAGCGACCGCGCTGATAAAAAGACGAAAGAGCTTAAAACTAAAGTGTTGCTTCAGCAAGCGTTTCCTCCACGTTCGAATCAGAATGTGCCCCAACAGAATAGATCGCAGTCGCAATCGAACCGATCACAACCTCGTAATGACTCCTCTTTCCAAAGATCCTCGTTAGGGTACAATCAATGTGCCTATTGTAGACTGGAGGGTCATATCAAATTCAATTGTCCCGTTCTGAACGATCGTAATAGTGGTAATTCATCTAGAGGAGGTCGTGGTGGTTCACAGCAGGCACCACGTGGTAGGGGTCGCGGTGTTCAAAATGATCGTTCAGATAACTCATCAAACTCTAATAACTGTTTTGATCAACGTGGATCATCGCAAGGACGATCTGCGCAGTACAATGTAGACGATTATTACGTCGATCAGGGAACTGACGACAGTAATTACTAGGACAGCCAAAGACAAGGAGAGGGAGTGGTATCAGTTCCGGTTGATCAGAGAGGGCCTTACGTCGCAGTTGCTACATCGGGCGTCGTTGAGCCTTTTCTGTTGGACACTGGTGCAGCGAAAAGTTCCATTAAGCATTCGACACTCCCTGGCGCACCTTTGTCTGGCTTAACAAATGTTTCCGTTGGATTCTCTGGCGCCCCCGTTAGCAATCCAGTTTCGCGCCCTTTGCCCCTTAAAATTGGGCCTTGTGAGCTAGAAGCTCCGTTGATTTTGACTACTGGTTGTGGTGAGAATCTTTTGGGTCTGGATTTGCTCAAACGTTTGTATGCAACTTTGTATTGTTCTCCTGCGGGTGTAAAGCTTACGTTAGGAGAGAGGGTTGTCTCTCCTATGTATTTGTCCTTCGATAAGCTTCCACCGGAATTGAGTTCTCTTCCTGCGTCTTTGTGGGCAACAGGTCCCAATGATGTGGGCCTGCTTGACATCTCCCCTTATGTTGTTCAGTTGAAATCTAATGTGCGATTGCCACGTATTCCCCAGTATCGGATCTCTCTTGATGGTGAACGAGCATTGTTAGCGATCATTTATGATTTGATCGAGAAAGACGTTATTGAAGAGACTCGGGGAAACGTGTGCAACAGCCCTGTACTGCCCATTCTTAAACGCACTGATCCTTCGAAGCCACCTGTTTATCGTTTTGTTATCGATTTACGGGAAGTAAATAAAATTGTGATTCCTCAGTTCCCCGTTGTGCCTGACATCACAGCGCTACTGACTCTGATTCCAGCTTCTGCATCGTGGTTTTCGGTGATTGACTTGAAGAATGCGTTCTTCAGCATCCCGATTGCAGAGGAGTGCAGGGACCTTTTCGGTTTCTCTCTCGGTGGACGTAGCTTCCGGTTTAAACGCGCTCCTCAGGGCTACTGTGAGAGTCCATCGATTTACAGTCAAGCCTTGAAGGGTCAGCTGGATGCGTTTACGTTGCCGGCTGGTGCGGCCTTAATCCAATACGTCGATGACCTATTGGTGGCTGCAGATACTCAGGACGTTTGCAAAATTGCTACGGTGTCGTTGCTGCAACATCTCTGCGAGTTAAATCACAAGGTGTCACCTTCTAAACTCCAATATTGTTGTCAAGAAGTAACATATCTAGGTCACTTATTGTCAAAGGAGGGAAGGCGGTTGACCCCAGAGAGAATTGCAGCAATTGCACGAATGGCTGTGCCAAAAACCCAAAGAGATGTGCGTGCCTTTCTAGGTATCACGTCGTACTGCAGGCAATGGATTCCTAACTTTTCATTGCTAGCGAAACCATTAGTGGCTCTTACGTGCAAGGATGTTTCGACTCCTTTACCATGGACGGAGGAATGTCAGAAAAGTTTTTCTGAATTACGTGATTCATTGTGTTCGGCTCCTGTGTTAGGTACTCCTGACTATAGCAAGCCGTTTACATTATATGTTCACGAAAGAGAAGGTTGTGCGTTGAGTGTCTTAACGCAACCTTTTGGTGGTAAGCAACGTCCATGTGCATATTTTTCCTCGACCTTGGACCCAGTAGCTAGAGCATTGCCGAGTTGCTTGAGAGCAACAGCGGCAGCTGCGGTCTCCATCCGACAATCAGCAGGATTGGTCATGGATAATATGCTTACGGTGATGGTTCCGCATGCAGTCGACACTCTTTTGAATCGTACGAAAACTCAGCACTTGACGAGTGCGAGGTTGTCTGGGTACGAGTTGACGCTGTTGGCAAGCCACATTCAAATAAAACGTTGTAATGTCCTGAACCCGGCAACTTTGTTACCAATTAGCTCAGAGTCAGATGAAATAACAGAACATGATTGTTATTTGAGGACAGAGGAGGAAACAAAAGGTCGAGTGGACCTTAAAAACACCCCATTGGAAGACCCAGATGGAACACTGTATGTGGATGGTTCGTGTTTTAAGTTGCCGAATGGCGATGTGACTACTGCTTATGCTGTTGTAACGTTGAATACTGTTGTTGAGACTGCAAGATTGAATCAGAATTCTGCCCAAGCTGCAGAGCTGATCGCTCTCACCAGAGCGTGTGTGTTAGCGAAAGGGAAACGTGTGAATGTGTTTACCGACAGCCAATATGCGTTTGGCGTCGCCCATAGTTTTGGACGGTTGTGGAGAGAGAGAGGTTTTCTAACATCGCATGGTACGAAGATTCAGCATGGCCAGCTTGTGAATGACCTCTTAGATGCACTTACGTTGCCTAAGCAGGTAGCGATTGTTAAATGCAGTGCGCATCGTAAGGTGACGGATGATGTTGGTCGTGGTAATGCGTTTGCGGATGAAATTGCTAAGGAGACTGCCCGGAACCTTAGCACTCGAATGTATGTGACGAGGTCGGTTAGGTGGCCTGCAGAATCGGGTATGTGTGAAGACACTACTGAGAGTGTGAAAGAAATTCAGAAAGAGGCCACCGAGACTGAGAAGACGAAGTGGAAAGAGAGTACGGGAAAGCTGGATGCAAGTGGTTGTTGGATTGATTTATCGGATCAGAAAAGATGGATGTTGCCTGATGCGTATGTACTGGCCGTTGTGACAATGGCACATGGGTTAGCACATATTAGCGCGAAAGGTATTTGTAAACTGCTGTCCCCTGTGTGGAAGAATGATGGTATCACGAAATGTGCTGAACGCTTGGTTAAGAATTGTATGGTGTGCATGTTGTACAATCCTGGCAAGGGAACCTCAACTCCTCCTGGCAGTTTTGCTCCCCCTTCATGTCCCTTTGAGGTGATTCAATTGGACTTCATCCATATGGAGCGATGCAATAACCTGAAGTACGTTTTAGTTGTGGTTTGCGCATTCTCCCGATGGATTGAGGCCTATCCTCTCAAAGACAATACTGCTTTGTCTACTGCGAAAATCCTACTGAAGGAATACTTTCCTCGGTACGGAATGCCTAGAGTCGTGTGGTCAGATAACGGAAGTGAGTTTGTGGGAAGGGTGATGAAGAGTGTGTGTAAGGGCCTTGGGATTAATCAGAAATTCCATAGTGCCAATCATCCCCAGTCAGCTGGTTTGGTTGAAGGGTATAACGGCACCCTTAAACTGAAACTAGAAAAGATTCAGGCTACGACTGGTCTTTCGTGGCCTGACGCTTTACCCTTAGCATTACTGTCAACTAGGGCGACTGTACACTCCCGAGTAGGGCTTAGTCCCTATGAAATAGTGTTCGGTCGTCCTGCGAATGTTTGGGGGGTTCCTAGGCCAGGTATGTTCTGTGATCTTGAGTATCCAATGTTGATCGATTATCTTCATGACTTGACTGTTAAACTGAGGTTAATTCACCAACAGGTTCACGACGCACTGCCGACGCAGACGGAGGGTCCAGGCCACCAGCTCCAGCCCGGAGATTGGGTGGTGACGCGCAACTTTTCGCGCAAGAACAATTTGGATCCGAGGTTCACTGGACCCTACCAGGTTCTCCTTGCCACGAGGACTGCTGTTCGTCTTGAGGGACGGAAAAACTGGGTGCACGCCACCCACACCAAAAAAGTCCCTATCCCTTTGCCGGCAGACCCGTGGGTGAGGAGAGGCATTGCATCAACTGAAACCGAAGGATTGTGGGCATTTGTACCTTTTAGCGACGCACAACCTGTCGGAGAATCCTCAGTGCAGCAGAAAGACACTGTTGAACATTTGTCATCAAAAGACTCAAGACCAGAACACTCAACTGATCAGCAGGACGTTGTCTCATCAAAGGATCCTTTGTTTGACGAACAGACACGTCCTGGCAAAACCCGATACTTTTTGCGATCTAGCACCAGAGACTAATAAAAGATCCTGTTCTGCCCCTTGACAACTGTATTATCTCGTTTTCCACGATCAGTTTGAACATTCGCATCATTGTGATTATTTTTGTATATATTCATTGAGTTTCGTACCTTACACCTTTTGCTTCCACAGCTGAGAAACATTGTTTTCGCACATATATATATATATATATTTGTGAAATAAAGGCCGTAGGGCCGCGCGCGTACTTCCTTCTGCTTAGTAGGTCTTGACGCTAGGTTAAAGACCGTCAGTTCCTGGGAACTCCTAGGGATTGACTACTGCTACACAGAACGAAGTGCGTCAAGAAACGTTGCGGACGGTCGTAGGGAATGGCATTTTCGAAGTTGATGGATTTGGAAGAAGCTCAAGCTCAAAGATTCAAGCTGCAGCAACTTAGTCGTACCAAATGTTTTATGTTTCAAATATTCGTATTGTTTTTGATTGTTTCTGCATTAATGGCGGGTGGGGTGTATTACACAATGTCTTACTTCTTACCTTCTGCTACACCTACTCCTACCCCTGACCCTAAACTTACCTCCACTGCTTCTCCTCATTCTTTTCATATCTTACCTGAACACGAGCAGGCTAGACGTGCAGAATTCCGCAACAATTCCTTTATTCAGCTCCTCCATCAGCATCAGTTAGTGGTTAACACTACTAATTGTTGGGTGTGTGGGTTGATGCCACATACTACGGATAAGGGAATCCCATATCTGGTGTTGCCGTATAGTTCCCAAGGGTCTGCTCGAGCATTTCAAACAATGTTTCGAAGCGCACTAGGTTTCCACCCCATTCGAGAACCACGCTCCCCCTACTCTGGTCCTACCTCGTATCAAAAACCTTTGTCTATAGCAATAGAGGATTTAGATAGTGATATCTATGATCCCTCGCTTATTCCTGAAGAAGAGGTACAAGCCTACAGGGTCCTGAGTAGAGGCGAGTATAGCGTGTTCACTAGTGAAAAACAGCTCAAAAGCTCACCTCCGATATGGGTCGTACCCCACATTGGTAATTTTTGTCTCATAGGTCGTGGCCGAAGATCGAAAGCCCGACTTGGAGAGAGTGCTTGCACTGAAAATTACATTCTGCCGATGGTCTCGTCCCCTGTGTTTCTGGCTGCCAAGGGTACATACTTTATCTGCTATGATCGTGCGTATGCATGGTTGCCCTCTGACTTTATGGGCTCATGTTTTATCGCAAATTTGTTGCCTCCGACGTTTACCGTAGATGCAGATTATCACAAGACTAGAGTGGAGTTCTGGACTTTTTGGTTCCGTCCAGAGGTGTCAGGGAACAACACCCAAAGACCCCGGAGTTCCACCTGCCTTGGTGCGCAAATGAACAGAAACACGGGCTTCTCGATGGTGGCGTCAAAGACCAAAGGTTTATTACTGCAGGGACACAGAAGTCACAGAAACTACGCATGGGCAGTGTCTAGGAGCCTGTTCGATTTGTACAAAGAGGGTTGCTCCTTATATACTAAAAATTGTGCTCCAGGCAAATATTTCACATGTTAGTACATTCCTAAACCTTTGTGTCTTAAGCAATAAATATTTGACGTTACACAGGAACTGTCGATAATATCTGATGCCAAACATCACGAAGAGGGGTTCCCACTAGTCCATCACAATCCCTTGTCAATATTGCATTCAAGAGCCGGACCGCCTCATCGTAAATTTCGTTACCTCCCCCTAATAAAGGCCCAGAAGGAAAGGAGCAGAGCCAGGTGCAGAAGATAGGAAAGCGGGATAAGAGATGTTTGTGGGTTGTAAATGGGCAAGGCTACCGGCTTCGGCCGCCTAATCATGATCGGGACAATGGACACGAGAACCAGTTCAGGTGGGCTGGCCTCGGGCAGAGGAGGCAGCCTTTGTTGAGTCATGTAGCTACAGCGTGATCTGGTTTAAGGTGCACGTGTCATGAAAGAGGTGAATCTCCGGCTAAGGCTACGTGTCCTTAATCGAAATGTAGTGATCAGAGGTTATTGCATATGTGAGGGCAAGAAACACAAAATGGCGGCCATGATCTAAGATGGATGCCGAGGGTAGATCAGAAATATGTCAATAAAAGGAGTGCTCTTGCTCGTAACATGGCGAAAACACCAGGATAGGCTAAATGGATCATTTGCGGTTCGCTGATACTAATATTATGTATTTCCAACAATATTGAAAACACGGGTTCAAATCGTCACGGAACCTCAGACCCTCCCTTTGCCCTTACATAGGCAATTACTCAGTCTATATCAGAGTCTAGTTCTATGCTCATCAGGTCAGTGACATGCTGTTGTATCATCATCCTTTCTCGTGCCTTTTCTCCAATTGCAGGTGGTTTCCTAAAACAGGTTGCAGCACAAAGACTACACAAAGCGGGACCACACTGGATAATCAAGCAACATGAGAATAGGAATACTAAGATGACACCGATGACCATTAGAACCTTCCACCCCCACGCTGAGATCAGAGTCCAAAACCACTCCATGAAAGACCAGTTTCCCTCGTCTACATGTATAGAGTCGGAAATCTTGTGTAGCTTAGAGATCGCCTCATAGACTGTTGGAGCATTATTAGGAATAAAGACACAGCAGCTCGATTGGATCATTCTACATACCCCACCTCGGTCTGCAAGTATAACGTCTAGAACCATACGATTCTGCAATGTCATGAGTCTATCCGCCTGAAGCTCAGCTGTCAAATTACTAAGGGCACCAGCAGTTTCGGTAATAGTAGATTCAACTACCCGTGTTAGCTGACGTATGTTTCTACTATTGGCCATCGGCCCCCAGAACGGAAGGAAGCCTTTGAAGAAGTCTCCAGCTTCCTGACCAGCGGTATCTTCCTTGCTGAAGACACCTCTCGCTACTCTGGTTCTGTGGTAGTCAGATGAAGCAGTGTATGTTGGAGGCAACAATCGAGCAATATAGCATGAACCTGAAAAGTCGGCAGGTAACCATGTATATGCCCGGTCTCGACAAATGAAGTAGGTACCCCTAGCAGTAAGGAAGGCAGGGGAAGAGTTAGCCGGAAACACATAAGTTTCAACGCACTCGCTCCTCCCTAGCTGAGCTCTTGGATTTCTCCCGTTACCTTGCAAACAGACCTGACCTCGGTGTGGTACGACCCAGATTGGAGTTGAGCTTTTACGCTTGCTTTCTCCCAAACTAAGGCGATACTCTGAAGTATTCCAACTTAAATACACTCGCAGTTCGTCTCTAGGGTATGATGGAGTATTATTGACGTCCTTGATCATGTCAATAATTCCCTGGACTAAAGCTTTGTTGGCAGAGTTATATCTAGTGGAACGTGGTGGACGTGGAGGATAGGTCTCAAGGGCATAAGCAAAGATGGTTTGAAGGGCCTGAAATGATCCATTGTAGCTGAAAGGCAAAACCAGATAGGGAATACCTTTATCCATAGTGTGGGGTATCAAGCCACACACCCAGCAGTCTGTAGTGTTAACTACTAGTTGGTGTTGGTGCAAGAGCTGTACAAAAGTGTTGTTAATGAACTCTGAGCGTCGGGCTTGCTCATGTTCCGGAAACGAATTAAAAGAGTGTATAGAAGAAACAGTAGAAGTAGCAGGATCAAGGGGAGGTACTGTAGTAACTGGCACAAAAATCAAATTTATACTAAAGACGATTCCACCCACCAATGTTGCTAAAATGATCAAGAATGTAATGGCACATTGCATCAGAAAGCATTTGCTACGAAGAATTCTGTAAAGTCTGTTTCTGTGAACGTAAATCACATTTTCTCGTTGCAGCGCAGGAAGCTCCATCTTCTACAATCCGCTCGCGACCACTGATGATGTGTACGTAGATGAAAATGCCTCTATCAGCCCTGGGAGTTCCCAGAACCAACAGAAAGATCGACCTTGTGTCAGACCCCTGCAGATTCAACTAGGCACACAGCCACGACCCTACGGCTACCCAGACGGCAAGGCAATTTAAAAAAATAATAAAACAATAGCAAACTTCCTGGCTAAATGCAAAAGTTCAAAATTTCAAAAACATCACAGTATGCAGTTGCCTGCTTTATTTGTCCATGTTACGTTTTCTCAAGTTATATCTCTGCTTCGCAGGTACTGTCTGATCGGCAAATAGCGTTTCACTGGTAGTTGTTGCAGTGTTCAAGTTCGCAGATGGCAGAGTCTTTTCTGATGCAGGTGACAAACGTTCAGTGTTCAAAGGAGTCTTTTCTGAAGGAGAGTCAGAGCTTAGAGTGTCAGTTATTAATTCGGCATCGCTGAAAGGGATGAACTTCGGAGTGCTTTCAAATTCGGAGGAACCAATTCCCTTCTTCACCCAGTCGTCGTAAGGAAGCGGCAAAGGGACACGCTTAACATGGGACGCGTGCACCCAGTGCTTGCGTCCAGCCACACGAACTGCTGTCCTCGTTGAGAGTAGGACCTGGAAAGGACCGACGTAGCGTGGCTGAAGGTTCTTTGTCCTCGCAAAGTTCCTGATGACGACAAATTCTCCCGGTTTCAGCTGATGCCCTGGACTCTCCGGAGGTTTTGGCAAAGCATCGAAAACCTGTTGATGAATAAGACTCAATTTAGCAGTCAAGTCGTAAAGGTAGTCTATCAACATAGGGTATTCTATGGAACAAAACTGTTTAGGCCTCGGCACACCCCAAATATTTGCCGGACGGCCGAAGACTATCTCATACGGACTAAGCCCTACTCTAGAATGTACAGTTGCTCTCGTTGATAACAAAGCCAAAGGGAGTGCGTCTGGCCAGGCTAAACCTGTGGATGCCTGTATTTTAGCTATCTTCAGCTTGAGGGTACCATTGTAACCCTCCACTAAACCAGCTGACTGGGGATGGTTCGCACTGTTGAATTTCTGTTTCAAACCTAGGCCTGCACATACACTCTGCATAACTTTCCCTATAAACTCACTTCCGTTATCTGACCATACAATCCGTGGCATTCCATATCTAGGGAAAAATTCCTTGAGAAGAATTTTGGCAGTCGATAGGGCAGTGTTGTCCTTTAGTGGATATGCTTCTATCCACCTGGAAAAAGCACAAACCACCACTAGGACATAAGCCCTCAAACAACTAGGTAACGCTTTAGCTACCGGATCCAATGTTGATGAAAAATACGCACAAGGGCGTTGTTTATCACCAAATTTCTGTGTCAGGACACTCAACGCGCAACCTTCTCTCTCGTGAACGTAGAGCGTGAATGGTTTACTGTAATCGGGTGTACCCAATACAGGAGCTGAACACAATGCTTTTCGTAATTCCGAAAAACTCTCTTGACATTCATCAGACCATGGCACCGGACTCGGAACATTTTTCCCAGTCAAAGCTACCAATGGTTTCGCTAAAAGAGAAAAATTCGGAATCCACTGCCTACAGTAAGAGGTAATACCTAAAAAGGCACGTACTTCTCTCTGTGTGCGTGGAACACTCATTTGCGTAATTGCTTTTATTCTTTCTGGGGTCAACTTCCTTCCCTCCTTTGACAAGAGATGACCTAGGTAGGTCACTTCTTGGCAGCAGTATTGCATCTTGGAAGGAGACACCTTGTGATTCAAACTGGACAAATGATGCAATAAGGAAATTGTAGCTGCTTTGCAAGTTTCCTTGTCATCGGCAGCCACTAGAAGATCGTCTACATACTGTACTAGGGCAGAACCTGGAGGAAGGACAAAAGAATCTAACTGGCTTTTTAATGCTTGACTATAAATAGATGGACTTTCACAGTAGCCCTGTGGAGCGCGTTTAAATCTGAAACTTCGACCTCCTAGACAGAAGCCAAAAATATCTCTGCTTTCCTCGGCTATCGGAATGCTGAAAAAGGCATTCTTCAAGTCGATGACTGAGAACCAAGTGGCTGTAGCAGGAATCAATGTTAACAAGGCAGTAATGCCCGGAACCACAGCAAACTGCGGAACCACAATCTTATTAACTTCTCTAAGGTCAATGACAAACCTGTACACTGGAGGTTTTGTAGGATCAGTTCGTTTCAGAATCGGTAGTACAGGACTGTTACAAACATTTCCTCTAGTTTCTTCAACCACACCTTTCTTAATCAAATCTTGCACAATCAATAAAAGTGCACGTTCACCTTCACTGGATATTTTGTATTGAGGGATTCTTGGAAATTTTACATTTGCTTTCAAAGTTACTACATATGGTGGTATTTCTAAAAGGCCTACATCATTAGGACCAGTCGCCCAAAGAGAATCAGGGAGTGAACGCAGCTCTGGTGGGAGTGCATCCATTGACAAGTACATCGGAGAGGTGATTTTTTTACCCAATGTAAGCTGTACCCCTTCTGGAGAACAGTACAATGTCGCATATAGTCGTTTTAACAAGTCTAAACCAAGCAAATTTTCATTACAACCCGTCGTCAAAATCAAGGGTGCTTTCAATTGACACGGTCCAACAGAAATAGACAAAGGACCAGATATGGGGTTGTAAACAGGGGCGCCTGAAAAACCTACAGAAACATTTGTTGAGCCAGACAAAGGTGCGCCAGGGAGTTTCGCATGAATGATAGAACTTCTTGCGGCACCAGTATCCAACAGAAACGGTTCGACTACACCTGATGTTGCTACTGCGACATAAGGCCCACTCTGATCCACTGGAACTGATACTACTCCCTCTCTCTGTCCATGGCTGTCCTAGTACCCATTTTGCTGAAATCCCTCATCCACTTCACAATAGTCTTCAACAAGATATTGCTGAGATCTATTTTGCTGGGTTGACTGTTCATTTCTTTGATCAAAGTGATTGGAGGGACGATCATTCGTCTGCGGAGGCATAGCACCTCGCCCTCAACCTCTAGAATTCTGCACAAAACCACCACGACCTCTCTGAGCTGCTGCTGCATTATTTTGCGCTAAGATTGGACATTCATTCTTGTAGTGACCCTCTTTCTTACAGTACGCACACTGGTTCCACTGATATTGAGGCCTGGTTGAACTATAATCTGTCCTCTGATATGAATTCTGTTGCATATTAGTCTGATTCGTGCGAGGCGGATACGCCTGTTGCAAAAGAACTTTAGTCTTTAAATCTTTCGTTTTCTTTTCTGATTTCTCCTTTTCCTCTTTATCCCTATTTTCGTAGTACTGTGCAGTCGCAAGTATTTGCGCAGTTGTAGAAACAGCCCACGCACTTTCTGAATCCTTCAATTTATTGCATAATTCAGGTAACAAATTATGCACAAATTTATCGACAAACAGTCTTTGTCCTCCTTCTGTACTCATGTCCTGACCACTATGATCTACAAAAGTCTCTTCGAACCTCGTGAAGAAGTCGGAGACACTTTCGTCTTTCTTTTGCTTGCATGCGGATAATTTGTCCCAATTAACACGTAATGCGGGCATCAGAGTCTTCATTAAGTCGATTATCCTACCTGGAAGATTAGCAATTAGGGGCTCAGGTTTCGCACCACCCGTTTGCTGGCCATCCGCTGCAGTGATGGCTGCCCAATCACCACCTAAGGCTACTTGATGATCCTCTCTACGAATTTTAGCCCACACTGGTTGAGGAACTACATTTCCAAATAACATATCAATGTCTGCTAAGTTCATTATACACGCTTCAACCGTCTGTGTTAGTTCCTTGTAATATCCAGCAGGATTCTTACGCGGGTCTGGTAAGGCCTGTTTCACTGCTAGCACTTCAGCTCGCTTCCACGGAATGTGTATCCACACTCGTTGGAACTGTGCAGGAGCGGCCGCAATACCAGCAACAGCATCAGCTTGCACAGCATCGCGCCAAATCGGAGGAACCTCCCTCATTGGATATTGGCGACTCAGTTTCGTCTTACCTTCTTCTAAATCTCTCGGCGAACGAAGAGATGGATCACTCCTAAAACTTAAAACAAGTTCCATCGCTTCTTTTATATTTTCACCCACTATCATACCAGCAGCAAACTCTTTTTGAACTTTAATTAAATCTTCCAAGTCTGATTCAACATCATCTTCTTCTATTTCTTCACGTAACAACGAGCACAACTCATCAAAGACGTACCGTTGCGTTGGTTCCTTCCACTGCATAAATGTATCTAGTACATCTCTCGTACTATACCTTCTACTCTTCGAAATCCATCTGAGAGCCGTGGAATCTAAAATTCCCCATTCTTCAATGCTTGGATGCTGACTACGTCTCTGAACAGAGTCAGAAGTAGGAGTCTTAATTAAAGTTTTATAGAAAGGAGACAGCATATTAGACACAGAATCAGTGATTCTTCGACGTACAGAAAGTGGAGTCAACACACTCGCAGACGTAGAGAACACAGTGGAAGTAGGAACAGATAGCGAGGCAGTCGGAGTATCGAGAAAAATAGTTTGTGAAGTAGTAGG
Organism: Lissotriton vulgaris; assembly: GCF_964263255.1. Classification (NCBI taxonomy): domain Eukaryota; kingdom Metazoa; phylum Chordata; class Amphibia; order Caudata; family Salamandridae; genus Lissotriton; species Lissotriton vulgaris. The sequence continues at coordinate 102,155,065 of NC_141700.1, forward strand.
TGTAAGCGAGACAGATACAGGTATAGAAGTCGGCAACCCAGGAAGAGGAGGAGCCGTAGGAACATTCACATTAACCACAGGAGGTACAGGAACTTAATTCTGAGGAGCAGGAACACCAGGTTGTCCAGCAACCGGCAATTGAACATTCGGTACAGGTGGAGCCGTAGCACCTTGTGCATACGGTGGAGGTGACCGTAACAGATAAGACAACAGAGGATCGTTTTCGGGGTCCTCCAGTATCCTAGCTGTTTTCGATGGCAAGGCAGGATAGCACTTGTCGATCGCTAAATTATGCTCTCTAATGGCCACCTCTATAGCCTTCTCGCACTCATTATCTTGCAGCTGTTTAGTTGCTCGCTCTAGAGTTAACTCTTCTTTCTCTTTCTGTTCTTTCTTAAATTTCTTCATTTCTCTCTGTTTGGATTCTTTTCGCCAGTAACGGAAAGAATCAAACATTGCCGGCCGGGCTTTCTTCCTAAACAATTTCGCTTCTAAATTATCAAGAATCTCGGGTTCAAAACTACCATGCAGTGGCCAACTAAGGACACCGTCTTTCTTGGTGTAGCGGACCCATACCTCATTATAGGATATAGGACCCACACCATGTTTACAATATAAGTCATAAAGGGGAGTCCCAATCGAAGGAACCAGACAGGAATCCTCCAACCGTGAGTCACTGTTGCAACTGAAGCACGACAACATACAATTTTTCCGACTTACCATTTTCAGTCTGGAACACAAAACAAACAAAACACGAAACAAATATGTGCACCTGAACCAAGAACTTAGGCCTACCAAAACCAAACTAATGTATCGATACCCAAACTGAACCAAAATAGATTATCGTGACCAGAACCACTAGTGATAATCCTACGAAACCAAACCAAACTAAGAACCAATCAAGGATTATAACAACCCTCACAAAGTAACCAGCTAGCTATCACTAAATACTTAACTGAGGCACTGAAGACGTCACCAAGGAGAAACCCGTCACGTTTCGCTGTACTAAGGGCTGCACCTCGGGTCCAAGACAGGGCGACGGTCAAGGCAACGGCCCACTGCAGCCGTCCTGAACGGGAACCCTCGTGGAAGAGAACTTCGGGCCACTTTTGCGATATGCCAGGATCGATGAAGTGGGGCGCCTCCCTCGGAAATCTTCACACGAAGCTTCTCGAACTCTTCAGGCTTTCGGACCGGTACCGAATGACGTCGCCCCACGTTGGGCGCCAATTGGAGTTGTGGACTTTTTGGTTCCGTCCAGAGGTGTCAGGGAACAACACCCAAAGACCCCGGAGTTCCACCTGCCTTGGTGCGCAAATGAACAGAAACACGGGCTTCTCGATGGTGGCGTCAAAGACCAAAGGTTTATTACTGCAGGGACACAGAAGTCACAGAAACTACGCATGGGCAGTGTCTAGGAGCCTGTTCGATTTGTACAAAGAGGGTTGCTCCTTATATACTAAAAATTGTGCTCCAGGCAAATATTTCACATGTTAGTACATTCCTAAACCTTTGTGTCTTAAGCAATAAATATTTGACGTTACACAGGAACTGTCGATAATATCTGATGCCAAACATCACGAAGAGGGGTTCCCACTAGTCCATCACAATCCCTTGTCAATATTGCATTCAAGAGCCGGACCGCCTCATCGTAAATTTCGTTACCTCCCCCTAATAAAGGCCCAGAAGGAAAGGAGCAGAGCCAGGTGCAGAAGATAGGAAAGCGGGATAAGAGATGTTTGTGGGTTGTAAATGGGCAAGGCTACCGGCTTCGGCCGCCTAATCATGATCGGGACAATGGACACGAGAACCAGTTCAGGTGGGCTGGCCTCGGGCAGAGGAGGCAGCCTTTGTTGAGTCATGTAGCTACAGCGTGATCTGGTTTAAGGTGCACGTGTCATGAAAGAGGTGAATCTCCGGCTAAGGCTACGTGTCCTTAATCGAAATGTAGTGATCAGAGGTTATTGCATATGTGAGGGCAAGAAACACAAAATGGCGGCCATGATCTAAGATGGATGCCGAGGGTAGATCAGAAATATGTCAATAAAAGGAGTGCTCTTGCTCGTAACATGGCGAAAACACCAGGATAGGCTAAATGGATCATTTGCGGTTCGCTGATACTAATATTATGTATTTCCAACAATATTGAAAACACGGGTTCAAATCGTCACGGAACCTCAAGAGTTGTGAGAGGCGTAATTAGCGAAGAGGACACTGCCGGTCAAGAGGCAGGAGACTTTTTCAAGGGTTTCCTCCCGTTTTGGGGACCTATGGTTAATAGTAGGAACCTGAGACAGTTTACTCGAGTGGTGGAATCGACAGCTAACATTACTGCCAGTGCCCTTGGTAATATCACCACAGAACTTCAGGCGGATAGACTTATGACGTTACAAAACCGTATGGTTTTAGACGTGATCTTAGCAGATCGTGGTGGGGTATGTAAGGTGATCCATTCGAGCTGCTGTATTTTCATTCCTGATAATGCTCCGACCGTTTATCAAGCCATCTCGAAGTTGCATAAGATCTCCGAATCCATACACGTGGATGTAGGGGATTGGACGTTACTTGGGTGGTTTTGGGGCCTGATGTCGACTTGGGGTTGGAAGATTCTGATGATCATCGGAGTCGTTGTGGCGTTCCTGTTCACGTGTTGCCTTTGTGTGCAGTGCGGTCCTGCCTTATGTGGCCTCTGTGCTACAACGTGTATGAGACAGCCGCCTGTTACCAATGGAACTCGGTTGGACAGAGCTATGCTACAACAACATCTAGATGGTCTAATGAATATTGAGTATGATTCCGACTAGTGCTTGCCTACATGAGGGCAAAAGGAGCGTCTGAGGTTCCGTGACAATTGTAAGTGGTGTTTTCGACTCGCACGAATATGGTCGAGTCTGGTATCTATGAACCGCAAATGACGAGTTTAGTGGGTGTACGCAGTTTCGCTGCGCTAACCTAAACCGTTCGTTTGTTACGTGGGTATTTCTATCTGTACCCACGGGTTCCATCTTAGATACGGCATCCATTTTGTCTCTTGCCCTCAAGTAGCCAGCGAACGGACGCTGTCCGCTTCGCGACCCTGGGACTCCCAAGATATTTGCGGAAGACACATGTCCTTTGTAAGTGTCTTTATGATGAGGGGGATGATACTGTAAGGCAGATGGCCCCGCTCGAGGCTCATCTCGCCATGCCGGTTTATTGTCTTAGCCGTGCATCTCATTAGGCACGTCCCTTTGATGCCTGTATCTCGTGTTTCTCGATACCTCCCCTTTTTACACCCTTTCCGATCTCCCCACTGTCTCCGTCTTCCTCTACACCTGTCCTTGTTCCTATTTTGATCTGTTTTATTGCCGATCGGAATGCACTAATGTTGGGAAGATGGGTTTTTACAGTTGGGAACCGCCAAATGTTCCGCACTTATGTTCCGGGCCTTGTGTGTATCAAAGTGACCAAAGCGACCCCTCTGGGGGATAATTGTGGGAACCGGGTCATAAACTTTTGTGTTCAATGTAACTCTATGGGAAAATCATGTGTAAAAGGAGCGATCCGCAGGACCAATTTGAAGCAGTCACTCTGAACTACACTGGTTGTACTTCCGTGATTTCTGTGTTTCCCTGCAGCAAATAATCCTTGAATCTTTGACGCCGAAGGAAGTGTCCCGTGTCTCTGTGATTCGTACGCCGGAGCAGGTTACCCACGAAGGTTTCAGGTGTTGTGCCCTGGCACCGCTGGGTTCTAAATAACCTAGTCCTTCACTTAGATAGTTAGATATTATTTGACATAGGTTAAAATGTGGCGGGAGTAAAGGTCAACTGTTTAATAACAAGATAGGCTTTACAAAGTGGCAAGTTAAAATGTATGGGGGAGGGGATGTTTAAGAGAGGGGGTAAAGACATAGGATAATGGTTGTATCGTGAGGTTTAGTTTTGTAAGGCTAAGGCCTAGGGTAAATTTGTGATATGCACTTGTTTTCAATAATGCAGCCTTTTTCATGCACTAAAACAGCGAGCAAGTGGTCTGTGCTGCTCCCATTTATACCAATTTGAAGCCATTTCAAGGCACTTCTCCTGCAGATAACGCGCCCACTGCCTCATCATAGCTGGCCTTTCCCACATGACCAGTCAGCAGGAGCCTGAGATCACGTCCCGTTATTTTCAGATCTTTCTCTAGCTACCTCTTCTCTGTCCCTTGCTGGCCATCACGTCATCATGACGCGCCGCCTGCGCTAAGGGGCTCCGTGGGCAAGGCCAGATATAGAAAATGTCACCGGATCGGCCCCACGGAACGTGAGCACCGACGAGATGTGTGAAAGATCACGTCGTGCAAACCTGATCTGACTAGACAACTTGTATGTCACTGCCGCGGTCACTGTAAGTGAAAAAAAGGCCTTCATCTGCATGAAATGAAAATGAAATACCAGCATTTGTAAAGCGCACAGCTACCTCTGCAGAGGTGTCCCGGCACTGGGGCCATAAGGAAGATTAAGCAAGCTATTGCCCAGAGTCACAAGGTGCTGGGGATCGAACCGTGAGCCCCCGTGTTCCAGAGTCAGCCTCCCTGGCCGCTGCACCACACCTCATTTATCCATACATAAAATAAGGAACGGAGGGGGTGTATTCACAATACACGCAAACCTGCATTCTCTGCATCCAAATCTGTGTCTAGTTTCTAACAGACCAATTTGAATATGGCTGGGTCCAAACTGGAATGGCATGGTGAGCATAAAAACGATGGATTTAGGCCCAGATCTCTGTACTGGGGTGAATGTTTAACATTGTTCAGCATTCTGTCCATCAATTGTTCTTTTTGCATTATTTTCCAATTACACTCTACTTGTGGCATCACTACTTCAATATCAAATTACGTCACTACGGTACTTAAGTAATTTATTACAGTTGAATTGTGATGCCACCACAGTAGTCAACACTAAACCAGCATAAAGTGTGAAAGATATCTGGCTGAGCAGACTTCCACCCACCCCTGGAACAATTTAGGAGGAGCCTAGATCTTCAACCCATTTTCCTCAGAATTTGTTTTCCAGGAAATCCAAAGTCCTTAGCAGATAAATATGCATTTACATAGAATGATTATTTATGACACTGCTGGATTCCTTCATGGTAGAACAGGAATCTGCCTGTTAGCAGCTAACCCAAAACAAACATTTAGCCTTCATTAAGAATTACATTAGGATACTTAAAATGTGTGTTTTCAGGAATTACAAGCTGAATACTGGTGTGTTTAGCTTATTTTTTCTGTTAACCCTTTTCATTGAAGACTACATCAATCACATTTTTTTTTAATAATACAAATTGATTTTTGATGCATGAATACCAACTTGCACATGCACTCTGCTACAGATTATATAAAAAAAGGGAAAGACATCTGCCTGTCCCACATTAAACAACTGATGCATATTCATCAGCTTTGGTTGCCAAGGGTCTGTCAATCCAGCCCATAATAGGCCCACCATATCCCCCATATGTACGCGTGTTTCCTAGGATACTTACGCGCAGAGTATATGGTTTTCTCTTGTTTCACGCACCAGTACATTCCCGTCTTCCATTTCGCAAGGGGAGGGGATTCCAGCCAGTGGTTACTTTGTGAAAAAAATAAGTGCCGGGCTCTCGTTAAGAGGCAGCTTGCACCAGCCCATTTTTTCCTGTTAGCGTTGCCTAAAACGAACCAACTACTAACCATGAAATTGGGGAGCGGATGTGGCGTAATGGCCATAGATGCTGACTTCGAAGTTGAGGAACCCGGTTCGAGTTTCGGCATCGGCTCAACATCCCGTGTTTCTGGGCAAATCTCTTAGGGCCAGATGTAGGAAGGCTATTACCGGTCGGTAACGGCCGAAATTGTCCGTTACCGACTGGTAATAGGCTTTTCCTATGTAGGTGTCAAATTTACCGATCCGGTAAATACTGAATCGTATTTACCGATTCGGTATTTACCTAATCATCATTTACCGATTCGGTATTTACCGAATCGGTAAATGACATGTAGGAAGCACTTTGAAGAGTGCTTCTGTGCCTTAAGGATGCGTTATTTACCACCAACTATTAGTTGTTGGTAAATAAGGAATACCTCTTTAAATGCAAATGTGTGCATTTACACCAGTGCCATGTGGCAGGCACACATGCCCTTAGGGCATGTATGTATGCCACATGTGCACACCAGCACTATTCAGGGGTGCAACAGGGTGTCAAAGTGACACCCTGCCACCCTTAACTCTTTCCCTATTTTACCGAATCGGTATTTACCGATTCCATAATTGACATTCATTCCTATGGGCCTCCAGGCCCATAGGAATGAATAGCAATTACCGAGTCGGTAAATACTGATTCGGTAAATACCGACTCTTAACGATTCGGTATTTTTTACCGATTTTTTACCCACATAGCATTTACCGATTCGAAAATACTGAATCGGTAAAATTCTGTATTTTCGAATCTGTAAATTTAAATTACCTACATCTAGCCCTTAGTCTCCCCGTGCCTAACATAAACGAATGTGTCCTAAACTTGTGTTCATGAAAAGCGCCGGTGTTGATGATTAATTGCCGGTGATGAGCACCGGAAACAACCGCCTCAAATTAAGCACTGGTTCCAGCTGATTTCCAGTGCTTGATGAAATCTCTTTTTGCAATCAATTTCCCAAGTCTCACTGGAGCCCGATCTCACCATGGGCCCTCGAGATTGTCGAGGATGCCCAACAGAACATTCCTCAGCAAGGCCGTAATTGGATCTCCCCGTACTTTTGACAGTCTGGCGAATATCCGGGTCCAGTGCTGTGTAATGATCAGACATCCCCGGAATATGTGGATAAAGTCAGCTGCGGCCCCTACATGGTAGGAGCAGTGGTGCCGGGTGGGGGGGATTTTGTCACACGATGGAGGGGGGGAATTCATTATTTATTTAATTTTCCCTCGTGATCATCTGTGGAATACCCCCAACCGGGCCCTACCACCCCACCGCTCTTACCTGCACGAGCCGCCGCTGGTAAAATTCCCCTCCCCCTTCCGGTCATCTATAGCAGATAGGTGCAGAAAGTCTGTGGGCATTCCACAGCTGTTGGGGCATGGGGTAGGGGTAATGTGGGTAGTACCAGTCACGACACCTGGTCCAACCATCGGACCGTCCAGAGGGGAGTCTCAAGTGTCAACAGTCCATTACAGCACCACTCTCCATTGCCCAAAACACCGTCTTGGTTATCTCTGGAAACGTCCTGGGGATCGGTGCCCCATATAGGATGATGATACTGCTGTCTAGGCCTATTAATGTCAACTCCGCCTGAACGCAGTATCTTCCCATCCTCCTTGCAGCAAGTCACTCACCACTAAGTTCTGTGTCACCCAGTAATAGAGGTGTATGTTGGCCATGGCAAGCCCACCATCATACACTGACAAACGCAATTCTGGGGGGATTGTCTTGCCAAAGGAACTCATGTGTTTTAGCCGTCAGGGTGTGTAACCAGCTCTGCGGAATAAGCAGTGGGAGGTTCTGGAGTAATCATAGCATGCGCAGAAGAATCATCATTTTAAATAATTTAACCCTGCCCAAGAGGTAAAGGGACAGGTTGGTCCATCAGTCTATACCTCCAGTGTTTCTATGGTCAAAGAGGAGAGGGGCGAGTTGGCACCCTTGCCTGGTTCCCCTTCAAATACGGAATATGGAGGATAATGCACCATTTAGCCATACTTGGGTCTGTGGCGTTGTGTAAAGTACACAAACATATGATGTAAAACGGGGTCCAAATCCCATTTTAAACAACACCTCCTCCAGAAACACCCAATCCAGTGAGTCGAAGTCCTTTTCTTTTTAGTTGTTGTACAAGCTTTATTCGAGATAATTTCTCATAAAAGCACAGCATAAAATTGAACATTACAGAATAAAAAAAACATATCATTTAACAGGTACAAATTCATATAAACATTCTGTGCAAGCTCATACAATATCACGTAGAAAAATTTACATATAACAAATTAGTTTTGGATTTTATAGACAATTAAAAAACCTGATTAACTGGACACCCCCAAAGATCGCCGCCTAATTGCCCAGGCCCACCCCAAGTATTTGGCTACCCCAATAACTATCGACTCCTGAGTTGATGTACACAAAATTCTTAGTGCCACTGCGCTATCACGTGTCCCAAGGTTTTTACATACAGGTGTAAGCCATACTCTCCTGGGTGATGAGTAGGCTTTACAGGCAAATAGAAAGTGGCCTACGCTCTCCACAGCTGTTTCACATACTGGGCATGACATATTAGTAGACCTCTGCCAACCTGCCGTTAGTTTTTTTAGGGGAATAGAACCAGATCTTAGCTGGAAGACTAGCTTCCTATCCATTGGGACCGTAATAGTGTCCCAGTAATTTTCTAAGATAGGACAGATTTTTGTCTCCAGGAAGCGACCCGCCATAGAGTCAGACCTAACACCTCTCAGCAGATTGCTGCCCACCCATTCCCAATATTGTAATTTGAGGGCTTCCTTACTTGGGAAGACTTCTTCCGCTGGGTTGGTCCAAAGATTGGAAAACCCAAGGTTAATTAACATGGCCCTTAAATTTTTAAGCCATTTTATCTTGTGGAAGTTGTCTTCCTTGATTATCGAAAGGAAACCATCAGCATATTGCCTAATCTCAGGAGTTGTCCAAAGACGTCTCCAATAGAGAACAGGGCGCAGTCGCGCTCTATCGCTAATTGGACGTCTACCCAACTCCAGGAACAATGGTATTAGGGGGGTGCTCTGTGGGAGGCCTGTGATCCCTCTGAGAAACTTGTTCTCAGATGTCTGTGGAGCCGAAAGATTATCCCAGGCCCATAACTCCGCACCGTATAAGGTGGCGCCTAGGACCTTTGCGTCATACACTATAAGGGCGGGTTTGATCGGTTTCGTCTTAGATTTTCGATGTTCTCCACGCAATGCACCTGAAAGCTGTTGGTGTTTTAGGGCCGCTTTTTCCAGATGATGAGACCAGCCAGGGCCCTCTGCTATCTGTACCCCTAAATATGTAAACTCCTTTACAATCTCTAGCTTGCTATTATTCAGGGTCACCTTGGGATAAATTTTACGGCGTGGGGAGAAGGCCATTAGTTTCGTCTTCCCCACATTTACTTCTAGGCCGTGCTCTTTGCAAAAAATATCAAAAATATTTAACGCGCGTTGTAGCCCAGCAGGGGTTTTTGACAAGATCAGGGTGTCGTCAGCGAACATCAGGATCGGGACCCTGACGTCCGCTAACGATGGAGCGTCTACGCTTGCTTTCAACATTCGCTCGACAATCCCCTTAATAAATAATGAGAAGAGTAAGGGTGCCATGGCACAGCCTTGTCGGACCCCCCTTTCCACCGGGAAGTCCAAAGTTGACTCGCCATTCCCACCCCACTGGACTCTTGCGAAATTAGATTCATGCAGACGCATGATTAGGGTGAGCAATTCAGCAGGAATCCCCAGCTTTTGCAAGACCAGCCATAACTTAAACCTGGGGACCAAATCAAATGCCGCCCGTAGGTCGACAAATGCGACATACAGGCAGCACCTTCCAAGTAAAACCGTCTTCCACCGCAGTATGGTAAAGCGGAAAACCTGGTCAATAGTACTGGTTGCTCGCCTGAATCCGGCCTGATATGGGGAAAGAGCGTTGTTGTTATCCACCCAGTCCATAAGCTGATTTGCAACCATTCTCCCCATTACTTTTTGCACGGTTGCTATCAAGCTTATGGGCCTGTAGTTGGCAGGAAGTGAACGATCTCCCTTCTTGTGAATGGGAATAATGATTGTTCCTTTCCATAACTCGGGAACCACCCCCCCCTTGGCTAGAGCATTTCCTAACAGGAAAATAAACCTCACCCATCTCTTCATGTCATGCTTGAAAATATCCGGGGGTATCCCGTCTAACCCTGGTGCTCTCCCGCATTTCACAGAATTAATAGCATTTTCTACTTCTTTAGGGGAGAACAAATTATCAATAGCATAAACTGGCATTATGCCCTCCCCTACCCCGGGGTGCATAACTTCGGCATATTGTGGTCTGAAGTACTCAACCCAGGCTTCTTCAGCTACATTGTTATCAGGCTTTGTGGGGCTACCTCCTCAACCCACTTAATAATTTTCCAAAAGATCCTAGAATCCTTGTTACTAGAAGCCTCTTTTAGCTCGGCCCAGTGATCTTCATCCCATTTCCTCTTGGCCTGGGAAATGGCCAGTTTATACAACTTCCTTGTTACTCTAATTGCAGCACTGCCCCTGTTTCTAATAGCTTGTCCCAATTCCAATCGTGCGGATCTGCATTGGCGATTAAACCACCTGCCAACATCCTGGGTTTTCCTCCCTTTATTGATCTTAGTCAGAAAACATGGTTTAAGGAGGGAAAATAACTTATTATGGATATCTGTGATGTCCCTAGCCCCGGGAGCTGTGGAATCTACCGCCTCCATGGCGGAAATTGCGCTATCCACCTCATGGTTGATGTAGGTCATTGTTTCCTCATTAGCCAGTACCCTTGGCCATTTTAACCTACGTTCATCATTGCTCCTGACTGGGATCTAGTCGTTCCTTAGATGCAAATTTCCCAACCGACATTCCACCAACTATGGGTCACACAAAGGGGGTTATGATCACTTTCTATTCTAGGCTTAATGGCCATATCAATAACCCCCTGCCACCGCTGGAGACTACATATTATATAATCAATTCTACTCCTGCTGTTGCCGTTGTCAAAAGTGCAACTGCCCTCCTTGTCCCCTGGGGTTCTTCCATTCAGGGCTCTTAGACCGTATTCCATACAAATAGCATTTAATAGTAGGATGTCTTTTGTCCACCGTGGGACGGGGTTTAAACTTAAAGGTGGTACTCCCCAAAGATTGTCCTCATCCTTCCCTAAGGGATCATTTGTACAGTCAAGAGGTTCAAAAGTCCTGTTAAGATCCCCGGCTACTATTACCCTACTATCTTGGGACTTGGTTTCTAAGGAGGCAGACAGCACCTCTAGAGTGGAAGAGTTGATTGTGTTACTGCCTCTTGCATAGACGTTGTACAAATCCATTAACAACCCCTTTTCTGTTGAGATTCTTAACAGTTGTAAATCACTAGTTCCCAAGTCCAACATTTTAATAGTGATGTCCAGGTCCTGTTTTATCCATACAGTAAGGCCTCCCTTAGGCCGACCCCTTCCACCTTTGGATGCTGGTATAGAGAAGTTTAAATAACCACAAAGAAAGACGGGGTCACAAGCCCAGGTTTCTTGGAAACAACAAACATCAAACCCATTAATAAATTCCACCCAAGATTGGGAGTCTATCTTACTACCCAACCCTGCAACATTCCAGGATAGAAGCGTACCAAAGCTAGGCTCAATCCCACCGGAATTGCTATTGTTGAAACACACTTGGGAAATCATTGGCCTTTCAATGTTATTAGCGACCTTCACAGAATCATCAATAATATCAACAACCATGTTTACTGTTGGTGTGGGTAGTTTCACAGCACTGGCATTTATATTTTCTATCCCACCTCCTCCCTCTACAACAAGACTCCCCTTCCCTGTGAACCCCACATTTGAGGTTGTACCAGCAATAACATCATGATCTTCACAGGTCCCCTTAGAGTCATTGGTGCTCCCTCCACTACTACTACACAACTCTTTGATAGTTTGTCAACATCCCCATCCCTGATCCTGCCATCCGACATGAGGGTTATAATTCATACATGTAGTATAGTTTTGAGCAAGTAGAGGTGGAGCTGGTGTGGGGATTATTGGCCATGGTACGGTGGGGGGATTTATGGGTTCATTTAGCAGGCTAGTCAATACACTTGTTGGGCGGGGGTAAAAAAAGGTAAGATCTACAATTCCAAAACCTCCCTTGTTTGTACCCCATCCTTGTCTAGTTATCCATCCAGCCACCCTTGCGTCTTGGAAGTTAACCACAATACAATCCCCACCCAGACTTTTGATTGTATACCCTATCCAATCTATTCTCCTTACCCCTATGATTAATCCATCGATGTCTCCTGGGAGAGGTCGGTTCTCCCGTAACCAGTGCATGATCTTGTTTTTAAGCATCTGGAAGGTTTCTCTCTGTCCTATAGGTAGCGGTGGAACATTTATAAGAACTGCTACGGAGGGGAAAGAATCAGGGGTAAGATTCACTAGGGGTTTTCTGTGTGGTGGCTTTGTCAAGGGTGGTGGGGTCGATTTGGAAACTATAGGAACAGGGCGCAGTGCAGGTTTGTTTGACACCAACTGATTATTAATTGGTTGGGTTGGTACTAAAACTTTACCCGCTGGAGGACATGCGTTAGCCCCTATACCAACAACAGGATTATTTGGTACTAACTGTTTATTGGGTGCTTTTGTAGGTACTGGAACTTTACCCGCTGAAGGACATACATTAGCCCCTAAACCCACAACAGGGGATGGAATTTGTATTGATGTTGATTGAAGCACCACAGACTGAGCTAGGTTTGTAGTGTTAGGAGGATTTAGAGCAGGGCCTGGATGTACCAATTCAGTAGGTTTGGGAATTGTATTTACAGTGGCATTACTTGTCTTAGATGGTAATGGGGGGTTAGTTTGTGGCCTTCTTCCCTTGTCTTCGGTAGCGTAGTTAGTATTGCCCTGGTGCTTAGTACTTACATCCACCCTGGCATTAGTTTTAATCAATGATTTTGTGGAATAGAAATTATCTAACGTTGCCTGCTCGAAATGGTTTAATCGATCAGAGAGCTGGGCAATTCGATCCTCTATCGGGGTAAGAATTAATCTAAGCAACTTTTCTAGTTCAGGGATCATGTTTGCGAGTGAGGACAACTTGTCATCAGTTGGGGGGGCTGTCTCAGGAGGGATATTCTGTCCAGAGACTGGGCTATCCAATGGAGCAGCATTCCCATTCTGTACACTTTCTGTGCTATAATTTGCTTCAGTGGCAACCTCTCTAGTACACATAGTTTTATGCAACTTCCTATGCTTTTGAGGGGGTTTCGCCACAAATTTGCATTTTCTCGGTATGGTAGTTCTTTTCCTTATAGATCCGTGCTTGGGTTGGACCAAGGCAGCCTGGGCACCTGAGTCAAGAAGCAACGTAGGATTAATATCGCTCCCCCTGGACAAGATCAGTTCAGTAGCATTGTCCTTATTGGCAACATTTATGGACACATCAAGTTGCTCATTTACGACTGGGAGATTTACTGAGGATAGTGGTGTTACCAAGGTGGGATATGTTTGAATAGGGTGCTTGTCCGTACAGTTTTTGAGTAGTTCAATCGATAGTCTGCGCTCAGCACGCTTCTCTGCCAGTGATATCTCTTTGTCTATGGATAGAGATGAACGATTGAAAAATAATTTATCCAGTGGACCAATTGCTAATGGTCCAGTCTCAACCGGTGGAGTTATCGAAATGACACTACTTGCGGAGGCAGACATTGCACTGCTATACGCCAACAAAGTACAATAGTTAGATATCACTTACTATAGAGTGCACCGGTAAACAAATTTCAGGGGAATGGCCCCGCCCGGCCTCCTTCGGCCCCAGGCGGCCACAGACGGTCCCGCCCTTGTCCCGGGCTTCTCCCGGCGCCCTCCCGGTGCTCTCCCGGTGCCATGGAGCACTGCATGGACCGAAACCGGGCCAAGCGTCAGATGAATCCTCCAGATACAGTGGTGGGTGCTGCGAGAAGCAATGCAGCTGTGTTGGTCTGAGTAGACCAGGTGGTCTTATACGCCGAAGAGGTGCTTCACAATGACTTTGGCGAACTGTTTTACCTCTGTGATGAGGAGGAATCTCAGACGATAGGAGACACATTGGTCTAGAGACTTGCTCGGCTTCGGTAGCACCACTATAGGCACCAGGTCTATCTCTGAGGGATAATGAACCGTGGCGATGGACTCTGGGTACATTTCCATGATAGGTGTTAAGATAGACAGACGGAGTATAAAGTAGTATTCAGCCACAAACCCATCTGGTGTCAGGGTCCTACAGGTTTAAGATCAGAGAGCGCGTCCCTATTCCCTCCAGTGTTAGGGGTTGGTCTAGCTTGTCCTGCTCCGGGACAGTCATGCTGGGCATCGACAGGTCCACGATTAATGGAGATTGATCATCTCTCGTCAGTCACCCACCCTCAGCTTATAGAGACCCTTAATATTCCCTAAATGTGGAGGCTATCTCTGGGGCAGTCATTGTCACTGCTTCAAACCCAGAAATTATGTGTGAAACTACCCTGGATTCCATGTCTTTGGTGGCCCAAAAGTAAAACAGATTGCTCGCTTAATCACCTGATTCATATAGCTGTCTATCAGAGGCTTCCCGACACCGACAGGCCTTATCTATGCACAACTGGCGCAAGGAGGCCCTATCCACCGACAGGCGGCGGCTCACTTGCTCTGTTTTGGAGACTCTAGTTACCCAGGGGCCGATTATGATGACAGTGGGACCGCCACCGACAGCCTGTTGGTGGCGGTCCCACCACCATCTGAACCATGTTTTCCGCCCGCCATATTACCATGGCGGGCGGATAGGTGGCGGTCGGAAAGACCGACCATCACGCATCCGACAGGCTCCCTGAGACCACCAGTGCATCGGAGGGGAATCATATCCTTACAATGGTGGTGGTGCCTACCAGGCACTGCCATAGGGATTACGATATCCCTTTCCGTCCCCTTTTCCTGGGGGTTAACCTGCCATGAAAAGGCAGGCAGAAAGGGACTTTGGAGGCCCATAGCGAGCTCTCCTTGCCCCCTGGCCCTGAGCTGTGGGTCTTGGAGTACCCTATGGTGCCCCCTTACATATCCCTGCACCATGTGGCAGGCACTGCATGGTGCCTGCCACGTAGTGCAGGGATATGTCAGGTGTCACCTTTTTGCATTGTGGCATGTGCTGCAGCCAGCAGAACCCGCTGCAATGCAAATGGTAGACATTGTGACTGCCGTGGTGGCGGTCACATCGTAATGCCTCTGTCTGGACCGCCAACTGCCTGTCGGGCGGTCCTGTTTCCGATAGGGTCCGCCTGCCATCCTAGTCAGTCCATAAGTTCCAATTCAAGAATAGTGATCTCAGGGTCTGTGATGTGAGCATATTTTTCTCAGGATTTGCTTCTGCTATACGACCGGGCATTGCTTCTCATTTTGGCTTTTGCTGGCCTGCCACAGCACCCTGGGTGATTTCACCACCCCCTGAATAATCTCCAAGAATGCCTGTCACTGACCAAGCACAAATGTGGGAGCTTGAGCATCAATTTGTAACCACGCCTTAAGGTGCCACATTGGACTCTGTCCTGTCCTCCAGTCCCTGTATTGAACCGTGGTCTGAAATGCCAGGGCCGGAAGCAACAAGAGATCTATGTGAGAAAGCGACCAATCAGCTGCTGATGAATGCGTGTAACCCCAGACCCCGGGATTCCAAGCCTTCCAGGCATCCAGGCATCTCACAAGCCCAGGCTCCTCACCCAATTGGCCAATCCTTTACCAGTATTCTGTGTGGTCCTTGGGGGTGAAAAGAGTTACCTTAGTCCAGAATGTTGATGAAGTCCCCAACCCCCCAATGTTTGTCCTGCTGTGGGGTAGGTGTGCAATAAGGTCCCTGAGGGACATTAGTGTAGCAGTGGCTAGTAAGCAGAGGGTGATCTAAACACTCAGCAGGTTATGTTTGGTGCCCTTTAAGGAGCCCTTGAGGAGCACATATCTCCCTAGGGTGTGACAGGCTATCCATGAAACCTCCAAAGCAAAGTCCCTACATCCCTGGAGTGCCCTGCATGGTACACCCTGTCTTGGCCACATTTGGCCTGGAATGCACAACTGGTGCCTAGGAGGTGAGTCTCTTGTAACATCAAAATAGCTGGAACATGGAGGTGTGCAAATTGCTCGACTTTTCCTCCCTTGATTCAGTCGGGGAGGCCATTACCATTCCATGTCATCACTGTGTAGATAAGCATGATATTGGGGTCAGTAAGTAGTGATGTGGGGCGCCGGCGTGATGGTTGGGTCCCGTTGTTGCAGCCCCGTTCAGGCGAAGCAGTGCCACTGTGGGAGTGCAGAACTCCAAAAATAATCGCTTTGTGTATTGTGCAGGATTAGACCTAAAACAAACAAAATATTGTCACAAATCCTGTCGCCACATCTCTCCCACTCCCTCTACTTGACCCTCCTGAAGAAGCATCTGTAGCCCTGAATCAACAGACCCACACATAAAGTAGACGGTAATTATAACCCTCTCGACTCCTCCCGGCTGGGGAACATCCTTTACCACGAATCTTTTACAACGCGGTACCGTTACCACGCAGGTTTTACAACGAAAGTGTTTACAACGACTTGCGCTGGAGGGCGCTGTAGGATAGGGAATAGTTTAATTTACTATCCAACACCTTCCCTACTATTCACGGGGACTGGAGTTGGAATAGTAAATTAAACTATTCCACTATCCAGCGCCCCCCAACGTAAGTCGTTGTAACGACTTGCGTTGTAAAACCTGCGTTGTAACGGTACGCGTGGTAATACCACGCGTTGTAACGACATACATCCCTCCTGGCTCCACCCGGGAGGAGCTACCTGTGGAATACTTTGGTGCTGGCGGTTTATACTCGCTAAGACAAACTGAGGTAATCCTCTGTCGAGCACGCTCCGTGATGTGGATTCATTATTCATCATCTCCAATTGTTAAGAGTTCCCCCCCGAAACCTCTGTACTTATTTATCATTTGGTCTCTCGTCCTCTTTGTCGGAGACTGATGAGGCTATATTCCCTTGGTGCTCCTGTTGCCTTGTTATGGAAATTTTCTGGCATCCTGGACCAGGATCTTGCTTCTTGAGTCCCACAGGTCCGCTAAAGAGGGATCCGGCCATTGTGGAGCTTGGTTCAGCGTGAGCGGTCATTGCTCTGTTAGCCAGTCCCATGCCGCCTCTGGAGTCTCAAAGAAATGTGATTTAGCTGCGTGGATCACCCATAGGAGCATGGATTGCAGGACCATGGCTCAGAGTTTTTGCTTAAGGTGGTCGTCTGATTTCTGCTGTTGTTGCTCTTGACAGGTATAGTCTGGGAAGATCCTGATGCATCCGGATTGTAACGAAAGTGACCGATTGCCTGTGGCCCCCGCAAAATTGCCTCTCTTTACCGTTAATTCAGGATTTTCGCGATCATGGGACATAATCACAACATTGACATATAGTTTACATCTGATTGAATTGGATCCATATTGTACACATTGTTATCACTGAATATATATTGACAATTATGCCACAAGGTTTTTTGTGTATCAATGAATTTTGAACAATACCATCCAATAAGTGATAGCCTTCTTTTAGATTTGAGACATTATAAACACCAACTCTCCCACTGCTCATATTTCCGACACTCAGGGTGCATTACTGAATCAAATTAAAGAGAGTGCATAATGGATTAATAGGCCTGGCTTAAGTCTTGGTTGTATGTGAATATCGCGGGACAGTGTGAAATCTAACGGTATATGACGGGGTACAAAAATAGGGTATTCTGATCAAGCCTTTGGGCTCTGTGATAGTAGTGGAGAAGTGTGGCTCAATGGTTAGAGCGGCAGACCCTGATGCAGAGGTCTGTCCCGGACCAGGGTTCAATTCCTGCCTCGGTGGGTCTTGGGCTCAATTTCCCTGGACCTGATAATTTTCGCCTCGGTGCCTATTCTAATAATGGGTGCAACTCTGGTCAATAGCTTGCTTAATCTCCACAACGGCCCCAACAGTGCTAGGATGCCTGGCTTCACCTTGGGGGTTCCCAGGAGTGGACACTTCACAGGGAAAGGCCAGGAAGGGTTCCACAGCGGTATGTGCACAACACCTTGAGACCCCTTTGGGGGTGATTTGTGCGCTAAAAAAAGAAAAAAAGCAATACTACTTACTTTACTTACTCTGTCTACCACACAGTGTGCTTTCTCCAATAAATTAGATTTTAGATTGTTTCAGGCTGCATTCCTCTTTTATCCTACTCCGTCCCACTCTCAGGGTATCTGTTGTCAGTATTTGTAGAGCACGCTAATCACCCCAGGGGTATCTTTTCATGTGTGGTTCTGGGGATTCCAACAGGGAGGCTCTCAGTTTTTTTAACAGCATCAAGCTCTTGAGCCAGAAGTGATTCCAGAGTCATGAAACTCAAGTCAGAAGTGATTTGAGAGTCCACCAAAAATTGCAGTTGATTTCAGCACCCAAATTGGCTCTCAAATCTTTTGCGAATTTTGAGGCATGCATTGATTTTGGTGTTGTATCCTTGGGTGGGATCAGTGGCGTAGCAAAGGAGGGCGGTCCACCCCGGGCGGCACGACTTTCTGGTGCAGTGGCCTCCTCCCCCTCTCTTGCCTGCGACCGTTGCGGCACATGCAGGGATCGCCAGCAACACCCCCCACATGCAGCTGTGGCGAGGATCGCCACCCCTGACCCCCCCCCCGTTCTTACCTGTGGCCGTTGTGGGTGGCAAACGGATGTATGACGTTACTACGCGGTCTTTCACCGCACTACCATTACAACGCTGGTTTTACAAAGCAAGTCGTTACCACGACTTGCGCTGTAGGGTGTTGGACTTAGGAATAGTATAATTTTTCTATTCCAGCTCCAGCCTACGTACAGTAGGGCAGGTGTTGGAATAGTAAATCTACTATTCCTTGGCCTAGAGCGCCCTCCAGCGCAAGTTGTGGTAACGACTTGCGTTGTGAAACCAGCGTTGTAATGGTAGTGCGGTGTAAAGACCGCGTCGTAAAGGATGTTCCCCTCTGGGTACGCCTGAGCACTCCCATGTGACAGGCAACTCTGAGGACCGCCCCCATGTCTGTTTCATTTTACACAGTGCAAAACTCTCAGGTCTGAACTCACTTGAGAGTAGCAAGATAACAGAAAAAACTATTTCAGAACCCTTCTCCAGCCAATCAAAGTTCTAAAAAAAAATAAGATTCAAGAGC
Organism: Lissotriton vulgaris; assembly: GCF_964263255.1. Taxonomy (NCBI): domain Eukaryota; kingdom Metazoa; phylum Chordata; class Amphibia; order Caudata; family Salamandridae; genus Lissotriton; species Lissotriton vulgaris. Next base: position 102,173,971 of record NC_141700.1, read on the forward strand.
CATGGCTCGCGATTTTAAATGTTAACCCATTAAAGCCTGCTCGGCAGCGTTTTAAATCTTTTTAAATACTGCTGAACAGATCTACACCAAAGAACTGAAAGCACACTTTCTGTGTAAATTATACTTTCATGCCACGATTGGTGTAAATCTGGTGCAAACAAAATTTCCTAAGGGAGCTAACACGTCTTTGCTCACACCCCTAACATTTTTCCTGGTGCATGGATCTTAATGGAGCTTTGCATGCTGAAGCTTGGCTAAGTACACTGCCAAATGTCCTGCAAATCCCTCCACCAGGTAAAAATGTATTGGCAAATCAAAATATGATTTTTGAAAGACGAGTGTAAAATAAAGAGAATAAATATAATACAATAAGAATAAAACGAATAAAACAAATATGGATTAATTCACTAGGAAAGCATACAATAAAAACATCATTATAAAGCGAGCCCTACGTCTAGCCTAAATGGGAGATTGTTTGAATTTGATGTCTCAAATAGGCTTCAACCCAGTAAATGATGTCTTTTCCCTGTGTACATATGTTCCCATAAAGTCTGTATAACTAACAAATGAAATGGATAAGGAATGAGCCTTTACTGCAAACGCACAGGTGGTGAAGGGGTATTGACCCGCCTCCAAGGGATAGCTCATTATGGGCATGATAAGTGTGGTTGGCATGCAGGTTGACGTACGAAGGGAGTGGTTCTTAACCATCTGATTTCTGTGGACCCCTATTTAATCGTTACTGGAACCGGGGGATGCCCACTGAATTATTACTGGATTCTAAGGACCCCCCACTGAATTATTACTAAAAGCCAAGGACCCCCACTGAATCATTACTGAATTCTGGGGACCCCCCACTGAGTCATTACAGGAAGCCGAGGACCCCCACTGAATCATCTTTGGATTCTGGGGGACCCCCGCTGAATCATTACTGGAAGCCAGGTATCTCAGCCTAAACATTTTTGATTTGAACAACAAAACAACACAACAAGAATACAGAACCAAGCATTCGAACAAATTCAAAAAATATGAAATATTTTATTTAATTCACAGTTCTTTTTAAAAGATCCAAATTTTAATAGAAAGGTTGGAGCTTTTCTAAACTCAGTTGAGGCCACTCATCATCCATACTGTATTCTGTTTGATGCACCTGCACTACTCCCAGGAATCAATCTGAGGATGCCAACTTAATTTTTAGCCAGTGGCGGCTGGCAGGGAATGGGGGTGGTAAGGCAGTGGGGGGGGATAGGTTTGGAAAAAAAAACGCTTACCTTTTAAACACCACCGTCTCCCAGTCGCGTTGCTGCTCATCTTGGCAGGTCCGAACCAGCACGCACCCGGCTCCTCATAGCTAATCACAGCACTGCAATGCAGCTTTGTGATTGCTCTGACCGCAGTGAATCGACTCTCAGACAGGGACAGGGAGCCTGTGAATGTTCCTCACCAGGCTGTGCATTACAACCTGGCGGGGAAGATGCATAGTGCTCATGACTGTCTGGCCAGCCCGAGATGGCCGGCCAAGCAGACATGCACACTTGGAGTGTGCAAACCACTCCGCCCCCGTGACCCCAGCCCCTGCCAGCCCCTAAGCAAAGGAAAGAAAATGATAATAACGAGGTTAGTATCATTTCATTTTTATTTTATCCGCTCTGCGAGCAGTGCGACGACGCTCCTCCACCTTAGCGGTCAAGACACCCGTTTTCAGTCTCCGATTTCAAATAACTTCATATTTACAGAGTATTTAAAATGTTTCAATTATACATTTTGCGTCTTTATGTATATACACTTTATTAATCTGTTAATATTATCTCATTTTCTAAGCAGTTGTTGTCCACCTGACCTTCAAAGGTCCCCGGACTACAGGGTAAGAACCACTGTACTAAGAAGTCAGAGGAAACAGGCCCTATATCCACTGACATGCGCATTCTCTACTGACCTTCCCTCTTGGGTTTTAGAGATTCGTTTGCAGTTGTGCTTCATACTGCAATGATGTACAGAAGTGATTTCACTGGACAGGCAAAACGCCACTCTGTGCATTTTGGACCATGAGTGAGAGCTGACTCTGATGAATACTCACTTTGATGCTCTGCCCCAGTTAGAGAAAAAAAAAGTGCCACTGCGGGCACCTCCTTGCCTGGTGATGTGGGGATGTACAGAGAGAAGTGGACAAAGGTACAAGTGGCACATTTTGTGGTGAGTGCAGCAACATCAGAGTCAGTAATTTCCAGTGGTTAATTTGAGCCAGTGGTTTCCGGTGCTCGGCACCAATACTTAATTGTCAGCACAGGCCCTTGGGACAGCCTGCCACAAGCTAATTTAGAGATGACCACAACATCAGTTAATTATTAATGCTATATTCATTTAAAATGGCTATTACCTGCTGCCGAAGCCTGAAATAGTCTGAATTGTCACACTTGTAGGAGTGTGATGGATAATAGTTGTGTTGTTTGTATCATTCGCAGTATAGCAGGAGCAATGTGTAGTGCAAGCTGCAGTGGCGTCCCGACGAGAGCCCTAAACACACTTTTTTACAAATTAATCACTGGTAATTTCATTACTGGATGTGTTGCTATTATTGGCATGAAAGTGCTCACCGCATTTAAGCCAGCTCATGCTTAGGGTATGTAAGCGTACAGTTCTAATAAAGCGCTGTGAGTAGCCTTGCTCCCCTGTTGTGATCCCTGATACATGTGCACACTCTGGTGGTCCTTCACCAGTGCATGTGGTCCAGCGTGGAGGCCCAGTGTGGTGGGCAGTGATACCAACAGACTTGTTCCCTGAGACCATGGTGTAAATAATGGGTCTTCCTGCCAGTGGAACTGAGGCCTGCTGTCCTCAGCAGGCCTGGCATGGTGCAGTGGTAGGTGGATGATTACTTTATTGTTACAGAAGTAAGTGGGGGAGGAAGAGTGCCAGGAAAGGAAGGTAAATTGGTGCAGCCACCTATGGTGATAGCAATAATTGAGTCTTCTCTTAGTTGAAACTTTTTTATTCATTTTATGGAAGGTTTTTTAACTTACTTTTATTCATTATCTTCATAATAGACATGGGAAAGGGAAGATGGTAGAGAGAAAGCCTGTACACCAAGTTATTCCTTTCCTCTGGCACAACAAGCCATTCATATTATATGGTTTTGACATGTAACTAGCATTCTATTTTGCTTCTGTATAATTATGTTTCTTTTTTAAATGTTTTCTAGTGTCATGGTTTTAAGTGATATACACAATAAACTTTGTATTGACTGACTGGTGATAGCAATAGTGTGGTATTGGGGGTCCCTGGGGGTAGCAAGCATGAAAGAATTTGGAGATATACTAGGAGACGGCGAAGGGTGGGGTGAATTGTCAGGTAGTAGTGGCCACAGAGTGAAAAGGTGGTGCAGAGTGGTGAGGTGGTAACGATGGAGCATTACAGTGGTAGGGTTCCTGGTGCACATGGTGGTGTTAGAGGTCCTGCTGGGAGCGTACACCTGGATAGTGAGTAGGTAATGATAAGCCGGGTGTAATGTTTGCGCTAGTGCATGCTGGGACATTGAAAGTGTCAGTTGTTCATAATGTGCCAGTAGAAATGTCTCAAAGACTACTGGTCATCTCATGACACCGCTTCCGGCTCTTCTTTCTAACACTCTGTAGTATGTGAGTGTAAGGTAAAACCTGGACTTACCCCACAGACCTCCTTGTTTGCCCTGTAATCAGGGTTGGATTGGTAACACGGGCACTCAGGCAATGACCGAGGGGCCGGTATCCGAGTTCCAGCTCTGGGCTGCTTTTTTGGGCGGCCTGGGAGCGATGTCTGTGTTGTTTTGATGCGGCCTGCGGCCCAGTGGGTGCCTGAGCGGTTTTCTGGAGGCAGATGGGCCACTATTACCTCCCTTTTACCAAGGGGGCTGAGGTGTCACTCCCTTTCTCTCGCCGGGCCGACCCATTAATGTATGCAAAATGTGGGGGGAGGGGGCCTGAGCAGAAGTGGCCTCACTTGTTTTCAGGTGTGTTTCAACTATGTGAACTAATCCGTGCATTTTTTAATAATCCAAGTAAAGTTAAGAAAACGTGCCTCTGTCAGAGACCCCCCCACCTCCTTTCTTTTTATTAAACGTCACCGAAGCAGTTTTTTGCAGAATGGCAATATGCAAATGTGCCACTTTGTTTTTAGCATGCCCGGGCCGATTTTTAATCCCAATCCAACCCTGCCTATAATGGATCCCCCAGAGCCTGCCAGGATAAATTTGCAGATGAGCTCAGACACTTGTATACCTGGGGCCTTATATATGAAGGACTTGCGCCGCCGGTGCGTCACTTTTTACAATGGAAAAAGTGACGCACCGGTGGCGCAAGGCTTTCATAAATGAGGCCCCTGGTATCTAGAAGCAAGCAAAAACATAGAGGAACATAGATGAATAGTCGCCCGCGGCACTGCTTCCTAGAACGATAGACGTGTGAGTTACACGACAAGTCACAGAGAGGATCACAGGTCAGTCCACAACCTGTCGACAGCAGCCTAGCAGCTCTGGCTCAGCAGGAGATGACAATGTACTTGATACACTCCCACACATCCTGGGGTGTGTGATAAGAAAGGATCAGAGTGGCAAGCAACCACCCCAGCTGGCATGCCCTGATAAGAGACTGCCTTTGATCAATGCACTCTACCAGTCTGGCTGCTCAGAAAGCATGTCTTGCATCTTTTAATCAATTTTCAGTTCAACAGCTGCCAATCAATTCTTCAATCAATCATATGAACGTCAGCGGCAACCATTCACAAATCAGTGGCACTGAGGCACTCAACCACAACTCAACAACACCCAAAGGGGACTGATGTGGCACCGTTGGCAATACTAGGAAATCTCACAATAAGGGCAGGCTGAGGAAATACGTTTTGACAGTCGAAAGGTCATGATGCATCGGTCGCATCAAAGGAGTGGCCAAAACCATTCCATCTGGAAGCCACCCCAAGGAGATTTGAGCCAGAGACCGGATTGCTGCCCGACAGCAGTAGCAAAGAAATAGCAAGATCCGCCAACGCACCACTCAGCCTCCCTTGGGCACTTGAGAAACAGTCAATCCTGCGGTGAACCCGGCAAGAACGGTGTGATTGCTTGTCTTTCGAATACGGACTCACCCTCATGCGGTTTTGGGAAAGGTGGTACCGCGCATGGTGGGCAACAGTGTGAATAAAGCACTTTACTACGCGATGCATTACAGCGCGTGCTATTACAATGCAGTTGTTACAACGACTGCGTTGTTAGTACGCGAATCGTTTACTTCGCAAGTCTTTACAATAACTTCCACTAGGGGGCGCGCTGGACTTAGAAATAGTATTATTTACTATTCCTACTTCAGTTTGTGCAACAGTAGGGAAGGTGTTGGAATTCATTTCCATACCTCAGCGCCCGCTAGTGGAATTCGTTGTAAAGACTTGCGATGTAAATGCATCGGTGCTAACAACGTGGTCGTTCTAACAACCACATTGTAAAGGTATCATGGTGTAATGACCGCGTCGTAAAGGTTGTTTCCCGAACAGTAGTGTCTGAGTCGGTGACGGCAATCCGCAGGATATTGTTTTTTACCAGTAGTGTGAATGGAAGGCGTAACAGTGATAGCCAGTTACAGTGACAATCGAAGATGTTGCGTGAGGTGGTACCACGCATGGTGGGCAACAGTAACGTCTGAGCCGGTGTCAGCAATCCGCAGGATATTGTGTCTTACCAGTAGTGTGAATGGAAGGCGTAACAGTGATAGCCAGTTACAGTGACAATCGAAGATGTTGCGTGAGGTGGTACCACGCATGGTGGGCAACAGTAGCGTCTGAGCCGGTGTCAGCAATCCGCAGGATATTGTGTCTTACCAGTAGTGTGAATGGAAGGCGTAACAGTGATAGCCAGTTGGCGCCGTTGTTTAGCTGTAGTGCCTGGTTGGGGGTGGTATAGTCTGAACAAGTTGACATAAAAAATCTGGATATGTACCGGTGTCACCCACTGAGATCCGCATAAATCCAAAGAGGATATCTGTAGCAACATCTCCTCAAGGCAGCAAGGCATTACACTTGCCTTTGACGGCTTAACTCTCTGTTCTCTGGCCCTTCTGGCCTGGGTGAGGGAGCAAAGGAATATATCAGGTTCCAGCCCAGAAGTCGCCTGCCACCTGCTGGGCGGGGTCGGCACTGCAGCTATCTCCCTCCGCGTGTGAGGTTTGAACCGCGGGCCTCAAGATCAGAGGGGCACGTGGCCGCGCCTGTCGCGCGGGCTTTTCTTAGCAGGCGGATTAATTCAGTCGCCAACTCCAGCTTGTCAGGAACTCCTCATCTGTCAGACTAGCGGCCGGGCCTGCAATGGAGAGATTTCCAGGCCCGACGTGCAGCAAATCAAAGTGTCCTTTTATTTTATATCTGGTGACATTTCAGGGAAGGAATAGCCCGCGCCTCCTACCCCCCTCCGTTTTCATCCTTCTTCTCCCTCTATTTTTCTGGCCATTTCTCTTGTTAACACTCGCCCTGATTCCACTTTTTCATCGTCAGTGTGTTTTTTTCACACATTTTTCTCTTCTGTGTTTTTTCACATATTTTATTGCTGTAGTTTTGCTCCGCTCACTAGTTATAGCTTTATTGATTTCCACTTTGGTGCTTTTATCACAACCTACTCGCTCTTCTATCTCCACCTATCACATCCATTTATTTGATTCATTTTATTTTGTTAGCTTTTCTAATGTTTTAATCTTTTTACTGTTTTTTTTTCTAGGCTTTCTTACACCTTGTTTACATTTCAGGTTCCCGTTTTATACTTTCTGTATTTTTTCTAGGCTTCCCTTGTTCTTTGTTTTCCTTTCTCATTCCCCTGTCTGTGTTGTTTACATAAAATCATTACCAGAATTAATCAGCATTACTGAGGATAAATATAACTCCTATGGGAACCTGGATAAAATAGTCAATAATGAAAAGGGGGTGGAACAAACGTCTGTACTCCATCCCTAACACCTCCTTATAACTGTCGCTAATTAGGCGCAGCGCAGAGAATACAAGTTAAGCCAATAAGTATGTCCAAGACTCTTCCTTAAGGCAATCCTTGTTAATAAACAGAAGGGGTCTCAGAATATAAAGTCGGCGAGTAAGTACAGCGCATACATTAAAAGATAATGGATCGACTGAATAGAGTCAGTATACGACAACTAGGCGTTCCATCCTATTCTCTATGTGGATCACTGAACTTAAATCTATTACTTAATTATACACATGAGTGCCAGTAAATTTGTATTTCCATATTACGTTTATATTTATTCCACCGTGATCCGATCAATTAAACTAAAAAATGACTCTTGAGCCTTCTCTGCTTAAGATTCAGAAACTATTCCTCTTGAATAATCTAACATTGTTTGATTTGGGGTTGTACTCAAAAGGTTGCTAAGAGATTGTTTTGTCATGTCAAGTGAAGCCACTACTGTTCATTTGCTTGGATCCTGATTAGTCTGTCGTAAAGTAGATTAACCATTGGTGGGTTTGAGGGCAGAATGCGATCTTATATGTTTCCTGGCGTCAAAAAATAAAAGTCAATTTACAAACACATATATGTACAAATGCATTCACTCTTTTCGGAATTAACTTTGCTACTTTCAGATACACCTATAAAATGAAACATGAACATTTAGAAGACATTGATGGTAAGTGGCGAACAAAGATCAAAAGATGGCATAGTGCTCTGATATGAAAATCATTTCATGATCCTTTTTCTAACCCCTGCTTCTCTTTTCTCTTATCTCAACAGGTGAGACGTTGAAATATCTTAGTCCTCGTTCCTGTAACCTACTGGTTTCTTTTTCCTCCACACCCTGCATCTTGGCTCTGATGTATCGTCTTGATACAGAAAGATCCGCTAGAATATGCCCAGTATCGAGTAATGGGACCTGGACAATATCATACATATCTGTTGGGTTCCCCATCAGGATTAAAAATGTCATGTTATTTGGAGCTCAGAATTGCCAGACTGCTGGGAGACAGTGGAATCAAGCACAAGGCACTTCTTAATTTCTGATAGGCCAGTGTGGAAGCCAAACTGGCCATTGGTGAGGAACCGATGTATTTTTATGCCAACTCACAAGCCCGCATTAATTAATTAATCCATTATTTTAGATTCATTTGTTCAAGTGTTCTTACATCTGCCATTTGATATACAAAAAGATAGAAAAAGATGAAGTTTCAAGGTGGCTTGTCATTACTCTCTCTGGGGGTGATGAACTAAGGACCTCCATTTTCGTATCTCCTCTAGCTTAACCGCGGGCATGGAAGAGGATGCTGGAAACAGCCATAGGCTAGGACATCGTATCTACTCTGCGAACACAACTTTGGGCACCAGCCTGAAATCAATTTGCAGTGAGGAAAAGTTGGATCAGAACTGTGGAAAGAAAGTTGGGTGCAGGGATAAGTATGAGTGGGAAGAAGGGTAACAGCAAATGGAAGCAAAGTCCCAATATTAGCAGTAACAGCGGCTGAACGCAGGCAAGGAAATTGCAGAACCTAGACGCCCTGTCCCAAATCATAGCAATCAACCAGATAATTGTCTAAGGCAGGCATCCTGGAGCTGTGAGCCTTCCCGAGGAGCTAGAAAAGGCTCCTCTACAACAGGTTTCAGCTCTCAAGCAAATGCACCGAAAATAGTACGGTTGAATGTCACAATATTGCAGCTGAGCGACCGACCTAAAGATATATTGTGACTATCATACCGGACACCAAAGTATCCTCAGTGTACGTGTATATTTGCTATTATTAACTTAGGAATCAATATTACGGTCACACTATATCTGCAGGTCGATATTTAAATTGTGATATTGTCTTACAACACCCTTCAGAGCCCCACATCCATTTCCCTGCCCTCATACCACTTGTTACACTGGAGTGTTCAGCTGCTGCCCTTTGGTTTTGCTTTGTTCGCCCTAAGTGTGGCAGGGTATGCTCAGACGTGAGTCCCTTGCTCACTTTGCCTCTGGATTCAAGCTATCCTGGCTGATGACGGCTGATTAGCCAGAAACTGGTCACAGGATGCTTGTTTCCGGTCCTGGGAAGACGTGGCTTGGCAGTTCGGGCTGGACTGTTCCCATGAGGCACAGGGTCAGACTGATTTGCATATGGCCATGTCTGAACTGGGGTGGCGGAGTGACCTAAAGAATGATGATGGATTAAACCCAGATCAGTTGATTGGGGGTGAGTGCTTGTATTGTTCAACACTCCGTCCATCATTCCCTTTGCTTTTGCCCTTTACCAGTGGGCATCAGTGCCACAAGGTCACCCCGTTGCAAGCACAGCATCACCGATACATTGGCTCATATCAACAGTGGAGTAGGTAGCCCTGTGGCCACCCGTAGCGGTACCAGTGTTTGCTGCCCCTTGGCAGCCAAAGTGAAGAGCGGGGGGTGGGTGGGTGCTGATGACGAGATCTCTGTTTCGTTTGCCGCCCATCGGGGACAGATTGAAGCGGGTGGAGGAGATGTCCACCCGACACTGCATGTAAGAGCGGGGGAGGCAGCCGCCCCCAAAACTTGTGCCACCCCCTCCCATTGGTACGCCACTGCATATCAAGCAGCGTTGAGACAATTACCTTGTCCTCTGCTTGCAGTCCTTTAAAAAATCCTGAGCCACTGGTCACTGAGATAACCTTGCCACTGACTGCCCTGAAGATGGTGCCTGTCACAATGAACCTGGTAGGACAGTTTATATCACCTATACAAGAGAGCGTCGACCGGGCCCCTTTACATACCCAGGAGTCTGTATGTGAACCCAAGCCCAGCAACGCAAGCAGATGCCAGTCATGGAGTGCTAGGCTTACACCCTCCCCGCAGGCAGGAAGCAGTCATAAGAGCACATACATGGAATACGCCTGCATTTCACGCCTCTGCCCCTCCCCAGGACAGGGGTTCTCAACTCCTATTGCACCTGCAGGTTTGATCCTACTCATTCCACAACTACACCCTGGCAACACCAAGAAATTGTGGACACTTAGTGCCCCAGCCATAACAATGCAACACACTAGAAGGCTCTGCCATTCAGTTCCCGATACATGCTCCACGCACCTGGCAACAGGTTGAAAACAGACACTGGCAAACGGGGTGAAAGTTTAATAATAGCAAGCTCTCCGACTGGAAATCCCATCAGACGTGTCATAGGCCCTCCGTACATACATATTGTAACTCTCTGTATAAACAAAATGAACGCTGGCCCAGTTCACAATGAATGGCTGATGAAAAAAGGTAGCCAGGACCACGCGAATACCCAAATTCACCTGAGAGAGTGCCCGTCTCACTGATGCAACGTCAGTGTGGTGCCAAGGTCTCATCTGGTAATGTCAGCCTATTAGGTTATAGAATCTGGTGCACATTACTTTCAGACGATTGAAAGAATGAGGCCTTATATGGCCAGGGCTAGGTCCAAAACAGCCTGTTTGGTGCGGCAACACCTACCCGAGGACCTTTTTGGTGGTCTGTGGGACTGTACCTGAATACATGTAATCAAAGCTTCTGCAAAGATTTAATTGGAAATCCATGCTTGTCTGAAGTTGGAGAGGGCCGCATCATTGAGCAGGCTGTGCCCCAGTGCCGCCTCTAACCCGGACAAAACCGAGCTAGTCGGCAAGGTCCTGCCTTTCAGTGTAGCCGATGATGATTCAAACACTGGTGGCCAATGTGGACTCTCTTAGACTAAGAGGTGTGATTGGCTTGTGCTTCCTGGACTGCGAGCTGGTCTCTGATGACAGAGAAACCTTTCTCATTGAACGCGTGTGCCTCCCTTACCAAGAGTGTTCGAGCAGGAGCTATTGCAGACAGTGGCGGTAGTATTGTGTAGTTCCCACTAATCCGTAGGACCTGCACGCTTTTTGGACAACATAAATATGAGCGAGGTGTCTAGACTGATTCCGGGCACCCCTGCAGGATATGTTGACCTAGAGACCAGCTAGCTCACAGTGCCATCATAAGCCCCCTAACCTTACTAGGGACCAAATGGTTTCTGGCAACCACTGAACATGACAAACCTGACCCCTCAGGGATCATGGAAACAGATCAGAATCTTTCACTCAGTCACTTGTGCTTACTAGTGCTCAGAGAGATATACAGAATACACAGTGGGACGTTTTTGATATATTTAATGAACCAAAGTTATTCTTGTAAAGAATACATGTGCTGTGATAATCAGTAGACAGAAGCAGATGTAATTGATTACAGGCACCAAAAGAGTAAATATTAGATACAATTCTACCATGGTGGTAAAACAGTGTGTATATGCAGGCATATACGTAAGGCAGTAATTAGGTGTAGTCATAATATGCAAAGCCTATTCTGAGTGTACCTAGAGTGTGTGTAAGTGTGTAGCAAAGAATCCAAACAAGGGACGACCAAACTCCATTACCTGACGGTAGTGAATGCAGGAGCCCATCTTGGTCATGAACGGAACACCACCTCACGGAGATGTCAGACCGATGCGTGGTGAAATCTCAGCATGCAGGGACCCTCGGTGTCAGCTGAAGTGCCGCCTCTGCTACTCTTTTGGGATGCTCATTATTTATAAAATAAGCAGCCTTGCAATATGTGTATAGATTAGGGATGTTATGGATATGTAGATAGCACTGTCGCCCCATGGATGAAGATAGAATGATATTTGTACATAGTGCGTTGAAGGGCCTTGTACATGACGTTCAAGCATCGTGATAATATTGAGCAAAGCTAGATGTGTAAACAAAGTACATTCAGAGAAACAAATCCTACATTGTGGTCGTGCATGCAAATATGTGCAAAACGTTATGGCAGAAATGTTTCTGTGAAAAATAGTACAATGTAAGAAATGAGCCGCTTAGTTACATGGGCATAACCCGGGCACATAACAGCAGACACAAGCGGCGGATACCAAAAAAAGCAACCTGATACTAGATACCCTGGGGCTTATTTATTGGCCCTTGCATCACTTTTGCGCCACCAGGTGTCACTTTTTGTGACGCACCAGTGGTGTAAAAAATGCTCCATGGTGCACCATATTTACAAAGTGATGCATCTAGGTAAATGCGTCACTTTCTAAACCCCTGCGCCACATTATACCTGCGCCAGATATAATGTATGCAGAGGGTGGGGCATTCCGACGCGTAAGAAATTGAATGCATCAATATCTTACGCCTCCCTCATGGCAGGTGTAAGACTGACGCAGGCACATTTAACACAGGACTTGCCCATGTGTAATGACCCATTGCTGGAGTTGCGGCACTTTTGTGGCACACTCCAGCAATGCATCATTTTTGCGCCTACAGACAAGTCAGAAATACTGACGTATCTGTAACTCCTTGCCCCGTGATGCGTGATACTGTAAATATGACGCATCATTGGTGTCGCAAGGAGGGCACCACGAAAAGTGACGCATCACTGTTTTCTCGCAGCGATGCGTCACTTTTCATAAATGAGGGCCTCAGTACCTGATAACAGTGACCCAATGCTGATACCACCAAGCCGATATCCTCTGGCCCTGAAGTTGCAGAAAGGGGGCAAGGGGGGTTAGGGTCAATATACCCGGGAGGGGTAAAGAGTTTCGGACCCAGTCAAACTGAGTCCATTCCCAAGAAGGGCGGGCATTGGCCTGAATGACCATCAGTACTGAACGCCCCAATCCTTCTCAACTAAGAGCTTCAAATATGAAATTTTTGTCTGAGACAATACGGATCCTTCCATTGTTTCTACATGAGCCAATCTGTGGCCCTTCTGAACTGGGGAAAGGCATGGAGGGCGATGAACTGTCAACCAAGCTTGGAGATTTCCTCGGTGCATCCTATTAGAGCAGGAAATAATGCAGGGATGTTGATGATCCAGCAATAAAAGATGGCGGGCATCCATCCCCCGCATCCTGAGAGTAAGTCACATCCCCCCTATTGAAACCAGGTTTTACTTCAGAAGCGTCCCATAGTTTTGAGGAAACTTCTGAAGCAGTCATGTCCAGAGCAATTCAAACAGCACTCTATGATGCACACATTTTGTCTCTTCGGTGCATTAATATGGAAAGTTCAGGCGTGAATTAATATTGATACGCTGAGCTTGTGGCGCTAAGCTCTGTGCACTTTGAGATTTTCAATGTAACCTTGGCCTTCCTTTGAATGATGTGTGAATGAATATCTATTTGCCTATGCATATTTATAATGTTTGGATAACTGAAAATGCAATAAAATCTGTGGCAAAGCAAATGAACATAGGCTTAGCCAGGTACTTGAGAAGGGCTAAAAAGAAGCTTGCTGGGATTTCCAGGCAAGATCAGGGTGGACACATTTGAATACAGATTTATGCAATCAAATTTCTCTTGCTTTCAAAAAACATTCTTCATATTGTGCTCCAAGCGCCTTAAAACTAGCAAATGGTGTGTCCTGAAATGAGGCGTCTCTTGGCTCTGACATTTCAATGCATGGAGGCAGACGGTGGAAATTGCCTGAGATTTGCCAATTCCATCGAGGCCCAAGGAAAGAATTTTTACATCTTAATACAAACCCTGGCTGTCCAAAGGTCGGGATGGGTCAGCAGTACTGATCACCAGGGAGAGCATCTTCCTTCTGAACTTACAAGATGGCGTCCCTGGGCGCCGACGGACGAATCCTGCTGCTCGTGGCCGAAGGGCTGGCGCGCCGGGATGCGAGATGGAGGCGCTGATCCGATGGTTGACTGGGGACAGAGCGAGCCACGTTAGTAGCAACACACGGGGCACAGTTGACATGTTTTAAAGCAGCTTCAAAGGGCTGGTTTATCAAGAAAAGACATTTGTGAAATAGCAGATATTTCTGGTCGCGGTTCGAGTCCACCGGCTCGCACACAAGTATAAGGCGCGTTTCTGTATGAATGGCATCTGAAGGAAATTAGGAAGGAGATAGGAAGCGCTCAATGTCAAATGTTATAAGTGAAAATTGAGGCTTGTTGGCTGGCTCAATGGTGATGTTGAGTTGTGCCTCGCGGGGGTTGGAGTGCTGAAGTGGAGAGCTTGATAAGAGTAGGATATGAGTGGCCCAGAAGAGCTCAGAAACATTTTGTAGAAGTAGAGGTGGCAAACAGCCACTCCAGGACTAGGCTTTGCCTCATGGGAACAGTCCAGCCCGAACTGCAAGTTCAGATGCTCCGTCCATCACCACCCCCTTTTGTATCGCTGAAGAACGTAGGCATGAATCGTGGCACACGACAACTAGAGGCCTACCCTTTAGTGCTACATAGCATCGCTGTGTCAAACAACCACTCTTAGTAGTGGTATACAACAAGTGCATGTTAAGCGAAGTTTTCTAGGACAAATATCACCTATTGTAAATGATGACTCCGGTACTAGTCGTCAAAATCCACAGCATCAACTGTGAAGTAGGTTCATTCCAGCCCTGGCCTTTCAGGACACAGAATGTCCTATGTCCTACAATCACTGAAGCCTTGACCTTTGAAGACCTCAATGTTTGTGGGATACAGTCTCTTTGTTTCTTCTTTGAGGATAAATGGACATAAGTTGCATGAACCATCCCACGACCCTGTGAAATGTAACCCCTCTCAAGCCTTCTATTCAACCTTCTCAGAACTGTTGAGGACACAGTAACTTCTCTGGTACCCAATTATGCCTGACCTCTCCTTTAACAGCAAACTATCACCCACAAGGCATTCCATCACTCCACTCTCACATATGAAGAACAAGCATCACCGGTGGCACACAGCTACTCCATCGCCATCTTTGAGAAGACAACATTAGCTGCGGCAAACAACTACACTATTGTCACCCTTGAGAACATAGCAGTGCATGTAGCATAAAACTACTCCAAAGCCACATTAACAGACAGAATTAGCCCCTTGTCATGTGTTCTTTGATTGCGTTTTACCCATGGCTTCATGAAGCAATCTATGCATTAGTTGTGGTTTAGCTGAGTTGGCGTCTCAGACTTTGATCCACTGCTTGTGCATTGTACTGCCTTGTGTCCTGCAAATGGTCAATAATTGAATTTTCTCTCCCTTAGATTTAATTCTATAAGTCATTCATGTGGAGGTAAAGGCAGTGTTGTTTTTCTCAATCGGGTAATTGCATTTTATCAGTCAGTGGACAAAGGCGTAGAAAATGGTTTGATGGGGTTCCAACAATCTGGGTGTATTTTTTTCTGAAATGTGGGTGTTTCCATGCATTCTCCTCAATTTCTTCTTTAGTTCAAGATTTCTTTGAGATCCTGCTCCACCCTCCTGGGCTGCAGATTTAGACTCCACTATTAGGCCTATGGAATTGAACAGAACTGTTTGGTCACCAGTGACTCTGACCAACATTTCATAAAAATTGGCTGCGTTGACGTTCTCTCAGATTGAAGGGGAGAAAAGCAAATATTAATTTGAGAAACTAAAGATTACCACGGTGACCAATCATGTTCTCTCCTCTCAAAATGATTTTACTGTTTTGATCCCTGATAGGTAGAAGCTGAAAAGTGTGGGCGGTAATACTGGATGACACCCAACCACTAAGCTTATCTTGCACAATTCTCAAATGGTTAAAGGTGAAAACTACCCATTGGCACAAGGGCTCATGTCCTGCAGACCTGGGTGAAATGCTCCACAAACAAACTCAACAAAAAGCCCCAGTGTAATCCTTGATGCAGAATTAGAACAACAAGTAGATGTCATTGTGAAATCTTCAGAATTTTAAGAATTATTTTTCCCTCCCTAGTCTCCCCAACAGAATTTAAGCCACAGCTGCCCTTGTGCTCTCTTTCTTGAACTATATGAATGGCCTTCCCCTAGGATCCCAGAAATCGCATAAATTACAGCGGGTGCAAAGTGCAACAGTCAGGCTACACAGTGGCGAAACCAAATTTGAGGTGGCCCTACTGCAAAGTACATGAAGGAGGCCCAGATGCTCCAGATCTAGGTTGGAGCTCTCAGGCAGGGACCTGCCAGTGCTGGAGAGGGCCCTCCTGAGCTCACGCACCCCTCCGCACCACGGGGTCTGCAGGGGCTACACCTACACTTGAAAGCATGGCACAATATTACACTTGTTCGTGTGACAGACGTAATATTGCATTCAAGGCACTGAGAATCACAATATGAGTACTGTATGGACTGGGCCCAACCCTCCTACCACAACACTTGAGACACTCAGGGTCAACACACTCCTATAGTTGGAAGTGCCACGTTTTAACAAAACCCCCTTTGCCGGGCGCTCCGTCTCAGTCCAAACCAGCCAGCTGTGGAACTCACCGCCCCACAAGGTAAAGAATCTGTTTCACCTGTGCTGATGTAGGAGCAATGGTCGAGCCCATACCAAGAGCTTATCAAGGTTAATACACATCCTGATTCAGAATGCGTGCTCAACATGCTCTCACGTAGTACGTTTACAAACACTGCGCTCAGTGCATGCTTGAACGCCCACGGGGGTGGTTTGAAACCTGCAGGTATCACCAGGCATGAAGGGAAGCAGTGTTACTCCATAGTTTAGAGCAGAGCAAAGGATGTCCAACTTGGGCTTCTTCTTCGTGTGCCAAATGGACATGATGGGTTTCAGAAAATTGTAATGGCCAAGCCAGAAAAGCAACCCTTTCCAAGATGGTGGTCTATCCAAATAATGCTGCCTAAGGTTCCCAATCAAAGATGAAGGAAAGTCATTTCCTGTAATGTCAGATCATATTGAAATCATATATAAGGAGGCATTTCCAAGTGGTAGATGTGTTTCAATGGATTTGCTCCTTAGTTTTATCACTGGCTACAAATTTTGTCCCAGGTTTTTTCTTCTGTCGGTTGACACTTCTACTTGATTGATTCCTGGATACTTAATCTTGGCTCGTTTCTCTTGCCTGTTGTCAGGGTGAGTTTGGTGCCTTGCTTTCAGTATTAATTTTCATTTACAGTCAGGAGCTACATTATTGCCAAGGAGATCTTCGTCCTTTGTGGTTTTTCTCCTATCTTTGTCCTTCTTAAGGAGACACTTGACACCTTTCAAGTGTGTTATCCTCTGCAGAGTTGCACTGTGGCTCCTGGAAGGAAATGCCCTTTCTTTAGGCAGTCAAGAAGGGCGACTCAACACATTTTCTGAGCTTCCTTGACAGAAACTAGATAACCACCTTGCTTTTTGGAAGGCTTTAAAACAGGGCCGGCTTTCGCGCTGGTGGCGCCCTATGCGAGAATCATTTTTGGCACCCTCATACCCCATGACCGCCTCCTCTGATTCTCTCACTACCACCAGGCATAAGCGCCCCTCATCTCTCCAGCCATAAGTTATTGCTAGAAACATAGCACCCCCTAGGAGGTCGATGCCCCCTTAACAGGTCAACTCCCAGTGCGGCCGCACCAGTCGCACTGCCCTAAAGCCGGCCCTGCTTTAAAAACTTGACCGTCTGCATTATTAGGTCCTAAGAGATTTCTAAGCAACCACCAAGGAAACACCCATCAAGTCAAAGACAGGTAAAATAAAGCTTTGTGAAGCATTATCTACCTTTCTCTCATACACTTAAAACATGAGATCATATTTGAGCAGCAGCGCGCTAGCTGCGACCTGACCAGACTAGGGTGTCAGGACCTCACGAACCTCGCCAACTTTCCCCACATTCGTAGTAGTAAAACCACACATCTCGGCATCCAAATTTGCAGGTCCACTTATAACTACTGTGGACAGTGTGTGCCATAATGCCACCCTATACTAATCCCAGATAAGAGAACTTTGATATATTTGCCAGCACAGTGAAGACATTGGATCCTTGGTCTTGGCTAGGATGGACACATGAAGGTCAGAGTTCCCACCAGTGACAATCACCCACGCGAAAGAGGACACGCAACAGCACGTCGGCTCCTGTGCTTGCCTGGCCTCGATTTCATATTTGCCAGCCCAGTGAAGACATTGGATCCTTGGTCTTGGCTTGGATGGACACATGAAGGTCATAGTTCCCACCAGTGACAATCACCCGCACGAAAGAGGACACGCCACAACACATCGGCTCCTGTGCCCGCTTACCTTGATTTTATATTTGCCAGCCCAATAAAGACATTGGATCCTTGGTCTTGGCTTGGATGGACACATGAAGGTCATAGTTCCCACCAGTGACAATCACCCGCGCGAAAGAGGACACGCCACAACACATCGGCTCCTGTGCCCGCTTACCTTGATTTTATATTTGCCAGCCCAATAAAGACATTGGATCCTTGGTCTTAGCTTGGATGGACACACGAAGGTCATAGTTCCCACCAGTGACAATCACCCACGCGAAAGAGGACACGCCACAACACGTCGGCTCCTGTGCCCGCTTACCTTGATTTCCTCTTCGCCTGCGTTGCTTCCAGCTGGACAACCTTCAGCGCCTGGGACTGTCGCCCTAAAAAAGCCTATGATTGCCGCTCCGCAGACTGTATTTTCCCTGCCTCCCCTTGAAGAGATAATTACCTCTCTCCCTGCTTTAGCGCCACTCCGTTGGCTGTTCAATTTTCTCCAATGGGTCTGGAAACAATGGTTACATTCCCATTAACCGCTTGGCATTTGGAAAGAGTTTAGCGCACTGTAATCCCACGGAGGGAAGGTGCTAATGCAGATCACTTCCCGCAGAGAGATCACAAGCCGGTATTTGAAAGAAAATAGGCAATTTCTTCATTCGCGCTCCTTGCAACATCTCGCGGATCCTCCCTGAAGTCCCGCGCGCCCCCGCACAGGTAGAATTGGTTCTCTGCCTCCTCAATAATCCTGCTCGCGACCCTCTGGAGCCCTTCACCGAGCAATGCAATAGTCATATATATTTTTTAATGTAGACAAACAGGAGACCCAACTAACGGCCTCATTTAGAAAATAGGCCAGGAGCATTACAATATTTACTAATTCAGGTACACCACTGGCATTTTCATCATTAAGAGATATCTGCAGTTGTCATAATAGCCAGGCCCCCTACTCATAATAGCTAATCCCCCCTCCACATAATAGCTAGGCCCCCCTACACGTATTAGCTAGGCCCCCTGCACATAACAGCTAGGCCCCCCTACACATAATAGCTAAGCCCCCTTATACATAATGGCTAGGCTCCCTACGCATAATAGCTAGGCCCCCTACACATATACCTATGCCCCCTACACATAATAGCTAGGCCCCCCTACACATATACCTAGGCCCCCAACACATAATAGCTAGGCCCCCTACACAGAATAGCTAGGCCCCCCTACACGTAATAGCTAGGCCCCCAACACTTAACAGCTAGGCCCCCCTACACATAATAGCTAGGCCTCCCTACACATAATAGCCAGGCCCCCTGCACATAATAGCAAGCCCCCCTACACATAATACCTAGGCCCCCTACTCATAATACCTAGGCCCCCCTACACATAATAGCTAGGCCCCCTACACAGAATAGCTAGACCCCCTACACATAATAGCCAGGCCCCCTACACATAATAGCTAGACCCCTACACACAATAGCTAGGGCCCCTTACACATAATAGCCAGGCCCCCTACACATAATAGCTAGGCCCCCTGCACATAATAGCCAGGCCCCCTACACATAATAGCTAGGCCCCCTACACATAATAGCTAGACCCCCTACACATAATAGCTAGGGCCCCTTACACATAATAGCCAGGCCCCCTACACATAATAGCTAGGCCCCCTGCACATAATAGCCAGGCCCCCTACACATAATAGCTAGGCCCCCTACACATAATAGCTAGGCCCCCTGCACATAATAGCTAGGCCCCCTGCACATAATAGCCAGGCCCCCTACACATAATAGCTAGGCCCCCTACACATAATAGCCAGGCCCCCTACACATAATGGCTAGGCTCCCTACGCATAATAGCTAGGCCCCCTACACATATACCTAGGCCCCCTACACATAATAGCTAGGCCCCCCTACACATATACCTAGGCCCCCAACACATAATAGCTAGGCCCCCTACACAGAATAGCTAGGCCCCCCTACACGTAATAGCTAGGCCCCCAACACTTAACAGCTAGGCCCCCCTACACATAATAGCTAGGCCTCCCTACACATAATAGCCAGGCCCCTACACATAATAGCAAGCCCCCCTACACATAATACCTAGGCCCCCTACTAATAATACCTAGGCCCCCCTACACATAATAGCTAGGCCCCCCTACACAGAATAGCTAGACCCCCTACACATAATAGCCAGGCCCCCTACACATAATAGCTAGACCCCCTACACATAATAGCTAGGGCCCCTTACACATAATAGCCAGGCCCCCTACACATAATAGCTAGGCCCCCTGCACATAATAGCCAGGCCCCCTACACATAATAGCCAGGCCCCCTACACATAATAGCTAGACCACCTAGACATAATAGCTAGGCCCCCTGCACATAATAGCCAGGCCCCCTACACATAATAGCTAGACCCCTTACACATAATAGCTAGGCCCCCTGCACATACGCATAATAGCCAGGCCCCCTACACATAATACCTAGGCCCCCTTACACATAATAGCCAGGCCCCTTACACATAATAGCCAGGCCCCTTACACATAATAGCCAGGCCCCTTACACATAATAGCCAGGCCCCCTGCACATAATAGCCAGGCCCCCTGCACACAATAGCTAGGCCCCCTGCACATACGTATAATAGCCAGGCCCCTTACACATAATAGCCAGGCCCCTTACACATAATAGCCAGGCCCCCTGCACATAATAGCCAGGCCCCCTACACATAATAGCTAGGACCCCTGCACATACGCATAATAGCTAGGCCCCCTACACATAATAGCTAGGCCCCCTGCACATAATAGCTAGCCCCCCCTACACATAATAGCTAGGCCCCCTACACATAATAGCTAGGCCCCCCTACACATAATAGCTAGGCCCCCCTACACATAATAGCTAGGCCCCCTACACAGAATAGCTAGCCCCCCTGCACATAATAGCTAGGCCCCCTACACAGAATAGCTAGGCCCCCCTACACGTAATAGCTAGGCCCCCAACACTTAACAGCTAGGCCCCCCTACACATATTAGCTAGGCCTCCCTACACATAATAGCCAGCCCCCCTACACATAATAGCAAGCCCCCCTACACATAATACCTAGGCCCCCTACTCTTAATACCTAGGCCCCCCTACACATAATAGCTAGGCCCCCCTACACAGAATAGCTAGACCCCCTACACATAATAGCTAGGGCCCCTTACACTTAATAGCCAGGCCCCCTACACATAATAGCTAGGCCCCCCTACACATAATAGCCAGCCCCCCTACACATAATAGCTAGGCCCCCTACACATAATAGCTAGGCCCCCTTACACATAATAGCTAGGCCCCCTGCACATAATAGCTAGATCCCCTACACAGAATAGCCAGGCCCCCTACACTTAATAGCTAGGCCCCCTGCACATACGCATAATAGCCAGGCCCCCTACACATAATAGCTAGGCCCCCTGCACATAATAGCTAGACCCCCTACACAGAATACCTAGGCCCCCTTACACATAATAGCCAGGCCCGCTACACATAATAGCTAGGCCCCCTGCACATACGCATAATAGCTAGGCCCCCTGCACATACGCATAATAGCTAGACCCCCTACACAGAATACCTAGGCCCCCTTACACATAATAGCTAGGCCCCCTGCACATAATAGCTAGGCCCCCCTACGCATAATAGCTAGGCCCCCTACACATAATAGCTAGGCCCCCTGCACATAATAGCTAGGCCCCCTACACAGAATAGCTAGGCCCCCTGCACATAATAGCTAGGCCCCCCAACACATATTAGCTAGGCCTCCCTACACATAATACCTAGGTCCCCTACTCATAATACCTAGGCCCCCTACACATAATAGCTAGGCCCCCCTACACAGAATAGCTAGACCCCCTACACATAATAGCTAGGCCCCCTACACAGAATAGCTAGCCCCCCTACACAGAATAGCTAGACCCCCTACACATAATAGCTAGGCCCCCTACACATAATAGCTAGGCCCCCTACACATAATAGCTAGGCCCCCTGCACATAATACCTAGGCCCCCTTACACATAATAGCCAGGCCCCCTACACATAATAGCTAGGCCCCCTACACATAATAGCTAGGCCCCCCTACACATAATAGCTAGGCCCCCTGCACATAATAGCTAGGCCCCCTACACAGAATACCTAGGCCCCCTTACACATAATAGCTAGGCTCCCTACACATAATAGCTAGGCCCCCTACACATAATAGCTAGGCCCCCCTACACATAATAGCTAGGCCCCCTGCACATAATAGCTAGGCCCCCCTACACATAATAGCTAGGCCCCCTGCACATAATAGCTAGGCCCCCCTACACATAATAGCTAGGCCCCTTACACATAATAGCCAGGCCCCCTACACGTAATAGCTAGACCCCTTACACATAATAGCTAGGCCCCCTGCACATACGCATAATAGCCAGGCCCCCTACACATAATACCTAGGCTCCCTTACACATAATAGCCAGGCCCCTTACACATAATAGCCAGGCCCCTTACACATAATAGCTAGGCTCCCTACACATAATAGCTAGGCCCCCTACACATAATAGCTAGGTCCCCCTACGCATAATAGCTAGGCCCCCTACACATATTAGCTAGGCCCCCTGCACATAATAGCTAGGCCCCCCTACACATAATAGCTAGGCCCCCTACACATAATAGCTAGGCCCCCCTACACATAATAGCTAGGCCCCCTGCACATAATAGCTAGGCCCCCTACACAGAATAGCTAGGCCCCCTACACAGAATAGCTAGGCCCCCTACACAGAATAGCTAGTCCCCTGCACATAATAGCTAGGCCCCCTACACAGAATAACTAGGCCCCCTACACAGAATAGCTAGGCCCCTTACACAGAATAGGTAGGCCCCCTACACAGAATAGCCAGGCCCCCTACACAGAATAGCTAGTCCCCTGCACATAATAGCTAGGCCCCCTACACAGAATAACTAGGCCCCCTACACAGAATAGCCAGGCCCCCTACACAGAATAGCTAGTCCCCTGCACATAATAGCTAGGCCCCCTACACAGAATAACTAGGCCCCCTACACAGAATAGCTAGGCCCCTTACACAGAATAGCCAGGCCCCCTACACAGAATAGCTAGGCCCCAGACACAGAATAGCTGTCCCCTTGGCAAACCAGCAGTGCTGTGAAGGAGGTCACCGCAGCAGTGGCTCTCTTCATAGCACAGTGAGCCCCGCCACACAGGCAGGATGAGATGGACGGTCCTCCGCAGTGGTGGCTGGCCCGGATCGGGGAAGCAGGGCTAGGGAAGAAAAACATTTTTTGAAAAAAATACACTTACCTCTTCACAGCCATGTCTCTCCTCTGTTTCTCTTCCCGATGAGTTCCGAAACGGAAGCAGAACGCACACAGTCTCCCCAATCACAACACTGCTGTCACCATGAGAGCAATGTTGTGATTGGTCTGAGCGCCGTTGTTCGGCGCTAAGATTGGGACTATGAGCCTGTGCATGTTCTCCACCCAGGCTGTAATACTGCTTGTGGAGAAGATGCAAAGTGAGCATGGCTGTTTGGCCGGCCTAAGACACCCGGCCAAACCGTCATGCACAGTTAGGGAGTCCCCACCACTCCTCCCCCTACTCAGTGAGCAGCCCAGCTCCGCCTGCCCGCCCGCAAAACTGCCTCAGCAGGGAAATATAAAATGAGAGGATGTAGCCTTACGGCTAAAGCAGTCGACCTTGAAACTGGGGAACCGGCTTCGAGTCTCAGCAGGGACGCTCAACATCCTGTGATTCTGGCCAAATCACTTAATCTCCCCGGGCCTAAAAAAAATGAATGCGTCCATTTGAAATGAAACTGGTGCTTGTTTCAAAGCACTCTGATACCAGATATCTTTGGGTCGAGGTTGCCCTATATAAAACAAAAAACAAAAAAAATGTTTGATTATCATTTTTTTCCTTTTTTCCACTGCTGAAAATTAGTGGGGCCTTGCTCCTCTGCCTTAGTGGAGGGGCCGCTGCTGGTACTCCATCACGGTAACCATACCCTGGACAGTGGGTTATCCACCAGAGTCTAACTGGCACATGCACAAACATGTAATTTGCTATTCCTTATTAGCGAAAAATAAGGATTCGCTCATAAGGTGTTATCCTCTCCGTCCTCAGGATCAGCTTGTGGTACAAGTAGGCCACCTCCAGATCTATCCAAGCCCAGAATGCTGTAATAGCCATGGGCTAGAGAAGGATCAGGTGAGTGCAAAATAATAAACAGGAAGGAAAGGATGGGGACTGCAGAGAGGGAGAGCTGCGAAGACAGAAACAAACAAGGGATTGGTGTCAATTCTATAAAAGTACACTATATTCACACTACCAATCAGTCTATACCCTGCTATACCTGTATGTAGAACGCTGACCGCCTAACCTCAGAAGATGCCTCTCTATACTGAGATTGCGTAAATCAGCCTGTAAATGCCATCCCCTGTAAATACAAAAATATGACAGTAAAACACCCCCTATGACCCTGCAATAGCAAATACCTATATGTGGGGAAAGAGCAACACTACGTACCCTAATCTTTTATCTCCAGAGCCCTGAAGAAAACGTAGACCAGGTTCTAGGGATTGCGTTATTAGTTTATACAGTTACTCCCATAAAGTAATATAAGGGTTACGTCACCCACAAACAATGGAGACAAAGGTTACCTGATGGCCAGAGATGTCAGGTGAGGTAAACTCTTTGTCCCAGCAAGGAATGAATAAATGCAGACCCTCTG
This sequence comes from Lissotriton vulgaris, assembly GCF_964263255.1. NCBI lineage: Eukaryota > Metazoa > Chordata > Amphibia > Caudata > Salamandridae > Lissotriton > Lissotriton vulgaris. Next base: position 102,198,628 of record NC_141700.1, read on the forward strand.
CAATAGCCGTTGCAAGAAGGCTGTCCAACAGAGGGTCGTATAACTCAACAGAAACCACAGTTTCCTCCGCAATAGCCATAGCAAGAAGGCTCGCCAACGGAGGAAACGAGAAGAAGCCAAAAATAACGTGTACTCCGCAATAGCCTGAGCAATGGGATGGCTCGCCAACGGAAACACGCGTATCGAATACCAGGAAAACACACTGTCTGTCCTCCGCAATAGCCGATGACAAGGCTCGCCAACGGAGGACAGAGCGGAAGAAACAATGCCCAAAAACACGAGACCGTCCTCCGCAATAGCCGATGACAAGGCTCTCCAACGGAAACACGCGTATCGAATACCAGGAAAACACACTGTCTGTCCTCCGCAATAGCCGATGACAAGGCTCGCCAACGGAGGACAGAGCGGAAGAAACAATGCCCAAAAACACGAGACCGTCCTCCGCAATAGCCGATGACAAGGCTCTCCAACGGAGGACTGGACAGACGAAGCAGCGCCGGAATTGCACACAACTGGATACTGAAGTTAACCAGACGCTCAGAACACACCTCACCGTAAAGTCGAACAGGAACGCCAAAGGATCACGAACCGGAATATCCGACACCGGCTCCAGGAAGTAGCATCTATTTATGCTCCGCCTTTGCGGCCGCTAAGCCTTCTGGGAAATGTAGTCTTTTCCCCGCGATACTCGCTAGTTCCATGAGGCGCGATGACATCTGACAGTACATCCCCCCTCACCTAGAGCGCCGAAGAGGACCCGGACGCTCAGGGAAACGGCGATGATATGCAGCCACCAGACGAGGTGCATGAACACCCGATGCAGGTTCCCACGAGTTCTCCTCGGGACCGTAGCCTTTCCAAGCCACCAGATACCGAAGGCCACGACCCCGCCACCTGGAGTCTAGAATCCCCTCCACCTCGTATTCCAGACCATCAGAAACCAGCAACGGGGGAGGGAGGCGCCGCACCACCGCAGCTGCAGGCTTGAGTAGGGACACATGGAAAACCGGATGAATACGGAGATGTCTAGGTAACAGCAACTTCACTGCCACTGGATTGATGCGCTGCACCACACGAAAGGGACCTATATATCGAGGGTTAAACACACTGTAGTGTCTGAATCTGATGTTCCGGGTGGACAGCCACACCCAATCCCCCACACAATACAAAGGACCAGGACGACGTCTTTTGTCAGCCGTGGTCTTATAGGCCACCTTGGAGGTTCTCAGGGAGTCCTGCGCCTGCTCTATTATTTTCTTGAGTTGAGAAACCCTTCTGGCAGCCTCGGGCACGGTCTCCTCTCTATACGGCTGCACAAAAGGGAGAAAACGGGGATGATGACCATACGTGCAGTAAAATGGCGACACTCTTGTGGCAGAATGAGTCGCATTGTTGTATGCCACCTCCGCAAGCCAAAGGTGCTCCACCCAATCTTTTTTCTCCTGGGTAACATAGCATCGCAAGAATTGTTTTAACGTCTGATTAAGCCGTTCCGTCTGTCCATCGGTCTGGGGATGGAAGCTCGTGGACAACGCTGTCTTGATGTGGAGAGAGGAGCACCATGCCTTCCAAAACTGGGCGGTGAACTGAGAACCCCTATCCGACACTATAACTGATGGTAAGCCGTGCAATCGAACAATATGTCTCATAAGAAGCTGTGCCAATTGACCTGCTGTCGGTAACTGAGGACAAGCGATGAAATGCCCCATCTTCGTTAGATAATCAATGACCACCAATACTGTGGTGCAACCCTGATCCCTTGGAAGACCTACCACAAAGTCCAAAGAAATACGCTCCCAGGGAGTTGAAGGACTAGGCATGGGCTGCAATAGACCTGCAGGCCGACGATGATCAGACTTGGCGCGAGCACAGACATCACACTCAGTCTCCCATTTCCGTACATCCCCCTTAATCGTAGGCCACCAACACCTGCGCTGAATCAGATCCATAGTCTTACCCACTCCAACATGTCGAGCACTGGGTGAAGCGTGACACCACTCATTTGTTTACGCAAGGATTCAGAGGGTACCAGCATCCGTCCTTGGTTGATTGGAAAGCCATGTTGTAATCGCCATTCAGGATGTGACTGCAACCATCTCTTCCATTGATCAGTTCTGATCCCATATCGGATGCCCTGCAGAAAGGCATCAGGTTGGATGCCACAAACCACCTTGACAGGGTCCACAATCGATGTTTCTGCTCTGGCCTCCGAGACCTTTGTAGATGATTGGCGAGACAAGGCATCCGCCTTTCGATTGTCTGCCCCTGGTCTGAACGTAATAATGAAATTATATCCCGAAAAGAAAAGCATCCACCTCAATTGTCTGGGGGTCAAATGTCTGGCTGCTGACATGAACTGTAGATTGCGGTGATCGGTATAAACCGTCACCACGTGCTTTGCCCCCATAAGGAAATGCCTCCACTCAGTGAACGCCTGCTTGATAGCTAAAAGCTCTTTCTCGGCTATGCAATAGTTACGTTCTGCCCCCGTAAGTTTATGTGACATAAATGCCACTGGATGCAATTGTCCTGTGGTTTCGTTTCTCTGTGAAAGAATGGCTCCAGTAGCTACCTCGGAAGCGTCTGCCTCGACTATGAAAGGGGCATCAGTATTGGGGTGTGTCAATATCGGAGCAGTGACAAACGCTTCCTTTAAAGCCACAAACGCCTCCTGAGCCATCATATCCCACAGGAATCCTTGGTCTTTTTTCAACAGTCTAGTTATGGGGGCCACCACCTTCGAGAATTGGTGAATGAAACGTCTGTAGAAATTGGCAAATCCTAGGAAGCATTGGACATCCTTGATGTTTCGAGGACTTGGCCAATCCCTTACTGCTTGAACCTTCCTCTCCGCCATTTCCTGTCCCTGAGGAGTAAGCATAACCCCCAGAAACTCAACTGTAGTGACGTGAAAGTCACACTTGGACAATTTGCAATAGAGATGATTTTTCTGTAGTATCCTTAGGACAGACTTGACATGTTGAATATGCATGTCCTCTGATTCTGAATAGATGAGGATATCATCTATATATACAATGACATGCCTGTCCAGTATTTCTCGTAACACGTCATTCAGGAAAAACTGAAATGCAGCAGGGGCATTGCAGAGCCCGAAGGGCATGACCAGGTATTCGAATAACCCATACCTGGTCTGGAATGCTGTCTTCCATTCATCCCCTGCCCGCATTCTAACCAGATGATATGCTCCCTTTAAGTCTAATTTGGTAAATACCTTGGCTTTCTTCACCTGTTCCAGTAATACATGTATTAATGGCAACGGGTATCTGTTCTTGATTGTTACCGCGTTGAGGGCTCGAAAGTCTACACAGGCTCTCAGATCCCCATTAGCCTTAGGGATGAAAAACAAAGGGGATGCTGCTGGTGATCTCGAAGGACGTATGAAACCCAATTCTAACAACTTGTCTAAATAGGTTCTCAAGTAGGCGTTCTCTGGCTCTGTCAGTGCATACAACCGTCCCTTCGGAATCACCGCCCCTGGAACTAACTCGATTTGGCAATCGTATGGCCTATGTGGGGGCAATTCTTCAGCTCTTACTTCGTCAAACACCCCTTCAAATTCCTGATATGCCCTTGGGAGAGTTACTGCCTTTTCTGCGGCTGTGGCTATTACCCCTCCTCCTGCCAAAGCGAACAAAGGACATTGTGCATATTTAAAACAATGCTCTTCACAATGTGCAGAATTCATTGTAATATTGCCGGTTTCCCAATCGATGTCAGGGTTGTGTCTTTTCAACCAGGGAATGCCTAAAATCACCCCATATTGTGGTGCTTCTATGATGCTGAAAGACACCTGTTCTCTATGACAACCGAATCTCATCTCAGTTAAGGTCGTTTGATAACTTATGGGTCCTGTGTTTAATTTCCTCCCATCTACTGCAAACACATCAGTACCGTCTTCCTTGGGGATTAGGGGAATGCCTAGCCTTTCAGCTTCTTTCATATCCATGAAGAACCCCGTAGCCCCGGAATCCACCATGGCCTGTGTATGTACCTCAATCATACCTATCATCAAGACTATCTTAATGAATAAATGTTGCGCTCCTACAACCATACTCAACATGGAAGGGACAATACTCTGACTCCAGGGAACCCCTTCAACACCCCCAGAGCTCTTCAGTTTTCCGCCGGTTTCTCAGTGGCCGCTGACACCCCCCTATTCAAGCGGAATTTGGAAAATTTGGGTTTGACAGGACATTCTCTAACATAATGGCCTTTTTTGCCACAATAAAGACAAAGGCCCAACTTGCGCCTCTGTTCCTTTTCTGTGGTGGTCAACGCGGCACGAACTGCTCCTATATCCATAGGCTCAGTGGCATGCGATACCGTACTGTCCGGGATTTTTACCGCCACGGAAGAGGGTACTGGTCGGTTCTTTGCTCCACCCCCCCTTTCCGATTCTTCATCCTATGGTCTAGTCTTAAAACCAGATTAATCAAATCTTCACACGACACCGGTTGAGGGTCGATTTGAGCTATTATGTCTTGCATTTCTTCAGTTAAACCCTGATGAAAAATTGACGCCTGTTTGGCTTCCGGCCACTTAGTTTCAGCAACTAAACGTCTGAAATTATTCAAATATGTTACTAGGTCTTGATTTCCTTGCCGTAGGCCTAATAGTTCTTTATCTGCCGTATATGTATCAGCTCTCCTGTCGAATACCTTTGTGAACTCTGTTTGGAATGCGTCCCAGTCATGTAACATAGGATCATTTCTCTGAACCATGGGAACCGCCCATTGAGCCGCATCTCCCACTAAATACGAGATGACAAACGCCACCTTAGACTGATTGGTAGGGAAGGACCGGGGTTTGCATGAGAAATGCATCAAGACTTGCGTCAAAAACACTTGCACTGATCCTGCATTGCCATTGAATCGTTCTGGATGTGCTAACGGAATGCTAGGGGGTATCTCCACCACTACTGAACCCGCGGTACCAGACCCTGAAGCCCCAGCACTAAAGGGGTTTTTCTGGATGTTGTCCAACCGGTTCCGTAATTCAGTGCTCTCTTGTCTGGATGCTATCAATTCAGATTGCACCACGACCAACGCTGCCATCACCTCGTCCAGAGTAGCCATCACCCTAAACTGATCGGGAGGACTAATTTACTTGGGTCGGATATTCTGTTATCCTCTCCGTCCTCAGGATCAGCTTGTGGTACAAGTAGGCCACCTCCAGATCTATCCAAGCCCAGAATGCTGTAATAGCCGTGGGCTAGAGAAGGATCAGGTGAGGGCAAAATAATAAACAGGAAGGAAAGGATGGGGACTGCAGGGAGGGAGAGCTGCGAAGACAGAAACAAACAAGGGATTGGTGTCAATTCTATAAAAGTACACTATATTCACACTACCAATCAGTCTATACCCTGCTATACCTGTATGTAGAACGCTGACCGCCTAACCTCAGAAGATGCCTCTCTATACTGAGATTGCGTAAATCAGCCTGTAAATGCCATCCCCTGTAAATACAAAAATATGACAGTAAAACACCCCCTATGACCCTGCAATAGCAAATACCTATATGTGGGGAAAGAGCAACACTACGTACCCTAATCTTTTATCTCCAGAGCCCTGAAGAAAACGTAGACCAGGTTCTAGGGATTGCGTTATTAATTTATACAGTTACTCCCATAAAGTAATATAAGGGTTACGTCACCCACAAACAATGGAGACAAAGGTTACCTGATGGCCAGAGATGTCAGGTGAGGTAAACTCTTTGTCCCAGCAAGGAATGAATAAATGCAGTCCCTCTGCAATAGCCGTTGCAAGAAGGCTGTCCAACAGAGGGTCGTATAACTCAACAGAAACCACAGTTTCCTCCGCAATAGCCGTAGCAAGAAGGCTCGCCAACGGAGGAAACGAGAAGAAGCCAAAAATAACGTGTACTCCGCAATAGCCTGAGCAATGGGATGGCTCTCCAACGGAAACACGCGTATCGAATACCAGGAAAACACACTGTCTGTCCTCCGCAATAGCCGATGACAAGGCTCGCCAACGGAGGACAGAGCGGAAGAAACAATGCCCAAAAACACGAGACCGTCCTCCGCAATAGCCGATGACAAGGCTCTCCAACGGAGGACTGGACAGACGAAGCAGCGCCGGAATTGCACACAACTGGATACTGAAGTTAACCAGACGCTCAGAACACACCTCACCGTAAAGTCGAACAGGAACGCCAAAGGATCACGAACCGGAATATCCGACACCGGCTCCAGGAAGTAGCATCTATTTATGCTCCGCCTTTGCGGCCGCTAAGCCTTCTGGGAAATGTAGTCTTTTCCCCGCGATACTCGCTAGTTCCATGAGGCGCGATGACATCTGACATAAGGAATCGCAAAAGCCTATGCATGTAGGAATTGCTAAAAAAATAGTGATTCCTGACAAATTCCTTAATTGCGACTCGCAATTTGCGAGTCATAATTAAGCAATGGCTTCCCATTCATTCCTATGGGCCTACAGGCCCGTAGGCTTGAATGGGAAATAGCATGCTCAATTTGCGAGTACCCAACAGGTACTCGCAAATTACACATGCAATTTCAAGGGTGCAAAGGTGTCAAAAGGACACCCTTTTGCACCCCTGTAATTGATATGTGCACCCATGTTACGCACACACATGCCCCAAGGGCTTGTGTGTGCGTAAATTGCACTTTGGTGCTTTTTTCAAAGAAATCGCAATTTACCATCACCTTTCATTTGATGGTAAATTGCGATTCTTAATTGCGAAATCGCAATTCTTTTTACTTTACTGCATTGCATTTAAGGAATCGCAAATTGCGATTCCTTAAATGGAAGCACAATTTAGGAAATCGCAAAAAATTGCAATGCAAGTTGTTTCATACATCGCAAAAGCTAATTCTGCGATCGCAAACAGACGGTTTTTGCAAATCGCACCGTTTGCGGTTGCAAAAAGCTTTGATGCATGTGCCTGTAAATGACTTCAGATGTTCTATGTTCTATTTTTCTTTGTTTTCCCCTTGCCTTTCTCCTGCAGCTTCTTTTTCTGCTCTTTAATTATCCTTCTGTGTTCTAACTTCACATCCATTTATTGCACCATCTCATTAATTTTGTGAAGCTCTTGCATAAAGAGCAATAGTAATTCCATAAAATAAATAACTACACGTCCCAGTGAACCCAGAATTCAATGTTTTCATTGTCAAGAGACTTGTGAAATACAATATGGATTTTATCTGGGATTGCTGTCTACTAATTTAATTGGAACTATTCTTTTCTTTTGCCAGGGCCTTGGTTGCAGGGAGGAGGAAATCTCACAAAAGGAAGCTGTCTGCTCTTAAATGTAGCATCTCATTTCAGCGGTGCAACATGTCATTGGTGCAAGAGTTCTTTCTCGGAAAGTCAAAGAAGTCGATTAGGTTACAATTACCTTCTAAGTGTTTGTAAGTACAGTTTGCGCATTGTTAAGTGCGAAACTCAGTCCATTTATTTCTACCTTAATTTTCCAGCTCACGCCTGTGTTCCCCTACAGAAAAGAAGAGAAATTGTGTAATGCAAAATTTCAAGAAATTAATCCAGAGGCGGCTCCTCCGTTTGAGGAATGGAGCGTCGCCCCACTTAAAAATCCACCCAAAGCCCCAGGGATGAACAATCCAATGGTAATTAATGACCATTTTTATTTTTCATCCCCTGTCTGGAGCCAGCAGCAGGAAGGGGGCTGGGCCGCTGCTGAGTGACATCAGCAGGGAGAAGGGTGGGCTGGTATTACACTGTTTAAACATCTCTAAGACAGCTGGGTTAGAGCAAGCCAAAGCCTCTAGAGCGCCGTGGAGTGCCAAGTGAGACAACTCACACCTATCCTAGCGCTGCTCTCATCCTGGTGAGAGCAGCGCCAGGATTGGCCAAGGGAGTTCCAGCATCGGGAGTTCCAAGCATCCGGGTCCTGTGTGTCGTCAAAAGAAGAGGTCTGGAGCCAGGACGTCGGAGAGTTCGGTAAGTTTTATTTATTTTTTTAGATTATTTATTTATGTATAAAGATTTATATAGCGCAAACTAGACCCTAAATGGGTATCAGAGTGCTCTACAAATGTTACATCAAATAGAAAGAGCGATATACTAGAAACATATATGTGAGTAGCTAACAGAAAGAGGTTGTCAATATTCGTAGATCTAGAAGGTACTCCAGAGTGCGTTAGCCATTCGCACTTAGGGGCCCATTATGATGTCAGGCAGATTGCCCCCCCCAGGCTGGCGGTGGCCACCACATCTCCTGAATTCCCCCCGCCATATTAGTATGGTGGGGGGGACCTCGGCGGACGGAAAGACCGTTCGCCGCTTTTCTGCCCCGGTCGCCTTGCAGCCGGGGCGAAAAAGGAATAATATGGTGGCGGTGTCTTTCAGACAGTGCACAGACATAATATTGGGTCCAAAATATCGATTGGACATAATATCGAGTTTTTAATACAGACTGGACAAAATATCGACAGGACAGAATATAGACAACAAAAATCTTTTTTTTAAGGTAAGTCAAGTAATATCGACTGTTAAAAATATAGATAGTTAAAATATCGAAGTATATAATATAGATAGTTAAAAATATCGATTTTTTAATAATATATAATTTTTTATAGTGTATTTTTATGTTATAATATGTGTGAAAAGTGTGTATTTATGTTATAAATAATTTTATTTAATGAATTTTGTTTTTATAATTATTGCGTAATTTAATTCTGTAGCGGGTTGTGGGTTTATAGGGGAATAGGGGGGGAAGTAATTTAATTATAATTAATTAAATATGTACATTTATTATTTGATAGTAATTTGTAATTAGTTGTTAATTAATTTATATGTGTTAATTAATTTAATTGTAATTGGAAAATAAGTATTATTAATTGATTAATTGGTAATTATGTAAATTTTACTAATTTAATTCTGTAGCGTGTTGTGGATTTATAGGGGAATAGGGTGGGAAGTAATTTAATTATAATTAATTCATTATGTAAATTTATTTATTGATAGTAATTAGTAATTAATTGTTAATTAATTTATATTTGTTAATTAATTTAATTATAATTGTTAATTAATTTATATTAATTGATTAATTGGTAATTATGTACATTTTACTAATTTAATTCTGTAGCGTGTTGTGGATTTATAGGGGAATAGGGTGGGAAGTAATTTAATTATAATTAATTCATTATGTAAATTTATTTATTGATAGTAATTAGTAATTAATTGTTAATTAATTTATATTTGTTAATTAATTTAATTATAATTGTTAATTAATTTATATTAATTGATTAATTGGTAATTATGTACATTTTACTAATTTAATTTCTGTAGCGGGTTGTGGGTTTATAGGGGCATAGGGTGGAAAGTAATTTTTTATTAATTAATTAAATATTAAAATTAATTAAAATGTATTTATTTGGAAATAATTGTAAAATAATGTTTAATTATTAAATAATTAATTGTTAATGTTTAATTAATTTGTATTAATAGGTGATTAATTGAAATAATTATTGTCAATTAGTAGTTTTAAAATATTAATTATTATATTAGATAACATTTTTATATATTTTTAATTATTTATTAATAGATATTCATTTTTAGATTTTTGAATAATATATGAAATAATTACTTTCCCTAATATTGTATTCTCTGGAGTGGGAATAGTAATTTTAACCCCTACGCTATCCAACGCTCTCCCTACTGTTGCATCCACTGGAGTGGGAATAGTAATTTTTACCCCTACGCTATCCAACGCTTTCACTACTGTTGCACTCTTTGGAGTGGGAATGGTAATTTTAACCCCTACGCTATCCAACACTTTCCCTACTGTTGCACCCACTGGAGTGGGAATAGTAATTTTAACCCCTACGCTATCCAACGCTTTCCCTACTGTTGCACTATTTGGAGTGGGAATAGTAATTTTTACCCCTACGCTATCCAACGCTTTCCCTACTGTTGCAGCCTCTGGAGTGGGAATATTAATTTTAACCCCTACGCTATCCAACACTTTCCCTACTGTTGCACCCACTGGAGTGGGCATAGTAATTTTAACCCCTACGCTGTCCAACGCTTTCCCTACTGTTGCACTCTTTGGAGTGGGAATAGTAATTTTAACCCCTACGCTATCCAACGCTTTCCCTACTGTTGCACTCTTTGGAGTGGGAATAGTAATTTTAACCCCTACGCTATCCAACGCTTTCCCTACTGTTGCACCCACTGGAGTGGGAATAGTAATTTTAACCCCTACGCTATCCAACGCTTTCCCTACTGTTGCACTCTTTGGAGTGGGAATAGTAATTTTAACCCCTGCGCTATCCAACGCTTTCCCTACTGTTGCACTCTTTGGAGTGCGAATAGTAATTTTAACCCCTACGCTATCCAACGCTTTCCCTACTGTTGCACCCACTGGAGTGGGAATAGTAATTTTTACCACTACGCTATCCAATGCTTTCTCTACTGTTGCACTCTTTGGAGTGGGAATAGTAATTTTTACCCTTACGCTATCCAACGCTTTCCCTACTGTTCCACTCTTTGGAGTGGGAATAGTAATTTTTACCCTTACGCTATCCAATGCTTTCCCTACTGTTGCAACCACTGGAGTAGGAATAGTAATTTTAACCTCTACGCTATCCAACGCTTTCCTTACTGTTGCACCCACTGGAGTGGGAATAGTAATTTTAACCCCTAGGCTATCCAACGCTTTCCCTACTGTTGCACCCACTGGAGTGGGAATAGTAATTTTAACCCCTACGCTATCCAACGCTTTCCCTACTGTTGCACTCACTGGAGTGGGAATAGTAATTTTAACCCCTACGCTATCCAACGCTTTACCTACTGTTTCACCCATTGGAGTGGGAATAGTACATTTTACCTCTACCCTATCCAACGTTTTCCCTATTTTTGCACCCACTGGAGTGGGAATAGTAATTTAAACCTCTACGCTATCCAACCCTTTCCCTACTGTTGCACTCACTGGAGGGGGAATAGTAATTTTAACCCCTACGCTATCCAACGCTTTCCCTACTGTTGCACTCTTTGGCGTGGGAATAGTAATTTTTACCCCTACGCTATCCAACGCTTTCCCAACTGTTGCACCCACTGGAGTGGGAATAGTAATTTTAACCCCTACGCTATCCAACGCTTACCCTATGCTTGCAATCTTTGGAGTGGGAATAGTAATTTTTACATTTTTGTTATTGTACGTTAATAATATTCACTATTATTTAATTATATTTTGTTACTATATAGATATGTTTTAAGAAATATGAATATTTTTTTTAACTTATTTAATTATTATAAGTTAATTTAATTACGTTTAAGTATATTTTAGTAATACATTTTTAATATTTATTTAATTTAACATTGTTTTTAGTAAAGTCGATATTTTTTAAAACTATATTTTTGTAAACGATATTTTAAACTCGATATTTTTGTACTTACCTGTTTGTAGATAGAAACTCGATATTTTGTCAGTCGATATTTTGTCAACGATATTCTTAATGGTCGATATTTGGTCTCTCGATATTATTTCAGTGATCCCTTTCAGACACTGCCAGCCATATTATGATGGGCATTTTACAATGCCTTTCCGTGGCGGCAATGCCGCCTTGGAAAGGCATGCGGTCTTCACTTTGCGGGCCCCCTGCGGGCCCCCAAAGTGAAGGAGGAGTGAGGGGTGCACATGGGGGGTTAACTGTGGTACCCTCCTGCATTTGCATATACAATGCGGTAGGCAATGCGTGGTGCCTGCCGCATTGTGTATGCAAATGCATGCATGCATTTATGGCATTGTGGCGGGCGGTGCAGAGAGCACCGCCCTCCACAATGTTATAAATGCAGGATGCGGCCGCCACTGTGGCGGCCGCATCCTAATACCACTCACGGGACCTCCACCCTTATGGCGGGTGGTCCCGAGTTCTGGTAGGATGGCGGGCGGACAAAGTCCGCCCGTCATCATAATGACCCCCTTAGTATCAAATCAGGTTGGTGAACTGCATCTAATTAGTACCCAGCTAGAAAAAGGGTTGGAATCAGGGTAACGTTTTGTTCATTAAAAGCAGTTTGACTTCTGTTTTTTAAAATAGGTGCTTGAAGGATTCATTATGATTTCCGGGGGCAGGGCGTCCCAGATCCTAGGTGCTCGTCCGAAGAAACAATTTTCTTTTTCCGAAATTTTTGTGGTTTCAGTAACAAGGTGCTGGTGCTTGTCGACGTTCTGCCACCGCCTGATAATTCCAGTTTATCGGCTAGATACCTTGGTGTGTTGAAGTGCAAGGCTTTGTGTGTCATGCAAGCAATTTTCATCTCTGTTCTTGCCTCATAAGGGAGCCAGTTCGTAATGTTACACGCACGTGCGCATGACCGCACCCTCCCCGTAGATGCCAGCCGCCACTGTGAATATCTCAAGACTTTATCAGAGTAATACAAATTTCAGCTATACCTAAATTAAGTCCACATCTAATGTACAAAAAAGAGTTAATGCCAAAGGTGTAATGTAGACTTGAAGCATTCGGTGTTTGTAGGATCAAGTGGAAGCAAGGAAGGTGCATCTTTGGCCCCATCTTCGTGGCTCCTGATCTCTTCTGTGGCCTGCGTTCGGGATTCAGTGGTCCAGCCCTGGTATATGTGTTCATTCCAGATTAGTAGTCATTTTTGATATCTCCATCTACGTCTCCATCGTTTAGACATTTCTTTATATGACATTGTGGTGCTTAATGGGAGGTGCAGGATTTGGGGCGGTGCTGGTGGCAGGATGTTTAGTGGATCTTTGAGGGCTCTCATTGAATCCTTCTGGTAAACTATTACCAATACCCAGATCATTTAGAAGTGAACCATGGAAATTGAGCCCACTTGTGTGTCAGTGTGGTGATGTGCTTTTTTAATGTATGAAAGCTCATTTTGGGGTTCACTTTTTTTGGCATTTAATTGCATCCTTCTCAATTAGTATAATATTTTCTGAAAATTCAAATGAGGAAATATATCTTGAGGAAGGCAAAATGTCTTGTGCCTGTTCTGAATTCTAGATTTTCATTACTCTTCTCGAGCTAGGGCCTCCTGGCATTCCTCCCCTTCCAACCCAGATGTGCTGACCATCAACCCTTCCATTTCAGTAATATCATGGTATCTTGCTTTAAATTTTAGTTTACTTGTTGGAAGCAGTAAGATCTCAGCCCCTTGGGAAATTTCTTCTCATTCAGAGATATAGCTGTCATTGATGACTCCTGAGTATGAGCACTCCTGAGTATGAGCGTGCACACCCTTGTGATGCCACTGAGTGCATTGTTGTCCTGAGTCCTGTGTGTAATAAGTGTTCCACAGATAACTCCAGATTTGTTCGGATAATATAGCCTTAGAGCCTGACATAGTGGGCTCTACCTCAGTTCGAGCCTTTAATGCTGGAGCGGGCCTTTAATGTCCAGTAGAGCCCTCTATGGAGGGCTCTAAGGCCCCTGGAGGACAGAATGTTCTAGTTTGCAAAACAAAGGCCTCACAGAGCCCGACAGGGTTGAAATTCCCTTGGACTCCATGAGGCCTTTGTTCACAGCAACAGCTGTGAACAAACATTGGAATGTTGGAGCTCCGGGCTTCTACCGGCCATTAGAAGCTTGGAGCACTCCATTGTCTTCAATGGAGTGCTCAACACTCCAATCTTCTAATATAGAGTAGCGCAGCATACTGTGCCATTCGAGTGGGAAGTACAAGTTCTTCTGTGCCATTAAGAATACGATTAGCGCTCTTTGTTGGCTCTCATCAGGTCCTCATGTCTAGCCTTAAGCAGCTCGCAGAGTAGTTTAGAAGGTAACGTGATAACTGTCAAACCTTGTATAGCGCGGTGGTGAAGTGCTTCTTTAATGCGCGACTTGATACATTTTAATTCGGTGAGGTAATTTATTTTTTTGAATGACATATAAGCTTCTCAATTTATACAATGGAATAAGAACAGATACTATTTTTAAATAAAAATCTTTTTATTGAACATTTTGTATATTTAATTTATTCCACTTACAGTGCAAATAGGCATCAAGGAACACATCCATCTGGTGGCATCGTCACTACATATGTCACAATCCTTGATGCCAGGTGAAAGAGGGCAGATTTACTGATCAGCCAAAAGCAGGGGTACGTGAGTTAATGTGACATAGCATAGAAGAACATGTACAATGAAAAGATGTTATTTTTCAGGACGTCAAACAACGACCCACACATTATACAAAAAAAAGACAGCTACAGAGCTCAAAAATGTTTATCATGTCGCCTTAAAGGGGGAAAGGCAAATTCACCCAACATATAAAGCACTAGTCAGACAGAGGAAAGGATCGCAGTTAGGCATTGGTAGGATGCGGGTTGGCAACTTGAACAATCTCACCGTGTGAGGAGGGGGCGGGGCCTTGAAGGGGGCAGGGCTTCGTGCCAAGAACTACATACGAGGCAATTTTGAACCCCGCCCCCAAATCCCAAGTCCCGTCCTCCCAAAAAAAAAAAAAGCTTGTTGAGTCTGATTGCCTATGTCCTGGGGTGTTTTCACACCCCTTAATGGATGTCGACAGTTCAAAACCTCGAAAACCAAGCTGAAAAACCACTATTTAGCATGGTTTTCAGCTCAGTTTCCCTGCCACCGTGTGATATCGGCTCCACACCGGGAGACCGTGTGATGGGAGCCAATATCGGGTGTCAGGCGGTGACACCGTGTGAGTTGGCAGGTATCGCATTAGCCCATTGTGTTCCATGGTTCATTTTAAACTGTTGCTCCAACTCCCCTACTCTTCCTCCACACATCTTTGCTTTAAGTTTACTCCGTAATCCTGTTTGTCATGCACTGGCCATCTCTCATTCATTCCCTAATTTTTTTTTAAGTTCAGGTTTACAGTTTTTTGGGCCATGGATTGGTTAGAGCGGCTTCTGCTGGTAGCCGAAAGAGTCCCAGCCCCTTAGGACTGTCAGCTCATTCTTGCCATGGGCCATCTGTGTGAGAGGTGGTCCCCAAGTAACTCTGAATGTTTTTAGACAATATAAAAAGGCATAGGACGCTTTGTATTATTAAAGGCTGTCCTGCTCTGACCTACGGCCCTCCACCTTCGCAGCACGAATTTAGCTACAGTGGCAGTGCTTAATTTGAGCCGGTTGTTTCCAGTGCTCGGCACCAGCACTTAATTGTCAACACCGGAACTTATGACAGTCTGCCACATGGTGGCGCAGCTCATCTAATTGAGATATTAGCCAACAACGGCTGTTTATGAATACAATACACATAAAAAATTACTTATACCTGACTACTCCAGGCATTCCTTTAGCTTTGGGGACCTGGAATAGTCTGAACCATCACACTTGTAGTGAGAGCTGGTTAGTAGTTGTTTTGGTGCCGCCATTGGTAGTGATGACATAGGCAATGGGTTGTGCAAGTTGCAGTAGACCCATGGCATTATTATTTTACAAACTAAGCACTGAAGGAACAGTATGTTGTGTGCTAGCCCCCTGTCCCAAAAACATACTGCTCCTTAGATCAGACTAGGGTGTAGACCATTTTCTCCAGGTTTTAAAATGGTTGTTTTTAGAACCAAAACTAAAATGGTGGTAACGTCTTTAAGGAATTCCACCTCCAAAGCGATGGCAGAAGCCATATACATTTATGATCTTTAATGCAAATGGCATCACAGGAAATTGCATCACGTGATAGGTAGACATCCCCTCCTTAAATAGCCAGACCTAGGAGAGTGGGGCAGCGTCTCTTCCACAATGAACAGGGGGGCAACTGGGGGACTACACAAGACGACTCCTCCAAAAAGGCTACACACCAGGGCACCAGGCTGAGCCTTCATTCTTCCCAGACTCTGCTGGGGACAACGGATTGGTTTACAAAGACCTTGCTCAAAATAGGCCAAGGAGCCCCGTATGGAGCCCAAGAAAGGGAGCAAGAATAAATAAAAGTGTCGCGAATGGGAGTATGTTTGGGGCAACCGACTCAGGAATTTGTGCCAGTGGTTGCAGGTGGTGGGCACTGGCACCCATTTATGGAGTCCGTAACTTGTTTTTCATCATCACAGTTTGATCTGGATCAAGAGAATTAAGAAAGAAAGAAAGAAAGAAAGAAAGAAAGAAAGAAATAAAGAAAGAGAGAAAAAAAGAAACAAAGAAACAAAGAAAGAAAGTTTATAAGCATAAAATCCGATAGCAGCAAATATCATACATACAACCGTATTGCACATGCAAAGATAGACACACAGTTTTAATAAAAAAGGAAAAAGCAGCTAGAAGTTAGTTATTATTATTACAGTTCACATTCATGTCACTGCTATGTGCTAGCTCTTTTTTATTTTTAAATGAGCATGTGTCCTCAAGTGCAAAGAGCAATCTAAGAGAAATGTCATATAATTATATATATAAACATGTGCAAATAGCAATCTAAAAAGGTTCATATTAATATGTATGACACTAAGTGGCCTGCTAGAGCTTCCTCTGGCAATTTGACTATCTGGGTTAGCAATTATCTAGGGCCTTCTTCCTTTGGTTCCAGGCGCAATTCAAGTACAGAGATACCGCAAAGGCTAGTTGTTCTCTGGTATCACTCTTGATAAGTCTTGCAGCTTCTCAATAGTGTCTCAATCCCATAAGTGTACATACAGCTAGCAGCCATTTATTTCGTGCACTCCAATATAAGGGACAGACAAACATAAAGTGGTTGTCCGATTCCTCAGTATTAGGACAATTTGGGCAGAATTTGGAATGGGAAGGTGCGTTAGCACATTTCGAGGTGTGAACTCTCAAGGGTAGTAGCCCGCATCTAAAGTGCACTTATAAACATTTGTCCTGAAATGGGTACATTCTGTCCATATAGGTCTCAAAACTTAATACACACTTGTGGTTCAGCAATGGGCCTGTCAAGCTTCTGTCCTGATAATCTTCCCATGTTTGCAACAGAACTGCCTCCCAATATAGCTGTTTAACTTTCTGTGCATCTCCTCTTCCATTCGACTCAGTGGATGCCCGTAACCCGTCCATGCCTATTCTGTGTGATGTTTCTTTAATATTCTTCAGCCATGAGGGGCTCTGGTCCCTGTCAAGGCCTAGCAGACCTTTTATGAAATGTCTATATATTCCTAGTTCTTGTGTGGGCCATAGTCCAACCCAATATAGCAGAGGTTTTATTAGCACAGTTAGATGTATGGGGTTAAGGGCGAGATCTAATCTCAATGGTGTAATAGGCGAACTTGGGAGAAGTTTAAATAGGGCATTAATTAACTTGTTTTCAATTTTAGTTAGAGTCTCTGTTGTGGCATGGCCCCTTATCTCTGCTCCGTATAACGCTGATGTTACAGCTGAGGCTCTATATACGGTGAAGACTGGGAACACTGCTCCTCCATAGGCGGTCCTGTATTCCCTCCCTGTTGCAGAGAGTATCTGCTGTAGGGTGACTTTGCTTTTTTCCAACTGGGGACCGCATGTTTGTTTATCACTTAGCCTCACACCAAGGTAGTCAAAATGTGAGACTTTTTCAACAGGAAGCCCCTCAATAGTCACATTACCTCTGTATCTTTTATGGGGATTTATAGTCATGACTTTGGATTTGGATAGATTTAATTCTAGTACTCTTTCCTCACAGAAGGTGACCAAGGCGTTCAGTTCTGATTGCAGCCCCATGGGTGTTCCTGAGATTAGCAGGGTGTCGTCTGCAAACATCAGAATTGGAGTAGGCACTCCAGCTAATTTAGGGGCATTGTGTTTGCATTCCTTCAGTTTCCTCGGGGCTCCATTCATATATAGACTAAAGAGTGTTGGGGCGAGGACGCACCCTTGTCTAACGCCTTGCTTTATCTCTATCCTATCTGTCAGGTCCTCTGCGGTATTCCATCTCACCTTTGTGTATGTGTTAGCATGGAGCACTTTCAATGTTCTTAATAGGTCTAAAGGGATGCCACACCCTTCCATAACTTCCCACAGTGTTTTTTTTGGTACCAGGTCAAATGCCGCTCTCAGATCGATGAAAGTGACATATAGATGGACAGGCTTCAAGGTGACATATTTCCAAGTTATGACCTTGAAGCCGAGGACCTGGTCCAGTGTGCTGATCTTTGGTCTTACGCCTCATCGAGGATGTTGTTCTGTTCTATCCATTCATTCAGTCTAAACAGGACCTGCCTGCGTGTTATCTAGCAAGCTTATGGGTCTATAGTTTGAGGGATTTGTTCTTTCACCTTTTTCATAGATAGGTATGATAACAGTTCCGTGCCATGTTGAGGGAATTGGGTTGCCTTTTAAAATGCTATTAGATAGGGCACTCAGGTATGGAGACCAGATTTCTGGTTGGGAGAGAAAAAGGTCGCCCGTAATGCCATCCATTCCTGGTGCCTTTCCTTTTTTCATTAGTTTTACTGCTTGGTAAGTTTCAAGTAAAGTAAAGGTGAGCTGGGCTTCAGCTGTGGCAGGATCACTGTTCCCATTTTGGGATTATATTTCCATGTGGCCACAAGCCCCATCTAAGGGAAGGCTCTGTAGCTTGTTTTGTTGCTGTATACCATTATACAGACCACTAAAGCGGGTAACCCAAGTGTCAGGTTTTATTACTGGCTCTAGATGGCTGACATTAGAGGGGTGAACAGATAGTAATTTCCAAAAGCTTTTATGGTCTCCCTTCTCTAAAGTTTCAGCAATTAACAACCACTATTCCCGTTCCCATTCCCTTCTGGCTCTTCTTAACTATAATTCTCGCCCCGCCATTCACAGTTTTGTCATCAATGATGTCATTGCCAATCTTGCAGTGATATTATCAATGAATATTAGACAGTTTTATTAATTGATGATGTGTGATTGCTGATGGCTAATCCTGAGACATCCTTCCAGGCAATCTTTCAGGCAGTGGTCACTTTTGGAAAGTTTGAGAAGCATGACGTCAAATGGACTATATCAGGCACCTAAGCCTCAAATGAGGAAGGAATATAAAAAGAAGAATACAGTTGAACACAGATCCCTCTCAAGCGAACTAGAAACGAATGCATGGTGAGATGGCACGCTCACCATCCTGTATGAGCCAGACACACTTTTTGCTTGAAAGAATTCAGCTTTGCAGGGCTACATTAATTCCTCACTAACTCTTTTATGGGAGGTAAAAAGATGAATGTTTCTCTGAAAAACTGCAAAAACCAGCATGCAATCGTGGATTGGTCTTGAATGCGAGTCTTTTACAAATATGTTTTTTTTACAAACCTATAAAACGGGGAACAAAAAGGTGCACAGAGAGATGTGAGATGAACCAGGATCTTGTTGAGATATCATCCATTTGAACTTTGAACTGAGACAAAAAATACAACAAAGATCTATCTGCCTGTCTATCTATCTATCTATCTATCTATCGCTCGATCGATCGATCGATCGATCTGTCTATCTATCTATCTATCTATCTATCTATCTATCTATCTATCTATCTATCTATCTATCTATCTATCTGTATTCACACACTGAAAAAAACAAAGCTTAATGTAACGTTGAATCTAGGTGAAAAAAATGTGAATGACACAGAATGTTTTATTAGTACAGAACCACAGAAATTCACCAGTTATCTCAAGTAACTATAACCTGTGCCCTAAGGTAATTATTCCTTGCGCCCCCATGCACAGTTTTTGTAGCAATAACTTAATTGCAATATTGCAGTGATATTATCAGTAGTGTCAAAGAACATGTCATGAGTGAGGTAATATGTGGGGTTACTAGCAGTGCATGGTGAGGGTGCAAGTTATAGTTACCTCAGTGCACAAGTTTTAATTTTGGTATGGGGTTGTGGCCCCCCTCACCAAGTCTATACAGGCCCCGGGGACCTCAGCCTTGGGGCAGTATAGTTTTTTAAGTGAAGGGTGGCGTGCGCCCCACCCAAGCCTTTACAGCCCCTGGAGACCCCATCCCCAGGATGGTAATATTTTTTGTGGAGAGGGGGCACTAGACACCCCTCAATGAGGTTTTAATGCTCCAGAGGCCCCCATCCTCGGGCCAATTTTTTAATGGGCAGGGGATGTGGCACCCCTTCTGAGCCTTTAGGACCCTGTGACCTCATCACTAAGGACCTCTTTTTTTATAGGGGGCGCACAGCCCCCTACCAGAGCCAATAGTGGCTCTCGGGACCCCATCTTCCAAGGTTTCAGGTTGGTGCCCCGATGCCCACGCTGGGGCACATACAAGGCACATTCTGGGTGCATCAGGAGTCAGCAGTGCTACCACCCGGTGGGGGCAGGTGTTTTTCCGGCGGGAGAAATCAGAGTTTCCCTGCCTGCAAGAGCACGGGCAGGGAGACACACGTCTGCTCCTACCCATCAGGAGCATTTTTAAAGCTCCACCTAGGTGGGAAGACACGTTTTCTCTGCCTGCGCTCTCGCAGGCAGGAGAACTGTGTCCCGGGGATGGACTGAGCTGGTCCTGGGAGATGGTGTCACCAGGGCTTTCAAGTCTCAGAGGGGGGGGGGGCACAGGCGCCTTCCTCCGTTAAATATTATTGGGCTCAGGAAATGGGATCTCCAGACCTTTCTAGGCTCAGGAAAGGGGGCCGCGTGCCCGCTCCCCTGTATTTTGTATTTGGCCCCGTGGAATGAGGAACTCTTGAACCTTTCAGGGTCGGGAAGTGGTGCTGCACCCCTTCTCTTTATTTTAATGTTGACCCAGGCGAATGGGCTCCTCAGATCCACCTAGGGGAGGGTGGCTATGCTACCCCTCTGCTAAATATGTTAATGGGCAATCAACCCCTCAGCTGTGACCCACCCCAAAGGAGTGTTTTTGTAATAGCGTGGATGCTCCGCAAATTCTACATAACATTTTAAAAAATAAAATTTTGGGCCGTGTATGGGGTCCCTCTGGGACACCTCACCAGGATTAGGAGGGCAGGATTTCCATGCCCTGCCCCCTTATACCTTTTTCTACTTTTATTTTGGGACTAGGGGCTGAGTCCAAGATAGCTGCCACCACATCTTGCTGATATGGTTGCAGCAAGTCGCATCTTTTCTTTAGATCTGAGTGGACCGTGGATCCTTCATATTATGAAATATACAACATTTTTGAGGCAGAAAGTGTCAAAAACTACTGAACGGATTTACACCAAATCACAAAAAGCATGCTTCCTGGACAAAGATCCAGCTTTCTGGCAAATTATGTGTAAATCCGTTCAGTTGTTTGGACTGTAACTGTGTCTAAAGTAAATTTACTATGGAGAAATGAATGAAGAAAAAACGTTATGCAGCACCCCCCAAATCCCCCCCCCCCATACCCCTGTTTTTTTCTCGCCCCCGCATGACGGATCACCCTGAAACTTTCCAGGTAGGAGCTGAGGTGTAATGTAATGTGTAATGTAATGTATTGGCATTTATATAGCGCACTACTTACTCGTAGGGTCCCAAGGCGCTTCGACCGCTGCGAAACCCTTCCTGGCTTCCCTGAGAGATGGTCCCTTAATGGGTATCTCCAGGGTGAGACCAGGCATCCCCGGCGGTCTGGTGGGGCCGTTAGTGAAGATGAGGCAAGCTAATGCCCAGAGTTGCCGAGTGTAATCGCTGATCAGAGTGGGCACCGAGGCGAGAGAATTATCGAGTCCGCTGACCCTGGTCCAGAAACCTGCCGCGCCGGGAATCGAACCCTGGTCCCGGGCCGTCCTCTGCTCTCGGGTCTGCCGCCTCTAACCAGTGAGCCACACTACTTCACTCTAACCAGTGAGCCACACTACTTCATATATATACATATATAGTGCATAACTGTCGTCCTATGCAATCCATGGAAAACAAAAAGCGGCACACCAATTGTGATTATTCAATCCTTTGAGAAAGACTTCTGTGAATCAGAAACGCGTCATGCTGAGCACGATTAAAAGGGTTGAATAACCTCAATTGTTGTGCCGCTTCTTGTTTTCTGTGGATTGCATGGGACAACAGTTATGCACTTATCTTAGAGGGAAGCCAAAGTCCATCATGAGCACCGGAAGCGCCAGTCCGCTTGTCAGGGCAACCGCTGCTTTTCTTTGGTTCATATTATATAAATATACACACACATATATACACACATATGTATATACACACACACACATTACGGAGTGGCGTTAGCCACTCTGTAGTTATAGTTAAGGGTATCAGAGATGGGAATTTGTATGATTTTTGACCACTATTAATTTTGCGGCCGATTCACGATTCTGCACAAAACTTTGCAGACCTATTCCTCTTTCTACATTGGCAGAATATGCAAAGTTTTGCTGAGATTCGTCAAGGGAGTGCAAAGAAAAAAGAGTGTCCTAAAACGTGTTTGAGCACCAAGGCATTTTCCCTTAGACTTTGTACTCATGCATAGTGCAAAACCGGCAGAATTTCATAATATGGTGCACAGATTATGCTTTTTGGAACTATAGGTAAGTAGGGTATATATTTTTTAAGTTAGAAGGCATTTTAACTTAGTGATATCTGTCGATGATGTACATTTGCCTTATTTCTCAGACGGTCTGCAGTACATAGTGATTGCAAGTCATTATGTGATTGGCTAATGACTGCCTTTACAAAAGTTAAAGACAGCCATGTTGTTTTTGGGTACACTTTGGCTGTGTTCTGCATTATGCCTTCAGATATAGGTAAGCAGTAGGTTTGATATTTTCCTCTACCTAATATTACGTTATCAAAGTGGTAATAGGTAGGGAAAAATATTTATTAGTGTCTAAAAAAGTTTTTTTAACTGTACCTCAAAAGTACTACCGCACTTAGATTTTTTTCTTTTTTAATTGAATGTTAAAATTTTCAAAATACACTGAAATGCACTATATTTTTACAAGTATGGTGTATTTTCTGTTTGTAACATATCTAAATATGCACAAAAACGTCTACGGAGTACTGTGGTAATACCTACAAATTATGGCAAGACATATAAAAAACATTTTTAAAAGGCAGGTGTCCCTAAACTTCTGGAAAATACATAGACAATTATAAATAAATTTCTCTGAGTGATAATTGGCAGTGAAGAACAGTAAAACCTACTACTTACCTATATCAAAAACCGTAACACAGCGAAACACTGAACACTGCCAAACTGTGCTAAAAACTCTGGCTGCCTTTTACCTTTGATAAACACAGCCGTTAGCTAATCACTTACTTCTCATCCGCTTGTACCATCGTATACTGAGAACAAAAAAATTGACAGTCTTCAGAATTGGCAAAATTGATCCCTCCTGCAAATTAATGAGGTAGGACACCCTTTGCAAAACCTGCCAACTGGCGATGACTGCAGTGATGGAGGCTTGTGAAGGCAGCATGTCTCCATTCTTGCATTAGTGTTTGATAAATTCTGAAAATGCCATCTGTGGTCTAATCTCACTAGTCAGAGAGACAGTCAGTGCTTTAGGCTGCAGTTGCTTTATTGTACTTGCTAAGTACAGCCGGTTGCTAGTATACAGTATCCTTCCTTCAAGGACTTGTTTCCCTTCTTGTCCTGCTCTTTTCACGCGTTCCCCTTCCGCATCTGGGCATCTCTTCCATGTCTCTCCCGTCCTCTCCGCTCTCTTCCTCAATAGGCCGGGGTCAGGTGTAAAAATGTCCTCAAATAAACAGTAGAATGGGGTCAGCGTGATGCAGGTTACACAAATTGATGTTTCCTCACTATAGTACCCATCACCATGTTTGTGCTCTCAGTAGGGTGGTGCTCACTGTCTTACTTGTGCGCTTACACTCCGAACTGCTCCTGCCCCTTGACCGCATTCCAGCCCACCACCTCCTTTATGACAGCCTACGTACCCCTGGTACGTGCCTGATGCCACGGCCCTCAAGGGTTGAAGTGTTGGGGATCGTAGCGTCCTCTTTCCCTCTGGGACCGCTGGCCTTCCCAGCAGGGTAACCGTTGTCTCCCTCTCCGTGTTCCTGGTTCTCCCGCTCTCGTCTCTGGTCCACGCAACTTTTCAACTGCTCCATCCATATCACCGTTGTCTTCATCCATCAAGGACTTCAGGCCCCCTCTGTCCAAAATGTCCAGCCGTCTCTGCTCTCTTCCGCTTGATTCTGCACTCTCGGACTCCAACCATCACCAGTGGCTCCGCATCTGCCTTTTTTTTGCCGCTGTTGCGGAAGTCCAAATTACGCCATCCAGTTCGGCTGCAGCCCTCCTCTGATTAGAAATTGGTGGCAGCCATCCTAAAGTTCTGGGTGCGGCAAACACCAGACTACACGACCCTGTCCCTTAAAAGGACAGGTCTGCAATTTAAAAAAAAAGGGATGTGAAGGGCATCAAAGTGCTCTCCCTTTGTTTCTGATTTGCATATGGATTTCACCCACAATTGGGGGCTGATATCCAAACAATGCACTATGACTGCAGTTTTGTTCGCAAACCACTGATAGATCTCGTGTGAATTGCTTTGCAGGGTGGTTGCCCTTTTACATCCATTTCCCAAACACATTTACAAGGGGTTGCAATGTATTAATTGCGAATGACATGACTCCTAATGCACCATTAGTATGTAGGGTGGCTGGTTTTTACAGTTGCAAATTACTGTCTTTGTGACAATAAAAGCCTTTTGCTCACAGGGCTTAAGTTGGTTAATCATCCTTTGGAATGTGATCATTCACCAACCCCAACACTCTGGATATACAAGTAGCATATATTGCCATTTAATAATGGTGTTATAACAAACATTAGTGCTAAAAATATCAAAATACAAAATGTAGCCCAAAAAATACTGAGGACAAAAATGTTGACTTTACATACTTTGTAAACATTTAAAATTAAATCACAAATCATTTTTATGAAATTAAAAACAAAACAAATAATACATAAAAAATTAAGAATGCAAAAATAAACACTCTTAAAAATATTTACTAAAATTACATTACAACAGATATATTTAAAACACTTCCAAATTCACTACTCCAAATATCGAACACCAACAAAAAAACCTGAAACAATACTTGAAAAAATGCATGCACTAATTCAACAGACAATATTAAGCTAAGATAATTCGTATGAAAACCATATTTCAATCAATCCATACTAATATAATAAAGAGAGAGCCCAAATCTTTGAGGCAAGTAAACTCAGGAACCACAGCACCAATCACAACACCCAATACAGCGTTGGAAAGGGCAGTTGCAGCAGAAGGACATAGGCTATGCAGACACCCACCATATACATTTAAAAGGTAAAAGAACCGTGCCAGCAAAGTAGTCCCTTGTGGGCGTGTCTGCGTTGTGCTGTGGACGTGTGCTGGGGGCGTGACAAACTCTGGGGGCGTGTGGTACGTTCCGCCCTTCATGCCATGTCTCATATCATGTGCTGTGGGTGTGGGCGTAAGCAGGGCGTGGGATTACGGAAAAAAAAGCAAGCGTTGTGCCCAATATTTCATTGTTTTTTCTTCCCAGGTTCTGTACATTCCAGCTCCGGGTGTCCACTCTGCTCCCTTTAAATACTCCTGCACTTCATAATCATAGCCCACCCTTACTCCTTAAAATACCCCAACACCTTTAAACACTAACCCATCTTAACCCTATAAATATACCCTGTACCCCAAAACCCAAACCTATCCCTAAACCCTAAAAATGCCCCTGTACCCCAAAACCCAAACCTAGCCCTGAACCCTATATATACCCCTGTACCTCAAAACTCAAACCTACCCCTGAACCCTAAAAATACCCCTGTACTCCAAAACCCTAACCTAGCCCTGAACCCTTAAAATACCCTTGTACCCCAAAAACCCAAACCTACCCCTGAACACTAAAAATACCCTGGTACCCCAAAACCCAAACCTAGCACTGAACCATAAAAATAACCCTGTACCCCAAAACCCAAGCCTACCCCTGAACCCTAAAATACCCCTGTACCCCAAAACCCAAGCCTACCTCTGAACCCTAAAATACCACTGTACCCCAAAACCCAAACCTAGCCCTGAACCCTAAAAATGCTCCTGTACCCCAAAACCCAAACCTAGCCCTGAACCCTTAAAATACCCCTGTACCCCAAAACCCAAACCTACCCCAGAACCCTAAAAATACCCCTGTACCCCAAAACCCATACCTATCCCTAAACCCTAAAAATACCCCTGTACCCCAAAACCCATACCTGTCCCTAAACCCTAAAACTACCCCTGTACCCCATAACCCAAAACTATATCTGAACCCTTAAAATACCTAAACACCCCAAAACATATAACTCAGTACCCCAAAACATATACCCCTATACCCATACTTACCTTATCCAAACATTAAAAAAACATACTTCTACCATTCATGCATTTACAACGAATTTCGTTGTAAATGTATGCGTGGTAAAAGCATATAAAATGTAATGCCATGCGTTATAATGGTATTGCGGAGTCATGGTACCTTCGTAATGAAAGTATGCGGAGTGATGGTATGCGGAAAGAAAGTTGCTGAATAATGGGTGTTTACCCTCCCCCGGTAAGTACATTGGTGGCACGGCGGCTCACATCTCCAGCAACATACTCATATTTTTTCACCACTGATTTGAAAAATGCACAGGTCTCTCTCATTGATGGCCAGCGCCGACATACACTTTTAGTCACACCTCCCGCCACAAGTTCTAGAATTGTGAACTTTAGAGCTGGGGAGCTACGTTCGAATCTCGGCATCAGCTCAACATCCTGTGATTCCAGGCAAATCGCTTTGTCTCCCCGTGCCTACCACAAATTAATGTGTTCTTCTGTAATGTGAATTGTGCTCATGCCATGTTGTCGAGTTTGCGCTATATATTATTGCAAGGAAAAATAAAGTAGGGAAACTCGAGTTCACACACTACTGAACGCGCACTCTTAAGTGCATCAGCAGTGCACTGTGAATCGGAGCGTTTCACAGGCCTGTCACAGATAAGAAATGCTATCAAAACGAAATCCTACAAAACAATATACTACTGTCCGGCAGCAATTCATACCCGGACAACGTCGGGACGGGCTGCTAGTTTGATTTATAAAAGTTATTCAAAATAAAAAAATATTTATACCATCAATAATCAAGTTAACCAATTAAAATTACAATAATTTCTATTTTATTTAAAACTATCTATTAAATCATTTGCAAATAAAATAAGTTACATAAGTCATAAATAAATTAAAAATTAAAACCAAAACATTTTAAACAATTTAAGATAAATGTTTAAAAAACTACCCACCCACTTCCTCCACAATCCTATAACCCACCAAGAATTAAATTCAAATAAAATAAAAAGCTACATTTATATATCATTACAAAATCAAAATAAATTCTGCTGTACTAAAACACACACTTATTAAAATAATAATGATTCACAAAGTAAAAATGAATAAAACACAACAAAATAATTAAGGAATTATACTAAATACAAATATAATGAAAAATTTAAAATAGCTTAAAAAACAATGTTTTTATTGTCTATGTACAGTTGTAGTTGCAGGCGTTCTCCTTTTTAAAGAGTTGCCTTCTAAGCTGTCTCGCCTCACTCATGCACAACAGCAGGGCCTAATGTGGGGTGACTTAGAGTCCCATCACCCAAGGAGAGGGAATGTTTCATAGTCATCATTTATACAAGTAGTGGTCACACAATGCAATCTCTCAATTCCCTGGTGCTCCCATAAGGGTGACCTCGGCTTTCAGTATTTAAAAAAAACAAAATGAGTGACACTCAATGAGGTTGTGCCCAATATTTAATTGTAACCAGTTTGGCTCAGCCCATCATTCATTGTAGGGGGATTAAAAAATGAGTGCTGTTCATTTCTGTATAATAATACCTGTTATTTGCAGAGGTTCAGAGCTGAAAAATCTGGCGGGGTTTTTTAAAATACTTATATTCTGTAGGTGGCCGAGCTATCAAATTAACAGGGAGAGCTGAGCCAAGGAACTGGCTTGGCTCTCAGAGCCAGGGCAGTAACTCGTGTAGTAGACATCATGTAAAATATGATAAAGTATCTTCAAAATTCAAAAACGCGTATTTCTTTAACATGTAGGAGGGGTCTACATTAGTGTCTCAGATTTCATCACTGCATTGATAGGCATTATTACAAGTTTTTAAATATGAACTTAGAAACATTCATGCCCCCCCCCGGTCCGACGACATTGCCATTAGCAAACTAAGAGGCAAATAGGTTGTTATGTACTTATATGTGGACTAGTTTCTTAATATGGATGGAGCAAGATTATAGTCTATTAAATCAAACAGTGCTCACCTTAAACTCAAGTATTTCAAGGTATTCTCATATGTGTGATAAAGTAGAAAAGGGAGACAAAGTGAAATAAAGTATTTGCCTAGCATCGAAAAATTCATCCAAATAGGGAAAATTGGAC
Organism: Lissotriton vulgaris; assembly: GCF_964263255.1. Classification (NCBI taxonomy): domain Eukaryota; kingdom Metazoa; phylum Chordata; class Amphibia; order Caudata; family Salamandridae; genus Lissotriton; species Lissotriton vulgaris. The sequence goes on from NC_141700.1 coordinate 102,226,865, forward strand.
TGTTCCTTTGTTTTCTGGTTTGACGTACAATTCGGACAGTAGATGGGTATCTCTTTCTCCTGTTTTACATCAAAGGTTAACGCTTTATCTTTAAATCTTGGTTCATGAGGTGAGAGTGTGGGTGGTAGGATGCAGTACCATGAAAGGTTGGCTCCTTTTGGGTTCGCGGTTCCAAGAAGACCTCGAGATGAGCCCATCTCTAGGTTATTTTTACTCTTAGCTGCAGGTAGTCGTTGGCAGGGAGAGATGGGTAGACGCGCTGTTACTAAGTGACGCGTTAACGTCTGACGTCGAGGCCCGCCAGCGGCGCTGTCACGCCTGTGGCCTGGTTAATCGTTTGCTTGGAGCCAGCATGATTTGCGGTGATTTGTGATCGCTGCCATGGTGTGCATGTCTCAGCATCGTATTATTGCCTTTATTTCTGCCGCGGGGCCTTGTGCTAATGGTCTAAGTGCCCCATCCATCAGAATCTCCCCCAGACTGCCTCCTGATCGGTATCCTGCCCATTAAGGACATGTATCCTATTTCCGTGTGTCTTCCAGCGCTCACCTCCCTGCCTTCATCTTCATAGAGGACAGGCCATTATTCATTTTATTGCTTCAGTATAGCGTCCGTGCACATTCAGGACCCCTTCAGTGCGTTGTAGCTAAAGAGACCATTGGAAGTAACAAACCAATCCAGCAACTCTGCTGCCCTTACACCAGTTCAGGACTGCAACACGACATGGAAACACTTCCCAATGAAGGGTTCAAAACAAAGACAACACCCTTCCAACCACTCTTCCTACACGGTGTGGCATGCTGCAAGCGCTTCAGCACCCCACATTGGGGTAGCAAACTATATATGTTACAATACAATAGGAGTAACTAGTCCTCCATCGAGGACGACCTTGAGTCAGTCCTGGTTCTGCAGCTGACAGGGCCAAGCATGCTGGTAGGATTGTCATGCTATCTGTTGGGGCCTAGGAGTCTGGGCAATGTTAGTGGTGTTGGCTGCTAAGAAGTAAGACTGCCCACATGTCACTGGCATGGCAAAGGGATAGTTAGATGTGCCTAAGAGATGGTGAAGCGACTTTCCATCCGACATTTATTTATTTATTTATTTATTTTAAAGTTTTGTATAGCACGAACAGGGCCCCAAGGTATCAGAGCGCTTTACACTGCGAGCACAGCAAACAATAACATGAGGTGCCTGGATATTAAATACAAAGAAAAATAAATAATTATATTCATATATATATATATATAGATATACATATATATATATGTTAGAAACGGGACCCTGGCCGGCCAAGACTCGCGTCGAGGTCAGTCAGGGATCACCATTCCTAAAGTCAGGGCAAGGGAGTTACCCGCCAAGATAACCCCTACTCGCCCTCTAGGTAACGTGGCGCGAGCAGCAAGGCTAAACTTGGAGGCGGTATGAGTTAAGTATTTGCGCACGCACCCCAGCAACAACACCCAAGGCCCACCACAAAGAAAACTCCACACAAGGATATATAAAAAATAGCCTTTGTATTCCAATAAAACATACATTAGATAAAACACACACTTTACATTGTGCAAGAGGCACGGGCAGAATTTACAGGGGATAATGTACAGGACAGGGCCACCTGGACCACTGTCAAGGGTATGCACTTTTAGAAATAACACTTTTAGAAATAGCACTTTTTAGATCATAGAATTATCACTGTAGCACAAAAATAACATACAACCAGTCACTACTGGTACCAGGTGAGCACCACCTATGCAACCCTCACTATCTTAGGAGATTACACTAGGGAACCTGGGCTCTGCTAGCACCACCTGTACTAGCAAGAAGAAAACCACCTAAGTATTGCTATACCTGTAGGGGTCTAAGGAAGGAAACACATGATGCATCACAATACATTCAGCGGTGTAAAAGGACAAAGCACAAGAGAACACATGATGAATAATCTACCCATTCAGAGGTGTAAGCAAAAACACACAGTTGCGCAAAACTCAGATAAGTCACCACCTGTGACAGTCCCTAGGCCAACTGGCCTCTCTAGGGCTAGGACGCCCTGTGTCCCAAAGTCAGGGGGCCTAAACGTGGCAGTTGCCCACAAAGTGCTGGGCAACTGGTGCAGGGAAAGTTAGCGCAACGTTGGAGCCTCGTGGGCTCAAGAACCACCACTGTGGCACTGCGGAGCCTCTCAGGGCTCGTGAAACAACATCTGGCCGGGAGCCTCTCCGGACTCTCAAAACAAATGGCACCCCCAGAGCCTCTCTGGGCTCAAAGAACAAATGGCCCCCAGGAGCCTCTCTGGGCTCCTCAACAAGGAGGTGGGAGTCGGGGCCCCTCACGGGGGACCCTCGAACACGTGGGGGCGCTTCGGTGGAGTCCCCCCTCTGGGGACTCAGGACGACAAATGGCAGCCCTCAAGAGCCTCTCGTGGCTCGAGACCAGGTAATGCCCCTGAGCCTCGCAGGCTCTGAACACCGGAGGGGGGGGGGGGGGGGCGCGGGCACCGACAATGTGCCCCGACAAGGTAGAGCCTCACTGGCTCTAAACAAATGCCCCCTGAAGCGTTGGAGCGGCCCTCTGCCAACTGGGGCCGCTCGGCGAACAAATAGGAACTGCCCCCAGAGTCACGGAGCCCCCACCAGCCCTCCTTCACTTACCGGGCGGTTCGTGGGGGACTCCGGTCCTTTCTCCTGGGCGGCGGCAGTCGGAGGAGAGCTCCCGCTCCTCGGGGCTCTAGGCACACTTCTCCCCTCTCTCCTGGGCTCTCCCTCGCTTTGGGAGCCCAGGGGGGGGAAAGGAAAGACGCCGGCTTCTTCTCCTGCAGGAGCGCGGGGTGGCCTCCCGTCAGCTTCCTGTTGTCCCGCCACAGCTTGCCTGACTTCCGGGTCGCGGCTGCAGGACCCAATCGCAGCGCGGCCCGGGGGATACGGAGGCGGGCACTTCCGGGTCGCACTAGGCAGCGGCCCGGCAACGGTACAAACTCTCCTGGGCTGCGGCGGTGATTCTCCCAGGCACGAAGTCGAGGTGGGCACTCGATCCTGGGCAAAAACAGCGGCAATGTCCCGGGCAGGGTGGGCACCTGCCAGGGGACAAATAAAATCGGCAATAAGCGGCAAATGAGCGGGGTGAGCTCCCGCGCCGCAAATGGGCAAAACAGGGGGATCCCCACGCCGGGGAATCCCTCGAGGGCAGCAATTAAGCGGCCAAACGCCGGGTGGACACCGGCAGAGAGATACAGCGCTCCCAAGCGCTGTAAGCCAAATAAAAGCACTTCCAGGCGCTAGGGCAGGAAATGAGGCACTTCCAAGTGCTAGGAGGCAATTCCAGCGCTCCCAGCGCTATAGAGGACAGCACAAGTCCAGAGAAAGTACTTCAGCAAGGCAGGGGGGCAAGGCTGGGCCCAGAGCCAGCTCACTGGGTCTCCAGGCAGGGAGACAGTCCAAGTGGCGGTCCTCTGGCCCAGCGACAGCAGCAGCACCCCCCTCAGGATCCTGGAAGAGAACAACTTCAGTGGGGACACAGCCCCTTCTTATACTGTAAATCCTTTGTTTAAGGGTGCAGGGTGGGGGAGAAACCAGTCGCAGCTGGTTCTGGAGCACTCTTGATGGCCCAACCACCCATTTCTTTCACTGGGGAGGCTAGGGTCGTTAGACACACCACAGGGGGGCGGAGCCAGCATTGTGTGGGGAAAACCCAGCCCATCCAGGACACAGGTACACTCCTCCCACACATCACTCATGCTAATCTCCCACTCACCACCGGGCAGACCCATCCAGACTTCCTGGAGCCTGGCATGCCAGCCAGCTCCAGCCAATCACGCTCCAGCACCCTCACTGCACACATATCTCAATGTCCAGAAGTAGCACTTCCCTTCTAGACGCATACATGCCGCAGACACCATCTCGCAGCATTCACTCTCACGAGTTTACACATACTAAACTCGAGCCTGCACTCCCCACGCATCAGGAACTACCAGGGACACAGACATTCCCCATGCATTCCTATGGGAGGGCCGGCCAGCCATACTACACGCACGCACTTTCACTCTGGGACCCAGGGAAAAGTGCGCAGAGACCCAAAAATCACTAACACAGGGTCATAATTAAAAGCAAAAAGATTAGGGGGGAACCCGCCCTAAGGGCCAAGTCCAACAATATATATATATATATATATATATATATATATAAACACACGCATACATACACACATATCTACATTCACACTTACATAAAACACATGTAAACATATATACATACATATACAAACATACACATAGTAACTGTAAAATTAGTAAATGGTGTAAAGTGGGATATGTAAACAAAATTGCAACAGGTAACCGAGTTACACAATGCATAAAAAAAGATACATAGCAATATTATAAAAAGAACAATACTATAGACAGTAGGACATATGAATGTGACAGGTCTGAGGTAGTTGAGGTAGAAAGCTGTGAGGGAAGAGATCGTTTACCACCAAGGTAGAGAGAAATATGGCATCTTAGCGCTTATGTTCATGACAACTTAGTGCTTTGCATAGTAAGTGGGATAGCATGCGGTACATAGAAAGTAGGTAAAAGTAAGTAATCATAGTAAAAAAATAAGAGTAAACGAAATATAGTGGGATATATAAACAGAATAGCAGCAAATACTTGAGTTACATTAAGGGGCCAATTCCGATCCGGTAAAAAGCACTCCGAATAGCCGTTCGGAGCGTTTTTCCCATACGAATCGTACCCTGCAACGTCCCCCGTACGTACGACGAAGTACGATTCGTACCAGGAGCTGGACTCCGTACGAATCGTACAGAGACCGTACAACTCTAATCTCCGTACGAGTCTCACTCGGAACCCGCTGTATGCGACATCTGTACGGTTCGCGGCTGGTTTATACGACCCAGCAAGTAAGATAAGTGTCGGGTATGCACCGTACGACCCTTTTCCTACGGGAGCTGAAAACAGCCGTAAAAGCAGAGTTTGCGCCAAAACAGGTACGGAACGGCCCCCTGGGGGTACGGCGCATACCCCCCATGATCGCAGGGGTACGGCGCATACCCCTGCATTCATGGGGGTACACGCCGTACACCCAGCGTACATAGGGTACGCACCGTACCCCATGTATGCTGGGTGTACGGCGCGTATCCCATGTATGCTGGGTGTACGGCGCGTCCCCCCCATGATCGCAGGGGTGCCCACCGTACCCCTGCGATCATGGGGGGTATATGCCGTATGGTGTGTATGTGATTGTGCGCTTTTCCGTACGAATTGCCCTTACCTGACGTGGACCGTACGACTCGCGTCCTGATACCCCGGTCTGGATCGTACTCATCGGGTCGTACAGCCTGTGTACGAGTCGTACGGCGACGGCTCCGGATGCGAATCGTACGGACGGCAATTTTAACGGATCGGAATCGGCCCCTAAGTGTAAATAAAATACCAAGCACCATAACTCAAAGAAGAATACCATACACAGTGTACAAAAAAGTTCGGAGGTAGTTGTGGTGGAGTGCAGCTGCGTAGAGTAGATGCACAGGTAGTGATGGATAGATTTACATGAGGGATGTAGCGTAACTTAGGTCAAGACACTAGCATGTTATGGAGTACAAGAGGTGGTGGACAAAAAGAGGTCAAACATATATGTTTGTCCTCAGGGACATCTTAAGCATTTTAGGGGCCTTGGACAAATTTTATTTTGGGGCCCCTGTTCTAACCAGCTTTGAATTTATGATCCAATTTGAGCTCTTTGCTGCCCTCTCTGTCAGGTCACTGAGTGAACAGGCACAGTTGTCCAAATTCTGAATGTGTTTACATCTAATATTCAAAGATAATTACATGTTTTTAATATCCTAACACAGCAGCAGCTCACTAATGTTACTGCAAATAATCCCTGTGTCACCCTCCCATTTCTCATTTGTGAGGTCCTGTTTTGATCTAAAAGAAGCTTTTTTATGGATGTTGCATAGTGTTGAAACACCAACATTGCTTGGCCAAATGTGTGTAACACACTCCGATCCATCACCCACATTAAAAATACATTAACCCCTTGGGCGCGGCCATGATTCTGCGCCTGTGTGGCACATTCCGATCGCGGGTACGGTCATGACAGCCGGGAGCCGTCATCAGCACACGAGCACTGTGTGCCATGAAGGGTTCCGGCCGTCATCAGCATTGAAGGGGTTAAAGGAAAACAGTATTTAAAACAATCTGTTTAAGAATTATTCAAGGTCATCAGGGAAAGACTCTCTGCAGCTAGCTGGCTATATCAAGGGGCACCCTGAAAGGCTGGGGCCCTGGGTCAGAACCCACTTTAGCCAATCCTTAAACCAACTGCAGTAGCAGTAAGAACCGTCTATTAGTTGTGTGTGACAAAAGGCGAGTTCAGATGGCTGGTAAAGATGGCCAGAAAAGTATTCCTTATTTAAAAATGGCAGGAAGGGAGATTTCTGTCATGTAAAACTGAGTAAACTGTAAGCTTATCCATAAAGTATTATGTGTCCTATTGCAAGTGGAATCAATGCACTGCACTGCAGTGCTTAATTTGAGCTGGTGGTTTTCGGGTGCTTGGCAGTGGCACTTAATTGCAGCACCATCGCTTGTGACACTCTGCCACTAGGTGGCGCTATCTAGCTAATGTAGAGATGAGCACTACAACAGTTAATTATTCATGCTATATTCATGAAAAATGACTATTTCCTGCCGCCAAAGCCATTCTTATAGCTTTGGGGGCCTGAAATAGTCTGAATTGTCACGGTTGTAAGAGTGTGATGGTTAATAGTTGTGTTTTTACTATCATTGGCAGCATAGCAGAGGCAATGTGATGGGGAAGCTGCAGTGGCCTCCTGATGAGAGCCCTGGCACTTAATTTTGTTTACAAATTAAGCACTGGTGCACTGCCACTAAGGCTGAAGGAAGGAGGGTTGTAGCTGTTAACAGTCCAGAAGATGCAGTGGAAATGAGGCACACTGAACTCCAGTTATGGGTGCAGGTTAAAACTTACTATCCAACTAGAAGACGGAGGCCCACTTTCCCTACTTGCATCAGGGCTCATGGCAGACCTGGCTATGCCACTAGGGTCACTTTTGGGGTCAAAAAATCAGATTGTTTCATGCTGTGAATATGAAGCAGTGAAATATGCAAAGCATTTGGAGGAAAGTTCGGTGCTGCTTCAGTGTCGGTGTTTACACAGAATATCGGAAACAAAAATATTGTGGGGTAAAATATTGTGTCAAGACTACCGAGGAGAAAAATATTGTTAAGGTAAGTTTCTATAGGTAAGCAAAGTTTTATTATATATAACTTCACATATATGTACCTTGACGATATACAGATTTTGATCCTCCATATTTTTGACACAATATTCTGTCCACACCTTATGTGTGCTTCAGATATTCTGCCAGTGATCCATTACCAGCATTCCGACCATCTCTGGTGAAGATGATGCTTCTGTGGCTCGTGCTGCTGCACTCAGTGCCCTGTAACAAGATGCTGGCCATTAGCACTAGGTCCCAGTAGAGTTTGATACTTTTGCTTAAATTTATTAAAGAGAAATCAAAAGTAGTAACACACAATGTCAATTAATCACAATGTATGAGTCATTTCATTTGTTCATTAAAAGTGCCCCAAGAAAGGAGAGGGGAGTGGGATAGCGTGATGCTGTGAGGGAAGAGGACAGTGAGGAAAAAAGTTTGTGACTTATCATATATTGCAATATTACTTTGGAATGCAATACAGTTTCATGGCTTCAGATCCCTGAGCCAAATCAAAATAGGGGATTATAACATATCCCACTGGTTTTAGATTACTTCTGTTGACACCGAAGAACTCAGAATAATGGGGGAGTGTCAACTTGAACAAGAAGTAGAGGTAGCCGTCGACGTTTCGACCCCACGCTACACTTGTAGGCGTTAATATGCCTTACATCGGGGTCTTCATCAGGACAGGGTAGTCAGCAAGGGAGCACTACAATATCTAGAAATATAAAAATATAAAACAATATGGTGTAAAGAGCCGACAGACGATGTCAAGTTACCGTAGTGAGCGGTGAACACATGTTTCTTACACTGTTACCATGGTTATATGGGGGGGAAAGAAGTTGCAATTATTGTGACTAATACCTTAAAAGTGACTTGGGCAAGAATTAATCAAACTTTGGGTGCGCATTTCAAACTATTCTGTACAACCCGTCATGGGTATCTCACTTTGAAAATTAATGTCTGGTGTATACAGGTTAGCACACAACAACACAGCATTCCTGACTCGGCCAGCGGCACCATTTCGTCTAGAGCAAAGCAGTGATATTATGTCAGAGATGACATACAAAGCATCATTAGCATAGGTCCAGAATAGATTAAGTGGATCAGTACTATGAAAAACACACTTAATAACAACAATTTAGGCAAAAGGGATCATACCTGCTCAGGTTGAGCAAGTGGCGCGGTTAGGTCCTCATCGTACACGTCAGATTTGCGTGCCAGATCTGTGGGTAGGGGGACGGGTATTAATGGACTAGGCAACATTGGTCAGATGATTTTCGACATTATGTGGGGATAGGGGCTTACCTCTGTTAATACCAAAGGTTAGAGGTATCCTATGACCATTTTCGTAATGGCGGTGTGTCACTGAGGAGCTTTTCAAAGGACCGCGTCTGTATGTAATAAGCCCGTAAAGGGAAAGTTTTAGAGAAACAAAACATCAGGATTGCGGCTGAAAATGAAAGAGGGACAGATTTAATCTCACCTTATTTAAAATGCACGAAAGTGAAGCTTTGATCGGTTAGGTAACTGCCGAGGGTCAACGTAGCTCGTGGCAGGGGTTTAGTCACGTAGTATTAATACAGCAGATCTGTGGGCGGGTAAGTGAGTATCCATAAATGGATTATAATTGAGGACGTAAATTCAATAGATGGCAAAGTAATTGGGAATAGGGCTTACCTATATCGCCCATGAGGGTCGAAGTAGGCTGATCACAGTCACAGGCGGAGCGTCAACACGATCGCCTCACACTCGCCGCTCCTGGGAAACAATTTAGCGGGAAAACGGGGGTAAATAGAAGCCTAAGCAAATGAAGGCCGGTAGGCTGAGTTAACATATGTATGATGATGGAGGATAAGTCTTACCTAAGTTAGGCGGTCACGGAGCTCGAAATATCAGCCTTCTCGCAGTTGCCGAATGCAAGCGAGTGGGCGTGGCCTGTGTGGAGCTTTTAAAGGTAAAGAAAGGACAATGAATGGTGATGCGTTGTTATTGGCAACATGAAGCTAAGGAAGCTATTCATGAAGACAGAAGAGGGACACTGTGTCCTGAGTGTAGCTGAAAGCAACGTTGATCACATCGGATGAAGGGCAGTAGTTCAGAAATAACGAGGTGTCTATTGAGTTAGCTGAGTAGCGATTAAGGGCAAAGCCTAATTATTTACATTAATAGGTGGAAATTAGACAATTATAAAAGACCTACTAGTGTCAATGGTGTCAATACGTCTCATTACGTGAAGGTAGGTTAATAGGAATTACCAAGTATCCATTCCTTATCGTGCAATTACTAGGTTTCATTAAAGGCAGTAAGAGTTCGTTATAGTTCAGGTTATGCATTCGTGGAGAGATGCACCTCACAGACACGTGGGTGAAGATCTCATTTCTTATATATCCAACATAGGATTACAATTGCTGCAACAAAGTCTGGTGTATACATTCTGTCTCAAGGGAAAGGCGAAAAACATATCTCTAGCAAGTATTCACCATCATTGCTTGACTCAGTTATTCCACACTTAGGACCTCTCACACAGGAGGGTCAAAAGGGGATTAGCTATAATAGTCCATGTACATACCTAACAGAATGTGACAGCATGTGTCTGAGGTATAGATGGCAGAAATGTTAGGATTTCTGACATATTAATACTTTAGCGTCCAAAAGGCGAAAAACATGTCTCTAACAAGTATTCACCATCATTACATGACTCAGTTCTTCCACACTTAGGACCTCTCACACAGGAGGGTCAAAAGGGGATCAGCTATAGTAGTCCATGTACATACCTAACAGGATGTGACAGCATGTGTCTGAGGTATAGATGGCAGAAATGTTAAGATTTCCGACAAATACTTTAGCGTCCGAAACTGGCTAGTTGGGCATGGCTACTTTCCGATTCATTGAGGCCATTCCGGATGGTATCCAAAATGGTCATCCATTTGGATTCTCTTAGAGTTAGAATTCGTGCAATGTCCCCGCCCCTGGGGCCCAGATTTATTTTCTCTAGGACCAACCATTGTAGGGTCTCTGGGGTATGGCCTTTGAGAGAGCAATGATCTACTAGGGGGGCACCCTGTACCTTCCATCTGATTCTGCTGCCGTGTTGAAGAATGCGGGCTTTAACCTTCTGTTGGGTCTGGCCTACATATGCCAAGTCACACGGGCACTTAATCCAGTAGATTACATTTGACGAGTTGCAGTTGGTGTGTGATTTCAATGCGTAAATCTTGCCTCTGTATATCAGATCTTTAGTTTGGATTGTTGTTGCGCATGCTGTGCATGACCCACATCTGGTGTGTCCCACCACTGGAGGGAGATTCCATAGTGATTGGATGGTAGGATTCGGAGGTGTAGGAAGGAATGATTGTACAACCTGGTCCTTGATGTTCCGAGCTCTCTTGAAGGCGTGTAACGGTGGTGTTCGTTGCCCAATATCATCTGCTACCAAGCCCCAGTGTCTGTTGATAATTTTCTTAATATCATTGCTGCGGGTGGAAAATGTGGTTACACAAATGACTCGTTCAGCTGCTGAGTCCTCTTTGTTTTCACAATTCAATAGATGCTCACGTGGGCTGTACCAGGCTCTTTTTCGTGCGCGTTTGACTAAACGTGCGGGGTAGCCCCTCGCTGTCAGTCGTTCTGCAAGATCTTGAGACTCCAACATATAGTTATCTTTTGAGGAGCAGTTCCGTCGTATCCTAAGGAACTGTCCGACAGGGAGATTGTCTCTTAACCCCCTGGGATGGTGGCTGTTGTATTCAAGTAATGAGTTCCGCTCGGTGGGTTTGCGAAATAGGGTGGTTTCCAGTGATTTGTTCTCTGAATTGAAGAAGATGGTTATATCCAAAAACGCAATCCTCTCCTGATTGGCATCAAGGGTGAATTGGATGTCTGTGCTCTGTAGGTTCAGCCAAACGTGGAATGACGTAAGATCTTCTCGAGTGCCATTCCATAGGCAAAGGACATCGTCTATGTAGCGGACCCACATATTGATGTGGTGTCTGAATGGGTTCATATCACTGAGGATGATACGGTTCTCATAGTCGTCCATGTATAATATAGCCAGATTGGGGGCAAAAGTAGCCCCCATTGCTACTCCCTTGGTTTGTAAAAAGAAATCTCCCTGGAACATGAAAAAATTTTTCATCATGGCTATTCTCAAGAGTTCTATGATGAAAGATGTGGGTACTGGAACTGGAGCTGTCCTGGTTTCGAGGGCCTTTTCCATAACAGCGATGGCATCAAGCTGAGGGATACTGGTGTACAACGACACTATGTCGCAGGTCACTAACAGTTGAGTGTCCGGATCGAAAGGTCTCTGATCTATCAAATTGATAACCTGGGTTGTATCCCGAAGATATGTCTTGGTCCTTATGGCTAAAGGCTTTAAAAAGAAGTCTATGTATTGGTTAAGTGGTTCCAGCATTGAACCGCACCCGGACACTATTGGGCGCCCAGGGGGATTGTCGAGGCCTTTGTGCACCTTTGGCAAGGTGTATATGGTTGCCAGCCGTGGGTGACTTTGATTCAGAAATTTGAATTCCTGTTGTGACAGAAAACCTTCTTCCAGGCCCTTTTGTGTGATTTCAAGTATCTGTGAGGCTAGATCTTTTGAAGGGTCACTGTGGATTCGCTTATAGCTGACGCCATCATTCAATTGTCTATAAATTTCTTCTTTGTAAGCACTAGTATCCTGAATCACGATCGCCCCGCCTTTGTCGGCGGGCTTGATGACTATATCAGCATTGTCTTTCAAAGTTTTAAGCGCAAGTTTTTGATTTACACTTAGGTTGAATCTAGTGTATTTTGGCTTATTAACAGTATTCTCCACTTCCTGGGTGACCAATTCCTCAAATGCAAGAATTTTGTTACTAATCGCATATGAGGGAGGAAAAAAGGTTGAAGGTTCCCTCAATCCCGTTGTTGATGATCTTAATGGGGTATTCACATGTCTGAAGAAATACCTCAGGCGGATTTTTCTGAAGAAGTTGTAAAGTTCTGTTTTCAGTTGGAATCTGTTCGGGAGTGCAGTTGGGACGTAAGAAAGACCTTTGCTCAGTACTTGTTCTTCCTCGTCAGACAGGTTGTATTTAGAGATGTTCACTACAGGGCTAGAGGAGGTATGTACAGGTTTGTTGGTCACCACCGATAGGTATTTCTTCTGGTTGATATTTCGCCATGGTTCTCGGGGCGGAAGGTAACTTGTTTCTGAGTGTTCCCTCGGCCCGCATTCGGATTGCCCGTGTTGGATTGTTGTCCACGTTGCAGGCCTCCGGACCAGTTGCTCCGACCTCGAGGGGGTCTCCATGGCCTCTGGCCTCTGCCTAAAAAATGAGGCGGTGGAGGTGGGTATGGTGGGTAGTTAAAGTCAGAGTAATTGTAATTGTATGAGGGTCCTGGTGTGGCAGGTTCAGATTCACTCCCGGAACTAAAAGAAGAGTCCGAGAAGGTGGTGTATGCTCTCCTGCCCCTGTATCCACCTCTCCCTCGATTGGCAAAGCGGCCTTGGGTGTCCTGTTTGTAATAGTCAGGTTGGAGGTATGGGTAGACACTCTTTTTATCAAAGGATCTTAAGTCCTTGGCTAGTTTTTCTAGTTTTTTAGTTTGGGTTGTAACATCAAACTCCTTGAGTGTGGCATCCAAAGACTCCAGGGCAGATTTAGCATTTGTCAAAGTACTATCCCCCAGTATCTCTTCTCTGAGGGCCGCGATCTCTTTAGTCAGTGTCTGTACTTGTTCGGCGGCGGTCTCAACCCCCAACACCATCCAGTGTCGGGAGCAGTTGTTGGCGACGTAGCTAAATCCCTCCTTGAATTTAGGTACGTCGACAAAAATGGCTGGCTCTATTTTAATTTGGAGGCCTACCGGGATGATGTTCTCTTGTAGGTATTTTGTAAATAAATATCCATGAAGCCTTGTTCTAATGAGCTTTTTCTCAAGTCTCTCCAATCTGGTGATTTTGTCATTCAGGGTGACATCTACTTGTAAGTTGGTATTGGACAGGAATTGGTTGTTCTGGTCTTGCAGGAGTGTGTTGATGTAGTCTTCCGTATACGAAAGAAGTTCACTCTCTACCATGGTCTCGGGAAAGGAATTCTAAAGGATTAGGTTACAACAAAAAGGAACCTCGCAGGTGTGCACCTGCTCAGATAATCGATCTAAGAGGGGGGTTCTACCCTAGGAATCCACATGGGACCTGGGTGCTTTGCGGTGTAGGAAAGAAGGGTCCCAGTAGAGTTTGATACTTTTGCTTAAATTTATTAAAGAGAAATCAAAAGTAGTAACACACAATGTCAATTAATCACAATGTATGAGTCATTTCATTTGTTCATTAAAAGTGCCCCAAGAAAGGAGAGGGGAGTGGGATAGCGTGATGCTGTGAGGGAAGAGGACAGTGAGGAAAAAAGTTTGTGACTTATCATATATTGCAATATTACTTTGGAATGCAATACAGTTTCATGGCTTCAGATCCCTGAGCCAAATCAAAATAGGGGATTATAACATATCCCAACGGTTTTAGATTACTTCTGTTGACACCGAAGAACTCAGAATAATGGGGGAGTGTCAACTTGAACAAGAAGTAGAGGTAGCCGTCGACGTTTCGACCCCACGCTACACTTGTAGGCGTTAATATGCCTTACATCGGGGTCTTCATCAGGACAGGGTAGTCAGCAAGGGAGCACTACAATATCTAGAAATATAAAAATATAAAACAATATGGTGTAAAGAGCCGACAGACGATGTCAAGTTACCGTAGTGAGCGGTGAACACATGTTTCTTACACTGTTACCATGGTTATATGGGGGGGAAAGAAGTTGCAATTATTGTGACTAATACCTTAAAAGTGACTTGGGCAAGAATTAATCAAACTTTGGGTGCGCATTTCAAACTATTCTGTACAACCCGTCATGGGTATCTCACTTTGAAAATTAATGTCTGGTGTATACAGGTTAGCACACAACAACACAGCATTCCTGACTCGGCCAGCGGCACCATTTCGTCTAGAGCAAAGCAGTGATATTATGTCAGAGATGACGTACAAAGCATCATTAGCATAGGTCCAGAATAGATTAAGTGGATCAGTACTATGAAAAACACACTTAATAACAACAATTTAGGCAAAAGGGATCATACCTGCTCTAAGAGAATCCAAATGGATGACCATTTTGGATACCATCCGGAATGGCCTCAATGAATCGGAAAGTAGCCATGCCCAACTAGCCAGTTTCGGACGCTAAAGTATTTGTCGGAAATCTTAACATTTCTGCCATCTATACCTCAGACACATGCTGTCACATCCTGTTAGGTATGTACATGGACTACTATAGCTGATCCCCTTTTGACCCTCCTGTGTGAGAGGTCCTAAGTGTGGAAGAACTGAGTCATGTAATGATGGTGAATACTTGTTAGAGACATGTTTTTCGCCTTTTGGACGCTAAAGTATTAATATGTCAGAAATCCTAACATTTCTGCCATCTATACCTCAGACACATGCTGTCACATTCTGTTAGGTATGTACATGGACTATTATAGCTAATCCCCTTTTGACCCTCCTGTGTGAGAGGTCCTAAGTGTGGAATAACTGAGTCAAGCAATGATGGTGAATACTTGCTAGAGATATGTTTTTCGCCTTTCCCTTGAGACAGAATGTATACACCAGACTTTGTTGCAGCAATTGTAATCCTATGTTGGATATATAAGAAATGAGATCTTCACCCACGTGTCTGTGAGGTGCATCTCTCCACGAATGCATAACCTGAACTATAACGAACTCTTACTGCCTTTAATGAAACCTAGTAATTGCACGATAAGGAATGGATACTTGGTAATTCCTATTAACCTACCTTCACGTAATGAGACGTATTGACACCATTGACACTAGTAGGTCTTTTATAATTGTCTAATTTCCACCTATTAATGTCAATAATTAGGCTTTGCCCTTAATCGCTACTCAGCTAACTCAATAGACACCTCGTTATTTCTGAACTACTGCCCTTCATCCGATGTGATCAACGTTGCTTTCAGCTACACTCAGGACACAGTGTCCCTCTTCTGTCTTCATGAATAGCTTCCTTAGCTTCATGTTGCCAATAACAACGCATCACCATTCATTGTCCTTTCTTTACCTTTAAAAGCTCCACACAGGCCACGCCCACTCGCTTGCATTCGGCAACTGCGAGAAGGCTGATATTTCGAGCTCCGTGACCGCCTAACTTAGGTAAGACTTATCCTCCATCATCATACATATGTTAACTCAGCCTACCGGCCTTCATTTGCTTAGGCTTCTATTTACCCCCGTTTTCCCGCTAAATTGTTTCCCAGGAGCGGCGAGTGTGAGGCGATCGTGTTGACGCTCCGCCTGTGACTGTGATCAGCCTACTTCGACCCTCATGGGCGATATAGGTAAGCCCTATTCCCAATTACTTTGCCATCTATTGAATTTACGTCCTCAATTATAATCCATTTATGGATACTCACTTACCCGCCCACAGATCTGCTGTATTAATACTACGTGACTAAACCCCTGCCACGAGCTACGTTGACCCTCGGCAGTTACCTAACCGATCAAAGCTTCACTTTCGTGCATTTTAAATAAGGTGAGATTAAATCTGTCCCTCTTTCATTTTCAGCCGCAATCCTGATGTTTTGTTTCTCTAAAACTTTCCCTTTACGGGCTTATTACATACAGACGCGGTCCTTTGAAAAGCTCCTCAGTGACACACCGCCATTACGAAAATGGTCATAGGATACCTCTAACCTTTGGTATTAACAGAGGTAAGCCCCTATCCCCACATAATGTCGAAAATCATCTGACCAATGTTGCCTAGTCCATTAATACCCGTCCCCCTACCCACAGATCTGGCACGCAAATCTGACGTGTACGATGAGGACCTAACCGCGCCACTTGCTCAACCTGAGCAGGTATGATCCCTTTTGCCTAAATTGTTGTTATTAAGTGTGTTTTTCATAGTACTGATCCACTTAATCTATTCTGGACCTATGCTAATGATGCTTTGTACGTCATCTCTGACATAATATCACTGCTTTGCTCTAGACGAAATGGTGCCGCTGGCCGAGTCAGGAATGCTGTGTTGTTGTGTGCTAACCTGTATACACCAGACATTAATTTTCAAAGTGAGATACCCATGACGGGTTGTACAGAATAGTTTGAAATGCGCACCCAAAGTTTGATTAATTCTTGCCCAAGTCACTTTTAAGGTATTAGTCACAATAATTGCAACTTCTTTCCCCCCCATATAACCATGGTAACAGTGTAAGAAACATGTGTTCACCGCTCACTACGGTAACTTGACATCGTCTGTCGGCTCTTTACACCATATTGTTTTATATTTTTATATTTCTAGATATTGTAGTGCTCCCTTGCTGACTACCCTGTCCTGATGAAGACCCCGATGTAAGGCATATTAACGCCTACAAGTGTAGCGTGGGGTCGAAACGTCGACGGCTACCTCTACTTCTTGTTCAAGTTGACACTCCCCCATTATTCTGAGTTCTTCGGTGTCAACAGAAGTAATCTAAAACCGTTGGGATATGTTATAATCCCCTATTTTGATTTGGCTCAGGGATCTGAAGCCATGAAACTGTATTGCATTCCAAAGTAATATTGCAATATATGATAAGTCACAAACTTTTTTCCTCACTGTCCTCTTCCCTCACAGCATCACGCTATCCCACTCCCCTCTCCTTTCTTGGGGCACTTTTAATGAACAAATGAAATGACTCATACATTGTGATTAATTGACATTGTGTGTTACTACTTTTGATTTCTCTTTAATAAATTTAAGCAAAAGTATCAAACTCTACTGGGACCCTTCTTTCCTACACCGCAAAGCACCCAGGTCCCATGTGGATTCCTAGGGTAGAACCCCCCTCTTAGATCGGCCATTAGCACTAGCTCTGCAAGGAACGTTTACATCCCAGCATCCTCGCTGTCTCCACTGGAGCACTTTGGGAACAGAGTATAGTCACCTAAATCCACAGTGACAAGCATTTAACAAGATGCTGCACTATACAAAAAAAATAATAAGACACAACACCTTATATTACAGCTGCAGAAGTAACAGTAGTTAGAATTTCTTCTCAAACCATGAACGATGCGGGTCATTGAAACACATCTAGGGGTCCATTATCATGTCGGGCGGATTGCCTCCGCCAGGCTGGCGGCAGCCAGCGCTGGCCTGGCGGAGGCAATCCCCCCGACACCTATGCCTGGATTCCCCCCCACCATATTAGGATGGCGGGGGGAGCGTGGCGGACGGAAAGACCGTCCGCCGCTTTACCACCACGATCTCCTTGCGACCGCGGCGGTAATGGAATACTGGGTGGCGGTGTCCAATGGACACCGCCAGCCATATTACAATGGCCACATATAGGTGCCTTTCCGCTGTGGCAATGCCGCCACGGAAAGGCAGGCAGTGTATGCTGCGTTTGCCCCCTGCGGGGCCCCCAGGTGATGCCGGTTCAGGGGGAGGACAGGGGGGTACCTATTGTACCCCCCCACATTTACATATGCAAAGCAATAGGCACCACACGGTGCCTGCCGCTTTGCACATGCAAATGCGTTCACAAGTGTTTTGCATTGTGGCAGGCGAAGCAGAGTGCACCGCCTGCCACAATGCAAAACAGGGCGGACATGCCCGCCACAGTGGCGGGCACATCCTAATTCCCCCTACGGGACCCCCATCCTTATGGCGGGCGGTCCCGTTCTCTGTTAGGGTGGCGGGCAGACAAAGTCTGCCCGCCATCCTATCGAGCCCCCTAAGTCATATGTCCTGCATAGACTCCTGGCAAACTTTAAAATGTGTAGGGGGAACCCGTAACCACAAGACAATTGAAGATGAGCAAATACTGCTAGGAGTAAGGGGATTCTCCTCTTGGGGTAGAATTATTGTACTAATTTACAGTTACGGCCTGTATAGGTAAGAGCGAGGGGCGGAAGGGGGAGAGTTGACAGACGACGATGAGGTAAACTTAAATTAATTTTTTTTTTAAACACTTACCTTGAGCTCACCACCTTGGCGATGCAGCGAGCGTAAGGTAAGTGTTTTTCGTTTTTTTTTTTATTTAAGCTTATCTTGTCGTCTGTCGACTCTCTCCAGTGCTTTTAACCTTCATTGGTCCCGCCTGCTTATTTATAAGACCATTGTATCACTGTTCCTGAAAAACAATATATAAACTATTGTTTCTACAATGATTCCTACATTCGCCTATATTAATGGGAGATGCACACAAGGGGTTTGTGTGTAGGCCTACAGATAAGGAATGGTTAGTTTCCAAGCTTGAAATCCTGCATCCATCTGGAATTCAATGGACTTGTACAATAATTGTGTTGTACAAGTTGAAATATTTTTGCGGGGACTGTCAGTGTCCATGTTTGTGAAGAAGTGTTTTATTTTGTAATTTGTATACTACTTGTAAGAGAATACTGTGATGTATAGCAGACCCTGTCAGAAGCACCAGTCCTTCTATCTGGCATTATGCTTTGTATAGCACACACTCTGCCATGAATATGGCATCTATGCACTCCTGTAGGCCGCATGACTATTATGTTGTTAAATGCCTTTATAATAACCTACTCATCCAGATAGTAAAATAGCTCAGTGGATTCATGCATTGGCTTCAGAAGTGTGTATAATTGTTAGGTTGTCGGCACAAATCCTCTTGGGGCCAAAGTGGCCTTTCATCCTTCTGAGGCAAATGAAACAATTCACATTGAGTTGAGCAATAGGAGAGCCTGTAGAATTGAGTATGACTTAGCTACAAGACTGTCAATATAATTGATCTCTAATGTACATTTTTGGGGTCACAAAGGCTCTACGGACCCTTTATAGTTTCTGTGGTTTATACCCAGGCACAAATTCCCACTCAGTGGCAAATAAGAGACTGTTGAGCAGGGCACAAGTTCTATAAAAAGAAGTGGGGGTGCTGACCAAGTAAGACAATATGCAAAGGACCTCATGACGTCACGACGTAGTGCTATAAAAGAAATAAATTAGTGCTATTTAAATTATTTGTGTAAATACTGGGACATACTAACCCATCTAACAGTCTTACAGTGTCTGCATTAATATACAGGGACAGAACAAAGTCAAAAGAATGCCTCTCTTAAGTACCTGTGAAGGGAAGGCAAGCTGTGGGCCTTTGTTTCCCTCTGGGGCATTTACATTTAAATGTAAGGTTCCAGGCAGTGCCCTGTCAGCATATACAAACAAAAGGAGTCCGGAAGGCCCCTTAACGTCGGCCAGCTGGAGGTTAAAAACGTCTCCTTCGTTGGTGCTAGGAATGGAAAGTAGACAACGTACAGGCACTCCTGAACCTGTCCTGGTGTCTCACACTGGGACAAGTTCAACATATTTTTGAGGGGCCCAACTTCTTGGCAGGGGGGGCGGCGTCCACCCTGTAAAAATAGTGGGTGGATGCCGTGTACCTACGTGTACCCCGACCCGAGCCCTGCTGTTGAGGGGCTAGGAGTGTGCCAAGAGGTCAACCTGGTGACGTCATAAGTTGTCCAAAGTTGCATGATTCCTCTTCTGCAATGCCTGGTATTCTGGTGTCTCGATGACCTTATGATTACCTATTATGTTTGGGACATACATCAGAAAAATAAATAGCACAGCAAGGCCAATTTCCATGTGAAAAATACTTTGCTGCCCTTGCCACATAATTCATCATGTGCTGCATTTATGGCAGCTTTTAACAAGAAAAATAATCCAAGGATCAAATGGATCTAAACTTACTAAAATAAGATAACATGGGGTGCAACGTCGGCCCAAACCCTCAAAAGAGAATTGCCTGATCACCTTCTGATTTTGATCACTAAACTAGCAGACTAGAGTGTTGACACTGTTGGCGGATAGTGTGAACATCACCATTTTGTGGACTTTAGAAAGGGCTTTTGTTTGCTGCAGGAAGCAACAACTTTGTGAATGCGAGTCAAACAGGGTGATTTAAATGAATCCTTTGTTGTTATTATTTTTTAGGTCAGGCCTACAGAAGGCTTTAGCTAACTGTAGGGAGATGTATTGTTTCCAATGCATGCCATAAACTGAAGTGGGCCCCTTGATCGTGACTGGACAGATGTGTGGTCTATCTCAGTCGTCAACTCTTGATTCAATGGCTTTCCTCCCCATTCTTGTGTTTGCCCAACCTATGAGAATTTAGTTCCAACTTTTTCTGATTGGATGAGGTGTATTTTTCCATGATATACTGAAAGGGGCTATTTTTTCTTCTTTCTTTTACTACTAAAACAAAATCATGTTCAAATCACTGACACTGTTCTCAAAGATGCAGTGCACAGATACTTTGGCAGGATCGTCTGTTTTTAAAATCCCATGCTTGAATCAAACAGGACGCCTAGCGTAGTAAAACACAAACACAATGAGCATGAAATGTAGTCGGTGGTTAATTTGAGCAGGCGGTTTACGGTGCTCGGCACCGGAGATTGTGACAGTCTGCCACAATGTAGTATTGTGTAGCTAATTTAGAGATGACCAGAACAGTTATTAATTCAATATACATTAAAATTACTTATACCTTCTTCCCAAGCCATTCTTATAGCTTTCAGGGCTTAAAATAGTCTGAACTGTCACACTTGCAGGAGTGTGGCGGTTGGTAGTTGTGTTGGCACTATCATTGACAGCATAGCAGGGGCAATATGTGGTGCAAGCTGCAGCGGTATCCTTAGAGATCTCTGGGACATATATATATATACATATATATGAACAAAGGTAAGCATTAAGAGATTTAGAGGTCGACAAGAGTATAGTAATTAAACCCTCTGACAAGGGCGGAAATGTAGTCTTACAAACACGCAGTAGCTACTGTAATGAAGCCCTTCAGCCACTCAGTAATCAGGACAACTATGTGACCATTAACATGAAGGATTATTTGGAGAGTATCACACAGATTGAAGCGCTGACTCTCAAATGGCACAAGAATGGTATGCTGTCTGGGGAGGAATACAAGTTTCTACAAGTTCCTTATCCTAGAATACCCACCTTCTATCATCTGCCGAAGGTGCACAAAGACTCCAAGAAACCGCCAGGACGTCCAATAATTTCCTCCATTGGCGGCCTTTTGGAAAATATGTCTAGGTTCATTGACTTCTATCTCTTTCCCTTTGTTGAAGAACTGCCTTCTTATACCAGAGATACGAAAGAATTTCTTCTATACGTGGAAGGGAGTCCTTGGGAACCTGACTTCCTTATGGTGACATTAGATATAGCCAGTCTATATACAAGTATCTCACATGAACAAGGCATTAGTGCGATCTGTCAGATTTTGCAACAAAGACCATCCAAGTACAAAGAGCACAGTGAGATGTTGATTGACTTTTTACGTTTCTGCCTGTTTAATAATATTTTTATGTTTCAGGATCAAATTTACCGACAAAAACGGGGGGCGGCCATGGGAGGCTGCTTCGCCCCCAGCTACGGGATCTTGTTCGTCGGCTGATGGGAGAAGCAGGCGGCATGGTCGGACTCCTGTGACCATTGGGTCGACAAAACCATTATTTGGAGCCGATATATTGATGACCTCTTTCTCGTTTGGCGAGGTGGTCGAGAGTCGGTCCAAAAATATATCAGACACCTCAATAGCAATAATCTGAATTTTAGATTCTCCGGTAAAATCAGCGACACTGAGGTTAACTACTTGGATGTGAGGGTCTTCATATCAGATGGCAGGTTACAAACATCACTGTTCAGGAAGCCCACAGCAGGAAACTTGGTGCTTCATGCACGCAGTAGCCACCCGACCAGCCTCAAAAACAGCATCCCCTATGGGGAACTTTTGCGTATTAAACGCAACAGCTCCAGGTCTGAAGATTTTATGGAGGCAGGGGCAGCTTGTCTTAATAGATTCAGAGAACGTGGGTACCAAGAAAAATTCCTAGGTGAAGCATGGAGTAAAGCACTGGTGAAGAACAGAACAGATTTAATCAAAGACGTTCCCAGGGAGAAAAGTGCAGGCACTAGCAACCTCAGATTAATTACCAACTTCTCTAATAGGGCCAAGAGCCTCAAGAAAATTATTAATTCGAGTTGGAGTATACTAAAATCGGATCCCATTATTGGTCGAGATATTCCTGCACATATATCTGTGACATTCCGTAAGACCAGATCACTCAGAGACCACTTGGTACAGAGCCATTTACCACCTATCAGTAGAGGTATACAGGGAATATGTGCATTCTACCTGTGCAATAAATGCAAAACGTGTGCGGATAGTAAAAAAACTACATGCTACTCTGTACCAGGGAGAACAGATCCGATAACCATCAAGAAGTTTATGAATTGCCTGACACCCTTTGTAGTTTACTGTCTTGGTTGCCCGTGCGGCCTTATATATGTAGGGAGCACAATCCACCCAGCACAAATCTGCATATTAGAACATCAGACGGCTATTCAAAATAATGACAGTAATTACCCAGTAGCACGCCATTTTCAGATCCACCACAACAGTAATCGCAGACTTTTGAGTTACTTTTGTTTAGATCATGTAGCTCAAGATTTAAGAGGGAGGGACAGAGAGAAACGCCTAAGAAGACTAGAGTCTCGCTACATTATCGATCTGGCAAAAAAAAAACTTTGGGACTTAACATGGGGGAGGAGCTGAGAGTACACATGTAAATATTGTATATATCACTTTTTGAGTTAAACAACGTGCAGTGGGGTCTGAGGTCATCAACTCATGAATTTAGGTTTAGATCAAGTGTGTTTCTAATAATGTTACAATAATTTTCTTTAATTTATCTGTGTACAGGCATAAGTAGATGATGAGTATAATCATGTGGTTTAATTGTGTCTTATCAGCCCATCCGAGGGCTTTATTTTTCATTGCGTGACACATTTCTTAATTTTGTATCCAGAATTTGAACATAATCAACTGTGGTTCATTAATTAATGAATTTACATTGGTAATCACAGAGAGGAGGTGTATATATATATATTTTTGTACGCAAAATTATGCATTTAACACACTTGTTTTATTTATTTATTGTGATCTGGTAACACACGTTCTGCCTGACACTAAGATGGCGCCCTTAATGAACAGATCCCACGAGATTTGATGGCGATGTTGTTTTGTTTATAATTGGTAGAGTCATGGCGGCCACCTTACACTGACGAAGGCGTACCGCTGAAACGCGTTTGTTCTATTTCTTTTTGTGCCAAATAAACCCTACTCGGATTTAAATCCCCCGCGAGTGCTGGTTGTTATTTTTTGGAGCTTCGCATATATATATATATATATAAAAGAACAGCTCATCTAGTTGGACACTGTCATGTGAACAAGGCTCCTCGGAGCCGAAACGTCATACGATGTGCTTGCACTGAATTAAAACAATTTGCACTAAATTGGACCGTGTCTGCGTCTGTCTGTGGAGCGGGAGGGACGCCTCGCCCTGCGGAAATCTATCGCTGATTCCTTGGATATATATATATATATATATATATATATATATATATATATATACTAGCAGCCCGCCCCAGCGTTGCCTGGGGCAGAAGGGGGCTGGGGGCAGTATTTCAGGCTTGCGTGCACTCCCGCCCCGGCCCCCGCCCGGCACGACATTGTCTGTGTCCCGGGCAATGTCGTGGCGGGCGGGGGCCGGGGCGGGAGTGCACGCAAGCCTGAAACGCTGCCCCCAGAGCCTGAGCCTTACCTCAACCGCATTTGTTCAGGGCCAACCTCCCGCACCGGCTCCCTCCTGCCCCGACATTTCCCCTGTCCCAGAGCCTTACCTGAGCCGCCGCTCCTCCCCGCGCTCTTCACTTCACCGCCGCTTCTCATTGTCATGACGCACCTGAGCTGCCGCTCCTCCCCGCGCTCCTCACTTCACCGCCGCTCCTTATCGTCATCACGTACGTTGCGGCCAGCGCGGTCGCCAGTAGGTATATATAGTTAGGATTTTTTCTCTATGGGATTTTTGAAAATTCTATGTCTAATAACTTTGGCGTTTGTGGACGGAATTGGCTGAAATTTTCAGGAAAATGGAACATTTTGTTTCTGAGCAGCCCCTGACAATTTGGGGGGGTTTCATCAAGGGGGGGCTGAGAAAAAAGGGGGGTCCCAAAACGCGTTTTTCCCATGTTAATTTCCATAGGGCGGTTGGCCTCACTTTTAGCTCGAACGGCTGAATGGATTTGCACAAAACTTGGCAAAATTGTAGGGACTGTTAGCCCGATGTGCCTTTGCTAGGTCTCAATATATGTGCTCCAGTGGATTTTGAGTAATTTAGGTTCAAAAAAAGATATATATCTGGGCGGAGCCTAACCACACATCTGATCTGATTGGCTGTCAGCACTTCATCCAAGAAGTGTTGGCAGCCATCTTGGGACCAATATACATGATAGCATCTCATTAAAAAGCATTGTAGTTAATAGATGGTTTTAGGACTTTAGTTACATTATAAATCATTTGTTGATGGTACCATACTCGTTTTAGGAATTGTGGTGGGTTCTAAGGTGATTTTACCATGTGAAAAAACCTTCTGCTGTGATATCATGAATATTGTTTGAAAGAAAACTAATATCTCATGATTTTCCCACAGTGGTTTGGAAGGGGATCTATAAGCTAAACTGAAAGCATATTTTCTGTAAATTCACATTATCTTTCTCAGTCATGTGAAAATGAAGTCTGACATTCTCAGTAAAACATGTACATCCAACAAGGACAGAGACTGTCAGTTGATTCCTTTGTGTTCTACTGCAGCCTCCTAGAGTGTTCTAAAGAACAACTAGAGCGCTAATAGTCCTACTTATTACAAAGGTATGGCACACCTGAAGCCATCTTGAGTGGAATAAAGTGGTAACTCTTAAAACATTTAATTTAAAAAGAAACAACATGAGGGGGTATATTTTGCCATAGAAAGTATGATTAGTGCTGCAGAATGAAAAATTAGGGCACATTTTGAGTGACTTCTCAAATCCTTTTCTATTTCATTAAAACATTCTGACATGCAGTCTCCCAAAATGGCCACCAGAGACAAAAGAGCCCAAATGTAGCCCAAATATCACCCAGATGTAGCCCAAGTATAGCCCAATGACAGAATGTCCCAGAGTGTTCTAAAGAACAACTAGAGCGCTAACAGTCCTACTTATTACAAAGATATAGCACACCTGGAGCCATCGTGATGGGAATAAAGTGGTAACTCTTAAAACATTTAATTTAAAAAGGAACAAAATGAGGGGGTATATTATGCAATAGAAGGTATTATTAGTGCTGCAGAAAGAAAAATTAGGGCACATTTTGAGTGACTTTTCAAATCCTCTTCTATTTTATTTTTTATTTTATTTTTAGAGTTTTCTATAGCGCGAACTTGAACCGATTAGGTTATCAGAGCGCTTTACATAGCACCAGTTCCGTTACATGTTAACACAGCAGTTTACATAGAATCAGTTACGTTGCACATTTCAGGATCTTGAACCAATTAGGTTATCAAAGCGCTTTACATAAGACAGCATTCGATGTCCAGTGCCCTCCTCCGCCGTGTAGCGGGGGACCTCTTCCAGCCCTCCGAAGTCGACGAGCTGTCGGGACTAGGCTCCTGGAATTTCAGCTGCCCCTTTACAACTAATTTGTTTGAAGTCATGACGGAAATCTCAAACCCAGCAGCAACCAAGTGAGCTCTCTGTCTCCAAGTTTCTCTCCGCGCTTGGTGATAGTCTAGTATTTTGGATTTAGGCGGCTCGCACTGGTCATGTCACGTGACAGACTTCAGGAAACCTCGTTGTTTTGAAAGTTTTTCTCAAGGTCATAAATTCCCACAGCCCAATATTTCCATCTTAATTCTTATGCGTGGAAATAACAGGAAACCAGCAGCAGGTCGGGAGGCAAGCCAAAAGTCCCAGAGAGGGCCACAGGATTAGCAGGAGGCCGGGGAAAAGTTGGGGCGTGCCAGTGGAAGCGGCGATCACCATCAGAAGTCGCCTCCGGCCGCCATCTTAGGGTCAGGCAGGCGCTGGGAGGATTCCCTCGGTGGGGGTCTCCACCGAAGTGAAGGTAGATGAAAATATACCAGTAACTGCGGTGAGAGTCTCAACGAGCCGGGGTAGCGCAGGACGCAATCCTACCTCCAGCGGCGGCCGCCGTCAGCAGAGTCCACGGCGCAGTGCCGCCCGCCATCTTGAGCGCCTCTGCCCTCTCCTCCTTCACCTCGGGAGAACGAGCCTGTCTGCCAACCTCGGAGCGATCGCTGCTGCTCCGCTCCTGCCCCACTCGCTCCGCTTCGTGCTGGACAAAAGAGCGGTCAAAATGACGGGCTGTAACTGCCCAGGGCCGGGTCAGAGCATTCCGTGGACCGGGAGCCGAGACGATCAGCGTCCGCCCGGCTCCCGGCTCCGCCCACATTCATAATACTAAAAAAAAAATTGTCAATGTCAGCAGAACTCCTGGAAACAATCAAAACAGAGACAGTTTGCAACAAAATCAGCCAATCAAAAGACAGCTCCAGCTCTTCACTTGTGCTCACGAAATGAATACTCCTTAGTTTGGGACCAAGAAGGAGCTAAGCTGTCCAATCTCCCCCGAAGCCGGACTCCAGGCATACTGTTGCAAGGTAGAGGGAGGTGGCCCGGGATCCAATTTGTGAGGGAACAGTTCATGTTGTTGGCGATGAGCTCAAACACACGTGGTATGCTTCTCTCCTCCTCATGTTTTACTTCTGGAAAAAACAGACATCTGTCTTAAGATAGTCATGGCAATGCCGCCGACGTCTTCTGTGCTTCATGACAGTCCTGAGGAGTGTATTGAAGGAGAAGAAGCTGGAGATGACATTAAAAAAGGTGGACCCTCCTCTCTGCAAACACATGGCTCAGTCAAAAATAAGAAAGAAAAAACAGACCACCTCTCAGCAGACACCATGGCCGGTCAGAACCCCCCCTCCCATCCACCCTTTAAGTCGTAATTGTTTCTTCCGATTGAAGATATTTCTCGTTATTGCCGTCGGTCTTCCGCTTCGGATTTAGAAAACGCCATTACCACGTCCTCTGCACCTTGGTCAATGTTGTGTTGTGGCAACTGGCTGAGTTGACTGTTCACCACGCAAGCATACGTCCGAAGAAAGGCTTCCTCATTCGGCGTCAGATTGGAGCCCATCTTCCGAAGCATGAGCAGGACCCGCACTTTCTGTTGGATGTACATCTCCTCTGGAGTCTTCCCGGGGGTGGTCTCGGGGTTCATCCCCTTTCCCTGGCTCCCAGGTCCTGATGGACGGGGGTGTTGGGCCCCGGAAAACCTGCAGGAGCCGTTTCGGTAGGGTGAGGGGGCCAGGAGCCGGGTCCGGGTGGAGTGCGGCCGCCGCGCTAAACAATTAATTTTTGCATGTCAGAATTAAACAATTCTGACATGCAGTCTCCCAAAATGGCCACCAGAGACAAAAGAGCCCAAATGTAGCCCAAATATCACCCAGATGTAGCCCAAGTATAGCCCAATGACAGAATGTCCCAGAGTGTTCTAAAGAACAACTAGAGCGCTAACAGTCCTACTTATTACAAAGGTATGGCACACCTGAAGCCATCTTGATTGGAATAAAGTGGTAACTCTTAAAACATTTAATTTAAAAAGGAACAAAATGAGGGGGTATATTTTGCCATATGAATTATGATTAGTGCTGCAGAAAGAAAAATTAGGGCACATTTTGAGTGACTTCTCAAACCCTCTTCAATTTCATTAAAAAAATTCTGACATACAGTCTCCCAAGATGGCCACCAGAGACAAAAGAGCCTAAATGTAGCCCAAATATCACCCAGATGTACCCCAAGTATAGCCCAATGACAGAATGTCCCAGAGTGTTCTAAAGAACAACTAGAGCGCTAACAGTCTTACTTATGACAAAAGTATGGCACACCAGAAGCCATCTTGATTGGAATGAAGTGGTAAGTCTGAAAACACTCAATTTAAAAAGGAACAACATGAGGGGGTTAATTTTGCCATAGAAAGTATGATTAGTGCTTCAGAAAGAAAAATTAGGGATCATTTTGAGTGACTTCTCAAATCCTCTTCTATTTCATTAAAAAAATTCTGACATGCAGACTGAAACATGCACTTTGAATACCAGCAGCAGACGTCCCTGGTGAGCAGTAGCTTTACTACAGTGATCTAATGTGCAACTAGAGTGCTAACATTCAGAATTTATGGCAAATGTGTGACACATCTGAATGCCTTCTTGATGGAACCAAAGTAAACAAGCATTGAAAATGCAAAAGATCTCGCCCTCGTTTAAGTTAAAGCCATTCTGTTTGTAATGAGGTGGCTTTTTAGCTTTGCTTTTATTAGTGTTTTTTCAACTTTCATGTAAATAACATGCATCTGTATGCATATAAGTATATGTATGCATGCATTTATGTTTGTATTTATATAGATATACAGATGATATATGTTTATATATGTATGTATATATATATATTCACTGAAAAAACCATAGGCTATAGACCATATATAGTTAGGAATTAGCATTTACAAAACCTTGAAAATTCGCTGAAAAAACCATAGGTTATAGACCATATATAGTTAGGAATTAGCATTTACAAAACCTTGAAAATTCACTGAAAAAACCATAGGTTATAGACCATATATAGTTAGGAATTCGCATTTACAAAACCTTATTTTACTCACACAAAACCATTGAAATTCCATATATAGTTAGTTGCACTAACTATATATCGCGCACCCGCAATCCACTGCTGATGATGTCACATATTACATCATTCATGACATGGTCAGTGACATCACTGATGACATCACTGATGACATCTCAAATGACATCACTGATGACATCTCAAATGACATCACTGATGACATCACTGATGACATCCCATTTGACATTACTGATCACATCACTGATGATATCATTCATGTGATAATACGATGAACCTCTTCAGACTCTAATATAACCTTAGATACAATCAGTGTAAACAGACACTCACAGACTGTCACTCATCCATGGAGTTACTCACACACCTAGTCAGTCATGCAAAGAATCAATCACACCTCCATTTCCTCAACTATACAGTTATACAAACTTTACTTATTCAAACATATACTAACACATATTTACTCTCTTATACAATCCCTGATACAAGTTCACAATGATCCATACAGCCACTCACACATTCACTGGCTCTTATGCACAGTTATTTATATATGTCAACTCTCACATGTACTGTGTTTTACATTTGTACTTACTTTGACATGTAGCACTGAGATATCCATTCACTCACCAATACACTCATGCACACAGTCAACCGCCCATACAGCTGTTTCCACATGCACTTTTGAAACCATACATCTAGTGAATCAACTGCTCACACATCTATGCACAGAGTCATACACCTCCCAGCCACCCACACACACACTCAGTCTCCCATACAAATACTTGGGCAACCAATCAATAACCCATATAGTTACTCATATAGCTACTTATCAACACATGCAACAGTTTACAGAACAACAGACATAATGATGCACAAATTAAGACAGTTTAGTCACTAACCCATGCACTCAGTGAGACACATTTAATCACTCACTCATACAGTCAGTCATGCACCTACTAAATCCTTCATCCAGACACTTATACATCCACTCATTCTTCAATATGTAAGACATATTTTAACTTTACAGAAACATACAGTCACTGGATGTTGGCATCAGTGATGTCATCAGTGATGTCATTTGAGATGTCATCAGTGATGTCATCAGTGATGTCACTGACCATGTCATGAATGATGTAATATGTGACATCATCAGCAGTGGATTGCGGGTGCGCGATATATAGTTAGTGCAACTAACTATATATGGAATTTCAATGGTTTTGTGTGAGTAAAATAAGGTTTTGTAAATGCGAATTCCTAACTATATATGGTCTATAACCTATGGTTTTTTCAGTGAATATATATATATATATATAATCTGATGCGTTTCGGGCATCCGCCCTTGCTCACAGATCGTCAGTCAATAAACTGTTACATATAAATATATCTTGAGAGATTTCTGGGACATATATATATATATATATATATATATATATATATATATATATATATGTGTGTGTGTGTGTGTGTGTGTCTATTAGGGTGACCAACCGTCCGTAAATTTCACGGACAGTCCGTAATTTCGGCCGTATGTCCGTTGTCCGTGAAGGATTGTTTAACGGACGCCATTTGTCCGTAATTTTAACTGGTCGCACAACCGACACAGCTGGCCCCAACCTCCCTTCTTGACTGCGATGCTGCTGATGTCGGGTGTAACAGACTCAGAGGCAGTACAAAGGCTCAGATACCCATCAGCATTGGCGAGGCACAGCGGGATGGCAACCCTCACACCTTCAGCCCTTGATGAGCTGTTAAGAGGTGCTTGAAGGTGATAGAGGGAGGGGCGGCAGCTTCGGAGCAGGGGCATCTATTCAGATGCAAACAGCACTGAATGCGTCTTGTATCTGCAATTGGTGTGAGACATTCCCTTTCTGCCCAGGGTTCCAAATATCCTAGAACCGGCCCTGATTACACCGAGGCAGCACGTGGTTCACTTCACAGAGCTTAATTACTGTCACTAAATTGTGAACAAACCTCGGTTCTTCAAACATGTAGTCTATAGTGTAATAAAATAAAGAAATGGCACAATCGCATCAACACTGATTAACAAAGTATGGAGGACAATCAGTTCAATCAGTTCTCTTGGAGTATCTCCTTTCAGTACTGTACATCAGTGTGGGGGGAGGGGGGCAAAACTAACATTTTGGAAACAGAGCCTGTCTTCTCGTTGTCTTGTCCAGGAGGGGGTAAGGAGCCCTCCCCCACCCTGGAAGAGACCAAGATGATACTAGAATACTGCATACCCACTCCTGTGTCCACCCTGGTGGATCCTGTTCCCCCTCCAGTGATGGCTCTTGTCCCCCCATGTGGTGGCTCCTGACCACCCTCCCCGCCCCTCCTGTCCCCTCCTGTAGTGGATCCTGTCTCTGCCCTGGGTGGGTTCTGTCCCAGTCCTGGAATGGCTCCTGCAGTGAGGGTGAAGTTCTTGATGGGCCTCTTCTCAAAAAGGCTCAGCTCAAAATTAATATGAAAAGGTGGGCAAGTGAGTAAGTGAACGGATGGCTGGATGAATTAGTGAAAGGGGGAATGGATGAATGAAAGATTGCATAGATGGATAATGGGAGGGAATGGATGGATTGATGAGTGAGTGGAAGGATGGGAGAGAGAAAACGGAAATAGCTGGATGTATGGGTGGAAGGGTAGCTGGATGGGTAAAAGGGTGGATGGATGAGTGAAAGGATGGATGAGTGAAAAGGTGGATGATGAGTGGGTGGATGGATGAGTGAAATGATGGATGGATTGATGAATTGATAAGTGCAAGGGCGAATGGATGGACGGATGAGTGAAAGGGTGGATGTAAGGATGGATGAGTGAGTGGAAGGGAAGGTAGATGGACAAAATAATGAATAGACCAGTGAAGGAGTGAAAGGATAAATGGATGAGAGAAAGGATGAATGAGTGATAGGGTCAATGGATGGATTCATGAGCGGATGAGTAGATGGGTGGGTGGATGGATGGATGGATGGATGGATGGATGGATGGATGGATGGATGGATGGATGGATGGATGGATGGATGGATGGGAGGGTGGGTGGATGGATGGATGGAAGGAAGGATTGCTAAGTGAAAGAGTCAATGGAGAGAGAAAGGGAGGATGATGGATGACTGAAAGGGTGGATGGGTGGAAGGATCAGTGACTGGGTGGATGGATGAGTAGGTGACAGGATGGCTGGAAAGTTGAAAGGGTAAATCGCTGGATGGATGAGTGAATGGATGGATGGGTAGAAGAGTGAATGGCTGAGTGTACAGATGGATAGGGTGAAAGGGCGGATGGATTGATAATGGATGGATGAGTGAAAGGATGGATGAAGGGATGGATGAGTGAAATGAAACATGGAAGGATACATGATGGATAGGTTTGCAAATGGCTGAATATGTCTAGATATGGCTGGGCTTACTTATATACCATTGCGCGACCTCTGATGTGTCTGTAAAACTTATCCAATTGTCCTGAAGTTTTGCCCTGAATTTTGACCTCCTGTCCTGAATTTGTGTCCTGAATTTTGACCCTTTGTCCCGAATTTTTACACTCACCGTCCTGAATTTGCACAAATGCCAGTTGGTCACCCTAGTGTCTATATATATATATATATATTTCTTTTTTTACAAATTAAGCACTGAATTTGGAATTTACTGCACTGTCCTATAGAGCTATTTTTTTTCAACAGAAAGATGCACTGCCATTTTACTGCACAGTGCGCCCTTCTTTGCCGCATAATTCCATGAAGCCGGAATGACAGTCTGCAGGAAAGGCACGGCAGCACCCACACGCGCCACCTGAGAGGGATGCGCTTTCCAGGCCCCGCTCGAGGCCTATCTATATGCAGGAGGCAAGCGCGCGGGTTCCGTTTCCTAAAGTGAAACGTCCCCCGGA
The DNA here is from genome assembly GCF_964263255.1 of Lissotriton vulgaris. Classification (NCBI taxonomy): domain Eukaryota; kingdom Metazoa; phylum Chordata; class Amphibia; order Caudata; family Salamandridae; genus Lissotriton; species Lissotriton vulgaris. The sequence goes on from NC_141700.1 coordinate 102,259,573, forward strand.
ATCTTCTCGGCCTCTGACACGGGTTCTCCCTGGGGATTGGCCTCTCGGAGCCGGAGCCGGTTTTGCACGGACGCGCCGAGGGCGCCTCGTTGCCGAGTCCGGGCACGCCTCGCGCCGGGGCCTCATTGAGATCCTTCTGTGTGTTTTGGCTCCGGCCTCGTGACGCCATCAGCGCTCGCGCTCTGCAGTGGCATCTGCTGCAGAGTGGGAAGCGCGCGCGCTTGCTTATAAATATTAGCTTTTCGTATAATACAGAGAACAATCTGTGATCTGCATTTAGGAAGGGGTGCAGAAAAAGACGACTCGGACAGATTTCTCAGAAGGGGCGGAAGGCGATAAACCGAGAGTATAAATACCCTTTTCTATTTAATGACACGTCATACGTTTTCCTAAAAATGTGAATGTATGCCTTAATGGCACATCATACATTATCCTAAACATGTGAATTTATGCAGCTGTTAACATAACAACTCTTTAGTCAGGAAAAAAAGTCAAGTAAGGTACATTGACTCACTTGTCTGAGATCACACGATGCACCAGTGGGACCAGGGGACAGGAACAAATTGCCATTAATGTAGTGCACCACACAAATCGAACTGTCTCTCATGATCCACCATCACCCATTGGTATTATTATCCCACAGTAGCTCTCATAGCGGTGGTCTTTCAACTTGTTTATGCCCGATCCCCCACATGTAAAGAAAAAACACAGAACAAAAACATATTTTGTTCACAATTCTATGAAATTGGCAGCTCTAAAAATATTTACCAATCCCAACATTGCAGCTATGGTCTATCACTGAAGATCAGTATCTCACTGCCTCTGTTTTTCCACTAAAAACAAAGCACTGTTTACAGCATGATGCTCCTGTCGACCCGTGGTCAGCGACCCCACGAAATCAGCCCCCCCCCCCCCCGCACCACCCCATTGGGTGGCATGATCCAAAGTCTGAAAACTTCTGCCTTATAGCAACCTGAGTGGTCCCTGTCGGGATTAGGTGGGACTCAATTTATCAATCCGGGAATGGGCATCAACCTCAGAAGGAAGAACAACTGAGTGGGCCCTGTCGGGATTAGGCAGGACTCAATTTATCAGTCCGGGAATAGGCATCAACCCCAGAAGGATGAACGACTGAGTGGGTCCTGTCGGGATTAGGCAGGACTCAATTTGTCGATCCAGAAATAGGCATCAACCCCAGACAGATACGACTGAGTGGGCCCTGTCAGGAATAGGTGGGCTCAATGTATCGATCCGGGAAGGCATCAACCCCAGAAGAATGAATGACTGAGTGGGCCCTGACGGGATTAGGCAGGACTCAATTTATCGACCCAGGAATAGGCATCAACCCCAGAAGAATGAATGACTGAGTGGGCCCTGACGGGATTAGGCAGGACTCAATTTATCGACCCAGGAATAGGCATCAACCCCTGTAGAATGAACGGCTGAGTGGGCCCTGTCGGGATTAGGCAGGACTCAATTTATCGATCCAGGAATAGGCATCAATCCCTGAAGGATGAACAACTGAGTGGGCCCTGTCGGGATTAGGCAGGACTCAATTTATCGATCCAGGAATAGGCATCAACCCCAGAAGGATGAACAACTTAGTGGGCCCTGACGGGATTAGGCAGGACTCAATTTATCGACCCAGGAATAGGCATCAACCCCAGAAGGATGAACGGCTGAGTGGGCCCTGTCAGGAATAGGTGAGCTCAATGTATCCATCCGGGAAGGCATCAACCCCAGAAGAATGAATGACTGAGTGGGCCCTGAAGGGATTAGGCAGGACTCAATTTATCGACCCAGGAATAGGCATCAACCCCAGAAGGATGAATGGCTGAGTGGGCCCTGTCGGGATTAGGAAGGACTCAATTTATTAATCCAGGAATAGTCATCAATCCCAGACAGATACGACTGAGTGGGCCCTGTCAGGTATAGGTGGGCTCAATGTATCGATCCGGGAAGGCATCAACCTCAGAAGAATGAATGACTGAGTGGGCCCTGACGGGATTAGGCAGGACTCAATTTATGGACCCAGGAATAGGCATCAACCCCAGAGAGATGAACGGCTGAGTGGGCCTTGTTGGGATTAGGCAGGACTCAATTTATCGATCCAGGAATAGTCATCAATCCCAGACAGATACGACTCAGTGGGCCCTGTCAGGAATAGGTGGGCTTAATGTATCGATCCGGGAAGGCATCAACCCCAGAAGAATGAATGACTGAGTGGGCCCTGTCGGGATTAGGCGGGACTCAATTTATCGACCCAGAAATAGACATCAACCCCAGAAGGATGAACGGCTGAGTGGGCCCTGTCGGGATTAGGCCAGACTCAATTTATCCATCCGGGAATAGGCATCTACCCCAGAAGGATGAACGACTGAGTGGGCCCTGTCGGGATTCAGTGCTACTCAATTTATCAAACCAGAAATAATCATCAACCCCAGAAGGATAAACGACTGAATGGGCCCTGTCTAGACTCCAATCTGTGAATATTATTCTTATTATAAACCTTTTATTAAGGATATTGTAGTTGCTGTTCTTGTTGTTAACATTAATAATTTGGCTGTTTGATGCTCTTGACTCTGAAGTTCTAACTAATCATAAGCTCAGAGTAGTAGTGATTCTTGTCCATTAAAAGTGCTCAACATAATGGAAGATGATTTTTAGAAATTGTTATGCTTTGGTTGGAAAAGCCCCACCCATCTTCTCATATCTATCGAAAACTTTAGAAGTGCCTATAGTGAGCCATGAGGATGGTTCTGGCTGGAGACGTACCTTTCTCAAAAGCCTGTGACTACTTCTTCAAACAGCTTGAAAAACACACATGCAAATTGCATGCATGCAAAGAATGATGGGAAGCCTAGCTGACAAGGGCGCCCTGGGTCAGGTGTGACATCTGCCATTGATGGCCTCTCAGACAATACTGATTTGCCTGCTAGGATTTCTCAGTTCCTACTTATAGTCTTACAAACAAAGGAAACTTCCAGTCCAAGAATGCAGCGGACTCTATCTAGACTGAAAAGTCAGTGCCAGCTTTGGGCCACTTGGCATCCATATTGTGTGTGTTTTCTTTAGATTCGCATTATAGAAAACCAGTCTAGAAAGAATCAGAGGAAGAAAGAGAAGGTTCTAGTCTGCTGCTGTTAAGCTTGGTGAAGGTGAATTATAAAAGTTACACTTTCTATTGTGGCCTACATTTTAAAAAAGTGATGTGTGAGAGAGACACATGAATTATCTGCCAAGTAACTAAGTTCAAGCAACACTCCAAAGTCCCACCTCATAAGAGAATTTATAACATCTGACAGGCACATGCATCAAAGGATTTTGCGATCGCAAACGGTGCGAATCGCAAAAATCGGCTGTTTGCGATCGCAAAATCTGCTTTTGGAATGCATGAAGGGTGAAGGCCCTCGCAATTCGAGAATTCGCAAATATTTGCGAATTCTCAAATTGCGATTGCTTTTAAGGAATCGCATTTGCAATTCCTTAAATGCAATGCATGAAACTTTAAAAAATTGCGATTTCAAAATTAGGGGGAGCAAATTATCATGAGGTTGAACCTCATGGTAATTTGCGAAAACTTTGAAAAATGCACTTTTGTGCATTTAAGTTTCATGTTGTGCACACACAAGCCTAAGGGCATGTGTGTGCACACAATATGTGCACAGATTGATTTCAGGGGTGCAACAGGGTGTCCTTTGGACACCCCTGCACCCTTGAAATTGCATTCTCAATTTGCGATTCGCTAATTGCGAATCGCAAATTGAGAATGTCTTCCCATTCATTCCTATGGGGCTCTAGGCCCATAGGAATGAATGGGGAGGTATCCCTTAATTGTGATTCGCAATTTGCGAGTCGCAATTAAGGAATTTTAAGAAATCACAAATTTTTCAGCGATTTCTTCATGCATAGGCTTTTGCGATTTCTTAATTGCGATTCCTTAAAAATCGCAATTAAGAAATCGCAAAAGCCAACAATGATGCATGTGCCTGAGAGACTCTTTCTAGAGGGCTCCGGACCAGACATCAGATATGGAAAGCGGGTGACATCTGACTCCGAGGAGTTGAGAATGGGAGAAGGTTGGTTTATCTTCATCCCGCAGGAACGCTGTTGACCATTCAATGAGTCAATATTCGTGGGGTCCAGGATAGGGCATCATTCGAGCTGCCATGTGAATCCGTTCTTAAAACCCATAATTGAGGAGTCCCACAGGGGTCGGCCATTTTCCCATTGCTGTGTAACAGTTTCCTTCCTTTCTGTTCTAAGATGGCGGACAGCAGCAAATCCTCTAACTGAATCCAGGGAAAAGCTAAATCCTTTTCAGCAGTGCAGGTCTGTGGGTAGGTTTTTGTGCCTTTTCAGCCTGAGTACCTGTGGTCAGAAGCCTCGGAGCCCGGATCAGATTGTTGCAGATTCTTGCATGGTGGAACTAGTGAACATGGTTTCATGAAATTCATTTTTTTTTTAATATCAAGCTTCTTTGTTATTATCCACAGCATTTATCACTTTCTCACCAAGGCGCGGTTAAGAATGTCTGCATTTGTTTCCTGAGCAACTTGATTATGCAAATGATTAATATTTGGGCCTAGCAGCCAGATTGTTTTGAAGCTTACAAAACATCTAGAAAGCTACACAACACCAGTTACATGTTTTAAAATGCTGACCTTGCATTACCAGTGTTGAGATTCTTGCAATGGTTCAATACAAAGACACATCCTAGGCCCACTCTGCTGTCTTGTGTCTGAACCCACCTTTATTTCTTCCACGTTTTCCATAATAGATCTGCCCTTACTTGTGGCCTCTCAATAACTGGCTCATGTTTCCTAGCTTCATGAAGGATAAAGTTAGAAGCAGATTCTGGACCCTTAAGACCCAAAACTTTCTACGTCTGCATCTTTCAAAATTATCTCAATATTTTCAAAGCCTTGAAGCCCTGACATTTTACTAATTCATGACTTCTCTGCTGTTGTAGTCTAATGGTCCACTTCCTGTGTTCACGTGGAGAGAGGCTGAAATACTGTGTAGTTTGTGTGTAGTTTAATCTAGGAGGATGTATCCCAGACTTTTTAAACAGCTCTTCCTTTCATGTGGTGTTGTTTGCTACTTTCGTATGCACCATGAAACCCATAGAGACCATGCACTAGCTAAAATAATTTAACGATTTAGGGCCCGATTAAGAGTGTGGTTAGGAGGCCTTCTAACTGCATTTGCTCTGTCCAAATCGGATCGGGAACGTGTCTTTCCGACTGAATCCGAAATGTTTCCGACCGACCGAGTACGATGCAAGTAAAATGCAAGTAAAATGTTAGTACGATGCAAGTAAAATGTTAGGAATATCCCAATATCCCAAACCCGACAGCATTTGGAAGGACCGAGCCGCATGAAGCAGAATAGTACGTCTCTACAGGCCGCATTTCCAAACGACCGATTAGGATGCTGGACTCGGATAGCCTTTCCAAATCGTGCCATCTGACTCGAATCAGCAGTCGGAATCAGACTTTGGGGCCCATAGCGGGCCCCTCTGCTCCCGGAGGCTTCCCAATTGTGCACGTGGGGATACCCATGGGTCCCGCCTTACCAGCCATGCACAGTGTGGCAGGCACCAGGGGGGCCCACTACAGGGTGCCTGATTTCCCCCACCCACCCCTTTCTTCAATGGGAGCCTATGCATTCGGTCAGAACATAGGTTCCCATTGAAGTCAATGGGAGTCCTACCAAATCGTATATGGAAGCATCCGAATGCATCGTACTTGGTCGGTCGGACTCTCCCAATCCGAGTTGGTCGGAAACTATTCCCAAACCGATTCGGTGGGAATGCTTTCCTAACCGTATCGTAATTGGGCCCCTAGTCTTCAAGCCCTAGGGACTAGTGACACATTTGACAGAACTGAACTTGCCCAAGGCTGTGAAATGTGGACGGTATTTAGAACCATGTAACCTAAAGTCAGTTGTGTGATGTGGAACACGTATCTTAGATTTGTGTGCGAATTAAAGCAAGGCCCAATTTAGTTGCCATTGATGGAAACCAAGTGAGTCTCATAGCAAAGGTTCTTGCCCGCAATTGAACATAGATCAGTGGCTTGGTCAACTTTTCTCCAATATAAATATAGCGCATGAAGGACAAGTTCAAACCACAGTCACCTGGCATTAGAAATGTCGGCGGAAAATCCATACATTCTGAGGGTACACTCTATAAATATTAGAAAGGGACTGTTTATTCATAACTTAGCATCTAAGACAGACATTTTACAGATGGTCCCTTTTAGATCTTTTGAAATTTCTCCTGTCTGCTGTCTGGTTTGAGCTTTTCCAGATTTCAATTCTGGGTGCTCTTATCATTGAATCTAAACTTCAGGGTATGTCTGACCTATTAGTTGGCGGCCATAATTTCCCCTCTCATACAAACTGATGCAAGATATCAACTTAAGAAACAACCTGATTTTATTCTACGTTGAATGCGAGAGAGTGCGAAAAACACAAACGAGATGGGTGGAATGCATGAATTAATCTCACCTACTAGTAATTACTATAGCCTTATAGCCCGTCGTAGCGGGCTATACCGGCTATTAAAGGCCCGCTGCAGCGTTAAAGGCCCGAGTCGAAGGTGAGGGACTTTAACAAGGCAGCGGGACTTTAAAAGCCGGTATAGCCCTGCAACGAAGGGCTATAAGGCTATTAGAACATTCTGCCACTAGAGGGCAGAATGTTCTAACAAATAAAACAAAGCCTTCAGGGAGTGCGAGGGGTTTGGAATCCCCTCAGGCTCCCTGAAGTCTTTGTTCACAGCCAAGCTGTGAACAAAGAAACATTGGAATGTTGGAGCTCCGGGCTTCTACCAGCCATTATAAGACCAGAGCACTACATTGTTTTCAATGGAGCTTCCAACGTTCCAATGTTCTAATCTGGGTTGCATTTCATTCCTCTTTTTGCTTTGCTCACTGCTCTACTACAGACACAGACTGTATTCATGGAAAACAGTCTTGGTCCTGCTCCAATAGAAACAGTCAAGTCCTAAGTGGCTGAACAAGTCCCCTCAGAAGCGGAAGAAAAGCAACCCCAGACCAGATTCAGCCTTATTGAGCCCGGTCAATGAGGTGCATCTTGAGACCCACAGCACAGCATGCAGGAGACCCACATCGGAGCGCCCCCAGTGCGCTTCGAGGGTCTGACTTGTAAAAACAAAAAAGTGATGGGTGGAAAATAAGAATTAATATCAGCCACTGGTACGTATTCTGGGCTGCATGTCAGGCCATTGGCTTTGCTCACTGTGCAACTAAAGACACAAACCATCCTGATAAAAAGGGACCTTGGCCTTGCTGCCAGGACATGTATCATCTCACCATGAACTAAAGCAACCCCAGGGCAGCTTAAGAATTGTTGGGCTTTATCGATGAGGGACAGCTTGAGATTTAGCCCAGGACCACCTACGTTTGAGCAGACCTGTCGTCAGCGTGGAGATGACGACTCCAGCACGCTTTTCTTCATTCCACACTGATCTTTAACCCCTTCCATGCTTCTGTCGGCCAACGGGCGTCGCGATCACTACCTCCGTAGTGCTGAGCATGTGCTGTTGGCTGACGTGGCCCCGCCCACTGTGCTAAACCGCAGCACCTCGGCGGAATTGCCGCCGCCGTTAAGTGGCTAAGGTATCAACTTGGGATCCTAAGGTAACAGCAGAACTCAGTATCACCACTACCCAAGACTGCAGTATTATGCAACCTGGAACACTGGGCTAAGCCGCAAATGGCCAAGAACTAAAAACCCCTGCTTATTTCAGAAAAGCGAATAACTATATAAAAAAAACTCGGAAAAAGACTAACATCTCAACCATTGCAAAGATTAAAGAAATTCAACACTGCCAATTGTAAATAATGTGTCCCTAACAGGTTAGTAGTACAAAATCACAAACAATGCTGAAGAGAAAGACATACACAGGCAACCATGCAAGGTTCATAGCCAACAGCACCACAAAAGAAACTATACCCATGTGCTCACTTCGCAAGTAAATGTAGCATCTCCTCTGTTGGTTCTCACTCTCCTACAGATAAGCAGTCAGCACCCAGACATCCCACACTATCTTCTGGTACGGACATTAACACCAGGCTTGCAGAGCACACCAATAATACTCATTTCCAGGAATGCAATACACCCTCCTATGCCGCATCCGGCCCAGCAGTCAGCCATGGTGGACTTGTCTGCACTTATGTTGAATGCTCTATTGTTGACTTAGCTCAGCTAGTACCTTGGACAAACACTCAACAATACAAACAGCAGTCATGCTTGCATCTGCATGCAACAAAAAAGCACACCGCCCAGTTGCCATCTGGCATCAGTCTCTCCTCATAGCGCTCTTGACAGGCAACACCTCTCAGGTGCCTGTCCAAACAGGCACTTGAACCCACAGAACACGCGCATGTGCTTTTTCCCTCATGCCGAATGCGAACATCACTCTGCGAGCCCTCCGGCAACAGTACGCGTCTGCAATGAGCCCCAACTCATTGCGTCCCCAGTCCGCGCAGGCTAGCAAAACCCACTGAGCGACCACATGCATGGACTATGAAGCAAACAACCAGAGCTGGATTGGAAACCAACATGGATCCTGGCAGAAAGGTTCAAACCGGCACACGCTGCAGGAGGCTGAGACTAGAATGGGATGAGAAGACTGCTAGTGCTTGGGCCATAGCCGCCCATCCTGTTCTGAAAGCAGAACCCTAACTTGCAGCCTACCAGGGGCATGGCAGAGCAGGAGCGGCTCATGTCAGGGAAAAGAGGCGGGGCAGGGGTAAGTTTGGGGGTGGACGGGGGATGACGGAGAAAATAAAAAATAACTTAACTGCCGCCATCCAGCATCACGCTCTTCTGCTCCTCTCAACTGCGGGCAGACAAGGCTCCCAGACTGCCCTGCGGCCAATCCTGAAGCTGCTCTGATGCATGCATCAGAGCAGCTTCAGGATTGGCCTGAGCGCCATGAATTTGCGCTTCCAGACAGACTAGGAGCATATGCCTGCTCTCTCCAACCCAGCAATGCAGTTCAGGTTGTAGAGAGCTTCAGTGCGCATGACAGGTTGGTCGACATGAGACGGCCAGCCAAACCATCATGTCCACCACTCCCCCTTCAGTAGTGTCACTCTCCTGGCCCCGCCCCCAAGATTCAGCATCAGTCACGTAGAAGAAAAATAAAACGAGTATTAAATCCGCTTTATTATTGTTTAATTTTTCAAGTTTTTGAGGGTGCTGGCAGGGGTGCCGATGCTCTCCGCCATAGTGGCCGAGCCGCCGCTGTGGCAGAGTGGCCGAATAGCCAGTCAGGTCCTGTGAACGGTACACACATGTAGTTATTTAGGATTTAGGTATCACCTTCTGTCCTTTTATACTGTGAGATGAAAGGGGCTTCAATCGGAGAGTTGCGTTCCAGTCTGATATACTAGAATCGCGTCATCCGACTGTAGAGACACGCACCGTTCGTACTACAACATGCCAGACAAGTACCCTGACAAATTATCCGCTCACACCGACACAACCACCCCACACTAGGAGCAGAAATACACGCCTGAACACATAGCATGAAATTGTAAACAAGGAAAATATTATCATATAAACTACATTCCTGGGAGCTTGACTACTAGCACAAATGCACCCAACCCACACTGTGAACATTTTCAATTTTGGATTGTATTATTAGATAAGCAAAACAAAGCAGACCTATAACCCCATACCGAAAGCAACGTAAAGACAAAACCAGGGAACAGCTTGACTACAAGTACTGTAGCATGTAACTATACCTTGACTTCTCTTATCAACAGATCCCAAAACGTGTGCAACTACAGCAGTCTGGACATCACAACCACTGACATGCAGAGTAGGGGGCGTACTGGACTGCGTATAAATTGAGGAAACATGGGAATACTCCCTCTTACAGACGATACCTAGCAATTCACATTAGATTCCCCACTGGTATGGAAGGACGACTCAGTGTGCGATCTTGGTATATGGATCTCTAGAACCCTATGGTCCACCCTCCAGGAAAACTCGCAGGGCGAGCTTGCGTCCTAAATTGAACTCCCATGGTAAAACTCTGCATGCTAGCTGGGAAAGGCTCACATGCGCTTTCGAAAGGAGTGGTCTTGCTGCCCTCCCCCCCCCTTCAACTTTGTTTCCTCACTCCACAAGTGCACCCTGCTATCTACTGGTTAATTCTGAGGTGACCAACCCTACACTCTCCGATTGAGAGGGACCTGCTTGATGCGGGTAACCAGGACACAATTCCAGCGGTTAAGATGCCCAGACCTTGCAAATATATTGAGTTTGCTGTATGCACTGGGCACCGGGGTCACTGGTGAACCATGCTGGACTGTCCGCAGTCCATTCCCTAGGATGCCTATCTTTAATAACCCATCCTTATCTCCTGCAATGGATGTGTCCATAATATGCACCATGCTACCGCGACTGGGCATCGCTAAAATTGGTCGATTATTTCAAGAAGGTCTCTTTCTCACTCTTGAGCAATTTCGGGTGGCAAGTGAAATTTACACATTGGACTGCCATGCTAATTTGACACTAAGCCATGCCCCCTTAGCACAGTGGCCTGACTTCTCCTTAGAAACCCAAGAAAGTCCCACCTCACGCGGATGTATATTTTTACTAACACTAGGGGCTGTGTTTTCCCATATATAAGAGGGGAGAAGCTCTGCTCCCCTCCGACCTTAAAGAGCGGTGCGAGGTGGAGCTGGGGACATCTCTCGCCAATAAGATTTGGTGTCACTGCCGCGAACAGATTAAACCTATCTCCATTTTCCAGAGGCGTAGACTTATTCATTTGAATTTTATCAACCAGGCGCACTATAACCCGCTCGGCTATACAAGATGGATCCGTCTCAATTCTCTGAGCGTGCCCGATGCTCCACTGACCCTGCTAACTTCATACACCTGGCCTGGAACTGCCCTCTGATTGGAGCCTTCTGGTCCGAAGTCGATAGCAGGAGCGATGAAATAACGATGTCTCACTGCCCCGTGCACCACTTCAGATGATCCTGCGCGATGGTATGGACTTCACCTGCTCCTGGAGATGGCTGGAGGCCCTGATACTTGCCCAGTGCCGGGTGGCCAGGGTGTGGTAAAAGATCCCCTTCCCAAACCCCGAGACTTGCTATGAGACGTCACAGTCTGTAACGAGTAGTTAGAAATGGATTTTGAGGTCCCTACCGACAATATATGTTGCAGTTAGCAAAGACTGATGAACAGCTGGCAGCTCATGCCCCCGGGTGGGCGGGCCCATCTCCTCCACCTCAGTGGAGGCCTGATCCGTAACTCGCATGGGCACGCGCAAGACGTACAACGTAGGGGTTATGAAAGAAGAGAATGGCAAGGACAAAGAAGGAGAGCAGCCATGGCGAGGAAGAGGCAGCCATGGCAGGTAAGTGCCTTTTTTTTACATTATAACTACTTTGGGAGGATGGAGGGGCCGGCTAACTCCGCTCCACCATGGAGTGGGAGTTTTGCCTAAACTCCGTTTTTGCAATGGAACGCGGAATATGCAAAACTCTGTGAACTCTGCTGGCGCAGCGGAGTGACTAATAACTCAGTAACCATGATGGGGTCTCTGACTGCCAAATTCTTTCGGCTCGAGGGAGTTTCGTTGCTGCAACGACTCTTGGTGCTTTATCGCAGATCACGACTATCGTATTGCGACCCTGGTTCTCCTGCCTTATTTGGCCTCTTGCAAAAAGCCGTTTGTTGATGGGATGGTCCTGTCATCTGGATAGACTATAGGTCCAGCAGTATCTTTTACCAAATACTCATTTGTCCTATTAAATTGACGACTCCTCCGAGGTCTAGACCTTTATATGATACTTTGAAGATTGGAATATGAACATCATCTGCAATTAGACGGTGGCGGTTCTGGACTCCCTATTTGTAGGTTGAGTTTCGCATTCTTTTGACTAGGCGTGGACTGTATCTGGACGGCCTCGAAATCCTTGCTTATTCATCTCGCAAGACTGGAACACAGCCATTTGAACAGTTTTCTTTCTATACCCTCCTCAACCTATGGAGACACTTTAACTTTTTCATCTAGTGCCCTGAAGAAGTCCTGCATTAGGACGAAACGCGTCGGCTGTACTGTGTGTTTTTTCTACGTAACAAGAAAATGGAATAAAGAGATTAAATTGAGGAATCCTCTTGTTGTCTAGTGGATATGGACTTTATAATTGTTCCTATTGATGTAAATGTTGTTGTGTGGTGCACCTGTGCTTTTGGTTTAAATTGTTGAGTTCCTGTGGGAACAAGCACTGTGACGGTGGGTGCTGTTCAGTGTGCACACGGACCCTTGTAAGTACAAAAGGGGAAATACTTTTGGAGCAATAGCAGGATAGGTGCCGGCAGTGAAAAGGTTCCACTGTTAGTTCTAGATTCTTTGTGCCAAATTCTGAGATGTCTGCTTGCTCAGTGTTAATTGTATTGGTTTGATCAACTCAATAAAAAGTTCATCAAATTAAAACAAGACAAAAAAGAATTATAAGGTTTTGGCTGAAATCATAACATTTTCCCCTACATGCGCTTTGCCAAGTAAAACTTGGTATAATTTGCGCAGTGAGAAATAATATTCCGAGTTCACAACTACGAACATTACCCCCCAGTCCTTGGTGCACAGCTGCGAATGGGGAAGAATCCTGCACCCGGGTACTAACATCATTCAGAGTGGGACTGGCTCCAGTCCCCAGAAATGACCGGCATGAACGCCATTTTTGGCTGTCCCTTTTAGAACCATTTTGATTCCAATTTTTTCCAAAGTAATCCGTAACCCTTAATCATTAGTATTCCAAATCTTTTGAAGACGGGAACACGCACTCCGTGTAAACGTAATTTTTCAAGTTTCTACTGTTCAAATGGTATCAATAAAGACTTTTTCCAAGAACATGATTAAGACGTAAAGTTCAGTCCAAGCAGTGTTTATTCATATCACATAACCCAATGCATTTCGGGCTTCACGCCCTTCTTCGGGGGTCACTGCAAATAATGGTAATACAACATAATTATAAAACTGTTCACATCAGTATCCACGTTTTACAATGTCAAACCATATGCAGCAACATTTATCTCTTGTTACTATAAAAAGTGATCCCAGTATACCTCTATTGATTTACACAAGTGAACCAATAAAAAGGGTTACGGATTACTTTGGAAAAAATTGGAATTAAAATGGTTTTAAAAGGGACAGCCAAAAATGGCGTTCATGCTGGTCATTTCTGGGGACTGGAGACAGTCCCACTCTGAATGAGGAACAGGAAGCAGGCAGCCTCCCTCCCCAAAGCCAATCACAATTGCAATATTGTGATTGGTCAGGACGCCGCCCAGCCATGAGCTAATGGCCCGGTCATGTTCTCCATGTAGGCTGCATTACAGACTGCATGGAGAAGGGCAGAGTGCGCATGACTGGTTTGGTCGGCCCCAGAAGGCCGACCAAACCAGTCATGCGCACTTTGGAGTGGGCACACCACTCCTCCACTGCTCAGCCATGCCCACAGAGCAGCCTCGCACATCCGCCCGCCGCAACCAAACCCTTCTGCTTTCTCACAGTGCGAGAAGCAGAAACATAAAATGGAACAACAACCAACACGAGATAGACACGAGTCACAATCTCGTGCTATCTCGTGCTATACAACAAATCTCATAATGACTACACCACAAGAAACCAACGTTGAAAGAGAACATAGACATTGACAAAAGTGTGGAGAAATCACTACAGTCAGGCACGGAACTGAGTAAGCATCAGTCGCTGATGCATGAATTGTAGGTGAGGGGGGAGGGGTCGTGAGGGAAGGTAAGTCGCACAGAGGGAGGGGTCACACGGGGGTTAATTTAATAATAAAAATAAATAAACGTACCTTCCTGCTGGCCGAGTCCCGTGTTGTCTCTGCTCCTCTTCTGCTCTCCCGCTTCTGGCAGGAACAGGAAGCAGGCAGCCTCCCTCCCCTAAGCCAATCACAATTGCAGCGTTGTGATTGGTCAGGACGCCGCCCAGCCATGAGCTAATGGCCCGGTCATGTTCTCTATGTAGGCTGCATTGCAGACTGCATGGAGAAGGGCAGAGTGCGCATGACTGGTTTGGTCGGCCCCAGAGGGCCGACCAAACCAGTCATGCGTACTCTGGAGTGGGCACACCACTCCTCCACTGCCCAGCCATGCCCACAGAGCAGCCCCGCTCACCCGCCCGCCACAACCAAACCCTTCTGCTTTCTCACAGTGCGAGAAGCAGAAACATAAATTGGCAGTTAGTAGCATTTTATGTTTCTGCTTCTCGCACTGTGAGAAAGCAATGGGTCGGCGCTCCTCCGCCCTAGTGAAGAAGCCGCCCCTGGTAAGCATGTAGGTATGGGTGATGGAGTGTACGCCGTTGGTGACAACAGAGCGACCCAAAATAGTTCTTCTGTTGCGCGGTGCTTGGACTCGGGCCCCTGTGGAACCGCTCCCTCCCTTTGCCATTCTCTGGCCCAGGGGGCTGGCGGGGAGGATCCGAACCCTCAGGTCAAACTTCCTATCCCTTATCTGGGGAGTGGGACGAGGGACCGAAGCAGTGATTAATTTGTGAAAAGGGAAGTGCTAGGGCCCTTCTCCAGAGGCCACTGCAGCCTGCACCACCCATTGGTTGCCCCTATTAGCTCTGCCACTGACAGTATTAACACAACTACCAATATCATCACACTGCTGCAAGTGTGACAGATCAGACTATTCTAGGCCACCCAAGGCTATTATAATGGTGTGAACAGCAGGTATTGACTTTTTTTAAAATGTATATTGGCGTATTAAACACTATTGCTGTGCTCCTCTCAAAATTAGACAGACAGTGCCACCATGTGGTGGACGGTCACTACAGCCGATGCTGACAATTAAGCGCCGGTGCCAAGCATCGTAAATCCCCGGCTCAAATTAAACACTGTAAGGAAGGGGACTGCACGGGCGGTGCGTCACTTCCGTTCCTGATGTCACAATGTTGGTGGGCTACTTATGCCCGTACTGACTTGGCATTTTACTTCTCACGTCTTTGCAACATCAGGCCCGGGACTGCTGCGGCGCTCTGCAAATTGTGAAAAAAATTCCCACCCTCTTTTTAGGTGGACCGATCAGTGACAGGCAGCAAAAATGATTAGAGGGATGAATAGACTCTCCAATGCAAACACTTCTTAGGGCAGCACTGGAGGGATGGGCTGCCATCCCTGTTCTGCAAAGGACAGTCACACCGACTTGGGGGGGCTCATAGGTTAAAGTTTATGCATGGAGCACACAGGGCTGTAACTCCTGGTCTCGCATCTTGGGGCTGCAGGTATCTGGAACCCCGGCAGTCCCCATCCTGGTGTCTCAAAGGCCTGAAAAGGCCAAGTCAATGCGGATATAACTAGCCCGCTGACATGGTGACATCTGGACCGGATGTGACGCGCCACCTGCACTGTCCCCGGCCTGCCTTTTGACGGGTCCTGCCTTTTGTCCCCCGTCCCGCAATCGCTAGACACGGGATTTGAAGTGTTACCGGAGGACCAGTAACCTCCCTCACCTGCCCCCGGGCATGAAAATTGTGAGAGGGTGGAGGGTTTGTGGAGGGTGCAGTTCCACGGGGGTGGCACCGCACACCTTTAGGGGGTGCATTCTACATAAAAAGCAAAGAGGCTAGTGGGCATACATTTGTGGAAAAGGTGCAGGCCGATTCCACTTAAATGAGGCACTGCAGTTATTGGGGAGTGTTGTAAGTGCAGTAAAATTATGTTACTCTTCTGTAAAGAATACTGTTATTTTCGTTTTATGTTTTTCTGTCTTCGTAATTGTTTTGTTCTCTTTTTTTATAGAGTGTTTAGAAGACTTGGCTACTTCACATAAGAACGAATTAAACAAAGAAACAGGGCTTTAAGTGGGCCGGGTCTCACGGGGTCTGAGCACCGGCAGTTTTTTTCAGGGGGCCTCGAAACGGGTCTCTATCGGGCTCTGTTTTGAGCCCTGACACAGGCAGCCCGTTTTTTTTTCCCGGACTGCAATGACCGCTGTTTGCTGTCACTGCAGTCCGGAAAAAAGTGCCATGGCGCAAAACAAAGCCTGATAGAGATCCGTTTGGAGACAGCACCAGGCACATGGATGTGCGCTGCTCACACCGCTCACTTCTCAGTAGTAGAGAAGTTACAGCATGACGTCATGCCAGGGGAGCGTTGTGGGGGAAGGGAAATCCTTTAAGAGTCATTTTCTTTCTGGATTTCCCTTCTCTTTCTGAAACTCAGGAGCAGCAACATTGTGGTAGGGCCACCAAGGATTTATGTACAAGTTATAGTTGCAGCTTATTTGTCTTCTGCAAGTAATAGCCATTGACAAAGCCAATATTCCTTACTTATTGTAGGTATGATGTTACTTGTATCAAATATCTGGATGCAATGACGGAAACAGCAACATACAAGTCGGGCGGCACACTATGCTAAGCACAGATTTTTTGCGTAAGTGATTTAAAGCCACGCCCCTAATTACACTGGCCACGCCCCTTTGAGAGACCCCCCAAGTTTTTTCATCCCACTTAAAGCCCTGCAAAGAAAGCTTGGGAACTTGAAAATAAAACGGAATACATTCACACCATGAGCAGGGGCGTAGCTTGGTCAGTAAGATTGGGAAGGGGTGAGCATCAGATTCACCAGCCAGTGGGGCAACGCTCCAACTCCATTGCGGAGGAGCCGCCCTGAAGTAGATTACATGACAAGCAGTATGCATGATGTAGCCTTACGTCTAGAGCAGTCGACTTCGTAGCTGGGGAACCGGGTTCGAGTCTCGGCAACGACGCTCACCATCCTGTGATTCTGGGCAAATCGCTTAATCTCCCCATGCCTAAAACTGAAATGTGTTCAACTGTAACGAAAATGTTTTAAATTAGAGGGGCTTAAAAGGCAGTGGGAAGTGAGAGGAATACAGATTAATGTAAATGTAAATTGATACTTGTATAGCACACTACTCACTTGCAAGGGTCTCAAGGCGCTTGTACAAATACCACTGTGGAACTCATCCTGGCTTTCCTGGGCATCCCCAAGGTGGGGGCCAGGCATCCTTAGCTTTGTGGGGGCCGTTGTGGAGATTAAGCAAGTTATTGCCCAGAGTGGGACACCATGATTGGAATAGGCACCAAGGCGAGAATTATCAGGCCTGTGGAATTTTGAGCCCAAGAGCCGCCGAGGCAGAGAATTGAACCCTGGTCCCGGGCCAGACCTCTGCATCAGGGTCTGCCGCTCTAATCATTGAGCCACACTTCCCCACTCCACTTAAAAGAGGAACTAAATGAGAGAAACACAATATTTTGTAAAAGAAACACTTTTAGGGCTGTCGAAACAGAGATGAGAGAGTGTGTGTGTTTTTTTCAGTGTGTCTACGCAAAACTCTCAGGTAAAATCTGAAAGACACCTCACTATACACGACTGAAAGCACTTGTACCCAACTATTTATCAAAAAAAACATTTATTAGGGGGAGTGGGAGTGTAATTCTTCAAACACCCCCCACCCCCCCTGAAGCCACGACCCTGACCATACCTGTTAGTTCGGCTATGCGGAGTGTTTTGAAATATTAAGCTGATAGGAGGTATTTAGTCCTGAATTTTGCTTTTGAAACCAAGTGTTTTCATATGTTGTTTTTCCCGGAAGGAGCTGGCTGTGCTTTGTGTACAAAGGCAGCCTGGGCCAAGAGCTGGCATTGTGAAGCCGGCTGATGCCATCTGGTGCCAATGGCTGCACAGCTTGCCCTGTGTACGCTGTCCATGCTCTTCATGCCACACACGGTTTATGTCATGTGTGGGCCAGGTACCAACTCTGATAAAATTAGAACTCTTCGCCAAGAGAATCAATTTCTCCCTGGGCTAATGAGCGCATTAGGGCTGCTAGACGCAAAACTTCAACTCTAAGGGCGAGGCTGAGTCAATATCTCAAGGGCTATTGATCAACCATAGCCAGATGCTGACCTGCATGGGCCCAGCTTCCCTGGTATTAATGTCCGCAAATGCCCTGCGTTGGCACCGACCCCCTGGCCACCCGCGTGCAGGCAGGCAGCAGCGCTCTCACAGCTTTGGAGTGGGAGGCGAGTCGGTGGGATTAGAGGAAAGGACATGTCAGCACTGTAAAGAGATTATTGCTAATTGCCTCTCAGTTGAGGGCAGTGGGGGCAGGAACAAAGGGATGCATGGGCTGAGGCCAAATTCTAGCGACAGGGAAAAAAACAAGCATTTGCAATGCAATAGGTCTCACATTCGCGCGAGTTTAAGCAATTGGCATTGTAAATGACCATGCCTTTTTATTTATCTGTTTTGATAATTAACACATAAATAAAAAGCGTTAAATAAAAGGCATTGTCATTTACAATACCAATAGCTCAAACTCTTGTATATGCGAGACCTATTTAGTTTCAAATAAGCGGCCGCCATTGTCCCGGGCTGCTTGGAAAGTGAAAGGGTGCATGGCGCGCTTAATGTGTCAGGAAAGCATGTTGTGCCTGCAGTAGGTGAAAATCATTAAAGAAAATAGTGCTTACAGACTAAATAAGACGTACCGGGTAACAACAGAAGTAAAAGGGCCAGTCCTCATGGGAGATTACAAATGAAGACAAAGCGGTACTAAGGAGGAACTAACATGCCTTTTAACGAATCAAAAGCCAGCATTTATGAAGGAAATTGACACAAGCCAATGACAAATATGGGCGGAGAGTGGGCGGAGCTTCAAGTTTATACTTGAATGCAGCATGCCTGGCAGAGCAGTGCATGCACTGCCCAAGCTCGATGTAATAACACGAGCATCACCAGAGGGCCAAAGACCACAAGCACTTGTCTGACTTAAGCTCTTGTGTGAGACATCTTGTGTAAAAGGGTTAGGGCACTCAATGAGAAGGCCTCTGTAGCATCCGTATATACCCAAGCAGTAAAAGGGAGCAAGAGAGAGATGGGAGATGTGTTTATGCATACGTAATTGCTTTTTAGGGGCCGATGTAAGATCCAGTGCTACTGGAATTATGCAGCTGGGTTGATTAATCTTTGCAAAATATGTGGCTTATTGTGTGGCAGCATTGCATCTGTCTTTTGTCATTTGGGCAAAGATGTCATCTCATGAGTGTATATACAACTCCAGAATACAAGCTACTAGGGAAGGCTGTGGCACTACAGGGCCCCAGGTGTGGTGCTATTTTGTTGGTAACGTTTAATATGTTTGGCTAGGGACTATTTTTGTTGTTGTTGAAATGTGCAAATTATGCAAGAAATGCTGGATTATGCGGCAAAGGCAGCACATCCATGTTTATGCAGAAAATGCCACTGAATTGCAGAATTCCAGCTGACGCTTATGATGGAAGCCGCTTCAAAAATGCTGCAACGGCAAGTTGAGACAATCATGAGCTCACTTTTTTTTTAAACAATACTAGATTTGTTTGGTTTTTATATCAGTTGGCTACTGGTTCCATAGTTGGGCTTCCAGCACCTGTATGGAACTCCCTCTGTGCTTAATACGATTGAGCCTGAGCAGGGGAATACGGTTCGCCTTGTTGGGTCTCAAGATGTGGTTCAGAAGTATAGGCATGGAATAGATTTACAAGATCTCTAGTCAATTCTTTTTAGAGTTTTATATAGCACAAACTCAACCCTAAGATATCAGAGCACTTTACATGAGCACGAGTTACGTTACAGACGGACACATTCATTTTTGGTAGGCATGGGGAGATTAAGAGATTTGCCCAGAATCACAGGACTTTAAGTGTTCCCGCAGAGACTCAAACCCGGTTCCCCAGCTTCGAGGTCAACCACTCTAGCCATTAGGCCACATTCTCTGAAGCATCTTGTCTGAATTTAAGTTAGTTGAACTTACCTCGTCTTTCTTCTTCTCCCTGTCCTTACATCGGGAGCCATTCACGCCTGCCACAGATTCGTCCACCAAATCATCTAAAAAAAAACAAGCATTGGAAATGCAATAGGGCTCACATTAGGAAAGTTTGAGCTATCGGTGTTATAAATGAATTATTTTTATTTATGTGTTTTTTTTAAAATAGCTAAATTAATAGCTTTATCATTTACAATGCCAATAGTTATAACTTTCGCAAATGTGACACCTATAGCATTTGCAATGCAACATGTTTTGTATTTACGTGACTTAGATGTATTGATATTACAAATAACAATGGCTTTTAATTTTTTTAAATAATTAATACTTAATTATTTATTTAATTTGTAATGGCAATAGCTTAAACTTTTGTAAATAACATTTGTGAAGATTATGTTCAGTGTTTTTTATTGTGACGAAAATCCAAGAACAGAAGTGAAATATTAACATCTTTTTGTGATTTGTAATAAAGCGTGAAAGCTTGAAAAATTGAAAGAACATATTTGAACCAGTGATGCTGTGGTTGCGCTGAGTGGTGTGTGCATCGGTGTAGCTGTTTGGTGGGTGCTTTGGTGGAGCTTAGTTGGAGCATCGGTGGAGCTGTATGGTGAGTGCCACGGCGGAGCTGTGTGGTGGGTGCCACGGCGGAGCTGTGTGGTGGGTGCCACGGCTGAGCTGTGTGGTGGGTGCATTGGTGGTGCTGTGTGGTGGGTGCATTGGTGGAGCTTAGTTGGAGCATCGGCAGAGCTGTGTGGTGGGTGTCTCGGCGGACCTGTGTGGTGGGTGCCTCGGCGGAGCTGTGTGGTGGGTGCCTCGGCGGAGCTGTGTGGTGGGTGCCTCGGCGGAGCTGTGTGGTGGGTGCATCGGTGAAGCTTAGTGGATGCATTGGTGGAGCTGTGTGGTGGGTGCATTGGTGGAGCTTAGTTGGAGCATCGATGGAGCTGGGTGGTGGGTGCATCTGTGGAGCTTGGTGGTGGGTGCATCTGTGGAGCTGGGTGGTGGGTGCATCTGTGGAGGTGGGTGCATCGGTGGAGCTGTGTGGTGGGTGCATCGGTGGACCTGTGTGGTGGGTGCATCGGCGGAGCTGTGTGGTGGGTGCATAAGCGGAGCTGTGTGGTGGGTGCCTCGGCGAAGCTGTGTGGTGGGTGCCTCGGCGGAGCTGTGTGGTGGGTGCCTCGGCTGTGTGGTGGGTGCATCGGTGGAGCTGTGTGGTGGTTGCATCGGTGGAGCTGTGTGGTGGTTGCATCGGTGGAGCTGTGTAGGTGGAGCTGTGTGGTGGGTGCATCGGTGGAGCTGTGTCTGTGGAGATGTGTGGTGGGTGCATCGGTGGAGTTGGGTGGTGGGTGCATCGGTGGATCTGTGTGGTGGATGCATCGGTAGAGCTGTGTGGTGGGTGCATCGGTGGAGCTGTGTGGTGGGTGCATCGGTGGAGCTGTGTAAGTGGAGCTGTGTGGTGGGTGCATCGCTGGAGCTGTGTAGGTGGAGCTGTGTGGTGGGTGCACCGGTGGAGCTGTGTAGTGGGTGCATCGGTGGAGTTGTGTAGTTGGAGCTGTATGGTGGGTGCATCGGTGGAGCTGTGTGGTGGGTGCATCGGTGGAGCTGTGTAGGTGGAGCTGTGTGGAGTGTGCATCGGTGGAGCTGTGTGGTGGGTGCATCGGTGGAGCTGTGTAGTGGGTGCATCAGTGGAGCTGTGTAGTGGGTGCCTCGGTAGACCTGTGTGGTGGGTGCCTCGGTGGAGCTGTGTGGTGGGTGCCTCGGTGGAGCTGTGTGGTGGGTGCGTCAGTGGAGCTGTGTGGTGGGTGCATCGGTGGAGCTGTGTAGGTGGAGCTGTGTGGTGGGTGCGTCGGTGGAGCTGTGTCGGTGGAGCTGTGTGGTGGGTGCATCGGTGGAGTTGGGTGGTGGGTGCATCGGTGGAGCTGTGTGGTGGATGCATCGGTGGATCTGTGTGGTGGATGCATCGGTGGAGCTGTGTGGTGGGTGCATCGGTGGAGCTGTGTGGTGGGTGCATCGGTGGAGTTGGGTGGTGGGTGCATCGGTGGAGCTGTGTGGTGGATGCATCGGTGGAGCTGTGTGGTGGATGCATCGGTGGAGCTGTGTGGTGGGTGCATCGGTGGAGCTGTGTGGTGGGTGCATCGGTGGAGCTGTGTGGTAGGTGCATTGGTTAAGGTTAGTGGATGCATTGGTGGAGCTGTGTGGTGGGTGCATTGGTGGAGCTTAGTTGGAGCATCGATGGAGCTGGGTGGTGGGTGCATCTGTGGAGCTTGGTGGTGGGTGCATCTGTGGAGCTGGGTGGTGGGTGCATCTGTGGAGGTGGGTGCATCGGTGGAGCTGTGTGGTGGGTGCATCGGTGGAGCTGTGTGGTGGGTGCATCGGTGGACCTGTGTGGTGGGTGCATCGGCGGAGCTGTGTGGTGGGTGCATCGGCGGAGCTGTGTGGTGGGTGCCTCGGCGAAGCTGTGTGGTGGGTGCCTCGGCGGAACTGTGTGGTGGTTGCCTCGGCGGAGCGGTTTGGTGGGTGCATCGGTGGAGCTGTATGGTGGGTGCAACGGTGGAGCTGTATGGTGGGTGCAACGGTGGAGCTGTATGGTGGGTGCAACGGTGGAGCTGTATGGTGGGTAAATTGGTGGAGCTGTGTCTGTGGAGCTGTGTGGTGGCTGCATCGCTGGAGCTGTGTGATGGGTGCATCGCTGCAGCTGTGTAGGTGGAGCTGTGTGGTGGATGCATCGGTGGAGCTGTGTGGTGGGTGCATCGGTGGAGCTGTGTCAGTGGAGCTGTGTGGTGGGTGCATCGGTGGAGCTGTGTCGGTGGAGCTGTGTGGTGGGTGCATCAGTGGAGCTGTGTGGTGGGTGCATCAGTGGAGCTGTGTGCATCGGTGGAGCTGTGTGGTGGGTGCATCGGTGGAGCTGTGTCGGTGGAGCTGTGTGGTGGGTGCATCGGTGGAGCTGTGTCGGTGGAGCTGTGTGGTGGGTGCATCAGTGGAGCTGTGTGGTGGGTGCATCGGTGGAGCTGTATAGGTGGAGCTGTGTGGTGGGTGCATCGGTGGAGCTGTGTGGTGGGTGCATCGGTGGAGCTGTGTGCATCGGTGGAGCTGTGTGGTGGGTGCATCGGTGGAGCTGTGTGGTGGGTGCATCGGTGGAGCTGTGTGGTGGGGGCATCTGTGGAGCTGTGTGGTTGGGGCATGTGTAGTGGGGGCATGTGTGGTGGGTGCATCGGTGGAGATGTGTGGTGGGTGCATCAGTGGAGGTGTGTGGTGGGTGCATCGGTGGAGGTGTGTGGGGGGTGCATCGGTGGAGCTGTGTGGTGGGTGCATCGGTGGAGCTGTGAGGTGGGTGCATCGGTGGAGCTGTGTGGTGGGTGCATCGGTGGAGCTGTGTGGTGGGTGCATCTGTGGAGCTGTGTGGTGGGTGCCTCGGTGGAGCTGTGTGGTGGGTGCCAAGGTGGAGCTGTGTGGTGGGTGCCTCGGTGGAGCTGTGTGGTGGGTGCCTCGGTGGAGCTGTGTGGTGGCTGCATCGGTGGAGCTGTGTGGAGGGTGCATCGGTGGAGCTGTGTGGTGGGTGCATCGGTGGAGCTGTGTAGGTGGAGTTGGGTGGTGGGTGCATCGGTGGAGCTGTGTCGGTGGAGCTGTGTGGTGGGTGCATCAGTGGAGCTGTGTGGTGGGTGCCTCGGTGGAGCTGTGTGGTGGGTGCCTTGGTGGAGCTGTGTAGGTGAAGCTGTGTGGTGGGAGCCTTAACGGAAATTACAACTCTCAAAACAAAAAAAATCTATCCTTTAACGATGCTGGATAAATTATGACAAGTGCTTGCTACTGTTCCAACAGATACATGCAGAAAAATATGTAGG
The DNA here is from genome assembly GCF_964263255.1 of Lissotriton vulgaris. Taxonomy (NCBI): domain Eukaryota; kingdom Metazoa; phylum Chordata; class Amphibia; order Caudata; family Salamandridae; genus Lissotriton; species Lissotriton vulgaris. The sequence continues at coordinate 102,283,278 of NC_141700.1, forward strand.
ACGTTATTCTGGAAGGAAAACTAAATCACAGAAAAGAAAAGAGTACGAACCGTAAATGAGAGAGGTTTGTTTGTTAACATCTGCATTGGGAGAAGGTTTTGTTAAACCTGTCGGTGTTTAATTAATACCGAAGCTACACTATATTTTAAGGAATGACGAATTTTAAAGGTCTGCTTAGAAAATGATAAGTAGCAGGGCAAAATAAATCGCAACATTGTGTGCAGAAAGGAAAGAAAAGATATATGAATGTTGTCTGGGCACGGCAACAGCACATGGCAACATAACTGCGCCTTAGCTAGCTACTACACAGTGCACTCAGTACTTAAACCAAAACTCCGAAAAGCCCTCTTAAGAAGCATGGAATTCGTGGTCCTGGATACAGCATGCATTCCATGTTTCTTTTCAAGCAGAGCATAAACAGTTGTTGCAGCAAGGGGCGGGAAGATTAGGAGACAAAACTGAAAATACAGCCGGCAGGCAGTGAATAATTAGGAGGTGACAAATGACCTGGGACGGCTGCCTTTGATGTGGTAATGCGAGGCAGGCAGGCAGATGGCTGGTGGCATTGTGCACGCGCTTTTTAGGGCTTGCGCTTGCGCAATGACCTAAAAAGCACATGCACTCAAAGGAATCGCCAGTGGTGGTTAAACACTGGATAAGCCCCCATAGAGCTTCCAGCTGTGCGCATGCGCACAGCAGGCGAGCCCTAAAAACCCATATGAATGCTTATTCCCTGCCAACATGACTACCTCTTCCCTAGATGCACTCCCAAAGTACAATGAGGAAGGAAATCCTAATTGCTTCCTGTAACACCCATGCAAAGGCCATTTTAACATGGATGTATGTCGTTACAACGCATACTTTTACAACCATACCTTTACAACGCATTTTTTACAATGCAACATCCATTACAACGCATTCCATTACAACGCATGCCATTACAACACATCTCTAAAAACTACCTTTACAACGCATTCCACTACAACCTTTGTAATGACTGCGTTGTAATGACATGCGTTGTAGTGGTATGCGTTGTAGTGACAGGCGTTGTAATGGTTGCGTTATAATGGCATGCGTTGTAATGGATGTTGCGTTGTAAAATTGTTGTTGGAAAGGTAGTGCGTTGTAAAAGTTGCGTTGTAAACGTTTTTCCCCTTTTAACATTGGTTGCAAATCCTGAACACAGAGGGGTTGAGGGTGCCATTGCAGGACAGTGACCAGGATTCAGAGTAATGACAATTATTAATAACTAAACGGATCAGCCAGTGCCGTTCTTTGGAATCTGTTGTGATGTAATCAGATTGTTTGGTGGAGAAGTGTGGCTCAATGATTAGAGCGGTAGACCCTGATTCAGAGGTCTAGCCCGGGACCAGGGTTCAATTCCCTGCCTCGGCGGGTCTTGGGCTAAAAAATTCCACGGACCTGATAATTCTCGCCACGGAGCCTATTCCAATCATGGAGTCCCACTCTGCAACTCTGGGCAATAGCTTCCTTAATCTCCACAACGGCCCCCACAATGCTAAGGATGCCTGGCCTCCACCTTGGGGGTGCCCAGGAGTGGACGCCTCACAGGGAAAGCCAGGATGGGTTCCACAGCGGTATTCATACAAGCGCCTTGAGACCCTTGCGGGAGAGTAGTGCGCTATACAAGTATCAACTTCTCTTTGGTATGGGCGGCTGTTAAGGCAATCTTACATTGATCAAGTTTGGGCGATTGCACAAATGCCCCGGTTAGCTCAATGATGTGGTTACTTGAGGTAGAGGAACCAAACTTCTTAAAAGCATTGCTTAGAAACTCGTGTTCTGATTGGGTGACCAGACATCCCGGATTTCCCCGGACGGTCCCATTTTTTGGAGAAGTGTCCCGGTCTCCCAACACTTTTCTCCAAATTGAAGAAACGTCCCGGTTTTTGGGTAGTGCCTGTGTTATTTAAAGAAATGTACGGGTTTTTAAGGAAGGGTCGGGTGAACCTGCACGTTAATCACAGTGTTGTGCAGGCTCACATTTCGACCGGCCCTATAAGAAACGGGACAGAAGTTAACTTCTTTAAACTCTCCTGCTGTGCTGCTTTGCCTCATTTAAGCAGCACAGCAGGATTTAATGAGGTGTGAATCAGGGCTGCAAAGGCCATAGGGCAAAGCCAGGTCCGCATCAGCCGGACCATGGAGCTTTTCGCAGAACAGGTGGTAAGGTAATGTGAAGTCATTATTTTTAAAGAATAAAAAAAGAGATGAGCTCGTCATGAGCATGGGAGGGTTACTCTGATCTACAGACTCACAGCTGAGATGGATCAGTGGGGTTTATTCTGCTTGGGTGCTGATTTTCCAGTTTAAGTGAAATTCTGTGTGTGGTAAATCCTAGGGTTGAGATCAGATATATTAGTAATAAAATGTGAGCATCTGCTGAGGCTTGCTCACAGGCTAATGTTGGTGTTATGTGGAAATTACCCAAAGTCCAAGATATCTAGGAGTATCCCTTTGATAGAATGAAAACCCTCACCCACCAGAGGTGGCATGCTTCATCATAAGGTTTCTCCTCACAACACAACAGCAAGTCACGGTGTGAGCTACAACTTGCACACTAATTGGAAGGAGCTCTTCGGATGTTCCATGTGTCAGTTGCACTCTGGTGGAGCCTTGAACTGTAATTAGCTGGGCACTGGGGTGTGAGTTCCTTACTGAAGCTGATTAATAACTGTGCCTCTGTGCTTATTAGATTATGTCAATCTATGTTCCAATGTTTTTGTATAGCACAGGCCTCTTAGTGCTGTTGTAGCGGTGGATAAAATTGCCCTCTGCAGTCAGTAACCTTTGCAAAGAATCCGGCCCATATTGTGTTATTGATAATGCAGCCAGCTGTGCAGCAGCACCTCGATACGCCAGCCTCAGTGTTGGATGTGGGCAGCACCAATTAACCCCTTCCCTGCTGCCGTCGGCCAATGGCCGACGGCAGCACTACCTCCCCAGTGCTGCCGTCGGCCATTGGCCGACGGCTCCCCACCCACACATGAAAACGCCCGCACCACAGAGGAATTACTGCTGCGGTTAACGGGTTAAGGATGTTCTAGTTAAGGTGAGAGAGCCACACACTTAGGCCCTCATTCTGATGATGTGTGGACCGCCATCTAGGGCATCGGTCCAATCGCTGCACTACAATCCAGCTGGTCGGACAGCAGATGTGGGGGGTAGGACCGCTGCCTCCGACAGAATCAAAGATCCAGTCGGGATGGCTGTCGTATTCCTAACCCCTACAGACTGGCAGTTCATGCGAAGGCACCGCCGTGGGGATTAGGATATCCCTTTCCGACTGCCTGTTCATGGCGGTCACATCATCATGAACAGGCAGGTAGAAAGGGATTTTGGGATCTCCTTGCAGGGCGCCCGTCCCCCCTCGGCCTCCGCTATTTGGCCTGGGGGCACACATGTTGTGCTCCCCCAAACATCCATGCACCGTGTGCCAGGCACCACATGGAGGCTGCCACACGGTGCACAGATGGTTAAAAGCATCCCTTTTTCTTTTGCGACTTGTGCTACAGCCCTTTTACGGGCAGCAGCATAAGCCGCAATAGAAAAAGGGATGTTTCCGACCTCTTACTCAGTGGTCTCATCCTTATCTGGGCAGGGGGGCGGCCGCATACTTGTCGGCTGGTCCCGCTCCCACTGCAATGAGCCATTGAAATGTGGCCCTTAGTTTGCGATTCCCAGATGGGAGCTGCTTTGGGGGTTGTCTGGGTTGAATCGGTTGTGCCTTAAGGGATTTTTACTAACCTACTAGTTTCTTATCTCTAACCATGGGTTCCAGCATAGTGTGCTTCATCACCTTGTCAGGGGTAGCAAGTGCTATATAAATACAAGTCACACTTACAATATTTCAAACCTTATCATGAAATAAAACAATGTTATTGCACTGTTCAGAGGTGCAAATCCTCTATGACCTCTCCATAATGGTAATGATTTCAGTATGCAAGAACACAGCGAAGGAGAATCAGTGGAAAGGTATGCGACTACATTTATGGGATTAGCATCTATGTGCAATTTTGGTGCCTGAATAAAAGATCTGTTCATAAACTGCAGGGTCCAAGACGAACAGTGGTTAAAAGGTGATGCTTCGCTTGCTGCGCGTGTAATGGTGGCACAGCATGTGGAGCACACGCTGAACTGTGTCTAGGAAGTCGCTAAGGACAAGAAATAACAGGCTGAAACTGGTGTACAGATGATGAGTGTCTCAGATACAAGGACTAGAGGGAAAACAGTGTTTACAACGCTGTCTCCACAATGTGGAACCATTACAAGGCGGTTGTTACAAAGACCGCGTTGTTACCACGCATACCATTGAAGAACCAGGCTTTTAGAACCCAGCGGCGCCAGGGGCACACCCAAAGTCTTTGGATTCACCTGTCTTGGTTTGCAGAGACACGGAATACTTCTGGGTGGCGTCAGAGACCAAGTTTATTAGCTGCAGCCAGTAACAGTGATCCTAGAAACACAGCATGGAAGTATTTCAGGAGACTGCTCAAATTCGTAGAGCAAGACATCTCCTTTTATACACAATATTCACATTTACAAACATACTCCCACTGCGCAAAAATCTAACCAATGAGGTACATTCTCAAACAAAGTATCACATGACGAAAAGCTCAGTTTGCAACTAGGCATGGGCGGATTTTGCGGATTGGCAATCCGCGAATTTGCGGATTTGCGAATTTGCGGATTGCGAAAATCCGCAAAATCCGCGAATCCTCGCGGATTTTTTTTTGTGTGTTCGCACGGGTTTCAGCAAGTTTGCGAGGGTTTTGTACAATTTCGCAAATTGCGAAATTGTACAAAACGCTCGCGAACTTGCAGAAACCCGTGCGAACACAATGTGCCCAGTAGGGTATGTGCCTCTTGTGTGTAAAAGGTCAGAGAAAGATCAGTTCAGCAGATGAAGAGAAAGAAGCTCCTGGTCACAGGAACAGCACGGGTATTGCGCTCGTGAAAGTCAAGGATGCAAAGTCTTTCCAGCATCACAGCTGATTTTCCACGGTAGATTTGGGAAGAAGGCACACCTGTCCAGCCTCGACGACGCTCACGATTGTTTTTGGGCTAATGAATGAGTCACTGAATTTGAGCATCAACTACTTCGAGCGACCATGTGTGTGTTACTATGCAATCGCCCCGAAGGGCGCAGGGGTCCCTTGAGTGGTCCATCAGCTGATTTTCCACGGTAGATTTGGGAAGAAAGCAGACCTGTGCCCAGCCTACTCATGCAACTATTTTACAATGGCGCCAGCAAGCTGCCAGCGCCGTTGTAAAATAGTTACAAAGTTAGCTTGCACAGGAAGCACTTAGATAAAATAAAGCAGCACCTGCTTCGTTTTATCTAGTGGTTCCTGTGCAAGCTAACTTTGTAACTATTTTACAACGGCGCTGGCAGCTTGCTGGCGCCATTGTAAAATAGTTGCATGAGTGGGTGTTCAACTTTTGAACCCGTTACGTCCGCGGATTTTTTTTTGCGGATTTTGCGGGAAATCCGCAAAATTCGCAGATTGCGGATTTCCCAAAAATCCGCAAAATCCGCGGGCGTAACGGATTTCCCGCTCACCCCTATTTGCAACATGCCAACCCAAAGGTAATCATTGGGAATGCCCCAAATCCAATCTCCACAAGCAGGACAAACCCATAATTGAAAAGCACAATGCATGTAGTAAAGAGCATAGAAAAGGAAACAATGACTGATAGCGAGCAAGATAAGGCATGTGTAAGGAGGCTAAAAGTTAACGATGTCCTGAACAGTGATTGGCAATCTCAGACAACGATCAAACCAGGGAAATTGACTCGGCAGGGTCAGCTTCAGGTGAAGGAATCAGATCCTTACAATTCACCTCGGAGTCAAGAAAGACCCTGTTAATGTATACCAATACATGAAGGCCAAGCCGCTTCGTTCGTTCAACCATATTCGTCGGCCTGCGTGATGGCAATACAAAATTGAGACTTAAACAAAATGGAACCCATGCTCGAGACGAAATCTCCAAATACATGGTGAACTCGCTAACTAACGTGACAAATTCACTCCATATTAGCTGCACTCACTAAATACGGTTCGACATCACCAAAATCATGACAGAACCATAACCTTACAAGACAAGGTCCATTTTCATAGAACCACGGATCCTCCTTTTGCCATTACGTAGGCAATAGCCTAAACTCACATTAATCTGAATCTAGGTCTATTTCAATCTTCATCAGACCATCAAGGTGTTGCTGGAACATCATCCTATTACTTTCTACTTCTCTCGAGACAGGTCTCTGCACACACGTAGTAGCATAAAGACCACAAACGGCGGGAGCACACTGGATGCAAAGACAACAGGAGAAGAGAATAGCTAAAGCCATACCAAGGAAAATCAGAACTTTCCCTCCCCATTTGGACAACCAGTTTCCTTTGTCTACATGAATAGACTCATAAACCTTATGCAATCTGGAAATGGCTTGGTACACTGTCGGGGCATTATCTGGTATGTAAATACAGCAACTAGATTGGATCAACTTGTATACCCCTCCTCAATCAGCAAGTATGACATCTAACGCAATACGATTCTGCAATGTCATAACACGATCAGCTTGAACTTCCGCTGTAATATTACTGAGAGCACCTGCAGTTTCATTTATAGTGTCCTCAACCACTCTCGTAAGCTGTCGTATATTCCTGCTATTGGCCATAGGACCCCAAAAGGGTAGGAAACCCTTGAAAAAATCTCCTACTTCCTGTGCTGCGGTATCTTCCTGATCGAAGACACCTCTAACATATCTTGTTCTGTGATTATCCATAGCAGCTGTGTATGTAGGGGGAAGCAAAAACGCCACATAACATGTGCCTGAAAAATCAGGTGGCAACCATGTATAGGCTCTGTCGTGGCATACAAAATATGTACCTTTAGCTGGCACAAACGGAGGAGAAGTTTGGGATGCATAAACATAGGTTTGAGCACACACACTCTCACCTAGCTGAGCTCTCGGATTTCGATCATTGCCACGTAAACAAAAATGGCCTCGATGGGGTACGATCCAAATCGGGGGAGACCTCTTTCGTCTCTCCTCTATCAAACTAGTGCTATACCCAGTGACATTCCAACCGATATATGCCTGCGCCTCATCCTTAGGGATTACTAAAGAAACAAAGGTCCTTGACAAGGAAAATAACAGTCATAATAATTATAGGCCACAATATGCACTATAATGAACAAAAAGTCCAGCCGGACTTTACGATTTATTCAATAATTAAATATATTGATTCTGGCGAAAAACAATGGAACAGTGGGACTCAGTCCTGCATCCACAATGCTACACGTACATTTAGACACTACATACATATAAGGTATTTCAGGCATATGAGGGAACAGGAGCAAAAAAGCAGTATTTACAGTGTATTTGCTTCATATATGTGGGAAACACATCATTTTAGGCACATAATAGTGAACTAGTGTTAAACCCACATATTATGTCGACGGCGTTTAGATCCAGTTAAAAATAGTGGATCATCATCAGGACAACCATTGCCTGCCTGAATTTAAAGCCTGTATGGACAGGGAGGAAGGGGACTTATGACAGTACATTAATCATCTGTGTAACTCTTAGGATACTTCTAAAGTGAACTCATACCATGCTTTAAGGTGCTACTTGGTCATTCTTGTGAGAGAGGTGTCAGGCAACATGTGCTAGTCATCCACGGCGCATTGTGATCAATTCATGCCATGGGGGGGTATTTGTGTCTAGTTGTGACCATAATGTATCAATTTAAGTGCCTAAAGCATGCCGAAGTGATATATTCCACACTAATTTACGGAGGGTAGTGAGTCGTCAAGGGAGAACCGGATAAGTACAGGGGATAATTACATGAGCGCGGGGAACGGGATGCCAGGCGCGCTGTCCACCTGTCATCTGTGGAGGGCTGGGGTTGTTCAGAACGGTGCAATTAGAGTGATTGGTAAGGCACCTGTGAAAGGGGCCACAGTTAGGATGGGATAGAGATGTCAGGGGACAGCTAGGGTACGAATGCCATGGGTGTCTGGCTTACCTTGCACCCTGGTTGTGAGGTATCCAGTGAGGAGCCTATTCCGATTAAAAGGCTAGGGTTGATCTGGGCGCAATAGCATTCAAGGGACATATGATCTGGAAGGTATAAAATTATAAAATTACGGTCTATTGGGATTGCCAAACATTGAGGTAATTGACACTAGATGGGTAGTTCTATATGGGTACAACATATTAACGAGGACCGTTAGCCGTTGACCCAAGGATAGCTTATAACCTGGATGGTATCGGCTACTAATGGGTTATGCCCGAGTCAATGCACTTAGTATGCGTTTAAAAACCGATCCCGTTACTGCTTACCTAAGGTATCGGGAATCGGTTCCTAGAATAGAAGACGGCTCGTGTGGCGGGACAGGTAGCCTAAAATGGGGCTCCCGGAAGGGGTCTGGTAGCAGTAATCGGCAGTGGACCTAAAGCCGAAATGAGGAAAATTATAACCACCGGTACATTTGTGGCCGTGGTGAATTGTAACCCAGCGGTTGGAGTGAGCTGAAGCGGGGGCATCTTACCTTAAATTAGATTGGCGGCTTCCAATGCGGAGCGCAGTCGCCTGTAATGGGGCTCCTAAAGGGGAACCTATAATTACTGGGACCCAACTGTGAGGAATTCCGATCAGGGGAATTGGAAATCCTGCTTACCTTGGTTCACGATGGAACTAAGAAGAACGTCCCGGTGCTCGATCGCGCCGTGGAACGTCTGGTTGTGGGCGTGCTTGATAGAAATAAGCTCGTCGGCCATGTTACTAGGGGAATTGGCAGGTCGTGGCGGCCATATTGGAGGTGGCAGAGACCCAGTGGGGAAGCTGACATGTTGGTAGGGTGACAAAATGGTCGATAACAGGTGGGAGAAGGGACAATAAAACGACAAAGTGATCACACAAGGCATGCAGGTGACTAAGGTGACTTTCAAATCACATTCCCTTATTTACAAGCATTGGTTTCGTTTACAAAATTATGGCAAGGAAGAGGGAAGGAACCCAACATTATGATCTGCAATGTGCTGATAGTTTTAGAGACAAGACAGCTAGTTATCATAGAAGTGGGCAAGGGTGCCATTAGGTTCTACAATATACTGATTGTCTTTGAGTCAAGGCAGCTGATTTTCATAGAAGTGAGGTCCAATCCTCATTTCGGTTCAAGCCATTGCGAATACTGTCAAAAAGTAGAATCATTTTGAGTTCTTCTCTGTTAAGTAACAGTCCGATGTCACCTCCACGAGGTGGTAGCTTCACAGTTTTCAGGACAGTCCATTTCAGATCATTGTCTGTATGTCCTTTGGCGCTGAAGTGATCCACCAATGGGGCGTTGGGAGTTTTACACCGAATTCTACTCCGATGTTGACAAATCCTTGTCTTGACTTTTTGCCTTGTTGATTATCCATAGCAGCTGTGTATGTAGGGGGAAGCAAAAACGCCACATAACATGTGCCTGAAAAATCAGGTGGCAACCATGTATAGGCTCTGTCGTGGCATACAAAATATGTACCTTTAGCTGGCACAAACGGAGGAGAAGTTTGGGATGCATAAACATAGGTTTGTGCACACACACTCTCACCTAGCTGAGCTCTCGGATTTCTATCATTGCCACGTAAACAAAAATGGCCTCGATGGTGTACGATCCAAATCGGGGGAGACCTCTTTCATCTCTCCTTCTCTGTCAAACTAGTGCTATACCCAGTGACATTCCAACCGATATATGCCTGCGCCTCATCCTTAGGGATAGCATTGTATGCATCAATATCTCGAATCATATCTACTATTCCCTTTATCAGGGCACTATTGCTCGGGTTGTCTCTCATGGAACGCAAAGGATATACCTCATTCGCATAGATGAACATAGTCTGCAAAGCCCATACAGACCCATTGGAAGAAAAAGGCAAAACCAGATTGGGCATACCTCTATCTGTCGTATGAGGCATAAGACCACATACCCAGCAATTTGTAATATTGACTACCAACTGATGCTGGTGCAACAGCTGTATAAATGAGTTGTTTACAAATTCTGATCTCCTTAACTGTTCATGTTCAGGCAACGTATAGAATTGGTACAAAGAAACAGTAGTAGAAAAAAGCATAGGTTGGGTAGTGGGTGCAGAAATCAATGGTGTAGCATATACAATCCAACCCACACAAGCCAATGTGATACTTAAAAACACAAAAGAACACAATATAATAAAACATTTGTTATGGACCAATGTACACAATCTCATCTTAAAATTCATTTTCTCAACAACTCTATCAGTTACAAAAGACTCCATCCTCTAATGTGCTGCTCACAGCAATTTTCCCTCTTCACTTAAGTGTGCGTCCAGGCGTCCTAGACGCCCCAGAACCACAAACTTTGTGTCAATACGCGGGTCACCCCTTAAGAACTTATACCGTGACCCTGCAGCTGAACCCGGATGGCGGTTCGAAAAAGAAAAGGACAAAAAAAAGTAAGTCTCTTGTCTGACAGAGTATAATGCACCAAAAAATATGCGATCTTTATTTGTCCAATCTGGTTCGCAGATTATAACGTTCTTTACCAGACACAGTCTGTCCTGGAAAAGTATCTCTGGACTTGTAGTATCGAGTCTCAACCGTGGAGGCACAGCTTCTTGCAAAACTTCATCATCCTCACGTTCCGACTGAGTCCATTTCAAATGCGTATCAGTAAAGGGGACAAACTCCACAACTCTCTCGCTTTCTGAATCGGCAACACCATCAACAATCCTTCGGTCATATGCCAAGGGCATGGCATGCACCCAATTCTTCTTGCCGCAGACCTTAACAGCTGTACGAGTGGTCAGAAGAGTCTGGTAAGGACCATTCCATCTTGGCTTGAGATTCTTCGTCCTTTGAAAGTTCCGTATCAGCACCCAATCCCTAGGTTGAATTGAGTGGCCTGCATCCACAGAAGCTGAAGGTAAGGTATTGTGCACCTGTTGGTGAAGAACACGCAATTTAGCAGTCAAATCATGTAAATAGTCAACCAACATAGGGTACTCGATGTCGCTGTACTTCTTTGGCCTCTGCACACCCCAAACATTCGCCGGGTGACCAAAGACAATCTGGTATGGGCTAAGTCCCACACGAGAATGTACTGTCGTTCTTGTGGACAAAAGTGCCAACGGCAAAGCATCGGGCCATGCTTGGCCAGAGCTCGCTTGTATCTTAGCCAATTTAAGCTTAAGAGTGCCATTGTAGCACTCGACCAAACCAGCTGACTGGGGGTGATTCGCAGCATGAAATTTCTGCCTTATTCCCAAACCTACACACACTTTCTTCATAATCTGACCCACAAATTCACTTCCGTTGTCACTCCATACCATTCTCGGCAAAGCATACCTAGGGAAAAACTCCTTCAACAAAGCCTTAGCTGTAGATAAAGCAGTATCATCCTTAAGGGGGTAAGCCTCTATCCATCTTGAAAAGGCGCAAACAACCACAAGGACATACTTCAGGTTGTTGCATCTCTCCATATGAATAAAGTCCAACTGTAGAACCTCAAACGGATAAGTCGGAGGAGCAAAATGACCTGCTGGAGTTGGAGTTCCCTTACCAGGATTATGCATCAAACAAACCATACAATTTCTCACCAGATTCTCAGCACATTTAGGAATTCCAGCATTCTGCCATACTGGAGCCAACAACTTACATATCCCTTTCGAACTGATGTGTGCCATTCCATGTGCCATTGTAACCACTGGAAGCACATACGCATCAGGCAACAACCATTGCTGGTGTTCTGACAACTCAATCCAACAACCAGTCGAATCCAACATTCCCGTAGTCTCTCCCCACACACTCAATTCTTTCTCAGTAGCTTCAGCCTGAATCGATTTCACACTCTCTATTGTATCCTCACACATTGTCCCTTCCGGAACCCATCTAGCAGGGCCTGCAACATACATTCGACTCGTCACATCCTTCGCCGTACCTCTCGCTACTTCATCCGCAAACGCATTACCACGACCAACATCATCCGTAACCTTCTAATGTGCACTGAATTTCACAATCGCAACTTGTGTCGGCAAAGTAAGTGACTCAAGAAGTTCATTCACCAATTGTCCATGCTGAATCTTCGTACCATGAGAAGTAAGAAATCCTCTCTCTCTCCACAAACGTCCAAAACTATGAGCCACACCAAACGCATATTGGCTATCGGTATACACAGTCACTCTCTTTCCTTTCGACAACACACACGCTCTCGTCAGTGCAATCAACTCTGCTGCTTGAGCTGAATTCTGTGGAATACGTGCAGTTTCAACAATCGTGTGCAAAGTCGTAACCGCATATGCTGCAGTCGTATCGCCATTCGGGAGCTTAAAGCATGAACCATCTACCCATAAGGTACCATCAGAATTCGAAAGAGGAGTATCTTTCAGATCAATTCTACCCTTCGTTTCTTCCTCTGTCCGAAGAAAACAATCATGCTGTTCCTGAACATCTGTCTCTACAGAATCGGCAACAACGTAGCTGGATTCAACGTGTTGCACCGTTTTATGTGTACATGATTCGCCAAAAGCGTCAACTCATAACCTGACAAACGTACACTAGTAAGGTACTGAGTCTTTGTTTTATTCAATAGGGTATCCACTGCATGTGGGACCATCACAATCAACGTATTATCCAATACCAAACTAGCAGACTGTCGAATAGAAACAGCCGCTGCCGCTGTAGCTCTCAGACAACTCGGCAACGCTTTAGCTACCGGATCTAAAGTAGCTGAGAAATACGCACATAGGCGTTCCTTGTCTCCAAATTGTTGCGTCAACACTGACAACGCACAACCCTCTCTCTCGTGCACATAAAGCGTAAAAGACGTACTGTAGTCAGGGGTACCCAACACTGGAGCCGAACACAACGCATCACGCAATTCAAAAAAACTTCTCTGACATTCGTCAGACCAAGGAAGAGGATTCGGTGTATCCTTAAGAGTAAGTGCCAACAGAGGTTTCGCCAACAAAGAAAAATTCAGAATCCACTGTCTACAATACGAAGTGATACCCAAGAAGGCACGCACTCCCTCTGTGTGGATGGTACAGTCATTTGCGCAATCACTTGTATACGTTCTGGGGTCAATCGTCTTCCCTCCTTCGACAAGAGATAACCTAAGTAGGTCACTTCTTGACGACAATATTGCAACTTCGAAAGTGACACTTTATGATGAACGTCAGACAAATGTCGCAACAAAGAAAGCGTAACTTCTTTACAAATCTCTTCATCATCAGCAGCAACCAACAAATCATCCACATACTGAATAACAGTCGCACCAGAAGGCAAAACAAAAGAATCAAGCTGAGTCTTTAAAGCCTGACTATAGATGGATGGACTCTCACAATAACCTTGAGGAGCACGCTTAAATTGGAAGCTTCAGCCTCCTAAAGAGAAGCCAAAAATATCTCTACTCTCTTCAGCAATAGGAATACTAAAGAAAGCATTCTTCGGGTCAATAACAGAGAACCAAGCAGCCGAAGCTGGAATCATAGTCAATAAAGCAGTAATGTCCGACACAACAGGAAACTGTGGCACCACGATCTTGTTAACCTCTTGAAGGTCGATCACGAGCTTAAGGACAGGCAAAACAGGACTATTACACACATTACCTCTCGTTTCTTCAATCACATCTTTCTCAACCAAATCATAGATAATCGCTAAAAGAGCTCTCTCGCCATCACTAGAGATTTGGTATTGTGGAATGCGAGGCAACTTAGCATTCGCCTTGAGGGTAACAACGTATGGTGGAATCTGCAAAAGGCCAGCATCATTTGGACCGGAAGACCAGAGAGTATCAGGGAGAGAACGCAATTCCAGTGGAAGCCGATCTTTAGACAAATACATCGGAGAAATCACTTTCTTACCAAACGTATGATGTACTCCCGAAGTAGAACAATACAATGTCACATGCAATCTCTTCAACAAGTCCAAACCCAACAGATTCTCACCACAACCTGTCGTTAGAATCAGAGGTGCTTCCAATTCACAAGGCCCAACAGAAAGAGACAAGGGACAAGAGACCGGGTTACGAACTGGGGCGCCAGAAAAACCTACCGAAACATTCGTCAAGCCAGATAAAGGTGCGCCAGGGAGTTTAGAGTACATGATAGAACTCTTCGCCGCACCAGTATCCAAAAGAAAAGGTTCTGACACACCAAATGTAATCACTTCAACATAAGGTCCACTCTGGTCTACTGGAACTGACACTACTCCCTCTCTTTGTCTATGGCTGTCCTAGTTATCATGAAAATCAGCATTCTCACTCTCAACATAATAATCATCAGCATAATATTGAGCCGACTAACCAGACGAAACATTCTGTTGGTCAAAACAATTCATAGAATGCTGTGGGGGAAAGGAACGTCCACTCTGTCGACCATCTGCAGCAGTAATATTAACCCACGTATCTCCCAATTCTACTGCATGATCCTCGTGACGGATCTTCGCCCACAAAGGTTGAGGGACTACATTCCCCAACAACATATCTATATCAACTAAATTCATCACACACGCATCAACTGTCTGGGACAACTCTTTATAATAACATGCACAATTTTTACGGGGGTCAGGCAAAGCCTGCTCAAGAGCCAGAACTTTAGCTCTCTTCCAAGGAACATGTACCCAAACTCGCTGAAAATGAGCCGGTACGGCAGCAATACCATTAACGGCATCAGCCAAAACTTCCTCTCTCCATACAGGAGGAACTTCTCTCATCAGATACTGCTTCACTTTTCTCCTGACAGAAGGATCAGGTTCAAACAACGGCTGAGAAGGAAGCCTACCCCTAAACCAAGAAGCGTCTCTACCGCTTCCTCAACATCGGGACCCACTATCGACCCTTTAACAAAGTCGGACTGAACATTAAGTAACTCTGATGGAATCGGACCCAATTTAGCATCGTCCCACTCTTCACGAAGGAAAGTACACATAACATCAAAAACATACCTTTGTTTTGGTGCTTCCCACTGTAGGAAAACATCCATAACCGCTTGCAGGTCATACCTGGAGGCATTCAAAACCCATCTACGAGCAAGGAGATCTAACACTGTCCGCTCCTCTGAACTCGGGAGCTGACTACGCGTTTGTTTCCTTACAGAAACTGGGGTCATATTTAGTGACCCAAAGAGAGGAGACAAAAGGCTAGTAACAGTCTCAGTCATTCGTTGTCGAGCAGAAGGAGAAAAAGTCGACATGAGAACAGGAGACAAAGTGTTTTGAGACGGCAAAGACATAGGGTCAGTAGAAAAAAAAGTTAAAGGCAAAGGAGTAGAAGGCAAAGGAGTTTGAGGCAAAGCTGTAAGCAAAGCTAAGCTAAGCTAGAGAAGGCTGCGCCAGAGGTGGGAGAACCAACTGTGGAAGAACGGGTGGCTGAACAACAACAGGGGGTTGAACAACTGGGGGTTGCACAACTGGACGTTGCGGAGGTGCCGTAGCACTCTGCACATAAGGGGGTGGTGATCTCAACAAATGCGACATCAAAGGATCCTTTTCAGGGTCCTTAGTGACATTTGGAAGAAGAGGTGGCAAAGCCGGATAACATTTATCAATGGCCATACAATGTTGTCTATCCGACACCTCAATCGCACGATCTTCTTCATCTTCCTTAAACTGCATAGCAGCTTACATTATCGATATATTCTTTTCTTTCCTATCTCTTTTAGCTTGCTTAATTTGTCGCTGTTTGGCTTCCTTACGCCAGAGGCGAAAAGAGTCAAACATCGCCGGCCGGGCTTTCTTCCTAAATAGCGCAACTTCCAAATTATCTAAAACATCTGATTCGAAACTACCATGTTGTGGCCATTTTAAAACACCATCTTTTCGTGTATAGCGGACCCATACTTCATTAAACGTAATGGGACCCACACCATGCTTTGAATAGAGCTCATAAGTCGGAGTTCCAACCGGAGGTATCGGACACGAGTCCTCCAATCGGGAATCCCTGTTACAACTACAACAAAACCATTTCCTAAGTTTGCTAAGACCAGGCATCTTCGCTCACTAATCTAGCTTCAACCTTCAAGGGGTTATCAAACACGATATACTCGCAAATATACGAGCCCCTCGGCTTTGGTATTTGCAAAAACCAAATCAAAGAACCCAAGGAACAAAACCAAGTTGTGGGAGGGCGCGCGACGCGGCAAACAAGATGGCCGCTCCCCCCTGAGCTCCACGATCACGGCGGCGCATTCTTCATGAATGAACCGCTTCTGGACAGCGTTTCCTGGCTAAAACGGCCGTTTTGTGCATCGGAACTGCCCCTCTACAAATGGGCATGTTTCTGTACGCCTTCTTGATTTTTTGAGGCAAGAATTTGCATAAATGCATTCTCCTCAGAAACAGACGCCATTTTGTTTTTTCCTGTTCATCGTTTTTTCTTTATTTTTTCTCCAATGACTCTATTTTTGTGCCTTCATGATGTTTCTTGTCTATTGGCTGAGCTTCTTCAACATTGCAATGCTTCCACTGTCATTTGACATTTAACATGGCGTTTTGAGTCGTTTTTGCTTCTCATTTTGTCACTGGACCTCTGCCTCAGTTTTTTCTCCTCAACATTCGAATTGGCTGTGTTCTGTTGGTATTCTGCCTCTTCTGCACTCATCATTTCTTCATTTCTGCGCTCTGTTGACTTCCAGTCCGACCTTATCTTGTCTGAGGTCTCCATTTTTCACAGTTTCAGTGCTTTTTCAGGGAGTTTGCAGCCTTTCACCACGTTCCGTTGCTCATTTTTTACCTCAAGCTGACCCTGTCTCAGGCTTTTACATCATGGAGCACGGGCATAATACTAAGGCCTCTAATGCTGCTTCCGCCTCACGCAAAGGCTCTGTATCTGTGGGCAAACGCCTCAAGAAGGACCCACCGTCTCCCTCCAAATCTCCACTTCCTGTTACCCTTGAGGATCTAATGGAAAAACTCAGATTAATCAGCCCTTTTATTGCGGACACTGCAGCTACTTTGCAAAGATTGGATGACAAGTGGTCCAACCTTGATAAACGAGTTACTGATGTTGAGCAAAAAATCAGTGACGCGCAAGATGTTGTTGCCAAACTGGATACCCTCACCAAGGAGGTTCAAGTCCTCAAGAAGACGTCTGAAGATTTGAAAAATCGTAATAGACGCAACAACCTATGTATTTATGGTGTTCTGGAGAATTATGAAGGGTCCGACATCATCTTATTTCTGAAGACACAAGTTTTACCAATAGTTGGCCTGCCTAAACATGTGGATGTCAATATTCAACGAGCGCACCGTCTTGGTCCCAAAACTTCTTCCACTTCATCGAAACCTCGTGGCATCATCGCCTACTTTCTCCTCTACTCTGACCTCATGACTATTCTCTATTTAGCCAAACAACACAAGCAACTGTTATGGTCCGGTCATAAACTTTTTTTCTCTCAGGATGTCTCCAAACAGACTGCGGCGCGTCGAAAAGAATTCCTGGATCTGCGGTCTACGCTTCGAACCATGAACGCTAGATACGGTTTGATTCATCCTTGCTTTTTCAAGGTTACATACAAGGAGCGGTCTTACAGTTTCAAAGACCTGGCTGATCTCCGCAGATTCCTCCACTCCCACAGAGAAGACTCCATGGAACAAAGCAGCTCTTAGTTTTTATTTCTTTCCTTCCTCTCTGTGTTTCTTTTATTGTCTGGTATAACTTGTCTTTTCTCCTCGCATCACCTCACTCTTTTGTTTCCATTGTTTCTTAGGTTCATTTCCCGATGTTTCGATAGTCCTCCTCTGCATTGTATTGTTTTATCGTTCGTTTCCGTCATCCCAATACGCTGTTTTTCCTGCATACCTGTTTTGTAAGTCTCCTTCATTTGTTCTTATGTCGTGCTCGGTCCCAGGTACTCCTTGCATTTTTCCTCTCTCCTCTTGTTTTTCCTCTTTTGTTCCTCGGACTGTGTTCTTGACTTATTCCCTTTTATTTGGTCGTCTTTTATTGCTGCTCCCGCTCTCACTTCATTGTTTTTCTTTGTTACATGTTCTGTAAGGCTAGAACCATTTTGGTTCTTCTTGCTGTCCTCCTTTTTGCTGTCTTCTTTTGGGATGCTTTTGGCTCCCTCTTTCCTCCCTCTTGCTTCACTTTCCTCTCATTTCCTTTCCTTTTCTGCCTACTTCAGTTTTTTCTACTTTACCCACCTTACTCCTGCTATTCTTTCCTCCTCTCTTTTGGCACTGCGGTACTAGTCATTTCTTCTCTTTCTCCTCCCTTATATTTATTCACTTCTTCTCATTTCACCTTACTATGATGGCTTTGCTTCTTTTCCTTTTGCTCTCTCTACTCCGGTTTCGTTACTACTTCCTTCGATCCTCTTTTTACTACATCTGGCTTGTTACCATTTCTCCTTGCCAGTCTCTCTATATCTTCTCTCTTTTTACCTGTATTACTCTCTCTTTTTACTCTTCCTTTAATCTCCTCCTATGAAAGGTTTTCGACTAATTTCCTGAAATATTGAGGGTCTTCGTAACCCTATTAAGAAACAACGTGTTTTATCTCACCTTGCTCATTTAAAATGTCAAATTGCCTTTTTACAAGAAACACATCTTTCTACACAGGAGTTATCGATGTTACGTAGACAATGGGTTGGGGATGTTTTTGCTCTCCTGCTGTTAATCACAAAAATGGTGTTGTTATTCTATTTCACAAAGCATTGTCTGTTCAAATTCAAAAAGAAACTGTTGATTCTAATGGCAGGTGGTTGCTCCTTGATTTTACTGTTAACGATGCCCATCTCTCCCTTTGCAATATCTATGGTCCGAATGGTATTGATTCTTCCTTTTGGAACGATTTCTCTTCCCTTCTCTCTTCTAATGCTAACGAAGATTTGATTGTTGGGGGGATTGTAATCAATTGATGGACCCTTTTTTGGACCGCAAATCACAAGCCCGCTACATTCCCAATAAAATGCAAAAATCCTTCCACAGATCCATTTCCTCCAGGGGCCTTATATATTCATGGAGGTTGTCCCACCCTGACTCTCTGGAATTTTACTTTTTTTTCCTGTGCATCATTCCCTCTCCCATATTGACTATAGTTTTCTTTCCCATCATGCATTTCAATTCATGACCAACTCAGAAATAGGCTCTATCCTCTTCTCAGATCATGCCCCGGTTATTTTAGATATGGACTACTCCTCCCCACTCCTCAGTCCCGCAGATGGCGCTTTAACAATTCCCTTTTACTTGATCCCAATTTCATTGAACACTTCACTCAATTCATGGATAACTTTTTCACTACTAACCTAAACTCTTTCTCTGACTTTCATTTCCTTTGGGATGCTTTTAAGGCCACTGCTCGTGGTTGTATTATTGATTTTGTGTCACGTAAAAAAAAGAAGGCGCTTTCCCAGGCTTCTTCCTATCTCAAACGTATCAAAGAACTTGAACATCTTTACTATACTACCAACTCTCCTGATTCTCTGTCCTCTCTCATTGCCGCTAAAATGCAATTTAATAAGCATTCTTGGGATTCTGCCTCTAATCAGCTCCTTCAATTTAATGCTAAGATATATGGTGGTCGCAATAAGGCTGGTAGAGCTCTGGCAAATTACCTAAAAATTAAGAAACAAAAATCGAAAATAGTCTCGATTAAAGATTCACAAGTCTCGCCCCAATCTTCTGATGCAAAATTCTGGATTGTTTTGTTCAATTTTATTCTGCTCTTTATACCCCTGAGTCCACCCCTTCAGCAGAGCAATTGGATTCTTTCTTTAATTCTGTCCCTAAATCCCCCACTCCTTTGGTGGATTTCTCTTCTCTCAACGCCCTGATTTCAGAAAAAGAAATTCTTGCTGCCCTTTCTCTTCTCCCCAAAGATAAGACGCCTGGCCCCGACGGCTTTACTGTTCGTTTCTTCCTCCAATTTAAATCTGTCCTGATTCCTCATTTACTCCAGTTAATTAACCGCATGGCTGCTGCGGTGATTTTTGCGCTGTGCTGCAAATGATCATTTTGCTGTTTACATGACGAGCTCAGCTCGTCATCAGCACACGACACCCGTGGATGATGACGAGCTGAGCTCGTCATCAGCAGCGAAAGGGTTAATCACTTTCTCTCCACTGGTGAATCCAAAGGTTCTTTCACGCAGGCTATGCTTGTTCTTCTCCCCAAAAAAGATAAGGACCCTTCCCTGTGTAAAAATTATCGACCCATCTCCCTAATTAATACTGATTGTAAATTATATGCGAAACTTTTGACTCTACGTATTAATTGTATTATCCCTGACTTGGTCAATATTCACCAATCCGGCTTCGTTAAGGGTAGGTCCATTACTGATAATTCGAGGACCCTTCTCAATATTATCCATCTCTCTGCTAAAATGGATAACCCTTTAGCTGCTATTACTCTAGATGCCGAGAAGGCATTTGACCTTGTCAATTGGGACTTTATGTTTGGCGCCCTGCGCTGGCACGGTTTTAGCCCCACTTTTCTCAAACTCGTCCAATTGCTTTATTCTGCTCCTTCTACTTCTATATGGATTAATGGTATGCAATCCGATTATTTTCCCCTTCATAGAGGAACCAGACAAGGCTGTCCACTCTCCCCTCTCCTCTTTATTTTGGCACTCGAACATTTCCTTGAGAAAATTCGACAATCCCCTTCTTACTCTGGCTTTATTTACAAAGATGTGGAAGTTAAGTTTACTGCTTACGCAGATGACATTCTGCTTTACATTTCCAACCCTGCTGTTGCCCTTCCTGCTTTCTTTTGTTTACTACATGATTACTCCTCAGTCTCTGGTTACAAATTAAATATTGACAAAACAGAAGTTCTCCCCCTTAATAAATGTTGTCTTCCTCACATGTTTCAGGGCTTCGGTTTCCAATGGAATTCTGGTTCTATTAAATGTCTTGGTGTTTTATACGCTAACACCATTAGAGAAACTATCAGAAATAATCACTCTGATATCCTTAAAAAGCTCTCTTCCCTTATAGAACGCTGGTCCCCTCTTTTCCTCTCCTGGTGGGGTCGTCTTACGCTGGTCCCCTCTTTTCCTCTCCTGGTGGGGTCGTCTTTCCACTATCAAAATGATGCTCCTTCCTATTGTGAACTTCTGTATTTCCATGCTTCCTATCTCTCTCCCTCATTTCTTCTATATGTCTATCAATATAGTCTTTTTTCCAAATTCCTGTGGAATAAGCGTAAGGCTGGAGTCTCTCTCCTCTGTCTTCAACAACCTAAACATCTCGGTGGTGTTAACTTTCCCAACATCTCACGCTTTTACTCTGCTTTTTCCCTCAAGCAAATTTGGCCTTTTCTTCTGGAATCCTCATCTCATCCTAGTACGGCTTGGAGCTCTCTGGAATTGGCTCAACTTCACCCTTTCTCCTTTCTTATTGCTTCCAATCTCACTCAACCACCCCCAAAGTTGCTTTCACCTATTTTTAAGCATTCCGAAGCTTTAACACTTGCCCTCTTCCGCTCATTCTCTTTACCCTCTACCCTTCATTTGGATACTCCACTTTGGTATAATAAATCTCTTAAACTACGCAACCGCGCTCTCTTTTGGAAGGAATGGATCGATAAAGGAATTTTCACTTACAGGCAACTCCTTTCTAATAATTCCTTCCTAACATTTCCAGCACTCCGTGACTCTTTTGGTATCTCTAACAAATACTGCGCACATTTTCACAAACTTCTCCCTACTCTATCCCTTACTATCCTGCAGAACATCCCTTCCTCCTCTCCACCAAACTTTCATATTCCCCTTAAGGCCTCTGCTATTTATAGACTACTTTCTCCCTTACCTGTTGATAGGCCTAAAACTAACCTCGAACTTACCTGGGAATCGGACCTCAATCAAACTTTTCCCTCACTCACCTGGGACTCCATTTGGTCCAAACTTCATTCTACCTCTCGGTCCGCTAGTACCACCTAAACCCTCTACTTTTTCTACAATAGATTATTTTATACTCCCTGTGACCTGTTCAAATTTAAATTGTTAGATGCTAAGAAGTGTTGGTCTTGTTCATGCATTTCTGGTGATTTGTTTCACATGTTCTTTCTTTGTCCTAAAGTTCAACTTATGTGGTCACACATTTGGTCTACACTTAACAAGATTTTATCTACTAATGTTCCCTTTGCTATTTCTTCTGTTTTTCTGGGTGGTTTGGCCCCAGTTTGGGATGTCCTGCTTCATACTCGTAAATTCATTAACCTTTGCATTGCTATTGCCTTTCAAATTAAAACAAATAATTGGAAAGATACCAAAAATGTGGTCTATAATGCTTGGTGGAATTTACTCTGCTATCATCACAGATTAGATCGTGCATGCACTTCTTCTATCCCCTTGTTGATTAAACATGATTTACTTTGGTCCCCTTTAACAGACTTTTTATCTAAATGTGCCTCATGATCACTTGTTATTGTTATTATTATTATTACTATTATTATGTACTTTTATGACATTATACTTCTTTACTCTGTTTACCATTTTTTATTCATTGCTGCTCCCCTTCCTTTCCCCTTCTCCCTTCTTCTTTCCTCCTTTCTCTCTTTCTCCCCCCTACAAAATGAAAAGTTATAAAAGCACTTTTTCATTTGTATAGTGATTTCCCCTTTTGGTTTTTTTTGTGTTATGAAGGCACAATATTCTCCATAATTATTTACATTCCTGCTTCTTATTTCTTTGTGCTGTTGTACTGATGTTTTACATTGTATTGATCTACTTAATAAAGCTTTTCAAACTCAAAAAAAAAAACAAGTCGTGGGAGCGACCCACTTATACTTAACCAAAATGTCTTGTTACGCCACCAGAAGACCGTCTATCGTCTCGCTCTACAAATCATCACAAAAGGGTCCAAGACAGGGTGACAGTCAGGGCAGCAGTCCTTCGTAGCAGTCGGAAAGGGGAAGCCTCGCAGCAAAAACCTTCAGTCCACATTCGACATGCCGGGGTCGATAAAGTGGGGACCATCTTCCAGAATTTCCTCACGAAGCTCCTCACAATCTTCGGGCTTGGACCGGTACCGCTGAAGTCGCCCCATGTTGGGCGCCAGTTGAATAACCGGGCTTTTAGAACCCAGCGGCGCCAGGGGCTCGCCCAAAGTCTTTGGATTCACCTGTCTTGGTTTACAGAGACACGGAATACTTCTGGGTGGCGTCAGAGACCAAGTTTATTAGCTGCAGCCAGTAACAGTGATCCTAGAAATACAGCATGGAGTATTTCAGGAAACTGCTCAAATTCATAGAGCAAGACATCTCCTTTTATACACAATATTCACATTTACAAACATACTCCCACTGCGCAAAAATCTAACCAATGAGGTACATTCTCAAACAAAGTATCACATGACGAATAGCTCAGTTTGCAACATCCCAACCCAAAGTTAATCATTGGGAATTTCCCAAATCCAATCTCCACAAGCAGGACAAACCCATAATTGAAAAGCACAATGCATGTAGTAAAGAGCATAGAAAAGGAAACAATGACTGATAGAGAGCAAGATAAGGCATGTGTAAGGAGACTAAAAGTTAACGATGTCCTGAACAGTGATTGGCAATCTCAGACAACGATCAAACCAGGGAAATTGACTCGGCAGGGTCAGCTTCAGGTGAAGGAATCAGATCCTTACAATGCACCTCGGAGTCAAGAAAAACCCTGTTAATGTATACCAATACATGAAGGCCAGGCCGCTTCGTTCGTTCGACCATATTTGTCGGCCTGCGTGATGACAACACAAAATGGAGACTTAAACAAAATGGAACCCATGTTCGAGACGAAATCTCCAAATACATGGTGAACTCGCTAACTAACGTGACGAATTCACTCCATATTAGCCGCACTCACTAAATACGGTTCGACATCACCAAAATCATGACGGAACCATAACCTTACAAGACAAGGTCCGTTTTCACAGAACCACACCATTACATAGCAAAACATTACTACGACTTGCTGTAAGAGGCGAACTTGTGTTGGATTTAGAATCCAACACCTTCCCTGCTGTTGCACAAACTGGAGTAGGAATAGTAAATGATACTATTCCTAAGTCTAGCGCGCCCCCTTCAGCAAGTCGTAGTTATGACTTGTGATGTAATGGTATGCGTTCTAACAACGCTGTTGGTGTAACGACCACGTTGTAATGGCATGCGACGTATTTGCATGCATTGTAAGGGTATATATTCGGACTTGAGACAATCAAATGATATCAGTGTCCTCTCTAGTTCATTTACCCTCTTTCAGCTGTGCATCCTTCAACACGCATGCTCTGAATGAGCCTTATGTTGGCATGTTAATACTGTAAACAAAAAACTAAAAAAACAAGCAACTTGCAGGGGAGATGCATACCACCATCTTTAAACACCTTATGCTGGGCTCCATTTCCAACTCACTTTGTTCTTTCTTTAACTGCCTCCACATCTGTTTCTGTTTTTTAAACAAGCTACATACTTCCACTTATTCCACCATACTTATCTACCAAATTCTTCTTTTGTGTATACATAATTACTGTAACAACTAACTACCCCACAACCACATGTGTATCTTCTGTAGGCCCTTTAACCTCATCCAAGGAAACCTCACTAACAAAAACTCTTCCACTCTGGTCAACTTCCTGATCTTCACAATAGGACTCAACACAGCTCGTTCTTCAACCCAAAAACAAAGAGCAATCTAATTATCTCCCCAGCTAGCATGTTTACTTGTCGAGGGTCTAACAATATTGGCTGTTTCAGCCACTGCTTCTTCCGATTTTCCTCCCAATCATCACTCCCATCCCCATCTCACCCAAAAAACTAAATAATAAAAAACACCCTTGAAGCATCTGCAATATCCCTATCAAACCTCATGAAGGCCAATGCTTCTTAGCTCCCTCTCAACACTTCAGCTCCATTCTTTCCTACTACAGCATCACCAGTGCTGTCATTGGCTATCTTCCATCAGCCCAGCTTAGAAATACTGGAGCAAGAGTAGCTGCCTGATGCAATTTGAGGAAAATGTTTTTAAGGATGGGTAGCAAGGCACCAGCGACAGGGTAACAGAAGCTCCAGCTGCTGTGGTTTGGTACTGCAGCAGAAGGTGGAAGCAAGAGAGCATCTCACCTGGGTGCATGTCTCATGGATGGGGATTGGTTCCTGAAAGAGGGAGAAATGGTTGAAGGATGGGCTGTCGACCCAAGACGAAAAGAGATAAAAAGGGGAGCTGTTATCTTCTCTTCCATGATGGCTGCCGCCCACCTTCCCATGCAGAAAAATAACATAGCTCTCCTTTACTCTTTGTTACTCATAAAACTGCCAAAAAAAACCCAGAACAGCCTTTTATCAACCAGAAAATCTCAAGGAAACAATGTTCCTGGAAAGGGGCGACCACTCGGTCCCCCCGAACGTATGGTTGGGTGCCTCGATCCTCCCGGGAAACCATTTTGGGCGGGGGGCGTGTCTCGGCTGGTATGCCCGAAGCGGCGTAGCCGGGGCGCGCCTTTTCCCGCCCAAGAGTGGTTGTCCTAGACACCTACACTGATGACCACGCCCAGTAGGCGTACCGGAGGAGGGTGCACGCCCTCCCGAAGAAGAATAAATAGAGCGGGAATCCGAAGAAGCGTCCTCTTGTTCCTGTGCTCTGAAGGCTGCACCCACTCGTTGCTCGTGAGCCCTCGACGGAACAAGGAGCAATTTTGAGAAATTGTAATTCATGTGTTTCTCTTTCAGTGACTTTAAAGCGAAGGATCCAGGACCGTGTTGATCGACTCGGAGCGGATAATCAAAACCATGTCTGGCAAGAAGGCAGGAAAGGGTTCCGAGACAGACAAGGTGCTACGCATGTTGGTGAACAGAATGGCGGGCATGGAACGAAAAATCGGACAAGTCCCAGCGCTTGGTCGAGATTTGGCGGTCGTCAAGAAGCAACTGGCCGCAATGAACAAGCCTGGTAACCCGAAGAAGGTAATAGGCCTGGCATTGCCGGGAGTCGTTCCCGAGGGTAGAGGGAAACGGGTCAAGAGGAGGGCGGTTGCAGGGGAGGTTCCGGTCCCTGAGGTGCCCCCGGTCACCCCTGCCATACCAGCTGATGACCCGGTACCAACCCCAGACGCGGGTCAACCGATTCCGGTTGTGATTACGCCCGCTAACGATGAGGATATGCCTCCTGAATTGGCCACCCAGTTGGCCGCATGGCTCAATAAGAAGGCAGGGGGTGCTACGGCGCCCGGAGACACGGCCGAAGAGGCCAAATTACTAATCCAGCAGTTGCGGCAGTCGCGAGATGCCGCGAAGGCAAATCTCCCTCTTGTTTCCCCACAGGTGACACCGGAAGGACCGGCAGCTGGTCTCGAGAAAACGGCGGGAACAACGACCGAACCGGGTAAGCTCGCTTTGCCAGTGGCGGGGGAGGGCTCATTACCCTCAAGGCGGGAGAGGGTGGTACAACATATCCCGATGGCCACGAAAGACTTGATATGGGCAGACAAGTATGTCAATATGTTTTCGTTATTAACTGACCATCGCGAGATGGAATATGCTAAAACACAGAAAGATTTGTGGCACCCGAGCGTCTGGCGCGCCAACATGGCGGAGTTCAGGGTGGAGGAGACAATAACGAATTGGGCGAAGGCCTTTGCAATGTTTACTGCGATTATTGGTGAACGTAAGCCCGAGGTATTGACCAAACTGTCTTGTTATCAAACCCGTATAATGGATTTTTATGAAATGTATGAGGGGGACGAATGGAAAGGTTACGACATGAAATTCCGTAAAGCGAAAGAGTATGATTCCTCTCTGACATGGGACTGCCTCGACTCAATTTCTTGGCATAAGCAGCTCCTGCCTGGGACGGCAGGGACATCCTCGCCAGGTGGGAGTGGGTCGGGGGTTTCCCGCCAAAAGCCCGCGG
The DNA here is from genome assembly GCF_964263255.1 of Lissotriton vulgaris. NCBI lineage: Eukaryota > Metazoa > Chordata > Amphibia > Caudata > Salamandridae > Lissotriton > Lissotriton vulgaris. The sequence goes on from NC_141700.1 coordinate 102,310,160, forward strand.
TGCCCTTTCGAGCAGGCGCCGGTGGTGATCACCAGCCGAAAACCGGCGGGAATGGTGGAAAGTGGGGGGTCTGTTGGGGCTTCAATCGAGGCAACTGTAACAGACCGCAGGGTACATGTAGGTTCAAGCATGTGTGTGCGGGCTGTGGGAATTCCTCACACCCGGAGAGTTCATGTAGATCGAAAAATGGCGGGTCGGGAGGTAGAGGAGGGTCCAAACAAGACTGAGGTGGATCATTGTGAACAATTGCCTACTCCCGTTGATCTCATGGCTATGACTCCTTGGTTAAACAAATACCCTGATCATGTCTCTGCTGGGGTGTTGAGGAAGGGATTCTTATATGGCTTCCACATCCCGGCGGGGGATTTTTGTGGGGAACCTTTTTGTAAAAACCAGCTATCAGCACAGCATAATCCAGGTGTGGTGGAGAGAAAAATTACTAAAGAAGTGAGCCTAGGCCGAGTGGCAGGGCCTTTTCATCTGTTCCCCATTAGGGGTGGTCCCGAAGAAGGACCCGGGGGAGTTTAGGTTGATCCATAATCTGTCTGCTCCAAGGGGTCTCTCGGTGAACGATGCTATTGACCCAGAAGTTTGTTCAGTGCGGTACGCATCATTCGATGATGCCGTCACCATGTTAAATCGCCTGGGCCCCGGGGCGCTGATGGCAAAATCAGATATTGAATCAGCGTTCCGGTTGCTCCCGGTACACCCACAGGATCAGCGCTTGCTAGGTTTTGCATTCCAAGGGAGTTATTACATGGATAAATGCATGCCGATGGGTTGCTCCATTTCTTGTGCCTATTTTGAAAAATTCTGCTGTTTTTTAGAGTGGGCATTCACCGAGGCCACAGGGCATAGGCATGTTATGCATTATCTAGATGACTTTCTGTTCTTGGGAGCGGCCGGCGACACGAAATGTGCGCAGGCGCTACAGGACTTTTGCATCCTCATGAGGGATTTTGGAGTGCCGTTGGCACCAGGTAAGACGGTTGGACCATCTACTTCACTGGAGTTTCTGGGAATTGAGCTCGATTCTGTGGAGGGATGTTTCCGTTTGCCAGTGGGAAAGGTAGCTAAATTTAGGGCTTCCCTGGAACTTTGCCTTAGTAAGGAGAAAGTGACCCTGCACCAGTTACAGCAAACAGTGGGTCAGCTTAACTTTGCCTTAAGGGTGATACCAATGGCCCGCCCCTTTTCACGCTCTATTGCACAAGCTATGGTTGGTCTCAAAGAAGGACACCACCGCACGAGACTGTCTGCAGAGGTTCACCAGGATATGCGCATTTGGTTGGCATTTCTGGCGGACTTCAACGGTCGAGTAGTGTGGAACAAGCCGCCAGCGTCTTCGGACGAGCTGGGTTTGTGGACTGACTCGGCGGGGAGCGTGGGATTTGGCGCCATCTTTGGTAACCGATGGTCGGCGCAAACATGGCCGGCGTGGTGGCACTCCTGCGGTCTCACAAGTAACATTGGGTTCCTGGAGCTATTCCCTATTTTTTGTTGCTCTGATGGCATGGCCGGACGAGTTCAGAGACCGCTCTGTGGTATTTTGGTCTGATAATATGACTGTTGTCGAATGCATTAACAATCAGGCAGCACGCTGCAAATGGATCTTGAGATTGTTGAAGGAAGTTGTGCTGCTTTGCATGAGACTAAATGTACAGTTCAGGGCGAAACATGTGCCGGGCGTACTGAATCATGCAGCTGATGCACTCTCTCGTTCACATATGCAGGCGTTCAGGGGTTATCTACCTACAGCGGACCTAGTGGCGGCACCATTCCCCGAGGCGCTCTGGCTAATCGGTGCCCCGGATTACAAGACCTTGTGGCAGCAAGTTTAGCCCCCAGGACAAGGAAAGCATACGAAGGAGCGTTTCGTTCCTATTTCGCATTTTTGGGTCCGACAGGGAGTCAGAACTGGGGTCAGGAGGATTCTTTCCTGGGGTTCTTGGTAGCTCTACACCGAGAAGGCCGATCAGCGGCAACGGCCAGTAGGCACAGGGCGGCCATTTCATTTATGGCACAGGTGCATGGCATAAAAGACCCAACAAGTTCTTTTTTGGCGAGAAAAGCCCTTCGCGGCTGGCAGCGCCTTGAAGGCCGCAAACAGGATGAGAGGCGCCCGATTGGCTTAGAAAGGTTGTCCCTACTTATGGCGAAACTAGTTGAGACATGCTCCTCCCAATTCGAGGCGGTTTTGTTCCGGCCAGCTTTCGCATTAGCGTTCCATGGGGCGATGCGGGTGAGCGAACTGGTCGCTAGGAATAAAAAAGACGTTGAGGGAGGCCTGTGCAGGAATCACGTCCTAATTAGGGGTGATTCGATGGTAGTGATGATAGCCAGGTCCAAAACCGACCAGGGGGCTACGGGAAACAGTGTTATTGTGCAGCGCATGCGAGAGTCCCCCACGTGCCCGATACTGTGTATAGAGGAATACTTGGCACTGAGGACTGCTACGTGGGGGGGAAGTTTGCTGAGGCACAGGGATGGCACCCCACTGACGAGGTTTCAGTTTCAGAGGGTGCTGGCGCTGACAATCGCTGCCGCGGGCATGGACCCGAGCGATTTTGGGACCCACTCCTTTAGGATAGGGGCTGCTACTGAGGCTACAGCCAGGGGTCAGAGTGCGGATGAAGTCAAACAGTTGGGACGATGGTCCTCGAATTGCTTCAAAAGATATGTGCGATTGCACATGTTGTAAGTCAATTGACATGCACTCACGCTTCTTGTCTTTTGTTTGAATTACAGTTTCGCGAGCATATCATACGGGGCGGAATTTGCAGTCGACCCAGTACCAGGAGACCAGCGGTCATGGATCACCGTCTGAGGAGAGAGTGGTGTGGGTCGTGGGCCACTCATACGTGAGGCGGGCCGGGGACGTATTCAAAGCAGGTGACGCAGCTGGGGAATACGGGTACAGAGTGGCCTTCCACGGAAGGGGCGGGCTCTGTATTGACCAATTCGAATCTTTTGTTGAGGGTCTCTTAGGGCGGCAGAGGTCACCGCCATCTGTAGTCATAGTACACCTGAGGGGCAATGACTTGGTGACTCTGGGTAGACGAGTATTGTTCGAGCAAGTTTTGTCTGCCGTTAGCTGGTTGGCAAAAAGAATCCCGGGGTGCACAATTGCCTGGTCCCACATGATTCCCAGGAAAGTATGGCGCGGGGGCCTTTCGGTGTCAGCACTGAACCATTCGGTGAAGAAAGTTAACAATAAAATTGGTAGATTGTTTCGCTCTGCGCAGTTGCATAGTATTCCTCATGGGTGTATTCGGGGTGATCCCATGTATCTGAATGATGGGGTTCACTTGTCCCGGGAGGGGAATGTTTTACTCATAGGAGACTTCATAGCATGGCTAAGGGGTTTGAGGAAGCATGACCTTTAGGAGGAGTTTGTGGGGGGCCGGATAGCCGGTCAACTATCCGGCCTGTGGCGGTAAGGTCATGATCGGTGAGCAGTAATTTCAAGGTCCCTAGAGGGGGGCGCCACCCACTATGGATGGGAGCGCCTGGGGGGAAGGTGGCCATTGGCCCCTCCCACTGAGAGGCGGAACCCACTAAGGATGGGTCGCCTAAGGGGAGACGGCCATAGGTCCCTTCCAGGGGAGGAGGCGGCTATATGCCCCTCCTACGAATTTCCCGGGGCCCGGATATCCGCGACGGCGGATAGAGAGTGTGGGGATGGGGGGGGAGTCCACGCTGTCCTTCCTACAGATACCTCACACGGGAGCTCGGACGACCTTTAAGATGGCGTCGAGCGGAAAGGGGGGCCCCCAACAAGACAAGGGAAATTGCAGTTGGCAATGAGGGTACAGTCCTCTGCGCATGCGCCATTCACACCGTGAGGGCGACAGTTTTGGTAGTAGGGATCTGACACCGGTTAAGACCTTGCCGTTGGCCCTTAATGCTAGGATGTACAATTTTAATTTAGAATGTATGCATTTGCAGGATGTTAGACTCGGCTAGGAAACCTTTGTATTAGAGATTTGTTAAGGTTAGCCAAAGAACATGTCTTTATCGAAATGTAATAAATGTAAAATTGTACATAATTATGAAACTTTTATTTAATGTTTTAAATTTTGTTTCATATTTTAATAAATACGGCCGGGAGGGTGACTCCCTCCCGCCTTCCAAAAGTTCAGAACTGCGTCCGACTTCCCATCCTTGGGGATTGTGTTGGGAGGGGGTGACGGGCATCCCGGCCATATGGAAAGGGGCGACCACTCGGTCCCCCCGAACGTATGGTTGGGTGCCTCGATCCTCCCGGGAAACCATTTTGGGCGGGGGGCGTGTCTCGGCTGGTATGCCCGAAGCGGCGTAGCCGGGGCGCGCCTTTTCCCGCCCAAGAGGGGTTGTCCTAGACACCTACACCGATGACCACGCCCAGTAGGCGTACCGGAGGAGGGTGCACGCCCTCCCGAAGAAGAATAAATAGAGCGGGAATCCGAAGAAGCGTCCTCTTGTTCCTGTGCTCTGAAGGCTGCACCCACTCGTTGCTCGTGAGCCCTCGACGGAACAAGGAGCAATTTCTCGAGGAAACAATGTTCCTGACACTGCCAAGCGCGTGTATTTTTTTAATTAATATTTACAAAAACAGAGAAAAAACAGAACCTACTAGTGTATAAAAAATAGTGAGGTTTGCAAATCAGATGAGTCGGTCAAAGAACCTTGCATTGTTGATTTTTTCACTTTTACTGTTATTTAATACCATTGACCAATGTTATGCTCCATTCTCATATAAACATACTGAACTAAGAAACTTTTAATGTGTGATAACCCAAAATCATCTATTAGCGCCATACACCTGTTTACGGAAAGGACCTCTTAAAACTAGATTCCACGTGTGGGTGACACCATGATAGGATGGTTGAGAGGCTATTTTATTGTTTTGTTGAGAAAATGTTATAATCTCTTTTGAGAATGAGTAACAAATATCAACACACCCAAATATCAAGTTATCATGACCGGTAGAGTTGATGTATTGTGACAAATGCAATAAAATGCAATGTATTCTCAAATTCGCAAAAAAATAATTTCAATTTATGGATAAAGCCGATATACTCTTGAATTATCATGAATTATAAAGGAGTTATAATGTGTCATGAAAATATAATAGCATGCAGCAAACTATATAAGAAGGGGGTATTTATTCCTGAGGGTTTGGGCATCTATTACCCTGTAGAGATCCTTGGAAATAAAGAATTGGACAAAGAGATGTCTCCATGGTTTGCAAAATCTTGCTTGGAAGAGCAGGGAGGGTGTTTGCCAGCCAGAATCATCGCTCCTGGATCTGTTCTCGTCTGTGGAGAGTATGACGCGTATTGCGATTAGCTCCAAGCATTCTAAGGGGGCTCTCACGTGTATTGTTCCTTGGCAGATTTCATGCACCGGAGCTTGTGTCTTTGTAGACTCTTGGATAAGGGGCCAAAATGACAAGCAATGGCAAAGCCAACATGTGTTGGCTTTTTTGTCTTTGCCAATGTTTTTGCTGATGCCATTCAGCATCAGCTTATAAGAAAAGAAAATGGATTATGGGTAAAGCTACAAAGCATTAGTAAAGGAGAAAAAAGACAGGGAAAAAGAGGAAGGCCCAGCAGAATGATTAATACACGCGCAGGTGCATCATATATGGGGGGAGGCATAGGAGCACTTGCAAAGTTACAACGTAAACACCAATCAATCTCTACTTTTTTTCGACATCTTTTCATGAAAGTTCCACTACAAACATATAAATACGACATGAGTCTCTTATAATACAATGAAAAGTAATGGATGGATCATAGCTCTAATACAAACCAATAAAAGTGGCAAAAAATATTATGTAACATTGCCACAGGTAAAAATATACAGTGGAACATTAAAATACTTACAATGTGATACATTATATTTTGTCCAAATAAACCGCAACTCATCAAAAACTGATTAACGGCGTTATATAAAAATGCCCATTAGAAAAATGTACGGTAGAACTGTAAAATACTTGTGGTGTAGTACATTCAATGTGTCCATATAAATGAAGTAAATAGTTGGAGGAAGTCATGCTGAACTAGTAACATGTGTTGGCTTTTTTGTCTTTGCCAATGTTTTTGCTGATGCCATTCAGCATCAGCTTATAAGAAAAGAAAATGGATTATGGGTAAAGCTACAAAGCATTAGTAAAGGAGAAAAAAGACAGGGAAAAAGAGGAAGGCCCAGCAGAATGATTAATACACGCGCAGGTGCATCATATATGGGGGGAGGCATAGGAGCACTTGCAAAGTTACAACGTAAACACCAATCAATCTCTACTTTTTTTCGACATCTTTTCATGAAAGTTCCACTACAAACATATAAATACGACATGAGTCTCTTATAATACAATGAAAAGTAATGGATGGATCATAGCTCTAATACAAACCAATAAAAGTGGCAAAAAATATTATGTAACATTGCCACAGGTAAAAATATACAGTGGAACATTAAAATACTTACAATGTGATACATTATATTTTGTCCAAATAAACCGCAACTCATCAAAAACTGATTAACGGCGTTATATAAAAATGCCCATTAGAAAAATGTACGGTAGAACTGTAAAATACTTGTGGTGTAGTACATTCAATGTGTCCATATAAATGAAGTAAATAGTTGGAGGAAGTCATGCTGAACTAGTAAGGGGTTAAATAAGAACAAAAAGGCACACATAACCTGAGCGTGATGGGGAGGCGTGAAGCTGGGCACAAGTTGTTGGTGGTTATGGATGTATGGAGTCCAACCACCATTTTAGAGCACTCTGTTCCAATTACTGGATGTAGAGGGAAGCTGAAAGGTGTCACCGTGGACCCCTGCACTGAAGCTGCTTGCATACACAAATATGGTATGCGTGTTACCAGATCACAGGGTCTTTTGAAAACCCCTTTCCGCTGGCAGCATCCTTTTTATGTTTGGCTGAGTGGCTGAGGATTATCTTTATATCTCTTATTCGAAAAGAGACAGAGAACTTTACAGCTTTAAACGTTTTATCACATAAGGAACTGAAAATGTGCCGCCCCTTTGAAGATGGACAAAGAACATCAGGAAAAAGTAATCATGCATTAACACAAATTCTTACTGTTAAAAAATACACTCAGCATATTTTGTCTATTCTCGAAATACAGTTTTAATATGTAATATAAAAAGAAACGCGTGTCTCTTTCCGCTATTTCTGAGCTCTATTGCACCTTGAGATGTGGAAAACCTATATGTGATTTATAAAAAGATAAACAAACAATGAAATATTATTTTCTCGTTTCGGCAAGATTATTTTAAGTGGTTGTTTTTGTCAAATATGCTCCTGTAGTTTTAAGCTGGGAATTTTACATGGTGACTATGTTACGTTGTGATGTCATTTCTTGTGGTGTCATTGTGAACTGTATATGTAATTGGTCCCCGAAATAATTTTCTTAAGACTTGCACTCTTGCGGGAGGGAAGAAATGGAAAGATTGTGGGGGCAACACATGGAGCCTGTGAAGAGTGGTATTATTGGGGGGAGCAACAGACTGGAGGAGAGAAACAAAAGACCAGCACTTCTGAATGCTAAAAGAACTACAGTGTTCCCTGAGTAAACAATCATCCAATCAAAATGACGGTTAAAGGCATATTCCAGTGGAGGGACACACAAAGGAAGAGGAAGAAAAGCCTCTGAATAAGATGCAGGTGATTGACAAGAAAGCCAAGTATTGTTACCATCCAGAATAAGTTTATGACAACAGACAATTTAATGTGCCTGTAGGCTAGACCTAAAAAGTAAGCACAGAGGTCACGTAAAACAAAAAAGCAACACCTGGTACTACAAATGTGGACTTTGGGCCCGATGTAGGTAAACGCGATTTTCCGATTTCAAAATACCGAGGCGGGCCGAATCGGTATTGTGAAATCGGAAAACGAGATGTAGGGAAAAAAAAACGAATGAATACCGAATCGGTCGGCATCGGTAATGAGAATCGGTACGTTCCGATTGGGCTCGGACCGAATCGGAAAGTACCGAATCGGCTAACAACGAATCGGAAATTACCGATTCGGCTACCACCGAATCGGATAGTCCCGATTCGGCGAATACCGATTCGGTAAAAGCCGATTCGGTAAAATCCTATTCGGCAATCATAGATTCGTAGCCATGAAAACACACCCATGGCGAAAAAGCCCATAGGAATGCATTAAAGGAACCGATTCGGCTTTTACCGAATCGGATAATACCGAATCGGCTTTTACCGAATCGGATATTACCGATTCGGTAAAATCCGATTCGACAAAAGCCGATTCAGCCAATGAGGTGGCTCCCCCTCCCCCACCCAAACAGGGAGTGGCAACACTGGCAGGTGCAGCTAATTAAGAAGTTTCTGGAGAGCCAGCCTGAGCTCAACACTCACAGTTTGCAGCAGTGGGAGTAGGAGGTTGCCAACTGAACTTGAGAACATGGCAGAGCAGTCAGAAAATACCAAATGTGCAGAGGGTCAAAGGGGAAATAATTTATCGACCTGTCAGCTCATGCCCCTAGAATCAACGTAAATACATAGAAAGAGAAGACCAGGTCTAAGGGAGTGTGTTGTCCTGAATAGTGAACGAAGATCACGCAGGTGCATGTGTGAAAAGAGTGTGGTGAGTCACACTGGGCTAAGAAAATCCCATCAGACCACCCTCGTGGCGGCATTTCATCATATGGGAATGAGCAGTCGCTCCATGTGCCGCCCAAATCGTCACGTGGCGGAGTATAAGTGGAGAGCGGCATGCTGAGCCACAGCAATGCTCAAAGAAAAGTATAGGATGAGTGCAGTGCTCTAGAAAAAGTGATTGCTAAAATTAACTACCTAGACTAAGGGGAATACCTATACAAGTTAGTGTAGGTGTCAAAATTAAAAACACGCCTAGTGATAGATGAGTAAAACTACACTATGGCGCTGTGCAGGGTGGTCGACTAGTTTCAGCTTGATGGAGCATTGCTCCAGCTTTCGTCAGGACCTTAAGGATGATAAGCTACTGCAACAGAGTGTGATCAGTGTACACATACGCAAATTGTTCTCACAGGTGTGTTTTGTCTTGATGGTGTCTGTGGGGTTATGTGGTTTCATGTGTGTAACAAGATACATGAATTTTTGTTACTCTCTCGACAGGAAGAAGATCTCCTTTCTGTCTCCAGTGGACATTCAGGTTCCAAGTTCTGGGGAGATATATGACTTCCTTAAGTACATTGCATGCTTGCTATTACTATATGTGTACACTGATCACACTCTGTTGCAGTAGCTTATCATCCTTAAGGTCCTGACGAAAGCTGGAGCAATGCTCCATCAAGCTGAAACTAGTCGACCACCCTGCACAGCGCCATAGTGTAGTTTTACTCATCTATCACTAGGCGTGTTTTTAATTTTGACACCTACACTAACTTGTATAGGTATTCCCCTTAGTCTAGGTAGTTAATTTTAGCAATCACTTTTTCTAGAGCACTGCACTCATCCTATACTTTTCTTTGAGCATTGCTGTGGCTCAGCATGCCGCTCTCCACTTATACTCCGCCACGTGACGATTTGGGCGGCACATGGAGCGACTGCTCATTCCCATATGATGAAATGCCGCCACGAGGGTGGTCTGATGGGATTTTCTTAGCCCAGTGTGACTCACCACACTCTTTTCACACATGCACCTGCGTGATCTTCGTTCACTATTCAGGACAACACACTCCCTTAGACCTGGTCTTCTCTTTCTATGTATTTACGTAGAGCAGTCAGAAAGCCAGAAGTCCTCCCAGCAGAGGAAGCCGAAGTTCACCAACACCGAACTTCAGGTGCTGGTCGAGGATGTGGTGAGGGTGCACCGCCAGCTGTTTGGCAAGCTGTCCCTCAACGTGCCAGACAGCACCAAGAGGAGAATCTGGGCCGACATCGCCCAGAAGGTGAATGCTGCGGGTGTCACCCCCAGGTCTGTAGAAGAACTAAAAAAGAGGTTCTATGACATCCGTAGCCTCACTAAGAGGAAGATGGCTGAGATACAGAGGCAGGCTGGAGGCACTGGAGGAGGCAGGAACCCGGCGCCACCCCTCACCGAGCTGGAGGAACTGGTCTCCAGCACCATTGAGCGGGAGAGTGTCAGTGGAATCGGGACCCTGGACAGCTCTGCGAGAGCCACAGCTACAGGTAAGAAGCATGCGCATCATGACACACCCTACCAGACACCTCCCCATTAGACACAATGCATAGGCAAACCCCAGCACAGTACTGTCACCAACATACAAGAGACAAGCATCATGGTACATGTAGTCAGCAGAAGTTAGCTAAATATGGCAGTGCAGAATCACAAGACAGGAAACAGTGTGACACAGTGTAAGGAGATGCAAGGACATGTGGAATGCTATAATTGTACTGACTGTAATACATCGGCACTCAGTTTTCAAATGCTTCTTTGTACCTAGGGGCCCCATCAGGCGGAACAACAGTGGCATCAGAGGGAGCAGCACCGTCCGACACTGCAGTCGCAGGGCCGAGCACCAGCCAGGCTGGCCAGGAGGAGGAGGAGGAAGGAGACACCCCAGGGCTAGGAATGGAGGGAGTCCTGGTCATTGACTTCGATGCACTGCACTCCCCTGTAATGCCCAGCACACCCCCCTTGCAGTTCTCCCCAGAGAACTCCCCTACAAGGGACACCATTCCGCCTACACCAGCTCCTGCCACAACCGTGGCCTTGCCACCTGTTCAACCTGTCCCGGGAGCAGGGGCTCAGGGACCGCCCAGCTTCACACCCCCACCAGTGGCACCCCAGCCCACTCAGCAGGCAGGAAGCAGCAGTGCCCGGCGCCGTACCATCACCACCACTGCTGCACCAGCACGGGAGGGCAGTGTATTCCTGGGCCTGGAGGGACAGATGGTGAAAATTCAGAGGCAACAGGCAAGATCCACCATGCCTGCCAACGCCAGCTCCTGCAGCACAACATGCAGATGGGAGAGTTGGTCAAGGGATTCCAGGCCGTCGTGGAATCGAACAAGGAGGTGGCAGCAGGGTTAGGCAGGCTAACCACTGCCATCACCCACTCATCGAGCAGACAGGAGGAGCATGAGCTGGTGCGCAGGCGGGATGCCCGGGTGCTGAACCGCGCCATGGGCCGCCTTGCAGCGGCGACGGCACAACCGTGCCATCGCAGCGCCAACCAGGAATCTGTCCTTAGTCAGCATACGGCTGAGCTCACTAGGGGGATGGCCAGGATCACCACTGCTATGGAGGCCATGATAATTTCAAACACCGCCTCCAATCCGGCCCTGGACCTGGGTGATGCTGGGGACAGCAGCAGCCGCAGCAGCCCGGCCAGCGCTGCGTCTGAGCCATGGAGGAGCACCAGGCGCTCCGCTGATGCTGCTGGGCATTCAGAGGGGGCTGAGGGACACCCCAGTGGGTCTGGCAAGCGGGCAAAAAAATAGCCTGGCAAGGGCGGGTGAGGCAACCAGAACCTTGGACTTTATTTTATTTACCCTACTCCATTTTTTGTTGCACATCAGTGCTGTAACTGTGGTGCAACACTATTAAAATGTGTTTTTTCCAAGCAACATTTAGCTGTCTTTGCATCTGTACTCAGTCAGAAATAGTTCTCAGTGATCTCCTCACGTCTGTATCTGCCATCACTTGGCGTACACACCCCAGCTGGCTGTGTCAGTGGCACAGCTTCGTCGTCGTCATGGTCCTCGTAGTCAGACAACTCCACCTCAGTGCCCTTCTTCACCGCAAGGTTGTGTAACATTGCACATACAGCTATGATCTTGCAGCAGGTGATGGGGGTATACTGCCTTGCACCTCCACTCTTGTGCAGGCATCTGAATCTACTTTTCCAGATGCCAAAGGTCCGTTCAACAACATTCCTTGTGCGTATGTGGGCCCGGTTATACCTCCTTTGGCTGGGTGTGGAGGGGTTGAGGTAGGGGGTGAGTATGAATGAGCGGAGGGCATATGCACTGTCGCCTGGAAGAGAAAGGGGTCACATTAGACACATGCATACATGTATTCCACCTACCTACTATGTGTTATGGGGGTCTGATGATGTGTCTCACCTAGGAGGTATCCTTCTCCAAATTCGCCAGCCATCAGCCGTGCATATATGCCGCTCTGTTGGAATATATAGGAGTCATGGGTACTCCCTGGAAATTTTGCTACCAGGTCTGTGATGGTGCACTTTGCATTGCAGATCACCTGCACGTTGATGGTGTGTGTAGATTTCCGATTGCGGTATATGTATTCGGTGTCCGCTGGTGGGCAAATCGGAATGTGCGTGCCATCTATGCAACTGATGATTTGGGGAAATTGTGCCATCTGGTAGAAGTCAGCTTTAGTTTGTAGCAGTTCTGCGTGGGTTGCAGGGAAAGAGATGTATTGGTCCATCCTGTCTATCATGGCGTCAAGGAATGTGTGGAAGAACCTTGACAGGCTGCTCTGGCTCACCCCTCCTGCTGCTGCTACTCCACTTTGATAGCTGCCAGACGCTAGCAGGTGTAGGCTGCATAGCACCTGGACGTGCGCAGGGATGGCGTGTGCCCTTGGGGTGTGGTGGTCCAAGAATGGCTTAAGATCCCTGATGAGCTCAAGTATGGTGTCAGAGTCCAGCCTGTATCTCTGTAGTATCTCTGCCTCTGTCAGCATGAACAGGGTTATCCTCTGTCTGTAGACCTGTTCATTTCTTAGCCATTCCCTCTGTCCTTCCTGCTGTAGCCGTAGCCGCCTCGCAATGACATAGAAAGCTGCCATCCTGCAAGTTGCAATGCATTTTGGGACTGTTTATATGGGTTGGAGTTGGTTACCACCTGATTGCAATCCATGGTAAATACCGAGTGAATTCTACCGATTTTGAGCCGATTTCGGTGTTTCTGTGCCTCCCTACATCTCCCCAACTGTCGGAATCGGGGAATTTCCCGATCGGCGATTCATACGAATCGGCATGTTTTCCGATTCGGCTCATGTCCGAATCGGTCTTTGTACCGATTCGGTACATGGACCGATTCGGTGATTTTCCGATTCGGTGTCACTAACGAATCGGTACATGGACCGATTCGGTGATTTTCCGAATCGGTGTCACTAACGATTCGGTACATGGACCGAATCGGTGATTTTCCGAATCGGTCTTTGTACCGATTCGGTACATGGACCGATTCGGTGACTTTCCGATTCGGTGTCACTAACGAATCGGTACATGGACCGATTCGGTCTTTGCATCCGAATCGGTGTTTTTCCGAATCGTTACATATCCGATTTTCGGTATGTACGTATCGGATTCTTTCCCATTCGGTACTCATTCCGATTCGGTTTTCTATCCGATTCTTTATGTTTTTGGTTCCCTACATCTCGATGGCTGTTTACCGATCGGTAAGGGCCAAAAATCGGTATTTTCGGCCGTTACCGATCGGTAACGCCCTACCTACATCGGGCCCTTTATCCCTACATCTACGCATCAACTTAAGGGCACCCATGAACTTTACCAGAGACCACACTTGAACTGAGTGGGGCAGCAAAAAAACATTACGATTATATCATGGCAGCTGGGATCGACCAGATAGGTAATCATACTGAGTGAGGACAAGTTTACATTACAATTAGGGCTCCTGGTTTTATGGTATTTATTTTTTTAACATTCCCGTCTGTATTTATCCATATTTATTTTTTGGCCATCTTATTAGTATTAATCCATATTTATTTTATGTTTTGTGAACAGATGATGTGATTACTCGTATATTTCCACATTTATTTAACAGATAAAAGTGCACTTATTTTGATGCCTGTAGGGTTTAAGCACATTACACAGCCAAAAGTAATAAAAGAATAAACCCACATTAATAAAGTTGCATAACAGCACCAATGCATATTGAGATATGCAGTATTTTAAGCAAATCTCATTAAGCTTTGTAACTCCCATGCTGCCAATATGCACAGCTATTGGCCCGAAAGTCATTCATCTCAGCATGGAGAGTCACTGAAAAGAAGCCAAATTATCTGCATTTTTCCGCTTTTAAAAATAAATACAGACAGGAAACAGAATGTTTTCTGTCTGTATCTATCTGTAAAATTCAGTAAAAACGGAAAACAGGGCGCCCTAATTACAATTAGGGATCCCGGTTTTATGGTATTTATATTTTTGTCATTTCCGTCTGTATTTATCCATATTTATTTTTTGCAAATTATACCTGAATGTATCCATATTTATTTTAGGTTTTGTGAACAAGTGAAGCTGAAATGTATATATTTCTGCATTTATTTAACAGGTTAATGTACACTCGTGCCTGACAGGTTTCAATGATATATATACACACTATGATGATAAAATAGGCACTTATAAGAAAACATGCACATTTTAGTATCATGGTTGTGCAAATCTACTGCTCTTTACTAAAATTCCTTTATTTTTGTAATGCTCTTGCCTGTTAATCCGCACAACTTTTGGCCTTTCTGAATGCTGTCATGATTGACAGCATTCAAAATCACTCAAAAACAACCCAATTTCCGTTTTTATCCACATTTAAAAATAAATACAGACAGGAAAATAAATGGTTTTCTGTCTGTATTTATCTGTAAAAATCAGTAAAATCTGAAAACAGGGAGCCCTAATTATAATATACACAGAGATTGCCGAAGGGCTTTCAGGTACTCAGTTTGGCATATGGACTGGTCTCCAACCGATAGGGACCAGCCTCTTACCTCACAACTGCTATATTACGCCAGATTTATTACCACAGCAGTACAAAAGGGGGTGGTGATGGACGGAGCATCTGAATCAATCAAACGGTGATGGATTAAACCCAGATCTGTTGACTGGGTGTGAGTGTTTGATTGGTTCAGATGCTCTGTCCATCACCACCCCCTTTTGTACCGCTTTGTTCGCCGTAAGTGTGGCAGGGTATGCTCAGACGTGAGTCCCTTGCTCACTTTGCCACTGGATTCAAGCAAGCCGGGCTGAAGATGGCTGAAATGCCAGAAACTGGTCCTAGGAAGCTTGTTTCCGGTCCAGGGAAGGCGTGGCTTGGCAGTTCGGGCTGGATTGTTCCCATGAGGCACAGGGTCAGACTGATTTGCATATGGCCATGTCTGAACTGGGGTGGCAGAGTGGGCTAAAGAACGGTGATGGATTAAACCCAGATCTGTGGACTGGGTGTGAGTGTTTGATTGGTTCAGATGCTCCGTCCATCACCACTCCCTTTTGTACAGATTTATTACCACAGCAATGCGGCCCATAAGTTGAAAGGGGGTGCCGTTGCCAGAGCCCTGCCTACTGGTTCCTGAATAGAATTTACAGAGACTTCACTATAGAAAACAAGAATTCTGTGAGATTGGAATGCAATTTGTCAACTTCTACAAAACTTTACAAGAACTAAATAAATAGGTTCAGGATATGAGAGGATGCCTTAATTGTAATGTGCCCACATCTCCCAGGTGCCCGGGGAGCAGGCACACAACACCCATTGGGTTCACGGGGCTTCAGCCCCACCCCCGTCGTGTGTGTCAGCCTGGGCGGAGACAGCTTGGCGGGCTGGCGAGCATCTAATTGCAGCCGCACCTGAGTACTTAACAGGTCTTTAAAAGACCATTTACTTGTAAATGAGGCTGTTGTTGTGTGTTTACCCCTTCTTACAGCCACTCTGTCTATGATTGGAAGAAGTACCCCCCCGAAATATTTTTCAGCGCCCCCCTCTCCCCGAAATTTGGTTCTAGTTGCCCGC
Source organism: Lissotriton vulgaris (assembly GCF_964263255.1). Classification (NCBI taxonomy): domain Eukaryota; kingdom Metazoa; phylum Chordata; class Amphibia; order Caudata; family Salamandridae; genus Lissotriton; species Lissotriton vulgaris. The sequence continues at coordinate 102,325,856 of NC_141700.1, forward strand.
CTGCCAGGGAGTGATGGGCAACCTCACTGCACTGCATAGTAACAGGTGCTACAGCCAGAGCCGGCCGGGGGCATGGGCAAGCACAATGAGCTGACCCAAAACCCCACTTTTATTTTTTGATTTATTGCAGGCTGCCAGGGCTGTTCATTTTCTGATTAAATCTTCCAATTCTCTTGGTTTGTCTCCCTCCTACGCCTATCATCTTCAACTTAGTACCTGAACAGGTGTTTCAGGAGCAGGGAAGGCGGGAAATTAGCGCTCCCAGGCTGGTTACTGGTGTGGTAAATACCCAGGGCGTGACTGACCTGTGAACGCGAGGGCCCCTCTCTAAAGTCAGGAGCAGTGAAGTTGGCAGGGCACATACCTTCCATAACTCTCCTCACTGCCATGTCTCTTTTCCAGATGTGCGTCACATCAGCCACTGCTAGTCAGGGATCTTCTGATGAAGACTAAACAACTGGAATAGCAGCAGTGAGTATTTTGCTCATGCATTAAGGAATTAATGTTTTCACCGCGCAGTAACCCTCAGGAGAGTCTGTGCAGACATCATGGGTACCACACACAACAGGTCCACGCAGCAGAGCAGGGGTTTCTCATTCTCACACAAAGCAGAGCACAAAAGCAGTACTGTTAAGTTGTGGCAAAGTCAACACTAAATACTGGGCTGAGAAAAGGCTCAAATGTACCGGCGAGGAAGGAGAACATTTGAGGGGCGTGGGATAAGAAGGGGCGCCAAATTTAGTTTTGCTCGGGGCTCCTTCTGAGCAATGCAATGGCCGGCCCTGGCTGCAGCATCTGTACTTCAGATTTGAGTAACGTCCGTCTCTGATCGCTTTGACACTTCGCGCGCTCCTGATGGAGGCAGGTGTGCGGTGAAAGCCGCGAGCCTGCATTCGTCGCGCAGCTGACATGAACGAGGCGCGCGCGGTCTCCTCAGGCTATCGGAAATACATCTTCAGTCACCAAGTTTTGAAACGCGTCAAGCACGAGACACCTCTGCGGGCGCCGCGCTCTGGAGCGGCGCGCGCAGGCGGGGAGAGTGACAGGCGCATCACCGGGCCCGGCAGGGGAGGGCGCGCGCGCAGCGGCCCGCGCCGGGCACAGGTGCCGTCCATTAGGACCCTCTGAGGCGCCTAATCACTTTTGAAGAGGTCTTCCTGTTCACCGGCGGAGAAGGACCTTGCAGTGCAGGGGGGTGGCGCTCTCTTCAGAAGGACTTATGCCGAGGCCTAGCACAGAAGCGTGCCAAGCGCGCCATCGGCCTTAATGCAGCCAAGGGAATTAGTACCCTGTTTCCTGGTATTGTACTTGAAAAAAAATCCGTCAGTCGAGGTGAAGAGGGCCTCAGGCTCCTACAGACCCCGGTGCCACTGAACCTGCTGCACTATTGATAGCTACACCCATGGTTTAAGCAATGCCGGGGATAGCCATGCTTAATTTGTGCCGGTGGTTGTCACTGGCAATCATTTTTGAGGGCCGGGACTCTTTTTCTCATACTCAGAGTTTGACTCGAGGAACAGAGAGAGGCAGAAAGGAGGGAAAGAAAGGAGAACAGCGACAAAAGGAGAAAGCGCAATGAAGACGAATCTACAAGGGTGAGATAAAAACACATAATGTATGGTGGTGGAAGAAGGAGGCATGTGGTTGGATTGAGAGTAGGCAGCTGTGGCATTCAGCGGCAGGCTCCCCTCTTTCTCTGTGTCTCTCGGAAGCCTCAAGAGCTATTGAAATACAACAGTATGTTATATTTTTGAGGCGTGCTGTAATTCTGTGCCTCCTTTGGAAAGTACAGCGAAGGCATGGAAATACTTCTGCATGACACATTTTTAGTGCTAGCTGTATTTCTATGCGTTCCCTCCTAAGTAAGCGGAGACACAGAAATACCACTGTGTGCCACAAAACTAGCTGTATTTATGTTTCCTCTTGAAAGACGAATACACAGAAATAATCCAATCGTTGTACAACAGGATAATTTGGAGTTCTAACGCCAGGCCTAGAACATTTGGGGAACTTATATCTGGGTCACCAGAAAATTTACTTTCCTGAAATATTGTAAAATATACAGCTTCTGGGTGTTTATAGGAAATCCCTGTTCCTCACATTCACTTTCCAGTTGAAGTCTAGGAGAAAAGGTTTACTCAGCTGGTTCAACATCACCTGTCCTCTTTTGTGGGGAACCATAGAAATACACCTACTTTACTTTCGATAATAATGTTTTCCCCACCAAAACGGCGGCTAGAGGCAACAGTAATTATATGCCTGTGTGTGCACATGCGTAGTATGTATGCAAGCGCACTGTGGGTACTGGTGCACAGCAGGTGAGTGGGAAAATTACAACTGTGGCAAATTTGTTGCGATGATTTTTTGCGCAAGTGCACATTGCAACAGCGGCTTTGGATATTAGTAGACAAAAAACTCAACCTATGGACCATCGGTAGCATTCCCACACAGAGATAGGAAAAGCTGCACACCTCTGGAAATTTAGGGGTGGGTGAAATTTGAGTAATCACGTTACGCAAATCTCTGCAAAACGGTAAAAAATCTCTGCGAACACGCAGAAATTCTGTGAACACGCGGAATTACTTGTTTGCGATGCTTTTTTACTGTTCGCAATCACTGTTTACTAGCTCAGGGGGAAATATCTTGCGAACACGAATTTTGTGAACGCGAACAAGCTAAAAATTTCGCGAAGTCGCAGAACGAAGAGTTTTGAGCAATTTTGCGTTCTCCACGGAATGCAAAATTACCCAAATTCCACAAGTGGAACTAAATTTACTGCCCAGGCTTAGAATTAATAGCCAAGGTTCTTGGCATTTTCTTTACCTTCCGCCCTTGTACAGACTCTCAAGTCACCTGGTGCCCCATACTGAGTGAGACTAGTTTCTGCTTGCTGGAAATTGTGAGCCCGTCATATTAGTGAAAATGAAAGTCTCACGCTTAGCTGCCAAGTGGTTCCAAGTCGTGTGGCAACTCTTACAGCAAGTCCTAGTTTATCAATCAGCACCACTTGGCCTGCCAGAGTCCATACGCAGAATCAGAATATAACTTTGAGAGGGCCAAGAAGCTAAAACTCACTTAAAGTATCCCACGTGACAGGGGCCTCTTTGGAGCTATGTCTCAGAATGCACAGTGATTTCAATTAAAAAGCAATGACTAGTCGATAATGTCACACATAACATGTGGCCACTTTGCCGCTATGTAGCGCTTGGCAAGCGTCTTTCCTCTCTGGTGTTGGTAAGTGATGACAGGGCAGTGTGATTGTTGTATTGAAAGTGACATGTTGTTAGCAGGCTGTCGTTTGGCACTGTGATAGTTGTGAATGCACAAGGTGTTGATCCCATGGCAGCCCTATTTACATACATGTAAATGCCCAATATTTGTAAAGCGCAAACAATTACCCGTAGGTGTCAAGGCGCTGGGGACTGTCGGGAAGATTAAGCGAGCTATTGCCCAGAGTCACATGGTGCTGGGCTAACCTGCCACCATCACCAGTGACCGAACCGTGAGCCAATCGCCCTGGCCGCTGCGCCACACCTCTTCCTGTACAACCTAGTGACATATTTATTCTTCATAACCACAAAGCATACATGTCAAGGGAAGTACAAAACTATTAATATGCAGGAATTTTTCAGATTTCGTTACCTTAGAATCTCTCCTATGTCGCCCTTGAGTTTCGAAGTTCAATTTGCGAAAAGACTATCAATTCCAGCTTTTTTTTTTGTAAATCAGGATTTGTAATCCTGTTTATAACATCAAAAGACAGGCCTCCAAGTCTCAGAACGCCCAAAAAGCTGGACTGGAAGGCTGCTAATGTGTGGATGTGGGAAACTTGAGGCCTCTGCTATATGTAAGCTTTGTTAACTAATATAACTGGCCTTTCCGACTGCAAATGGAGCAGAAAAAGCAACAGTTTAATTTGAGCATGCTTTAAGCATTTCTTGCTTGATGTCTGTGAAACAGGTGTTTCTAGTTGCAATACTATGTCATATAATGAATATTGTGTGACAAGTGTGCCAACAGTCATCTTCTGAATTGTAAATATCTTTTCGCGGCTGCAAATATGAGGGTTGAACAAAGGTATTTGATGCACGAGGATACGCTGAGCCGGAGTCAGGACCTGTAGTGACACACGCAATATAGAAATTAAAACTACAAGCCCCAGAATGCTTACTGCGGCAGGCTGAAATTCACTCTCATATCATGTGTTCACTAGTTACCTATATATCAAACATTAGTATCAGGAAAGTGATAATGGAGATAGTCTGTGCATGGTGATATATTTATCCTGGTACAATGTTAGTATTTTGCAAACGTTCACTTCTTTCCTCCTGCAACGCATGGACATCACGCAATCCATGCCCTTGTGCATGGACAAACTGTGATTAATCATCCTAATCCATCAAACTTGCTTCCCCATTTATTATATGAATGTATTGACATTTGTATAGTGCACAAATAGCTGGGAAGCGGCAGAGAAATGTAAATTAAATAGAAGGTTTGGTAACGACAATGGATTGTTTTTTATCATGAAAGGACTTTAAATATTTGAATTCCACATTAGTTTATACATTTTTTTACACATAAAGCCATAGTGGAATAATGTGCTTTGCACAGAATCGCACAAAGTCAGTCAACTGCGGTAGTTTGGATTAGGATGCATGGTGGCAGGCTGCGAACTTGGATGCCACCAGACAACGTCTTCTCCCTTGTTTACAGATAAAAAAATATATCAATCGTTTAATCAGCGACTTTAGTACTGGAACTCACGACCATCAGTTTGCAAATAATCTTTGCAGGGTACCTGCCAGGCTATCACAGGGTATCTGAAAACAATACACCCTGATACTTGTAGAAAAGAAAACAATTTCTTCCAGAAAGCGACTTCAAAACTGCTGTTCAATGACTCACACTCTTGCATGTGGTTGGTAGCAATGCCTTCCTAAACGTCCCACTGCCCCCATCCACATAAGGCCATCCTGCAGGCAGTACATGTCAATTAGGGCCTGAAGAAATAATGATCCCATCACCCCTGTCTTGATGGAACAGCATTGGTTCTCCTTGCCAGCTGGCACCATCTTCAAAACAGCAGCATCATTTACAAAGCCGTCCTTTCCCGTGCTCTCACATATCTGGCTGACAGCCTCACCATCTCTGGAGGTGAAGTAGAGTAAAAAAGCTGAAGATGAACAATTAAGATAATCCCTGTCTCCTGAAATTACTAGACCTTGGAGCTACCTTCAACAAAGTTGACCATCCAACCTCTATCCACACACTGGAGTCTCAAATTGGATTCACTTGCTATATCCTTTATATGTTCTCCTCCTGTCTTTCCAATCAACGCCAGTTTGTTCACATATCCACCTTCGACTACCAAAAGATTGTTATAACCTGCAGAGTCCCTCATGGTTCCATGCTCTCTCCTGTCATCTTAAACCTCTACATGGTGCCCCTTGGGGCATCAACAACCTTAAAGTTCACCAATATGTTGTCAGTACACAATTGTGCCTGAAAGTCCCCCGTGCTCCAGACATCCATTGCTGCAGACACTACCTCCACCTCATCCAGATTGGAATTTCCATTGCTCACCGAAATCTCGACCCAACAAAGACAGAATTATTTGTCAATACTAACCAGCTAGAATTAGTACCAAACTGGCTCAATGACATGAACCTTGATGGCTTCAAACCCCAACTTTGACTGAATGCCAAATCACTTGGATTCACCTTGGACACCAGCCAGTCTCACCCACGAGGAACACATTGCCAGAAAGAATTAAAAAAAGACGACCTGGTACCAGCTCTCCCTTCTACAGAACATGAAACTGTACTTCCAGACAGTGACTTCAGAAGTGCTGTTCAAGTCCTTGTACCGCAGCCTCTGAGTGGTAGTAAGGCCAGCTCCAAGACCTCCCGTACTCCTCACTGTCAAACCCAGGGGGCATCCTACTTTTTACAGCACATCTCATCCAGTTCTGGTAGAAATATGACACATCCCCTCATCATGAAGGAACTCCATTGGCTTTCCTATCGCCTGCACCATTTTCAAAACCAGTTGCATAATTTACAAAGCTTTCATGACCAGCACCCCCACTTATCTTGCAAAGTCATCTGCGGTGGCTCTTGGCACAACCACAGCCATGACACCATCAGACTCCAGACTAAGAAGTGTAAAAAACGAAAAACAAGGCAGCAGGCCTTTGGCATCTATGCACCCAGTATCTGGAACTCCATCCATTTCCTTCAGGACCGTCACAACCCTGCTCCAGTTCAGGAAAGGGTTGAAGACACATCTTTTTAAACAACACTATTTTACAACACAGTTTTCAATAAGCGGCTACCTCTCATATCACATGTCATATCACATGTCGAAAGCATACTTGCTGTTGTTCCTGTACAAAGATCTGCAGCCTTTTTGGGCAGGTTCGTTCAACGCAAATACCACAATATTACTTACATACAACAGTCCTTATCCATCTCCGCAACCAGGACCTCGAACACCATTCCCCGTATTCATCAGGACCTCGCCAACCATGCCGCAGTTCAGAAACAAGTTGAAGGTGCATTTGTTTAAAGAACACTACATCATGAGGCAGTAACAGGCCACCAACCATCTACCTCTCACGTCACTTGCTGAGAGACCCTTGTCTTGAACACCATTACCGCGCTCTGCTGCTTTTGCCTTGGTTCACCCTATACAAATACCACATACATACATAAGTCCTGGATCTTTATGTGCAAATTGAGACTATCTGAGAATTGCCAGTGTTATCTCAAAAAGAAAATGCCTGGTGAGTGGATGATCAAGAGAGACACCGTGCAAGTCAAATAATAAGCTGGTCCATTTAATCTGACACACCTGCCAATCTGCGCTTCCAAAAAACCCAACCCATTGTCTACGAGTCCTTGGCCCGAGGAAGCATCAAAGGGAACCGCGACGGGAAGCCTCAGCGCTCTTGTACAATGTCTGGAAATTGCTGTCTTTTGTGCGACCAAGCCGGATGTCCCTCCATGAAATGGGCTTTTGAGGCTTATCAATGCTTCTTTATTCAGAGCCATCCAGACCTAAGAGCCCTATTCTTCTGGAAATGCTACATTCAACGGCGACTTTACTCCATATTAAGCACACTTCTAACCTTTTAGCCCCAAGGACTATTGGAAAGTGTGTTGGGCCTCCCTCCTACATTAAATCCTGGCAGGGCCGGCTCAGCCCTTCACCTTTTCGGGGTCGGCTAGTTGTCCAAGTGCTATAAATCTGGGTGAAGCAAAACATGTTGTTTACAGTCTACGAATGGGGCAACATCTTTCTGGAATCAGAAATGTTGGAATAGTCCAGCAGCGTTTTGTTTAGCGCCTCGCAACACGTACATCATTGTTAACAGAGCATAACATCTACTGAGATAGAAAACATGGCGACCATGTCAATACCACAGGGGGGTGATCTCTGAAGAAAGGGGGTTGCAACGTAGGTTTTTTGTCCGAATAAAAAGTTTGCCTTTTTATGCTCTAGTACATTTGAAACTATAGGGGTATGAAAAGTGTTAGGATATAGAACATAAGAAAGCCGAGTCTGCAGTGTGAAATGATATAAAACGAATTAATGTAATTGTTTTGTTAATTGCATGTGGCATTGCTACTTTTAGGTGGTTAAACAGCCTGTCTTCTTGTTCGGCAGGAGGTGTTGTTTACATTTGGTATTTTTGCAGTGAGTTCGTCGCACGTTTCTAAATGATAAATTCTGGCTCAAGGCGGCAGTCCTGAAAGCTAGTGTGATCTTGTGCCTGAGGGATTGTATATTTAAAACACACTCGTGCAGGTACCAGGTGTTAAGTTATCAAATGAGAAGTAGAAGGACGGCGTTGGGTTATTTCGCTTTAGTCACGTGAAGTCGCAGTGGGAGACCCCATCCGCAGCTTCAGTCCAGCATCTGCCTGGGCATCCAACCGCTGTCCCACATCCTTATCCTAACCTCCCAGGGATGATGCAGGGGTTACAGGACAGTTCAATCCCCATCCCTTAGATACAGAACGCAGGTATAGAACACAGGAAGCTACAGCAAGCACTCCCAACATCTCCCATTGGTCAAGGCTTCCAAAGGACAAGGCGGTTCAGGGTAGGCTCAGGCAGATGTCTCGTGTCTGACAGTCTTTTTTTCCAGGTGGGTCTGGTCAGATGAGACAAAGATAAAACGAGGACCAGGGAGATGCTTAGAGGGCTGGACGGATCTAGGAATCAATCATCAGCTTTCGAGCCTGGAAATCATCCCTGAATAAATACACATGTATATAGTACCTCCATACCAAAAAAAACCTGCTGGGGCTCTCAGACTCGCTTGACGCACTCTAGTGATCTTTTAGAAGATCTTACCTCAACCAGTTGACTGTTACCTTTACTCAACGAGAGGACGCATATGTAGAGAAATTGGGAATTTGCAACATTTTCCGACTTGCTGGTACCTCAGGCCAGTGGGGCTGGGACAGTTAGTCGCATACCAGAATGAACAGAGATTGAGGCTGGTCCACCTCTGCTGATGTGGCATGAAAGGTAGATTTTCCTTACCACTATAGACATGTAGAACATCATTCGTGGGCCACTGGGCTACTGGACCCCAACCTTGGTGTCTGTGGTCAATTGTCACTCCTCCTATGGAGCCTGTGCTACTATGTCTTTGAAAACCGGTCCACGTACAGCCCTTTCTGCGCTTGACTCTCAAGGTAGCGAGGACAAGTAGTTTCAGGGAGATGGTGTTGGGGAGGGGTCAATAGCTCAGAACTCAACAATCATCAACTAGCAAATTACTGATTTCACTTAGTGGTTGGTTTTATAAAGGCTTGGTGCAGTTTATGATGAGAACCAATATGGGCTTCTCCGCTCACACATGGGTCACTCCTGGCTTGCTTGTTTTCTCACCAAGAGCATGCTGGGCGTCTCCTCCTGGACAGTCTCTCATCCTGCGGTGCTATGCACACTCCTTCCCACTCGCAGCAGGCCGGCAAGGTACCAGGCTTCAAAGCAGACCGTGAACTCTTTCCACCGAAAAATGCAGACTTCAGGTATCGTCCCTTTATCTCTATGCGACTGTCTCAGAGGTGACACCAGCGCCTGTCACACAACAGTCTTTTGAGTACTCTAAGGAGCACTCCCTTCCTTGGTCATGAAGAACTTGGAATTGGAACAAAGTTGGGTGATGTGGGTTCCACGTTTGTACTCATCTTCTAGAAAGAGGATGTGGCTGCACTCCTTTTAGGTTTCAGAAACAATTTGGGTTGGATCTCTTTAAAGCGTCATTTACAGGCTTTTTTCCTGATGCAACCTTTCGGAAAAAGTGAGGCTCTCCAAACAAGTATCAATGGAGTTTAATAGTGTGCACACAACGTGACACACTCCTCACCACCACTGCCAACATCCATCACACCCCACTCTTGCCAGGCCCATAATGTCACATAATGCGGTTATATTGTCTAGGGCGTAGATTTTATTCACTTGAAGCAGGATAATTCAAGACAACCACTACATGGATATAAGTGAACTACTTGGATACACAGAATATACATGTTGCACCCTCTAGTGATATTTTCATGTCAAAGGCACTAAGATATTAAAATATTTATTACATTTCAGCAAAGCATTAAGCTGTCCATCCTCATGAAAACACTACTGCGCACATTCTGCCGGCAGGCCACAATGTGCTACAGCAAACAGTTGCATTATCTGAACCAGAGCATGGCATAACGCACAGGCTCTCAGAGGTACCTGAACAATGTCAAAACTTTCCAGCACACACCTATCAAATACATCAAGACATTAGAATTGTCATCACAGGTGAGCATAGCCTTATGTTGTTCGTAGTCTTGACACCTCTGCTGCGCACCTTGTGCCGGCAGGCCACAGCGTGCCGCAACAAACAGTTACCTTACTTGAAATCCAGGGCACCGCATAGCGCACCGGCCCTCCGAGGTGCCTGAACACTGGCAGTCTCCCGAAGATTCATCTCAGTCCTTAAGTGACGTGTTTGAGCAGTAGCGTTGAGGACCACCGGCAGGCCGGTCCCCCTTTATACCGCCAATCCATTGCACACTTCAATCCTACCCCGTCTTGGTGTCCATCCAGTCACTCAACCTCCATTGTTGAGCATGCCCCTTCGTTGTTAACTGTCAGCGCTCCGCCACAGGGCGAGAAGCTACCAGGCGCACACGCCCTCCCCCCCCACCGGGGTTGACTGTGCTCCCGAATATCCCCCAAAATTGTATGGATGAATATCTCGATTCCTTTTGTCGACAGGTGCTCACCCTTGTGATGGAACAGTTCAGTAGACCCCGGATGAAGCAATCTATGCTGTATCGTACCCATTGAAGGGCCACGTAAGAGTTTATGTATTGAAGAATTCAATTTCCGCACAGAGTCATTAATGGCCTTCACCGAGGCCCTACCCAGCCAGAACGACCTTGGTATCACCTCTGACCACAATATCAATGTTGTAGGTAGATAGTTTCGAATCCTAGCCAGGACTGAAAACAAGGCCTCTCGAACTCCTAGTCTGCCTAAAGGCAACATGTCATTCCCGCCCACATGAATCACCAAAACGTCCGGGCGAGGCATCTCTACGGATTCTACCGCTTGTTGTAGGTGTATCAAAAGATCCTGTAACCGTAGTCCCCGTACCCCAAGCCAGTGATGTGTAAACCCAGCCGCCCCTTGTGCTGCCTCCAAACCGGACCCATGAAATTGCTGCTCCGCACTGCAAATCAAGGAATGCCCACACCAACAAATATGCACTGTTTTGCGGGAAACAACTGTAACAGAGAGAGAATTGGTGTTAAGACCAAGATTGAAGGCACCCTGAGCATCACTTCTTCCCTTAAACAAGACTTGGCCGGACATACCGATGAAAACAATCTGACTGCCAACGACCCACTTTTTTGATTGCAACTGCTGTCAATCCCATCGCTGCTGCTGTGGTGGCCGCCCCTATGCGAAAAGAATGGGAGCTAAACTGCGTGGAATCCTCACCTAGATGTGCCAACGCTTTCCTAGAAACCTGGGTAAACTGATACCTTGTCATTGGCACGCCATCTTTGTGCACTAGAAGCCTTGTTGAGTGGACCACCGGGCGTACTTTAAGATATTCCCGTGTCAATGCTACTGGACAATATGCAACTTGATGAGCCGCAAACAATTTCACCCAAGTGCCTCTCCCGCAAGAGTCTGTCTTTGACCGCTGGATCCTTATGTGGACTGCCCCTTCTTCTAGAACGACATCTGCCAGGCCTAACCCACCTCCCCCCTGTTTGGATGCTGCCACCAACTCAGAGACACGTAACACCCCAAAAAAGGCGAGCGAGTAAGCCAGACTGAATAGCTTTACCTCATATTGACACCAGCACACCGACTGTAAGACCCCCACAAGCCTACCCAACTTTCAACATTTATAGGTCCCCTAGTGTCTCGTGCTCCCGGTGCCAAACGCTCCCAACCCCTAATGGCCTTTTGCACCCTAAAATCTTTGGTGGGATCCCTAACACCATGCAAACCTGCGAAGAAAGCAATGGCAGACATCTGCCTCCGCACTAAGGAGAGTGACCTTCCCTGCTCCTTCTGGGCCACCAGAAAACCCAACACACCTTCTGGTGTGAAACGTTTTTGCTCCGTGTCTGCTCTGAATGTCGCATTGTACACCCCCCAAGTCCTCTCGTACATACGTTTTGTCTGGGGTGCCAATGCTGCTGTAATTAGTTCTGCTGCAATGGGGCACCAAGCCCCCATAACTCCTCTGGGAACTCCGCCATCACTTCGTCTGCCTGCGGCCACCATGCCCTGAACTCTGCCATCTTAAATCGAGACAAAGCGTCAGCCACTGTATTATCCACACCAGGTACATGTTTGGCAGCAAAATGCACGTTATGCAAGAGACACAGGCGAACAAGCGTCTTCAACAACCGCAGAACCATGGGGCATCTTGCGCTCTGATTAATAATGGCCAACACCGCAGACATACTGTCTGACCAAAACTTTACTCCAGTGTTCGCTAAAGAAGGCCTCCAAATGTGTAAGGCAACAATGATAGGGAACAATTCTAAAAAGGTAACGTTGCGTGTAAGCCCACACTTAACCCATTGCTCCGGACAATGTTTCATGCACCACTTAGAACCTAACACTGCTCCAAAACCAATGCCGCCCGCTGCATCCGTATAGAGGTCTAACTCAGTGTTGTTGCACTCAGGCTGCTGCCACAAAAGTGTACCATTGAAGTTATCTAAGAACTCCCTCCATGACTCCAAGTCCTCCCTAACATCTGTCGACAACCTCGTGTGATGGTGCTTAGCCCGTAAGCCAGACATTGCTCTAGCTATGTTTTTCAAAAAACTCTCCCCATGGGAATCACTCTCAGGGCAAAGTTCAATTGACCTATCAAGACCTGCAGCTGATGCAAAGTAACCTTCCTGGCTGAGATGCAGGCGTTAACCGCCTCCCTGAATGACTGCACCTTTTCCTGAGGCAATCTACATTCCCCTGCCACTGAATCTATCTCAATACCTAGGAAGCATAGGCAGGTGGTAGGCCCTTCTGTCTTGCCTGCAGCTAACGGAACCCCCAGCGCCTGGGCAAGCTGCCGGAAACCTTGCAGTGCCCTCCCGCATGCCAGATCATCAGGGGAACCCATGAACAAGAAGTCGTCCAGGTAATGTACCACATCATCTGACGACACCAAGTCCCTGACAACCCATTCCAGGAAACGGCTGAATGTCTCAAATACAGAGCATGCGATGGAACATCCCATGGGCATGCACAAGTCCATAAAGAACTGTCCGTCAAACGTGAAGCCCAGCAAGCAGGTATCCTCAGGGTGGATGGGAAGGAGGCGGAAGGCCGATTCTATATCTGATTTGGCCATTAGCTCCCCTTTGCCTAATCTCTGTAATTTTGCAATGGCCTCGTCAAAAGTGGTGTACCGTATCGTGCATAAGGCCTGATCCAAACCATCATTTACCGATAGCCCAATGGAGTGCGACAAATTATGAATCAAACGAAATTTGCCCGGCTCCTTCTTTGGCACCAACCCCAGTGGTGAACAGCCTAAAGATTCACAAGGTGGAGAATTAAAAGGCCCCGCCACCCTGCACGCAAGCACCTCCTTCATAATTTTGTCCCGGACCACCTCCCGCTGGTGCAGGACTGACTGTTGATTTTTTGGCGGGACTGATGAAGGGGGTACGCGGGAAGGAATGCGGAACCCATCCCTGAAACCATAATACAGCATGTATGCATCTTTGACATTATTGTATTTACTGAGAAGGTGCGTGAGAACATGCATCCGTTCTGGTGACGGACGCTCGGGACTAATGCTTTGGCAGAATGCTCTTAAAGGGTGTTCGTTCTCTTTGCTTGCCTTGTTTTTTAAAGCACTTGAACTCTGGATGCCCCTGCCCCCCACAGAATGAACAAATGTGCTTGAACTTACAGGCGCCCCCTTGCTACATTCCTTTTTGTTGTACTGCCAGCAGGCCAATTTTTTGTCTCCCAAACTTTTGTTGAAACGAAATGACTGAGCTGATTTCCCAGGTGTTTGAGCCATATTAAACTCTGCATGCCAAATATTTATCTCTCTTTGGTCCCATGCTATCTCCGGACGGTTAGCCTTCATCTGCCTAAATTTAGTATCGTACTGCATCCAGGCCGAACCCTGGAACTCGGAGGCCGCCCGTGTATGAGGGACATGTACCCAAACAACTGCGGTGCTAATGATGGTGTTTTTTCCAACATAGGACTGGATTACGCATATATGAAAAAGGCTTGAACTGTGACATTTACACACCTATGCTCATCATGCAAAGCCCCAGCCTCAGACACCTTGCATGTAAGAAGCAGACACACAGCTGATGCTACACTCGGCTGTGCCACTGGTCCGCAGGAGTAATCCCTTGCTAATGGCCCCCTTCACGACAGGCACTGCCCTGAGCTACTGACAGGTTCGCACTCAAATACCACTCTGTGCTCGAGAGCTTCACGCTTTCCAGGAGTATGGGACTAACTCCTTCCCTTACTCGCTTTAGAGAGCATTTGCGATACAAATACCAGTATAATATATTGATTTCAGTGTTAATTTGATGTATTTGCCACTTTGATGTGGCACACAACAACACAAGATTAGCGCTGAACATTTCTTCAATTAGACTGGTAGCACCAAAGATGTATGAGTTAAAAGACTGTGTATAAAAAATATACAAATGCGAACAAAAATATAGGGCACGTCAATGCCCAAGACAAAAACAGTAATTTCACATCACTCTTGTGAGGTTATTTAATTGTCGAATATCTAAAATCATAACACTCCAAAACTATATTTTGAGTGCGAAAAAACAAAATCGTGATCTTTTGGCACACAGTTGAACAGGGGCCCCTGAAAGTTCAAGCTCAGGTAACCAGATGGGTTAACAATATGGTTGCAGCTATGTGGAGGGCGAGTACTTATTTTTGTGGAAGCACACAACTTCTGCCCAATGAAACATGTACTCCTGACTCCCAACATGTGGATGGAGCACAGTCCTTCTCGTGGTGTTTGTCACATAATTGTCTGGCGACAGCTGCTCTATCAAGCCAGACCATTAAAAACCTCCAGGTTAAAGGGACTTCCAGTTTAGGAGCTTCCCAGGTTAAAATCTTCTTTGATCACCAACCTTCCTCCTTAAGAGCCTTCCAGCTTAACAGCATCAACGATTACGAGCCTCCCGTGCTAATGTACAGCACTGATGCTGCTTGTATTTTAAGGCGAAAACGTAATTGGGAATAATACAACTCTACAGAACTGCATGTTCAGAATGCATTGGGAGGCTGGCACAAACATGTCAGCAGTTTGCGAATCACACCCTTGAAAACTAAGCAGTGTTCTTTCCTGTGTAATAGACTTGTGAATAAAAGACACACTCCGTAAAAGGTTAACTTAAAAAAGAAAAACATTTATGAAATCTTCATTCATGAAATCTTCATTCTGAGTAGAAAGCTTGCAGATGTAAGTAATTGCATAGATTGTTCCTGCTTCGCTACTTTGGATGAGAGGTAAATATTTATTGCTATGGTGTGAAAATTATCTGACACTACAGAATTTTTTTTCGGTGAAGGTGAGGGCAAACAGGGCAATTTTACCAGCATGGATGAAAGTTGAAAATTAAGTACTTCACAGCACCTAGCTGGAAAAAAATATCTTCATATCCTACTACAATTTTTTTCAAAGGGAGGCAAGAATGACACTTTAAAATTAAGCAGACATTTAACTTTCTAATCAGAGCTTTCCAGTCTCCATGATCCATGCATGAGTAGCTGTTCCTGTGAATATGTTTACCACAGGATTCTGGGACATCGAGCCCTGGTTACATAATGGGATAAAACAGGACTACAAATCCCAGGATGCAAAGCAAACACCTGCACTGGATGGGGTACTTGGGACTCTTGAGAGCTCCGTTTATTTGATCACATCTCATATTACTGTTTGCAATGTCTTGAGGAGAAAAACTTCATTCGCAAACTTATCTTTCCCTCAAGGGGCCGATCACAGGCAGCCGGTGGAATGGAAACCTGCTGAAGATTTAGTTAACTCTGCATTGCTATCTGTTTCAAAGTTACACATGTATGTACATATGTGAACCTATCCGCAAGGCAGTGGAGCAAGTCTTCCCTACATTTAGTGAGAAATGTGCCAAAGTCCAAAGAAGAGCTATGAAAAAAGTGATTTAGAGAAGAGTGATTTATAGAAAGTGCTTGTTTGCGAATTTACAGGAGTACATTGCAAAGGGAGCGGAGGAGGCGGATCGATAGAGCTCGCCCCTGTGGGATCTGAAAGAAAATATACGAGACAGGTACACCGTCTTGAATAAATGAGGTTTTCAGAACCCCTGAACCACGAGATAAAGAGGACCCGTGGTTTCAGGAGACAACAGTGCGTTGTAAAGCATAAAACCATCACTGAGCAGGGACAATGACTGGACAGGAGTTTATTTAGTGTTGTTCTGTTTAGTGTGCGGAACAAGAGCTAATAGATGAACAAACTACAACATGGGAGGGATAGGGGATGTTTTCACGCATCCATGACTAACCGGGACAGAATCAGCACAAGGTCAGGGGAGGGGATGTGCAACAGTGTCGGCTAGCAGCCAGGCTTTGCAAACGAGCAAGGAAGAGGCAGAAGATGCTCTGGACAGACCAGGAAAGGATTCGCAAACATTATGCCTGGGGACTACAATTGCTTCGCTGAACTGAGAGAACAGCACGCTTCCAGGATTGTCACATTGAGCACTCTGGAGGCTCTCGGCAAACCTGCAGCCACAACATCACCAGGCTAAAGACAAAGCAGCACAGAAAACAAGAAAAGTAAAAAAAACAAGGAGAGACACGAGAGTGAAAGTACGAGGAGAAATGCGACACAGCGGGCAGGGGAGGGGGCGGAGTGGGGAGAGCGGCATGAGGGTGTGAAGCAGCAGGGGCCTGAGACGCGGCCGCCTTTGATGTGGTAATGCGAGGCAAGCGGCTGGTGGCATTGTGCACGCGCTTTCACATGCACTGGAAGAAATCGCCTGGGAATCGCCTGATCTCGGTAAGCTCTGGTTAAGTGCCTATATATCGAGCTCCCGCTCTCAATGCGCATGCGCATTGAGATAGGTCGCTCGACCTAAAAATATCGAAACAATAATATCGTAGTACAAAAATATCGAAATTAAAAATATCGTTTTTTAAAATGTATTAATAATAATGTAAAAATAATTTTAAAATACATATAATTTTACAAATATTAAATAAAAATATTAAAACAAAATTAAAACGAATACATATACATTTAAAATAAATAAAACACTTAATATTTTAATGTAATTTTCTTTTTTTTAATTTCATTTAATTGATTAAATGTAAATTATTTTTATTTTTACCCTGTACGCCTGTACCCCAAAAACCCAAAACTGACCCTGAACCCTAAAAATATCCCTGTACTCCAAAAACCCAAAACTGACCCTGAACCCTAAAAATATCCCTGTACCCCAAAAACCCAAAACTGACCCTGAACCCTAAAAATACCCCTTTACCCAAAAACTGAAAACTGACCCTGAACCCTAAACATACCCCTTTACCCAAAAACTGAAAACTGACCCTGAACCCTAAAAATACCCCTTTACCCAAAAACTGAAAACTGACCCTGAACCCTAAAAATACCCCTTTACCCAAAAACTGAAAACTGACCCTGAACCCTAAAAATACCCCTTTACCCAAAAACTGAAAACTGACCCTGAACCCTAAAAATACCCCTTTACCCAAAAACTGAAAACTGACCCTGAACCCTAAAAATACCCCTTTACCCAAAAACTGAAAACTGACCCTGAACCCTAAAAATACCCCTTTACCCAAGAACTGAAAACTGACCCTGAACCCTAAAAATACCCCTTTACCCAAAAACTGAAAACTGACCCTGAACCCTAAAAATACTCCTTTACCCAAAATTAATTAATATTATTTAATTACCAATTAATTATTAATTAACAATAACAATAAAGTAAATATATTAGCACATTAGCAGTAATTAATTTAATCTAATAATTAATATTATTTTTTCCCAATTAATTAATTAAGAATAAAAAAAATGATATATAAAAAATTACTCTAATTAATGTAATTAACTAATTAATATTAATTAATTACCAACTAATTAATAATTAAAAATATGTACAAAATTATATTAATTAATTAACTAATCAATATACATTAATTACCAATTAATTATGAATTAAAATATTTACAAACATATATTAATTAATTAATTATTATTAAATTACTTCCCACCCTATTCCCATATAAACCCATAACCCGCTACAGAACATATTTATCAATTAATCAATTAATTAAAATTAATTAAAAATTAATTCTCAATTAATTAATTAATAATTCCTACTAATTAATAATTAATTTAACATAATTAAATTACTTCCCACCCTATTCCCCTATAAACCCACAACCCGCTACAGTAGTAAAAGACAATATTTAATTAAATTACATTAAAAATAAATAAAACATAATAAATACAATATAATATACACTAAATTTATTTAAAAATTGATATTAGTAACATCGAAGTTATTTATTTCGATATTATTGACATCGATATTTAAAACTTCGATATTACTGATATCATGCTAATATCGATATTAAGACTGTCGATATTACTTACCTTCGATATTTTGTCCCATCGATATTTAAACTTCGATATAATTGTATATCGAAATTTAAAACTCGATATTTTGTCTGTGTACCCTAATAAGCCTGAAGTAAATAAAACTACGCCGGCCCCCCTGAACCCACCGCGTTGTTCTTCGGCCTTCGACCAGAAGCTCTGCACTCTTGGCCGTCTTTTTCCGTCACTCTGCGGCTGTGGTCCAGGGAGACAAAGAGGACGTCCCCCTTCGAGGCACAGCCTTAAATATCTGCCAGATAAGATTCGGTTTCGTTTACCCCTGGACACTCCAGAAACCGCAACTTAAGCCAGTCTGGACCCCTCCTCAAACCAGCCCCCAGAGTGATGCTTGGTCACATGGCGCACCTAAGGGAGCCCCTCCTCTAGGCGAGTGGGGCTCCTGCTCAGTATCTAAAAACGTGGCCACACTGTAGTTTGAGTTCTCTACATGGACAGTCATCAGCCTTCCTGAAGCAGCACTCAGATACAGATGAAAGGGCAAGCCCTGCCTTGAAATGTCCTTGAACAACAAAAACTGCAATCCCTCCACTCACTCCTAACATCTACCAATTGACATTGCTCAGGAAGAACTAATAGGTTGTCCTTTGTTGACAAGGCACTCATGAAATTTCTAAAGAAAACCCTGTCTCCATCCTCTTCAATTCAATTTCGGGGTATCCATCTATCAGCCACAGGAATGCAGGCAATACACCTCCAATATCAGATAGAAGGCGTCTTAATCCTCCATCTAGTTCTGTACCAAATAAAGGGCATCTGAAATTGATCTTCTGGTCCAACTACGCAAACTCACTCAAAACACAGACTACTACTACCATGTATGTCCCCCAATGCCCGGCACACACACACATGCACATCAAAGTGAAACTTTACATGAGAGAAGTCAATAGACCGCACACACACTAGCACAGAAAAAAGGTCTGGTCACACTGTAAAATAAAAAGCACTGTACTGGGCCTCCACCACTTAATGTGATTCAGCAAGGACACGGACAATAGTACGCTGCTTACTGTAAAGTCACTCTAGATGTCGCAGGACGGGTGCTGGACTTCGCATTGTCAATAACAGACCTAGGTGTCTACACACATGCTATATTAGTGGGATGTTAGCTCCAAATAAAGGTTGGAAAGCAGTTTCTCTTGCAGTCGAGCACCACTTGGGGCAGGGGTACATGCCCGGTTTCTATGCAAGAGACATCCCCGTCCCTACAAGATATTCCACCCTGAAACTCTTAGCCCTTCAAGCTCATTCGCATAACCATGGAAATACATTCGGCAATCAAGACCCAGACGAAAGAGTGAGCCAAGAATTTGAGGCTTGTGACCATTTCTAAAGTAGCACAACACTGTGGAAGGCAGAAAAAGTATCAACTACACATGAGTGTGTAAAGAAGGCCCTATAAGGTCACAGATTGTGAGCAGATTAAACAACTTTGAGAAAAGGAAACCTCTGTGTTTTTTCATGTGCCTGAATTTTTGTTTTCAGTATAAAATTCCTCTTGTATGATTCATATTCCTTCACCGCCCCGTGGAAAATCACAGGGTTTCTTTACCACATTTCATCTGCAACTACAAAGCTGCAGTGCCATGTTTAGTGAAATACACACTGAAGCCTTTATGCATCAAGCAGGCCTTCTGCCCGGGTTCAAAAGCTTTCCAGAGTCACTGAGCAAATACCAACAGGGAAGCATGGCCTACATGTTGAGTATCTTGTTAGGAACTTGGCCCATCTTACACTTATCACAAGTTGCCATTAGGAACTTGGCCCTTCTTACGAGTAACCTGCCTGACCAGATCACTTTCAATCGAAGACGTTATCAACATCATCACCACTTTAAGTGCTACCACATACGAAGGGCCGTTGTTCCAATGACATCGACAAACGTCCTTCCTAGCTAACCTCTCACTCCCCTCTTCATCCTGGTCAGCACTTCTCCCCAATGCACTCAAAGCAGGACAGACCCTTCTACTTTCCAATTAGATCCACTTCGAAGGATCTTGCAAACTTTGAACTCATCACACACCTACCATTATTTGGAAAGATGCTCAAGAAACCAGAAGCTGGCCAACTGTGGGCTCAAATTTGCACCAGGCAACTGTCCATATCTACCAGTTCAACTTCACACCACCCTGCTGCACTGGGACACCAGCCATCCAAGTCTAGGATAACACTGTTCTTAGCAGTGATACGAGCCGCACCAGAACCGGGTTCCACACGACTTCTGGACGGCCTTAAAAAACCATTGTCATAAAATCCTGATATCAACACATGCACGGGCACACCGACATGATGCTGCAATAGTTCTCTTGTTTCCAACGGAAACAACAGCTCATCTACACAACCTATCAAAATTTCACATTTAAGAACCCACGCTTTTTGCGATCATCTTCGGCATGTAAATCCCACATGGCTATTCCTAGAAACCTACCAAAATATCAACAACACAGAACTTTATCTGAAAAATCTCCACAGTCCAAGATATCTCCCAACTCAAGGACTCCTTTAGCTTCATCCACATTTGGAGGTGAAACACTTGACCTTCAACTAGACGTTAAGAGCTCGATTCAGATATCTGTTCCCCATAATTGCGTCTTACCAATAATAAGAGTTAATCACAACTTTGTCAGGAATCACACCCAAATACAGTAAAAACTTTGTGAGTCTGCCCTTAAAACCACATTTCTTCTCATTAACAACAATACCAGATAAGTTAATATCTAAGTCTATCTCTCAGCCAGGCACCTTGGCGTAATCAGTCTCCACTCTTCATGTAAGGCGAATTGCTCACGCTTATCACCGAAATCAGACTCCGCCTTAGCCACACTGCACGATGCCTGACTCATCAAAGGGCTGCTCCAGAAGGTCTGCACCATCTTCAAAGCTGCTGTGTCATCAACAAGTTAGCAGAAACCTGCACTCCAGGGTACCTAGCCAGAAAATTATTAATACCAATGCAATACAAAGGAAAAAAATGCACAAACCGTAAAAACAGTTAAAAGCTAGGACACAAGAGATCTCTGTATACAGCTAGGATCTGGAACATCCTATTACATATGAGGTACCAATCACTCCTGATATTCATAGAGGTATTTTGAGGAGCTCTCTGTCAATCATCCATAGCAATCATTCAGCTCCTTGGGCCAGTGGTTAATTTGTGAAAAAATAGGTGCCGGGCCCTTTCGTCAGCAGGCAGCTTGCAACTGCCCATTTCTCCTGTTGGCGTAGTCTAAAACGGAACCACTACTAAACATGAACTCCTACAAGCGCAGACAGGACGTAGCGTAATGGCCAGAACTGCTGATCTTGGAGCTGGGGAACCAGGTTCAGGTCTCGGCGTAGGCTCAACATCCTGTGATTATAGGCAAATCCCCTAATCTTCCTGTGCCTACAAAAATGAATGTGTCCTTAAGTGGTGCTCATGAAATGAACTCCAATACCTTTGTGTTGAGTTCGCACTAGAAGCGCTGGTGTTGACGATTACGTGCTGGTGCCGAGAACCGGAAACCACTGGCTTAAATTAAGCACTGCCTTAGACCAATAAGACCAACAACAAAGGATTCCTCCTCGCCCTTCCCACACTTCCTTCTGAAACACTCCTCATCCACCACGCATTACCAAGAATAATTTTCCTTCTCATAAGTACAGCGTTCTGCTGGCCCATAGGAAGATCTACACTCTTTAAGTAGGGCATAATGTACTATCGCTATAAGAGCCAAAATATGCATACCATTGTAGCGGTCATCGGCCCTCAGGCATCAGTTTGTTCAGATTAGGGGTGTCCAATGTTCTCCAAGGAGGACAGGATGCAAGCCGGATATGGAGGATGGCCTCACACGATACATTTACACATAAGACATATGCATACAAATTATTACAAGCTCAACGGTTATCTGGTAAACACTGGCATGGATCCGTCCCTCCTGGTGCTGCATTGGACACCCCTGTTTACATGATTTAAAGACAGCAAACATCACCACAGTCCGGCAGGTGTTCCTTTTATACAGTATTGGGGTTGGATAACCCCAGAGACAGGATTTGCAGCTTTCTGTTCCCGTGGCCTGCAGGCTAAAAGCTAACCTTGTTGAGAAATACATAAAAATTGAGTTAAAAAGTCAGACAGATCTGATTTGCTCTATTGGTAGCCTGAGGTGCATCTCTGCTGATGGGAATAGCCGGGCGGAAACTGCAGGATTATGATAAACACATTACTCTGCTTAGTTTATCTTCTTATATTTTCGCCATTGCTTAAAACAGGCCAGCCACGGGGACCCCAGTGACCGGAGAGTAGTTGAGAGTTCTCGTCCTTGCCTCGGGGGGATCTCGGCAGACTCTGCTGTTCGTCTTTGCTGCTGCTCTGATGTGCTGAGAGATTTCGTGAGTGGTTTGGTACAGACTTCAGACCTTCACTGTGCAGCTGGACACACTGCACCGAGCTGAGCATGCCTCTATTACAATCATCCTGAAAGTATTTTGAAATATACATTATTCGCAAGAGTAACACCTACATTGGTAAATGGTCCAACACCCAAAGTCATTTCACGCTGGTCACTAAATTGCATCATATACCCACACTGTGTGTAACCACAATTGAGTTTGAATCAACAATATATAGGAGAATGACACACTCTGAGCGAAAAGAACCCCCATGTGCCACCTAGATTTAAATATGAATGACACGCCAACCCTGCACCATACAAACACCATACCAATGTGCCAAGCAGCCCTAGAGGGGAAAGGCTGAATGTCTGCCCCCGGCCCCCTGTCCGATTCGGTCCTAGGCTACCCTGGGCTAAGCCTCTGTGCCATCCAACCCTAGAGGAGAAAGGCTGCAAGCCTGCACTAAACCCCTGCGCCATCCAACCCTAGACCAAAAAGGCTGCAAGCCTGCACTAAACCCCTGCGCCATCCAACCCTAGAGCAGAAAGGCTGCAAGCCTGCACTAAACCCCTGCGCCATCCAACCCTAGAGCAGAAAGGCTGCAAGCCTGCACTAAACCCCTGCGCATCCAACCCTAGAGCAGAAAGGCTGCAAGCCTGCACTAAACCCCTGCACCATCCAACCCTAGAGCAGAAAGGCTGCAAGCCTGCACTAAACCCCTGCGTCATCCAACCCTAGAGCAGAAAGGCTGCAAGCCTGCACTAAACCCCTGCGTCACCCATGCCTAGAGAGGAAAGACTGTAAGCCTGCGTCAAACCCTTGCACTATCCAGCCCCAGAGGAGAAACATTGCCCTAGAACAGAAATACTAAGCCCCTGGCAATTACAAATTAATTAGAAAAGAGGTTTTTGTGGGTGCAGGCGTCATGAGGGGTACATATCAGTTTCTCAGTGCTAAGCCTGATGTGTCCGGGTGGTTGTGATTGTCACTAAAGAAGGGATGTGCATTTGTGCTCCCTACCTTTTGAAGTCGTCTAGTCTCATAGAAAAGAGAAACCATTTTGAGTTCTTGATCACATACATTAAATTCTCAATCCATAATATTTTCAGCGGCCTGGCACAGACAACAATTGGTTATGCATGTCAATGCCACTGACTGCACACAGAACACGAGGCTGTGTGTTAGACATGCCAGGGCAAATGTTCTAGTAGGCAGGGCCTAGGATGCAAGCAACCATGCCACAATTGATTGCACCTTGGGATGTAACGGCCTTTGGCTTCTATTGGTGAGAATAAATTCAATAAAATACCCTGGGTGCTGGGCACTTCTCTGTAAATTAGCCTGAGGTTTTAAAATTTTGAGTATTCTTTATGGGACAGGATGTAGAGTTTTCCTGCCTGGTACAATGTCTGAGCTCCTCAGGCTGAAGATGTGGCGGGATTTCTTGTCTTCAAATGTAAATGTACATGTATTTATATAGCGCAAATCACCGACCCGGTATCTAAGCGCTTGCTTAGGGAACCCGTCCTGGTATTCCCCTGTGAGATAACCCCGTCATGGTATCCACAAGGTGAAAGCCAGGCATCCCGCCACGAGGGGCTGTTGTGGAGATTAAGCAAGCTATTGGCCAGAGTTGCAGAGTGAAAGCCAGGCATCCCGCCACGAGGGGCCATTGTGGAGATTAAGCAAGCTATTGCCCAGAGTCACAGAGTGTGAACCCGTGAATCGAGTAGGCACCGGAGCGAGAATTGTCAAGTCCGTGGACATTTTAGGACTCAAGACCCGCCGAGCCGGGAATTGAACCCTGGTCCCGGGCTGACCTCTGCTTCCAGGTCTGCCTCCTCTAACCAGTAAGCCACACTTCTCCACTAGCGGTTTGTTCATGATCTCAGCAGGGATCTCTGTGTAGATCCTATTGCAATAGTGCAAGCACAGCATTAATACAGTCAAGTCTAGAATCACTCCGTATGGTACGGACCATCACAGGTGGCAAAGACAGTAGAACGGCTATTATTGGTGGCCCTGAATCGAATACACCACTTGTGGATGGTTTATTAGGGTGTTGGGTGCCCTATGCCATGCAGCCATGGGCGAATTTTGCGGATCTCGCGTTCGCGAATTTTGCGGATTTGCGAACTCGCAATCCGCAAAATCCACGAATTCCCGCGAATTTGCGGATTTTTTTTTTTGTGTTCGCCCGTGTTTCTGCCAGTTCGCGAGGGTTTTTACAATTTCGCAATTTGCGAACTTACCTGTCGGGTCGCAAGTTTTGCAAACTTGTTGTTTCTACGTGTCCAGCCTGTTTGGGACACTCTTCTTCATCACTGCCACTCTCTGTCACCACTGCCACTCTCTGACTACTCATGCCACCCTCTGGCCCACCCATGCCACCCTCTGTTTCATCACCACACCCTCTGGTTGTCCAGTGTACATTATTTTCGGCAAAGCAAAGCACACCTTCCCTGCCTCAAGTGACCTGAATTAATTTGGGGCTGATTAATGTGTCACAGAATATTTTTTTAGCTGGCACCTGCTTCCTTAGTGCGCCCTGATTAGTGATCTTTTGCACTTGCTAAGTGCTTTAATTGTTGCAAAATTAGTTACAACACCTGCCCTGCCCCAACTGACAATAATGAATTAGGGGCTGATTAATGGATTTTTTACTTCCAGCCTGGCTCCTGCTTGTCTCCCTTAGCTGTAATTCAGGACCTTTGTGGCATATGTGTAACTATTCTGAGGTTCAGAGCAGGGTCACATAATAGTTGCAACTGGCAACTGAACTCTGGAGGGGCCCCTCAGGAAGCACTACAGGAAATGGCTACTAATGATGAGCCTGAACTTTTGAACCTGGTAAGTAGTTTCAGTTTTGCTAAGATCGTATTTCTGCAATTTAGCACTTATTCGCGGGGCGCGAAGTTGTACTGGGAAGCCGCGAACTCACGCGAACAGTGCGAGCAGTGCGAGCAAAATCCGCTGCTCGCGGATTTGCGGATTTTGCGGGAGATTCGCGAATCTCGCGGATTGCGAATTTCCCGAAAATCCGCAAAATCCGCGAGCGGAACGGATTTTCCGCCCATACCTAGTTAGTGAGCAGTTGAATGGATTGGTAGTGGAGCTTCCAGAGCATATGAACCAGAGTTTAGGTTTGGTGATGCGCCCAGTTCTAGACATGTCAACTGGATTCCAGTTGATGACCACAGGGATACCTTTTACAGTTTGATTTGGCTTTCATGGTAGCAGTAGCGTACAATTGAGTGTTATGCCAGATCTTAGAAGCAGAATCAAGTATGTTTTAAAAGGGGACAAAAACTATACTAAACCAAGCAGCAGCCCACACTTGATGTTAGGGAGAGGGGAGAAGGTGCAAAGATTTTCTGGCAGATGGCGAAGGACGGTATCCAAATATGATGCAGGCGATGGGGGAGTGTGGCATGGCCAATGTTATAATCCTAAATTCTGCATCTCAGATTTCTTTTCATCTGTTGAGCCCATTGGACTGAAGTTCCACATCATATGGCTGCATAACAATTTTCATGCATTTTACGCTTAAATGTAGAACCTGCCCATTCGAGATCTTCAGACCTCTCAAGGGTCGCCTTAGTGGTTCTGGGCCACCAAAGAGTCAACATTGCCTCCCTCTGTTTACGCCTTAACCCCTCCCCTGCTGGTGACGGAACCACTCCGTCATCAGCAGCGGTCGCGCTGTGCTGATGACAGAGGGGTTCTGTCACGGCCCGCTCGGAACGCCTGCACGGCACGGATTCCGTGCCTGCGCTGAACGTTCTATTGAGCGGGCAGGGCCATGACGGAACCGCTCCGCATGAGCACAGCGCAACCACGGCTGGTGGCGGAGCGGTTCCGTCACCAGCATGCGCCCGCCGCGCGGCCACCCCTCCCTCTTAGCACTGCGGCGGAATAGCCGCCGCAGTGAAGGGGTTAATGCATGATGGTCAATGGTTGGAGACCACTGTGTTTTTGCATTTCTGTAGGCTTACGAAATACCATACCCCATTCAAGCAGCTGCAAGACATATGTTAACGATGCAAGCAAAAAAACAAAGAAATTTAGAAGCCTAACTCTGGCTAGCCCAGACTTATTTCAGTTCCAGCCACCATCTTTACTCTTCCCAACTCTCTCCTTCTGTCTAGGCTACATTCTAAGGAGACCAGATTCAGGGCTAGTGCAACTAACCCCCTCTTAGAAAAAGCCCAGGCTCTCAACTGATCGTGCTATCTAAGTCACAGCTAGCACAGCTCCCGTCTAGCAACTGCAGATTGTCTATTTGGGTGGGGTGGTGGGGTCTGAAATGTTGAAGAATCCAGCTTTGGCCTAAGCAAAAGGTGTGGTAGCAAGATGCAGCCAGGGGGTCTGTAAGGCATGTGTGCGCTACAAGGAGAAGGAGCTCCTGATTTGTCATCAGGGCAGTGAGACTATATTTCCTATAAAAACAAAACACTGGCCTGCTTAGGAGCATGCCACGACAGTGAGGAAATAACCGCTTTAAGGTCGTGGCTGTAAAGCCCTCATAAGCATTGTAGAAATTTTAGCTAGTCAGAGATCTGACGAGTCACCATGCTGCAAGCATATGCACAATTTCGAGGCAAGGTCTTGATATTTCTTATAATGCAATCTTGGATGAGGACACAGTCGTCGTACGTGCAGCCATGAAAGCGAGCTAAAATACACAATTGATAGAGACTTCTAGTTGCAGACTCCTTACCTTAGAATTATCGCCAGGCGTTACGCTGGATCAGAAAAGTTTTCTTGAGCAGTAACTCTGCGCTCCGGTAGGTGGTGTCGTTTGGCACTCAGTTGTGTATTCGGAAGTGACCTCAGTGCGCTGATGTCAGTTCTTTTCTTTCCATGCCGGTCAGTGCATATCTGGGCAGAACTACCCCTTACTCAAATTTTGTCTAACTTTTTCCAATGTTTTGTTGGAGACTTTTGAATGTGGGATACAGTTGCTCAGGTGCTGCCAATGGTCCCGGGGGAGGCCCGGGCCGTGCTCGCCCAGGATGCTGATGATGGGAGGGATGCAGATAAGTTCACCATTAGATGAAGACTGGATACCAGTTACTCACTGGTCAGAGATGTCATTGACAGTGGCCCTATGGTGCCATGCCTGGCTGAGGACTACTATAAATAAATCAATAAATCCGTATTTGTAAAGCACAACTACTCACCCTTACGGGTCTCAAGGCGCTGGGGGCCGTCGTGGAAATTAAGTGAGCTATTGGCCAGAGTCACATGGTGCTGAGCTGACTCCGGAGCTGAGGATCAAACTGCCCCACTACTGGCTTTTCTGGGGATGTCCAAACATCACTTGTGGACATGCCCTTGGATGGCTTCAATCTCTTCGGAGACAAGGCGGATTCAGCACTGGAGCGCTTTAAGGACAGCAGGGCTACAGCCAGGTCCTTGGACCTTTCCATGGCCCCACACTACCCCAAACCACCTTTTTCTCCCTTCGTTGCCACAGAAGGGGTTTCCATCCACGTCTGTACTCATCCAGCCACGCGGCGCACAAGCTTCCTCTACGTGACCGACAGTGTGGTTCCTACAGACCCTGTGGGTCAGGCAGCCAAATGTTGGGCCACTTCCCCGGCAGCCACAGCCTTCAAGCGGTAATAGTCTGTCCTCTTACGAGCATAGGTACCCAGTGTGGGGCAGGATCCACCATCTCCTGCCCCACTGGCGGTCTATAACATCACATCAGTGGGTTTTGTAGATCATCCAGAGGGGACACCCCCCCTTTGATATTACCCTGCTTTTCATGCCACCTACTTATGACAGGCTGATGGAGGACCACCTATCCCTTCTCCACCAGGAAGCGATGGCTCCCTTGGCCAAAGGAGCCATAGAGAGTGTGCCGGTGCCAGAAGTAGGTTGTGGTTGCTATTTCTGCTACTTTCTGGTGCCAAAGGAAGTCTTCATCCTATCTTTGATCTGTACTCTCTAAATTTCTTACTCAAGAAGGAGAAGTTGAAAATGCTCACTATCGCTCAAGTCTTGTCTGCCCTGGACCCAAGAGGGTGGATAGTAGCCTTGGAATTACATGACGCATATTTCCACAATCCTGTCTAGCTTGCCCTCTGGTTCACGGTGAGCCACAAGCACTTTGTTTTCCATTCTCCCTTTTGGCCTTACCAGCGCCTCAATGGTGTTCACCAAGTTGATGGTCGCAGCTTATCTTGGGAGATCAGGTGTTACCAGTCTTCCTGTATCTCGATGACTGGCTTTTGACGGCGGGCTCACTCCGAGCTGTCGTCTCCCCCCTCCAGACTATGGGGGACCTCCTGCATTTACTAGGGTTCACTATCAAAGTGCCAAAGTCACATCTGACTCCCTCTCAGACGCTTCCTTTCATCAGAGCTGGTCTGGACACGGTGCAGTTTCGGGCTTATCCTCCAGAATGGCAAGTCCAGAATATTCAGGCCATGATACCAGTGTTTCAGCCTCTATTCTGTATTTTGGTGAGACTGACTCTGTATCATGCTTGTGGGTCATACCCACTGGAACATGCCGACTCTGCAGTGGGACCTGAAGTTCCAGTGGGGACAGCATCAGGGGAATCTGTCCAACATGATCCAGATCTCGGAGGGAACTGCAAGCGTTCTGCAGTGGTGGTTGACGAACTGTGACGGGTCAGTGGCTGACCCCTCTGAATGTCTGACAAAATATCGAAAACTAGAATATCGAAGTACAAAAATATCGGAACAAAATTATCGATGTCAAAAATATCGGGATCCTATACTTAACTATATATCTACACAAATATCGATTTTTTAATATCGATATACAAAAACATCGTTTACTGTGATATCGACTACATTTATATCGGAATACAAAAATATCGCTATCTGCAAAATATAATGACATTTACAAAAATATCGAAAACAAAAATATCGTGCACATAAATATCGGCTTATGAACTATATCGACTTTTGTAAAGCTTTTCTTTACATAATTAATTAACGCTTTATATGTTTTCACATCAAAAATAACATGCAACACTTTCATTTCGACTATACACACACTATAAAATCAAATATTTTTTTATTTTGGTTAAAAAAATGTCACCTACACATATAAAAATATTCTATGGTACTGTGTATACTTTTCTAATTATTGTTTGATTTTATATTCTAATACTAATTAATGTCAACAGAAATTCAAATCTACTAACTAACCAATCACAACCCTAATTTTTTAAATGAACCAATAGTAAAGTAATTACTACTGACACTCCCCTATATAAGCAATGAAAACGTAAGCACAAACTACTTGCCAAAAGTCACAGAAGGAGATTCATCTCTATCCGAATTGCTGCACAACAAGTAGAAGAACGAGACTCTAAACCTACTATTACATCTGCTAAGTAAGTAAATAAAATATATAATACATTATTTTCTAATTGTATTTACTTACCTGCTAAATACCCAGTGGCCCTTTACTATTCATACTACTTAACATTCTAAATAATGATATAAAATTATTTCTTTTAGATACTACCACTACTGATAATTGTACTCCAAATAATTGTGAACAAAACATAGGAATACAGATTCAGATAAGTATGTAAGTAATTTGACATTGTTTCATTATGTGCACATTAATCTAAACACCCTGAAATAATGACTTTTGCACACCATCTTTTTATTTTTCTGTAGATTCTGCTACTGAAAACTGCACTACTACAGAACTAAGGACATCAGTACTACATCTATAATCCTTTATATTAAGTAAGTAAATAAAATAGAAAGTGCTTCATTTGCTAGTAATACTTAATTACCTGCTAAATACCCAGTACCCCTTTGCTATTCATTGCAGTTAACATGCTAATAAATTATCTACTACTATTTGTTTAAGATACTACGAGAACTGAATATTTTACTCAAAACAACTGTGAACAAAGCATAGGAATACAGATGCCAAAATATATGTAAATAATTGCACATTGTTTCATTATGTCCACATAAATCTAAACACAATGAAATAATCATTTTTCTCCCACATATTTATTTTTCTCTATAGATTATACTACTAAAATCTGCTTTACTACTGAACTAAGAACATCAGAACTATTTCTACAATAATTTGTCATAAGTAAGTACATAAAATAGAAACTGCATAATTTAGTACTACTAATTATTTTCCTGCTAAATACCCAGTGGCTCTTTGCTATTCATACTACTTAACATCCTAAATAATAACATATTATTATTTTTTTAGATACTACAACAACTGAATTTTCTTCTCAAACTAAGTGTGAAGAAAGCATAGGAACACAGAATCGAATAATTATGTAAGTTAGGTTACATTGTGTAATTATGTGCTCAAAAATCTAAACACAGAAAAAAAAACTGTTTTCCTCAACATATATTTTTTTCTCTGTAAATTCGACTTCTGAAAACTGCACTACTAATTAACTAAGAAACTCAGTACTATTTCTAAAATACATTTTAGTAAGTAAGTATTATGCAACTGCAATAAATGTGTAAAAACAATACTAACATTTATAACTGTTTTAATAATTTTCTATGACATATTCTTTATTTACAGAGCAAACACAGTGAATAGATATACAGACAACATACAGAACTTCACATTTTAAACAACAGTAAAACAAATCACTAAGTAAGTATATGAAATAACATATTTACCACATGTTTCAAAAAACCTACCAACATGGTGATTAAAGTAACTCATATGTTCCTTATTTTTTAAAGATAACACTACAAAGTATTCTACAGAAGCTGAAGAAAGAATTATACTGCCAAATACCAACCACAAAAATTATGTAAGTATCTTCACAATGTGAATAATGAAGACACACTTTTGTAGTAAAAATGAGCTTTATAATTGCTAATTTAACTAAACATTAATTAATAATATACTACTTTCATATTTCTCATAACAGCTACAACAACATCAAAACTATTTATCCTCAACTAAAGAAGCAAGAAAGTCCTAAGTTTAGCTGTACATTCTAAAACACGTAAGTATAAACATTCCTACTTATCACTGACATAGATTATTGATCACATTTAAATTGACATTAACTATTATATATATTTTATAGATATACAAAGTACAAAATGACCGAAGGAGCCGAATTTGTGACCAGCCAAAAAGGAAAATTATTATTATGCTACATGGGTTACACGTACACACAGGAAAAACAATATGGCATGAAAGTGAATTGGAAATGTTGCAAATATTATTCCAACAAGTGCTATGGCAGAGCAACAACAAAAGAAGCTACAGTACTATATACTAGGGAACATAATCATCCACCTAATATTACAGAAATAGAAGTCAGAACAGCTATGGAAAGTATAAAAGAAGCTAGTACCGGATCCCAAAAGCAAACTAATGTCATTTTAAAAGAAGCCATTCCAAAAATTCCCAAAACAGCCTCAACCCAAATGCCAAACATCCTATCATTAAAAAGAACTATAGCACGGACCAAAAAAGCTACAACTTCTTCAACACCATGTCCTAGAACCTATCAGGATATTAGTTTTAGTGCTAACGAAATAATAACTTTAAATAAACAACCCTTTATAATTTATGACAACGAAAGCAATGAGAATAGACTTATAATTTTTGGTACCAGTATGAATTTAGTGAAACTGCAGCAAAGCCAATATTGGATGATGGATGGGACATTTAACATCTGTCCCAAACCATTCTTCCAATTATACACAATACATGGCCTCTATCACAACTGCAATATCCCTTTGTTATATGCACTATTGCCTAACAAAAACAATTCTACATATATGGAATTATTAAATGTCATAAAACAAAAAACCAATGATTTCTCTCCGGACAAAATCATTCTTGATTTTGAGCATGCAATGCTCTCAACTATTCTATAAATCCACCCACATACCTCCATTCAAGGGTGCTATTATCATTTCAACCAGTGTTTATGGCGACACCTTCAAAAAACTACCCTAAGTGTCGAATATGCTACAAATTCTTCATTTGCTTTTCAAATAAAAAAACTTATAGCACTTGCCTATGTCCCTACAACAGATGTAGCTGAACATTACAATATTATCATAGACAGTCCATTTTACAAACAAAACGAAGCTAGATTAACTCCTTTTCTTGATTACTTTGAAGACACCTGGGTAGGCAGACTCCACAGATCTGGCCACAGAAGAAATCCAAAATTCCTCATTCCCTGGTGGAATGTGTACAATAGTACCCTTAACGGGGAGTCAAAAACTAACAATGCCGTTGAAGGTTGGCACAATGCATTTGTCCAATCAACTGGCAGAAGCAAACCTAGTCTCGAAAAATTCATAAAATGCCTACAGAAAGAACAGAGCTATCAAGAATTTAGAATAGACCAATCTGTTACCGAAATTGTCCCTAAAACATCCAAGCAAAATAAACAAATGCACAAGTACCTGGAAGAGCAGGTTAAACTTTACCCTAATACGAAAGGCATAGAATACCTAAACATCATAGCCAAAACACTACTGTAAATAATGCCGAAACTGTTATAAAACACCAAATGTAGCACCTAAGTATGTGAAAATATGTAACGTGAGCTTCTAAAGTATTTAATGTATGCAATATATAATGAGATTATTTTAATATATGCACACATTAAAACAAAATAATAAGTTAAAAACAATTCCATAATAAATATGACATTACCCACCCACAAAAATAATAGAAAGCAAACACTTACCAATTTTGTTGTCTATCCAAGAACGTCCATTACCACCAAAGTAATCCAGGTAGTGCAAAAGTAACCCAAAAAAAATGTAAAAATACAACTGTTCCACAATTACGAATTCCACGCAGTCCTTAGCCATCGAACTACCATAAAAAACCCGAAAAAGTAGAAAAAGAAGAAAGAATCGCTCCGGAAAACCCGAAAAATGTAAAGAAGTGTTTGTAAATCAGTGTTGGATGAAAAAAACTAACACTTCCTTAAAAAAAAAAACGGAACTTCCGATGTTGCGTACACCTAGGAAAAAAACATAGAAAACAGACATTCCCACCCACAATATTTAACAAATAATTACAGACCATCATATTAACATTGATGATTTAATGTTCGATATACCCTAAAAGACTTAAATGAACTCTATAAATATTTAGTTAACTAACTAACACGACGTGTATATACCATACGTAAATATGTGATTTCAAAATCTGAAACATAGGTCCCTCACATTCAACAGCACTAAATATAAGCTCACTAGTCTCAAACCATAATAATAATACACATATAACATATAAAATGAACCTTACCTGCAGCGACGTGAAGTGTCTCCCAACCGCGATCAGCCCTTCTTCCAAATAACCCAAAACGACCAAACCCGGTTACAAAAGAAAGCACCAAAAATGAATAAAATAGTCCCAAGTCTAAAATATAATATCTATACAGAACCAAATGTGTAAAAAAAGAAGTATTAATTTGTTATATAGAAAAATTGTATTTTTTTATCCTACAAATAAATCATGAAAAAAATGTACATGAATATAATAATTTAATGTGATGAAAACAATGATGTTTATGTTAACAATGTTAAAAAATGTAAGTACATTGTCACAAATAGGAAAAAAACTTAAAAAAACGGAAAAATGTTTATTTATATTTTAAAAATGTGATCTTCACAAATGAAGCTGAGAAAAGCTTAACAGAAAAATATTTGTGTTATTTGCATTTATTTTCTGACATAACAATATGTAAAAGAGATAATAAAGAATGTTAATTTCATATGAAAAAGAAGAAAATTAATAATGGTTCTGTATAGTTGTTATTAAGTGTGTTTATAAAAGTTTATTTCTAATGAAATGTCAATAAAAATATATTATTATGCATTTATGTTATTTGTTAAAATGTAAATAAAATAAAAGTTTATAAAATCATGCTGAATATTTTATTTTATTATCTTACTAAAAAGTATCAATGTAATAAAAAATAATTAACTGTATATTACATGTGAGTATATGTTGGACTCTAATAATGTAATGAATAATATACAAAATCCAGTGTACATTAAATTACAATAGGTGTTGCACAGTAATAACATAAGTATTAATATTCCTACTGCACTCTACATAAAATGTTAATATGTACTATACACTAATTAATTAGAATAGATTATTCCAACAGTAGTGTACAGTAAATTAAACTTGATGTAATGTTATATATGTAAAAATTCCTTTAATTGATTAAATGAAAAATAAATATATTGTTATCCTGTAGAACTAGGTCCCAAAAACAAAAAATTGACCCTGAACCCTACAAATACTCCTTTACCCTAAAAACAGAACACTGACCCAGAACCCCAAAAATAGACCTTAACCTAAAAACTTAAAACTGACCCAGAACCCAACAATGACCCCTTTACCCACAAACTGAAAACTGACCCTGAACTCAACAAATACCCCTTTACCCAAAAACTAAAAACTGACCCTGAACCCTAAAATTAGCCCTTTACCCAAAAACTGAAAACTGACCCTGAACCCAACAAATACCCCTTTACCCAAAAACTAAAAACTGACACTGAACCCTAAAATTAGCCCTTTACCCAAAAACTGATAACTGACCCTGAACCCAACAAATACCCCTTTATCCGCAAACTGAAAACTGACCCTGAACCCAACAAATACACCTTTATCCACAAACTGAAAACTGACCCTGAACCCAACAAATACCCCTTTACCCAAAAACTAAAAACTGACACTGAACCCTAAAATTAGGCCTTTACCCAAAACCTGAAAACTGACCCTGAACCCAACAAATACCCCTTTATCCACAAACTGAAAACTGACCCTGAACCCAACAAATACCCCTTTACCCAAAAACTAAAAACTGACACTGAACCCTAAAATTAGCCCTTTATCCACAAACTGAAAACTGACCCTGAACCCAACAAATACCCCTTTATCCACAAACTGAAAACTGACCCTGAACCCAACAAATACCCCTTTACCCAAAAACTAAAAACTGACACTGAACCCTAAAATTAGCCCTTTACCCAAAAACTGAAAACTGACCCTGAACCCAACAAATACCCCTTTATCCACAAACTGAAAACTGACCCTGAACCCAACAAATACCCCTTTACCCAAAAACTAAAAACTGACACTGAACCCTAAAATTAGCCCTTTACCCAAAAACTGAAAACTGACCCTGAACCCAACAAATACCCCTTTATCCACAAACTGAAAACTGACCCTGAACCCAACAAATACCCCTTTACCAAAAAACTAAAAACTGACACTGAACCCTAAAATTAGGCCTTTACCCAAAAACTGAAAACTGACCCTGAACCCAACAAATACCCCTATATACACAAACAGAAAAGTGACCCAAAACCCAACAAATACCCCTTTACCCAAAAACTAAAAACTGACCCTGAACCCTAAAATTAGCCCTTTACCCAAAAACTGAAAACTGACCCTGAACCCAACAAATACCCCTTTACCCAAAAACTAAAAACTGACACTGAACCCTAAAATTAGCCCTTTACCCAAAAACTGAAAACTGACCCAACCCCTAACAAATACCCCTTTATCCACAAACTGAAAACTGACCCTGAACCCAACAAATACCCCTTTATCCACAAACTGAAAACTGACCCTGAACCCAACAAATACCCCTTTACCCAAACACTGAAAACTAACCCTGAACCCTAAAATTAGCCCTTTACCCAAATAGTAAAAACTGACCCTTAACTCAACAAATACCCCTTTAACTACAAATTGAAAACTGACTCAAAACTCATCAAATACCCCTTAAAATAAAAATAATTAAGTACATTATTAGAATTAATTACAATAAAAATTAATTAATTACAAATAATTTCGTAAATAATAATTTAGACTATATAATATTAATTAATGAACTAATTATTATTAATTATTTACCAATTAGGTCTAATGTACAAAAAATTATTTACAATTATTAATTAATGATTTAATTATTAATAAATTACTTCCCACCCTTATCCCCTATAAACCCAATAACCCGCTCCTAAACCTAGAAATGTAATTTACAAATAACACAATTTGACATAAATTTAGAAATACTAAATAAACATGTATGTACATTTAATTATTTAAGTAAATATTTAATATTTCTTATTTAATATTAGTTAATTACCAATTAATTATTAATTAATATTATAGACTATATGAGCTTAAATAATTAACTAACTATTTATAATTAATAATAATTAATTAACAATTAGGTATAATGTACAAATATTTAATAACATTTATTTATTAATGATTTAATTATTAATAAATTACTTCCCACCCTTATCCCCTATAAACCCAATAACCCGCTCCTAAACCTAAAAATGTAATTTTTATAAATAATATTTTACTAAATGTAGAAATACAAAATCAACATGTATCTACATATATTGTTTAAAATATATATTTATAATTTCATAATTAATATTTATTAATTATCAATTAATTATTAATTAATTATATAGACTATATAAGCTTAATTAATTAACTAATTAATTATAAATAATTAACAAATAGGTATAATTTAGTACTTTTTAATAACATATATTAATTAATTATTAATAAATTACTTCCCACCCTTATCCCCTATAAACCCAATAACCCGCTCCTAAACATAGATATGTATTTTTAAATATTTTATTTATAATTTTTTTATTTATAATAATACAACTTTTTTAATACTTTTTCTATACAATTATTTTACTTTTTCCTATACTATTGATTATTTCCTTTACTACACGATATTTTTTTTTAACGATATTTTGACACTCGATATTTTTTTTGTCGATATTTTTGCATACTCACCTATTTCGATATTTTTGTATCCGATATTTTTGCATACCTATATTTTTGACCTTCGATATTTTTACTTCGATATTTTGTCTTTCCGATATTATTTTTTCGATATTTTGTCTGATTACCGACCCCTCTACCTTCCCCAACCAGATCTGACGGTAGTGACTGATGCGTCACTCCTGGGATGGGGCGGCCATCTGGGAGAGGTGGCGATCCGAGGCCTCAGTCTCTGATGGAATCCAGACTTCACATCAACCTGTTGGAGCTCTGGGGATCCAGCTGGCATTGAAAGCCTTTCTACCCTCCATCAAGGAAAAGCT
Organism: Lissotriton vulgaris; assembly: GCF_964263255.1. Lineage (NCBI taxonomy): Eukaryota > Metazoa > Chordata > Amphibia > Caudata > Salamandridae > Lissotriton > Lissotriton vulgaris. The sequence goes on from NC_141700.1 coordinate 102,363,589, forward strand.
AATACAGGTGTTAACGTTCAACACCACCGTCATTTGGTACTGCAACAAACGGGGCAGGTGGGGTTGTGGACACTTTGTCAAGAGGCCCGGGGTCTCTGGACATGACTGGGCATATCCCTGGTGGCTCAACATCTGTCAGGCTCTCTGTATGCCAGAGCGGACAAACTCAGCCCAAGATGCCTAGAGGACCGCAATTGGTATCTCCACCTGGAGGTGGTGCAAGGTTCTTTCAGCAGTGGGGGGAGATATGGTAAGAACTGTTTGCCACTGATGAGAATGTGCAATGTCAGCAGTTCTGTGCGCTGCAGAGTCGATGGCGGCTCTCGTTCAGAGACGCTTTCCATCTCGACTTGATCTCAGGCCTCCTGTACGCCTTTCCGTCCATACCACTCCTGCCCAGAGTGCTGAATAAGATCAGGTATGACCAGGTCATCTTTGTGGCTCCAGACTGGGCATAGAGAGTCTGGTATCCTGATTTTTTGGGCTTGGCCACTGGTCCTCCGATTAGTCTGCTCGTTTAGGAGGATCTTCTGTCATAGCAGTAGGGTAGGGTTCCCCAACCGAACCTGTCAACACTCTGCCTTCTTGCGTGCAGATTGAGCAGCGACAGTTGGCAGCTTTTGACCTTCCGCCCGAAATCTGCAATGTTGTTCTGGCAGCCAGGCATCCCTCCGCCGAAATTGTTTACGTCTGCCGTTGGGGCAAGTGTGTGGCATGGTGTGCAGAGAAACAAGTTCACCCTCTTTCTTCTCCCCTATCTCAATGTTCTCCTGTTTGTTCTTTCCTTTGCCCCTAAAAGGTCCACTTAAAAAGATTCAGGCCGTTCAAAATGCAACTGCACGATTTCTTCTAAAAATTCCTAAATCTCAATCAGTTAGGTCAACCATCAGACGATTGCATTGGCTTCGGTTAGCCATCGTATCACCTTAAATGCACTCTGCTTAACCTAAAAAATACTCTACAGAAAAGCCCAAGCCTATTTTAAGAAAACCTTTGTGTGGTACATACCAGGTAGAAATTTGCATTCCTGTTCAGCTAGACTCATAAGGGTTTCCCCCTTCAAACTCTCCACCCGTGGGGGAAAAAGCTTTTTTAGAATCACGGCTCTTCACTGGAACCGTCTGCCACGACTCGAACTGAAAACAGCGACTATAATACTATTCAGGTTATCATCGGCTCTTCTCTGCTCTGTATAGTGCTAAGACGCCTCCGGGCATTCGTGCGTTTTATAAGTTGCATCATTCATTCATTCAGGGCTCTGCTCGGGCAATGCTAAGAGATGCCTTTTTGCTATATCTGCTTTTCTGCGGTTGTCTGACCAACCTTCCCTCTTCCAATCCCCTGTTGTACATAAGTTTTTAAAAGGTGTGCAACATGTTTCCTCCTCCCTTCATTATGCCTCAGTGGGACCTTAATCTGGTCCAGACATTCCTGATTTGCGCTCCATTCGAGCCCTTACACAACTGTCCTCTCAGGCTCCTTGCCATCAATATGGCCTTCCTGGTGGCAATCACATCTGTCTGGAGGGTCAGTGAGCTTCAGGCCTTGTCATCCAAGCCTCCTTACTTGAACATCTACCCAGACAAACTGGTGCTTCTTGCGAGGGCTTCCTTTCTTCCAAAAGTGGTCACTCCATTTCACGTAGGCCAAACCATCACTCTGCCTACTTTGTATGCTCTGCATCATTTCTCCAAGGAAGAGGAGCAACTTCCTCATCTTGACCCAAAAAGATCGTTGTTGTTCTACCCTGATCAAACAAAAGAATTCTGGGTGGACGACCAGCTCTTCATGGGGTATGTGGGAGCGAAGAAAGGTCAGGCCATATAGAAGAAGACCATCTCATGATGGATTGTGCTCTGTGTCAAAATCTGCTTCACAAGGGCTAAGAAGCAACCCCCTGTGGGGTTGCGTGCTCATTCCAACAGAGCTAAAGTTGCAACCACTGCGTTAGCATGCAGATTTCTGATTGTGGACATCTGCTAGGTAGCAACATGGGCTTCCTTGTACATGCAACCAACCAAATATAAGTCCAGGCCTAAGCATAGTCCGATAGGTGACAGAATTGTGTTTAGATGGCAGAGAGATGCAGGAAAGAAAGCAGCATGGGCCTCTGGGGCGATGGGTGGAGCCATGCCAATAAGCAACAACCAAACAGGGAGGGAAGAGTCGCTTGTGAGGAAAGGGAGGTGTGTCCTTAGTTTGAGAGGGATTTTGTTGGATAGTTGAATTTGTACTTCTTTCCTGAAGATGAATGTGGATGAGTTGCATCAAATCTCGGGAGGCAGACAGTTCCACATTTTTTGGAGCAATTCTGGAGAAGGATCGGTTGTAGGTTTACTTTTTCTTGAATTTTTATGGTTTAAGTAGGAAGGAGTTTATGATCCTGGAAAATCTGTTTCCAAGCACTAGGGTCAGTTTCTGGGTCCGGTAGGATCGGGTGTTGTTGTGCAGCGCTTTATGGGTCCTACGTGCAATTTTGAGATGGATCCTAGCCTCATAGGGTAGCTATTTCAGTGACTAAAGGTCAGGGTTGATATGATCACTTTCTTTTGATGCGGTGATGGGCCTAGCAGCTGTATTTAATGTAGCCTTCAGCGGTGCAAGTGAGGTTTTTGTGAGGCTCCGAAGGGTAGAACTACTGCTATCTAATTTTGATAATACCAGGGTTGAATGGCTGTTTTGAGGGCTGGGAAAGGAGAGGAAAGGTTTTAGTTTCCTAAGTATTTGCAACTGATGGTAGCTACTCTGGTGGCAGCACTGATGTGTTTTTGCATGGAAAGGGCTTTCTCCAAAGTTATACCTAGACATTTAGCAGAGTCAATGATTTGTGGGGTACAATTCAAGGCAGTAAGATGTGGTAGCCAGTCTTTGATATTAGGGATGATGGTGGGTGGCGAGATCAGTACGAATTCTGTTTTCAGTGCACTGAGTTTGAGGTGGTTACAAGTAAGCCAATGTTGCATTTCTTATATTTACTTTAAGAAAAAGACTCGAGTCTCTGACGTGATTGGCATGATGCAACCTAATATTCACTCTAAAAACAAGGCTAGGCTCTGTTCCCTGATATGCAAGCCAGGAAGCAGGCTTATATTCATTTTAACAACAAGGCCATTGACCCTTATGCTCAGGTCACAATGGAAGTGTTTTTTTTACTTCAAGATCCGGGCTCTGGCCCCTGAAGTGCACGCCATGATGCAAGCTTATTGTCACTTGAATTAAAAGGCTTTGGTCCTGAATTTGCATTTTCATGATGCATTCTTATATCCCCTTTAAGGACAAGATCGTGTTCCTGATGTGCGTAGCATGATACAAGCTTATGTTCACTTTAGGGACAAGACACAAGGCCCTGATGTGCACACCTCTCTGCAAATATATTCAGTAAATCAACACATGTCTGTTCCGTGATGTGCACGCCATTATGCGAGCTTACATTCATTTTAAGAGCGAGCTCTTGCCCCTGATGTGAACTATGTATTGCAATTTTTGTATTAAAACTAAGAACGTGAAGGCTGTTCAGACTTGGACGTACATCCCATAATGCAAGCTTATGTTCACATTAAAAAATCTCTCGTCATTGAAGTGCGTGCCTGGAAGCAGGCTTATATCGACTTTAAAAACAAGGTTGTTGTCCCAGTCAGCATGTCATAATGCACACTTGATATAAATGACTTTTTGCAAACTTATATTACCCTCACTGATAAAGGTTTCCGTCCCCGATGTGCATACCATAGTGCAAGGGCATTTTCACTGTAAGAACCAGGCTCAAGTCCCCAACGTGCATGTTGAAATGCAAGGTAATATTCACTTTAAGAATAAGGTCCAGTTCTCTGATGTGCATTCCATCATGAGCGCTTGCATTCACTTTAAGACGAAGTCAAGTCAAGTCAAGTCATAACATTTGTATAGCGCACTACATACCCATAGGGTCTCAAGGCGCTTAGGAAGGGGAGGAGGATTATTTGTCAAATATCCACGTTTTAAGCTGCTTTCTGAACGCTAGGTGGTTCTGGGTGAGGCGAAGGTAAGCGGGGAGTGAGTTCCATGTTTTAGCAGCCAGGTATGAAAAGGATCTGCCTCCCATGGTGGTCTTGTTGATGCGAGGTACAGTGGCGAGGGCTTGGTTGGAGGAACGTAGTTGGCGTGAGGGGGTGTAGAAGGACAATCGAGAGTTGAGGCAATCTGGTCCGATGTTGTAGAGTGATTTGTGTGCGTGGGTGAGCAGACGGAAAGTGATCCTCTTATTGACGGGTAGCCAGTGGAGGTCTTTAAGGTGACCAGAGATGTGTTCGTTGCGTGGGATGTCTAATATGAGCCTGGCTGATGCGTTTTGGATTCGTTGGAGTTTCTTCTGGAGTTTAGCGGTGGTACCTGCGTAGAGGGTGTTTCCGTAGTCCAGTCGGCTCGTGACCAGGGCGTAGGTGACTGTTTTCCTTGTTTCGGAGGGGATCCAGCGAAATGTTTTTCTGAGCATGCGAAGAATGTTGAAGCAGGAAGAGGATACAGCGCTGACTTGTTTGCTCATTGAGAGTGAAGAATCCAGGATGACGCCAAGGTTCCGTGCGTGGTCTGTCGGGATGGGTGCTTTTCCGAGGGCTTCCGGCCACCAGGAGTCGTCCCAAGCAGAGGGGGATGTGCCTAAGATGAGGACTTCAGTTTTGTCTGAGTTCAGTTTCAGACGGCTTTGTTTCATCCATTCGGCAACTTCTTTCATTCCTTCGTGTAGGTTAGTTTTGGCGGTGCTGGGGTCATTGGTGAGAGAAAGGATCAGTTGAGTGTCGTCCGCGTAAGAGATGATGTTGAGGTTGTGTTGGCGTGCGATGGCCGCGAGGGGGCTCATGTATATGTTGAAGAGGGTGGGACTGAGTGAGGATCCTTGAGGTACGCCGCAGATGACTTCAGAGGCCTCGGACTTGAATGGAGGAAGGCGGACTCTCTGGGTTCTTCCGGTGAGGAACGATGTGATCCATTCAAGTGCTTTTCCTTGGATTCCGATGTTATTGAGGCGTTGTAGAAGGGTGCTGTGGCAGACTGTATCGAATGCTGCAGAGAGGTCGAGGAGGATGAGGGCGACTGTGTCTCCATTGTCCAGTAGAGTTCGAATGTCGTCTGTTGCTGCGATGAGGGCGGTCTCAGTGCTGTGTTTTGCTCGGAAGCCAGATTGTGAGGGGTCGAGGGATTTGTTGGCTTCGAGGAAGGCGGCGAGCTGGTTGTTGACGGCTTTTTCGATGACTTTGGCCGGGAATGGGAGAAGCGAGATGGGGCGGTAATTTTTGAGTTCGGTGGGGTCCGCTGTTGGTTTTTTCAGAAGGGCGGTGAGTTCAGCGTGTTTCCAGTCTTCTGGGAAGGTAGCGGAGTTGAAGGAGCAGTTGATGACGTCACGGAGGTGCAGTGCTATGACGGAGTCTGCTTTGTTGAAGATGTGGTGAGGGCATGGGTCTGTGGGGGATCCTGAGTGGATGGAATTCATCAGGCGGATGGTGTCCTCAGTGGAGATTGGGTTCCAGGCGTTAAGGGTGTTCACGGGGGGAAGATGGTCAGCAGATGGTAGGGTGGGTTGGTTTCCGGGTTGGTTGTCAAAGCTGTTGTGGATGTCTGCAATCTTGTTGTGGAAAAAAGAGGCGAGGGAGTCGCAGAGGGTTTGAGAGGGGGTGATGTCGTTGGAGTTGGCCGAGGGATTGGAAAATTCCTTGACGATGTTGAAAAGTTCCTTGCTGTTGTGGGCGTTGTTGTCAAGTCGATCCTTGAATGCTGTTTTCTTGGCTTTTCGGATCAGTTGGTGGTGAGTGCGAGTGGCGCTTTTGAAGGCGTCCTTGGTGCTGGTGGTTGGGTCTTTTTTCCAGGCCTTTTCAAGGGAGCGGCAGAGTTTCTTGGACTTCTTGAGATCATCGTTGAACCATGAGGTTTTCTCGTTGCCAGGTTTACTTTGACGTTTTTTCAGTGGAGCTAAGGTGTCGGCGGTGTTGGATAACCATAGGGTGAGGTTGGCGGCGGCTTCGTTGGCGTTAGAAGAGAGGGCTGGGGAGTTTCGAAGGAGCGATGCGGAGATTTGGTCCGTGGTGATTTTGTTCCAGTTTCTTTGCAGGGTAGGTTGGGAGTGGTTGATGGGTTTCGGCTTGTTGTAGGTGAAGTGAACGCAGCTGTGGTCGGTCCATAGGAGATTCGTAGTGTGGCTGAAGGAGACGTGATTGCTGGAAGTGAAGATGGGGTCGAGTGTGTGACCTGCGATATGGGTGGGGGAGGTGACTAGTTGTTTAAGTCCGAGGTTGGCGAGGTTGTCCACGAGGGTGGCGGTGTTGTGGTCGTTTATCTTTTCGAGGTGAAAGTTGAGGTCTCCCAGAAGAATATAGTCTTTGGAGGGGAGCGCGTGTGGAGAGATGAAGTCTGTGATGTCTTCACTGAATTTTGCGCGGGGTCCTGGTGGTCTGTAGAGGAGGGTGCCTCTGAGTGTAGTTTTGGGGTCAATGTGGATCTGGAAGTGAAGGTGCCAACCTCGGACTTAAACAACTAGTCACCTCCCCCACCCATATCGCAGGTCACACACTCGACCCCATCTTCACTTCCAGCAATCACGTCTCCTTCAGCCACACTACGAATCTCCTATGGACCGACCACAGCTGCGTTCACTTCACCTACAACAAGCCGAAACCCATCAACCACTCCCAACCTACCCTGCAAAGAAACTGGAACAAAATCACCACGGACCAAATCTCCGCATCGCTCCTTCGAAACTCCCCAGCCCTCTCTTCTAACGCCAACGAAGCCGCCGCCAACCTCACCCTATGGTTATCCAACACCGCCGACACCTTAGCTCCACTGAAAAAACGTCAAAGTAAACCTGGCAACAAGAAAACCTCATGGTTCAACGATGATCTCAAGAAGTCCAAGAAACTCTGCCGCTCCCTTGAAAAGGCCTGGAAAAAAGACCCAACCACCAGCACCAAGGACGCCTTCAAAAGCGCCACCCGCACTCACCACCAACTGATCCGAAAAGCCAAGAAAACAGCATTCAAGGATCGACTTGACAACAACGCCCACAACAGCAAGGAACTTTTCAACATCGTCAAGGAATTTTCCAATCCCTCGGCCAACTCCAACGACATCACCCCCTCTCAAACCCTCTGCGACTCCCTCGCCTCTTTTTTCCACAACAAGATTGCAGACATCCACAACAGGATGTATGTCGTTACAACGCATACTTTTACAACGCATACCTTTACAGAGCATTTTTACACCGCAACATCCATTACAACGCATGCCATTACAACGCATGCCATTACAACAAATTCTTTGAAATTATCTTTACAACGCATTCAACTACAACGCATACTACATTTACAACGCATACCATTACAACGCATACCATTATGCATGTATGGTAAGTATTAGAAAGTGTAGGGGTAAAAATTACTATTGTAACTTCAGGGGTTGCAACAGTAGGATAAGTGTTGGATAGTGTAGGTATGCGTTGTAATGGTATGCATTGTAATGGCTGCGTTGTAATGACATGCTTTGTAGTATAATGCGTTGTAGTGACATGCGTTGTAATGGTTGCATTGTAATGGTATGCGTTGTAATGGATGTTGCGTTGTAAAAGTTTCGTTGTAAAGGTAGTGTGTTGTAAAAGTTGTGTTGTAAGTGTTGTTTCCCCTTCCCCTGATGTGTACGCCGTGAACATGCAAATTGTATTCACTTTAAGAACAAGGCTCCGTTCCATGATGTCCTGCCGTGGTGTGTGCCTGATATATACGCCAGGATTCTAACATATATTTGCTTTAAAATGATTCTCCAGTACCTGAGGTGCTTATATTCATATTAAGAACAGGGGGCTCTGGTCACCAATGGCCGTGCCATGTTGCAAGCTTCTGTTGCTTAAACAACAAGAGTCTAGCATATGTTGTGCTTGCCATTATAAAAGCTTATATTCACTTTAGAAATGGGCTCCGGTCGCTAATGTGAATATCATGATGGAAGCTTATATTCTCTTTAAAAACAAGAGTCTAGCCCTGCATGTGCCTACTAGGCTGCGGACCATGAAGTGTACACCATATAGAGGATAATATTAACATGAAGAACAAGGCTCTTGTCCTTGATGTGCACCAGTGACGCAAGCTTATATTCACTTTAGGAACAAGGGTCTTGTCCTTGATGTGCACCAGTGATGCTAGCTTATATTCACTTTAGGAACTAGGCTCTAGTCCCTGATGTACACTAATGATGGAAGCTTATATTCTTCTTAAGGAACAAGGCTGTTGTCCTTGGTGTGCACCAGTGATGCTAGCTTATATTCACTTTAGGAACAAGGCTATTGTCCTTGATGTGCACCAGTGACGCAAGCTTATATTCACTTTAGGAACAAGGCTCTTGTCCTTGATGTGCACCAGTGATGCAAGCTTATATTCCCTTTAGGAACAAGGCTCTTGTCCTTGATATGCACCAGTAATGCAAGCTTATATTCCCTTTAGGAACAATGCTCTTGTCCTTGATGCGCTCCAGTGACGCAAGATTATATTCCCTTTAGGAACAAGGCTCTTGTCCTTGGTGTGCACCGGAAATGCAAGCTTATATCCACTTTAGGAACAAGGCTCTTGCCCTTGATGTGCACCAGTGATGCAAGCTTATATTCCCTTTAGGAACAAGGCTCTTGTCCTTGATGTGCACCAGTGATGCAAGCTTATATTCACTTTAGGAACAAGGCTCAAGTCCCTGATGTGCACCAGTGATGCAAGCTAACATTCACTTTAGGAACTAGGCTCTAGTCCCTGATGTACACTAATGATAGAAGCTTATATTCATCCTAAGGAACAAGGCTCTTGTCCTTGATGTGCACCAGTGATGCAAGCTTATATTCCCTTTAGGACAAGGCTCTTGTCCTTGATGCGCTCCAGTGACGCAAGCTTATATTCCCTTTAGGAACAAGGAACTTGTCCTTGATGTGCACCAGTGATGCAAGTTTATATTCCCTTTAGGAGCAAGGCTCTTGTCCTTGATGCGCTCCAGTGATGCACGCTTATATTCCCTCTAGGAACAAGTCTCTTGTCCTTGATTTGCACCAGTGATGCAAGCTTATATTCCCTTTAGGAACAAGGCTCTTGTCCTTGATATGCACAAGTGATGCAAGCTTATATTCCCTTTAGGAACAAGGCTCTTGTCCTTGATGCGCTCCAGTGACGCACGCTTATATTCCCTTTAGGAACAAGTCTCTTGTCCTTGATTTGCACCAGTGATGCAAGCTTATATTCACTTTAGGAGCAAGGCTCTTGCCCTTGATGTGCACCAGTGATGCAAGCTTATATTCCCTTTAGGAACAAGGCTCTTGTCCTTGATGCGCTCCAGTGACGCAAGCTTATATTCCCTTTAGGACCAAGGCTCTTGTCCTTGATGCGCTCCAGTGACACAAGCTTATATTACCTTTAGGAACAAGGCTCTTGTCCTTGATTTGCACCAGTGACGCAAGCTTATATTCCCTTTAGGAACAAGGCTCTTGTCCTTGATGTGCACCAGTGATGCAAGCTTATATTCCCTTTAGGAACAAGGCTCTTGTCCTTGATGTGCACCAGTGATGCAAGCTTATATTCCCTTTAGGAACAAGTCTCTTGTCCTTGATTTGCACCAGTGATGCAAGCTTATATTCACTTTAGGAACAAGGCTCTTGCCCTTGATGTGCACCAGTGTTGCAAGCTTATATTCCATTTAGGAACAAGGTTCTTGTCCTTGATGTGCAACAGTGACGCAAGCTTATATTCACTTTAGGAACAAGGCTTAAGTCTCTGATGTGCACCAGTGATGCAAGCTTACATTCACTTTAGGAACAAGGCTCTTGTACTTGATGTGCCCCAGTGATGCAAGCTTATATTCCCTTTAGGAACAAGGCTCTTGTCCTTGATGCGCTCCAGTGACGCAAGCTTATATTCCCTTTAGGAACAAGGCACTTGTCCTTGATGTGCACCAGTGATGCAAGTTTATATTCCCTTTAGGAGCAAGGCTCTTGTCCTTGATGCGCTCCAGTGACGCACGCTTATATTGCCTTTAGGAACAAGTCTCTTGTCCTTGATTTGCACCAGTGATGCAAGCTTATATTCCCTTTAGGAACAAGGCTCTTGTCCTTGATATGCACCAGTGATGCAAGCTTATATTCCCTTTAGGAACAAGGCTCTTGTCCTTGATGCGCTCCAGTGACGCACGCTTATATTCCCTTTAGGAACAAGTCTCTTGTCCTTGATTTGCACCAGTGATGCAAGCTTATATTCACTTTAGGAGCAAGGCTCTTGCCCTTGATGTGCACCAGTGATGCAAGCTTATATTCCCTTTAGGAACAAGGCTCTTGTCCTTGATGCGCTCCAGTGACGCAAGCTTATATTCCATTTAGGACCAAGGCTCTTGTCCTTGATGCGCTCCAGTGACGCAAGCTTATATTACCTTTAGGAACAAGGCTCTTGTCCTTGATTTGCACCAGTGACGCAAGCTTATATTCCCTTTAGGAACAAGGCTCTTGTCCTTGATGTGCACCAGTGATGCAAGCTTATATTCCCTTTAGGAACAAGGCTCTTGTCCTTGATGTGCACCAGTGATGCAAGCTTATATTCCCTTTAGGAACAAGTCTCTTGTCCTTGATTTGCACCAGTGATGCAAGCTTATATTCACTTTAGGAACAAGGCTCTTGCCCTTGATGTGCACCAGTGTTGCAAGCTTATATTCCATTTAGGAACAAGGTTCTTGTCCTTGATGTGCACCAGTGACGCAAGCTTATATTCACTTTAGGAACAAGGCTCAAGTCCCTGATGTGCACCAGTGATGCAAGCTTACATTCACTTTAGGAACAAGGCTCTTGTACTTGATGTGCACCAGTGATGCAAGCTTATATTCCCTTTAGGAACAAGTCTCTTGTCCTTGATTTGCACCAGTGATGCAAGCTTATATTCACTTTAGGTACAAGGCTCTTGCCCTTGATGTGCACCAGTGATGCAAGCTTATATTCCATTTAGGAACAAGGTTCTTGTCCTTGATGTGCACCAGTGACGCAAGCTTATATTCACTTTAGGAACAAGGCTCAAGTCCCTGATGTGCACCAGTGATGCAAGCTTACATTCACTTTAGGAACAAGGCTCTAGTCCCTGATGTACACTAATGATGGAAGCTTATATTCATCTTAAGGAACAAGGCTCTTGTCCTTGATGCGTACCAGTGACGCAAGCTTATATTCACTTTAGGAACAAGGCTCTTGTCCTTAATGCGCACCTGTGACGCAAGCCTATGTTCACTTTAGGAGCAAGGCTCTTGTCCTTGATGTGCACCAGTGATGCCAGCTTATATTCACTTTAGGAACAAGGCTCAAGTCCCTGATGTGCACCAGTGATGCAAGCTTATATTCCCTTTAGGAACAAGGCTCAAGTCCCTGATGTACACAAATGTATGATGTTACAACGCATACATTTACAACGCATGACTTTACAACAGTTTTTAAAACGCAACATCCTTTACAACGCATACTTTTACATTGCATACCACTACAACACATTGTTTTAAACTACATTTACAACACATACCATTACATTGCATTTAAGGAAAGTGTTGGATAGTGTAGCGGTAAAAATTACTATTCTAACTCCAGGAGGTGCAACAGTAGGGTAAGTGTTGGATAGTGTAGGGGTAAACAATACTATTCTAACTCCAGGGGGGTGCAACAGTAGGGTAAGTGTTGGATAGTGTAGGGGTACTGTGCGTTGTAATGGTATGCGTTGTAATGACATGTGATGTAACGCCTGCATTGTATTGACATTAAGCATGGGCGGAAAATCCGTTACGCTCGCGGATTTTGCGGATTTTTGGTAAATTCGCAATCCGCGAACGCTCGCGAATTTACCGAAAATCCGCAAATTCGCATGCAGCGGAATTTTTTTTCTTGGTGATACAATTTTGCGGCGTGCGGTGTAAGTTCGCAATTGCGAACTGGTACAAAACCCTCACGAACTGGCAGAAATCCTTGCGAACTGGCAGAAATCCTTGCGAACACAAAAAAAGCATTCAGCAGGTTCAAAAGTTCAAACTCATCATTAGTAACCATTCCCTGTAGTGCTTCCTGACAAGGGCCCCTCCAGAGTTCAGTTGCTAGTTGCAACAATTGTATGACCCTGCTCTGACCCTCACAGCAGGCTCATAGAATAGCTACAAGTAGGCCACAAAGGTCCTGGAAAAAAAAAATTGCACTGCAACAGAAAGCAAATTACAGATAAGGAAGCAGGTGCCAGACTGGAATTTTAAAACAGTGACACATTAATAAATCAACCCCAAATTAATTCATGTCAGTTGAAGCAGGCAGGTTTGCTTGCTTTTCCCCCCATAATCTACAGTGACGATGAACCAGAGGGTGGCATTGATGTACCAGAGGGTGGCATGGGTGAAACAGAGGGTGGCAGGGGTGAAACAGAGGGTGCTGGGAATCTGTGATTATGAACCAGACGTAGAAACAACATAATCGTGACCGTTGCGAGCCGATATGTAAGTTCGCAATTGCGAACTGGTACAAAACCCTCGCGAACTGGCAGAAATCCTTGCGAACTGGCAGAAATCCTTGCGAACACAAAAAAAGCATTCAGCAGGTTTAAAAGTTCAAACTCATCATTAGTAACCATTCCCTGTAGTGCTTCCTGACAAGGGCCCCTCCAGAGTTCAGTTGCTAGTTGCAACAATTGTATGACCCTGCTCTGACCCTCACAGCAGGCTCATAGAATAGCTACAAGTAGGCCACAAAGGTCCTGGAAAAAAAAATTGCACTGCAACAGAAAGCAAATTACAGATAAGGAAGCAGGTGCCAGACTGGAATTTTAAAACAGTGACACATTAATAAATCAACCCCAAATTAATTCATGTCAGTTGAAGCAGGCAGGTTTGCTTGCTTTTTCCCCCCATAATCTACAGTGATGATGAACCAGAGGGTGGCATTGATGTACCAGAGGGTGGCATGGGTGAAACAGAGGGTGGCAGGGGTGAAACAGAGGGTGCTGGGAATCTGTGATGATGAACCAGACGTAGAAACAACATAATCGTGACCGTTGCGAGCCGATATGTAAGTACGCAATTGCGAACTGGTACAAAACCCTCGCGAACTGGCAGAAATCCTTGCGAACTGGCAGAAATCCTTGCGAACACAAAAAAAGCATTCAGCAGGTTCAAAAGTTCAAACTCATCATTAGTAACCATTCCCTGTAGTGCTTCCTGACAAGGGCCCCTCCAGAGTTCAGTTGCTAGTTGCAACAATTGTATGACCCTGCTCTGACCCTCACAGCAGGCTCATAGAATAGCTACAAGTAGGCCACAAAGGTCCTGGAAAAAAAATTGCACTGTAACAGAAAGCAAATTACAGATAAGGAAGCAGGTGCCAGACTGGAATTTTAAAACAGTGACACATTAATAAATCAACCCCAAATTAATTCATGTCAGTTGAAGCAGGCAGGTGTGCTTGCTTTTTCCTCCCATAATCTACAGTGATGATGAACCAGTGGGTGGCATTGATGTACCAGAGGGTGGCATGGGTGAAACAGAGGGTGGCAGGGGTGAAACAGAGGGTGCTGGGAACCTGTGATGATGAACCAGACGTAGAAACAACATAATCGTGACCGTTGCGAGCCGACATGTAAGTTCGCAATTGCGAACTGGTACAAAACCCTCGCTAACTGTCAGAAATCCTTGCGAACTGGCAGAAATCCTTGCGAACACAAAAAAAAAACCGCAAATTTGCGAGAATTCGCGGATTTTGCGGATTGCGAGTTCACAAATTCGCAAAATTCGCGAACGCCAGATTCGCAAAATTCGCCCATGCTTAATTGACATGCAATGTAGTGCCATGCGTTGTAGTGACTTGCAATGCGATGGATGCATTGCAGTGACATGCGTTGTAAGGAATGTTGTAATGTATTGACTGCGTTGTAAATGTACTGCGATGTAATGGTTGCGTTGTAAAGGTTGTTTCCCGATGTGCACCAGTGACGCAAGCTTATATTCACTTTAGGAACAAGGCTCTTGTCCATGATGCGCTCCAGTGACGCAAGCTTATATTCACTTTAGGAACAAGGCTCTTGTCCTTGGTGTGCTTGCCATCATGTTGATGTGCACTCCGTGACTTATGCTAACATTTACTTTCAGAACAGGTCTCTGCTCTTTGGGGTTCAAGCCATGATGCAGGCACACATTCGCTTTAAGAATAAGGCTCTTTCCCTGAGGTGAACACCACGAGTAGGGTGGCCAGACATCCTGGATTTCCCGGAACTGTCCGGGTTTTCATAGGACAGTCACGGCGTCCCAACATTAAAGTAAGGTGAATGCTTTAGTCCTACTTTTATGTCTGGCCTGCCCCAATTTTCTCTAATCAAAGTCTGGTCACCCTAACCGTGAGGGAATATTAAACTCAGTTTATGAAAAAGGCTCTCATGACCCTGTTGTGCACGCCAATAGGCAAGCTTAAACTCAGCTTTAGAACAACACCATTGTCCCTGATGTACACAATATGAGGCAAGTTCACATGCTTTTTCCTTTGCTGTGCACGCAATGAGGCAAGCTTAAACTCAGTTCATGAAAAATGCTCTCTTGTCCGTGGTGTGGACGCCAATAGGCAAGCTTAACCCCTTGCATGCTCATGACGAGCTCAGCTCGTCATGAGCTACAGTGGTCCGGTGCTCATGACGAGCTGAGCTCCTCATGACCTTTAGAACGCTCGCACGCTGGGCTAATTCCTCTGCTGTGCTGAGCTTTCTAAAGAAATGGGTGCGGCCGTGACGAGCTCAGCTCGTCATGAGCACAGGAGCACTGTAGCTGCGCTCGCCTCCCCTCCCCCCAGCACAGCAGGGGAATTTGGCGAGCATGGAATGGGTTAAGCTCAGTTTAAGAACAGCACTGTTGACCCTGATATGCACACCACGAGTCAAGCTCACAGGCTTTCCTTTGATATGCACGCAATGAGGCAAGCTTAAACTCAGTTTCTGATAAAAGGCTCTCTTGCCCGTGGTGTGGACCCCAATATGTGGAGAAGTGTGGCTCAATGGTTAGAGCGGCAGACCCTGATGCAGAGATCTGGCCCGGGACCAGGGTTTAATTCCTGCCTCGGCGGGTCATGGGCTCAATTTCCTCGGACCTGATAATTCTCGTCTCGGTGCCTATTCTAATCATGGGTCCCACGCTGCAACTCTGGGCAATAGCTTGCTTAATCTCCACAACGGCCCCAACAGCGCTGGGATGCCTTGCTTCACCTTGGGGGTGCCCAGGAGTGGACATTTCACAGGGAAAAGCCAGGAAGGGTTCCACAGCGGTATGCGTTACAGCGCCAGGACACCCCGGTTAGGGTATTAGTGCGCTTAACAAGTACAAATTACATTTACAATTTTCAAGCTTAAACTCAGTTTAAGGACAGCACCGTTGTCCCTGATATGCACAAACTCACAGGCTTTTTGCTTTGTGTGCAGGCAATGAGGCAAACATAAACTAAGTTTAAGAACAAGGCTTACTTTCCCCTGAGATGTACCATGGGTGAAGCTCATATTCACCTTAAGAACAAAACTATTTTCCCTGATGTGGACGGCATGAGGCAAGCTCGCATTCTCTTTAAGAACACGGCACTTGTCCCTGATGTTCACGCCACGAGGCAAGCTCGCATTTTCTTTAAGAACACGGCACTTGTCCCTGATGTTCGCGCCACGAGGCAAGCTCGCATTCTCTTTAAGAACGCGGCCCTTGCCGTGTCCCTGATGCGCAGCCATGACAGGCAGTTGCGCCAGTAATGAGCCTCCGATATGCAGATTCCATCTGCGCCTGTCTGTTCCTGAGACATCTGTCCCGCGGTTCTAAACATCCCTTTAGCCCCGTGATGTTGCAGCCCGTAAAATGCCTTTTCTGCCGGATTGTTTACAGATCAGAAGATAACGCTTTGTCAATGTTCTAAAACGATAACCGAGGCAGGAATCCTCAGAGAAGACAAATTAAAACATAGCCACACAGGAAAAGGCGCATTAATTGTCTTCCTTGACTGCCCCTCGCAGCTCAGCCATGCAAATGGTCCTTCGGCGGCTGCCTGCAAATTGCTTCCTTGAGAGAACAGAAAGAGCTGGTGTCTGCACGGGTCACTTCCTAGGACTGGGAGGCTCTGAGCAGCAGGAATAGCTACCCTCAGAGATACAATGCCATTTCCGATGTGTACCTAGGAGAGAGCGGTTTCATTCCCGGGGAAGCATCGAGGGACTGAAGCTTCCTCCAGTGGGCGTTGTGCGCGTGGCGATGGAGAAATGAAGGTGTGGGTGGGCTCTGTATACAAAAAACACGTTCACCTGTAGAGTACATTTCTCAGTGACATGGATTCACAAAAATGGCAGGTATTAAGTGAAGGGACATGACACCCCTTTGACTGCAGGTCATAACATTGCAGTATGTGACATCACTGGGTCTTTGGCCTCCTCCAGTGAAATCACAGGAAGTGTGTCCTATTACCCTTGGCACTGATATCATATCATGCAAGAAATATGTAAAATTTAACTACTGGGGGGATTTTTAAGTTTTTTTTTAGAAAGATACCTTCTTTAATCATACCAGTTCTACGCCCAAAGGATGGTCTGTTGTGTGCACACATTTCATTTCTAGGTCTGGGTTTTGAATGCACAGATGTAAAGATGACCTGTTGCTTATAGATTGCTTAAGACGCTTTGGGTCCTGTCCTTGTAACAAGGCCTTTCTTTGAGCAGCCTCTTTCAGCAGTTGGCTTTAGACATACCCCCCCCCAGGATTTTGCGGTCTTGGATGGTAAATTTTGCAGCAAAAAAAATAATAATGCAAATCCAATATTTGCTGTATTTTTGCTCCAGGCGAAACGTGCTTTTCACGAAAATATCGCCCAGTCACTACTGGAGACTCTGAAAAGTCACTTCATACTTTCCACGAACTGGCAGAGTGTCCAGAAGGACCGACCCTCGTAACATGAGGTGTTCTGATACCAGAGAGTGCATATCTAAATTTGAATACTCTTCTTTCTCTGTCATTGGACAGCCACTATTCCTAAGGTGCACACACAAGGCAGCAGGGGGCAAATAGAGTGTCAGGTATACTGGTGACTCAAGAGCGGGCGAGCAATAGGGGTGAGGAGAGGGGTGAGGATAGGGGTGAATCAAGGCGGCCTTCCTCACTCAGCAGGCGCACCGCCTCCACGACCTTATAATCCTGCATAACTATGTCTAACTCGCTGATCACAGCTAATTAAACAACCAAGAAACCACTAAGTAAACAGCCAAGAAAACTATTACCAGCTACCCTGCTGCCAGCCACCAGGTCAACAAAACTTAAAGTGGTGACTGGCAATCCTCTCATAGGATTATATAAACATTAGGCTAATTGGGCTATAATTGACTACGCCCTAAAAAAGCACAAAACCACAAATGGGCCAATCGGGCCAGCCCAAATCCCTCCCAAACTGCCCGGGGGCAGACCTCACTACGTTCAGCTGCCCCCCAAAACCCCTTCCGGCCCACTGATGCATGACTCCGTTTATCTGACCCTGTTGCTCTTGTTTCACTTAGTACTTAGGGCCCGATGTAGGTGGCAAATTCCGGTCGGAAACGGCCGAAATCGGCCGTTTCCGACCGGTATTTGGCACTTTGAGATGTAGGGGGCCAGTATTTACCTATTCGGTATATTTACCGAATCGGTAAATTTACAGAATCTGTAAAATACCGAATCGGTATTTTTACCGATTCGGCATCTTCCAGATGTAGGTGGGACTCTTCTGAGTCCCACAGGCCTTTCAGATTCGGTATTTTAACACCCAATCCAATTGGGTGTTAAAATACCGAATCCAGGTGTGCATGCACATGTGTGCATGCACACCTATGCCATGTGACAGACAGACATGCCCTTAGGGCATGTCTGTGTGCCACATGGCACACAAGCCAGTATTGGGGGTGCTAGAGGGTGTCAAAGTGACACCCCCTGCACCCTTGCTGGAATCGGTATTTACCGATTCGGTAAATACCGATTCGGTAATGCCCATTGATTCCTATGGGCTTCAATGCCCATAGGAATCAATGGGCATTACCGATTCGGTATTTACCGAATCGGTAAATACCGATTCCTTCCGATTCGGTAATTTTTAAAATAAAATTACCTACATCTGCCCTTCTCTTTTTTACCACTTCTTAAATACCGATTCGGTATGAATCGGTATTTATGAAGTGGTAAAAAAGATTTACCTACATCGGGCCCTCAGTCTTTTAAGTGTTTAGCAGCACAAGATGACGTGTAGACTTGAGAGGATGTTGTATGATACAGCATCAGCTCGCCCACAACTATACTATTATGTATGCAGCATTAGACCATGTTGCTTAATGTTCCTGAATTTATACTGTGCTATATGCTATCAACCTGTGTCACATGTATAAACTTCCTAAACTGCTAATAAAGACTTCTTTTTTTTTAAAGGGTGGGGGTAGCAGGTCCCAGGAAACAAAGGGCTGGGGAGGGCGGGGGCCTGGAGAAGGACTGTGTGCATTTTAGAGGCAGGCAACAGAGAAAAGTAACACCTCTGCTGCCTGCTAATGTGTTGCTTACCTTCCCTATATTGACACAGCAGAGAGCAGAACCAATAAAAGGAGGATCAGCCTCCATTTATTCAGAGTGCTAATTTTTGCGGGCACTTTTGTAAAAATCGCTGTTTTTTTACAGAAGTGCTTATTTTGCAATCGCGATATGTGGGGGAAAGGTGGGGGGTTGCTTAGACTTTGTAAATCACCACACAGCCCAGCCCAGTGGAGCATCTATCTCTCCACACCTGCTACTGCTGCTTAGGTGTATACTTTCACCTCCTCTCTACTGCTTGCAACGAACTGCACGAGGTACAACTTGACAACTAAGGAAATTCTAATATATGCCTTTCTTTCCTTGTCTGGCTTTAATGTGCTTTCCCTACAGTACATTAAACTCAGACCTATAGTCTTTCCTAGTTTTTTTTGCTGTTTGCAGCTCACTCCTTATTTTCCTCCTTTCTTTTGCACCTAGATACGTTGAAGTTTACTCGCTGTGAAAACCATATAATGGTAGTAATAATAAATAAAAGTACAGGATGAATTGATGATTGCAAGGCATGTATCTGTGTTGCTTTCTTTTTCCCAACTGAGGAAGGATGAATGACAGTATATCACACAGTACTCTATTATAATACCATATGATTCTATAATCCCTGTATAAATGCCAGTATCCAATTTCTTTAGATTCAGCCACTTGTGACGCACCGAGCCGCCCATTATGAAGAAAAGATGTTAGAACTCGACTATTATAAGTTATTACAGTAGAGGTCTGTTGTCACAATACATGCTGCCAGAGCCGAGGTGAAAGGCAGGTCAGGTGATGGAGCATAATTGAAGCAGCTGTTTAAAGCAACAAACAGAAGGTTTTCTTTTTCTGCTGTATTTTAATAGCTTACAGTGACAAACAGAGAGAACATGTTTATTTTTGCACTCATTACTTAGAGAACAGCTAGAATCTTTCTGCATGTTTCCACACATTCCGAGTTAGTGCAGCTTTTTTTTAACGGACTTCTATTGAACTGTTCTAATATTGGTTTGCAACTAATAACTACGTTTTTTGATGTGTTTAATTTTGCACTAGAGGTTTTATTTGTATTCTTCATGTTTGAAACATGTTCGCTCTTACATATAAAAGAGCTATGCACCAAGGTTTTAAGTGGTTTGTGGGAAAGTTGATTTTGTGATCATGGATTCCGTGGTATAAAGTACCCCCTGGCATCTGGCATACGTGATAAGGATATTGCAAGTGACCTTGGTGTTCCATAACCTTGTAAAGGAACTCAGCCTTTGGCCTTGTTTCTCTATATGGCTATGGAACTCCTCGGTGACTTGAAATATCCTTATAATGTACAGTGGGGGTTGCTTTATCTCTTATACAGTGAGCTACTTTCATGTAAACAAGATATAGTTCAGTATGTTCTTATTGACTATTCCTTGCAAAGGGTACTTCATGTTTATTTAAAGTGGGTTCAATGTTGACTTGTCACAGGCCAGTTTTCAGTTCACTTAATGTTACTTTTTCAACTTGTAAAAGAATCCCGCTAGCAGAGGGAAAAATTGATTGACAGGCAAACATCGCCAGAAAGAGGCCGAAGTTTCAAGCAGGAGTAGAGGTGTAGCAGCAACAACATGTAATTGACGTCACTGACAATGTTGCATTTTAAACTGGATGACAAAGTGTTTGCCACTTAGATTGCCTTTCACCTCAGGGAGAAGTATCTCAAGGTGCAAGTTAAGAGAGTTTCTCCTCTGGGGCTGTAACTTCAGTGTTTGATGCAGGTTTACAAAGGCTTTCTCGTTTATGAATGGGTTGTTCAAGAGATGCAAGATGCCATGTGCTGTCTGAAAAGAAGAGTCTCTGCAGCTTCCTCTTAGCTGAAGGTTGTGGACCAGCCACAGATCCAATGGAAACTCATTCCAGAGTCTCCAACCATACCTTGAGAGAACTTGTCTCCTTGGTTTACGGAGAACTTTTAATCTGCAGAGTTGGATGATCCATAGGTTTGATTTAGGGTCGAAAGTTCATTCAACTTCAGGACAAGATGTCCTGGATGACTGATTTAGAGCCACAGAGCCATTTACCTTTGCTAAATTATTTTGTGCATTTTACTTAGTGCCATATACTTTTAAGAGACATTTTAGAGTGCCAGAAATCCATAAATCTATGTTGGACATAATGTGTGCGAACTGCTAAGGCCTCGGCAAAATGTGTTTTGATCATTATTTGAGGATTTATTGAAACTTCGAAAGATCAAGCAATTTAGATGTTTGTGCAGCCAAACAGACCTCTAATCTCTGTGAATGAAAGGCCCTGCAAAGCATTATGGGACGAGATTCTGGAGTGCAGTGAATGTTATAGTATCCAATATCAAAACATTCCTCAAGCGGCAGCGGCTCTCCCGGCTCAGCTGAGAGCTAATACTATAATATTCACTGCACTCTAGAATCTCCCCCATAATGCTTTGCTGGGCCTTTGGTTGTCATTGTATTTTTGCCCATAACTTTGCTTGGGGTGGTCCTAGGGGGATGGGACCACCACCGAATCGTTCAGCAGGATATGCTCTTTGTGGTCAAGGCATCTGCTTGGTCCTCCCCCTAGGTTGGGGGGGCCACAAAATCATCACCTCTCTCATTGCCTGATATTTTTCAAAGCTCACTTTTGTGAATTTGTTCTATGCTTTTTAGCATGTAAAGGTAAAGTTGTTTTATCAAAGGGTTGTGGGTGCAGTACCTAACTCAGGATCGGAGCACAGTTAAAGAAGATAGGAAAGACCTTTATTGATAAAAGCATTTCATTGAAATAAAAAATGGTACAAAAAAAGATAAGTTTAACAAATCTCAAATTTCCTAATAATAGGCGTTAGTGATAGTATAAGAGTTCTGAGTGTGAGAAAAAGTCCCAATAACTTCCATTTACACAGGGAACGCAGAGGTGAAAATAAGCCATTTTATTTTTTCTTAGCTTTGTTTACAATGTAAATATAAATGTAATTGTAAGTGAAATAAGGATCAGAGCATGCAAAAATATTGTCAGTTTTTATTGTAGGAATTTGAGAAGTGAAGGCTTTTCACAAAAAAGCATTTTCATAAGCATAAAAAACAGATATAATTTTAAAATGTTTCTTATTATTAATTTTCCATTCTAAGTGCAGTAAGGTTGAGAATTTGCACCAACATTCCCATTTTTCTATGAAATGTGAGAAAGGTTACACGTTCAATGGAAATGTTGTTTCCATAAAGAAAAAGGAAGATATACATATCTTTAACAAAGTTTCTCATATGCTAGCTTACTCGAAGTCTAGTAGCTGTGTGTGTATGGCCATTCATATGTTTTACTCACCACACACATAATGTAAAATGAAAGTAAGTAATAAAGTAGGGAACCATAGGTCTCTTTCAAAAACATTATTGAGTTATAACCCCCCAAACAGGTACAGTAAAGGTCAAGATAATGGATATACGTATTAAGGGTCATTACTATAAAAAATGTACTGTATGCTCCCGCTTTCTTCTGTTCTCCCCATTTTTAAATCTCGCCTACCAGGCAGCTTAACCTGTTGGTATGCATAAAGACCTCTTGTCAGCTTACAGTGGGCTTAGAACCCATCTGTAGCTTACCATTGGTTGGTTTTAATATCACTCTCATTTGCTTGCCTTTCATTTGTCAGCTTGTGTGGGGTTAACTTCCTCTTCTTGTGTTTGTCCCTTCCCTCGAGCATGAATGCATTACTGATGTCTGTCCACTTTGGAGCACTACTTTTTTCTTTTTCGTAAAGCACTCCATGGGAGTGTATATGTAATCGAGCTTTCTCCCTTATGTACTGCTCTTCCTCCACCACGCACTGTAGCTTTTTTCGTCCATGTGCTTCTTTCCCACCATCCGCCGAATCGCTTTCTCGCATATGTGCTTTCCCATAACACTTCCAAATTCCTCTCTCTAGCCCGTGTGCTTCTCTTCCCCTCCAATAGTCCTCGTCCATCTCTCTCCTCCATATTGCTTCTTCCACCTTCTCTACTGCTTCCCCATCAACGCTCCCCGTATTGCTTCTCCTCTCATGTTGCTATGCCCCCGTATTGCTTCCTTCTACTCCCTCTGTGTTGATCTCCCCCACCTGCAGCCTCCCTTTGCTCCTCTCCATCTGTGACTCATAAATTCTTTTGTGCTACTTTTTAAAAATGTTTATTTACTGATCAAACTCAGATTAGTAAATAAAACAGGAGCCAGTAAAGACCCTATGACCAAATGCCTGCTTCTAGAAGAAGAATCTTTGCTACAAGAACAAACGTACAGGTGAGCAATCCTCGAATAGTGATATTACTTGGTATTACGATCACATTATATCCTTTGGAGATCATAATATGGCGGCTGGGATACCAGTTGCGTTTGTGATGGAGTATTCCATCTGCCGAGATCTAAATAAAGCCCTGGGTCATCCCCTCAAAGGAGCCTTCCACAGCCACAACAATTTCCATGCCTTGGTCCAGCTGGTTGTCAAGCAGATGGGCCATATTTAGCCGGGACATTGTGGGTATGTCCACAGAAATACCTAGGGCCCAAAGTTTGTCAATGGTCGAATGTAGTTGCCCCATCTGAGCCAAAACTAGAGGCTCTTCCATCACCAACTAGCCTCTTTGGACCCTAAATACCAGGGGTTCCAAAATAACTTGACCATGTTGAGCCATTTTCAAATGACTGGCCCGTATTTCTGCAAAGACTCCAGGATTCTTTATAAACCATTGCCGTAGCACTATCCTTGAAACCCCTGTGCCACACCCATCCGTTTTCCTAGTCGGGGGACCTAAGTGACATGTTTCCCATACTGAGCAGTACAAATCCAGCCCAATAACCCGTCTTCAACTAAAGTAAACTGCAGCTGTTGTCTTAGAATAGGTGAGTACGGAGTACCTCTGGCCAGCGGCATAGTGTGGATTGCCAGCACCCGGAGCAAGGCAAGTATCCTTCCACTTTTCTTGTAAAATGTTGGGCCCCTAAGAATACCCTTAAGAATTTTGTGCCTGGGGCAACCACCCCTATGGCCCCATCCATGCTACGCCAGTGCCTCTGGCTACCTAGTGTGTATTCTATCACGGACAGAGGCCTGAATTTCTAAACAAAGTATTAAACATCAGACCCGAGGCCCTTATAGAATGCTCACAAAACAAACCCGCCTCACAGCTATACACAAAGTTGTGTTTTAACCCCATGGAGCAATAGCCATAAATTTGGAGTCATAACTTGAGAAACTGAAGTACTATGGTTTAAGGTTTGTACTATTCTGGTCTAGTTTAACATGCTCAGTTTTCTAGTTTAATACTAAAGGCACATTTCTTTTAAATGATAAATCCGTGACTCGACATTCATCGAATGATAACCATTGTGTTACATTAGATCTGAGCCCAAACAGCGAACCACTCCCAAGAATGACCTCTTGCCATCTCGACCACAGGTACCACCTGAGTGCAAGCAAGTTATGCAGGCCCATGTCATAATGAGAAGAAAGTCACTACCCAACACTTGATACTGCCCAGTTCTGCCCACCCGCCTTAGGGCTGGGTGAAAAGTCTTGTCTTTGTCTAGGAGGAGGCTCAGGTCTCGCATTGTCTTATGCCCTTAGAAACTCTCAAGTTAAGGAGCGGCCTTTGCACCCGGTGCTGTAAATTCCTCCCAGCTAATGTAATAAATTGAAGAGGTGCATGGGTTCTTGAAGTTAGGAATCACATATATTGCATATATCATTGGATATTGCGCCACTGTAGTGCCTTTTATTGAAGTGACTGAAAAATAAAATATAGAGATGGCAGAGTTCTAAAACCTTTGAACCCTCTGTCTTTTTACGCATTTGACGTTGTGATAACTGGGGACTGGTGTTGTTGTTTGTTTAAGTATGTGTGGCGTGCAGTGACACTGGCTTGTATTTGTTCACTGGGTGTTTATCGTTTATTTATACTCGTAATATTGTAAATCAGGTCTGACTATCTGATATTGTTTGGGATGGAGTGGAGTGGAGTGGAGTGGTGTGGCTCACTAGTTAGAGGCGGCAGACCCGGAAGCAGAGGACGCCCCGGGCCAGGGTTCAATTCTCGCCGCGGCAGGGTCGTGGACCAGGGTCAGCGGACTCGATAATTCTCGCCTCGGTGCCTACTCTAACCAGGGATCACACTCGGCAAATCTGGGCATTAGCTTGCCTCATCTCCGCAACGGCCCCCCACATACGCCAGGGATGCCTGTTTTCACCTTGGAGATACCCAGTAGGGACCATCTCACAGGGAAAGACAGGACGGGTTCCCCAGCGGTCTACAGCGCGGAGATACCCCATGTGTGGTGATTCAGGCGCTTTACAAGACATCATTACATTACATTGAACAGTAGCCACTTCAAACTTCTCAGTCTGAAGTTGAACATTCCTGCATGACCTTGGCTGCCATGCCAAGGTCAGTCTTGGCCGGGTCCTCCTCTGACATCTCCAGGCTGAGCCCAGCTATCCTTTGAGCCGAGAGGGCCTCCCTGGGACTTCATCTTCCCCGGAGCGTGCTCCCATCTCTTTCGCTGTAGGATTTTGGTTAAATTACACACCGGCTTCTGACAGGTTAAATCCCGAGCACTGATGCCTGTCTCTCTCTCTCTTCTGACGAGCCTGCGTGTTTGGCTTTGAAGAGCTTTGGAATCGCTTTGCGGGACTTTGCAGTGCAAAGAAAAAGGCCACAGAAAACATTTGTATTTTGTTTTTTTGTGCCGTGTTGAACATGGTCGAGTGATCTCTTTATTGATTTCTTTTCTGACTGGTATTAGCTTCCATTTGCTCTGCTCCCTCCTCGTGGCCTTGTTTAATGGCGCGGTGGTGCGCGCGCTGCATGGTGAATGGGCTTCAGGCTGGCAGCGCCTCGAAAGGACACAAAGAAACCTAAAGAGTCTCTTGTGGAACATTATATAATATGATTAATGATTCAAATTTTTTTTTACTATATGCTTATATATAACAATGTTCTTATATATTTATTGTTTGATAATACATACAGTTATCATAATATATGTATTTTTTCTATTTATAAATTTCAATAAAAAATTTAAACTCAAAGAGTCTCTTGTGGAATGCTATGCTATGTGATGAGTCGCTGATGCTCTTAAAGAGATACTATCCGTTAAAATGTAAATTTTTTTAAGACACATTTTTATTAATGTTATATGCTTTTTACCAAACATGGCTACATTTGTGCATTGTGTTGCTGGCTTTCACTTCATGTACCTTTCACTTGCACTTGGCACTTTAATGGACTTGATTGTCTAAATAAGGTATTTCTCTCTACTAGGTATCTAGATACTGTGGCAGGCCCTAAAGTAAAAAAAATAATTAAAAAAAGCTGGATTTGGCCACATATTCTGAAGTTTTATATGTAGGTGGAATCCACTCCAGCTCCCAAATATTGGGTGAGGTTGGTGTTTCAACCAGAGCCTTAAGTGGGATGAAAACACTAAGGGGGGGGAAGGTTCCTAAGGGGCGTCGTTGATGTAATTAAGGGCGTGGCTTAAAACACTTAAGCTAAAAATCTGAGTGTAGCATAGCGTGCCACCCGACTGGTATTTTGCTGCTTGTCATTGCATCCAGATATATAATGCAACTAGTAACATGACACCTACAACAAGCCTGGACTATTGGCTTTGTCAATGTTTATTAGTTGCATAAGATAAATAAGCAACAACTATGGCTTTGTTGTATATAATATTGAAAAGGATTTAGTTTTTGTGGGAGAGGTTGTGGCATTATGGCTAAAGCTGCTGACTCTGGAGCAGGGGAAGCAGGTTCAAGTCTTGGCGTTGGTTCAACATCCTGTGATTCTAGGCAAATCATAAACACCCGGTGTCTACCAACAAAAAATATAAATATGCAAAACGCTCCAGTAAAGCGACCGTCTACAGGTTTGTGCAATATAAAACTGCAGAAAAATTACATAAAAGCAGTGAACTGCTACAGAGTTAAGTTTTTTCTCCCACCCTGAGCGTGAGGGCAAAAATGGAGAGCCCAAAAGGGACCCGTCTCAGCACCTGCTTTTTAGAGCTGCTGGCGCTTAGTCCCGGCAGGACCCAGCCACTTAAAGCCCTGATTTCAGCACTGCTTCTTGATCCCAGTCAAGCGCCTGGTAGGTGTGTATATATAGAGTTTGTGTGAAGAACTGAGAGCCAAACTGGAATGACCGAAGTGTACACTTTACGCAGAGTCTACCCAAAAGGACATTCTCAGCAACAATAAGAGTGAGAAGGTGTCTGACTGTTTATAGTCATTAACCTCTGGGCTTCACTCCCATAAATGGTATGGAGATGAGTTTGTAGGGCCACATGTATGTAGACTCTCTGAGGTGCAACTATGGTAAAATGGTTCACTCCAACCTGCTACTAGGAAGAATTTTGATTTGATAGACTTATGTCAGGGATCAGCTAGCTAACTAGAGATGAAAACAAGCATTTGCAGTGCAATAGGTCTCGCATTTACGCAAGACCTACTGCATTGCAAACAGTAGTCATCACAGACAACGGGAGGGAGGAGGGGAGAAGGCACGGACAATGGGCGGGAGGGGGCAAGAAGGCACGGACAACGGGAGTGTGGGCAGAGGGAGGGAGGAGAAGGCATGGACAATGGGCAGGAGGGGGGAGTAGAGAAGGCAGTAGAAGAACCTCATTAGAGAAAATAGTGCTTACAGTCTAAATAGCAAATACCGTGTAACACTCGAAGTAAAGGGGCCAGTCGCCATGGGAGGTGACAAATGAAGAGGAGGCGGTACAAAGGAGGGACTACCAAGCCTATTGATGAATCAGAAGCCAGCATTTAGGACAGACAATGACACAAGCCAACTGCAAACATGGGCGGAGAATGGGCGGGGCTTCTATTCGCTACTCGTCTACAATAAGTCTCGCAGAGCAGCACATTCACGCTTGCTCAGGCTCAACCTACAAAGGCACACACCATCGGAAAAATGATGAGAAGGGCCTGTGTCTGTGCATATGTTACATCATCATTTGCATCATCTCTTGCCCCGCTGTAGTTAGATCTAGGTCTTGTTATCCTTTCAGGGATCCGAGCAAAGGCCTGTGGGGGGGGGGGGGGGTTGAATACACACGGGGTCTAGAAACAGAGAAAAGGCACAAGTTATTTTTCAGGGAGCTGGCTGTTCACTGCATTACTGGGCTCTAGCCACTTTGTATGGGAAGGGGATGCAGATGTTTTGAAAGTGCTATAAAGTCTGAATGGGAGAGGGCTGCAGTGGACGTGACAGCCTAGGGGCACTTTGAATAGAAAGGTGCATGCAGTGACTGTGACAGCCCCTTGGGTTCTTTGAACAGGAAGGTGGTGTTGAGATTGTGCAAGACCCCGGAGTTCTTTGATTGAATGGGTGTAGTCGTTGTGAGAGCCCAGAGTCCTTTGAATGGAAGGGTGCTTGGAGCTGTAACAGAACCCTGAGTCCTTCATCTGGGGGATAGCGCAGAGTCGGTGATAAGACTTTGAAGGCTTCATTTAGAGCTTGGTGGATGGAATACTTTGTCACAAACGTGGTGAATGTCTGGTCCTCCGTATTACAAGTGCATTATAGCCAGGGCCAATGGAATTATGCGGCAGTGGAGCAACAAATTATGCAGCAGGATTGACTAAAGTATGAGTCAAGACAATGCGGCAAAATGCAGCACAGCTTTTGATAGTATTACTTCATTATTTTGTCATTATTACACATGGTAATACAGTCTGGGTAAATATTTCACCCCATTAGTTCCAGTTTAACAACCAAATACAGAAATAAGCAACTGAAAAATGGCTAGTTAATCTTTGCGAAG
This sequence comes from Lissotriton vulgaris, assembly GCF_964263255.1. NCBI lineage: Eukaryota > Metazoa > Chordata > Amphibia > Caudata > Salamandridae > Lissotriton > Lissotriton vulgaris. Next base: position 102,391,960 of record NC_141700.1, read on the forward strand.
GGCAACCCACTGCATGTGATCACATGTTGCCACATTTTTTGTAACTTCTGATCCCTTAGAGCTAGAAACAATTTTCAACCAGAGTTTAATAAGACCTTAATTTTTATAATGAAAGGGAGAAAAGGTTGAGCATGGGAGCTGGTCTCTTGAAATGGAAGTGAAGGGGGTCGTTAAGACGGAGGACAACAGGTGAATGAAAAGTGAATCTCTTTATTTCAAACCCACAACAAGGACCCACATGTCGTTTCCAATGATAGTACTGCTTCATTATTTTAACCAGCTCATATTCAACTATTACCGTTCCACTCCTATAATGAATGGGCTGTTCCAGCACCCCGTCACATACAACATTCTGTCAGAGCATACTACAACACTGACACAGGACTGGACACAAAACATTTTCTCTTTTTGATAAAAATACAAAACAACCAATAGCTTCAGAACTAGAGAAAACCCTCCAGCTGAAAACTATATTAAAATTATTAGAGATTTGATTTTTTTCACTCTCGTGTAGATTGTCGCTGATTCTTCTCTGCAAGATTAATGTTTCCTATTTCTCCCTCCTTTCCTATTTTTATGATCCACAACCATGTTCTGCTTAACGTTTACCATCCTTACCTTGCTCCACCATATTCCTGATTCAACACGTATCGATGATTTCGACAGTGTCTTCATAGTTTTTCCAGGTCCATACTTCAGTTCGTTGCTAAATTAGATTCTAACCAAATCTCTAACTTCATCTTTCTTTCACTATTGTCAGTAGATGCCTTACAAGATCTGGTCACCGGTGTTCTACTCGGATTCACACCAGTAACACCCTTAAGTCAATTCCGGACTTCGAAAGCTGATATTATGGTAGTCAAATACGGCATATTGTGTTATGCCCACAACTACTCTGTCATGAGATCCTCCAACCTCAGATTATCTGCTGCCATGCATACGCCCCGTCCCACTATCTATTAGCACACTCCACTGCGCCATTCTACTGGGAATGGTACAAACTACATATTTTGTGTTCCAGCCCCAAATTAATCAAGAACTCCACTTCTGAGGCATAAACTGAATGTGCCCAGTATGAGGATTTGGGGCATCCCTTGTATAGAAGCACCTTCCTCAAGAAATGATGTCACTGTCGTAGTGCCAACAAAGGCATTAATCTGTCCTGAAAAGTAGTCTTCGACACAACGAAGGGCTGATTATAAGGCACTACTTGGAACTGTCCCATAAATCAATACCAAGCTTCTTTCAAGGTCCCTAAGGCAAGTGAACAAACACTCAAACTGACACCTCTGCAGTCTTCCTACAGACCAGACTCTTGTGCACCATTCTAACTTCATTACTACGTCAAGCTCCACTTTCTTATCCTTTGAGGGCCATGCGCAGGTTGCTCTCAACCATTTTTTTCTTTTACAGTGTTATACCCTTATGGCTGACGTGCACCATCTTTCATGGACAAAAAACAATAGGAAAAGTTTCTCAAGCCTCATCAACCATCCATTTTCAATAGGTACTCTACTGATAATTTCACATATATTTGCAATCCCCTTTCTAAAAACTCCTCCTTTGACCATCCCAATCGGACAACCTCTATCTTTGAAACGCTTCTTCTCTTGATCTTGAGCTTTGGAACTCTTTGCCTCTGACATTGCGCAGCACCTCAAACTTGCTAGCCTTCGGGAAGAGCCTGAAAACTTGGCTCTTTGCCTCCTAGACTTCTTTTTTCTGCTGACCCCGTTCTCTTTTAATCTATGTGTTGTGTTTGTCTTTTTCAGGCTGTCAATAAAGCGCCGGGACACTCCTTGAGTAGCCGAGCGCTATAAAAGACACAAAATACCATAACATAACATAACATCTTGTTTTGTGCTCTACTACGCATCCCCCAATACATAAATCCATATTTGTTTTAAAGCACTCAATGTCTCTTTCTAAATTGCCCTTTAAGGTCTTGGCAGTTTCGTAATAGTATCCTAGGTAAACAATCCGCCTTTTTATTTCTGTACACCACACTGTATTCAGCGTCATAGGTTAGGAGTATTGTCAAGTCGTGAAAGTGAGGGATGTGACAGCCACAAAGATGCTGTTGCTGAAATACAAGGACATGCTTCAGGATTAAATGAGAGAATTATGAGGTTTCAGCATGTCTTCAAATTGAACTAATGCGTTAAATTTGTTAATCATATACTAAGAGTACCCAGTGGCGGCTGCTGGAGCATTAAAGTGGTGAGGCAGCATGGGGAAAATAATCCAAAAAATGCTTACCTGCCATCTGCAACTTCTGTGCTCTTCTGACCTCTGCTCCTTGACTCCCGGCATGCCACAAGCTCCCCTACACCAATCCAGACACTGGTCTAATGCTCCAGCATGACAGCAGTGCTGTGATTGGTGTTAGCCCCCTAGTTAGGCGCTCACTAAGGGAATTCGATCCTGTGCTTGCTCTCCACCCGGCTATACAGCACAGCTCTGGTGGGGAGGTCGAAGTGCGCATGACGGTTTGGCCGGCCTTAGACTGCCGACCAAAATGTCATGCGCACTTGAAGCAGTGCCACCACTCCTCCTCCTTTCTGCAGCTGTGTTTTGTCAGAATGGACGGCCCGCCCTCGATTCAGCTACAGGAAGTGAGCGAGGAAAAATAAAGTGATAACCCTTGTTTTAATTTATTTTTTATTTTTCACTGCTGAAAAGCAATGGGGCGACGCTCCTCCGCCTCAGCAGAGAAGTCGCTGCTGGGAGGACCATAGAGCGTGAGAAATGAATTGTCATTAGAAACTGATAAAACGTGTGAAGACAGAATGATTGGAGCAACGAAATGTCTGTTATGGCTTTCACCCAGAGTTGTGGCATTGAAAAAATGCTTAATCATTGCATATGGGTGGATGGCTGTCCCCTTCCTAAATTTAGATGGCATTGTGACCACTGTAAAGAGGAAAATATTTTCGCAAGTTTGATTTATGCTCAGTCCATCACCTATAGGGTTTAGATGAAACACTATGTTATCTCAATATGCTGATTATGCTGGACAGTGTTCATTAATTCACAGGGATGCTATCCAGTTTAGCATCTGCAGGACTAATGCAATTTCTATTCAAGAGGGAATTATAATATTCAAGAATTACATCGTATTATGTTGATGGAGCAGAGAACAACATGATGAGAGGCTGCAGATGTACTAAGGATTTAGGAAGAGAAAGGACAAAGTTACTCAAGAATGCACAAAATACCCTTAAGCTATTGTTTTCCTTATTCCTGTACGCCGCTTAATTTTACAAATGTTTAAACTAAACATTTCTTTCAAAACCACAAACACGAATCTCAGATAGCCTTCCTTACAACTACCAACAAATACTCGGAACACACAATAATTTCACTTTTCATTTTATAAGGTTTATTTCGATAAATAAATATCTTGAAAGCTATACAATCCAATTTAAACAGTATACAAAATAGACCATAATGCACACATTTTAAAAAATACGTAATATACAAAAAGAGCATAAAAATTGATTAGTTCGAAAAAAAATAAGCAATAAATAGTTATAAAAGTTGTCTCGGCAACTGCGTGGTGGTACAAGGGAAAGGAGCATTATGGGAGACTAAGTCCATTTTCAGATTTCGTGCTTCAGGAGCTAGCCTTCATTTTTTGCGCTCCGATGCTCCATGCCCATTTAAGATATTTAGCTAGTCCACAGGCGTAGAGATCCTGAGTGTCGGATTTTAGGATACGCAGTGCGACTCGGTGGCTGCCAGTGCCCAGCTCTTCGCATATTGGTTTCAGCCAACACCCCCTTGGCACTTTGTATGCTGGACACACAAACATAAAGTGTGCAATCGACTCAGTGGGAGCCTCACAGTTTGGACAAAAATCACACAATAATCATCATTCAACTAAAAACACACCGCCTCTGAAAATTTGAAACCTCCAACCATTCCCAATTACTCTCACACTACAAAAGTACCATAGGCATGCATAACAAAAGGTACTTATCTGAACATGAGCAGCATTTAAAAGAGGAAGAGAGTTCCATGCTAGAGACTTTTAGTGTTTAATAACATTCCAGTTCTGGATTGTTGCTTGGTTGGAAAGTTCTTTTGAAGGTGCTGCTGGCAGGTGTGGCAAATAAAAGATTTTGCATAATGGTAGCCTCCGGTCTTGTAACGAAATTGGATTACTGGCTACTCCATTGCTGTTTTTGCAGATTGGGGCAAATACAGTAACAATATCTGAGGCACAAAAGGGAAAGACAAGTGCCGGAACTCTTCATCGCCAATGTTTTAGGTTTTAGGTAACACGTTGCCTTCTCCCCTGATATATTAGTTGGAGCACGAACTGAAAAGTTCAAATGGCAAAATGATAGCAACTTGAGGTGGCAAATGTTCAAATTACACTCCCATGACTTCAGGGAAAGCAAACATACTTCACTCAATGCGTCAAGTTCACTAACTGTGCATGTTATAGAAACTTTCAGTATAAACATTATTGTGAGAGAATGGTCTCACAAAAACTTTCAGTGCAAGACGATTCATCCCACTAAAGTGAATGTTTTGCCAAATGTTTTTCTTTACCAAATCTTCTTTTAGCCGAAAGTTCCTAATACAAAGTGCTTGTATTAATCCTTAAGTTACATGTATATTAGCAACTATGTGCAAACTCAATTTAGGATTATCTTTAAGTGGAGAAGACAGTCATGGCTCTCAAACATTTTTAAAATGTGTGCCTTGTGACACAGAGTACATAATGTGAGTACATACCTGGTGCAAGAAGAGGGTACTTAATTTGAGCCGGTGGTTTCCTGTGCTCAGCACCGGCACTTAATTGTCAACATGGGCATTTGTGACAGTCTGCCACAAGGTGGCGCTGTCTGGCTAATTTAGAGATGACCACAACAACAGGTAATTATTAATTCAATATACATTAAAACTAATTATTAACTGCCACCCAAGCCATTCTCATAGCTTTGAAGGCCTGAAATGGTCCTAATTCTTACACTTGTAGAAGTGTGATGGTTAATGTTGTTGCTATCAATGGTAGTGCTGGTGGGGGCAATGTGTGGTGCAAGCTACAGTGGACTCCTGACAAGAGCCCTGACATTTATTTTCTTACAAATGAAGCACTGGCATCAACCCGGTACCTCTAAAAATGGCAGCTGCACACCCTGACGATTACAATGATGTATCGGGTGTGTGGATTGGCGCTGTGGTTCCAGAGTTTACCCGCCTCAAAGGTGCAAAGTTCTTACTTTATAATAGTAGCATAGATTTCCTTTAAACTATGACTTCCACATTTGTAGGAGTTGAAGTTTTACTTCACTGCAACTAACAAACTGAGAACTGACAAATGTTCTCATTTTCAATTTAGTACCTTTTTAAGTCCCTTCCCTTACTCTCTGCGACTAGAGTGTAAGTTTTCCAAATCACATTGGCTTTCCTGTCTTCCTTTAAGCTTGTAGATTTGAAAAACACAAATGGAGTAGAATCTGTCAGGCATGTCACCTAACTAATGACTTACTCTTAAATGTTTGTTTTGGTTTTCTTTTTGCTCCGGTTATTCTAGGCATGTGATTAGTTAAACTTCCCAAAAAGTGTAATGACTTAAAACAATTAGACATGGAATATAAGCACTTTCTCTCCCAAAAAATATTGGCTGAATCTCTGCAGCTAGCTTTAGCACCACAAAGTTGTTTCACTCTGAAAACTTGTTATTTATAAAACAGCTACATAAATAAGAAAATGTTCTCTGAACGGTTGACGTTGGCTCATCATATTCCATGTAAACCACTCAAGAAACTTATAATGACATTTCAAGTCAAATTGAAGTGTTCATTTAATCACAATAACTATGTCATTGGCATTGGTATATTTCATAGATGCAGCAACAGTCTCCTGACCTCTTGTGCAAGGTCGATGTTCTTACATTTCGTTGTGCTTAATGAACTCTTCATGGCTGATGGTGGAAAGTTACCTATGGATTTACGCCCATTTACATTTCTAATGCCAGAGAACTTCTTAACCATCCAGGGTGGGCCTTTGGAAGGAGATTGCAAACACCAGAGCTGATGAGCGCTTACATTAAATACAACGGAAACACTGACAAGTTAAAAAGTAATGGAACAAGATAAAAGCCAGATTATAGCTGCTCCAAACGCACTTGTTAGTAAGGGCTGAAATCCAGTCAGCCGCATTAAGAAACACCAGATGCACATTTCTTCCTAATTTCTGTTCAGTTCTGCTGCTTAGCAGGAGACAAAATATTTTATTTCATCAACTAAATTGAGCCAGTTTTCACCGGTAGCCCCGTGTGCTGCGCGTGAAGGGTCCAGACGCCACGTGCAGTTGCAGCCGGGGACGCGGGAGGAGCCTCTCGCGCGACTGGGAGACCCACGGCTGCCATTTTGATTCCCGGCGCAGCCTCATTAGAAGTGGCAGGTGGAAGGGGCTTTGGAGGGATCCGAAAGACCGCTCGTCCCTATGGAGAGTGTTCCGGAGATGAAGGTGACAGGAACACGAGTTAACGTGATTCCTTCTTGCTGCGTTGTTCAAGGCCCGCGGAACAGAGGAAGTTGGCGCGTGAACAGGTGGCATCTCTCGCGGAGCGGGGAGGTGTGCGGATATGCCCACAGCCTCGCCCGCATCTAGATATTTTTTGGACTGTTCTTTGTGCAGGTGTTGCACCTTCCTCATGTTTTACGTTTCCTCTTCTTACTGAATTGATAATTTTATGTTGTATTTTACTACTGACATACTAAGCAAATAAACAAGCTAAAGATCTAATGAATAAAGCCCTTCGCTGCGAAAGCCCTTGGGTCGCATAATCAAGGTGTTTGCGGCTGTTTATTTCCTCGTTTTTCTGTGTGTTAGTCTATTTTATTAGTCACCACACTTCAAAGATTACTTTGTGGCTCTTACCTCACCTTTTCTACACGTTATTGTTAATTACCGAATTTCGGGGTATATTACTAACAAGTAGCGATATTTATCGCTAAATAGGCTTAGCAATGATTTTTTTATCGCTGCCTATAGCTGGATATGTTAACGGAGAAAACATGCTATTAGCAACGTTTTTCTCCATTGTGCTAAAATATCCAGCGATAGCAACGAAATGCGTGAATATCACTGAGAATACAGCGATATTCATGCATTAGCGACGAAATGCTCTTAGCCATGTTATCCATCTCCCATTGGATAACATGGCCAAGAACTGGTCTGGGAAGGTGTTAGTATTTGGAGATGTTCGCGCTTAGCGGGAATATTTCCAACGCTACTCCTGCCTTGCTAATAGGCAATAGCGACGTTAGCGACTGCTTTCAGTAGCTGATTCAGAAAAGGGGGTGGTGATGAACAGAGTGTCTGAATTAAGCAGACCACTCTTACCCAGTCCAAGGATCAGGGCTTGATCCATCACCGTTTTTTAGCTCACTGCACCATCCCAGCTCAGAACTTGGCTATATGCAAATTAGTCTGACCCTGGCCCAGTGAATCATGGGAACAGGGCAGACCAAACTACCAAGCCAATTCTTATACTGGGAAGGAAACAAGCTACCGGGGACCGGTTTCTGGCATTTCAGCCGTCTTCGGCCCGGCTTGCGTGAATCCTGATGGTGCAATGAGCTAGGGACTCACATCTGAGTATACCCTTCCACGCTTATGGTGGACAAAAATGATTCAAAAAAGGGGGTGGTGATGAACAGAGTGTCTGAATTAAGCAGACCACTCTTACCCAGTCCAAGGATCAGGGCTTGATCCATCACCGTTTTTTAGCTCACTGCACCATCCCAGCTCAGAACTTGGCTATATGCAAATTAGTCTGACCCTGGCCCAGTGAATCATGGGAACAGGGCAGACCAAACTACCAAGCCAATTCTTATACTGGGAAGGAAACAAGCTACCGGGGACCGGTTTCTGGCATTTCAGCCGTCTTCGGCCGGCTTGCTTGAATCCTAATGGTGCAATGAGCTAGGGACTCACATCTGAGTATACCCTTCCACGCTTATGGTGGACAAAAATTATTCAGAAAAGGGGGTGGTGATGAACAGAGTGTCTGAATTAAGCAGACCACTCTTACCCAGTCCAAGGATCAGGGCTTGATCCATCACCGTTTTTTAGCTCACTGCACCATCCCAGCTTAGAACTTGGCTATATGCAAATTAGTCTGACCCTGGCCCAGTGAATCATGGGAACAGGGCAGACCAAACTACCAAGCCAATTCTTATACTGGGAAGGAAACAAGCTACCGGGGACCGGTTTCTGGCATTTCAGCCGTCTTCGGCCCGGCTTGCTTGAATCCTGATGGTGCAATGAGCTAGGGACTCACATCTGAGTATACCCTTCCACGCTTATGGTGGACAAAAATTATTCAGAAAAGGGGGTGGTGATGAACAGAGTGTCTGAATTAAGCAGACCACTCTTACCCAGTCCAAGGATCAGGGCTTGATCCATCACCGTTTGTTATCTCACTGCACCATCCCAGCTCAGAACTTGGCTATATGCAAATTAGTCTGACCCTGGCCCAGTGAATCATGGGAACAGGGCAGACCAAACTACCAAGCCAATTCTTATACTGGGAAGGAAACAAGCTACCGGGGACCAGTTTCTGGCATTTCAGCCGTCTTCGGCCCGGCATGCTTGAATCCTGATGGTGCAATGAGCTAGGGACTCACATCTGAGTATACCCTTCCACGCTTATGGTGGACAAAAATGATTCAGAAAAGGGGGTGGTGATGAACAGAGTGTCTGAATTAAGCAGACCACTCTTACCCAGTCCAAGGATCAGGGCTTGATCCATCACCGTTTTTTAGCTCACTGCACCATCCCAGCTCAGAACTTGGCTATATGCAAATTAGTCTGACCCTGGCCCAGTGAATCATGGGAACAGGGCAGACCAAACTACCAAGCCAATTCTTATACTGGGAAGGAAACAAGCTACCGGGGACCGGTTTCTGGCATTTCAGCCGTCTTCGGCCCGGCTTGCGTGAATCCTGATGGTGCAATGAGCTAGGGACTCACATCTGAGTATACCCTTCCACGCTTATGGTGGACAAAAATGATTCAAAAAAGGGGGTGGTGATGAACAGAGTGTCTGAATTAAGCAGACCACTCTTACCCAGTCCAAGGATCAGGGCTTGATCCATCACCGTTTTTTAGCTCACTGCACCATCCCAGCTCAGAACTTGGCTATATGCAAATTAGTCTGACCCTGGCCCAGTGAATCATGGGAACAGGGCAGACCAAACTACCAAGCCAATTCTTATACTGGGAAGGAAACAAGCTACCGGGGGCCGGTTTCTGGCATTTCAGCCGTCTTCGGCCGGCTTGCTTGAATCCTGATGGTGCAATGAGCTAGGGACTCACATCTGAGTATACCCTTCCACGCTTATGGTGGACAAAAATTATTCAGAAAAGGGGGTGGTGATGAACAGAGTGTCTGAATTAAGCAGACCACTCTTACCCAGTCCAAGGATCAGGGCTTGATCCATCACCGTTTTTTAGCTCACTGCACCATCCCAGCTTAGAACTTGGCTATATGCAAATTAGTCTGACCCTGGCCCAGTGAATCATGGGAACAGGGCAGACCAAACTACCAAGCCAATTCTTATACTGGGAAGGAAACAAGCTACCGGGGACCGGTTTCTGGCATTTCAGCCGTCTTCGGCCCGGCTTGCTTGAATCCTGATGGTGCAATGAGCTAGGGACTCACATCTGAGTATACCCTTCCACGCTTATGGTGGACAAAAATTATTCAGAAAAGGGGGTGGTGATGAACAGAGTGTCTGAATTAAGCAGACCACTCTTACCCAGTCCAAGGATCAGGGCTTGATCCATCACCGTTTGTTATCTCACTGCACCATCCCAGCTCAGAACTTGGCTATATGCAAATTAGTCTGACCCTGGCCCAGTGAATCATGGGAACAGGGCAGACCAAACTACCAAGCCAATTCTTATACTGGGAAGGAAACAAGCTACCGGGGACCAGTTTCTGGCATTTCAGCCGTCTTCGGCCCGGCATGCTTGAATCCTGATGGTGCAATGAGCTAGGGACTCACATCTGAGTATACCCTTCCACGCTTATGGTGGACAAAAATGATTCAGAAAAGGGGGTGGTGATGAACAGAGTGTCTGAATTAAGCAGACCACTCTTACCCAGTCCAAGGATCAGGGCTTGATCCATCACCGTTTTTTAGCTCACTGCACCATCCCAGCTCAGAACTTGGCTATATGCAAATTAGTCTGACCCTGGCCCAGTGAATCATGGGAACAGGGCAGACCAAACTACCAAAGCCAATTCTTATACTGGGAAGGAAACAAGCTACCGGGGACCGGTTTCTGGCATTTCAGCCATCTTCGGCCCGGCTTGCTTGAATCCTGATGGTGCAATGAGCTAGGGACTCACATCTGAGTATACCCTTCCACGCTTATGGTGGACAAAAATGATTCAGAAAAGGGGGTGGTGATGAACAGAGTGTCTGAATTAAGCAGACCACTCTTACCCAGTCCAAGGATCAGGGCTTGATCCATCACCGTTTTTTAGGTCACTGCACCATCCCAGCTCAGAACTTGGCTATATGCAAATTAGTCTGACCCTGGCCCAGTGAATCATGGGAACAGGGCAGACCAAACTACCAAGCCAATTCTTATACTGGGAAGGAAACAAGCTACCGGGGACCGGTTTCTGGCATTTCAGCCGTCTTCGGCCCGGCTTGCTTGAATCCTGATGGTGCAATGAGCTAGGGACTCACATGCCTTGCTAATAGGCGATAGCGACGTTAGCGACTGCTTTCAGTAGCTAACTGGCTGGGTACACCCACTTTGCATGTCATTAGCGATAAACATCGCTGACAACTCTGGAACCTCCTAGACGCCACAGCCCCTGACGTTGCCTTCCTCACGGAGACCTGGATGAACGCCTCTTCAGCTCCCGACATCGCCATCGCTATCCCAGAGGGCTACAAGATCGTCCGGAGGGACCGCAACGCCAACCAGATGGGAGGAGGCATCGCCATCATCCACAAGAACACCATCCGTCTCACGACCAGCACCGACAACACCCTGACCACCGCCGAACACCTGCATTTCCAGATCCACACCAACCCGAACACCACCCTCAGAGGCACCCTGATCTACCGACCCCCTGGACCACGCACACAATTCAGCGAGGACATCGCCGACTTCGTCAGCCCGCTTGCCCTCCCCTCCTCTGACTACATCCTCCTGGGGGACCTCAACTTCCACCTGGAGAACAACAACGACCGCAACACCACCACCCTGCTGGACAACCTCGCCAACCTGGGACTCAAGCAACTGGTGTCCACCCCCACCCACCTCGCCGGAAACACACTCGACGCAGTCTTCTCTTCCAGCACAGACATCGACTTCAGCCACGCCACAGAGCTTCAATGGACGGACCACAGCTGCGTCCACTTCACCTTCAAGAGAACGACGACCCACCACCACCAGCAACAGGCCGCCCGCAGAAGCTGGAACAAGATCACAGCAGACCAGCTCGCCACCTCCCTGAGCCAGCACCCTCCTGCCAGCTCAGCGGACCCCAGCCAGGCCGCCGACAACCTCACGAAGTGGATCAGCATCTGCGCGGACGAGCTCCCCCCGCTGAGGACCCCGCCCAGCAGACCCGGCAGCAAGAAAGCCCCGTGGTTCACCGACGAACTCAAGAGCTCCAAGAAGAACTGCTGAGCCCTCGAGAAAGTCTGGAGAAGGGAACCTACACCGGACAACAGGACCTCCTTCAAGCTTGCCACCCGGAAGCACCACCAGCTGATCCGCGCCGCCAAGAAAACAGCATTCAAGGAACGGTTGGACAACAACGCACACAACTGCAAGGAACTCTTCAACATCGTGAAAGAGCTTTCCAACCCCAGCGCAGGAAACAACGACATCACCCCATCGCAAGACCTCTGCAACTCTCTCGCTTCATACTTCCACAACAAGATCGCGGACATACACAACAGCTTCAACAACCAACCAACGCACACCATGACGAACAATCACCCCCCACCACCACCCTCCATGCCTGGACCCCGATCAGCACCGAAGACACCATCCGCACGATGAACTCCATCCACTCCGGATCACCGACCGACCCCTGCCCTCACCACGTCTTCAACAAGGCCGACGCTGTCATCGCACCCCACCTGCGAGACATCATCAACACATCCTTCGACACCGCCACCTTCCCTGAGAGCTGGAAACACGCCGAACTCAGCGCTCTACTCAAGAAACCAACAGCGGACCCCACCGAACTCAAGAACTACCGCCCCATCTCGCTCCTCCCGTTTCCAGCCAAAGTCATCGAGAAGACCGTCAACAAGCAGATGGCCGCCTTCCTCGAGACGAACGGATCCCTCGACCCCTCACAGTCCGGCTTCCGAGCCAATCACAGCACCGAGACCGCCCTCATCGCCGCCACCGATGACATCCGAGCCCTGATGGACAATGGAGAAACGGCGGCCCTCATCCTCCTAGACCTCTCCGCGGCATTCGACACGGTCTGCCACCGCACCCTAGTACAGCGCCTCAGCAACATCGGAATCCAGGACAAGGCGCTGGAATGGATCATCTCCTTCCTCGACGGAAGAACACAGAGAGTCCGCCTACCACCGTACAAGTCAGAGGCCTCCGAAGTCATCTGCGGCGTCCCTCAAGGATCATCTCTGAGCCCCACCCTCTTCAACGTCTACATGAGCCCCCTCGCGGCCATCGTACGCAAACACAACCTCAGCATAATCTCCTACGCCGACGACACCCAGCTGATCCTCTCCCTGACCAACGACCCCGCCTCCGCCAGAGCCAACCTGCACGAAGGGATGAAAGAGGTAGCCGAGTGGATGACGACCAGCCGCCTGAAACTGAACTCTGACAAGACGGAGGTCCTCATCCTGGGCTCTTCCCCCTCCGCCTGGGACGACTCCTGGTGGCCTCCCGCCCTGGGCACCGCACCCAAACCGACAGACCATGCACGCAACCTGGGCTTCATCCTGGACTCCTCCCTCTCCATGACCAGGCAAGTCAACAACGTCTCCTCGGCGTGCTTCAACATCCTACGCATGCTACGGAAGATCTTCCGGTGGATCCCCACCGAGACCAGGAAGACCGTCACCCAGGCCCTCGTCACCAGCCGACTGGACTACGGCAACGCCCTCTACGCCGGTACCACCGCCAAGCTCCAGAAGAGACTCCAGCGGATCCAGAACGCCTCAGCCAGACTCATCCTCGACATCCCACGAACCAGCCACATCACCGGACATCTGAGAGACCTTCACTGGCTCCCCGTCAACAAAAGAATCACCTTCCGCCTCCTCACCCACGCACACAAAGCCCTACATGACCAAGGCCCGAGCTACCTCAACAGCCGGATCAACTTCTACGCTCCCAAACGCCACCTCCGATCAGCCAACCAAGCCCTCGCCGCCGTCCCCCGCATCCGAAGAGCGACTACAGGAGGAAGGTCCTTCTCCTACCTGGCCGCCAAGACCTGGAACTCCCTCCCTCCCGACCTGCGCCTGACCCAAGACCACCTCTCCTTCAGGAAGAAGCTGAAGACCTGGCTGTTCGAGCAGTAGCGGACCCCCCCCCCCCCCCCCCCCCCCCCCCCAGCGCCTTGAGACCCTACGGGTATGTAGCGCGCTCTATAAGTGTCACTGATTGATTGATTGATTGATTGACATGCACAGCGGGCCCCAAACCGCTCGCTATCGCCTAAAAGCTGTCGCTAACATCAGCGACAGCTTGCTAATAGGGCAATAGAATTATCGCCGCTTAGCGGCCGAAAACGGCCGCTAAATCGGCGATAATTGCCTATCGCCCCCTTGGTAATATGCCCCATCATTCATAAATGTTGTTACATTTACATAATTGCCAAATTCCCTAGCCTCTTAAACGTTTCACCCCATAACCCTTCCTTCCCAAACCATTCAGAATTAATTCTTAAAACCTTCATCAGTCACCCATAAACTCTTCCTGTTCAGCCCTTAACCATTCCCCATTACTCTTCACTCCTAAACTCCTAAACTCTTCACCATTCACCCCATAACCCTTCAACCCTAGGACCCTCGCTTCTCAACCCTTCTTCCCTAAACCCTTCACCCATAAACACATTACACTTTACTCTTAAAAACGTCACACTTCCCCCCCCTTAATCCCCCGCCATTACACCCTTTACTGTTCACTCCTTTGCCGTTCATTCTTAAACCCTTCAGCCTTGATTTTTCATCTCTACACCCTTATTCATAAACCCTTCACTTCACGACCCCAAATACTTCAACCATAAATCCTTCACCACGATCTCGAAACCCTTCATACCTACACCCTTCCCCCTTATACCATCCACCCTAAACTCCTCAGCCTTGGGAATTACTCTTCACTCTTAAACTCTTCACATTATTCGCTGCCTTCAACCGCTGCCAGTTGAAGCCCTGCAGACAGCTGACTCCATTGATTTCTATAAGGGAATAAAGAAAGAATTGAAAGAGGCCTTATCCCTAGCTGCAACCCGTCCCATCACCGCTGCTGCTTTTATTGATTTGACTCTACAGATCTATGTTTAACAAGACAGACGCAAATGAGAAAAAGACGAGGCCATGCTAAATACATCAGAATATCTTCATGAGAACTTCAGACAGCCCAACAAATGAAATAGAAATCATGCAGTTATGGAGCACAAAAAGTTTTTTGTCATTAGAAGAAAATGAGCTGAGACAGAAATAAAGTCTGAGGACCTTATAGCATCTCTCTATCAAAACGTAACAATATCTCATACACTGTATTTCAAGTGCGTGGGCCATAACTGACTTGTATGTATGTATGTAGGTATACTTGTAGAGCGCGGTCCTGTCACCCAGAGGGCATCCTGGTGCTTGAAGTTCGGTCCCCCACACTTATCGCTGCTGCTCGGACTTTTCTGGGAAAGAGATGCGTTTTTAGGGCTTTTCTGAATGGATAGTATTCCCTATGGCATCTCAAAGAGAGTGGCAGGGAGTTCCAAAGTTTGGCCGCTGCAACACTGAACGAGCGGCCACCCATCCTGACTCTCTGGAACCTAGGGACTTGTAATAAGGCAAAGGGGATGTCTGTGACATTTGTGATGGAGTATCCTAGCCACCAAACTCTAAGTAAGCCACCCTGTCTGCATTGTGATGAGGCGGGACATATTTTGAAGAACTGTCCTGTGTTGTCTGGAAACGGGACAGTTGTTCTTAACAGGCAGACCGAGGTTGACCTTGAAGATTGCAGATTCCTCCATCAATATGAGGGCATACTCCTACATGAAGGTTATCCTCCTGACAGCAAAGGGCCTTGACATGTTTGCACTCAGATTGACTCTGAATGGTGTGGTTGTTTTATGGTTACTCAGTTTCAAAAAAGATAAAGCCAAACCATGGACATTCAAGGAATAGACTGGACAGTTCCTGTGTCTGGGGCTATTTGCACAAAAATAAATACAATGCTCACATCTGCTCAGTCCGGATATGTATGTAGAAGCTATTGGCTTTGATGCCTTTGATGCACCAGCTTTTCAAGTTATTCTGGGAACTTCATGTCCAAACACAATCCAAGGATTGACAGTGAACTTCCGGATATCTGTTCTGAGTATTGCCGAAACAATTAACCACATTGCTGCTGGTCTTATTCCTCTCCTGTGCTGGGCCATAATGAAAATGGGTGTGGTCATGACAAGCTCAGCTCGTCATGAGCACCTGGAAGGTATATGCCATGACGAGCTGAGCTCGTCATGAGCACCGAAGGGGTTAAGGGGTCTATTAGGATGGTGGTCGGAAAATCAGCCCGACCTCCATGGGAGCGGGAATAGACCATACGCAAGGACCGTGGCATAACCGCTGGTCCAATTACCATGCTCCTCAGTCGAAATCTGACCGCGGCGGTGCGATCACAGGCATTAACATTGCGACGGTTGCTGCTGCCAGCAGCACCGCCACAATGTGAAATGGAGCATGTCATGCATATCCCTGCACTGTGTGGCTGGCCTGCATAGTTCTGTTAATCAAGGAGAGAGAGAGGAACTAGCGTCGCTTGTTTGTTTCCCCTGGTATATAGTGGTTAATCAAAGAGAACTAGCTATGTCTGTGTGCTATGTGTCTGCATGGGAAACCATTTGGTTTAGTATGAAGGCCCTCACCCACCAACCTAGTTGGTGGCATGCTCAGGTGTGCTGCAACGCCAGATTACTGCGGAACGGGTTTTTTGGAAGGTGAGTGTGCTGTGCAGGTATGTTGCGTGAGATTTTTAAAATTCTGTCCTTGGGGTCCCTAATGGTTACTTTAATGGTGGGCCCCAGGCAGAGGTTAAAAACAAAGACTTGGGACGTGTAGGGGTTGACTTATGGTCTCCCATGTCCAGTGTGGTCGACTAGTTTCAGCCAGGTCTTTTTATTAAAATGGCTTTCTTCAGGACCAGTGTGAGGGGGTGTTACAGGGATCAATGTGATTATCAGTGCCCTGTATGTCAAGCACGCGCTAAGGTGCTGATATATGTAAGAGGTATTTCCTCTCAGTTTATACCTGTAAAGGAAAAAGGACAAACAAGAGACACATAAAGTTAAAAAACGCAAAATTGTCAACCACGCACATGGGTGGGTTAGCACCTGGTGCCTAGACGTGTGAGGGAAAAAGGCAGGGGTGTAGGCGCTTGTGATGGAACGTGGCAATTGCCGATTTGGTATATGCGCTACAGGTGCTAGTACCTCGATGCGTAAAATAAATGTGCAAATTATCTAAAAGTAGGACTCCTGTCTACAGAGGACAAAACTCCCTGGACTTCCGCCGGCCCACCAATAAAGTAACCGTTAGGGAACCCAAGGACAGAATTTTAAAATCTCACGCAACACATCTGCACAGCACACTCACCTTCTAAAAACCCCGCTCCGCAGTAATCTGGCGTCGCAGCACACCTGGGGCGCATTCGGTGCCTCCGGTGGGGCCCGATGATGAAGCATGCCACCAACTAGGTTGGTGGGTGAGGGCCTTCATACTAAACCAAATGGTTTCCCATGTAGACACATAGCACACAGACACTGCATAGTGCCTGCCACCTGGTACAGGGACATGTAGGGGGTACCATGGGTACCCCCCCCAGTGCACCCACACACTCCCCAACACATTGGGGCCTGCAATGGGCCCCTGGAGACATTTTCCGCATGCCTTTCCATGGCAGTCCCACCGCCGCGGAAAGGCTGGCTACCGCCGGCATCATAATCATGCCGGCGGAGCTTGGCCATGCACCGGCACCATTGTATCGGTCCAGTTCCGCTTGCTAGGCAGGCGTGCGGACTGGTACTGGCAGAAAAGTGGTTGGCGGAAAATCTCACCGCCGCGGTCGTCACCACCATGCTAATGGGCCCGGCGGTTTTGCAGGTTTTCCGGTACAACCGTCCGCCATCCTAATAGACCTCTAAGTTCCTCAAAAGAAGGTAAAAGTCACCCAGAATCTCAATTGTGTACTTGTGTAAAAGATAATCAATACTCCAGCTACAAAGATGCCAGTTCCAAAGAAGAGACAATACCTTAGGTCTACAATGAATTCAGAGGTGTGTTTAGTTGTACTGGGGTTGACACTCTACCACCTCATGTTCCATACGACAGCGATGTTGATTAAATACCAGGCACAACTTTTCCTTGTTTGATAATATATCCTTTAGCAATGAAAAAAGATGAAGTAGTAACACAAAATCTGCAAGAAAACTTGGAAAAGGGGTTTATTCATCATTCCATCTCATTGCAAGGATCCCAGTCTTGTATATACAAACCGAATGTGAAACATCAGCCATGAATAGATTATCAAGAGTCCAATGCCATCACCGTCCAAAATCACTGTCCTGTCCCCTTCATATCGGTACTGTTGGATCAAATCACTGTGGTGAAGATCTTTTCCAAGCTGGATCATTGAAGCGCTTCAGTGAGGGAGTTAAATAGCAAATAAAGTGAACACTAGTTATGACCACTATAAAGATTTGGTCATGCTATTTGGGTTATGTTGTGCTCCTACAGCATTCCAGCATTTTGTGAACAGCACTTTTTAAGACCACTTAGTCATGTTGATGATCGTTTACTTGGACGATATCTTGATTTACTCCAAAAATATCCTACAGCATTGTGCTCATATTTGAGAAGTACAGACTCAGTTAAGGAAACATTAATTGTACAACAAAGCAGAAAAAGATGGATTCAAAAGTGACAGGCTTACTTTTTTGGGCTGTCAAACATCTGATGATGGAAGAAGTATGGACATGGAAAGAGTCAGAACCATGCTAGAATAACCTGCACTCACCTCGGTCAAGAAAATACAGAGAATATTGGGCTCTGTAAAATTCTACAGACATATTATCAAAGACATTTCCACCCTTGTGAAGCAAGCCACTTTACTCACTTAAAAAGGGAATCCTTTTATATCAGGTAAGGAAAAGGAGTCTACCTTTCAGACCTTGAAGATGACATTCAAAACTACACCCATTCTCAGACATGTTTATATGCAACTGTCTTTCATCGTGAAACCTCAAATTGGAGAGATCCTGAGACAGAGGCTATCCAACTATTGATATATGACCTGAGAATGCTTTCCACTTCTGAACACCATCTTTGATTGATACCCTCTTGTGATAAAAGAGCCTTTTACAAGGTTGGAGATACTTTTTTGAAGAAGCGATACATGAGCTGCCGCTTAGGATAGACCATAAATATATTTTAGATTTGAAATCTATGAAGGGTATAAATGGAAGAAGAGCCTTGTTCCTCTTCCAATTTCTGAAAAAAGTCACCCACTGAACAGGAGATAGACTTGGCAAAGCTGATGCATTGTCTAGACAAGGTGAAGATAGAGGAAAACTGGTCCCGCTCCTAACATCTTATCACCTGTGACTCAAGAAAAATACATTTTAGATCAATTTATGAACAAAGTTTAATTCAGACAAGGACAGATCAACAATAAATAATACCTACAGAAAGATCTGCAAGGCCAATGAAAGTTGTGAATACTCCTACTTAGGAAAAATGCCTTATATTTCTTTAATCAGGACCTGCAGGTCATGCAGCGGCTGTCCTGCATTCACGCAGTGGGTACTTTGCTGCCGTGCTGAAGCCCCAGCCCATCCGCACCCACTCCATGCTCAGGGCCCAGCAGCTGCCTGCCAGTAAGCCTGGGCAAAGCACTACGCTACGCTCGTGTAGTTTGCGAAGTTTGCGCTACTTCGCACTACGCGAATTGCACGTAGCACAGTGCAAACATGCGTAGCGTAGTTCAACAGTCATTTTTAGCTTGCTCGCGGTCCTCAATGTCAAGTTGGCGACCGCAAGCAAGCAAAATGACATCCCGGCGAGACTTTTTCCTCATTTTCGATCAGCAACATCAAGTTGCCGATCGCGAGCGTGGAAAATAAACCTCGGGTGAGCTTCTCCACGCGGGGTAGTCAGGTTTCTCATTGCGAGTGGTCGCGTATGCTCGCGACGAGAAACTACCAGTCCGTGTTGAGAAAGGTGCCGCTCGAGTAGAAATCTACTCTAGCGTCAGAAAATGACCGTTTGCACTGTGCAAAATGCAGTTTGCACTGATTGCACAGTGCGGACAAGCATCCGTCACTAGGCAATCAGTGAGAACAGCATTTTGCACAGTACACTACGCAGTTCGCTTAGCTCCGCGTAGCTCGCGAAGTGCACTTCGCGTAGCTATGAGTAGCGCTACTTCGCAAACTACGCCCAGGGTTAGTTTTACGTCATCCCTTAATCATAGCTCCCCTTCTAGGTCACCCCAGGCAAAGATAGGAGTAATAGTTGCTACAAAGACAGTTTTGGTGTCCCAGTATGACTAAGATTATATCAAACAATGTTAATTTTGAGCTCAGACAACAGCAGACTGAGCTGAACCTACAGGATGACTGCAACCTCTTCCCATTCCAGCCTCGTCATGGTCTATGCACTTAGTGTCCCAGTGGATTTTGTTTTGAAATTGCTATCATCATAATCATTCAACGGTTATCGGTGATGGCGAATTATTTCACAAAAATGTGACATTTTGTGCCTCTGAGAAGATTGGCAACAGCAGAGGAACTTGGCCAAATATTCTTGGAAAATATCTTCAAGCTTCATGGATTCTCCGATGTCATCATCAGGACCGCGCTAGGCATGGGCAGCGTGGGCAGCTGCCCAGGGCCTCACACTCAGCCCACCAGCATGGGGCCACGCACTGGTGATGTGGATGTGTCCTGTCGGTTCCCTGGCGATCCATTTCAAAGAAAGGCGTCATCTTTCTTTGAAATGGAGGGGCCCCCCTCCCTTGGCCTCTTAGGGATGGTATCTGGATACATAAGGGAGGGAGACGCTCCCTTCAATTGAAAGGAGACCCATTCACAGACACTGTGGGAGGCCCATTGTCCATCATTTTGGCGCCCCCATAGTATTAACTTTTAGCCCACAAGCAATTCTCACACCTATCGGACTGAAGGTGTGAGAAATGTTTGTGGGCTCAAAGTTAAAACTGTGGGGGGTGACAAAATGCTGGACAATAGGCCTCCCACAGTGTCTGTGAATATTCTCCTTGTAAGGGGCCACTTATCAACATTAGAGGGGCCTCGCACATTCCCTTTTAGCCCAGGGCCTCGCAAATCCTAGAACCGGCCCTGGTCATCATCACTGATGGAGACGCTCACTTTATTGCCATTTTTTTTAGAAATAATTAATAAAGCCACTAGTCTGACCTATTTTCTATCTGTCAGCTATCATTCACAGACTGATCGACAGACAGAGACTTAACCATCTTATTGAGTGCACGGTCTAGTGTTTCGGGCAACACAATATGCAGACCATCTTCCTGTTATGGACGGCTGCCTCATGTCGCACCTAATGTAAGACATTTTTGCATGACTTATACTTTGTGCCATTGCTACTGCCTATTGAGTGTGGGGGATCTATCTGGACAAGGAGGCCATTTTGAAAATATTTGGGGACCGAAAATTGCAGGAGGTGCTATAATCCTGTTTGGCAGTTTTATGATTATTTTTTAGATTCTGTTTTTTATTCTCAAAGTCTAGTGCAATTGGCCCAAAGCACAAAGAAGGTTCTTGGTCTCTGCCATTGTTTTTGTTTTAGTGTTTCCACATGAGAGCGGCAATCTGTGCAAGCTCTAATGTTTCGGGCAACGTGATGTGCAGCCAGTCTTCCCATTATTTAAGGATGGATGTCTCTCGTTCAGGTAGTGGGTATGTTGATGACGCGCTGAAGGCCAGCCCGTACACGGCCGTCCGTACCCACTCCATGCCCGGGCCCCGCAGCTGCCTGATTTACACCTTCCCTCGATCATATTACACTATGACATGAGTTCCTTCAGCAGGTAGGATTTTCTCCCTCAAGCCTGGGTTTAGGTGAAACACAGGGAATCTCTGGTAGTAATGTAGAGAATAATACGGAGAATCACACACATGGATGTTTTCCTTGTAGCCAAGGAATTAATCATGCTCTAGTCAATCCAGGACAAGACATCAACTGTGCTCTACATGTTCTCTGATTGCTGGTGCAGCCAACGTAAATGTAAATGTAAATGTAGTGCTTATATAGCGCACGTATCACCCCCAAAGGGGTCTCAAGGCGCTGTACACATACCGCTGTGGAACCCTTCCTGGCCTTTCCCTGTGAAGTGCCCACTCCTGGGCACCCCCAAGGTGAGTTACCAAAAGAGAGAAGACCCCACTTGTTCCAGGCAACAGGGTACTACCGACAGTCAAAATCAAAGGGAATTTCCCTGGACTAACTATATGGAGAATACTTTTATATTCTAAATGACACTTTACTATGACACAAACATATTATGCAAAAATAATTTTTTGCCACCAACTAAAATGTAACGTTTATACGTTCTTTATTAAAAAATCTTTTTCCTCGCTTGACAGGGTATTATCCTTAACATAAGGAACCCAAAGACAAATTAAAATTTCAGAAAAACCAGTCTTTTTCTGAAAAACAAAGAAAATACACCTTTCTTAATACAATAAAAATTCATTAAACATTCATCAATACAGAAAATCTATTACAATGTACATAAACTACAAATGTCACAAAATAAAAACACATTACGTGATTAAAAAAAACAGACAAAAAACCCTCTTTTCGCAGACAGGTTTCCTATATGCCAATCACTTAAATGCCAACAATTAAAATGTAATGGTATTAGGTTGCTATTAAGCAGAGTAAGAATATGTGTCTATTTATCCTTACCGAACCGTGAAATGTTCAATGTACAACAAAAACTGTTGATATGTGTATATTGACTAGACTGAAAATAGATGATGAAAAAGTATATATTAAAGACAATGGACTCTCAGCTAGGCTGATGCACAAAAGATAGAGTACTAAGGTGGTGTGTCAATTCAAAATCTATGAAAGTGGTTAGGAAATACAAAATAATGCATTGACTGATATATATTTTTTTAATATTTAGAAGGATTCCACCAAATGTGGTGATGATTGCCCCAATCATTATTGTCCTGAGGAAGGTGTAACCACATCCAAGGCTAAAACACCGAAACGAGTCGATGCACTTTGCACATAGAATCCAAGTAAAGCCGAGTAGTTTCCATAAATTCGCCAATCTTGGACATTGGAATACTCATACATATGAGAATAAGGCCATTGGATCTGACCATCTGGAACTAATATCTATTGTTCCATTGAAAAGAGGGGTTTTTTGTCTGTTTTTTAATCACGTAATGTGTTTTTATTTTGTGACATTTGTTGTTTATGTACATTGTAATAGATTTTCTGTATTGTTGAATGTTTAATGAATTTTTATTGTATTAAGAAAGGTGTATATTCTTTGTTTTTCAGAAAAAGACTGGTTTTTCTGAAATGTTAATTTGTCTTTGGGTTCCTTATGTTAAGGATAATACCCTGTCAAGCGAGGAAAAATATTTTTTAATAAAGAACGTATAAACGTTACATTTTAGTTGGTGGCAAAAAATTATTTTTGCATAATATGTTTGTGTCATAGTAAAGTGTCATTTAGAATATAAAACTATTCTCCATATAGTTAGTCCAGGGAAATTCCCTTTGACTTTCACCCCCAAGGTGAGGCCAGGCATCCTAGCGCTGGTGGGGCCGTTGTGGAGATTAAGCAAGCTATTGCCCAGAGTTGCAGAGTGTGACCCATGATTAGAATAGGCACCGAGGTGAGAATTATCAGGTCCGGGGAAATTGAGCCCAAGACCCGCCGAGGCGAGAATTGAACCCTCGTCCAGGCCAGACCTCTGCACCAGGGTCTGCCGCTCTAACCATTGAGCCACACTTCTCCACCGCATGTGCGCATGTTGCTGGAAGAACATAAGTTTGCTTGTTTGTTACCGAAACATGGATTAAGAAGGACGCTGGCCCTGATCTTCTGTTACCTATACCCTAGGGCTATGTTACACGCACAGTCAATCGGACCACTAGAATGGGGGGAGGACTAGCCTTGATACCCAAGGAGACATTCAATTGTTCTCCATGGCTCACACACTCCTTGCGAGATGCTGACTATTGACTGCTTCGCTATCAGTCAACTATAACTGTTCATTGAAAATATTACTAATATATAGACAGCCGGGATCAACAAAAACATTGTTGGCTAGCTCCATAAGGTAATATCAGCTGCCTGTCTTGAGACAAATTTTTTAATTGCCGGGAGCGATTTCAATATACATTTTGACAATACTATGAATACCAACGCCTTAGACCTTGCACGCATTTGCTCAGTTTGTGAGTTAAAGCAACATGTCCAGTTGCCTGCTTATTAGGCAAGACATATATTGGATCCCATTAATGCCAAAGCAGAGCGCATAGCTATTGATTTCATTATGGACGTTCCTTTGTCAGAACCCAAGGTCATATTTTTCCATGTGCTTGTAGAGAAGGTCAATCCCCATGAAAGCACCCTACCATGCCTGGCCCAAACTTTTGAAAATTAGATACCTGTCTGAAAACCACACAATCCAATGTCTAACATGACAGTATTGTTGATGGAGCCATTTAATATTTCAATAATTGGATTTCAGATACCATAGATGAGGTTTTACCTCCAAAAACTTGCAGCATGCATCAGAAAGTTCATCTGTCCCGTGGTATTCCCATTAATTGGTATTAGCTAAAAGAAAATGCAAAAAGTTAGAAAGGTCATGGAGGCTTACCTATAATGCAGCAGTGAAGGAGGCATTAAACAAGAACTTAAGTCCTATGAAACATTGATAAAAAGCCACTAAATGTACTTATTATGAAAACAAAATATTACTGACCTAGAATCCCATAATATAACTTTCCTCTCTTTACAATTTCTTAGTTAAAGACATGGCTTATATGCCTAAAACCCTCTCTAGTAGAGTTCTCTCCTCATGGCTTGCTGAGTTTTTGCAGGATAAAATCTCCACATTCTTATCATCTTTTACGTGTGCTCCCTTCACAGCCGATCCCCTTGATTCTGCAACCCCTCCTACTACATCCGGGTCACAATTTACTCCTATTACTGAAGATGTTGTGGTATCCAAAATCATGACCAACAATTCTGGCTTACCCCTAGATCCCTGTCCTACTAAGGTTCTTAAACTATTGGCCTCCACCCATACTCCAGTAATAACAACCATCTATACAAATTTATTAGCGAATGGCTCGGTTCCCTCATTTTGTAAAACAGCACTAGTCACCCCCTCCTAAAAAGGAAACTCTTGATCCTATTATCCAATCGCATTATTGCCCTGCCTGCCTCCTCCCATTTTTTTTACTAAGATTTTGGAAAGCTGGGTGAATATTAATCTGTTCCTGTTTATTGAAGAAAGTAACAATCTTAATGCATTTCAGTGCAGGTTCAGGCCTTCGCTTAGCACTGAAACAGTGCTCACAGCTACTGCAAATGATATTCATATGATATTGGGTGAAGGGATCTCTGGTGATCTGATCCTCATTGATATATCGTCAGCTTTGACACGGTCTCACACATTGTTCTCTTGTAGAGACTGGGGGGCATATGTAGGTAGGCGTTTGCGATTCGCAAACAGCGATTTGATATGTAGGTGCCACATAGCAAAATAAGGAATCTCAAAAATTGTGATTCCTTATTTTGCTCAAGCATTTAAGGAATCACAATTTTGCGATTCCTTAAATGCTTTGTAGGGGTGACTATAAAATAGCGATTTTGGCTTAAGGAATCGCAAAATACCACCTACTCCAAGTAGATGGTATTTTGCGATTTCCTTTCAAAATGAATTATTTTAAAAAAATTCAAAGTGCCATGTGGCGCACATACATGCCCTTAGGGCATGTATGTGCGCCACATGTACTTACAGGCACATTCCAGGGGTGCAACAGGTTTCTTTTGGATACCCTGGCACCCTTGGAATTGCGATTCTCAAATTGCGATTTTCTCATAGAAAATCGCAATTTGAGAATGTATCTCCATTCATTCCAATAGGCCTCTTGGCCCATAGGAACGAATGGGACACTCATTCCTTAATTGCGATTCGCAATTTGCTAATCGCAATTAAGGAATTTTTGAGATTCGCAAAAAAATTGCGAATTTTTACCTACATTCCATTTTGCAATTCTCAAATATTGATTCCTTAAAAATCGCTATTTGAGAATCGCAAAATGTGAATTACCTACATATGACCCTTTTTGAAATACAGATCACAGACTGTTCAGAGGGCTTCGTTAAACTCTGATTTTAAAGATCTATCCTGTGGGGTTCCTCAGGGCCTCCGTTCTTACCACCAAAGTTTTTAATATTTATGTTTCTCCACTGACTAATCTGATTACCTCTTTTAGTTTCCAGTTTTCTGGCTATGCATACTACACCCAGATTATAATTCAGATGGAGGGGAATCTTAGCCACCTGCAAAAGCAGTTTAAAGGTTGCCTTGTAGAGTTGGCCAGGTGGATGAACGCTAACTCCCTTCACCTAAACACTGATGATACTGAAGTGTTAATGTTTGGCATTCCTTCATGTTGGTCCTCCTCCTGGTGGACTCAGTCACTCGGGTTCTGTCCCAGTCCTGCAACTACTGTCTGCAATCTGCTAATCATATTTGATGTAAGAATGTCATTTGAACCTCATTTTTTGTTCAAATCGGTTTATTAAAATTTTTAAATTTCCATACATAGATTATATATCACAGTATGTCAATAACAGTATATTAGCAAATAACAGCCGTACATCACATATATAATCATACAGCACCAGTATGCAACGCTATTATCCATGTGTCCGTAAAAGTAATATATGTGGGGTGCATAATAGACGTAGGAGAGGTGCTACATGTATCATCACCTTTGATAGCATCTCAACATATCTTAGAAATCTTCACTGGCTCCCTGTACAGAAGAGATGCTAGTTTAAGGCCCTCTGCATGTGCCATAAGGCCTTTTATTTGCTATGCTATACTAACTATATTTCTTCCATGTTAAAAAACACCTCCCTTCTAGAGTGCTACATCCAGCCTCTGCCAGTTTGGCAGCTGTACCTATATTTCGTAGAGCAAGATTGGGCGAAGGGCCTTTTCAGTGGTTACAGCACAGACATGGAACAAACTACTTACTATGGAGTTACGTTCCAAACCCAATATCCTAAACGTTTGTGAGTCTTTAAAAGCACACTGATTTCTAATTGTAATACTTACTCAACTCAGGCCCAGGACACCTTCGGGTAATTGTTTGCTTGATACATTTGGAAATAAATAAATGAGCAAGCCATAGAACACCACGTCCAGTGCTTTTTGGTGGAGCATCAGGATGAGTGGCGCGGCTGGATTTTCATAGCCGTGTATACCTAGACCAACTCTTAATACAATTAGTACCTTCTTAAGGCAAGGACAAAATATAAGAGACAGGTTTATACTCAAGGTACATCCGGTCCAGAATACAAAGGTTAGATATGGCTATCTCATAATATCTATATCTACCAACGTCCAAACTAAGGTTGCCCCAATTCAGAAGGATACATTTCTATTCTTAGTTTAGTAGGACAATCTGGGATGCAGCTTAAATTACCTAAAACGTGGACAATCCATTCTGGAGGTGGAGTCTGCCTGAAATATCACGAGCTCTCAGCACAGTACATATAGGCAAGCATCCAAAATGAGGACCCTCTTTTAAGTCCAAAGAGGTCAGGGTTGTCGAGTATGGAAGGCCGAAACATCAAAGCTAGACTGTTTCTCACTTCTGGGGGGACTTCTGAGGCCTTTTAGGTCGGCGGCTATAAAAGGCAAGTGCATGCACTTGTATTGAGACTATATATATGTATAACGCCATGTGACCAAGGCCGCTGGGACGGCCGAAACGCGTCATGACAATCTGTCTGTTGACTAAATAAAGAATGCTGAGAAAAAGGTGGTCCTTGCCTCGTATTTCGCTGAGGGAAAGCGTAGCTGCTGCAAAGTATTGCATATATATATATATATATATATATATATATATATATATATATATATATATATATATATATTCTCTAAACAAATATATATCTATATATATATATTCTCTAAACAAACAGCCCCAAGGAGAGCGCACTTTTCATAGCGGGTGCCGGTGCAAGGGAAAGGCTCGCCCTTCAATCTTTATCTCCAAAGTTCCTCTTCAAGGAAAACACCGCACTCCAACAGGGTCAGAATTAAAGCGATTTATTTCTGTGCAGTCACAAACACCATTGACAACCACCTACGCGTTTCAACCACAATTGCTCTTCCTCACGGTATGTGAGTCCTACTTTAGTTTCCTATTTATAAAGTCTCCCACTGAAACCCATTAGGAGGCATTGTGGGTTTCGTAGTTCAAATCATGTTACCAAAATTTGTTAAAGGAAATTTTGCTTTTTTTGATTTTTTTGATACATTTCTTCTTATTCGTGTTTATATCCTATGTACATGAGATTTAAACATTAGTTGTATTTACATAATCCAGTATTTCAGTCTCTGATTGACTTGATTTATGTGCCGTGCTCTGTAGCCAGAGGCTTAGTGCCTTCAGTTGCTCATGGCTACTCTCCCTTTGCAACAGGATGAGTGCTATATTTATATTCGTTCAATCTTGAATATTTAGCAGCGTATCTATACACACACACACACCCACACGCACACAGACACAATGTGCACACACTCAAAAATAAATGTACATGTTTTTATCTCTTAGTTCCAAATGACTGTTTCCTAGCAGGCGCCCTGGTGAGTTGAAATGACAGTTTTCTTCTGATGTTTAGCATTAACCCTTTGGATGCGTCGGACTGCCCCCGGCCATTCCACAACACGGGTGGTGTGTGCGTCGGACGGACGGAAGCTGTCCGATTTGCGCATTTGTGAAATTGTCAGCCACATTTAAAGGGTTAAACGCTAGTTGGACTTTAGGCTTCTCAACGTGTTGTATTTTTTTTTTAATGGGTTCTTAATAGAGACTTTAATGTGATGTCAATTTCTGGTCAAATCATATGTAATTAGCCATTTACAAGTGATGGATGTGTCGCAGGGCATTTACCCCCTTAATGTTTGTCACATTTTATGCCTCCTTACTACCTTTTGTGTCCTTGGTGTTTGCTTCTTACAGTAGGAACTTCTAATGGGTTTGCTTCTCGATAGCCTTGCTTGTCTCTTCCCTCCTTCCTAATGTCAGGCTAAGTTTGGTGCCTCGCTCGCAACTTCTGTATTAATCTTCATCTTCAATCAAGAGCTACAAGATTTCAAAGGATGACTTTTACTCATTGTGGTTTTTTTCCCTTCTAACTTGAGCCCTTTTACAGAAACAATTGACAGGTTTCATGTTGACTATTAAGTGTTGGGTTGCACTGTGGCTACTTGTAGGAGGATCCCTTTCAACTAGAACACAAGAAGGAGACCTAACAGACCTTCTCAGAATTGATTCCTAGACAACTTTAGACCTTAATGGTCTATGAAACCAAGGCATCACCTGCAGCTGTGAATTCAAAACATTTTTTACTGATAGATATATTCAGATTATCAGGTTTTTAATCATGCTTTGAGCGTTCATACCGTATTAATGATGCTTAAGTAACCCCCTTCTGTCTTTGTTCTCAATTGACTGCATTTACTTTAGGTGTTTATCTAGAACACCAAATTCATTGTTTTTTCTTTTGCATTAAAATTTTTCATAGTACGTTTTCTAAATAACCACTTGCAGGCATTAGATTGCAGTTACGTCACCAACATTTCACACATACAACGGATCTTAACCATATCATAAAAAGAAGTCGCAAAGAAAAACAAGTTAAAGGAATTGAAATTGTCAAAAATATTCTGAAAATAAGGATTCTCTAATTTCTTACATTTTTATAAGTACCTATTCAGTCTTAAGGGGCTGGCAAAACTCCACAGAACTATTTCCAGGCCCATAAAAGACTGACTCTCATCCTGGGTTGCCTAAAGCTTATAACCTCTAGCCTCACTATGTTATTGCTTCTCATCTGCTTTTATTGGTTTTTTCTATTAGTCCTCTTTCTATGACAATTTAATAACTGCTTCCTGATGCCTATGTTCCTCCCGCACTTTTGGTTTTGTTTGTACCCAGGGAGGTTGTTAACCTGAAACAACCATGGCACCGTTTTACAGTTTCTTTTTTTATTTCTTAATATTGATTTTCTCTTGACCTGGAAAATCTGTTGTCTGCTTTCTGCTTTCTCAGTGTGTCTTGTAACTATTGAGCAGCAACCTATTTTGTCAAGAAGTTCAACATGAACACACTTCTGTTTGAATGTATTGTTTTTTTAGTTTTGATAAATGATAGTGTTTTGGGGAGTGCAGAAGCTGTTGATGTTGATTATTCGCACTTTTCACTTTTGTTGTTATATCTCATATCCTGTTCTGATGGTCAAGATTATTGCATATAATTCCTGGCCTTTTGAAGTTGACGTTCCTGCATTCTTTCACAATACTTTTTTGACTTCCTATCTTCATTTGTTTGTATGTCTTTCAGACCTTGACCAACTCCCCAAAATGTCTGAATTAATCATTTGTTTGCACACAAACTGTGTCAATCTCTAAAACAGTACTCCATAAGTCACAGTGTTAATGAAATAATGTATTCTAAAAAAAATAGTGGAATATGAAATGTCTTAGGGCCTAATTATTAGTGGCTAATTAAATTCCGTCCTGTGTGTAATCCTCTATTTGTGCATTGGACAGAATTATAAGTTTGGTTTTATTTAACACATCCGATAATTATCGGATGCTTTAATAACCCAACGCTCGTTATATTTCTGCAGAACTTTCTGCAGGTCAAACCTGCCAAAATGTAACAGGGATAAACATACTGTATTTAGCATATCATGCACACTTTGTTGTGCTAAAAACCAATCATACCTAAGTAGGTTGAAATCTGTCTAGAGTTGCTTGTTGTCCTTTCTGGATGGGGTCTTGACTGGCAAGTTGGGATAGCCTGTTCCCATGAGGAGCAGTTTGGTATTGATTTGTGTCAGGCTTGCCTTTGTCTGTCGAGGCATGGTCGGTGGAAAAAAATGGAATGGAATGCGACCCAAGCTATTGCCAGTGGATGAGATTATTTCAAACATTCCATCAATCACTGTGCTGTTGCAGTTTACGCCCTAATTGTGACAGGTATTTCCCACACATGGATCCTGTGCTCACTGTGCATTAGGACTTGAGCTATACCTTACTGAGGTTGCTTGTGATCACTTCTGGAGGGGTGTCGCATGCAAGTTCTGGACATACTGTTCCCATGAGGATCAAGATAGGTACTGATTTGCACAAGACTTGCCTTTGTCTAGAGCGACTTCGTAGGTGAAAGACGATAGACTGGAATGCGGCCTGAGCGATTGCCAGTGGCTGAGTTTAATTCATGCAATCCTTAGTTTTGTTGCAGTTTATGGGTCAAGTGCACCGATTGTGCTCAAACAGCGGTTCCGATGTCCCTGTTCCACAGGACGCAAGCCATACCTTATTGATGAGTAGTTTGAAACTGGAGGTTGCTTGTGATCCCTTCTGGAGGGGGTCTGGCCTGGCAGTTTGGGACAGACTGTTCTCATGAGGTGTAGGGTCAGGACTGGTGTGCGCATGGCTTGCCTTTGTGTTGAGAGCCATGGTGGGCAAAAAACAATGGACTGGAAGGCCATTGTCAGTGGCTGAGAATAATTCAAGCATTACATATATCAACTTGTTGATGTTGCAATCATGCATCACACAGCATGTTACCATTTTTTGTGACCAACTCTTTTTTAACCCCTTGCCCGCTGCTGGAATTCCGCTCCTGTGTGGCACATTCCGATCCCGGGCGTGGTCATGACGGCTGGGAGCCGTCATCAGCACACAAGCACTGTGTGCCATGGCGGCTCCCAGCCGTCATCAGCATCGAAGGAGTTAAATTGGCTTTAGAATTTGGGGAGATTTGCTGATAAAGAAATGCTCTGTTGTAAACATTGAGAAAGTATCCGTCTTCAAGTCATAGGCAAATTCCAATCACTTGAATGTGTGTTGTTCCAATTCTAGACCCATAGATAGGCTTATATGACCTAAAGTATCCCCTCCACAAATAAAATCAACAATATTGATTTGGCAATTGGCCTTTGCCAGCCTTTTAGATTGTTATGGGTCTCTTCAAGACATGTGTAGTGAAATGAAAATCCTAATGAAGTGAAAGACAGAGAGTTATGCGCAGAGCATCTGTCTTATGGCTGTTTGACTAATTAGAGAAGCTCTCAACATAGTCCAGATCCTCCATTCACAAAGAAACCCAAACTAGACCTTGGTGACCTTTCTAACCAGGGGCCTTCACTCACCTACTTTCATTGGGAAGATCGTTGAAAGCAGTGTATGCACAATTTCCAGATCACGGCAAGGCCAGCCACCCCCAACACGGCGACCAGTCTAACGTCAGATCAAACTGCAGCACAGAAACAGCCGCCTTATATATCAGAGACCACACCCTCCAGATCACGGATAAAGATGACTCCTGCTTCCCATTATTGCTTGATCTCTCTGCCGCTGTCTACTCCACTGATCAACCCACCTTCATCCTCACCCTGAAGTCCCTAAAGTTTAATGACAGTATCCTTTACTGGTTCTCCACCCACATGTATGACCAAAACCAGAGGGTTCACATGGGAGCCTCAGTGCCCCAGAAGACCCCTAATACTTGCATAGGCATCCATGCTTTCGTCTTGTGCCCTGTCATATTTAACCTCTTCATGAAGCTCCTTGTAACTAAACAACCGCATCAAATTCCCCCATATGCCATTGACAAACAACTTCAAAATCTCCACCGCTACAGACATTCAAGTGCTGTATGCACTGCCTGCGCCAGAGCAGCACCTTCCAGAAGCACAACCCCACCAAAACTGAAATACGGCTATTTTCCAAGAACAAATAGGACGTCCACAGCTCCACAACATGAATTGTCAAGAAAGCCAAGATGCTTTGACGCTAGCGCTCTCTACTATTGAATGTGAAATAATTTCTCCCAGGAAAGAACCTTCGGTCCCCATGCTTTCTGAACTGGCTAGTGGCAATGCCCTGCACCGTGCCTCTTAGTTTTCAGACTGGCAGACCTTAGGGGTATTCTAAACGCTGTAGCACACCTCATCAAGGGTCTGAAGAAATGGGACCACACCGCCCAAACCCTTATGGAACTCCACTTGCCAGAATGTCCCAACTTACAAACCAGTTGCATCATCTATAGAGCCATCATGACCAGCACCCCCACCTCTCTGCTGACAAGTGGGGATCACGCTCATCCAAGACACCATCAGACTGCAGACAAAGAAGTGGGGAAAAGGCAAAATTTCATTCTATCTGAACACTGAGGATCTGAAACCTCTCAGTGTCCATCCAGACTGCCCCAATCCAGCTCTAATGTAGCAAAGAGCTGAATACAGACCTCTTAAAAGAAAATTATATCCCAACACAAAAACATTACCATCTCAGAACCCAGCTCCCCCTCCAACCATTGATTGCAGTATCCAGTGCTTAATTTGAGCCAGTGTTTTTTGGTGCTCGGCACTAGGACTTAATTGTCAACACCAGTGCTTTTGACAGTCTGCCACAAGGTGGCAAAGTCTAGCTAATTTATAGATGACCACAATAACAGTTAATTATTAATTCAATATACATTAAAACTCGCTATTACCTGATGCCCAAGCCATTCTTATAGCTTTGGGGGCCTGAAATAGTCAGAATTGTTACAATTGTGATGGTTCGTAGTATTGTTGTGACTAACATGAGCAGTATGGCAGGGACAATGTGTAGTGCAAGCTGCAGTGGCCTTCTGACGATAGCCCTGGCACTTATTTATTTACAAATTAAGCACTGGCTGTACCTCTGTCCCTTCCCAGCCACCCACTGCCTTTCAGATTGGTTTCCTCCATACAAATGCCAGATACCGCTTACTACTTTTGCAACCAACTTATCAAATTCATTTATTTGCACGACTGTGATAGAGTCATGCTCCATCTCCCCAGCACGACAGGCTGACTGAGGTCTGTGTGGATAGAAAAATATCTTGACACATATGTGATTCAGGAATGCCCTTACCCTGCTTTTCATTTCTACGAAATTAATGGGATTTTATTTGCGCATGCTCAAAAAAGATTTTCTGCATCTCCCAACTTTCCATATGTATACCCTCCTCGTCGGTCCTTAGCTATGACTTCAGAACATGTTATTTACAATAATAAACTTGTTAAATATTCTAGGCATCGTTAGTCACTCAACTTTCCATTGAACCTCGTAATGCTGCAGAGGGCATAAACCCACACAGCCTCACTTCAATGTCTGTGCGTCTTTTTCGTTGGAGACCTAAATTCTATGGAAATACTCGAAGGTATATAATAACTATCACTGGTCCTTGTCACTAGATTTAGTGCCCTCTACCTAAGGAGAGCCACAAACTCGATTCGAATCCTTCCTAGTTTTCTTTTTTTTATTATCAAGAGTATCTCTGCACCCTTCTGCTATTCCCAGATGTCATTAGTGAAGTTGGGAGCATACTTTTCACACCTTTTTCGACTTCTCTTTTATTAGTTTCCTAGTGAACACCCACTTCATTGTTCTTTTTTATTTTAAGTATTGCCTCCTTGGCCAATATTCTCTTCGTATTCTCGACTCTTTGCTCCCATTACTCTTTTTTAAATTTACTATCACATTTTATTTATTTCCCTGCTTTTTTATGATCTAGTCTTTTTCACTTTTCTCGGAAATGCAAACAGATCTTTTCGTTTACAAGAAAAAATGACGGTTCATGACGCTCTGTTTTTATAATAGCCATGTTCTAAGGTGCCAGCGCGTGCCTCTTTATGGTGCATAGAGGTGTGTAGGAAGAAGTATAGAATTCTCAGGGACAACGCCCAAGTTATAAGACAGCTATTTAAACATACAGAAATGTGTCTAATTGCTTCTTGGTAGGAATAGGGGAATGCTTGGGGATTGGGGAGTGCTTGTATTAACCTCACCCAATGGTACTTACTCAGGCTGCATTACCGGTCTTGTTTTTCTTTTTCATCATGCCGTTTCAGACATAAACATACCATATGGCAGTCTACCTTGGTTCTGCACCAAAAGAAACGATTGCCAGGTCATGACGCTTCTGAAAAGGAATATAAGCAATGCGGCTGCCGACTGGTTTCGGCTTATTTGGACCTGAATCGGGAGGTGCTGCTTGAACAACTGGCACAGGACTCACTTTTGGGAATACCCCTTGCACCTTGAAAAGCTCCATTATAAAGTGATAGATGGGATAGTTAATTAATTTCAGCAATTTTGCTCACCTTTTTTTCCCTTTCACCTTGTGCACTAAACTCATCAGCTGCGGTGTCTCACAAGATACTTCTCTGCACCTTCTTAACATGTAATGTAAATGTAATTTGTACTTGTAAAGCGCACTAATACCCCAACTGGGGTGTCCTGGCGCTGTAACGCATACCGCTGTGGAACCCTTCCTGGCTTTTCCCTGTGAAATGTCCACTCCTGGGTACCCCCAAGGTGAAGCCAGGCATCCCAGCACTGTTGGGGTCGTTGTGGAGAACTATTGCCCAGAGTTGCAGAGTGGGACCCATGATTAGAATAGGCACCGAGGCGAGCATTATCCGGTCCAAGGAAATTGAGCCCAAGAGTCGCCGAGGAAGGAATTGAACCCTGGTCCCGGGCCAGACCTCTGCATCAGGGTCTGCCGCTCTAACCATTGAGCCACACTCCTGCTGCATCTGTTGCACTCTCAAACGCATGTGGTGGATGACACACAGATCACTATCAGTTTGGAACATTTTGAACCCAGAAACCTAGTCTCCACATGTTTGAGTCACATACATCAATAGGTAAAGAAAACATTTCTCTTCCTGGTCACGGACAAGAATTAGATCCCGGTAACTAGGAATACAGATGCCTCACAATCTTCTTCCAGTGACCTGTGGAGTTGGGAACAACCCGAACTCCAAAGCAGAAGGTAAAGCATGTCACCAAGTTACAGCTCATACTGAGGAGAAATCTGTCCTGCAAACTGAGTGCTGAGCTCAGGAGAGCTCGATTTCTTTCTTAACTGTAGCACTGCAACCTATTGCATACAGGAGCACCGAATAGGGAACTCCAAAAACTCAACACAATTCACAGTCAAGAAATCAGACTAGCCTGAATGCGATTTGATTGATTTGGTTCAATGCTTAATTTGTAAAACATGTGCCGGCGGGGCCCAAAGGTTTCTTCAGAAAACTGCGTTCAGCACAATGAATATCGGTGGCGCTAAATACTAAGGCTGTGTAGTCATAATTCCACCTCCTACCTCTTTCTTCCCCCTCTGGGCACCCCCTGCTCTTTAACTTAACCTTGTGGGTTCTTTTTCAGCCCTGCTTACTCCCTTTCTCAAAGGTTTTCGATCTTTCGCTTTCTTTCCCCTTTTATGTTTTTCTCTCTATTGCTCTGGGTGAAAGTCTCATGAGTTACAATAAGTCAAAAATGAGCGGTGGACCCCACATGCAACCACCGGCTCGAATTCAGCACTGATTTGATTATTTAATATAAATACTGTGCATCACTCTATGGAATGCAAACTCTTTTTCTGCATCCCCGAAAGCAGTTTATCAGCCTTCTCTAAATCTGTCCTTCTCAAACTCGATCTGTCCATAAAGACATAGAATCTAAGTAGATTGAGCAAGGGTATCACAATTCGGTATCAGATAATCAGGACCACTATTTGTTGCTCTTGCCACATAATCCCTCATCTTCCGCATAATTGCAGATTTTAACAAAAAAAAAATTCTCGCTGAAACGATTCAAAAGTTAGTAAAAACACAGCAACGTGTTGCTGCACAGTTGAAGGAACTTTAGAAAAGTTCCCTGGTCACTTTTCTTTATATTATTGCTATATTTGGGTGTTAAACTGGTACTAATTAAAAGAAAGTAATGCCCGGACAGTGTTAAAAAGTTTTTAATACTGACAAAATAATGAAGCAATACTATCACAAAATGTGCTGCATTATTTGCCTTTTCTTGCCGCATAATTTACTCTTAATATTAATACAATCTTTATTCGGCATATTAAAATACCACAAAAGATACAATGTATACAAATGGAAAGGGTACAAGTACAAGCATTATAAAAAAGTTCAGCATTCTAAATTCTACATAATTTAATCAATCTTGCGGCATAATTTGACCCTTCCCTGCCACACAATTCCAGAGGCCCTGGATATAGGAAAGCGGCCATTGACATTCACTTGAAGAGACTATACTCGAAATTGTCCAGCGTTTATAACCAATTCTCTTTCTTTACATACTTCACCTCCATATGATTACATGTATTAATGCTGCCATATAGAAGAACGCTTCCCTAATCTTGTCAACTTTCTTATACTCAAAGTAGATGGACTAACCCTGAAATCCTTTGGGGAGGGGGAGCCTTAATTCTGAGACACCATCCCTGTGATGTTTTACAACAAACACAATCTTAGAAAATTTAAAGCAGTAGCGACTGTAGCCCGATACCTATGGAGGTGGGTGCTGAATATGTACATTTTCACTGTACATATATTTCATCACTTTAGCACTTTTTTCACCAATTGTCACTCAACTGTATCTTTGTTTGATGGTCGCACTTTGTATTAATTGTTTGTTACTGAATTAAGTTATTCAGTATGAACATAATTGAATTCTAAACATAAATACTTATGAATTCAATACCTGGCTACACAATTTATTTATTTCTGCTTGAGCATTGATTTCTCATTTGCATGTGTGTATCAGAGAGTTCTCATTTATGTTTCATTTACATATATTAGCATTTTCCAAAGCAATTTATCTTACCCAACAGAACCATTTGTTTGTTTAACCCTTATCAGAATATACCAGGAAACTTGATCTAAATCTTCACCAATGGTAGCACATTCCAGCTAGGATGTTTGCTCCTTACGGTGGATTCATTTCACTTCTGGCTGTAGGATGCAGGTGGTATTTTTTTGTGTCCTCAACCGCGTGATGTAGTGAGCCATCCTCAACCCATCACCACTCCTGGTAAACTCCCTGTTCCATTAACACAATGTGCCTGGACTTCACAGGCCCAACAACACATTAATGCAAATCACCCTAAGAGATACATTTTTTTAATAACAGCCTTTAGGTGCCATGTCGGCTTGAAGCCTCTTCCGTTGTGTTAATTGATCCGGCTGCTGTTTTTACTTTGATCTTCCCGGGGAGCAGAAGCTGCTAATGAACCCTCTTAGCTGCTGCCAGCGAAGAGACAGGGATTCGTTTAACTGTGTCGCCTCTTTCTGCGCAAAGCCAGAGTCTCTCTTCGCACTCAACAAGAGTTGTCACCGAGTGAGCGGTCCAGCGCTCCGCTGATCAGTGGGCACCTTCAGGAGAGAAATAGTCCTTGTTCCATGCAGAGGAAAACCAAATTTTTCCCTTTCATAGCCTGCTTTCCAATTCCCTCCTTCTTAACTAGATGTGAAAATTGACAAAAGGTAGGCCGGACACTCCTGCTCTCACAAATTCATGTTCTTGCCTTAAAATTTGGAATGGAGCCCGCATGCGTGTGTATTCGTCCACGTACCAATCCCAGCCACCTCTTCTGCATGTCTTCAGTTCTTGTGTATCCACTAGGAGGCAAGGACTTGCACTTCACAGGTGGGCTGTATTTGCCTATCCTGAGGAAATCCACGCTTGCTTTAAACTTTGCGTATATATTGTAGTGATAGTCTCTCCTGTCACCCCCAAGCAGAAGAACTGACTGAGTGACCATGTCTTCAGATCCTTTTTAGGTATGGCTTGACAGCACAGCTTTCTGCAAGACATAATGTTACCAGTTCTTTAAAATACACCTACAATGAGTCTTGGCTCCACCCATATTAGTTTTTCCATTTCACACCTCATGCTATTGGCTGTTTGGTGAATAATTGCGGCTTCTTGGAATGGTTTCCGTTGGACTGCATGAGGGACCATTTTACATCTGCCAAGTTACCACACTGTTTGCCACATTCAATACTGTATCTCTTATAAGTATTTTATACATCAATCAATTGATTCCTAATCCCTTTCCCTTTCAAATAGGACTTGCTTTAATATCATAAACCACATGTGTGCCTGCAGTTCATGTAAACACAATTGCCAATGCCTGTGTTTGCATGCAGAGGTACATTAGAGCCAGGCCTACTGGCTTTACCAATGGTTATTGACAATAGCAAGGCTTAACTTCAAGCCTATAGCAGCAGTGCGATTCTGTATTTGGGATTATTCAAAGCTTTAGAAAATGGAAAATAAAACAAATGCCCTTAACTGTACGCCCTTATGCACTAGTTACCCACTGGTATATTTGTATTTATTTGAACAAAGGTCCTAACATTCAGAAGGCAACTTTGTTAGAGTCCAAACAGTTAAAATAATGATGCTGAAAATGTATTCTTCACAATGTTCATAAATCAACTTATTTTGCATCCTTCTACTTCATTCAACAATTAGCCATTCCTATCTTTGATTATTACAGACAGCACTTGTTTCGCGGACGTGGGGCTTCCCCAAGGCTAGTAACTCTCATAGAAGTTCTGAAACCCCATTATATATATATATATTCACTTTTGTGTATGGAAGCAGTCTAATACTAGTACTTTCAATGACCTTCATGCTCCTATCTTGTGCCCTCCCATCTTTAAACTTTGCATGGGGCTCCTTAAGGAGTCTATTCACCGATAACAGCATCAAAATTCACCAATATGCCATTGGCAAACAACTTGAAAGTCTCCACCGCTACAGACATCCATGCTTCAAGCACTGCCTGCACCAGAGCAGCGCCTCCCAGAAGCACAACCCCACCAAATGCATTCACTTTCCAAATATTTCCCCAAAACACCATGGGCATCAGATATATTCAGGCAGAAAGCAATAACTTTCTTAAATCATAGTCCATATCCCAAACCCATAGGGTATCAAATGAAGTCGTTCAACAGCGTGCCTGTATCCTGATCATTCCAATGATCTGAAGACTGGAAGTGTACGATTATGGATTAAAGGATCTTGTTGTGGGTTCAAGACAGCACTGGTATTTAGAAACTCCGGCATTGGACCCATTGAGGTAGGCTCCAAAGAAAAACTTGGGTTTCAGCACTTTTTTTGTAGAACTTAAAGACTGGAGGCCAATTTGAGCAATTTGCATGTCGTCTATATATAAGTATTCCTAGTGTGAAATAATGCATATTGTATTGTACATTATTCGCATTTAAATAGTGCTTACTACCTCTAACATGGCATTAAAGCTCTTTACGGTTTGCAGCTCGCTGATCCAGAACCCAGGGTTAGTGGTTTGGTCAGTGTTATTGGTTTTTGTTGGTGAATGGGATTAGTTTTGTGTGTTCAAGCAAACCATCCTATGCATCCACTCCAGGGTCTTTTTTGTAGATTAACCTAATAGAAGTTAGGTGAAATGATTAGTGGGAAACAGGGGATATGTGAGTTCATGCAGATAGTTGGTGGCATCAATAGATGAGCTGGAAGTGATTGGGTAGCGTTAGATTGCAGGGGGGTCACTTTCCAGAAAAGGAGAGGATATGATCTTTGAAATTAGTTTTTGCCACCTCTAGATCAAGCCTTCTGTAAGGAGAGCTGATCTGCTCAAGGACTGGAATTGTAGAGCAATAAGTGAACAAACATTGAAAGGAGATTCTGTACATGCCTGTGCAGATGTCTACTGATGTTCCGCCTCATGTTTGGCTCACAGCATTAATTATAAAGCACAGTGGGATCCATATAGGACACCTCTGGTTTGACTTGGCTCAAGATGGAGGGGAGGAAAACTTCCTCAAACAGTGGAAGTGTATTGCATGCATCTCTGTGGAGATTCAGCCAATGAGGCCATGGGGCTCTCTTTAAATATTCAATGCTTTTTTTATAGTTTTTTTTTTTTAGCAAGGGACTGTTAATTAGTCTTCCTGAAGCACTGCCCTTTTATAAATGGTAGGGGTGAGGGGCTGCATATTCTGTTGTGCAAAGTGAAAGGAACGCTTTAGGTCAGTGGCGTAGCTAGGTTGAGGCGGGGCGCGAGTTTTTGGGGAGGCGGCCTCTCCCGCTCTTACCTGCCATCTCCGGCGGTAATAGCAAACTCCCCCCCCCAATGCGTTTAAACTGAGAAAACTCTCAGAGGGCCAGCTATGCCGCTGCTTTAGATGAGGCTCGGTACAAAAGGGGCTGGTGATGGACGGAGCATCTGAACCAATCAAATACTCACACCCAGTCAAAAGATCTGGGTTTAATCCATCACCGTTCTTTAGCCCACTCTGCCACCCCAGTTCAGACATGGCTATATGCAAATCAGTCTGACCCTGTGCCTCATGGGAACAGTCCAGCCCGAACTGCCAAGCCATGCCTTCCCTGGACCGGAAACAAGCTTCCGAGGACCGGTTTCTGGCATTCCAGCCGTCTTCGGCCCGGCTTGCTTGAATCCAGTGGCAAAGTGAGCAAGGGACTCACGTCTGAGCATACCCTGCCACACTTATGGCGGCCAAAAGCGGTAAAAAAGTGGGTGGTAATGGTCCATCACCACCCCCTTTTTCACCGCTTAGATGAGGCTCAGCCTTTTGTCTTTCTTG
Source organism: Lissotriton vulgaris (assembly GCF_964263255.1). NCBI lineage: Eukaryota > Metazoa > Chordata > Amphibia > Caudata > Salamandridae > Lissotriton > Lissotriton vulgaris. Next base: position 102,433,000 of record NC_141700.1, read on the forward strand.
ATCACAATTTCACTTTTGCTGATGACAAGAAGTGCTGAAATCTCACACCTCTTTGTACCTCTTTTGTTGGTGCTGCAGGCCGGAAACTACCCTGCTACTAGGGGCATCACTACACAGGCAGTGTATCTGGAGAGTTGCCTGGCAAGGAAATTTGGAAAGAAATGCAGCCTAAACCGGATGTGAAAAATATAAGTTTTGGAAACATTTATCACTGGGAATGAACAAAATAACTCTCTTTATTTAAAATGTGCTACAGGCCTGTCATCTAATGGTTATATTTTGAGTGCATCTGAAGTGGTGACTGATCTACTTTATGCAGCAAAGACACAAGCCTTGTTTACATATGTGCAACAAAAGTAAAACGTTTCCTTAAGCTCTTGGGTTGGAACCCCTGGTGCAGTAGAACACTGTGATAGGGCAACTATTGGACGCAGATAAACAATCAGTAGTTATAACTAATTTAATTACTTTGACAATGGAGATATCAGGAATAAGCCCATAGAAAGCCTGGGTTATAAAAGACACAGAATACCAATGTTTGAAAGACTGTGCTGTACTGAGTGCAGAAGTGCTTGCAGCAGGGACTGTTGAAAGAGAGCGACAAGATGCAACACCACTGCTGACACAGCACCAGCATGGAAGTAATAAAATACATATGTAGGTTATATGACTGAGTGAATTTATTTTGCTTAAGAAACAAAGTAGGAACATTTGGACCCAATTTCTCAAATGTGAAACAAACACGGTTTGGTCAAATAGCTTTATTCAAAACACAAGTACGGTTAATATAGCCGTCCAGCCCCCAAACTAACTGATGGCGCGCACAAATGTTCCTGGCTTGGTACCGCACAAAGCTAGTAGACATAGAAAACTCAAAAAAGATGTAATGAAGAAACCTTCTTAACAACACCATGATAACAAACCTCAACACTGCAGAAACAACTCTTGCTGGACTCACACAGCCCCTACAAGCAGCAACTGAAGCGCTAGGATTGACATGGACCAGTCCAACCCCACAAGCGAGGCCCAGGAATCTTACAGCCAGATTCATCAAACCAGAATCGGTTCGCAAAGGGCCAGATTCTGAGAATCTGGCCCTTTGCGAGTGCTATTTTTGCATTTGGGATGCATCATCCCAAATGCAAAAATCGCAAATGGAGAAATCGCTAAATTGCGATTAATTGCATTTAAGGAATCTCAATTTGAGATTCCTTAAATGCAATTCATGAACCATTTTAAAATTGCAAAATCGCAATCTGGGGCCGCTATTTACCGCGAAGTTTAACTACGTGGTAAATAGCAAAAACTTAGAAAAATGCACTTTAGTGCATTTTTCTAAGTTGTATGTTACACACACATATGTCCTTGGGACATGTGTGTGCGCAACACCAGTGGACATTACCATTTCAGGGGTGCAACAGGGTGTCCTTTGAACACCCTGGCACCCTTGGAATTGCTTCCTTATTTGCAATTTGCTAATTGCTAATCGCAAATAAGAAATGACTCCCCATTCATTCCTATGGGCCTAGGCCCATATGAATGAATTGGAAAGCCATTCCTTATTTGCGATTAGCAATTAGCAAATCGCAAATAAGAAATGACTCCCCATTCATTCCTATGGGCCTAGGCCCATATGAATGAATTGGAAAGCCATTCCTTATTTGCGATTAGCAATTAGCAAATCGCAAATAAGGAATCTGTAGAAATCGCTAAAATTAGTGCGATTTCTACATGCATCCCGTTTTGCGAGTCTTTAATAGCGAATCCTTAAAATTCGCTATTAAGGACTCGCAAAACAGGACTTTGATGAATCTGGGGGATAGTTACGCTGATGCAGCAACACAGGAGCGCACTATCGGTAGCAGGGAGAGGAACAGGCAATTCTGTCCGAGCCCCGCCTGACTCCACAGGTCCACAGCTAAGGTACAACGGGGTTTCCAAAACCATGGACATAAAGTCACTAACATGTCAAAGTAGACATGACACGCCTTTTGATTCAGTGTGGCAGCTCAGTTCCACCCTGAGGCCTCTGAAGCTCCGCCTACAAAACAATCTTTTCTTTGCTGCTGTAGGACAGGGGAAACAAAACAAGTGGAACTACAGAGAACCAACAGGTCTCAAGTATCCCTTTCACTTCCTGTTCCGGCCATGTCCCTCATTGCCCCTTGATGGGGTTGCCACTTAGCCTGTACTGTACTGGCCTGGACAGTACTTGTAGGTCCAGGACTCATGAATTCCAACATTCGGATATTGGAAAGAGAGATATTTTGAAAAAGAATCTGGGGGGAACGTATTTTCCCCATTAACATATCTTGAAGCACAGGCTAATTTAGGCTGGAGACTGCTAAAACAAGCCATTTTTCGCGTAAAAAATTGTGAGCCTCCCACCTGTATCAGGTCTGCTGGAATGTACGAGGACAATAAAGCAATATATTAACTTCAGTGAAAATCAAAATTTTCTTGCCACTAAAATATAAACTTAAAAAACTAAACTAAGAAGAAAGTAGAGTTATTAAGGGCCATATGTATCAAGCTAATTAGCATTCGCAAAGGCCGAATTCCGGCCTTTGCGAATGCTAATTAGCTAAATGGTATGTATGTAACATGTTTGATGCAAAATAAGGAATCGCTAAATTTGCTATTCCTTATTTTGCGATTGCACTTAAGGAATCGCAAATTTTGCGATTCCTTAAATGCAATGTATCAAAGAAAAAATATTTCAAAAATGCCATTAAGGATTTGCAAATTACCACCAACTTCTAGTTGGTGGTAAGTTGCGGATTCTTTTAAAAAAGCTTTTTTCAAAAAAACCAAAGGTGCCATAAGACGCTCATACATGCCCTTAGGGCATGTATGTGCGCCATATGCCCCCAAATGTCATTTTCAAGGGTGCAGCAGGGTGTTCTTGAGACACCCCTGCACCCTTGAAAATATTCCTAATTTGCGATTAGCAAATTGCTAATCGCAAATTCCCCTTCATTCCTATGGGCCTCCTGGCCCATAGAAATGAATGGGTAATTTGCGATTAGCTATTTGCTAATCACAAATTAGGAATGGTAAGGAATCGCTATGAAACAGCGATTTTGTACATACATACCGTTTTTCGAATTCCAAATAGCGATTCCTTAAATTCGCTATTTGGAATTCGCAAAACTGAACTATGATACATATGGCCCTAAATGATTTCTCGTGATTATTAAGTCAACCACATGGATACTTACCACGTTAAAAAATAAAATATTAGGGTTTACAGAAATTCCTGTTCAATTAGCTGGTCTTGCAGCTTCCAAGATAGCTAAATGTATACAAATCGCAGGGATCTATACCGCGTGCTATCATCTGCAACCACCAAGGTCTTCTGGCTCCATCAGCATCAACACAGAACACAGCATCGGAAGCGTCACACTGAGCTAAGCAAGGCCGCTCACTCTGCAGACCTTGGACTTATTGAACTGGTGGTGCTGGGAAGTGCCGATGGTGATCCACCAGGTCAGGTTAACAAACCAATCTGCGACTGCGTACTTAAGCGGAACTTATGTGCTTAAAACACTGAACCGCAGTTGTAAATTCAGGGAGCCTGAGCAACAGAATCTTGTTCTATGGACATTGATTCTCTGCAATTGAACTCAATTTTATGGACAATCTGCTTCTACAGAGGAGTGTCTGTAATGTAATGTAATGTATTTGAGCTTACATAGCGCACAGCTACCCGCAGTGGGTTTCCCGGCGCTTGCTTAGGGAACCCGTCCTGGTATTCCCCTGTGAGATAACCCCAGGCAGGGTATCCACAAGGTGAAAGCCAGGCATCCCGCCGCGAGGGGCCATTGTGGAGATTAAGCAAGCTATTGGCCAGAGTCGCAGAGTGGGAACCAGTGAGTCGAGAAGGCACCGGAGCGAGAATTATCGAGTCCGTGGAATTTTTAGCCCAAGACCCGCCGAGGCGGGGATATGAACCCTGGTCCAGGGCCGATCTCCAGTATTAGGTTTAGGGTAGTGATGGGAAAGTGGACGTAAATGGGTAAGAAATATGGCTCAACACCTACACTTTTGTAAGCATTTGCGAATTTATCAACCTTACCTTTCGCCTGTCATTGCCTGTCACAGAAGCACACAGCTACCAAAGCGAAAAAGTGTGTTCCCAAGGTGGGAGCAGGAAGGGCACTCTATCGTACTCTGGGGGGTATAGGAACGGGGGTTTATGTAAAGAAGAATGGAAAAAATTGTGCAAATGTACACATCTGCCAAATTTACAGCTGCAGATTAAATGCCTTGCTGCCAGTCCGCGGCAGTATGTTTATTGAAGTAGGAGTAAACATCAAGCTGTACGATTTGCTGAGATTTCTGAACATCTTCCTGGAAATGTTTGACAATCACTCAAAAGTATGCAAATTGTAGCTGAAATACATGATGCACACATTTTAAACGTTTTACAAAATTCTCGTGAATCACGCCCACTGAACTGACCGTGGCAGCTCCCGCCACCTACTCGAGGCTCGGTAACAACTCTGCAATGCAGAAATAATTGTAAACAGTAGCAAAAATAAGAGTCTTTTAATTAAAGGCACAAATTGCAAAAATGGATATAGGCATTAATGTCAAACACAAAAATGAGCAAAGTAAATGGAAGGCATGTAAAAAAAAATACGTGTGATTGGTGGAAATTAAGGGCCCGATGTAGGTAGGGCGTTACCGATCGGTAACGGCCGAAAATACCGATTTTTGGCCCTTACCGATCGGTAAACAGCCATCGAGATGTAGGAAACCAAAAACAGAAAGAATCGGATAGAAAACCGATTCGGAATGAGTACCGAATGGGAAACAATCCGATACGTACATACCGAAAATCGGATATGTAACGAATCGGAAAAACACCGATTCGGTTACAAATACCGAATCGGTCCATGTACCGATTCGTTAGTGACACCGATTCGGAAAATCACTGATTCGGTCCAATTACCGAATCGTTAGTGACACCGATTCGGAAAATCACCGATTCGGTCCAATTACCGAATCGTTAGTGACACCGATTCGGAAAATCACCGATTCGGTCCAATTACCGATTCGTTAGTGACACCGAATCGGAAAATCACCGATTCGGTCCATGTACCGATTCGGTACAAATACCGATTCGGACATGAGCCGATTCGGAAAACATGCCGATTCGTATGAATCTCCGATCGGGAAATTCCCCGATTCCGACAGTTGGGGAGATGTAGGGAGGCACAGAAACACCGAAATCGGCTCAAAATCGGTAGAATTCACTCGGTATTTACCATGGATTGCAATCAGGTGGTAACCAACTCCAACCCATATAAACAGTCCCAAAATGCATTGCAACTTGCAGGATGGCAGCTTTCTATGTCATTGCGAGGCGGCTACGGCTACAGCAGGAAGGACAGAGGGAATGGCTAAGAAATGAACAGGTCTACAGACAGAGGATAACCCTGTTCATGCTCACTGAGGCTGAGATCCTACAGAGATACAGGCTGGACTCCGACACCATACTTGAGCTCATCAGGGACCTTAAGCCATACTTGGACCACCACACCCCAAGGGCACACGCCATCCCTGCGCACGTCCAGGTGCTATGCAGCCTACACCTGGTAGCGTCTGGCAGCTATCAAAGTGGAGTAGCAGCAGCAGGAGGGGTGAGCCAGAGCAGCCTGTCAAGGTTCTTCCACATATTCCTTGACGCCATGATAGACAGGATGGACCAATACATCTCATTCCCTGCAACCCACGCAGAACTGCTACAAACTAAAGCTGACTTCTACCAGATGGCACAATTTCCCCAAATCATCGGTTGCATAGATGGCACGCATATTCCGATTTGCCCACCAGCGGACACCGAATACATATACCGCAATCGGAAATCTACACACACCATCAACGTGCAGGTGATCTGCAATGCCAAGTGCACCATCACAGACCTGGTAGCAAAATTTCCAGGAAGTACCCATGACTCCTATATATTCCAACAGAGCGGCATATATGCACGGCTGATGGCTGGCGAATTTGGAGAAGGATACCTCCTAGGTGAGACACATCATCAGACCCCCATAACACATAGTAGGTAGGTGTAATACATGTATGCATGTGTCTAATGTGACCCCTTTCTCTTCCAGGCGACAGTGCATATGCCCTCCGCTCATTCATACTCACCCCCTACCTCAACCCCTCCACACCCAGCCAAAGGAGGTATAACCGGGCCCACATACGCACCAGGAATGTTGTTGAACGGACCTTTGGCGTCTGGAAAAGTAGATTCAGATGCCTGCACAAGAGTGGAGGTGCAAGGCAGTATACCCCCATCACCTGCTGCAAGATCATAGCTGTATGTGCAATGTTACACAACCTTGCGGTCAAGAAGGGCACTGAGGTGGAGTTGTCTGACTACGAGGACTATGACGACGACGAAGCTGTGCCACTGACACAGCCAGCTGGGGTGTGTACGCCAAGTGATGGCAGATACAGACGTGAGGAGATCACTGAGAACTATTTCTGACTGAGTACAGATGCAAAGACAGCTAAATGTTGCTTGCAAAAAACAAATTTTAATAGTGATGCACCACAGTTACAGCACTGATGTGCATCAAAAAATGGAGTATGTAAAATCAAATAAAGTCCAGGCTTCTGGTTGCCTCATCCCCCCTTGCCAGGCTATTTTTTTGCCCGCTTGCCAGACCCACTGGGGTGTCCCTCAGCCCCCTCCGAATGCCCAGCAGCATCAGCGGATCGCCTGGTGCTCCTCCGTGGCTCAGATGCAGCGCTGGCCGGGCTGCTGCGGCTGCTGCTGTCTCCAGCATCACCCAGGTCCAGGGCAGGATTGGAGGCGGTGTTTGATATTATCATGGCCTCCATAGCCGTGGTGATCCTGGCCATCCCCCTAGTGAGCTCAGCCGTATGCTGACTAAGCACAGATTCTTGGTTGGAGCTGCGATGGCACAGTTGTGCCATCGCCGCTGCAAGGCGGGCCATGGCCCGGTTCAGCACCCGGGCATCCCGCCTGCGCGCCACCTCATGCTCCTCCTGTCTGGCAGATGAGTGGGTGATGGCAGTGGTCAGCCTGCCTAACCCTGCTGCCACCTCCTTGTTGGTTTCCACAACAGCCTGGAATCCCTTCACCAACTCCCCCATCTGCATGTTGTGCTGCAGGAGCTGGCGTTGGCAGGCCATGGTGGATCTTGCCTGTTGCCTCTGGATTTTAACCATTTGTCCCTCCAGGCCCAGGAACACACTGCCCTCCCGTGCTGGTGCAGCAGTGGTGGTGATGGCACGGCGTCGGGCACTGCTGCTTCCGGCCTGCTGAGTGGGCTGGGGTGCCACTGGTGGGGGTGTGAAGCTGGCCGGTCCCTGAGCCCCTGCTCCCAGGACAGGTTGGACAGGTGGCAAGGCCACGGTTGTGGCAGGAGCTGGTGTAGGCGGAATGGTGTGCCTTGTAGGGGAGTTGTCTGGTGAGAATTGCAAGGGGGGTGTGCTGGGCAGTACTGGGGAGTGCACTGCTTGGAAGTCAATGACCAGGACTCCCTCCATTCCTAGCCCTGGGGTGTCTCCTTCCTCATCCTCCTCCTGGCCAGCCTGGCTGGTGCTCGGCCCTGCGACTGCAGTGTCGGACGTTGCTGCTCCCTCTGCTGTCACAGTTGTTCCGCCTGATGGGGCCCCTAGGTACAAAGAAGCATTTGTAAACTGAGTGCCGATGTATTACAGTCAGTACAATTATGGCTTTCCACATGTCCTTGCATCTCCTTACACCGTGTCACACTGTTTCCTGTCTTGTGATTCTGCACTGACATATTTGGCTAACTTCTGCTGACTACATGTACCATGATGCTTGTCTCTTGTATGTTGGTGACAGTACAGTGCTGGTGTTTGCCTATGCATTGTGTCTAATGGGGAGGTGTCTGGTAGGGTGTGTCATGATGCGCATGCTTCTTACCTGTAGCTGTGGCTCTCGCAGAGCTGTCCAGGGTCCCGATTCCAACGACACTCTCCCTCTCAATGGTGCTGGAGACAATTTCCTCCAGCTCGGTGAGGGGTGGCGCCGGGTTGTTGCCTCCTCCAGTGAGTCCAGCCTGCCTTTGTATGTCAGCCAGCTTCCTCTTCGTGAGGCTGCGGATGTCATAAAACCTTTTTTTCAGTTCCTCTATGGACCTGGGGGTGACACCCGCAGCATTCACCTTCTGGGCGATGTCGGCCCAGATTCTCCCCTTGGTGCTGTCTGGCACGTTGAGGGACAGCTTGCCAAACAGCTGGCGGTGCACCCTCACCACCTCCTCAACCAGCACCTGAAGTTCGGTGGTGGTGAACTTGGGCTTCCTCTTCTGGGAGGACTTCTGGCTTCCTGACTGCTCTGCCATGTTCTCCAGTTCAGTTGGCAACCTCCTTCTCCCACTGCTGCTAACTGTGAGTGTTGGGCTCAGGCAGGCTTTCCAGAAACTTCTTAATTAGCTGCACCTGCCAGGGTTGCCACTCCCTGTTTGGGTGGGGGAGGGGGAGCCACCTCATTGGCTGAATCGCCTATTGCCGAATCGGCTTTTACCGAATCGGTAATATCCGAATCGGTAAAATCCGAATCGGTATTATCCGAATCGGTAAAAGCCGATTCGGTTCATTCAATGCATTCCTATGGGCTTTTTCGCCATGGGTCTGTTTTCATGGCTACGAATCTATGATTGCCGAATCGGATTTTACCAAACGGCTTTTACCGAATCGGTATTCGCCGAATCGGGTATATCCGATTCGGTGGTAGCCGATTCGGTGATTTCCGATTCGTTGTTGGCCGATTCGGTACTTTCCGATTCGGACCGAGCAGAATCGGAACGTACCGAATCTCATTACCGATGCCGACCGATTCGGTATTAATTCGTTTTTTTTTCCCTACATCTCGTTTTCCGATTTCAGAATACCGATTCGGCCCGCCTCGGTATTTTGAAATCGGAAAATCGCGTTTACCTACATCGGGCCCCCAGTGTATTAAAATAAGGTCACAACAGGTTTCTGCCAAACACCGCAAATACAAGGAGAAGATGGACGGAGCGCTGAAACGTTTCAGACACTCACCCCTAGTCACAGATCTGGGTTGAATCCATCATCGTTCTTTAGCTCACTTCGCAACCGCAGTTCAGACCTCGCCATGTGCAAATCAGTCTTGACCCCGTGCCTCATGGGAACAGTCCAGCCCGAACTGCCAAGCCAGGTCTTCCCTGGACCGGTTGTGGGGTAACACCCATCATCAGCCAGGCTACCTCCAGTGGCAAAGTGAGCAAGGAACCCACATCTGGGGATACCCTGACAACTTAGGGCAAACAAAGCAAACACAAGGAGATGATGGACGGAGCACTAAAACTTTTCAGACACTTACCCCCGGTCCAGTGAGAACCTGGCTTGGTAGTTCGGGCTGGATTGTTCCCAGGAGGCACAGGGTCAAGACTGATTTGCATATGGCTGGCTCTGAACTGGGGTGGCAAAGTGAGCAAAGACCGATGATGGATTCAACCCAAATCTGTGACTGGGGGTGTGTTTGAAAAGTTTTAGCGTTCTTTCCATCATCTCATTGTGTTTGTGTAACCATACCAACCTCAAAGGAATGTGGAACGCACTAGGCACAGTGCTCCACACTCCATAACTAACATAGAAGATTACAACAGTTTGCTTTCTTCCGAAGACCTTCACATTATGAGACACCGTCTCTATAACTATTAGTAAATACCCCAAATGAAATCGTAACACACTGAGTTTCTAAATGTGCAATGTAAATGTTTTCATCCTGGTATCTAATGTCACAAACATTCATAGAGAGGATTTCAGTCTTATATATAGCCCTCTTGCGCTTTCAGAGTCTGGTAACCATTGCGGTTCATGGATACTCCTGGAGTGGAGTCAAGGGGGTCTTCAGGTAATCTGTTCTGTTGTGCTTTAATCTGTTCTGTTGTGCTTCGTACTCTTCTCCAATGAATCCTAGAAGGTAGTGGTGGCATGGGTGGAACAGATTACTGTATTGATTAGTATTTGATCGCATTGGGTAGCTGCTGGCTTGGCCCCATTATGGATTTGTGTAGAGTACTCTGCATGTGGATTTATGTGCCAAAAGACTTTGTTGTTTGATCAGTTTTGCTGGGGTGTACTTTTGTCCATCAATTCACTTAGGGGGCTGTTCAGATATGTGTTAGGAATGTCCGGTGTGTAGCCCTGATTAAATGGGATTCCACATGCAGGTTTGTGGGATAAAATTAATCGTTGATAAGGCAGCCAACTGTATGAGTCTATGGCCATGTTGTGCTCATGGTGGTGTCAGGAGCAGTATCTAATGTGTACTCTAGTTGTAAGGTGTTGAAACGTAGGATGGGAAAGTGTAACATCCAATCAAGATATTCTTAGGAAGCAGTGGCAATTGAAAAGAGACACTTTAGTAGGCTGTACAGACTTCACGCTTGTGCATCATCCAACGTGTAGGGAGACTTTTAACATATCCCAAGCCACATACCAACGCCCAACTTACTTCTGTAGGCTGTCTCATGTTATAGACACTGGTGGGGCATTGAAAATGTTTAGCAATGGGCTTAATTCAGTTTCTCTTAGTTTCTTAAGTAGTTCCTTCTCTGTAGTTCTGTCACGCGTAGTTCCGTTTCTCCAATCGTCGCCAGTGTAAAATCCAATAAAATAATGATGACTCCTTCGTTGCCGTGTCCAAGGGGTAGATTTATTGATTAAATGAAGTTACAAGGTGGACAGGTACAGCAGGTAATATAGATGGTAAGTTCTAGTAAAGGCTACAGTAACGGCCCCACCGGGAGCAGCCACCCTGCTGCTCAGCCTCAGGAATAACTGACAGTACACTTAAACATACACAAATAGAACAGTGGATGACCTCACAGAGACTGGCTGGGCAGCAGAGTACAAGACACTAAGAAAGGACAAGGAAGAAGAAAAAGCAGGATACAACAGGAAGCTATCGCTGATGGGAGTCATCTGGCACGACAAATCTTGGCAGTGTTTATTACACGTATCATGCTCTGTCCTCCGCTACGTCCCATCAGGGTGTCCTTCGGGCATAGAAATCAAGGTAGAAACAAAATACAGTGTAAAAGAATTAATTCAGAGAGAATGGTAAGAATGACTTCCTAAATATGAAATTTGGTGCATACAGTCCGTATGATTTTTTTTTTTTAATAAAAAAAATCTATGAATATATCTGAATTTGGTTCATACATGTGAAAGGACAGTAATTTGTTCAGTTAAGAAAGACAGGACATTGCCCAGCGGTACAAATAAAGCAACAGACAGATGTTCTCTCTCCTGGTCGGTAGAGGAAAAATCATTATATGCATACAACTGTATTTTGCTAAATACACGAGTATTATTGATGACATCATGCACCCCTTTGTAGGGAAAAATCTAGTAAAATATTGTGCCTGAGTTTGGAACTCGCTTTCCAATTTTTGATGCCCCGAACTTGAACACAAACTGCACAGAAACACTTCATTACCAAAAAGTAAAACTGGAAAATGACAAACGGAATATGGTTTACATGAAGATGAGTAAAGCCAGCTTTGTTCTAGAAGGCAGACTAAAATAGAACTCATGTATTTACAACATTGTATAATAGTCTTTGCCTGGTGTAATTTCAATATAAAAAAGGCAACCTTTTCAATGTTGTACTTTCCTGTATCATTTGGATTTCGCCAGAATGTATGTACAAGTGCTTGCCAAGGGTTGTAAGGACAGTGGTAGGAGTAGCAAAGGCCAAGCCAACTTGATAACTTTGGCAGCCATTAATTTACTGCCATGGTTGTTATGCCAACTCATTACTGTGAAACTCCCAATACCTCAAATAAAATGTCTTCACATCTTACTGGCGCGTCTAAATCTGTATTCGTTGGAAGGCAATAAACAGCAAGCTCTTCTCCACACCCTGCTGTAGGGTTCTAGAATTTTATAGATGTCTTCATAATTTGTTTACAGTGGGTTCTCAATTTACCCCTAAATCTTTGAAAGGAACAAGATGATGTACCATTCTCATGCCAGCCACATTTCCCCTCATCCCAATCAGAAAATGCTGGAGCAGAGTTGATGATGTCATGATTATTTTTCAGTGTTATTGGTTCGGTGCTGAAACGAAAGATTTGATGATATTCTCCATGTAAGATGTTTTTTCCTAGGTTTTTTTTACTAATCATTTAATTCCATTTCACTTATAAAGCTCTGGCACATGCATCAAGCATGTCATTTGCAATTCCTTATTGGCGAAAAATAAGGATTCACTAATAAGGAATTGCAAAAGCCTATGCATGTAGGAATTGCTCAAAAAAATTGCGATTCCTACAAATTCCTTAATTGCGAGTCGCAGATTGTGAGTTGCAATTAAGGAATGACTTACCATACATTCCTATGGGCCTATAGGCCCATAGGAATGAATGGGAAATTGCATGCGCAAATTGCGAATACCAGTAGGTACTCGCAAATTGCTCATGCAATTTCAAGGGTGCAAGGGTGTCAAAATGCATGCTCCATGTAAATATATATTTTTTTACACAATAAAAAATTACAGAAATTTAAAAAAAAAAAAATGACACCCTGTTCCACCCCTGAAATTGTGATGTGCACCCATGTTGTGCACACATGCCCTTCATGTGTGTGTGACCTAAAACGTAAAAAAATGCATTTTAGTGCATTTTTCATAGTTTTAGCACCGTTTGCGATGTCAAAAACCTTTGATCCATGTGCCCCAATGTTTCTGAAAGAGGCACCAAACAAGATAACTAACAGAGGGAAGAAAAGATTGACATAAATTAATAAAATATTAACCAGTTTCACACTCCCAGATGATCCTCAATTCTTCCGATCTCCTTTGATAGAAGATTGAAATGCATGGGTGTGTTAAAAATGAAACTTAAAGTCGAGAACGCTGAAGTGCAACTATTGTTTAATGCAGTGCAGCAAGCAGCACGGCAAAAGATGAAAGACAATTGTCATTTCAACTGACCAGGGCTCTTGCTAGTAAATGGGAAGTTGGAGCATAGAGCTAAAAATATACAAACATCGAGCCACTATAAATATGTGTTCTATCAATACAAGCAAATAGGAAGTGATCATGCGACAGAAACATTTTAAAATGAGCAAAAACATATCTAATGAGCAGGTGTCAGAATCTGCTACTCTAGGAAGGGCCGCAGGTTCCTGATAAAAAATATATAATTTATTCATACAGTACTCTGCTCATTATTCTCCCAAATCCTGTTATCTCTTGCCAAGTTTGAAAGCGAGGTTGCACCTTTAGGAAATGTGCAAATGTACAATTCAGGGCTTTCTGGCTTCAGGGCTTACTTGAGCCTTGAAAATTAACAAACACATTCAGTTTCACATCACAGGGAGCCTTAAACTACTATAAACATCTATATTAGATTATAAGATGTTGGCACATTCTTGGTAACATCTGTGTTCATTAACAGGCTACACAGGACTATATACATAGGATACAAGCTCCGGGGTACAGAATAAATCCCCTCACCCTTTTCAGGGAGGAAAATTTCCACTTGCAGCTTTATAGAATTCCCTCTCCCTATTTCATTATTAATCTTGTCATAATCGTTTTCCTCACAATCCTGAGAAATAACAAGCATAAAAGTATTGGGAGTGCATTTATTTTTTCAAGCAAAAGACACACAGATGTTGGATGGAATGCCGAGCAAATCAAACTTTTATCCCCAGTCGAGATCTGGGTTGAATCCATTGTTCACCATGCCAACCCAGTTTAGACCCAGCTATATGTAAATTAGTCTTGAACCTGTGCCTCATGGGAACAGTGCTGCCCGAACCCCCAAGCCAGGTCCTCCCTGGACCGGAAACAAGCATCCTGGGACTGGTTTCAGGGCATCACCCTTCATCAGCCGGGCTAGTTTGAATCCAGTGGCACAGTGAGCCCGGGACCCACGTCTGGGCATACCCGGCGCACTTAGGCCAAGAAAGCAAAAGACACACAGATGATGGACGGAATGTAGAGCAAATCAAACATTTATCCCTAGTCAAGAGATCTGGGTGAAATAAATTGTTCTTTTGCTCACCATGCCACCCCAGTTTGGACCCAGCCATATGCAAATCAGGCTTGACCCTGTGCCTCAGGGCCGGTCCGCTGTTGTTTGGGGCCCCGGGCAGAATAGGAACATGTGAGGCCCCTAAGGAAAGACAATGCGGGATCGGACTGGGAAAAGTGTCCCATGTCTGCAAACTAGGGCAGTTTTAACTTGTAAAGTCCTGCTGTATGAGTTTTGTTTAAGGTATAGAAGTCTGCACTGATTTGAGTTTGCAGCAGGCAATGTTTGCTTTAATACACTAAAAATCAACAGTAAAAACCTGCTCACCTGACCATAAAGCAGGTCAACAAGTAGGGCAAAAAACGACCTACATACTGGCCTGATAGCAGGGCTTTAAGTGGGATGGAAAAACAGGGGAGGGGGTCTTTCAAAGGGGCATGGCTAATGTAATTAAGGGTGTGGCTTAAAAACATGAAAGCTATATAAAACTGTACTCAGCATAGTGCGCCACTCGAATGGTATTTTGCTGCTTCTGTCATTGCCTCAGATAAATATTACAACAAATATAATTACACCTATAACAAACCAGTACTATTGGCTTTGACAGTGATTATTAGTTGCTTAAGATGAATAAGCAACAACTACGGCTTCCTTGTATATAATATTAAAAATGCTCCAGTTCTGACGTGATGAGACTCTGAAAGAACTTTAACGAGTCTCCTTGAAGTTGCATTAAAGGCGGTGAAGGGTGGCACTACTGCAGAGTTAAGATTTGTTTTTTCACTCTGAGGGTAACGGCAAAAATGGAGAGCGGGCCCGTCTCATCACCTGCTTTTCAGAAATTTCATTCATTGTGCAGACACTGGATCAATATTTTTTCAGGCAAACTTAAGGACATGAATATAGGGCCGCTTTTCAATGTCCATATTAATTTACTAACAGGTCTAAGACTTGATTGACCCGGCACACTTTAAACCCTGCTCCATCCACTTTTACATGCTGATTCTGCTCCTCTGCGTGCACCTCTTGTCTCACTGCCGTATTAACACCTATCTGCTCCCCTCTTCTCACTTTATTGCGTTTGTCTTACCCAGTTTATTCGCTCTCTGCTCCCTTTCCACTTGTCCAATGGGAGCAGTTTCCATTGTGATGCGCCACCATTCTATCTTTTGCCTTGCGCCCGCAGGATATTCTGCTCTTCATTGATACACCGGCAGGGCACCCTTCACATGCAAGGTCACTGTAATTAACTGTCTAGTTGCTGTCATCAACATGCAGATGCTGCATTTAGGCCCACAGAGAGGGGCCAGCTTGGGAAATTGATCAAAAAAAGAAAAATATAAACTCTTAGGAGGCCCCCTGGCCTCAATACTCTAGAGTCTTTCAAGGTGCGAGGCCCATGGCTGTGAGCAGGCACGGGGCCCTGGGCAGCTGACCATGCTGGCCATGCCGAGCACCGGCCCTGCTGTGCCTCATGGCAACAGTACAGCCCAAACTGCCAAACCAGGTCCTCCCTGGACCGGAAACAAGCATGCTGAGACCAGTTTCTGGGCATCACCCTTTATCAGCCTGGCTAGCTTTAATCCAGTGGCAGGTGAGCACGGGACCCTCTGGGGGTGAATGTATGATTTATCCAGCATTCTGTCCATCAATTGGTTGCGTAGCAGTTTTCGCCCTAAGTGGGATGGGTATGCCCAGATGTGGGTCCCTTGCTCACTGTGCCATTGGGTTCAAGCTAGCCTGGCTGATGAGGGGTAATACCCTGAATGCTTGTTTTCGGTCCAAGGAGGACCTAGCTTGGCAGTTCAGGTTGGCCTGTTCCCTTAAGGAACAGGGTCAAGTCTGATTTGCATATGGCTGGGTTTAAACTGGGGCGGCATGGTGAGCAAAAGAACGTTGGATTTACCCAGATCTTGTGACTGGCGGTGAATGTATGATTTATTTAGCATTCCGTCCAGCATTTGTTTGCATAGCACTTTCGCCCCAAGTGGGATGGGTATGCCCAGGCGTGGGTCCCTTTCTCACTGTGCCATTGGATTTAAGCTAGCTAGGCTAATGAGGGGGTAATTCCCCAAAACCGGTCCCAGGATACTTATTTCTGGTCCAAGGAGGACCTGGCTTGCAGTTCAGGCTGAGCTGATCCCAAAAAGAAGAGGGTCAGACTGATTTGCATATGGCTGGGTCTGAACTGGGGTGGCATGGTGAGCAGAAGAACAATGGATTTAACCCAGATCTCTAGACTGGGGATGAATGTACGATTTATTCAGCATTCTGTCCATAGCACTTTATTTTTGCAAGAGCACTGAATGATGTACCACATTGGAGAAGTGTGGCTCACGGTGTAGAGCAGGCAGACCCGGAAGCTGAGGTCAGACCCGGGACCAGGGTTCAATTCCCAACGCGGCAGGGTCTTGAGCTCAAATGTCCACGGACTCGATAATTCTCGCTTCGGTGCCTGCTCTAATCATGGGTTCTCACTCTGCAACTCTGGGCAATAAGCTTGCTTAATCTCCACAACGGCCCCCCTGCGGCGGGATGCCTGGCTTTCACCTTGGGGATGCCCTGTAGGGGCTATCTCACAGGGAAAAACCAGGACGGGTTCCCAAGGCAAGCGCCGGGAAACCTCCGGGTAGCTGTGTGCTCAATAAATGCAATAATAATAATAATAATAATAATAATTAGTCTTTTAGCAATGTATATCACAACCACAATTAAAGCAATATCAATGATAGGTTCAACTAGGGCTGAAAACGTCCCCCAACCACATCCAAATGTCATTTTGGTTAGGTCAGGAATGCCTTGGGTTGTGTGTAACTTCTCTATGTGCTCCTTAATGTTATCTATGTGCTCATGTATGCCAAGATAAGTATTGGGAAAATGAGTGCAACATTCAGTTCTTTCCATGGTACATACCCCTTTTAGGCACTAAGAGGTAATTTAACATGGCTCAAGTCTCATATTTTGAAGGTAAAATTGTTAGTGCCACAATCAGGATTAGTTACGAGAAAATAACAAAGATCGAGGCAAACCTTTGAACAACCACAGACACCCCAATGATGGAGCTCTCACCTACAGCCCCTCTCCTGTCTGCTGGAAGAGAGGTTCTTCCATTTAAATTTGTTTCACTAGAATCTGAAAAGGCATCTTGGGTTGTAAATCAGGTTCTACGGCTGGCATGCTCACCTTCAATCTTATGCTCTGCAAGTAAAGTGGTCATTCTCTTATTCAACCACCTTTTTAATCCCCCCCCCCCGCAGATTACACAGTTTCCAACTAGATGGAAGCCAAAATGATCCCTCTGCTAAAAAAAGCCCATGGCCAGTCGCAGCCAGTATAACTCACGGGTGGAGGGGCGTGCAGGGAGGGGATTAATTAATTTATTTTAAATTAAATTAACTTACCTTTGCCGGCCTGTCCCACATCGTCTGTCTGCATCGTCCAACAACAGGAAGCAGCCTCCCTCCCCTAAGCCAATCACAATGCTGCAATGGCATCATTGTGATTGGCTGGGACGCCGACCCCACAGGCTATGGGGAGGCCATTTTCTCTATGTAGGCTGCATGCAGCCTACTTAGAGGTGATACAGATGGCGTATGACTGGTCCGACCAAACAGGCAGCGCCCTCAACAGTGGGCAAGCCACTCCCCTGCCCTCCAGCAAACACAAACCAAACCAAACCCTGCCTTCTGCTTTCTTGCCGTGCGAGAAGCAGAAACATAAAATGGTATTTAAAATACCATTTTATGTTTGTTTCTCGCACTGTGAGAAAGCAGTGAGGGGACGCTCCTCCTCCCACATGGAGGAGCCGCCCCTGCCCATCAGCTGGCTAATTATTGTCCTATCTCTCTCTTGTCGGTGGCTGCTAGAATGTTATAAAAGTTGATTAACATTCAACTCTCAGATTATCTTGAAAGATTAGAGCTGTTACATCCTTGTCAGTCGGGTTTATGCCTGGGCCTAGCACTGAATCAGCCCTTCTCGAGGTGGTCCATTCCATCAAGCGGATGCTAGGTCAAGGAAACATTGTGGCTTTGATCTTAATAAATATATCTGCTGCACTCAACACTGTCTCTTAACCCCTCTTCTGCAGATATTGAGAGCTGTTGGGGTGGGAGGCCAGGCACTTGAATGGATTCACTCGTTGGGCAACAGAGGTCCGGCTGTATGGATGTCACCATTTTCAACTGCTACAAGTCCTTCAACCTTAGGGTACACAGAGGTCTTCTTAGTGCCACGCCTCTTTTAACAAGGCTCTTTCAGCTCCATTGTGGGATACATTTGGGGTAAAGATTATTTCATATGCAGATGATACACAGCTGTTCCTCTTCTTTTGAAAATTAGTCCTTGGATGCCCTGGAGTCTTTTAAATGTTGTTAGAGGATGGTCCAGGTCCCGATGTGGGCTTGTAATTTCCAATGTAACTCTGATAGGACCGAGATTCTGCTGTTTGGAGCGCCTTCATACTTGAGGTGAGAGAACTGCTGGTCATGCTATATAGCTGTGTACAAGAAGGGTACGAAGTTCCTCTAAGTCTAAAGCAAAGGAGCAAGTAGATACTAAGGAGGGGGTGGGTACCATCCCAGTTTCCGGTGGCAGGGTAGGTGGCAGGCGGAGCGCGCTAGGACGCTGGACCAAATTGGTGGCTATTTTGGCCATCGGACACTGTTGCAAGTAATTACTAGACAACAGTTTAGGTTATTGACCTGAGAACGTGGTATGTACGTTTTACTTTACCACGCTGTGTAGATAGCGTTCATTTTGATCCTGAAGAAGTGCCCAGATCCTCCTGACACAGAAGGCACAAAACATGTTGATCCACCGAGAGTAGGACACAGATAGCTAGATACATTGCCTCTAGTTTCTTGCCACTTTCTCGATATATTTTTTAATCAGGCAGTTTACCTTCTGAATAAATGACTACTAGGACTGACTAACCTGGTTTAACTCACCTCCTTTCCCCTTCACATCTACACACACTAGGTCTCTCACCCCCACTGCACCCACCGGCAGGAACAAAAGATCCCCGCTAAAGAGCCCCGTACTGGGTCTTCTTAGAACCACGCCTCTTTTAACAAGGCTCTTTCGGCCCCATTGTTGGCGACATTTGCGGTAAAGATTATTTCATATGCAGATGATACACAGCTGTTCCTCTTCTTTTGAAAATTAGTCCTTGGATGTCATGGAGTCTTTTAAATGTTGTTAGAGAATGGTCCAGGACTCAATGTGGACTAGTACTTTCCAATGTAACTCTGATAGGACCGAGATTCTGCTCTTTGGAGCGCCTACATACTTGAGGTAGGAGAACTGCTGGCCATGCTTTATGGCTAACTGTAACAATGTACTCTGAAAAAAAAACAATAAACCTAGCAGAGGCAGGCCCATGACTCTCAAATGAACTATGCACGGCCTTCTTGCTGGTGGTGTCTGAGAAACAACAGTCCACGCAGAAAACAATACTCCGCGGAATGTAACTCAAAAAAAAAATTCTGCAGCATTGAATCACATTTACTGTGTCCAACAAAAACGCTAGAAATATCACTGCCCGCAAATAATTTCTCGCTCACTTATTGCATCTGTCATACTGCGGGCGACAAATTGTTAAACTTCTCTGGCACACTGGCAATCTCTGCACAATGCAGAAGAGATTAAGGGAAGTGTCATTAAAACTGATTAAGACACAACACAGTTTATGTTTTATAATATGTCCCTGCCTAGCAAGTCTGTTGGAGAAGTTGGACTACACAGAAAGGAATGCTTGTCACTTGTGAGTCCGACAGAAATGGACACAGGGTCGGGAATATGGTCTCTGACTGGAAATAGTGGCTGCTTTTATGGACATGCCCGCGAGAGATAAAGGAGATTCCGATGTTTTGAGAGCTGAAAGGCTTACACCCATATTAATACGGTAAGTAGTCCATTTACCATCAATGAAACAATTCACATATGGGTGCTTTGGTTTATTGCAATTACGAATACATTAAAAAGTCGGAACCTCTCTGGCTGCCCTAAAACCAAAATTAAGAGCAATTTAATGGCACCCAGGTTGGTCAGGAGGTCTTGGTACTCTGGAAGCAGTATTAGAACAATCTTGCTTCCACTGTCTTAGCTGATCACATGGAAAGCAAGGACTTATAAATCCTTGGCTTCTCCTCTGCACCTCTGTTTCCTCCCCCAATTCTTCCAGCTCCCTGTTTTTCTTTGGCTCCTCCTCATTGTAAGCCTTCTCTTCCCACTCCGTCAATCACTCGTTGCATGTTTTGCAATTTCAAGGACGTTCATTTTGATTCAACATTCTCTGTCTTTTTCTCCTGCAATTCCATGCAGTGATTGGTAACCATCACCAATTCTGCTAGCTTTTTGGTATGTTATCCAATACATATGGAAGCCAACTGACTCTTAAATTTAGTAATAATCCCTACACAAAAGCAGAAACCAACAGCTTCCTGAGTCAGCTCAATCAGACAAGCTAAACAATGTTTGTGAGTGCAATATCAGGTGCACTACCAGTGCCATTGGCTAGCATGGCGGGCATGTCCAACAAATCCCCCTTCCCTCTGCTTTCACTATTTCTTTTTTTAGTCAATCAGTTATCTAGGGAAATAGATAGGGAGCAGTCGGAACACAAAACTTACCTCAGTCCATATAGTGGTTAAATTGATATTCCATTTTGTCCTCCATTTCTTTCAAATGTTGGGTTTGAGGTTCATGCTTTTGTATGTGGGCCTCTTCATGCCACTGTATAAAAAGTGCCCACTGATCGGCACCTATTATTTTCTTAGGGTCTTTTAGCCTCTTCTGCAGATTAGCTAATTTCTCTCTATACCAAAAGGTACCATGTTCTGAAACTGACCTTTTCCCATCCTCATTAGTTAAGCCCCACCCACTCTCATAAATATTTGTGAATACATTTACTATACTGTTGGAAATAGCATGGGCAGGAGTCCCGTTTGGTTGGGGCTCACTACTATTTGACTGTATGACCCCCAAAAACCTCCTCATACAATTCCCTCACAATCAGGTAATGCGGAAAAGGGTCTGTGGGCCTTGGGTCTGCTGCTCATCCCATGGAAAGAGGTAGTAAACAAAATGGAAAATGCAATAGGGTTCCCTTCAGTTATATTTCTGCTAAATGATTCAGCGGTGGGGAGGGGGGAGGCTAAGCATTGTGCACTAACACGCAAAGATCCCCTTGCGTTCCTTTAGTCAACACCAGAGCGAGCTGCTCGTGGATGGGCCAGCGAGGCAGGATAAAAGTGTCTTTTTCTCTCACACGTTCATCCTTCAAGGCTCTGTGCTCTGGATCCTCGAACACCTGCGTATCTTCCCCACTACCATACTACTTCTTGCGCCCACTGATTTTATATCTTGGGTTCACGTTCATGTTAATTTTCCTTTATTTTACTTGTATTACCTATAGTTCCACCAATGCAACTTTTTTCCTTTTTAGGTCTCTCAGACCTGGCGCTGGAGCCCGCATGCGCTCCTCGCTCTGCAAGGCTTATTGTCATCTATACGATTTCAGAAGGGGACTTGAAGCCCTGCCCATCATTCCCATTGGCTGGCGTCATCATTTCTGCTAAACGCTGGCCTCCGATTGAAAATTAAGCTTTTTTGTTACCCCCTGTCTCCTTTTGGTACGGCCCATCCTGACTGGATGTTTTACTTGCGGCGTTATACATTCTCCTTTAACTAGTCGCCTTTGGCAAGGGCAGCCACTTGTTTTATATTTGCATCGCGCTTTCACATAAAGTGAAATCGCGATGCAAATATAAACAAGCGTCTGTTCGCCTAATGGCGACAGCTTGTTTAGACTTTAAGTACTACTTTGTTGTGCCTTTTCGCACCCTTGTTCTCCTAGTTCCCGTGTATGTGTGAGCGCGTGGATGCGTGCGTATGTGTGTGTGAGCGCACGCAGGTGGGTCACTGAGGCTGCAGGAGTGGACGGATGGCAGATTTCATGCACGCCAGGCAGCCCGGGAGGTTTTCCTTCTCCACTGCCTCCTCCACCGCCCCCGGGCTGAAGGGAGAGCTGTGCTCCAGACATGCGGTCAAAGGAAGGTGCTGCGAAAGCCTTCTACTTGGCGAGGATAAAGCTGATGAAGCAGCTGAGCACTAATAACAACAACGTATCCTTTGTCATCCACATCGGCAAAGCCATCAAGCACATTTGCAGCAACTGCAGCCGCAGAGAGGAGGCCCAGGATGGTGAAGGCTGCGGGCTGTGTGTGGATATATGATGCGCTGTGTGGGGTTGTGTTCATCTGCCTGGCGAGTGTGTGTGTACGTGTGTTTCTTGTATTTGGGGTGCCCTTTCACTTTCTTCACTCACAGGACGCCAACTTTGCAATGGTGGCCGCTTTTGGGATTTGGAGTGTCCTTTAACATTTTTCACTTGTGGGACGCCAACTTGGCAATGGCGGCCGCTTTTGGGATTTGGAGCACTCTTCACTTTAATAGTGGCCGCCCCCACACAGCGCTCACGGGTCTCCAGCTTGGCCCTCCCCCTTTCCCCAATTTTGCAGGACCGATGAGTACCTGGTCTTGTTCGTTTTTCTGTTCCAGGTAAGGCCCTATCTCTTGGACCCCACTTCCACTGGCTCTGTGAGGTGTGATGGTCGCGGGGCTGGTAACCTAGACCAGATTTGTTGTGGTTTTGACCCTTGCTAAACAGAGCCAGTCAATGTCAGCAAGGCAACCTTTGGTGCCCACCTCCCCCCCAACCTCCCTCCTTCTGAAACTGGGCTTCAATTAGTGAACAACTTTCATGCGGTTTTGACCCTTGGCACAGTCTACCAACCCGAACTCTGTGGTTCTCTATTAGTTGGCGGGGGTGCTGGCAAAGCGAAAATAATTGCATGCAGTGAAATATTTCCCTCCTTGCCCTTTTATTAACATTTATTTACCGTTTTGGAAGCTTTTATTAAAAGACGTAAAGGAGAAAAAAAAACTGTTCACCTCTGTAAACAGTACAGGTAGAAACGGAACGGCAGGATCAGTAGAGTTTAGAAAGACGAATGCACTTCCACTGGTCTGCGGCTGCTTACATTTTCCCGGACTGCCACTGTGACGCTTTTACTGAATATGCCCTCTTGTGTGAGGACACACGACTGTGACGCTTTTACTTAATATGCCCTCTCGTGAGAGGGCACGGGACTGCCACTGTAACGCTTTTAATTAATATGTCCTCTTGTGAGAGGGCACGGGACTGCCACTGTGACGCTTATACTTAATATGTCCTCTTGTAGACAACTAGGGGTGGGCGGAATTTGCGTAGTCACGCAACGCAATGCTCTGCGAAATGGTAAAAAATCTTCGCGAGCACGCAGAGTTCCGCAAACACACAGAATTGCTTGTTCCGCCCGTTCGCAATGCTTTCTTCCTGTTCGCGAAGGCTGTTTGCTTGCTCGGGGGGAAATATCTCGCGAACACGCATTTTGAAACTGCAAACAAGCAAAAAATTCCACAAAGCCTCGGATCGCGGAATTTTTGGCAATTCTGCGTTCTCCGTGGAACTCGAAATTAAATTACCCAAATTCCACAAGCAGAATGGAATTTACCGCCTAGGCCTATAGAGAACACGATAATTTTGTTTTCTAATAGATTAGGCAATTTGGACTTAGTCTCCCTTTCTTAACTGTGGAGGAGCAGAAAAGAGGCTGACTAATGAAATTGTAGTTTTGTTTTCATACCAGCTCTCTGAGCATTAAAGTGTGCATGTGTTTTAAATCTTGTAAATATGCCTTGTTTTTTTCTTCGATTAACCAACACTGACAACTACAGCATTCACACACAAGCACCCTGCTCACTACAAACTCACAAAGAGGCAGCAAAATGTCTCCTCTGACTTTCAGCTTGGACAGCCAAGCACACCTCAAATTACACTCACAGTCACACCTCACACTACAGTCACATGGGCATACCTCTCATCCTGCAATCACATATGCACATCTCTGACCCTGCACTCAACCAGGCCCAGTGCCCGCAAGGCATGCACACGGGCATGATGCTTCCACTGCACCAATACAAGCACAATGTTTACCCATGCATTTGCACTGGCAAAATGCTCAGTTTCAGGGAGGTAAGGGGACATAAAAAATAAAAAATCTTGTTTCACCCCCCATAAAGGCTGCTCCCACAACATTGTTGGTAGTTGACAACAAGCATTCAAATCCAGATAATTCAACACAGCACCACACAATTACACACCATGCATATAATTCCACTAAACATAATGTAATTCAACGCCACACTGTTCCAATCCACAGTATTCAACTCCACACAAACGCATTCCACACGACATAATTTTACACCATGCCCCATAATTCAACACAATTCCACTACACACCTCATATATCCAACTCACAACACATATTTTAACATCATATAACACAAAATTGAACAGAAAACCTCATAATTTCACTCCACTACATACCACTCCACAACACAAAATACTATTCCACATAATTGCACACCATAACATACAATCCCAATCCACATAATTCCAGTGCACTCAATACCATATAATTATTACATTATTATTATTTCCATGGCAAACCGTGTCACGTAATTCTACTCCACAAATCAACACCACACAATTCCATAACTAATTATTATAATCCAACCCATATAAATCCACTACACACCACATACATACACTTCAGAACACATACGTAAAACACATTGCCGTTTACAATGCCAATAGCTCTGTCTCAAACAAATGTGAGACCTATTGCATTTCCAATGCTTGTTATTCCCTGCTGTCTCCTATCCAGAGATCTGTGCATACCCTTTTTTGATAATACATTATGACAAAAAAATGTAAGCCATGCAAGCAAACAACAAGCAAATGATAAGTGCTGTTGGACTTTTCCTAAAATGTTTGTTCAATTTGCGCTCATATTTTAGCCACTTTCTCAGGCCCAGGGCCGTTCTCTGCCCAGTTCCCATGGAGACACTGCTCACTTGCCCCTGGTACCTGCCGTTGTTGTGTGGAACTCAGTCCAGAATTCCCCTGCTTTCTTTTAAGGTGTTATCAGATGCCACATGTACCATCTGATCAAAATAAAACACAAAGCCGAGAAGCCTAGAGTCCAGATAGGATGTCCTGCAAAATTGCAGGCAGCATAGCCTCAAAGATGAAAGACAATTGTTACTTCAATGACCAGGGCTCTAACTATAAAGCAGCCATTTGGAGCATCATGCTGAAAATGTCCAAACACCAAGCCGGTATATATACGTTAAATGCACGTAAATAGAGCCTAATCACGTGAGAGAAAGGTGTTGCTCTTAGCAAAAACGTATCTAACAAAGAGGTGTCAGAATGTTCTCCTTGAGGAAGGGGTGAGTTTTCTTGTGGAGAAGATATAATTTATTTGAGCAATACTAGGTTCATTATTCTCCCAAATTCCTTTTTTACTGCCAAATAAGAAAGCCAGGTTACACCTTTAGGAAATGTGCATAGGTACAATTTGGGGGTTTCTGGCTCCAGTGCGTATTTGAGTCAAAAAATGAACGAATGCAATCAATGTCCAAGGAAGCCTCAGGCTAACTGTAAAATGACAGCCATATTGGATTATAAAACGTTCGCACATTAATGGCTGTAAATGTGGTCTTTACCTCTAGGCTACACATGAGGATATGAACACGACTCAGGCAAAAGTGACTTTTTCACTGGTGTGTGCAGCAAAAGCAAATCCTACCCTCATCAACTGTGCTATACATTTTTAGACATCTTGTAGTGCCATACTCTATGACCATATTACTCTGGCAGAAGAATAAACATTTACCTGCTGTTCCAGATAGTTAAGGGGATTTCCATAAATCTCCTAATGAACACCAAACAAAGTTTGACTTTGTTTTACTCCTGACCAGAAGCCATTCCACAGGTTCACCACTGGTGCACGAGGGCTCCTCTGTATCTTCGCCGTAATATGAGGTGCCTGATTTTCAGTTACCTGCAGCCAATGCTATGGAAACTAAGACCCCTATGAATGAAGGGCATTACGATAGTCCAGATTAGCGCCCTCAACATCACAAGCTACCCCGGACAGCTGTCAGTGAGACTTGAAGGCCCTGATCCTATGAAAAATCTTCAATTATTACAGACATGAGCGAACAACTGCTTTCACGTGGGACTTCAATGATACCTTAACTTTCAGGTTCACCTTCAAGATCTTACCCTACTGGTTATGGGAGTATCCGGGTCTTCAATTCCTAAAAGAGGCATTTGCAAAGCTTATAAGTATAAAAATCAAATGTTGAACAAGATCACTGCAATACTTAGGCAGTGATTATCTGGGTACTAGTTAGCTACCAGGCCCCTAATGCTACTAATAAGATCATCTGGTGGAACAGTTTAAACTAGAAAAAAGTCCTAGACTTACTAGGGTGGGAGGCATGGGAGGAGTTATATCATCCAAAGGATGGACCATAAAAAGAATGTAATTGTGTGCAGGGCGTGCATTTGATGTCTGAGACAAACCAGCCAAAATAATGGTCCTAGTATCGGTGATTTTACAGTCCAAAGACGTCACAAACTCACTAATTTACTACTCATTCACTTGTAGGTGAGCGCTTTAGGATCTTTTTCAAAAATCTAGAATTATAAACCCACGGTGTGCATGGTTGCAAAGTTTTTTCCCCTCAAAATGTATGAAGTTTTCTTCAAAACTTCTCAGGCTTTGTGAAGACCTCAAAGCATTTTTTATAATTGTGTGGGGGTTATCGAGTTGTGCAAAATAAGGGTTTGTGAGAAACAAACCAATTCTGGCCTGGGGGAAGTCCTTCAACATTTTTTTAGGAATATTATTATGCATATTATTTGACAAATCTTTAGGCAGATGAGATTTTGCAAAATGGACAGACTTTGCAAAATTGCAAGGATAAATTTCACACACAGCTGCCTATCTTCAGAATTCTTAGCAGAATTCATTTGAACAGATCCAGGGTGAGATTCACAGCTAAAATGGCACCCTTTCCTTTAATATTTTCTTTTGCTACTATATTTTGTTATCCTCATGAATTGGACATTTAATCCACACTTATTATCACTTTCAAACACAAGACTTCTGAAATGTATGCTTCTCGAAAATCAGTAGGTTGTTTCTACTATCATATAATTGTTGGGTTGCTTTCAATATAACAAATTGTATGTAGCATTAGAGCTTATTGTCCATAAACAAACTATTTAGAAGATGTGAGGTAATTTCTTACATAGTTCTTAGTATATAGAAATGTTGATAGCCTTTTCTACCACAGTGCCCATGTTGTGTTCAGAATTTAAAAATCAGCCAATGTTTTCGGCCCAACATATTGGGACTTTATTCAAGGTAATGACTAATAATAGGAAGTGGTCATAATGTTTACCTTTATGTTGCTACTTCTGCTCCATTTTGACTAAGCAAACACATCAGTGCTGTTTTGAATAAACTCTTAACCTTTAAATTTCCATGAACCCAATGAATTCACTGTGGAAGCCGGGGACGCTGGCCCAACCACTATGTGCAGTTTGAGTCTCAAAACAATACTTAAAGTACAGAAACAAGTAAATATATTAAGCAAATGTACAGATTTTGATATTGTATGAGGTTCACAAAGAAAAAATATACAACAATAGACATTTTATTTGTAATGGGAACCTTTGTGCTTGCTCAAAATGTGGGTTTGTTTCTTTAAGACAAAGCAATATGGTAGACTCCTGCATATCACTTTATCTTTTTTGCTCATACGGTGTGTACTCTTTTTGGTGTGCACAACAGTGCTGAGGTCACCAGTCATCCATGCCAATCTCTGTTTGCTGTACGTATTCTGCTGTCATGCATTAGCTAAGAGCACCAGTTTCATTTTTAGCCTCAAATATAAAATTCTTGCAGATGTATAGTTTTTAAAAGTTTCAATTTCGTTTTTTATGTATATCTTTTTTTAATTGATCTGCTACTATTATTTAATGTTTTTAAACATTT
This sequence comes from Lissotriton vulgaris, assembly GCF_964263255.1. Lineage (NCBI taxonomy): Eukaryota > Metazoa > Chordata > Amphibia > Caudata > Salamandridae > Lissotriton > Lissotriton vulgaris. Next base: position 102,460,991 of record NC_141700.1, read on the forward strand.
CCAAACCTCCTGAGTAGTAATAGTGGACCCCTAGAGTTCCGCAGGCAAAAGGTTAACCCATGCTTTAAACAAAGAAAAATGGAGGAGGCCCCCTTATCTGTCAATTCTGGGACAGGGGAGGAAAGTTGAAAAACAGGGAAGTCCCACTGGTAACCTCTTATAGGTTAGAGTTATGTAGTAGGTGCCCAAAGTCTTGTTTTTTACTAATACCAATCACACAGTGATATTACCAAACCTTATTTACAGTCTATTCAGTTACATATTAGCCAACTTTGAAATGTCTTCAATAACTATCAAGCTCACACACTGCTTAATCTTTGATCAATGATTAAAAAAGAACAGGAAAATTAGTTTTTAGAAAAATATATAACATTTGTATGTTTATTTCAGAATCACAAGTAGGTCACATTGAACACAGTAAATTAAAATAGTTTTTACAGTAACATATTTAAAAACATTAAAAGTCATTGGTGTAGGCAATAAACAAACAATTAATACATTATCCAGTTAAAAATGTTCACAAGAACAGGGGTCGACGCGGCGTTTCGGTTTTGGAACAACAATTACAACCTTCTTCAGGACCAAGTTCTAAAAGGAAACACACAATTACTTTTTTGTGTTTACAAGTCATTTTTTCAAACAAACACATAATCCTAAAACAGTTCCTGTTATCAAAAGGTACGAGAACATACTACAGCTGTTGCGCAGTTGGCACTTGTCTATATCTAGTTGTTGGTAATGTTATTGGTATATGTAAAAGACATCTCAGTAACTGAACAGGTCACCATTGGTAGATACCAGTATCTGATTTCCATAGTGCTGGTGTGACATTATTGTCATTTAATAAATGTATTAAAAAGGGCATTGGTTACCCTGAATTGTAAAACTAATTGGCAATATGATTGCTGTTCTCGACACATGCTGAGTTTTTATAACAATCATTATTCGTCTCTGGTTTGTAGACAAATAATAACTCACTCTTCTCACCCAATAAGTGATTAAGAAACTTGGGACTATTACCTTAGTTATAAAAAACAATCGTCCAGATAAATCATGGAGGACTAGCCGCCCAAATATACTTTACGGGTCTCGGCTAAACTGCATACTTCCAAATATAGGGATATGTCTTTGCGCAAATATAGTGCCTCTGGATAAATAACAGCAAGACCCATGTCAATGTCTGATCAGACATGATTTGAGGAGTATTTGGCCAGCGTTTAACAAGTAGTGAGACAATGAAAATATGTATTGTACGGCTACCTTATATTTCCATAGGATAGATTCGCACCCTGGTAGTAGGGGCCACCGATATGGGATTTCTATTGGGCTGTGGATGAGTGGAAATGGATTACTATCATTATTTTTCTAGGAGTAATTCACAACAGTCAAAGTGGCTCTATTATACACACTTACCTAGATTTTTGATAACTGGACCCTCAATTAAACACGACCTTTTCAATTGGCTTGTGTTGAAGGTTGCTTTCATATGTAAGCAGGATGCTCCTTGCACTGTAGGTAGAGAGGGAGGGGTTTTATGAGCAGCTTTTTCATTACCCAGATAGTTTTATACTACCCTCATCTGGCATATGGTTATAGTACTAATGTTTCTATGCTTTCTACCAGTGAGTGCTTAAAAAAATAATGCTCTTTAATTTTTAGCTCCTTATCGCTATGGCTCTTGTTACATAAATAGTATCGAGTCGACGTATAATCAAAATTTTTTCAATGTTTTACATGCGAAGCATGTTCCTTTAAAGAACTTGCAGATTTTATGGCTTCTTATATAGCTAAATCAACTCGACATTCCGTGTATGTCAAGGATCTTTTAATGTGGGTTTGAGCTAAATATCACGCTTTGGGCAGTCACGGCTACGTTTTATAGATGTTGCGTAGTGGTATCGGTCTAAATGGATGAAGTTTATTCTGGCTGCATGGTTTGTGTCAGATATACGCCAGCGCAAGGGTATTTAATTAACTATCAGCGTTCTCGCTGGTTATATGTCTAGCGTAATGGAGTTCCCTTGAGAGGCTTAAGAACAAACTGGGGATACGACTGTTGGAAATAAGTTCTAGGGCTCGGTCAGAGATAAACAAATAAGTCTACAGTCAAACGGAAGTTACTAACTGCGGACGCCAACCTTTAAGAGGCTTAAGAACAAACTGGGGATACGGGTGTTTTGAAATAAGTTCTAGGGCTCGGTCAGAGATAAACAAATAAGTCTACGGCCAAACGGATGGTACTGTCTACGGATGCCAACGTTTAATCGATACGGCTGGTCGCGTTTAGCTTACCGTAATTTCGGAATTCGGCCTCCCTGCTCCTACTACGGTGGTGCTTCACGGGATCTGCAGTCATCTGGTATGCGGGGAGGAAGTGGTTTAGAGCCATTTTATGCTCCGGGTCTGGCGATTGGGCGGCTGCTAGGGTCACGCCGATAGGCTTTCGGGAGGTCACATGGCCTCGTTCTCTGTTTACCCTCTCTCGCATTTGCGTATATTAGAGCATTTGGTTCTGCGGCTAGTCGTCGTATGTAATGCACTATTAAATAAAATTATAAAAAACATCCATGTGTGTTTAGGTTATGTGTAGATTGCAATAGAAAATATCTTTTTCTGTTGGAGCGCTAATTGTATAAAACACGGGTGTAGAATGTAGTTATCACACTTGTGGGGTATAAGGGAGTCCTACAGCAAGTAGTGACTGCAGTGTGTACTGGGCGCTAATTATATACAACTCGAGTGTAGGATATGTATACCTCACCCATAGAGTATGAGGGAATCGTTAAACAGCAAGTGCCTACAGCATGTCAAAAACACGCATTTGCTCATATCGGGTAGATATAAGGGAGGAAGCAGTTATATTTCCACGTAGTACTATTGGTGTGGGTGCCTTATGTTTCCATCTGATAAATAAAGCCTAATTTTTTCTTCCTTGTTTAGACTATCCTTTCCCAATCTTCTCTGCTGTTCAGTCCGATGCGGACACTATTGCATTTAGACATGTAAAATTGTTCACGCCTTTTTCTTTTCTGTGTAAGGTTACCACCCCTGATGCTGAGGCTTACTTGTTCTAAGCAGCACCAGCGTAGGTCACCGAGCTCATGTTTAGCAGTTTTCCAATGGTCAGTTAGGGGGGCACCTATCTGCTTGGTACGTAAAGCTGACCTGTGTTCATTAAGTCTAATGCGTACCTCTCTAGAAGTTTCCCCTATGTAAATAAGGTTACACGGGCAACTGATGAGGTAGATTACACTTTTGGTCCGGCAATTCATGAAGCTTGTGGGTTTGATTACGGCATCTTTTACGGTGATGGTATTGCCGCGAATAATGTCTTTACAGTTATTGCACCCTGAGCATGGAAATGTGCCTTTTGGTAGAGGTGCATTGTTGATACAAGGTTGACTAGCTAATTTATTTTCTCTGTAAGTGTGTACTAGGCTGTTCCGGATTGTACGGTTCCTACGATAGGAAAACCGCGGTTTGGGCAATGTATTGTGCTGTTTATCAGTGATAAGGTGCCAGTTTCTGTTTATAATATTCTTTAGTTTGTTACTTATTGCATTATAATTAGTGACAAAGGCAATGGGCTGAGGGATACTCTCTTTGTTCTCTTTGGGCAAGAATAGGTTTTCACGATTGTAATATTTGGCACGCTTATATGAATGTCTTATTAATCTCTTCGGGTACCCACGTTCCAGAAATTTAGTTTTCAAAATGCTTGCATGTTTTTCAAAATCCTGGGGTGTGGTACAATTTCTCTTCAATCTTAAGAACTGACCAAATGGGATATTTTTTATTTGACTGGGGGGTGGTTACTTTTATGGTGAAGCAAGGTGTTTCTATCTGTTGGTTTTGTGAAAAGTTCTACAGTTAAAATGCCATCTGTATGTTTGATGATGATGTCTAGGAATTCAATGCTGTTGTCGTCAATATGAGACGTGAACTTTAGGTTTTGATCACCGAGGTTTAACCATGCGATGAACTCTCTTAATGTGTCTATTGGACCTGACAAGATAAAGAAGACATCGTCTATATAGCGGGACCACATAGATATATTCTCATAGAATGGAGATATTGTGTTATAGATGTGGTGTTCCTCGAAATTTGACACATACAAACAGGCCAGACTGGGGGCACAGGTGGCCCCCATACTGGTCCCCTTGGTCTGTCTAAATAGTTGCTTATTAAATAAAAACAGATTGTTTTTTAATACTACTGAAATGCAGTCAATAATGAACAATTCGTGGGCATTGAGGTCTCTGTCTTCATTATTGAGCATAGACGTTATCACCTCTATTGTTGCGTTCTGTGGTATGTTGGTGTAAAGTGCTTCTATGTCTAATGTGACAAGAAGCTGGGACTTAGGGTTAAATTCTAGGCCTTCTATTTTGCTACTGATATCTGCTGTATCCTTGATATATGCCTTTTGTGTGGTGACAAGGGGTTGTAGGAAAACATCTACGTATTTACTGAGCGGTTCTGTGAGAGACCCGATGCTAGACACGATAGGCCTCATGGGGGGTTCAATATATCCTTATGGACTTTTGGAAGTCCATAGAGGGCAGGTATAATGGGGTCCAAGGTTTATTCAAGGTAATGACTAATAATAGGAAGTGGTCATAATGTTTACCTTTATGTTGCTACTGCTGCTCTATTTTGACTAAGCAAACACATCAGTGCTGTTTTGAATAAACTCTTAACCTTTAAATTTCCATGAACCCAATGGATTCACTGTGGAAGCCGGGGACGCTGGCCCAACCACTATGTGCAGTTTGAGTCTCAAAACAATACTTAGAGTACAGAAACAAGTAAATATATTAAGCAAATGTGCAGATTTTGAAATATTGTATGAGGTTCACAAAGAAAAAATATACAATAGACATTTTAATTGTAATGGGAACCTTTTTGCTTGCTCAAAATGTGGGTTTGTTTCTTTAAGACAAAGCAATATGGTAGACTCCTGCATATCACTGTCTTTTTTGCTCATACTGTGTGTACTCTTTTTGGTGTGCACAACAGTGCTGAGGTCACCAGCCATCCATGCCAATCTCTGTTTGCTGTACGTATTCTGCTGTCATGCATTAGCTAAGAGCACCAGTTTCATTTTTAGCCTCAAATATAACATTCTTGTAGATGTATAGTTTTTTTAAAGTTTCAATTTCGTTTTTTATGTATATCTTTTTTTTATTGATCTGCTACTATTAACAATTTTTTTAAACATTTCCAAACCTCCTGAGTAGTAATAGTGAACCCCTAGAGTTCCGCAGGCAAAAGGTTACCGCGTGCTTTAAGCATTTAATAATAGGACAACAAGAACCAGTAGCAGAACAGTACACTTGTTATTTATTCCAGAATAAATTCACTAGCATGTTGTCAGGAGGGTGAGTTCCACACATTATGGCATTTTGGCGAAAATTGAACTTTAAGTTCCATTTTTGTTATGGTATATGTCTACAGGCCTCAACGCATTCTTGATTCAGTTTTCAAGTTAGCAATCCTGACAGAATGTTGTAAAAAGTGGACTTTAAATGTTTCCCACTTTTGTGCTTGTGGAACGGCTGTTTACCAGATTTCCATTAATAAATCCAGGGCTCGAGTCGGGGTACCACGCGGGTGGACGGCGTCCCCCCACTTATTTTACCGGATGCTCGATAACTGGAGCAAATGGAGCCACACATTCACTCTTTGGCCTCTCTTTGGCGAGATCGGCGCTCACTCAGAACGCTGCTCGCGCTGGCTTCTCTGTTGCAATGAGTCTGATGGTGCAAGCCACCTTTCGTGACCTCACTTCCTGTCGTGATGTCAGCGTCCCTCCACTTCTTTTTTTAGGACTTGTGCCCTGAATAAATCGGAGCATTTTGGGAACTGTAGGATTGGTTCACTTTAGTTGGCGCAACATTCCATCAAACAGTTAAAAAATCTTGGCATTGAAAGTGTTATCATCTGAACGCATCACTCGCGGCTTTGCCGCTGCAATATCTGCATAGTGGGTCTTGCAGATTAAGTGTGATGTTTGCATCCTGTATCGCACACATCTGGGTTTGTGTTAGGAACAGGGCTCAGAGGAAGTCTTAACACTGGGAGCCCGGGACGATGGTGAGAAGCCGGGTTACAGGGAAAGAACGTGTTCTCTGCGCAATCACTACCCCATCCGAGACCGCCGAGCAGCTGGCCGCTCCGTCCTTCCTTCTGGCTTGGAGAATAACAATGAGATGTTTTCTCTCCTGGCGCCAGGCAGTACAACCTGCAAACAGACGATAGGATCTCCCAGTGTGCTCGGCTAGAACGAGGCCCAGGAAGAGGCGCGAGCCGCCGGTGTCCAGGCCTGGCCACGTGGCGTCCCTCGCGCGGCGCGCGCCATGCCACTCTATGTAAATCCAGCTAATGATGCCTCTTCCCGCGCGCAAAGCGCGGCAGCTGCGGGTACCAGGCCGGTCACGTGACCGCCGGGGCGGCCCCCACGGTCCTGGAGGGGACGGAAATGGAAGAACGGCTGGGGCAGGCCAGACACAAAAGAGCGGGGTTTCAGAGGCCCAGAGCTCATCGCGAAAACATGCGCGACACGGCAACACTATAGATTTGTTACCAAATTACCTCTGTGTTCTTCCAACTAGACGATCTTGTTTAATGCTTTCGACAATTACACAGAGAACCGGGGATGTTGTGTCAGGGATATTAAACAAACGGGGAAGGCTGGTCGGCTGCCAAGCGGCCGCGCCAGGCATATCGGCCCCGCCGCCAACCTCCGCTTGTAAACCGGCGCCGATGTGGATGATAAAACCTTTAGGTAGTGGTTAATTTGTATTTAATTATGAAGAAGTAAAAATAATTAAAGCTGGGGAACATTTTTTCCTGGGACTGTTAAACTGGCGAGGGATAATGCCAGGATTTCTGAACACCAGTCCAGTCTGTACCCCCATCTTGCTCCCCCCTCCCTCCACCCTGGACGTTCTCCATCCTTATCTCACGTTTGGAGAATCCATCAACTATCTTTGCTCCCTTTGTTGCTCATTTCATTCCTTCTCATTTTTCCTCCTTTTGCTTTAGATCGAAGTATTATGATAAAAAATAAGAACAAGCATTGGAAATGCAATAGGTCTCGCAGCATTAGAGTTAGTGCTTTTAGAATTGTTTATGGGTTTTTTTTGTAAATCTTTAGCATTTTTGTTTCCTGTAGCCAATGCTAAAGAATTACAAATAAAAAAAGCCATAAACAATTCTAAAAGCTCTAACTCAAATGAGGGTGAGGGGTTGAGGGTGAGTGAGGGTGAGTGAGGGTGAGGGTGAGGGTGAGTGAGGGTGAGTGAGGGTGAGGGGGTGAGGGTGAGTGAGGGTGAGTGAGGGTGAGTGTGGGTGAGTGAGGGTGAGTGAGGGTGAGGGGTTGAGGGTGAGGTGTTGAGGGTGAGTGAGGGTGAGGGTGAGTGAGGGTGAGTGAGGGTGAGGGTGAGTGAGGTGTTGAGGGTGAGTGAGGGTGAGGGTGAGTGAGGGGTTTTGGGTGAGTGAGGGTGAGGGGGAGTAGTTGAGGCTGAGTGAGGGTGAGTCAGAGTGAGGGTGAGTGAGGGGTTGAAGGTGAGGGGTTGAGGGTGAGTGAGGGTGAGGGGTTGAGGGTGAGTGAGGGTGAGGGTGAGTGAGGGTGAGGGGTTGAGGGTGAGTGAGGATGAGTGAGAGTGAGGGTGAGTGAGGGGTTGAGGGTGAGGGGTTGAGGGTGAGTGAGGGGTTGAGGGTGAGTGAGGCGTTGAGGGTGAGTGAGGGGTTGAGGGGGAGGGGTCGAGGGGGAGGGGTTGAGGGTGAGTGAGGGTGAGTGAGTGAGAGTGAGGGGTTGAGGGTGAGTGAGTGAGGGTGAGGGGTTGAGGGTGGGTGAGTGAGGGTGAGGGTTTGAGGGTGAGGGTTTGAGGGTGAGGGGTTGAGGGTGAGTGAGTGAGGGTGAGGGGTTGAGGGTGAGGGGTTGAGGGTGAGTGAGGTTGAGGGTGGTTGAGTGAGGATGAGTGAGAGTGAGGGTGAGTGAGGGGTTGAGGGTGAGGGGTTGAGGGTGAGTGAGTGAGGGTGAGGGGTTGAGGGTGAGTGAGGGTGAGGGTGAGTGAGGGTGAGGGGTTGAGGGTGAGTGAGGATGAGTGAGAGTGAGGGTGAGTGAGGGGTTGAGGGTGAGGGGTTGAGGGTGAGTGAGGGGTTGAGGGTGAGTGAGGGTGAGTGAGGGTGAGGGTGAGGGGTTGAGGGGGAGGGGTCGAGGGGGAGGGGTTGAGGGTGAGTGAGGGTGAGTGAGTGAGGGTGAGGGGTTGAGGGTGAGTGAGTGAGGGTGAGGGGTTGAGGGTGGGTGAGTGAGGGTGAGGGTTTGAGGGTGAGGTGTTGAGGGTGAGGGGTTGAGGGTGAGTGAGGGTGAGGGGTTGAGGGTGAGGGGTTGAGGGTGAGTGAGGTTGAGGGTGGTTGAGTGAGGATGAGTGAGAGTGAGGGTGAGTGAGGGGTTGAGGGTGAGGGGTTGAGGGTGAGTGAGTGAGGGTGAGGGGTTGAGGGTGAGTGAGGGTGAGTGAGGGTGAGTGAGGGTGAGGGGTTGAGGGTGAGTGAGGATGAGTGAGAGTGAGGGTGAGTGAGGGGTTGAGGGTGAGGGGTTGAGGGTGAGGGGTTGAGGGTGAGTGAGGGTGAGGGTGAGTGAGGGTGAGTGAGGGTGGGTGAGGGGTTGAGGGTGAGTGAGGATGAGTGAGAGTGAGGGTGAGTGAGGGGTTGAGGGTGAGTGAGGGGTTGAGGGTGAGTGAGGGGTTGAGGGTGAGTGATGGTCAGGGTGAGTGAGGGTGAGGGTGGGTGAGGGGTTGAGGGTGAGGGGTTGAGGGTGAGTGAGGGGTTGAGGGTGAGTGAGGGTGAGTGAGGGTGAGGGGTTGAGGGGGAGGGGTCGAGGGGGAGGGGTTGAGGGTGAGTGAGGGTGAGTGAGTGAGGGTGAGGGGTTGAGGGTGAGTGAGTGAGGGTGAGGGGTTGAGGGTGGGTGAGTGAGGGTGAGGGTTTGAGGGTGAGGGGTTGAGGGTGAGTGAGTGAGGGTGAGGGGTTGAGGGTGAGTGAGGTTGAGGGTGGTTGAGTGAGGATGAGTGAGAGTGAGGGTGAGTGAGGGGTTGAGGGTGAGGGGTTGAGGGTGAGTGAGTGAGGGTGAGGGGTTGAGGGTGAGTGAGGGTGAGGGGTTGAGGGTGAGTGAGGATGAGTGAGAGTGAGGATGAGTGAGAGTGAGGGTGAGTGAGGGGTTGAGGGTGAGGGGTTGAGGGTGAGGGGTTGAGGGTGAGTGAGGGTGAGGGTGAGTGAGGGTGAGGGGTTGAGGGTGAGTGAGGGTGAGGGGTTGAGGGTGAGTGAGGATGAGTGAGAGTGAGGGTGAGTGATGGGTTGAGGGTGAGTGAGGGGTTGAGGGTGAGTACTGCAATAATGGTAAATGCTGTTATTATCTGTGAAGGCCTTTTGAAATATACACAAGTTAGGATTTACTCCTTGGTAGTCCCACATTTGGAATTCAGGTGAAATGAGTAACAATATAGCAAAATAATTTGGGAAGGTTCACCAAAAATTAGTCAAGTGGGGAAGCCAGGACTCGAGCCCAGATTTCCTTTCACTGGCCAATGTCGCCTCGCTCCAGTTTACACTTCAAAATAATTGCCACCTGGGGTATCTTACAAGAGCTAAATTAGAACACTGCATTAAATGAAGTTGACTTTAAAAATGCATGTTGTTGTATCTTTGCCTTTAATTCTAACATTCTCTGTTAAGAATGTTATTCTGTCATGATTGAGAATGTGTGTGTGGGAAGCTATGACCAGTTGAAGCTGCCGTTTGACTGTGGCCACATGCCTCTCCGATGGTTGTGAATAAAGCTACTTTAATTCACTTGAACAGGATCTTCGTTTTATTACTGGCGATGCAGGACGCCCATCGGAAAAGAATCCGACGTGCAGGAAGTCATTTTGGATAACTTACATGGATTGGAAGTGGGTCAGTGTACTTTGTGACTTTTAGGATTCCTTCAAATATTTATTGACTGTGTAGCTGAATTCCGGCTGAAGTTATCAGTATAGCAACATTTATTTACCTTATTTTAGCAAGGTAAAAGTGTTTATGAGAAGTGCTTACTGTTGTTTGTTTAGTGTTTCGCTGGTAGCATCTTTTAAAAATCCTATTGTGCGCGTGTGGAAGCAACGTGGACAGAGGCGCGAGAGGCTCAAGCTTGAAACAATGTGTCGTACGTGACATTCTATTGTGCGCGTGTAAAGGCAGCGCGAACAGAGGCGTGTGAGGCACAAGCTGGAAACAATGTGCTGTACGTGACTGGAATCCTGTAGGAAGCGTATAAAGACAGCGCGAGGAGAGGCGCGTGAAGCGCGAGACGAGAACACTCTGCTGTGTGTGTGATTTGAACACCGTCGGATGAGATGTCACCGGACGTGTGAGACGCTGGAGCACACCACGTTAAGAGCACCGTGAAAGGAGCCTACATAATCAGCGCTATTTAGAAGATAACGTTAAAACAAGTTCTTCTAAAATTCACTCATTGCTCCAGATCGCAAGGAATGAGTGCGGCACGGAGGGAAGAGAGGGGAGGGGGAGGAGAAATGCGACACGGCGGGAAGGGGAGGGGGCGGAGCGGGTTAAATTAAACAAACAAGACGGACGGAGGAGAGGGGAGGGGGGAGGAGAAATGCGACACGGCGGGAAGGGGAGGGGGCGGAGCGGGTAAACCAAGACGGACGTGCACGCGCTTTTAAGCTCAATGCGCATGCGCATTGAGCTTAAAAGTCACGGGCACTGCAAGGAATCGCCACGATTCCTTGCAAGTTGGGGAAAGAGTGGATAAGTCCCAATACTCTCGCTTGCTCGATGCGCATGCGCATCGACAGGCGAGACCTAAAAATGAGTGTCAGACTCCGCCACCTGCAGTTACCGGCCCAATGTACATTAATACTGCCTACAGGCCGTGGAATTCTAAAAAAAAAAAGAGCATTTTCCTGAAAGAGAATCAAAATCTATACAGTCCAACATTTTAAAAGAGGAAAGTGGGAGATTTTAAAATCGTAAACCGGAGAAAATATTTCCTCTATTGAAGAAGAGAAACGCTGGCACAGGCAATAGTCACTAGCCGTTTGGACTACTGCGGTAATCTGTTTCTTGGCCTTCCAGCATGCCTGAGACGAAGTTTGGAAATATTGCAAAACGCATCAGCAAGGCTAAAACCAAAGCTCCCCAGATCTGCCGGTGTATCTGCTAAAGTTGCAGTTGCTACCAGCTAGCAAACACTTCTCTTTTAAGGCACTATTATTGTCATAAAGCCGTATACAGACCATGTACAACAAACTAAATAACTGACTAACAGCCCATCCAGACAACTTTATAACTCTACTTTTTTGCTGGCAAATCTCCCAAGATTCTACAGAAAACGCACAGGTGGTCGAGCCTTCGCGGCCCAGAGTTGGAATAACCTCCTTCTGACCCTCCTTGCCGAACCTAGCCATCTGCTTTTTCATCAAGGCACTTAAAACACATCTATTGTGTTTGTAACTTTATTATGCTCTTGCTTGCTTTCGTTCCCATAGCACCAGAACACCTTTGGATACTTGCAAGCTTTATAAAACATAAACAAGCATAAAACCAAAAAATGTCAGCAATTCATAGCAAACTGAATAGATACTCACTCGACCCCCTCGAAAGGACTCTGGGAATCTACTTAACATCTGCATGGTTGGACCTGTACCCGCCTACATTCCAGCAATGGCGGGCACGATTCCTTGCTACCTATAGCCTGGAAATAGCCATATACAAACATAAGGGCCTTAAAAAGAAAAAAAAGGGTTAGAAATATGGTATCCCGTTACACAATGGATCGAGAGATCAGACTCGTAATGTTGATTAATTGCGTGTATATGAAAGGATTTTCTTTGTATGGTTTTGCACTTATCTGTTGTGTGTCTCGCTTAATATTTGCATAACGCCTAATTTAAAATATTTCTGTTTATATTCATTGCCTGTTTGTGTGGGGTTGTTTTTATAATTGGGTGGGATGGGTGGGAAAGAATGATCAAAAATTATCAATAAAGAATTGTTAAAAAAAGGCACTTAAAACACATCTATTGTGTTTGTAACTTTATTATGCTCTTGCTTGCTTTCGTTCCCAAAGCACCAGAACACCTTTGGATACTTGCAAGCTTTATAAAACATAAACAAGCATAAAACCAAAAAAATTCAGCAATTCATAGCAAACTGAATAGATACTCACTCGACTCCCTCGAAAGGACTCTGGGATTTACAATCTTTAGGAATATGCTACATAAAAGCTATAATACCGTGTTGAGCTGGCCCTTGCTTTTGGGTCAAGTTTGTAGAACATTTTGCCATTGGACTGGATGGCTTCGGAGTTGGGTGCTGAGCTGCGCAGCCCGTTCTTTGGGTGGATGGATGGTGCAGTATTACATAGCCGACGAACATCACCATAGAATAAGTGAGCCTGTCACCACTAGGACTTGCAGATCCAGCGATAAAGAGCCCAAACGGCTCTGAGATTTATTCTACAGATGCACAGCCTTTGAATTTGATTCTACATGTTGTAGCTCCAGGGACTCGCTCACTACCCTGCCCTTCTAGCTCACTAACAATCTTTCTCACTTGTAACTGAATAATGCCCCCTTTCCACTCACTGTCACCATCTCTCTCTGAATCTCCCGCCCCAGACTTCTATCACCTTCCTGCTCTTGTTCCCTTCTGTTCTCCCTGCCAGTACCTCTCCTGAGTTCTCTCCCTATCGACCAGCCCGACCCCAAGGCTGCTCTTCACATCCTTCAGTCGAATGAGTTGTGATATTAACCCTGTGGAGAGGACCAGGCTACTGTTAGGTCTCACCCTCGTTCACGCTATCTTTCCTCTTCGTCCCTATTTTTCCTCCCTGTTGCCACCACTTTAGCTCTTAGAGGTTGCCAAGTGATGGTGGTAAGAACGCAATACAAATCAGCAACATAACATAACTTCTAGAGACAGATGATGTTGAGGAATCCATGGCTGCCCAAAATGTAACCTCTAGAAAGCATTTTACTTATTCTTGTAGCACAGCAAAGGTCTTATATTTTCCTACTAGCAAATCCCTCCTGATAAACTCTCCAATCAATGTCGCTAGTGCTTCCATTAGATGAGGTAAAGCACAGCCTAACCGTGCTACCAAGTATCGGTGTCAGCTTACGTCACAAGACCTGCAAAAGGGTATTTTGTTAGTTTTCTGAGAGCACTTTAGAAGGCTTATTTCTGTTTTGCATGGAGCACTGAAATTCCTTGCACGGTTACTTCTAATCGCATACCTCCTTTGATATGTGCCTTCCTTTACTATATGTCCTTGAGATCTGTGACCAGTAACCTTGGTTTATAATTAAACCTTAGGGTCTAGTTAAAACTTTGCAGAAGGCTGCCATATTGCTAGGGTGGTGGAGTTCCACCTAAGCCTAGAGAGTATTGCTGCTGAGGCTGGACATTGTGAAGGAATGTGCTCCGTCCATCATGATACGAACGCTTGCGGCAATAATGTAATATTGGATGGGCTGTTAACTCAAGGCATACTACTCGCTTTGTTTTGGTTTAATAAAAGATAAAACCTTCAAATCAGGATTTCTTTAAAACTAGAAACCAATTATCCTAATGCATAGGGAGTATGCTTGCTGTGAGGCAGCATCTCACAGTGGTCAGAAACAAACATTGGCAAAGCTAACAGCTCTTGCTCCGTTTTGGCTTTGCCAGGTCTCTGCTGCAAACCAGTCCTGGTCTGGAACCCTCCAAAGAATAATGGAATGAAGGAGTTGTAGGGTTTGCTAGCTTTTTTAGATAAGCATTTACAAAAACGTGCAGTAGATTTAGAGTATTGAGTGTTGCAGCTTATTTCGAAAATAATTGGGAAGAGGCAAATTCACAGAGTAATCAGTCACATTAGAAAGTGATTCCAACAGTGCACATGAAGTAAGGCACTACAGAAATACCTCAGCATACTGCAGGTGCCTGGGGATCTCAAATCACTTCACCTCTTACAGAAAGCAGAGGTTTTTTTTCACAGGCGGAGAAGGCAGTAGGCGACAAGCCTGGCTGAAATTTTACAACGGTATAAAAAAAGAAGAACTGATAACTGCATTACTGACAACTAATTAAGCAATGTTAAATTCCCTGGTGAAAACAAACACTGCTGTGCAATGGAGCAATGAGTAATAGAAAACTACTTAAAATGCACTGTTAAAGCAACGTAGCAGGAAGTCAGCACATGGAGGGGTGGGGGGGTAATACATGAACTCCAATGGAGTGCTGAAAACATGAGAAAATAAAGTAGTTTCCTCAATGTAAGAAAGAGACATGTCACCCAAACAAATGGATGGGAAAGAAGATATTCTCCATTGGCAGGATAAACACAGGAAGAGGAAAGAGAGATATTGAATAAGAAGCAGGCAAATATGTTGACAGCAAATCAAACCAATGGCAGGCAGTGGGCTGAACAACAGTTGTCTGTAAATGTTGGTATTCTACTCAATAGGTCTTTCGACAGCAGACATTGTTTGTAGAAGATACCTCGAAATCAGTCTTGAATGGCCTGCCCACATAGGTTGGGCTTTTCGATGCTCAAAATACATCAGTCCCTTAGCAGATTGTTCCCCTCTTGGTTTTTTCTGATGATGCCACACCTTTGGAAACTCAGCTTCATATACATAAATATATACGTAATACGGAGAACAGGGCATTTGTTGATGGACGATATTTGTCCCCTTTCTACCAACCTCTAAACTACCCAATTCATATTTTCAGTAGCAAAATCCATCTGCAAATACTTAACACCAGGAAGTGTCAACCTTTTCTTCCCTTCACATCTCTAACAGTCTCCATTCAGATTCTGATACTCTCCTGTCTACAAATATTGTCGTTCCCTGTGTTAGATCTCTTGCCCGCTCTCTGGCTCTGAGTTGGCTTATTATGCAGTCAACAGTCTGTATCTTGCATACATGTTCCTAAGTGTCTCACTTGTCCAGCTACTGTCTCTTCCAACTCCGCTTTATGGACCCAATTTACTTCAGCATTGTCAAACCTTACAAATATAAACAAACATATCTCATATATATCATAATTTTACCAGAAATAATCTCTTTATACTAGCATAAATTAAGCCTTTTTTACTAATGAGTAACAAGTAGCCTAAGTCAGCGTGTATCCCTGTGCGTACTTTAAGTA
Source organism: Lissotriton vulgaris (assembly GCF_964263255.1). Lineage (NCBI taxonomy): Eukaryota > Metazoa > Chordata > Amphibia > Caudata > Salamandridae > Lissotriton > Lissotriton vulgaris. Next base: position 102,476,192 of record NC_141700.1, read on the forward strand.
CCTGTAAATGTCTCTAGGTTGCACTTGCAGATATTCCATGGATTATCTAAATAATTTCTAAAATATAATTTAAAAAGTTATATAATTTCTTAATACTAAACCGGTACATATTGTGTAGTACGTAAAATAATCAAACATAGGGCTAATATAGAATCGGTTCTTTGTGAATGCCATATAGTTATTCCATAGAACAGCAATACATTCTGCCTACTCTGATAGCAAAGAATATAGAAATACCTACAATTTAGTTTACAAACAGATGTCAATGCAAAATAAGACATATGCACATTACAAATAACTTTGCAACTCAGGCCCTATGCGTCACACCTGCCTCTCACCGATGTCAACATCCTGCAACAGCCTGGTCTCATTTTCGTTTGTCACCTTTTCTTCCACTTCTACACCGCCGACGTTGTTGTGATGCTCTTTCAGCAGGCATTAACATTTTTATGCATTCCTTTAAATGTTATTTTCATTAGTTTGCTGGTTTTCCTCACCTTTTGAAAATCTCACTCTGGTAATTAAACAAATAGAAAACATTCCTCCCAAAATGCATGTTTCTGCTTGTGCTGCTAATGTGTTCTTATAAAACCATGGTTTCAATAACAATAATTTGTGAATTGTACCCTGTGGGACGCAGTGCTTTCATTTGGCCTTTCAATACACAAATCCCACTTCACATTTTATTTTATGGTTTTAATGCATGGCTGTTCTATTCTTGTTTTATTATTTCTTGTAAATTGTATTGATGCCCTGGTCCGGTGAGTGCAATAAATCACAATAGAGAATAAACAGATGATGATGAAGTCAGCTTTTTTTAATTCAAGGGGCCTTATCATGAGCTGCTTTATTGTTACCCGTTTAGAGCTACTACTCATTCTGTCAACATAAAAGTCTGAGTTGCTCCCGTTGCAGAAGACCAACTTTAAAAGAGATGGGGTGTACAAACTGTGTGCAAACCGCATAACAGAGGAAGCACAATAAGAAAGACAGGACAAGCCGAGGGGGTATGGGAAGGGACGTCACCCCTCCATGGGAAAAAACTTAGATTTCGACGGTGCGTATACATAATCATTTTTCAAAGAAACTGGCTAAATCCATGGTTGTGCAAAGACTTACCCTTGTAGTACCCCTGGCTTAGTCCTAAATTGCAGTGGTAAGCTAGAGCACTCATTGCTTACCCCAATACTTCCAAAGGGTACCACAGAAGTAAGTCACACCTAAGCACCGTAAAATAATGTGAATTATGCCCCCTGTATGTTAGAGGCAGTTCTGAAAAGTTACTTGGGAAACATTCCAATAGTTCACATCCTGCAGAGCAGGGTGTTTTATTTAATTTGAGAAATGCCAATAGATCTGCATAAAGTTTGGAGACTTCTGATTTTTTTAAGTCACAAAAGGATTTATTTTAACTGTCGTCCACCTAAAATTGTCCCTGCTTCAATGTAAGTAGCAGGGAAAATACATTCCCTCAGCTTTTCTTCAAAATCTCAGACTTTCCAGTTTTAACAAGTTGGCATGTATGAAAAAGTAGAAAAAAGTTTAAAACTTTTCACTTTACAGACTTTTTTCTCGAATACATGTACTAAAAACCCTTTTAAAATAATCTTGCTATTCAGTTTAACAGAACACCTTGGTAACTTTATAAAGATGTGTGAACAAATATGATATAACATATCATGTACTTTGGTAATTTACTCATTTTAATCATTTGTTTAAATGTTATTCCTTCTTCGTTTTTAGTGAGTTTGAAGATCTGTTACTGATTTGTATTGCTATTTGTATGTTTTCTTTTTATGGCTATTTTCACCGGATATTTCTATTATTTACTTACTGACAGGCCTCTCGTCATTTTATTAACAAGTAGAACGGATCTCTCTTTGCTAATTCCTTCCTTAAAGGTTTTGCATTGTAGCTGCAATGCCTTCGTAAGTGAAATATTTCTATATGGGTGGGGTTAAATATAGGAAAACCTTCCACCCATTTGCTGACGCTTTCAGGAATCCCACTGCAGAAATAACTAGAAAAAGCGTTGGTACCTTAGGGGGACCATCTGGGGAAGGGTTAGAGTTAGGGTTAAGATTACGACTGAGATTTATGGAGAGAAGATATTCACACTATCTAAGCCTATGACCTGTGGATTGAAATACCATTTGTCTGGAATAACTGGGTGTTTTCCACCCCAACGACAATTGCCCCCACCCTTCCTGTAAGTTGGAGACACCTTCACTTCCCCATCAGGCATGAGCAATTTTTTTCCACTGGCTCACAGTTACCAAAAGAGCAAATCCATGTGGCGGTAAATGATGAGCTTCTTTCAGCTAATCAGATTCAAGATCAGCTTCAGACCGCAAATTGTGAAATCATTCACAAACTTGGGTACCAACTAGTCTGCTGTGCAAAAACATGATTTTGCTATTCCTTATTTGACTTAAGTAGTGATTCGCTAATAAGAAACCACAAATTGCTAAGTAAAAACACAGCAAGGCCTCAAATAGCAATTTCTTAAGATTTGTTGTATAGGAATATCGATTCGTATTTAAGGACTCTTTATCATCCACAAATTAAGAACATCTACTCTGTTATGTCTGTGACATCAGCATACAAGTAAGTAAGCCAGTAGGGAATAAGCATGGGCTGAAAATTCGTTCCGCTTGCAAAATTTGCGGATTTTTGGCAATTTTGCAATCCGTGAATTGCGCAAAATTGCCTAGCAATTCGCAAGTTCGCAAATTTTTTTTGCTTGTTCGAGCTTCAAAAATACAATCTTGCTCGCGCTGCGTTGACTTACCTTGATTCTGAGTTTGCCGAGTTGTTTTCCTCCCGCGAACAAGATGGCCGCGCCCAAAAACGACCGCATGGGTAAATTCGCGGCAGCCGCGCTGAAAAAAAAACGCAAACACGCCAAAATAAAAAAATTCGCAAGTTCGCACAAATTCGCGCATTTTGCAGTCCGCAAATTCGCTTTTACGTGAATTCACGGACAGCGAATTTGCAAATTTCGCCCATACTTAGTAGGGAATACCTTACTCTTTCATTTCTGTGACATTAGCAAACAAGGAAGTGAGCTTGTAGGGAATAATGTACTCTCTCATGTCTGTGACATTAGTAAACAAGGAAGTGAGCCTGTATGACTGCACCAGTCTGAGAAGCGTTCAAAAGGGAAACTACTTCCATCCACCTCATCCTGTGCAATCAAAAGCTAGAACTCCAGGATGATGGGAGCAGGAAGCTCAATGAGAAAATTGATTGATCAGGAGTTGGACATTTTTGCTGAGGAATGCATAAATGAAAGTGACAATTTATTCACCAAGACCTTACAAATGTTTTCCTATGGTACAAAAAAGACAGTTATAGTCTCATGTACAAGAGAGGATCAATGCTCAATGCTGTTAGCGCTACTAGCAGGAGTGTTGAAGAGATATGCAAACAGGGGTCCGCTTCCATTCGGATACTGAAGTTAAACTTGTGGTAGGAAGGCAAGAGGCTACACTTACACTCTTGCCAGAAAATGTACACATAATGCCTTATATCTGTGTGAAAGTCTACATTGATACTTACTCTCATGTTTCTTTCAAAACATATCACTGACATGCCACCTGTTCAGACTCCTTGCAGATCAGGCAGTGCCTGAAGTCTCACAGGATGCAAAAGTCAGCAAATAAGGGGAGAAGGTAGTCCGGCACTTGACCTAGCAAGGTCTGAGGATATAAGCCGTGAGAGAGACATAGTCCCCAAACAGCAGCATGCTGCTCCGGTCCAAGGAGGAAGTCAACGTGCAGTAACAACTGCACGTGTATGACGAGCCATCGCTACTTCCCCACTCACTGTTAGTAGGCGCATATTAACCTACTTCATACCTTTCCAGCTTCCAACATCGAAAAGACAAAAGATCAATCATTGCAGCATCAGAGCACGAAGAGTTGTTGGTACACCAACACCAAAGTTCAAAACAAATATGTTGTGGGTGCAAGAAAACCAACATAAGGCACTGTGAAATCTGTGGCAAGGTGAGTGGGTAAAGTACACCATGTGTGTAGGCTTTTAGTGTAAATGAAAAGCCTCATTCAGTAGCAACACTTTCCCAGTAGCACCGCATTCCAAGTGCTTAATTGGGGAAATTGACCAGAACAGGCAATTACGGTGCTATGCAAGACACTGCCAACAAGGATCTGGCAACTCTCTAGAGTGACTTGTCTCTTCTGCAACCATCCTATGCCACCATTCCACTAATCTACTGGTGGAACTTGTCAGACTCAAAGTGGCAACTTAACAAACACTCTTCCCTAGGTCACTCATACCCAAGAGGAATTGCAAACCTTCCGTGCCTCGTTCTGTGGAGCCCTACCACCAGGCAATAGTGAAAAAGCCTCAAGTGTGAGCAGCACATCTGTATAAAAGAGTGTCGGAGGAAGAAGAAGCAGGAGTGCTGAGATTGAGTGTAGACAAACACAACATTCCACTGCGAAAACAACGAGCGGCAAAAGAAGGAAAAAGCAAAGTGCATTAAAATATGATTTCTGCATTTTTGTACCTCACAAAAACGTTGTTGTTCCGCTTCTCAAGGATAGTAGTTTATCTTTTCCATTTGCTTTGGGTACCGAGGGTCTTCCTCATCATCAGTTCCTCATTGTCAGGTTCAAGTGGAAGGCTCTTTCGCATTGCTATGTTGGGCCACATTATGGAGTTTTGCCATTATTTTGCAGTAGGTTTCAGGAGTGTACTCCATTGCTTCTCCACTTTTATGTAGGCAACAAAATTAACCCTTAAGCATGCTAAAGTTTTGTTCGACGACAGAACTGGTGTGGGCATATGCACTGTCGCCCATACAAAAACATATGTAGCCATGTGAGCAATGCTAGATATGCTATGCATAAGAATGTTGTGATAACTTACTTACCCAATAGCCATCTCCACGCTCTCCCCTCGCCAGGCGGTTGTAAATGGCTGAATGTCGAAACAGGAAGGAGTCTTGTATTCGCTGGATATTATACCAGTAAAAAAGTTACAATGCAAGCAGCATTGCAAACTACCTGGGTATTACGTGAATAATGCTACTTTTTCTATTATGTTCTGATACAGTACAGATACAATTGCCACTATCCCTCTGTATACCTGGGTCACGAGGCGAGGGGATCATGGCACCTGTGCATGAGAAGATATAGCCTGTTTTTATTGAGTTTCCCTCCCTAGGATGGGCTCAGATTCATCTAATAACTCTTTAACTCATTAAACGCGGTGCAAATTCCGCCACAGAGCGGGAGTTCTAAAAGGTGAGCGTGGCCGTGTCGGTCAATGGAAGTGCTCAGCACTACGCGATGGCCGTTGGCCGTGGAGCGCAAGCAACATGTTAATGACTAACCCGCTTAATCAGTATTTGGTACACATCTCCTCTGGTCAAATCAAGTTCCAAGCATCCTTAACCCCTTCTATGCTGAGGACGGCCCCCGTCCGTCATGCACTACGGTGGGCGTGTGCTGATGACGGCTGGGGGCCGTCATAAACCCGCCCACTCTTTAAAAGCGCCGCACAGGCGCAGAATAGCACCTGCGCCCAAGGGGTCAAAACCCTTTCCTTTCTCCCCCTTCTCTCCTGTTGTACAGCAAAGATGCACACTCACCTCACCAGAGCACACAGTGCCGGAACTCTAAAGGTTTTTGAACTTTTTTAATTTCGCACCTGGTTACCACCTACTTCCAATTTATGATGTTTGAAAGTACAGTTTCCATGTTTCGCAGCTATTCTCAATTTGCAAATGATTGATTTATAGAAATAGCAATTCTGTACTATTGTTTGGCAAATAAGAAATCTGAAAAGCATGTCGCAAAGTACTACCATCCTTACATATTTTCATTGATGTGCACATAATTCATTGGTACCTTTTGCACATTATAACAGTTTCCTTTAGCAGTTGCAAATCGCATTGTGACTGATTTAGCAATTTGATAACCTTTAGTGCATCATGCCCAATGTGCTTTGTATCATTCTGTTGTGCATATTTCAAAACCCACTGGATGGATTTACAGGGAATCACAAAAATCTCTCCTACAAGGAAAAATAGTAAATCTACATTTTGAGACGACCTTAAATGTTGCCTCCCTGACCGATCCTTGTAAAATTTTACAGGATGAAAACTATTTGCAGGTATATATGTGCCAAATTTCCTGTTTAGTCATCAAAGGGTGCGAGTTATTACCAGTCTGAAAACTGCTTTGCCTATGGAGTTGTGATCTTTATTTTAACTACGGGTGAATGCTTAGGACTCTATACTGCACAGTGGAAGTTACCACTCTATAGTTATACGTAAGATCTGGGGGGTCCGTCAAGAGTAGCCCGACAAAAAGTGGGGGGCACAAAACATTTTTTTCCCCATGCAATTTCCATATAGAATTTTACACAATGAAAAACAGCTAAACAGAACAACACCAAATTTAGCAGCAAGATAGTTCTGTATTCAGGAAGCTTGCTGTATGTGATATGGGGTAAATCTGCTCAGCTGTTTTAGAGAAATTATGGTTAAAAAAATAGACATATCTAGTGCAGTGCGGTAACAAAGGTCTAAATGATCCATTCTGATTGCCGGGCCAACAAGACCAAAACCGGTCCCGAGGGACCAAGAGTTGTGTTAGCTAGCATCAACATGGAAAGAAATGTCGCAGCTGCCATTACAGGACTGGGAACTCCGTCCCCGAGTCCTAAAAAAATTTAAAAACCTGATGTAAGGGGTTACCTCATATATAAGGATACCTGACACCCCAACCCTTGTGGGTGGATTCGTGGATTCCAGAGGGACCCTCACTGGGGCCAAACGTAAAAGCATTTTTGGGTTGTTACGGTCCCGCAAGACTGCTGCACGAGCCACCGAGGCCCCTGTGCTGTCTTGTGGAAGTGCACCGGGACCAGCCAAAAAAAAATGAAAAAAATGACCAGTGTGTCGGATAGTGTCTGTTGGCCATTGTCTGTCTGCGGGTGAGCTGGTTGCGAGGATTGGGCGCAGGGCCTGGTTGCACAGCCAACGTTTTTTTGGTTTTAAAATGGTTGTTTTTTTTATTATCAGAAGACCTACGTATAACTCCACTTTAACCTTTGTTTTCTTCAGAGAACATGTATTTATATGGATATAGATAGATGCACAGTGTAAGATGCTATTTATTATCATTGTCGAGTGTACGAAGGGACCATGACTCATGGGATGCAAGCCTTCGATGAGTCATGACGTCCCTCATCGCCCTTAACAATGGTACGAAAAAACATATTATACTCTGCACATCTACATATGTGGTGTATGCCATAGAATATTTCATATGTATTCCTTTTAACCTAAGATATTTAACCAAAACCAGGTTACCAGTGATGTAGCGGATTAAAATCACATTGAAGAGTCCTCAAGACTTTAAGGAGATGTAATGAAATTGTTACAGGGAATCATTGAGGCAGTTTTTCTCATTATGTTTCGCTGTACTGTGGCAGTAAACCCACATTTGACCATTGTAATGTGGTAATAACTATGTGTATGTATGTTTATTAGTTGATTTGCTCTACACAACATGTTCGTTGGTACCCATTTATTTTCCCTGCCGGTGCATCAACGTATGTATGACTGTTTTTACCCCAATAGCAGAAATTAGTGGAATAGTTCCATGATTTTTAAGATTTCAACCAGGCAAACTTTTTGTTTATGAAATTTAAAAATGTCAAAACATTTGATGTGTTATTTAATTTGGCAATGCTCAGACCACCTAACAAACATTCTCGCATCTAAAGGTTCTTGTAAAGTTTCACCCAAACAAATATTGGAGAAAGTGTGCAATAGGGCGTGTAAATATCCCATTACATATTTTCAGCGCGTGAAGAGAGAGGGACTATAATTAAGGAGGAAATTGAATATGTTCCATGTGTATAAAGGAACAGGAGAGGTGGTGGAGAATGTCTACAAATGTACCTTTCCCCTAACTCTAAATCTTTGGGTCAAACCTGGGACCAGAGATACGAGAAAGAAGAAAACCCCAGTATCTGCGATATTCATTAAATTCCAAAGAAATTTGCTGGATCCCAAAAAAAGAGTAAATAAAAGAGACATAGTAGCATACATCTACAAATCCAAGTATATTCTGTTATCTATGGATTGTTGATCATTAATTGGTGGAAGCTATAGAGATGATCACACTGCTGAGGCAGGGAGCTCCATCAATGAGACGGGTAATGGATGATGGAGAGCTCGTCTCCTGACAGCTGGACCAGCAAGATTGCTGCAGACCCTTCAGCCAGATCCATGCCTTTCAGAGAACGCAATCAATTCCATGAATTATTTAGTACACAGGAGTGCCTTGGAGGCGCGCGCGCCACGGCTGTAAATTGTAAGGCACGGAAATGAAGTATCCGGACCTGTTGAAGAGTTGCTGATTGGTGGTAACCATTGTGCAGCCGCGAGGATTGGGTATCGCTAAGTCCATCATCTATTTGGCTCTTCTGAGCACTTTGGAAACCACACAGTATGGGCCGCCACCTTCAGCATGGGAGCTGTTGAAGTAATTCAGGGGAAAAATACCACACAACAGCTTCCTTCTGAAGGGAGTAAATAGTTTTTTTTTTTTTTACTTTTTACTGATATTGAGGAACTCGCAACATCTACAAACTTATGAACAGACGGTTGTGTATATTGCATGGCTTCAGTTCTTAATTTGAAAAAAGAAAAAATAAGAGTATGGTCCCAAATTTTTCTTGGCAGGACCAGTTGTGGACTCCTAAATGCTGGGTTTGCACAACAAAAATCCTGCATAGTCTTGATTTCTCCTCTTGCCTCTTTCTTTTCCCCCATGCTCCTACATCCCATCTCTTCAGCTCACTGATGCTCTTAACAACATCCTTTCTCCCTTTGACGGTGTTTTAATATATTTCAATACTTCTAGACTCTGTTTTCTGCCCTTCTTTTGACTACTTTGGTTCTGATGATAAAAAATAATTCCCAAGCCCAAGGAATGAGTGTCCGTGCTCACCCCTTACAACCAGTATTCCATAGAATATAAAGTAGAACATATCATAGGGCTAAAATATCTAGGCCTAACAATTGAGAACAAAAATATTATCAAGGTAAGCATATGTGAGTAAGTATAGGTTTTCTGTACTTGCCTTCAAATATATATATACCTTTGCAAAATATAAAGAGCCGTAGATTTGGAGTTAAGACTAGTAAACCATTTCTTAACTAGATACACTCACCTCTACAGTAGTTTTGGTTCTCAGTTTTCAGTTGATATTCTTATAATTTTACATCTGAGATGTTTTCCCTTCCCTGTGGAGTTCCGCAGGGCTCAGCCTTGTCACCAACTCTATTTAACATATTCTTACGCCGTTGGCCAAGTTAACGAGGGCAAGCGGGTTCTTGTTGGTGACCTACGCCAATGACACACAGATTGTCATCTCCTCAGATGCCGTAATGATGGCAGCGAGATTCCATAACTGTTTGAAGAAAATCAAGGGGTGGATGCACCAGAGCTATCTTAAACTAAACACAACCAAAACAGAAGTCATTGAGTTTGGAAAAGGGCCTCTACTTTGGGATCAATCCTGGTGGCCAGCAGAAGCAGGTCTCCACCCCAACCCATCAGCAACGGTTAGGAACCTAGGGTTTATGTTTGCTGCTCAACTAAACTTTGCCGGATAGATTAACTGGCTGAAATCATCCTGCTTTTTAGGTCTCGCCTGTCGATGCGCATGCGCATCGAGCAAGGCGAGACTATAGCGAGTTATCCACACTTTATCTGCACTGCAAGGAATCGTGGCGATTCCTTGCAGTGCCCGTGACTTTTAAGGTCAATGCGCATGCGCATTAAGCTTATGCGCATGCGCATTGACCTTAAAAGTCACGGGCGCGTGCATGTCCCCTCTCCGCCCCCTCCCCCGTTCCGCCCCCTCCCCTGTTCCGCCCCTTCCCCTTCCCGCCGCTCGCCATATGTTCGCTCGTTCCCTCCCACTGGCAGCCTGCGGCCACTGCTGAGAAGCTTGTTTTAACTTACAGATCCGCCTCTCAGTCTTGCTCGCCTTCAACATTCATTCTCTCCCCGCTCCGCCCCCTGCCCGCCCCTCCCGCCGTGTCGCATTTCTCCTCCCCCTCCCCTCTCTTCCTTGCGTCTTCCGGGCCGTGTCGCACCTCGCCTGCACGTTTTCGGCAAATCTCTTTTCTTTAAAATAAGGTTGGTGCAAACCCTTCTGGTGCAGGACCGTGTAGACTCGTCACTTTAGGACTACATGAGCATTGTTTTCATACCTTCGCTAGGCTGCCGTAACCATCACTGTTCCAGGCACAACACTGCTCTGCGCCCTGCGGTGCTACAGAACTCAACTGCTACGACAGCCCCTCTTTCGTCTTCCTGCCGTGTCGCACCTCTCCCCTCTCCGCCCCCTCCCCTGCCCGCCCCCTCCCGCCGTGTCGCATTTCTCCTCCCCCTCCCCTCTCTTCCTTGCGTCTTCCGGGCCGTGTCGCACCTCGCCTGCACGTTTTCGGCAAATCTCTTTTCTTTAAAATAAGGTTGGTGCAAACCCTTCTGCTGAATCCCCTCTGCCTTTTGAGCGTTATGCCTAAACTCCTCATGTGGTGCAGGACCGTGTACACTCGTCACTTTAGGACTACATGAGCATTGTTTTCATACCTTCGCTAGGCTGCCGTAACCATCACTGTTCCAGGACCCTCTTACCTTCCGTCATCTGCGATCTGCAGGGCCCTTCTATGATGCCGGTTCCCTTGATTGAACTAGTGGCCCTCCTTTAGTTGCTCCCAATGTACAACTTCTCATTACATGGTACGCATGACCGTCTTGAGGATCGAGCAGAACACAAATCCTAAATGCATCAAATGATGCTCAGAGCATAGTCTGCATTAAACCCAAAATTGGAGGGAAGCACACATCCCAGACTGCCCACAGTGCAATGAAGCCATTCGATTCACACCAGTGCTAGTAGCATAGCATGTCTATCCTTCCAGTGTGCGAAACTTGCTTGGTGGGCGTTGCCAGTGCACTCCTCTGGCGCACAACACTGCTCTGCGCCCTGCGGTGCTACAGAACTCAACTGCTACGACAGCCCCTTTCCGTACAGAATTCCACCGATCAAAATGGTTACCCCTATGCTATGGTGCTCGGTCACCTGGCCAAGCTTGTCCCTGTGTCCCATCGTTGACCATGTCCATCCCCCTGCTGTAGAATAGAACCCTCAGCATTCCCGCGGCCAACACCTGTTGCGGCCTTGAACTCTCAACATTACCATGTTCCACCAGCTTCCTTGGTACAGAACTCTCTGGATTCTGTACCAGACTCATTTATTAGTCAGAAACTCACACCCACCCACCCACTCACTCTCACCCACCCACTCTCACACACCCACTCTCACCCACCCACTCTCACCCACCCACTCTCACCCACCCACTCTCACCCACTCACTCTCACCCACTCACTCTCACCCACTCACTCTCACCCACTCACTCTCACCCACTCACTCTCACCCCCTCACTCTCACCCTCACCCTCACTCACCCTCACTCACCCTCAACCCCTCACCCTCCCTCACCCTCACTCACCCTCACCCTCACCCACCCTCACCCTCAACCCCTCACCCTCACTCACCCTCAACCCCTAACCCTCAACCCCTCACTCACCCTCACTTTCACTCACCCTCACTCTCTCACCCTCACTCACCCTCACCCTCAACCCCTCACCCTCACTCACCCTCAACCCCTCACCCCCTCACCCTCACCCCCTCACCCTCAACCCCTCACCCTCACTCACCCTCACTCACCCTCAACCCCTCACTCACCCTCACCCACCCTCACCCTCAACCCCTCACCCTCACTCACCCTCACCCTCACTCACCCTCACTCACCCTCACTCACCCTCACTCACCCTCACTCACCCTCACTCACCCTCACTCACCCTCACTCACCCTCACTCACCCTCACTCACCCTCACTCACCCTCACTCACCCTCACTCACTCACCCTCACTCACCCTCACTCACCCTCACTCACCCTCACTCACCCTCACTCACTCACCCTCACTCACTCACCCTCACTCACCCTCACTCACCCTCACTCACCCTCACTCACCCTCACTCACCCTCACTCACCCTCAACCCCTCACTCACCCTCAACCCCTCACCCTCACTCACCCTCACTCACCCTCACTCACCCTCACTCACTCACCCTCACTCACTCACCCTCACTCACCCTCACTCACCCTCACTCACCCTCACTCACCCTCACTCACCCTCACTCACCCTCAACCCCTCACTCACCCTCAACCCCTCACCCTCACTCACCCTCAACCCCTCAGCCTCACCCTCACCCTCACTCACCCTCAACCCCTCACCCTCACTCACCCTCAACCCCTCACCCTCACTCACCCTCAACCTCATGCTAAAGATTTACAAAAAAAACCATTAACAATTCTAAAAGCACTAACTCTAATGCTGCGAGACCTATTGCATTTCTAATGCTTGTTCCTCTTGAAAATCTTGCGTAAAATCCTACCGTTCATTCCGTTGAACCTCAGGAAAATGGTCAAAGTCGCCACAGTCCTCTCTTGTATTGATTACTGCAATGCACTCTTCTTGGAAGTTCACAAGCGCCCACTGACAAAACTTCAATCATTGCAAAATGCAGCAGCTTAAGTGTTGCTTAACATTCGTAAATACCAACATATCTCAAACAGCATTAGGGAGTTGCATTGGCTACCAATCAAGAAACGCATTGAGTTTAAAGCTTTGTGCCTGGTGCACAAAGCACTGTAGGGGAGAGGGTCTGGGGACCTACAGAAACTGTTTCAGAGGTATTCACAAATCGGAAGCTTAGATCAGCAAACTAAGGATTAGTTCAGGTCCCCAGGATATATAAGGCTAGATAGGGTGGTAGAAGTCTCTCATACCGAGCAGCGAAGCTCCGGAATGACTTACCATCCAACATAAGGTTCCAGCATTCCAGACTATTGTTCAGGAAAATGCTAAAGACCTGGCTTTTCCTGGATAGGAAATGAAGACACCTTTGCCAGTCCGTTACCCGCTCACTGGCTACTTATAGCACCAAAACGCTTCTGCATTTGTTGCGCTCCATAAGGTCCTTACTTACTGATATTATACTGTTATGTTGCGAAGGTGCCAAAGATTCCTGGAAGGAAACCCACAGAATGAACTAATGCCAGTCTAGGTTTAGAACCAGAAGAGAAAGCAGCCCACTTCCACATGAAGGTCACCATTTTACGAAATGCCGTTTTTTACAGAGGCTTACCAACACCAAGGGAGCGCTTAATAAGGGCGCCAGTGGCGGTAACTTCAAGAAAGTAGTTATTCTTCACTTTCATAGTGACGTTGAGATCCCTTGTTGTGTGGTCTGTCCTCCAGTTTCCAGTATGGAACCCCTCCACTTCTACCATGAGCGTCTGACTAGGGACCGCTGTGCCATCCGGTCTGCACCACAGGGTGCTCTCCAGGTTGCCAAGTCCCAACGGGGTTCGAGATATTTTGGTGCAGAGTGTCGTGCCGCTCCACCTTTGTCTCTGGTTGTTCTCCTTGCCTTGGGGGCGGGATGGGATGGGTCCCAAGTGGGGGCTGCTATCCCACCCTACAGCTTATGCTTTCAGGAGGCTGCTTCCTCTACTCCGGCCCTCGATGTGCTCTTAGGAGTCATTTTGCTTCATCGCACCGGGTGTGTGAGAGCAGGCTTTTGGTGTCAAGTCGTTCGCCTCAATCTGTGAGAATAAAACAGGGCCTCTGCTCGCTCGTCCAGCTTCTCCTCTCCACATCCACAACTGAGCTATACATTATGGGTAACAAATTTACAGAAAATACAAGGAGAAACACATGTCACCCTATAATTTCTCAAATGAGTGAATTATAATTAAATGGAACTTGTGCATCGAGCTGATGCCATGACAACAAATCTGGATACAACGGATCCAGTTTATTCAAAGAAAGTGTGTGGCATGATTGGCTTTGTACTGGGTAAGCAGGTTGTTCCATAACAAACACAATATAGAAACGCATCAGATCATCCAAAATATGCACAGGTAGCTAGTATTTGTGTCTGAGAAAGGTAGCAACACTAGCAGCATGTAGCACTTGACTGCTAACACAACATCAAAGCAGTCAACCTGTTGAGCCTCCAAGGAGGGTAATGCCGGGTGTTTGCAACTGCTAGTTCCCATAAAAATCGATGAGAAACATTTGATGTGTTGGAAGATGGAAAAAGATTCAAAGGAGGGTCATACCCTGCAAAATAGGGTGACTTGAGATGTATGCAATACCATATATTAGAACATTGGAATGTTGGGAGCACCATTGAAAACAATGGAGTAGCTCTAGGCTTATAATGGCTGGTAGAAGCCCGGAGCTCCAACATTCCAATGTGTGTCGTTTGCATCCGTTGCTTTGAACAAAGGCCTCACGGAAGGGCTCTGTGAGGGCTTTGTTTTATTTGTTAGAACACTCTTCCCACTAATGGCAGATTGTTCTAATAGCCTTAAAGCCCTCCATAGTGGGCTATACCGGCATTAAAGCCCTGCTCCCTTGCTAAAGGCCTGAGCCGAGGAGCAGGCCTTTAATGGCCGGTATAGCCCGCTATAGCCCGCTATTAGGATATATTAATGAAACAAATTATTAAGCAGACACTACTGACCTGATTCAGAATATGGTGGATGGAGTTTACTTCATTGAGATGATGGAGGGCCATAACTCCTCCGCTCCTAGATTTGTCCACCAGCCCTGTGCACTGGAAATGCTGTCATGGTGGTTCATGTCATTGGAGGAAACGTTTGACGAAGTAAGTCAAACTTTTCAAAAGTTTTTCGGTTTTGAAAAACAAAAAAACTACTAGCCCCCCCATCTTTGGAGTTGTTTCCTAAGGTGTTGAGATCATTATTGTTTTTTCTTTCCCGTCCATCACTGCCCGATGTTTCCTGGAGGTGATGGACAGGAATAAAAGCTTCACCATCCACCCTACATAGGGCAGACAGCGTAAAGTTCTTCATCCAACGGCCCCCTACTCCATCGTCCATTAGACGAGGTATTATGTTGATGAATCTGATGTGAGGTCATCAACTGAATGAGTGCGGTTCGCGTGGGTCTAAATGAGGCTGGCAGGCCGAGTGTTTGGTGGGCAGGGTTCTCCACAACGTTTGAAATGCACTAACCTGTACTCCAAACACTAAATGAAGCCCTCAGTCCAACATGTGAGCCTCATTGGAAGCATTGCGAGGCCCAACTTTGCATCTCAAGACAGATTTAAGGATCAGCTGCTGCGTAGCTGTGTCAGGCTGTAGCTGTACCATGGTTCTGCTCGAATAACGCAGCTACCGTCATCCAGGGACGGCTTTACCATTGGTGGCGTCCAGTGCGACAATCTGTTTGAGCTCTCCCGCCCCTGTGACGTCCTCCTCAGATTCCCTCACTACATCCTGGCAAAAGGGCCCCTCATCTCTCCATAGCCCCTTTCTCGCATACATTACTTTTGTATTAAAGCTCTGGCTTTATTAATCCACTCTGCTATCCACTTTAAATACAGATCTGCTCTTTGCAGCTGGCATAATAACCCTCTGTGCTATTTTATAGCGAGTTAAAACTGCCACAAGACAAAATTCTGATCTCTGTCTAGCAGAAACAATACCAAGAGTTGTCTTGACATTTTTATTGCTGCCTGAAATCTAGAGGCACAAGAAACTCCACATCAGCTTCTTTTAAATCGTTAGTTATTGCTTAACACAGCGCTCCCACTTGATGTCAGCGACCAGTGCGGTCGCACCAGTCGCACTGCCCGTCATCAACGGGCGCGGCTGCCTTCTTTGCTGACAAAGTTAAAAATATCCAGCTATCTTTTGATGTCCCCAATATGATCCATACTTCCTCTCCCGATCTTCTGGTTCCGTCATCTGCCACGTCAGAACCTTCCCTCTGTAACTTCCCGGATATGTCTTTGCAGACTTCACTGGACCTTCTAATTAAGCTGAAATCAGGTTCTCCCCGGGATCCTTGCCCCGCCAAAATCCTCGCCCAACTAGCCCCCACCCTTAACCATCTCACCAACCTGATCCTCAACCTCTCAGTGAGCACAGGGGAAGTCCCTCAGCCTTGGAAACATGCACTGATCCTACCACTATTAAAGAAATCCAATCTGAATCCGGACTCGCACGCCAATTACCGACCCATCTCCCTTTCGCCTGCCCTCGCGAAAGTGGTTGAAAAACATGTCCACACCTCTTTGTCCCACTTTCTTGAGGCTAATGATATTCTTCACACATCCCAGTCAGGTTTTGGCTCTAACCTGAGCACTGAAACCGCTCTTCTCGAGGTCACCGAAGTGATTAAGTCCACCTTGGACAAGGGAGGAAAAGTCATGTTGGTGATGCTCGATCTCTCTGCGGCCTTTGACACCATCCCCCACAACCTCCTCCTTGCAAGACTCTGGGAGGTGGGCTTGAGGGAGACGGTGTTCAACTGGTTCCGTTCTTTCCTCTCTAACCGTCAACAAACTATCTGGACCCCACCTTTTTCCACCGCAATGCCACCTCTGGAGGTCGGAGTTCCACAGGGCTCAATCTTGAGCCCCTCGCTCTTTAACATTTACATGACCCCTTTGGCGGCACTCGCGGAGGATTTTGGGGCCCAGATTGTATCGTACGCTGACGATACGCAGCTCCTGTTCACCTGTGATAAGGACCACGACTTTGACGGAACTTCCATACGGGATTGCCTTGGGGCGGTGTTTGACTGGTTCAACCGACACTGCCTCAAGTGCAATTCCGAAAAGTCGGAGGTCCTCTTCTTCGGTTGCCCGGCCGATCCCAGGTGGAAGGAGTGGTGGCCGGCCGCTATGTTCCCACCCGACAGTGACTCAGGGTCGACGAAGAATCTAGGAATCCAGGTCGACAACTGCCTCTCTCTTAGGGGACAAGTGTCGGGCCTGGCCGGTAGATGCTTCGCGATCTTAAAGATGCTGAGAAAGTTCCTGCCCCTCAATCCATCGAACACAGAAGGACCACAGTGCAGGCCCTGATTGGCTCTCGTCTGGACTACGCCAACATTCTGTACCTTGGCCTCCCGGACTATCTTATATCGCGCCTGCAGATAGTACAGAACTCGGCAGCCCGAGCCATTTTTGGCCTTAACAGAAGGGCCAGGGCGACAGAGCTCCTCAGAACCCTCCACTGGCTGCCTATTAAGAAGCGGATCGCTTTCAAGGCCCTGACCATCGCCTTTAAAGCCCTGCATGGTCTTGGCGCCCGCTACCTTCGAAAGTGGATCACATTTTACCTTCCATCGAGATCCCTTCGCTCGTCGTCACAAGCTAGGGCAGTCACCCCTAGGATTCATCGAGCTCGCATCGGCGGCCGCGCCTTTAAACATCTGGCGCCCCAACTGTGGAACGATCTTCCTCTCGCGCTCAGGTCCTGTTCCAATCTCCTGACATTCAGGAAGGACTTGAAAACCTGGTTGTTTCAGCAATAGGTCTCTTCCATCCCTTTACTGCCTGGGTTTTCCTCTGCCCTTCTCCTCGACTTGTGAGGCTCCAACAGCGCCGGGACACTCCTCGGAGTAGCCGTGCGCTTTAGAAGCACCCTTTTAACATAACATAACATAACACAGCGTGCATTAAACACGCCGGCGGTGGGTGTGCTTGACGCTAACGGTGGGTTGTGAGTCACAAAGCATCTGTACGTGTGCTCACAGGTGACTGTGGGCTGCAGTGAAGGCAGTGCCTGGCCTGGCACGGCCCAGGATGCGTGCCCAGAGTGGGTGTGTTGTCCCAGGGCACCTCTCGTACCCCGCAGCCTTTTCTGATAGGACTGAAATAGAAAGAACCAAGACACTGAAACGTAGTGGTCCTCAGACCCTCATAGTCTGCCCTGGAGAGGAGACAGCATTTTAGATGTCTTTTTGTGCACGCGCGGCTTCGTTTAAAAGTTGGAATTACACTGTCTAAGTGGATTTTGTGGTGGAACGGCACATAACGGGTCAATTTATTTTGGTCTGCATTATCTTGTCATGTTTGGGCCTAACCTACGTCACACCTAGCTCTCTAATTAATAGAGAAGATAAGGACACCCTATTAGGGTTTGGGCTCTTCCATCACAGTGCTAGGCATGGACTCCACCACTACTAATTCCCTTAAAAACGTCATCAGGACTAAACCATAATCAACTTCTGCGTGGGGGGAGGGAACAAGGACTCAGCAGTGTTGCCCACACCCGACTCTGTGGCTGCGGCTGTTATTATTGATTTTAACAACATTTTGGCCCTCAATACTGGAATGCAGTGACCTCTGGTGTCCCCCATACCCATGATATTGATAATGCTGGATACAGCATCAGCTCCCAGGGTTGGGCTCACTTTTACCGCCTGGTTATAGCTTGTTGTAAAATGAGGTCTAGATCCGAGCAGGCACGAGTAGGTAGAAATGCTGCAGGGTGGTCCACCAAATTCTACACAAAACGTGTTGGTCTTAACATGTATACAACACTTCTATCTCCCAGGCGGTACTCCGATCCCACCAACAGCCCCAGTGAAAGGCCCCTAGGTACAGCTCATACTCCCCTCCCCCCACCCCCCCATCCCCAGCATTCCAGCTCAAATACCTACACAAGGCGCTACAAGTGGTTTGTGGACAGCTTCAATGAACCTCATCTCTTCCACAACTATCTCCAACAGTAACAACAGTGAACCAACCTTGCTGACTCCTATACTGAGTCTATCCACCTCTCTCCTCCCGTCCAACACCCACCGACAATGCTGACTGTAACTCTGATATCATCCTGTCGGTTACCCTAATTGTCTCTTACTTCAACCCTCCGCCTTCACTGTACTGACAGCTATGCACTACCCTTCTACAGCAGGACTGCAACATCCAAACACAGACAAACACCACCTTTCCATCCTCTGCAGCTTACCCAACACAGAAACAAAATGATTTAGAGAAGATAGACTTTCCCGAAACACTTAAATACTGATGCCACAAACTAAAAACTTCAACATGCAAATCATTTACTGCCAAACCTCTGGGGCAACGCCAAAATACTAAACAACAACATCCTACAGTATTCAGGACAGCTTCCGCTTACACTTCTCTCAAGACAGGGCTGAAAGAATTTCTAAAGAATTAACACCTCAATACCCCCAAACGAATCAAATGACTGTCCTTCAGGAGCTTGAGATAGTTAACACACCTCTGATTGTCTACAACTCATTGATACCTTCGCACTGAGTAAATTCTATCAGGTGTTTTATCTCAATCTGCAACACACCAGAAGAGCATCTCACCCATGTGCCTCCATCCCAAGGATTAAGACTGATAGGGCTTTGTTAGACAATGGTTTTTACTGTATGTATTTGTTGATGTCAGGTTGGATTTTCAGTTCCAGACTATTGCATCGTTTGTTGGTATCCGGATCGATTTTGGGTTCAGGAATGTCCTTTGGTTGATTAATTTCTTATAGGGTTTTTTTGCAGCATGTCCCTTTCTTTGGCAATGTCTGTTTGGATTTTGAATTCTAGTATTCCATTTTCTTGGGCAATATTAAGATATTTTATCAATTCTGAAATTCTATTTTGTAAGCTGAAGTTTGGTCAGGTTGGGATGTGCATAATGTCATATGGGTCTTTGGTGTCTGGTGGGTTTTGGAATACCAGTGCTTCTTGACACCATCATGGCTGGTTTTCCAACCCAACCGGCCCATATGTTTGTGTCTGGTTAACTTTTGGATTCTATGATGTTCATTTGAAGGTGTATGAGTGCCTTTTGACGCATATCGTGACATCATTCACTGGACGACCTCTTTAAAAATAGCATCCGTGAGGCGGGCACTGGAATAGACTCGAGGGGGCGGTTTGGGCATTCAAGAGAGCATCCGTCTGAGTTTAGCCTTCCCCTCCCTCGCCCGGAGAACAGGCAGGGGAAGCGCTTCCCGCCGTCTTTCTGCAGGGGGCACGGAGATGAGGCGCCGCGGACGGGCAGCCCGAGCTGAAAATGTTATGGACGCTCGCTCTGCTCATCTCGAAATTTGCACAAATGTTATTTCCAGCGCTGCGTGCAGGCGATAGAAAGAACTCATCCGAGAGGGTGTTTGTTAAGAGCCAGGAAAATATTCTCGATGGCTGCACAGCTGTGAAATCACGTATATTTGTTTGCCTCTAATAGCCGGTGACTCAAGGCACATCTGTGCGTGGGCTCGCGGGTACAGGGCCCACTGGCTGTAAAGCGGCACGTGCGGCTCCGATTAGGGGCTGTGGCACCAGCGGCGCTCAAGGAGGCCGGACCCGCGCTCTCGGCGCGGCCCTGCGTGGACGGGGGCCAGCATGCATTGTTCTGGGGCCCCCAGCACCGCGACCAGGACTCATTGCTGTGGCGGGCCCAGCTCGTGTTCAGGAAGACCTAGCTTGCCAGGGTGGAGGGTTCTAGAAGTCTTGGACCACCCGGCTTACTTATAAGGTGACCAACTGGCATAGGTGCAAATTCAGGTAAAAATTCAGGACAAAGAGTCAAAATTCAGGACAAAAATTCAGGACAAAAGGTCAAAATTCAGGACAAAACTTCGGGACAAAAGGTAAGTTTACAGATACGTCAGAGGTGGTCGCGCAATAGTATATATGTAAGTAAATAGACAACCATCTAAGTACAAATCAAAATAGGTTTATATTAGGTTGAGACAATCGTGCACTTCACATTTTTTCAGTATGGCTGCAGTTTGCTGCCTTAGACAATTCAAAATTCGCATCTCACTCCAGCAGGTACGTTAATCACCAGACAATGGTGAACCACACCTGAATATAAGTGAAGCCGCTTTTATTGTTGATTGAAAGCTACTGGATATATAAGGAACTTTGCAGTGCCAGCCCCCAGTAACAAAACCGCTCCCCCTCCCTTTCTAGCCTCCCAGGGAAACACCCGATGCCCGGTCCGGCCAGTCCTGCCTTGCTATCACACTTCAATGGTGCCCATCATCTTCACTTAGACCGTCCCTCATGTGTATTTAATTTCTCTTATAGTGTTACTCATCCCAATTATGTAGGGCAGGGTGTCGGAGTGCGTTACATCACACACATTATATAGAGACAATGACTCATATTAACGTGAAATTCAATGTATAGGAAATGCTACTTAAGATAATGGGTGCTACAAGGTGTAATCATTCTTTTATCTATTATTCAGTCTTTCACCATTCATTCTGTCCTTTCATCTATGTGCCCATTTATATCCAAACATATTCAACCATTTGCAAACCTATCCACCATATATACTTCCATCCATCATTATACTCATCCATCCCTCCATCCATCCATTATTCATCTACCCACCCTTTCACCCCATCCATCTGTACAGTCATCCATCCACTCTTTCACCCATCCATCTATTCACTCATCCATTCAGCCATTTACTCTTTCACCCATCCAGCCATTCATTCATTCGCTTACTCATCCATCCACCCAGTCACTTATCCTTCCACCCATTCACCCTTTCAGTCATTCATCCTCCCTTTCTCTCTCCATCCCCCTTTCACTTATCCATCCATCCATCCATCCATCCATCCATCCATCCATCCATCATCCACCCATCCATCTACTCATCCATTGATCCTATTACTCATCCATCCTTTCACTCATCCATCCATCCGTTCTCTCATCCATCCACCCTTTCACTTCTTCACTCATCTATTCATCCTTTTGTCCATCTACCCCTTTCACTCATCCATCCATACAGTCACCATTTCACTTATCAATTCAATCCATCCATCCTTTCACTCATCTATCACCCATTCACTCGCCCACCATCTAAGCTTTCACTCATCCATCCATCCTTTCATACACCCATCCACCCTTTTACCCATCGATCTACCCTTCCACCCATACATCCATCTATTTACCTTTTCCCTCATCCATACTTCCACTCATCCATCCATCCTTTCTTTTATCTATCCATTCACCCTTTCATTCATCCATTCATCCTTTCAGTCATCTATCCAGCCATTCACACATTCCTTCACTTATTTACTCACCCACCTTTTCACATTATGAGCTGAGCCTTTGTCTACAGAGTTGCAGACAGAAGAAGCCCATGAAGAACTTCACCCTCGCTGTTGTTCCTAAAGCAAGGGGTGGGGTGCGGTGGGGTGGGGGAAACTTCACTATGCCCCTGCACATATGCAGTCTGAAAACGTAGAAGTCATGAGTCACACATGATGCACAGTGCCAGGATGTGAGGTGACTGTGACATTGTGTTGTTTCCAGGGCTTGAAGTGGTGTAACAAAACTGTGGGGTCTCTTCAAAGGGGGTGTTCGATGTAATTAAGGGTGCAGTTTAAAACACCTAGGCTAAAAATCAGCGCTAGCGTAGTGTTCCGCACGACTGGTATTATGTTGTTGCTGTCATTACATCCAGATATATAATACAGTAAGTATCATTAAACCAACAAAAACCAGGACTATGAAGGACCAGGTTTTAGAACCTAGCGGCGTCAGGGAAAACGCCAAATGCCTTCGAGTTCCCCTGCCTTGGCAAACAGAGACACGGTACGCTTCTTGATGACGTCAAAGACCAAAGTTTATTGGCTGCAACCAGGAACAGAGATCTACGAAGCACAACACGGGTGGTTTGCTACAGACTGCACAAATTCAATGAGCGGAGCATGGTCTTTTATGCCAAAAATCACATTCCAAAGGTGGCACTGGATACATACAAACTGGCCAATCACAGGGTGAAATTTCAAACATATCGTATGACGACAATCCCATTTTCCGTTGTCCAGCCCACCAGAAATGACTAAGCACATTCCAATATCCTGTCGGATCAGGCCGGACAAACCCATCATAAAACCTCAACCTAAATCAGTAATCATGTTGTAAAGGAAGGAGCAGAAACAGATTGGAAGCAAGATAGAAAGGTGGGTGTAGTGTGCTGTAAACTTCAGCACGTCCTGCTCTTTGATCTTTATCTGACCAGCTGCTTAACAAAGAACTGGCTCAGCGAGGTCAGCCTCGGGCAAGGAGTCAGTTCGGCCAGGTCATTCAGAAGTCAGCTAAGGTGTACGTGTCTCAAGGACTCGTTCGGCCGTAGTCATCGGCCTATGTGAGGGCAACCACACAAAATGGCTGCCATACACAAAATGGAACCCGAAGGTTCAAAACGAAATACCTAAATACATAGTGTTCTCATTGATCGATTAATGCGAAAACACTCGTATATACCGCACTCATGATTTGCGGTCCGCTGATACCAAAATCGTCTATTTCCGACGACCTTTATCGAACTGATTCGGAACCACCGAACCAGACCCTCAAACTACGGAACTACAACTATTGGCTTTGTCAATGGTTGTTAGGTGCTTAAAATTAAAAAAAAGCAGCAACCATGGCTTTGTTGGATATAATATTGAAAATACTTCAGTTAAAAAATGATGAGACAGTGAAAGAACGATAACCCGTTCTTTTAAACTTATTTTACAGGCTTCTTTATAAAAACTGTTTGCTTACGTTGCTAAAGTTGCAGCATTAGCGTTTTGCCTTTTATTTTACAGAACGCCCTGCTGTACACCGAGGCATGAGGAGGCCGCCACATGATTTACCAGCCCAGACTGCCCCATTGACATTCTGTATGTGGCAATCATCAGCCCCATACAGAATGACAATGGGCGGGGAGGGGCTGCTCTTTTGCTCAAGGAGGAGCGCGAGGCGCCCCATCAGGAAGGTGAGGCCTCTCACAGGGGGGCAGTACTGCTCCCTGTGATGGCCAAAATTACGGACAAAAGGCGTCCGTAAAAGGTTTCCTCACGGACAACAGACGTGAGGTCCAAATTACGAACTGTCCGTGAAATTTACGGACGGTTGGTCACCCTACTTACTTACCCTGAATGCAGAGTTTATGAGGGCCAGCTTGACAAGAGTTCAGGGCTCTGAATGCAGAGTTTATGAGGGCCAGCTGGACAAGAGTTCAGGGCTCTGAATGCAGAGTTTATGAGGGCCAGCTGGACAAGAGTTCAGGGCTCTGAATGCAGAGTTTATGAGGGCCACCTTGGAAAGAGTGCCGGGCGCTGAATGCAGAGTTTATGAGGGCCAGCTTGACAAGAGTTCAGGGCTCTGAATGCAGAGTTTATGAGGGCCACCTTGGAAAGAGAACCGGGCGCTGAATGCAGAGTTTATGAGGGCCAGCTTGACAAGAGTTCAGGGCTCTGAATGCAGAGTTTATGAGGGCCAGCTGGACAAGAGTTCAGGGCTCGGAGTGCAGAGTTTGAGGGCCAGCTTGACAAGACTACCGGGCGCTGAATGCAGAGTTTATGAGGGCCAGCTGGACAAGAGTTCAGGGCTCTGAATGCAGAGTTTATGAGGGCCACCTTGGAAAGAGTACCGGGCGCTGAATGCAGAGTTTATGAGGGCCAGCTTGACAAGAGTTCAGGGCTCTGAATGCAGAGTTTATGAGGGCCACCTTGGAAAGAGAACCGGGCGCTGAATGCAGAGTTTATGAGGGCCAGCTTGACAAGAGTTCAGGGCTCTGAATGCAGAGTTTATGAGGGCCAGCTTGACAAGAGTTCAGGGCTCTGAATGCAGAGTTTATGAGGGCCACCTTGGAAAGAGAACCGGGCGCTGAATGCAGAGTTTATGAGGGCCAGCTTGACAAGAGTTCAGGGCTCTGAATGCAGAGTTTATGAGGGCCAGCTGGACAAGAGTTCAGGGCTCGGAGTGCAGAGTTTGAGGGCCAGCTTGACAAGACTACTGGGCGCTGAATGCAGAGTTTATGAGGGCCAGCTGGACAAGAGTTCAGGGCTCTGAATGCAGAGTTTATGAGGGCCACCTTGGAAAGAGTACCGGGCGCTGAATGCAGAGTTTATGAGGGCCAGCTTGACAAGAGTTCAGGGCTCTGAATGCAGAGTTTATGAGGGCCAGCTTGACAAGACTACTGGGCGTTGAATGCAGAGTTTATGAGGGCCAGCTTGACAAGAGTTCAGGGCTCTGAATGCAGAGTTTATGAGGGCCACCTTGGAAAGAGTACCGGGCTCTGAATGCAGAGTTTATGAGGGCCAGCTTGACAAGACTACTGGGCGTTGAATGCAGAGTTTATGAGGGCCAGCTGGACAAGAGTACCGGGCGCTGAATGCAGAGTTTATGAGGGCCAGCTTGACAAGAGTTCAGGGCTCTGAATGCAGAGTTTAAGGGGGAAAGTTTGACAAGAGTTCAGGTCCTTAATGCTGAGTTTTTGAGGGCCAGCTTGACAAGAGTTCAGGTCCTTAATGCTGAGTTTTTGAGGGCCAGCTTGACAAGAGTTCAGGGCTCTGAATGCAGAGTTTATGAGGGCCACCTTGGAAAGAGTACCGGGCGCTGAATGCAGAGTTTATGAGGGCCAGCTTGACAAGAGTTCAGGGCTCTGAATGCAGAGTTTATGAGGGCCAGCTTGACAAGACTACTGGGCGTTGAATGCAGAGTTTATGAGGGCCAGCTGGACAAGAGTACCGGGCGCTGAATGCAGAGTTTATGAGGGCCAGCTTGACAAGAGTTCAGGGCTCTGAATGCAGAGTTTAAGGGGGAAAGTTTGACAAGAGTTCAGGTCCTTAATGCTGAGTTTTTGAGGGCCAGCTTGACAAGAGTTCAGGTCCTTAATGCTGAGTTTTTGAGGGCCAGCTTGACAAGAGTTCAGGTCCTGAATGCAGAGTTTATGAGGGCCAGCTTGACAAGAGTTCAGAGCTATGAGTGTAGAGTTTAAGAAGGTAAGTTTGACAAGAGTTCTGGGCTCTGAATGCAGAGTCTAAGAGGGTAAGTTTGACAAGAGTTCAGGGCTCTGAATGCAGAGTTTATGAGGGCCACCTTGACAAGCGTACAGGGATCCCAATGATCCAGCTCCGTTGTCTTTCTCGGTGCCTCTGTAACATCATTGAGGGGCAGCGTAAGCAAGTTGCTGAATTCTGGAGGGCCTATCTGGACAAGCGAGCAGGGCGATGGATCGCCCAGCTCCCCCTGCACGCAGTGTTCAAGAGGCCCATCTTGGTCTACCTGCAGTGGACTGACGGCCCCAGATCGACCATACTGCAGTATTCTAAATTGCCCCGCTCAGTTTTCTTTAGTATTCAAAGGGGGTTCAACTAAACCACGCTGGAGTCTTCTTATGGACCCAGCTTGGTCTGCAGTATAAACGCGTGCATCAATCCGGTCCTGGTGTTCAGTGGGCATCGGCAAGTCTACCTGCGGTGTCCTGCCGGCGCTCAGTTAACCAAGGCGAAGACTTCTGGTGGGGCCAGCTTGGTCTTCCTTAACCTCTTCACTGCGGCTCGAATTCCGCCTCAGCGCTGGACATTCCAATCGTGGGCGTGGTCATGACGGCTCCCTGTGGTCATGAGCAAACGACCACCGTGACTCATGACGGCTGGAGGCCGTCATGAGCATGGAAGAGGTTTTGTGTTTGACTAAGTTATAGAATGGTTCCAGTTCACTTTTGTACACAGACCAATCTAGGCGCGACTCATGCGAGCTGGACTTGATTCGGCAATGTTGTCCCTCCGCGCCGTACCTGAATAGACAGCAGTGGTCAGCGAGGTCCAGCTCGAGTGTGTGTCAGTGTCATGGAGGGATCAGATCATTCAGGTTACTGGGACCCGACATCACTCTTTCCTCATCCCTCGTTCCTTGTACCTCACCGCACTCATCGTCCTTCAGTCCCCTTCTATATTCCTCATTTGTTATCTGTGACATTTATTATCGCTACTCCTCAATCCCCATCTCACCTCATGCTCCTTCTACTGTGTCCCTCACTCCCACACTTCAAAGCAGAACCTCCCTGTCCCTCCACCCCCTTTTTCTTTACTTTTTGAGCAATGTGTGAGATGGACGAATGATGTCCTAAAATGTACTCGATCCCTCGGTTACTTTTCTGGCATCAACTTTCCTCACTCCGTATCCCTCACCCCTTGTCCCTCACTCCTCCTTGTTCCTCAGTTCTCTTCCTTGTCCCTCACTCCTCCTCCTTGTCCCTCACTCCTCTGTGTTCCTCACTCCTCCTCCTTGTCGCTTAGTCCTCCTCTTTGTTCCTCACTCCTCCTCCTTGTCCCTCACTCTTCCGTGTTCCTTACTCCTTCTCCTTGTCGCTTAGTCCTCCTCTTTGTTCCTCACTCCTCCTCCTTGTCCCTCACTCTTCCGTGTTCCTTACTCCTCCTCCTTGTTACTCAGTCCTCCTCTTTGTTCCTCACTCCTCCTCCTTGTCGCTTAGTCCTCCTCCTTGTCCCTCACTCCTCCTCCTTGTCCCTCACTCCTCCTCCTTGTCCCTCAGTCCTCCTCCTTGTTCCTCAGTCCTCCTCCTTGTTCCTCACTCCTCCTCCTTGTCCCTCACTCCTCCTCCTTGTTCCTCACTCCTCCTTGTTCCTCACTCCTCCTCCTTGTTTCTCAGTCCTCTTTGTTCCTCAGTCCTCCTCCTTGTTCCTCACTCCTCCTCCTTGTTCCTCACTCCTCCTCCTTGTCCCTCACTCCTCCTCCTTGTTCCTCACTCCTCCTTGTTCCTCACTCCTCCTCCTTGTTTCTCAGTCCTCCTTGTTCCTCAGTCCTCCTCCTTGTTCCTCACTCCTCCTCCTTGTCCCTCACTCCTCCTCCTTGCTCCTCACTCCTCCTTGTTCCTCACTCCTCCTCCTTGTTCCGTTCCTCACTCCTCCTCCTTGTCCCTCACTCCTCCTTGTTCCTCAGTCCTCCTCCTTGTTCCTCACTCCTCCTTGTTCCTCAGTCCTCCGCCTTGTTCCTCAGTCCTCCTCCTTGTTCCTCAGTCCTCCTTGTTCCTCACTCCTCCTTGTTCCTCACTCCTCCTCCTTGTTCCTCACTCCTCCTCCGTGTTCCTCAGTCCTCCTCCTTGTTCCTCACTCCTCCTCCTTGTCCCTCACTCCTCCTCCTTGTTCCTCACTCCTCCTTGTTCCTCACTCCTCCTTGTTCCTCAGTCCTCCTCCTTGTTCCTCACTCCTCCTCCTTGTTCCTCACTCCTCCTTGTTCCTCACTCCTCCTTGTTCCTCACTCCTCCTCCTTGTCCCTCACTCCTCCTCCTTGTTCCTCACTCCTCCTTGTTCCTCAGTCCTCCTCCTTGTTCCTCACTCCTCCTCCTTGTTCCTCACTCTTCCTTGTTCCTCACTCCTCCTTGTTCCTCAGTCCTCCTTGTTCCTCACTCCTCCTCCTTGTTCCTCACTCTTCCTTGTTCCTTAGTCCTCCTCCTTGTTCCTCACTCCTCCTCCTTGTTCCTCACTCCTCCTCCTTGTTCCTCAGTCCTCCTCCTTGTTCCTCACTCCTCCTTGTTCCTCACTCCTCCTCCTTGTTCCTCAGTCCTCCTCCTTGTTCCTCACTCCTCCTTGTTCCTCAGTCCTCCTTGTTCCTCACTCCTCCTTGTTCCTCAGTCCTCCTCCTTGTTCCTCACTCCTCCTCTTTGTTCCTCGCTCCTCCTTGTTCCTCACTCCTCCTCCTTGTTCCTCACTCCTCCTTGTTCCTCAGTCCTCCTCCTTGTTCCTCACTCCTCCTTGTTCCTCAGTCCTCCTTGTTCCTCAGTCCTCCTTGTTCCTCAGTCCTCCTCCTTGTTCCTCACTCCTCCTTGTTCCTCAGTCCTCCTCCTTGTTCCTCAGTCCTCCTTGTTCATCAGTCCTCCTTGTTCCTCAGTCCTCCTGCTTGTTCCTCACTCCTCCTTGTTCCTCAGTCCTCCTCCTTGTTCCTCACTCCTCCTTGTTCCTCAGTCCTCCTTGTTCCTCAGTCCTCCTCCTTGTTCCTCACTCCTCCTTGTTCCTCAGTCCTCCTTGTTCCTCAGTCCTCCTCCTTGTTCCTCACTCCTCCTCCTGGTTCCCCACTCCTCCTCCTTGTCCCTCACTCCCCCTCCTTGTTCCTCACTCCTCCTTGTTCCTCACTCCTCCTCCTTGTTCCTCACTCCTTCTTCTTGTCCCTCACTCCTCCTCCTTGTTCCTCACTCCTCCTTGTTCCTCACTCCTCCTTGTTCCTCAGTCCTCCTCCTTGTTCCTCACTCCTCCTCCTTGTTCCTCAGTCCTCCTTGTTCCTCACTCCTCCTTGTTCCTCAGTCCTCCTTGTTCCTCACACCTCCTCCTTGTTCCTCTCTCCTCCTCCTTGTTCCTCAGTCCTCCTCCTTGTTCCTCACTCCTCCTCCTTGTTCCTCTCTCCTCCTCCTTGTTCCTCAGTCCTCCTCCTTGTTCCCCACTCCTCCTCCTTGTTCCTCACTCCTCCTCCTTGTCCCTCACTCCTCCTCCTTGTTCCTCACTCCTCCTTGTTCCTCACTCCTCCTCCTTGTTCCTCAGTCCTCCTCCTTGTTCCTCACTCCTTCTTCTTGTCCCTCACTCCTCCTCCTTGTTCCTCACTCCTCCTTGTTCCTCACTCCTCCTCCTTGTTCCTCAGTCCTCCTCCTTGTTCCTCACTCCTTCTTCTTGTCCCTCACTCCTCCTCCTTGTTCCTCACTCCTCCTTGTTCCTCACTCCTCCTTGTTCCTCAGTCCTCCTCCTTGTTCCTCACTCCTCCTCCTTGTTCCTCAGTCCTCCTTGTTCCTCACTCCTCCTCCTTGTTCCTCTCTCCTCCTCCTTGTTCCTCAGTCCTCCTCCTTGTTCCTCACTCCTCCTCCTTGTTCCTCAGTCCTCCTTGTTCCTCACTCCTCCTTGTTCCTCAGTCCTCCTTGTTCCTCACTCCTCCTCCTTGTTCCTCACTCCTCCTCCTTGTTCCTCACTCCTCCTCCTTGTTCCTCTCTCCTCCTCCTTGTTCCTCAGTCCTCCTCCTTGTTCCTCACTCCTCCTCCTTGTTCCTCTCTCCTCCTCCTTGTTCCTCACTCCTCCTCCTTGTTCCTCAGTCCTCCTTGTTCCTCACTCCTCCTTGTTCCTCAGTCCTCCTTGTTCCTCACTCCTCCTCCTTGTTCCTCGCTCCTCCTCCTTGTTCCTCACTCCTCCTCCTTGTTCCTCACTTCTCCTCCTTGTTCCTCAGTCCTCCTCCTTGTTCCTCACTCCTCCTCCTTGTTCCTCCCTCCTCTTCAGATGAGTGAAAGGAGTGATATAATTAATTGCGCCCTAAATGAACAAGCATTCAGTGCTATGATGACGCATAAGAACCAAAGTGGAAAGGTTACTTTTTGTTATTTATTATGTTAATTTTCTCATGAACAATCCACGGATTCAAAGCGCTTCACCTCACTTTCTGGGAAAATCCCCTCCACATCAATTAAAGTCTGTTCCTTGAACAGCCGCCCTGTCCCATTTCTTCATCAGGCTGCGATCTCTAAACATTTCTTCTTCGAACATAACTGAATTAGTAATACAGCTCTCCCTGCAGGTTCTTCTAGCAAAATGAGGGTCAAGGTATTCTCTGAACATTGCACGTGGTTTATAATGCTTTATTTTTGGAATTGAGGGTAGGTAATCTTGGAAGCATCATTTTCCAGACTGTCTTATCATAATTCTGTCCGGCCTGGTGAGTTTCATCTGAATCTCCTCTGTCCCAGCCCATTCCTGCATATCTCCGAGCCAAGATGTGGTTTCTGGAAATGTGCAGATGCTGGGTGAATTGTCTTCTCAGTCTTAACCACTCCCCTGCTGATGACGGAACCACTCCGTCATCAGCCGCAGTCGCGCTGTGCTGATGCTCGGCACGCCTGCGCGGCGCAGATTCCGCGCCTGGGCTGAGCGTTTCATTGAGCGGCCCCCCGCCCCCTTAGCGCTGCGGCGGAATAGCCGCCGCAGTGAAGGGGTTAAAAGCGCCTGGCTGCCCCATCTGTTGAAGGTGCAGTATTTTACATCATGTTTGCATGTGCCGTCTGTGAAGCATCTCTTTCTCTTGGGCTGCTTTGTAAGTCATGTCCCCCAATTTATGTGTTAGGTTGCGCCGTTCACGTTGATTTTTAGTGCCGGGTGTTTGCCCTGTGCTGGAAAATGAGCACAAACGGCACCATGCACGGCGCAAGAGGGCACTGCTTCTTTCTGCCACTCAAGTTTTTTTACTCTAGCAGCAGCTTCTTCAACGAGAACGGAAGGTTTTTCAACGCGGGCAGGAGCAGCCATCCGCGGCTACCCGCTTTAAGAAATCTCACCGGGAGGTGGTCATCAGTAAGATTTTCCTCACTCGTGCTAGCCAACTGAAGGTTGGCAAGCGCGAATGAGGAAACCACTCCTCTAGGTTTAGTGACGGTTTTCGGAACTTTGCGTGGTACGTGGACCGCAGAGTGGGAAACACTCTGCAAACTCCAGGAGTGGAGCAAAATTTCATGCCCAGGCCTAGTCACAACCCACATTTCATTTTTTACTCTTCATCTGTCACTCGAAATGTGTCACTCCTAATGTTTTGCTCCTCCTCACCTTCATCTCTCAGTCAACATCCTTCAATCTTCTTTGTTCACTCCACACACCTTTCCTATCTTCATCATTGCACCCATTCCTCAACAATCACTCTTTATTCATAACTCTGTATTCATCATTTCCTCCCAGTTCCAGTTTATTCATCCCTCCTCGGTCCTCAGCCATCAGCCCTCACTCTGATCCTCAAGTCCTTGTCCTTACCATCTATCTCTAACTCCTCATTCTTGACTCCTCCCTTTCATTTCTCACTCTTAATCCTTCCCTCTTTGTACCCTCGCATTGCATCCCTCACTCCTTATCCCTCTTTCCTGGTCCCTTACTCCTCAATCCTCTCTACTCATTTCTAATTCATCCATCTCTTGGCATCCCTCGCTCCTTACTCCCCAATCTTTTTCCAGCATCTCCCTGTGTAAGCCTCATTCCTCCTCATTTCTGACCCCTCACTCCTCACCAGTTAACCCTCACTCTTCATCAATTACACATCACTTCTCCCTCCTTATTCCTTTTGACATGTTCATCGCTCATCCACGTTTCGGGTCTGATATACCGACAAATTAACAGATCATGTGACTTTATACCTCCATTTGTTGGAATGTTGTACCCTCGACCACTTCTTTCTTTGATTTCCAAAGTAGTAAATGTACTTCATGTCTGTCTTTTTTTTTCAGTGGGTTGCTAAAACGTCCCCT
This sequence comes from Lissotriton vulgaris, assembly GCF_964263255.1. Taxonomy (NCBI): domain Eukaryota; kingdom Metazoa; phylum Chordata; class Amphibia; order Caudata; family Salamandridae; genus Lissotriton; species Lissotriton vulgaris. The sequence goes on from NC_141700.1 coordinate 102,508,189, forward strand.
ACGCTGCCCCCTATCAAAATGATAGTGAACATGTGTTCTGAACGTTACAAGAAGATTAAAATCCTGTATGTGGGTGAGTCAACACATTAAACAAATATTTGTATGTGTTTCTTCTTGTGGAACTCAAAGACAGACTGGCACGCAGAGAGCGGTGGGTATGCAAATATCCAAGTAGTCCCTCTTAAGCCATAGAGGAGATAAGTCTCCCATCTGTTGAGTCCACAGCATTTAAAACCTAATTTACATATCTGTGTTAAATACTTGTCTTGGAATCATCAAGATTAATAAATGGAGTTCAGATGTAGTTTGTGTGTAATGCATTTCCAGTGCTGATTGCATGCCTATTTACAAATAATAACTTTAGCATAGTCGCTCATCACTAGAGGTTAGATGAGGGAAGACGAGTAGAGAGGTGAGGAGTGCACCATTATGACATCATCATTTTCTCCTCAAATCGCTCGAAATGTGAGGAAGAGGGTTGAGGGGTCAGTGATGAGAAATGGGGGAGGATGTGGCCCACTGAATGTGATGCTTTACGGAGACTGTTGATACATGGCAGAATGGGGCACCTCATTGAGGCTGGCGTAACGAGGAGAAATATCTTCAGATGTCAAATATCCCAGTTCCATGCCTAAAGTGTACCCAGTGGACCAGCTCTTGCTGCAATATGTGGCTTGCAGTAGGTCGCTACTGGGCAGCATGTGTAGTAGATACTGGTATTTACCATTTGGCGTGTCAAACTTTAAGACTATTTCATTCCATATGGATACCCGAGTTGGTCAAAGTCGTATCTCAAAAGTTGTAATCGGGAGCCGTCTAGGTTCACTCCAGGAGGTGGTTAGGGGATGAGAACTCAAAAACGGTGCGAACGGTAATCACATTTGGTAGGCTCAATCTCTGGCTGAGTTGTATCTTTTAATCAATCAATCAAGAGAATTGTAAGCACGCTACCCACCCTTGAGAGTCTCAAGGCCGTCGAGGGGGTCCACAGATCCGTCTAGTCGAAGAGCCAGTTTTCCTGAAGGTGTTCAGGGAGAGGGCGTGTCTGATGTCTGCCGGTAGCTCGTTCCAGGTCTTGGTTGCAATGTGAGAGAAGGATCGTCCCCCTGCTCTGGCCCGGTGGATGGTCTGATTTAGAGCACATGGACTTATAATGAAACCCTAAAAATGTCGCCAGTTCCCCAACAAAAGCCTCATGATGCCTCCATGCACACAAAAGCGTCTCTGCACACAAAGCGACCTGCAAAATGGGAAAGGAAAGTTGGCCACCCCGGTTGGAACAATCGGTCATTCAGGGCCCATTTTTCCCCCGCCCCACAGCCTTTGTAACTTCGCCAACTCCACATTTCGCAAGCTGGCATAGATTGATAAAAAAAAAATGACGTACAGTTGTAACATGCCTGGCTTTACGGCATGGATGTCCAGGATGCGTGTGCAGGGGGCAGACCCCCCTGGATTTATGCTGGTCACTGAAGAGAGTCCATTATTGAGATTGCAGGCATTTGTCAATACGGACTAATTAAAAACCAGCTCAGTAGGCAGTCATTCCGTTAAGTGCTGATGTGTTTATCACTCATTGAGGCAGGGAGGGGGTCTGCCACCTGCCTATGCAGTGGAACAGCCCAAAGGATGCTCTGGTTCCAATGCAGCCTTGAGCGCATCAAGGCGCTATGAATAAAGATTGTGATGAGAATGAAGGACTGTGGAATGGCAGGGCCCTATTAGCTTGGCGGTAATGGCTGCCGGGGGGTGCGCGGCGGCTGCAATCACCGGTCTTCTGCCGCAGTTTGTGTCTCGTTCCATCTACCTTCAGATAATGTTGTCACAGTGCACAATTCTCCTAATTGCTCCCCGGGAGTCCTGGTTGCAGACCTTGCCTTGTCTGCAGCGATGATTTCAGAGCTCTTGCCTCCGTCTGCTCCAGGCGGGGGGTCATGGTGTATGCATGCGCTGTGGGCGAGGAGGCTGTGTCGGCGAGGCTCTTTTCTTCCAGGACACAAGCCGTGATGTGCTGCCAGGGTAGAGGAGGGCGGCGAATGTAGACATCGGTGATAAGGTTGATTATGAAACTAGAGACTGTATTTCAGACTGTCAGAGTGGAACGTTCAACATAGAGAGCCCCAGGTGGACCATGGATGGTGAACCGTGAGCATCCTGCCGACCATGTGAATTGAGAAGAAGGGAACTGCACCCAGGGATCATTGCATCCCTTGGAGCACGCAAACTGAGAGAGGGGTACCACAGCCTGAGATCATGAGCTACCATGGACCACGTGATCTGAGGAAGGGAGAGCTCTCTATATATAGCTCCAGACCTGCCATGGACCATGTAAACCGAGAAAGGCGTGTCTTATCCAGAGATCATGAGCTCCCATGTACCATGTGATCTTAGGAAGTGAGAGACGTGTACAACGGTCCTGAGCTCCCTTGATGCACGTGACGTGATCTGAGGATGGGAGAGCTCTATACAGCAGGTCATGCTTTTCCCATTGACAATGGGAATCAAGAAAGGAGAGGAGCTATAGACTAGGGGTGGGCGGAATTTGCGTAGTCGCGCAAAATGGTAAAAATGTTCCGCCCCTTTGCGATGCCTTTTTCCTGTTGGGGACCGCTTTTGGCGTGCTCGGGGAGAAATATCTCATGAACACGCATTTTGAAAGCGCGAACAAGCAAACAATTCCGCAAAGCCGCGGATCGCTGAATTTTTGGCAATTCTACGTTCTCCGCGGAACGCGAAATTACCCGAATTCCGCTAGTGGAACGGAATTTACAGCCCAGGCCTACTATAGACACCATCTGCATCCAACAGACTTAGTGGGTTGAGCAGGAAAGATGCATGGTCCTTCATTAAGATATCTCACCTCCTCTCCAGCCTTAGAATGACTTAAGGCAAGTGGTGGGAACTATCATTAATGCCTGGCAACATCTGGGCAAACACAGCCTGCGTCATCCTTCTCAAACATCCAGAGCTCCACCATCATGTGAGCCAGAGTGCTGCCGTGGTACTACTTACTAGGAAAAAGTCTCTGCTCTCAACTCCCCAAATGACAGTCTCTCCACCGCCAATCAAAAAATGGATGGGTCACCTTCTAAACTCTGCCTGGTTCACAAACCCTCCCGTAGAGGAGGCACAAAGTACCCCGGCCATAGGTTGCAGCACTGCGTCCTGGAAGCCATCTATACTTAATCGACTAAAATCTAACCCAGATCGTACAAACTTATTGGAGTTCAAAAGAGGTGTAAATGAGGTACAATAAACTGTAGAATGAATGAATGAATGAATGGGCGTCTTATAATGCGCAAAACTTAACCCAGAAGGGCATCAAGGCGCAGGCAACTGACAGACATAGAACAACATAGGGGGGATACCATAGGATGCACTCCAATGTGACTGTCTGTGCTGAAACCACCAAAACACATGAGACTCAGTGATACCGTTGAGCAGCACCGAGGGCGCTTGCAATACCTTGTTGGTTAAAAGCCTAGTGGAGCGCTTTGCAACGGTGAGATAAGTCATATCAGCGATCCTTCAAAAATCAGTCCTTTTATCCTCTACTACCATTTGTTACCAATCAACGTTCATTTAATGTTGCTGCACTGTGAGTTTCACAAATATTTATTTTTCACAAAACAATACCCTTGGCCTTCTTCATAATGAAAGGTCCTCAGATCGTCATTTTTCTGGTGCTTCGAGGTCAAAGAGCATGTGATGTCACTTCCACTGACTATATGATTTTGGTTCAGTGATGACACACATGAGGACGTTTATTTTACATCACTTTGCTAAACAGCTCCTTCTTTCATTCTTCATAAAAGACGGAACTGTCTGTTAGGGATCTTCGGAAGCCCGGAGCACCTGGAAATTTAGAAGAGAAGGAGCCCTTGCCGTGAAGCAGCAGCATTCCGGCCCCCATGTGATGCAGGAGCCGGCCTAAGGGCCATGGATCTGAAGCATCCCATGGACTGTGCAAATCCCTAAGAGTCAGAGGAATCTTCATTGGATCATCAACAAGCCATTGAGTGTGTGAATTGTAGAAAGGAATTATGTGCTAGGGAGCACAAACTGCCCAGGGACCATGTAAATTTAGAAAAGGAATAGAATTCTGCCCTGTATCACTACCGATTCATGTGATATGTGTATTCAGAGGAAGAGGAACCCTCTACGCTGGATCACTAGCATTTAATGGAACCCGTAAATTCAGAAGAAGAGGAACCCTCTACTCGGGATCACTAGCATTTCATGGAACCCGTACATTCAGAAAAAGAGGAACGCTCTACACTGGATCACTAGCAATTCATGGAACCTGTAAATTCAGAAGAGGAAATCTCTACATGGGATCACTAGTATTTCATGGAACCGGTAAATTCAGAAGATGAACTCTCTACTCGGGATCACTAGCATTTCATGGAACCCGTAAATTCAGAAGAAGAGGAACTCTCTACTCGGGTTCACTAGCATTTCATGGAACCCGTAAATTCAGAAGAGGAAATCTCTACATGGGATCACTAGCATTTCATGGAACCCGTAAATTCAGAAGATGAACTCTCTACACGGGATCACTAGCATTTCATGGAACCCGTAAATTCAGAAGAAGAGGAACCCTCTACACGGGACCACTAGCATTTCATGGAACCTGTAAATTCAGAAGAGGAACCCTCTACACAGGATCACTAGCATTAAATGGAACCCGTAAATTCAGAAGAAGAGGAACCCTCTACTCGGGATCACTAGCATTTCATGGAACACGTACATTCAGAAGAAGAGGAACCCTCTACACGGATCACTAGCATTTCACGGAACCCGTAAATTCAGAAGATGAACTCTCTACACGGGATCACTAGCATTTCATGGAACCCGTAAATTCAGAAGAAGAGGAACCCTCTACACGGGATCACTAGCATTTCATGGAACCCGTAAATTTAGAAGAGGAACCCTCTACACGGGATGAATAGCATTTCATGGAACCCATAAATTCAGAAGATGAACTCTCTACACAGGATCACTAGCATTTCATGGAACCCGTAAATTCAGAAGAAGAGGAAACCTCTACACGGGATCACTAACATTTCATGGAACCCATAAATTCAGAAGATGAACTCTCTACACGGGATCACTAGCATTTCATGGAACCCGTAAATTCAGAAGATGAACTCTCTACACGGGATCACTAGCATTTCATGGAACCCATAAATTCAGAAGAAGAAGTACCCTTTACACGGGATCACTAGCATTTCATGGAACCCCTAAATTTAGAAGAGGAACCCTCTACACGGGATCACTAGCATTTAATGGAACCCGTAAATTCAGAAAAAGAGGAACCCTCTACTCGGGATCACTAGCATTTCATGGAACCTGTAAATTCAGAAGAGGAACCCTCTACACGGGATCACTAGCATTTAATTGAACCCGTAAATTCAGAAGAAGAGGAACCCTCTACTAGGGATCACTAGCATTTCATGGAACCTGTAAATTCAGAAGAGGAACCCTCTACACCGGATCACTAGCATTTAATGGAACCCGTAAATTCAGAAGAAGAGGAACCCTCTACTCGGGATCACTAGCATTTCATGGAACTTGTAAATTCAGAAGAGGAACCCTCTACATGGGATCACTAGCATTTAATGGAACCCGTAAATTCAGAAGAAGAGGAACCCTCTACACGGGATCACTAGCATTTCATGGAACCTGTAAATTCAGAAGAGGAACCCTCTACACCGGATCACTAGCATTTAATGGAACCCGTAAATTCAGAAGAAGAGGAACCCTCTACTCGGGATCACTAGCATTTCATGGAACTTGTCAATTCAGAAGAGGAACCCTCTACATGGGATCACTAGCATTTAATGGAACCCGTAAATTCAGAAGAAGAGGAACCCTCTACACGGGATCACTAGCATTTCATGGAACCTGTAAATTCAGAAGAGGAACCCTCTACACAGGATCACTAGCATTTAATGGAACCCGTAAATTCAGAAGAAGAGGAACCCTCTACTCGGGATCACTAGCATTTCATGGAACCTGTAAATTCAGAAGAGGAACCCTCTACACGGGATCACTAGCATTTAATGGAACCCGTAAATTCAGAAGAAGAGGAACCCTCTACTCGGGATCACTAGCATTTCATGGAACCTGTAAATTCAGAAGAAATAGATCTATTTCCCATCAGTCATCAATATCATATAGGCCAGATAAGATCAAAAAACAGAGTTGCCTGCCTCGAAACACAAACTTGTACTGGACCATTTGTTCTGAAAAGAGTGCATCTGTCTCAAACCATTACAAATCTATGGACCATATATTATGAAGAGAAAAAGTCATCTTACCCATCAGTTAATATGTCAGTTTCAAGATAAATTCAATAATAATTAGCATCCCATGGGCCACGTATGTTCTAAAGGGGTGGGACTGTCTGAAAGGCATAATAAGGATCAAATGGGCCGTGCAAATTCTGAAGGGAAGAGGAGGAATTGATTTCCAAGAATAATCAGATTAGAAGAAGAGGAGGAGCTCTCTGATAGCGATAATTAGCATCACGTGGACCTTGTAAATACAGAAGATGAGATGTCTGCTGAGGATATTCAGCATTGCATTGATTTTGTAATGTCAGAGGAGGTGAGCGGTATTCTAGCCTTAATTAGTGTCCCATTGATTAGTCACAATGAAAAGAAGAGGAGGTGCCTGCCAGAGATGATAAACATTCAGTTTATCTGGTAAATTCATAAAAAAGTTTTGACTTAGAGGTGTAGCCAGCAACCAGTGTTCACCCGCACCTCATGCATCCGTTCCTTTGGATAGGGATGGGAGTTCTTTGCAAGGGGGCATCAATGGAGGCTGCCACTCTCTCCGGGGCGTCTTCACTACTCTCCCAACACAGGGCTTTCATTTGACAACATTATGAGTTCTTCTTTTGTATCCTCTGAGCCAATTTGACTAATTAACCTCATAACAATGATTTGTATTAGAAAATCTCAGGTCTTTAACCCCTTCCATGCTGATGATGGCCGGGAGGTGTCATGGCACACAGTGCTCGTGTGCTGATGACAGCTCCCGGCCGTCATGACCGCCCCCTCGATCGGAATGTGCCGCTCAGGCGCAGAATCACGGCCGTGCCCAAGGGGTTAAAAAGTCCGCCCTGACAACGCAGAGCAAAGCGGCAACCTAACTATGTCCTACTCACAAATTAGTCTTGTATCTAATTGCCCATGCCAGCTCCTGCTGTAGTCTAGGTGCACACCTGCAATGCAAGCTACGCGTTTAAGGCTGATTAGACACTCACAATATCACTTGGCATTTGTTGGGCTAGCAAAATTTAAGTTTGCTTTCACATGTGTTCACTGCTCAGGGACGTGCCACAAGCAATTTACACAATCTGGGGACATCTGGACACGTGTGTACAACTTTTTTTATTTTAGTGAAGGACTTTTTGACATTGAATGCTTCAGGTTGAGAATCTTAGGCTGGTAAGATAGCTTAGTAGGTTGTTGTGCATGCCTCAGATTAGAGTTCCAGCTCCTTCCAACCATGTGGACGCTCTGGTGACATTTAAGATATTCATTCAGTTTTTATTGTGTTCCCCTCATTCACTACTACTGTGACGTACTTACCTTTTGTCAATCTACGGCCTCATGTGCAATGCTTTTTGCAGTCACAAAACACGCGATTAACAAAAACGCATGGTCTATGACAGCAAACACCTACTTAAAATGCGTCAGAGCCCTTTTATGAGTCAGAAAAGTTTTCTGACACATAAAAGGGATGTTGCGCTCTATAACGAATCACAAATAGGAAGGCGCGTGAAAGCGGCGCAGCATTGCTTTTTGGGAATTGCAATGGAATACATCAATGAGTTAGGACCGCAATTGCAGTTGCAAACCTTTGATCAGAGATTGGCAACAGTTAGTTGTGGTTGTAACTGAATCACAAAGGAGAAACTGTCCTCTGGCAGAGTTTAGCCTTTGGGAATCATGTCAGTGGCCTCTGACTGAGCAGGTTATTGTCCAGGGACCACTGCCTTCTCCCCAGAGGTTTCCAAAAAGGAAAAAAAAAATTAAGTAGCACCTGTCCTTTTAATGGACATGGACTACAAAACAAGGTTTCTTCTTTTGGAATGCAAATACACGAATGGAGGTCTGCTATCCTTTGCTGGCCTCCATCCCTGCATTCACAGCCAATCAAAGGTGGGGTCGTAAATTGCGACCTGTCTTATTAATATTTGCTACGCAAACCAAATGCCAATGAACAGGTTTAAATGCAAGTTATTTTCCCATTTGCAAACCAGAGTGTGTTCTAATTGCAGAGCCTTGATTTGCGCGTGGGAATCGTGTATTTGGCCTCTTGCTTCGTATGGTTGGAATCGTGCCCGGTTAAAGATGTACTCAGTTATTGTCCATAGAGAGTAGGCCCGGGCGAAATTTAAATTACACCCGCATAATTAAAGTCATTTGGGTAATTTCATTGCTTGTTTGGCGAAATTCCCTAAATTATGCCATCACACCACTTTGCGGATTTATGCGGAATTCATGGATTTTTTTTTACCTCAAATGTGTCATTTGCTGAGAAAATTTACCATGCATGCAAAATAACAACAGAACATGTTTTTGCACTTTTTTAGTATGAAATACATTCTTGCTTCAAATATTAATGTGAGTATGCATTTCGCTGCAAAATATAGAGCAAATGGACGGATTTGAATTTGGCATAATTACTTGTAATTTCATGGTTTTTTAACGGAATTTCACATGATTACGCAAAAGTAAGCATGGGCGAATTTGGCGAATCTGGCTTTCGCGAATTTAGCGAATTTGCGAACTCGCAATCCGCAAAATCCGCGAATTCCCGCGAATTTGCAGATTTTTTTTTTTTTGTGTTCGCAAGTGTTTCTGCCAGTTCGCGAGGATTTGGTACTAGTTCGCAATTGCGAACTTACTTGTCGGCTCGCAACGGTCGCGACTATGTTGTTTCTACGTCTGGTTCATCATCACAGCCTCTTTGACCCATGCCACCCTCTGTTACATCAATGCCACCCTCTGGTTCATCATCACTGTAGAAGATGGGGGGGAAAAGCAAGCACACCTGCCCTGCTTCAACTGACATGAATTAATTTGGGGTTAGTTTATTAACAACACCTGCCCTGCCCCAACTGACAATAATGAATTAGGGGCTAATTAATGTGTCACTGAATTTGAAGTTCCAGCCTGGCACCTGCTTGTCTGCTCCCTTAGCTGTAAATCAGGACCTTTGTGGCATACAGTTAAGGTCAGAGCAGGGTCACACAATAGTTGCAAGCAGGCAACCGAATTCTGGAGGGCCCCCTCAGGAAGCACAACAGGGAATCATTACAAATCATGAGATTGACCTTTTGCACCTGCTCATTTGTGTTGCTTTTGCAAAAATCGTTTTTCGGTAATTTCGCGCTATTTGCGAGGCTCGGCGTCGTGCGAAACCGACCGCGGAAGCCGCCAATTCGTGCGAATGAGCTTTATATTTTTTTGCGGCGTGTTCTTTCGCGAGTTTTTTTGCAGTATTCGCGAGCCGCTTGCAGCGCAACACGCGAATTTACCCCAAGGTCGAGTACGGGCGCGGCCATTTTGTTTGCGTGACGTATTTCCGTTTCCGCCCGCTATGTATAATCTTGCGAGGTAAGCGCATTGCGAGTACAAGTTCGCACGAGATCGCGAGGAAAATTGCGTGCGAACTTACTTTCGCGCTCGTGAACGGGCGGCCATCTTGTTTTTCATTAATTTCCTGTGTCTGGGCATGGTGTTTATCCTCTTGCTATCTTTGCCATCCTTTGCTTGTTTTCAGTTTTTTTTCGAATGATTTTGCTTCTTATCTATCCCTCTCTTTTCCTAGCTGTATATTTTTGTCTTTTCTGCTATTTTTGTTTACTTTTAAACTACTTTTTTAAACTTTTTTCTTTTCTTCTTCCCTATCCTATTCCTTCTTAATTTTCTACTTCCTACCTTACCTGCCCAGACCATGGTGAAGCCAGGCGCCGTGAAGCTGCCCAGGCACTTGAGGGACCCAGCGGCGGCGGGGAGGAGGAGTCCTGGACCCCGTGCCAGGACAGCATGCGGGCGATTGAGGGGGGAGCAGGTGACGCGACGGGAGATCTTCAGCCCGGAGGAAGTGGGCGCGCTGGTCTACTTCGTCCAGCGCCGCCTGCCCAGGACCATCGCGGGAGGCGGCAGGATCGGTGCCGGCGGCTACAACATCCGGGAGTTGCCGGAAGCGGTGGCAGAAGGTGTGCTGGGCCATGTCCCAACTCTCCGGGGTCCAGCGCACCTACAGTCAGGTCACCCACCGCTGGACGGACGTCCTGGACCGGGAGCGCGACCTGCTGGACCAGCTCGGCTTGGAGATCCCCGGGCTTGGTGAGTAGTAGTAGCTATTTCATCACTCACTACTATGTTTTCTCCTGCTCTGTGTTGTTGTATTGCAAATATTTGTTTTTTACATGGAGCAAGCCAATAATGCTGCTGACGATTACATTGTAGTTAAATTATATTTCAAAATCTTCTGTGCATTTCAGGTGCACTGCTCTCCTTCTCAGTGGCGTTGCTACTATGCTTATTTGTTTTCTATTTTGTGGTCTCATTGGCCTGAGTAACTATTATGTATGAGTGTACTTTACAGAACTGCGTAATGCTAGACACTAGGGGGCAGATTACATTTACAAGCCCCTTGCGCCACGTTTACGTTGCCTTGCGTGACGCAACAGCAGCGTAAACGTGGCGCATCCCTGTGAGTCATTTACAGCGTGACGCATCTAGGGAGATGCGTCACGTTATAAAGCCATGGGCCTGCCCCACAATGGGCGCGTTCCGAGTACGCAGGGTGGGCGGTCCTGCGGCTGTGCGCCTCGCAAAAGTGCCTGCGTGAAATCTACAAGATTTAACGCAGGCACTTCTGCGACGCTGCTACGTCAATTAAATTCCTTATGCCTGCTTGAAGCAGGCGTAAGGACTGACACAGCATGTTAAGTATTGGGTGGCCCTGAGCATTACTAGAGTTGCATTGCGTTGGCGACGTGACTCCAGCGATGCGCCGCTCTTACGTGACGAGATGCGTCATGCAAGTGCCTACCCTTGCGCCAGGGCGCGCCGCATTGTAAATGAGGCGCATCTGCCGTGTCGCAAGGGTAGTTTTGCGTGACACATTTGATCTGGCGCATCTCTGGAGATGCGCCAGAATGCGTAAGTAAGTATGCCCCTAAGGGGCAGAATTGCAATTACCGTCGCATCCCTGCAAAGTAGCAGGGATGCGCCAGTAATAGTGCGGCCCGCTACCACCACCAAACATGGTGCGCCGTATTTGCAATGCGGCGCACCATGGGCCCAAAACGTCACTGAAGCTTTACTGCTGGAGTTGCGTCGCAACGATGGCGCAGCTCCAGCAATGCTCTGGGGTACCCTATCTCCCCAATGCTGGGTCAAGCCGTACGTCTGCTTCAAGCAGGTGCAGGGTTTGTGTGACGCATCATTGTCCTAAAGGTGACTGATTGAAATTTTGTAGATTTCCCTCAGCCACTTTTAGGATGTGTTCCAGCGCAGGAATGCCCTCCCTTGCGCCGGAACGCCCCCTGATGGCGCAGGGCTTTATAACGGGATGCATCTCCCAAATGCGTCACGTTGTTATAATATTATACGCCGCACCATGGCGCCTCTTTTGTTTAGCTGCTGCGTCACAAAAGTCACGCAAGAACGGAGCAAAAGAACCGCAACGGGCTTAAATCTGCCCCTTCCTTTGTACCCCTGACAATAAGAAAAATAGTGGCGGTGGATTGATAGTTTGACTATTTAAATGACTGGTTATGTAGCAAGCAACTGTTAGTGTTGTCACTGATCTGACTGAAATCACAATGGAGTTTGTCTGTCACTTTGCGTCTTGCCTGAGGACTGCTGCCTGCCAGTCCTAGGTGAACCTTTCAGTACTTTGTTTAGTGAGTTACGTGACTTTCGAAGTCGCAGGTCCGCAAATCAATGAAAACTAACCCTAATCAATATAATTTCGCTGAAATATTTTGTTATTGTTGTTTTGAAATGTTTGATTTGGTTGACATTGACAAGCAACAATCATCCATGTTTTCTGTTCTTTCTTTCATGTTGTACGTCAGCTCCCCCCAGGGGCGAGGGGACACAGGAGCAGCAGGCGGCAGATGCTGTTGAACAGGGCCAGGATCGGGCAGGCGAGGGCTCCTTTGCTGGCCCCAGTAAGTTTTCATTTTAGACTAGTACCTATTTTTCCTGGAGTTCCTCATTTGATTTTTTCAAAATCGTCTTTGATCTTCTTGTAGACTGTATCTAAATTCTTATCCTGCCTCTACTATGACTCCCTGTGGTATTACTAGATTATTCTTATTAGTCTGTCTGTGTAGCTAACTAAGATTGCACGTTTGGCGAAACTCCCATTCTAGTCAGCAATAGCTCTATCAACTGAGTGCAGTGCAGTCCTCTGGGATTGTCCATAATGTCTTTTGAAGTGTTATATCTGCTTTGAAAATTCCCAACTATAAAATGTGAATGACCACCAAGAAAGAATAAGATACTAACTTTTGGTTTGGATAGGAGGACAATCCATACCACTACTGTTGCGGGGACAATTCTTCTGCAGAAACAGAACTATGGACAATAAATAGTGCATTGCTTATCAATTATAATAGGCGCTGTTAGAGTTTCCACATACCTCTGTGATAACAGACTTTGAACCCCCAATGTCCTTACTGACTGACTACATAGTGTGGCATAGTCATTTACCTCCCGAATTCATCGATGATTGATCCCCAATCATGATTATCCAACGTAGCTCAAGAGTACGGACTCGGAGTCAGAGTCAAGAAGTGTCAGAGGCACGGACTCATGCTTGCAAAAATTGCAAAACCTTTCGCTCAGTCACTCTAGTCTGGACCAAAAAACACAGAGTCTATTTAAGTTTAAAAGCTTTATTAAAAGTAAACACATTTATTAAAATGAAGTCATAATAAAAAAATAAACGTTTAACTGAGAATGGAAAAGTGGTTAGTGCTGACGATTAATTGGAAACAAAACAGGTGATGGACAGAATGTGGATCAATGTCACACATTCACCCCAGTCCAAAGATCTGGGCCCAAATCCATTGTTTTTTTGCACTCCACACCACCCTGGGTTAGACAATGGCGATATGCAAATCAGCTCTGACCCTGTGCCCCATGGGAACAGTCCAGTCCGAACTACAAAAGCCATGTCCTTCCCAGAACGGAATCAAGCATCCGAGGACCGGACCGGTTTCGAGGTAACACCTCTCATCAGCCCGGCTAGCTTGACTCCAGTGGTGTGGAGTGCCTGGGACCCACGTCTGAGCATCCCCAGCGAACTTATGGCGGCAATTGCAAACAAAACAGGTGATGGACAGAATGTGGATCAATGTCACACATTCACCCCAGTCCAAAGATCTGGGCCCAAATCCATCGTTTTTTTGCACTCCACACCACCCTGGGTTAGACAATGGCGATATGCAAATCAGCTCTGACCCTGTGCCCCATGGGAACAGTCCAGTCCGAACTACAAAAGCCATGTCCTTCCCAGAACGGAATCAAGCATCCGAGGACCGGACCGGTTTCGAGGTAACACCTCTCATCAGCCCGGCTAGCTTGACTCCAGTGGTGTGGAGTGCCTGGGACCCACGTCTGAGCATCCCCAGCGCACTTATGGCGGCAATTGCAAACAAAACAGGTGATGGACAGAATGTGGATCAATGTCACACATTCACCCCAGTCCAAAGATCTGGGCCCAAATCCATCGTTTTTTTGCACTCCACACCACCCTGGGTTAGACAATGGCGATATGCAAATCAGCTCTGACCCTGTGCCCCATGGGAACAGTCCAGTCCGAACTACAAAAGCCATGTCCTTCCCAGAACGGAATCAAGCATCCGAGGACCGGACCGGTTTCGAGGTAACACCTCTCATCAGCCCGGCTAGCTTGACTCCAGTGGTGTGGAGTGCCTGGGACCCACGTCTGAGCATCCCCAGCGCACTTATGGCGGCAATTGCAAACAAAACAGGTGATGGACAGAATGTGGATCAATGTCACACATTCACCCCAGTCCAAAGATCTGGGCCCAAATCCGTCGTCTTTTTGCACTCCACACCACCCTGGGTCTGGGAAAGACATGGCTTGGTAGTTCGGACTGGACTGTTCCCATGAGGCACAGGGTCAGAGCTGATTTGCATATAGCCAGTGTCTAACCCAGGGTGGTGTGGAGTGCAAAAAAATGATGGATTTAGGCCCAGATCCTTGTACTGGGGTGAATGTATGACATTGTTCTACATTCTGTCCATCAACTGTGTTTTTTGACGATTAATTGGAGACATTTCTTGTGGTCGGGCCGAGCTCTCACCTGGTTTCAACTTGATCTTGTTGTTAAAAGTCCATCTTCTGTCTGTGTGGAGAAAAATGGTGTGTGTTAAAAAGCCAGCCTTCATCAGTTGTGCCAAAAAGTGCAGCAAGATAACACCCTTCCCTGGAAAAAGGGACATTTTTTTTTACTTTCGAGTAGACAGTCAAAAATTACATTGTTTTCACATGTCTTCATTCCTAGACCAAATACTAGTGAGTGGTTTATTCTAACATTCTTAAATGTACTTTGTAGGTGGAACATCTGGTGGCGGGGCCAGCGTGGAGGTGGTGGTGCTCGACACGGAGGCGGAGGGCAATTCTTCAGGGGAGGAGGCGGCGGCTCCAGTGCCGGCTGTGAGAGTTGAGACGGTGGTGGTGGCGGGCAGAGGTAAGCTCTTATATATTCCTTACTTATTGAGATTGAAGACGTGGCTGGGAAGGAAAGAATATGAGATGCATGGCTGGGTGAATGATGAAGCAATGATTGGTGGAAGGACAACAGCCTGGGTGGGTGACACAGAAACTGTATGTGTCCATAATATACCTGGATCATGCTACTATCTGACTCTTAGATAGCATATGTGTATCTAGAGCAGGGGTACTCATAGTATGGCCCGCGGGCCGGTGGCGGCCCGGCAAGCCTTCCTTGGCGGTGCGCAGACCTTGCAGACAATCACTGCTCCCCCGGCCCCCACAGAGCAGAGGCTTTGTTGTATTTCACCTGTTAGCGCCCCTGCATCTCCACTCTGACAATCACTGCTCCCCCGGCCCCCACAGAGCAGAGTGGAGATGCAGGGCCACAAAGAGGTGAAATAGAACAAAGCCTCTGCTCTGTGGGGCCGGGCAAGCAGTGATTGTCAGGGTGGAGATGCAGGGGCGCTACAACAAACAAAGCCTCAATAATATGTTAATGGTCTTTTAAAGACCTGTTAAGTACTTTGGTGTGGCTGTCTGTGTGTGCGCGTTGAGGAAGCTGTCTCAGCCCGGGCTGAAGGCTGACACAGACAGACACACACACAGTGAGATGACAGAGGGGGAGGGAGAGGGAGGGCAGGAGGGAGAGAGAGATGGAGAGGGAGGGCAGGAGGGAGAGCAGGAGGGAGAGAGATGTATGTAAATGCTGGGTCTGGTGGCTCAGTGGATGAAGGCATCTGCTGCAGGGACCTGTGTGCAACCTCATGGTCACAAGTTTTCGTTTTGCTTTAGCCCCGCCCCCTCTGACTCCGCCCCCACCAGTGCGGCCCTCGGCCACAAACTACACTGTAAATTTAGCCCCTGAGAGAAAGTTTGTGAGTACCCATGATCTAGAGAGAGTAGACGGTCAGTGGATGAACTAAGTGTAACTTTGAAGAGCATGTAACACTGCACCCGCACGTCCGTTCCAGTGTAGGAAAGGCAAGGAAAAGAAGTTGTAATTTTGTCCAAATACTACCATCAATAGTAGCAGTAGTTTGTATTGCAAGCACAGCATAGATACGGTTATTACGGTGGCCACTCCCTACCTCTCTTAATAAGTTTAGTAGTACTCAGTCATTCATGTGTGGATGTATCACTGGTCACTCAATAAAAAGCAAAGCACCTAAAGTCATCCCATATGTAAGCAAAAACATCCCATGTGAAGTGATAGATAATCAGATTATTTATCTTCTTCATTTTTCCATTTCTAGTACCCATTTGCACTGTAGGGTGAAAGTTAAATTAATTAAGCAGTAGCCCTTGTAACAGAGTATTCTCAGTGCCACCCGTAATAGAAAAGTAAGAGCTGCACCACCTGCATGTACTGGACCGGTACAGTAACGCAAGTCTAGGTCACTCATCATGGCGTGCGTCTCTTTTTCTCGGGTGCAAGTTCACTGCGCTGGCATTATGCCGGCTTGCAGAAGATAACGTACCAATTTTCCTAAACAAGAGACAAGAAGAAGAATAAGACTGGTGTACTTTCATAGTCGACTCCAATGGAAGTCCATAGTGCTCGTAGAATTTGTTCCTTAAACTCCCACTAATGTTAGAGCAAGGATGAAGAAGTGGGAGGTTAGATAGATACTGGCCTCAATAGTTATGTAATGCGCTTGCAAGTTGCTAGTTGTACTGCAACACAAATTTCTGCTGAATGATTGAGTTAATCTTAAAGAGCATTGGTTACAACAAGGAGGAAGGAGCTGGCTAGAGCAGCCCGGCAACGGAGGATCGATGCCACTGTTGCAGAATATCGGTGGCTGGTGGCCCTGGAGGACGACGAAAGTGTGCAGTCGACCACAACAACAACGTCGTCTGCATCGGCCTCCGTGCCCCCACGGGCTGCCACCCAGCACAGTGCTCCAGCCAGACTGAGCCGGGCTGCCAAAGCCAAACGCCGACGCCGAGCAGCAAGGACAACAGCTGCCTCTCACAGCGATTGCAACTGCAAGGCACGCCTGCGCCGCCGTACCCTGAGGGTGTCCCGCCTTCAGCAGGAGCTCCACCACTTTACAAACGTGTTGGAGGGGCTCCGCGTAGAGCACGCCTTGCTCCGCCAGGAGTATGATGCCCTGGCCCAAAAAGTAAACAGCATCCACCCATAGTGTCCCTTGCCCCTTTTTTAGAGACTTTTGGGCGGTGGGAATCGGGAGTTGGGTTTGGAACTTCTAAAGGACAACAGTTGGGGTTAGGGAGGGTCTTGCGGGAGATTATTTTGTTAGGGATATAAATATACTTTTTCAAACTTTATCTGAGCATACCTGTTTTTTACTGCTTGCCTGGTGGGTGGGGGTTTAACAGTAACTTTGTTTTCCTGAAAGTTTAGTTCCATTTTCTTCCTTTAAGTGTAAATGCCCAAATGTTTTCAACACTAAGTGCCTCTCACAGAGTAAGTGAAGTGAATTCAAGAGTCCTAGGACTTTAGTAGTGCTACAGTCAGTCTCTCGTCTCTCCTAATACTCCATTATACTTCCTCCCACCAAACGCTAATCTTACCTGTAATTTGTGTTTGAAAGTAGGGCTAGACCCAGGGCTGGCTCCACGGGAAACAGCGAATAAGGTTGGCAATCCTGGGCGGATAAAATTTCCTCATAGCGTGGTACTAGTGGTGTGACACAGTGGCAGTTGCATGCCTATGAAAAAAAAGAAAATGAAATCTGGTTTGTCCTCCTGAGCAATACAACGGTACAATAGAGAATATAGCAGGTGACAGTACACTAGAACAGTGCCAGATTGTAGCCTAACAAATGGTAAAGTATAACTACTAATTCGGTTGAAGTTCTTTGACATTAGCCATGGGTCTTTGTCAAGCAGAGTAAGAATATATCCTCGGATTTCTTCACCAGCCCGTTGCTATCACCTTATCCTCCCCAGCAAGTGTGTGGATTTATTGCTGTAATTTAGTCACACATCAATCAAAACCACACAGCCCGGGGGAAGAGGGTTAGGGTTTGAAAAATGGATGGGTACGGGGGTTTTTGGGAAAGGTTTTGGGAGACAAGAAAAAATAGCACAGCATGGACAAACAATTGTGAACATAAACAAATCTTTAGGTACAAACCTATCCATCAATCTTTGAAAGTGCATGCACTACTGCATGCATGTCAGTGAAAAGTAAGTAGTACTTTCGACAACTGTGGAAGAAAGAATGCGACAGTACAGGGCGTGTGTGGAAATATTGATAACTATATTCAACATAAGGTCTCTGTTGCCAGATACCTGAGAGCCTTGCTGGTCACTATAAATCCATTCACAACACTCAATGGGGTTGGTCTAGAAGGTATAGTAGATAGAAAAGGAGAAATTGCTCTTTTTCTAGGTGTCCCCTCACTCACCAGGGTTGCCCCTTGGTGACATGCTTCATCATTGGGGCCATCCCAGTCCTCTACGGGCTGGGGCGTGCTGCGACTTGCGAATTACGTAGGAGCACTTACAAATGACTATGTGTGGTGCAGATGTGATAGTGGAGTGGACTAAGTGATGTGTTAAGGGATCAATTTAGAAGCAGAAAGAGATCCAAGAAATGCAGTCACAGTCATAGAAAGAAACAATGGATACTGTATCTGTATGTTGTTGTAGTTGTCTTGTTGAAATTGGTAAGTAAGTTGCATGCAGAAAAAAATTCCTCTTATTAGCGGCACTCCTCCATTGCAGCTGACGCTTCGTCCATCAATGTTGGTCATCAGAAGACACCCTGTAAAAAAAGCACAGCATGGACAAACAATTGAACATAAACAAATCTTTGGGTACAAACCTATCCATCAATCTTTGAAAGTGCATGCACTACTGCATGCATGTCAGTGAAAAGTAAGTAGTACTTTCGACAACTGTGGAAGAAAGAAAGCGACAGTACAGGGCGTGTGTGGAAATATTGATAACTATATTCAACATAAGGTCTCTGTTGCCAGATACCTGAGAGCCTTGCTGGTCACTATGAATCCATTCCCAACACTCAATGGGGTTGGTCTGGAAGGTATAGTAGATAGAAAAGGAGAAATTGCTCTTTTTCTAGGTGTCCCCTCACTCACCAGGGTTGCCCCTTGGTGACATGCTTCATCATTGGGGCCATCCCAGTCCTCTACGGGCTGGGGCGTGCTGCAACTTGCGAATTACGTAGGAGCACTTACAAATGACTATGTGTGGTGCAGATGTGATAGTGGAGTGGACTAAGTGATATGTTAAGGGATCAATTTAGAAGCAGAGAGAGATCCAAGAAATGCAGTCACAGTCATAGAAAGAAACAATGGATACTGTATCTGTATGTTTTTGTAGTTGTCCTGTTGAAATTGGTAAGTAAGTTGCATGCAGAAAAAAATTCCTCTTATTAGCGGCACTCCTCCATTCCATCTGACGCTTTGTCCATCAATGTTGGTGACCAGAAGACACTCTGTCCACTGCCTGCCTGGCGGATGCTGAATTGCGGCTCGCTAATGTGAAGCCTGACTCCATCCTTTTTTCCCCATTGCACAGACTGTAACCCGGCCTGTAATTATTCAACGAAAAACAGGAAGCGATATAATATTACAACACCACTGATAAATAAATATAAGGTATGTAGGCTGTGGAGTGCAAAAAGTCACACTTTGATTTTCCTAGTCGACAGTACAATATTTTTGAAAGTGCATACTCTGTCTGAGTCACCTTTTGAAGGATAAATAAGTATGGGCAAATTAATGTAGCGGATCTTTCCCCTCAAGCTAGGTGTCAGGTCCCGGGTGTCCTCAGGATCGTACGATGCTATATGGGTTCCACCTCTCGACAGCCCCTGGGTCTGAATGATCACAGACACACAGAAGTGGTCAAGCGAGGGATATCAGGAAGGGTAGGAAGGGAACTGCGGGGAGAGGAAGCTGAAACGAGAACAAGGCACTATGAGTCAAGCACATACTGTAGAAACAGTTTACCAAGATACATTGCACAATGTAATTCCCCACTTAGCTAGAGGTATTCGTACACTTATTACCTGTAGGGAAGGAAAAGATTGGCTTAGCCTGGCAATCAGATGGTAGAACATATATCACAGACCTATAATGCAAGAAACTATAGGTTATCTTTCGGATCAACTGTATATCATCTAAGAACAATCTAGTGTAACATAAACATACCGACTGTGATAACATCAATGGCTTCAACAGAGGGCAAAATGGTAAATAGCCTGCCAGGCGAAGCTCATTATACCCCTGTTGTAAGAAAGTTAATAAAACAGAAAATAATCGTTATTCTCAGAAACCACAAAGTACTAGACCTCCGGGTTAACTTCACCAGAAGAGCTTACAGTGAGTGGTTCAAACAGGATACTCCAACATAGGAATAATGGACCATACATCTACATGGGCGCATAAATAAACAGAGCGCTGAATACTTCTTCAGTATAACCTGTAAGGACCTGTTGTCCGAAATGTGCTCTTCCCATGTCCTTAAAGCCTTTCCGTAAGAAACAAAATCAAAGTATCTTTACTTCATGTAGCAACACTAAAGTCAATACTAGTCCATACCCCACTGGTCCCGAGGGCATTAGAAAACAGTGTCACTGATTCTGAAGAAAAGTCTAAGCAACAATGAAATGCAGTCTGAGGTTCGGATCCGGGCAGTAGCACTACCCAACGCAAATAATGCTCTCCAGTATGGAAAGTCCAGCTAGGAACCCTCCAGCTGGATATTACTGAACAGAACGCTAGAACGAAGCCTCAGCCGAGGGCTCCGCTAAACTCACGCAATAGCTCCGTAACCAGCGAGCAGATGCTCAAAACGGAACACTCAAGGAACCAGATGCCTGGAAGGCAAAGCCTCGTAAAAGGATACGCTGGAACTCAGGGAAAACGAAATACTACCATGACTTCATCCAACAATCAGAATAAACGGCGAAGCGCTGTCGTCCCCAGCTCCGTCTTGAGGCTTCCGCGTGTGACGTCATCGGACTGAGGCGTCGCGCGCAGCGCCAAGGATCATGGGAACTGTAGTTTCCAACCTACAAGAGACGTCTCAAGGCAGTGTTCGAGACTACCCACCTCCGTGGGTCATGACACTAGGTGTACTGTAAACTGTGTTTTAGAACAAAATTAGATCTTCCCAGCAGTGCTCCCACCCAGACCCTTACTAAAGCCAGTCGCAAAAATGTAGAAGACCCCCAATCAAATCTCAAAAAACGAGGCCTAGCAGAAAACTGGTGACAAAACGTACTTTGAAAGTAAAAGTAGGCCCAAATACCCCCTTACCCACCGTGGATTGTATTCAAACCACTTGCAAGCAACCAAGCAAAAGTATCCATAGCCAGCATCGCTCCAAGACTCGAAAACCCCCCCACCCAAACACATGCAATAGAAATACTGCTAACCCTAACGAACCCTAAGTTAAGAATAGTGGCAAAGGCTTTCTTTAACTATGCCAAATCCCCCCTTTCCCACCATGGATTTTCTTCAAATGACTTGCAACCAAAATTACACATTCTCACGAGTGCTCTAAGACCCCAGAACTCAGTTGCAAAAATCTAGAACACCCCGAAACACATGCAATCCTGCTGCTAGGGCTAACCCTAACGAACCCTAAGTTACAAAAAGTGCCAAAAGGCTTTTCCGCGTGGATTTTGTCCCAACCACTTCTACCCGGTATTAGACCTTCCCAGGAATGCCCCAAGACCCGCCAACCCACCCGCCAAAAAGCATAACACCCCCAAACAGGCCAAAAGCAAAATCTCCTACTTACAATATTTCTCGGCCTTCGGTCCAAACGCGCTGTGTAGCTAGGCCATAAGTCCGGTTTACCACCACGGATTTCCTGAAAAGCAAATGCAATCAAGATTAGAGTGTCCCAGCAGTGCTCCCAGACCCCGAAACTCACCCACAAACACCAGGAAGCCCCCCAAACAGGCCCCCGAAAACGCTACATTGAGCAAAATGTCAGAAATAGCAACAAAAAAAATCGGCGTGGATTTTGTCCCAACCACTTCTATCCGGTATTAGACCTTCCCAGGAATGCCCTAAGACCCGCCAACCCACCCGCCAAAAAGCATAACACCCCCAAACAGGCCAAAAGCAAAATCTCTTACTTACAATATTTCTCGGCCTTCGGTCCAAACGCGTTGTGTAGCTAGGCCATAAGTCCGGTTTACCACCACGGATTTCCTGAAAAGCAAATGCAATCAAGATTAGAGTGTCCCAGCAGTGCTCCCAGACCCCGAAACTCACCCACAAACAGCCGGAACCCCCCAAAGAGCACCTCAAAGGCAAGCAAGTCAGCAAAAACACCAAAAGAATTCCGCCTCGGATTTGGTCCAAACCACTTTTATCCGGTATTAGAGCTTCCCAGCAATGGCCCCAAAGCCGTCAACCCAGGAGAAAACGAGTAGAAGACCCCCAAACAGCCAAAGAGCAAAAGTACAAAAATGGGGACTTAGTCATTTTTTTGCAAATTTCCCAAATCACTCCGCGCGCGCTCTGCAGCTAGGCCCTAACTCCCCTCTGCCACCATGGATTTGCTTCACACCTCTTGCAAAGTAAAGTATCCATAGCCAGCAGTGCTCCCAGACCCCGAAACCCACCCACAAACACCAGGAAGACCCCCAAACAGGCCCCCGAAAATGCTACATTGAGCAAAATGTCAGAAATAGCAACAACAAAAAAATAGGCGTGGATTTTGTCCCAACCACTTCTATCCGGTATTAGACCTTCCCAGGAATGCCCCAAGACCCGCCAACCCACCCGCCAAAAAGCATAACACCCCCAAACAGGCCAAAAGCAAAATCTCCTACTTACAATATTTCTCGGCCTTCGGTCTAAACGCGCTGTGTAGCTAGGCCATAAGTCCGGTTTACCACCACGGATTTCCTGAAAAGCAAATGCAATCAAGATTAGAGTGTCCCAGCAGTGCTCCCAGACCCCGAAACTCACCCACAAACAGCCGGAACCCCCCAAAGAGCACCTCAAAGGCAAGCAAGTCAGCAAAAACACCAAAAAATTTCCGCCTCGGATTTGGTCCAAACCACTTTTATCCGGTATTAGAGCTTCCCAGCAATGGCCCCAGAGCCGTCAACCCAGGAGAAAACGAGTAGAAGACCCCCAAACAGCCAAAGAGCAAAAGTACAAAAATGGGGACTTAGTCATTTTTTTGCAAATTTCCCAAATCACTCAGAGCGCGCTCTGCAGCTAGGCCCTAACTCCCCTCTGCCACCATGGATTTGCTTCAAACCTCTTGCAAAGTAAAGTATCCATAGCCAGCAGTGCTCCCAGACCCCGAAACCCACCCACAAACACCAGGAAGCCCCCCAAACAGGCCCCCGAAAACGCTACATTGAGCAAAATGTCAGAAATAGCACACAAAAAAATCGGCGTGGATTTTGTCCCAACCACTTCTATCCGGTATTAGACCTTCCCAGGAATGCCCCAAGACCTGCCAACCCACCCGCCAAAAAGCATAACACCCCCAAACAGGCCAAAAGCAAAATCTCCTACTTACAATATTTCTCGGCCTTCGGTCCAAACGCGCTGTGTAGGTAGGCCATAAGTCCGGTTTACCACCACGGATTTCCTGAAAAGCAAATGCAATCAAGATTAGAGTGTCCCAGCAGTGCTCCCAGACCTACGAAACTCACCCACAAACACCAGGAAGCCCCCCAAACAGGCCCCCGAAAACGCTACATTGAGCAAAATGTCAGAAATAGCAAAAAAAAAATTCGGCGTGGATTTTGTCCCAACCACTTCTATCCGGTATTAGACCTTCCTAGGAATGCCCTAAGACCCGCCAACCCACCCGCCAAAAAGCATAACACCCCCAAACAGGCCAAAAGCAAAGTCTCCTACTTACAATATTTCTCGGCTTTCGGTCCAAACGCGCTGTGTAGCTAGGCCATAAGTCCGGTTTACCACCACGGATTTCCTGAAAATCAAATGCAATCAAGATTAGAGTGTCCCAGCAGTGCTCCCAGACCCCGAACCTCACCCACAAACACCAGGAAGCCCCCCAAACAGGCCCCCGAAAACGCTACATTGAGCAAAATGTCAGAAATAGCAACAACAAAAATCGGCGTGGATTTTGTCCCAACCACTTCTATCCGGTATTAGACCTTCCCAGGAATGCCCCAAGACCCGCCAACCCACCCGCAAAAAAGCATAACACCCCCAAACAGGCCAAAAGCAAAATCTCCTACTTACAATATTTCTCGGCCTTCGGTCAAAACGCGCTGTGTAGCTAGGCCATAAGTCCGGTTTACCACCACGGATTTCCTGAAAAGCAAATGCAATCAAGATTAGAGTTTCCCAGCAGTACCCCCAGACCCCGAAACTCACCCACAAACAGCCGGAACCCCCCCAAAGAGCACCTCAAAGGCAAGCAAGTCAGCAAAAACACCAAAAAATTTCCACCTCGGATTTGGTCCAAACCACTTTTATCCGGTATTAGAGCTTCCCAGCAATGGCCCCAGAGCCGTCAACCCAGGAGAAAACGAGTAGAAGACCTCCAAACAGCCAAAGAGCAAAAGTACAAAAATGGGGACTTAGTCATTTTTTTGCAAATTTCCCAAATCATTCCGCGCGCGCTCTGCAGCTAGGCCCTAACTCCCCTCTGCCACCATGGATTTGCTTCACACCTCTTGCAAAGTAAAGTATCCATAGCCAGCAGTGCTCCCAGACCCCGAAACCCACCCACAAACACCAGGAAGACCCCCAAACAGGCCCCCGAAAATGCTACATTGAGCAAAATGTCAGAAATAGCAACAACAAAAAAATAGGCGTGGATTTTGTCCCAACCACTTCTATCCGGTATTAGACCTTCCCAGGAATGCCCCAAGACCCGCCAACCCACCCGCCAAAAAGCATAACACCCCCAAACAGGCCAAAAGCAAAATCTCCTACTTACAATATTTCTCGGCCTTCGGTCTAAACGCGCTGTGTAGCTAGGCCATAAGTCCGGTTTACCACCACGGATTTCCTGAAAAGCAAATGCAATCAAGATTAGAGTGTCCCAGCAGTGCTCCCAGACCCCGAAACTCACCCACAAACAGCCGGAACCCCCCAAAGAGCACCTCAAAGGCAAGCAAGTCAGCAAAAACACCAAAAGAATTCCGCCTCGGATTTGGTCCAAACCACTTTTATCCGGTATTAGAGCTTCCCAGCAATGGCCCCAGAGCCGTCAACCCAGGAGAAAATGAGTAGAAGACCCCCAAACAGCCAAAGAGCAAAAGTACAAAAATGGGGACTTAGTCATTTTTTTGCAAATTTCCCAAATCACTCAGCGCGCGCTCTGCAGCTAGGCCCTAACTCCCCTCTGCCACCATGGATTTGCTTCAAACCTCTTGCAAAGTAAAGTATCCATAGCCAGCAGTGCTCCCAGACCCCGAAACCCACCCACAAACACCAGGAAGCCCCCCAAACAGGCCCCCGAAAACGCTACATTGAGCAAAATGTCAGAAATAGCACACAAAAAAATCGGCGTGGATTTTGTCCCAACCACTTCTATCCGGTATTAGACCTTCCCAGGAATGCCCCAAGACCTGCCAACCCACCCGCCAAAAAGCATAACACCCCCAAACAGGCCAAAAGCAAAATCTCCTACTTACAATATTTCTCGGCCTTCGGTCCAAACGCGCTGTGTAGGTAGGCCATAAGTCCGGTTTACCACCACGGATTTCCTGAAAAGCAAATGCAATCAAGATTAGAGTGTCCCAGCAGTGCTCCCAGACCTACGAAACTCACCCACAAACACCAGGAAGCCCCCCAAACAGGCCCCCGAAAACGCTACATTGAGCAAAATGTCAGAAATAGCAAAAAAAAAAATCGGCGTGGATTTTGTCCCAACCACTTCTATCCGGTATTAGACCTTCCTAGGAATGCCCTAAGACCCGCCAACCCACCCGCCAAAAAGCATAACACCCCCAAACAGGCCAAAAGCAAAGTCTCCTACTTACAATATTTCTCGGCTTTCGGTCCAAACGCGCTGTGTAGCTAGGCCATAAGTCCGGTTTACCACCACGGATTTCCTGAAAATCAAATGCAATCAAGATTAGAGTGTCCCAGCAGTGCTCCCAGACCCCGAACCTCACCCACAAACAGCCGGAACCCCCCCAAAGAGCACCTCAAAGGCAAGCAAGTCAGCAAAAACACCAAAAAATCTCCACCTCGGATTTGGTCAAACCACTTTTATCCGGTATTAGAGCTTCCCAGCAATGGCCCCTGAGCCGTCAACTCACCCGCAAAGAGGTAGAACAACACCCCCACAAGTGCTGAGTCTATCTTCATTGGGCGTAAACCAGCCCTCTGCTTTGATGGAAATAGGAGTCTAGAGGAGGAGGATAGAGGAGCATGTTCTTCTGAACTTGTGAACCTGAGGAATGCAGACTGCGGCACCTTCAAATCAATAAGCAAACAAGTGAAGACAGTTCTGCTGATGGGCTTGTTTTTGTGATTAGGTGATTAAAGTTTGAATTATATTAACTGTGCACAACAAAGAAAGACAGACACACAGGAATAAAAGTGAATAAGGACGAAAAAGAAAGTTATTGATTCATTGTCTCATTTTCAGGGCTCGGTATCACGGTCCATGAATAAGAATAAGGCTTCGTCATCATACTCTGCGAATTCAGGCAGGGTGAGCTCAGTGTCACCTGACAGAGAAGAAATTCCCTCATCTATGTTGCTGTCCACCCCGTCTTCATCCGGCGCGCTTTCTCGTACTCTGTAATCTGGTGGTATGAGGTGCTGATTCATCTTGATCATTGTTAACCTCTCCACATTTTTGGGCGAGAGGAGGCTCCGTTTGGAAGTTACAATGCCACCAGCAGCACTGAAAACACGTTCAGAAGACACGCTTGTGAGTGGGCAAGACAAGTAGTTTAAAGCCAGGTTGGAGAGCTGTGGCCACAATTCTTTTTTCCCATGCCAATACGCCAATGGGTCAGCATTAACATAGACCTCTGTTGAGTCATTCAGATAGTCCTTCACCATCGACTCAAGGTTCTCCTCCAAGGTTCCTCCACTTTGCTTAGCTGTTGCTGTGACCTTTTGAGAACCAAACCCAAGCCGAGCTAGCCAATCCTCTTCAGCCTCCAATGTTACTGTTGTGTCTGGTGGTGCAGATGATACGGTTGCCGGTCTCTTTAACGGCTGAGAGGTCACTTGTGCCGTAGCCACAGGTGCAGAAGTGGATTGTTGTGACTGGGGATGGCCTGCTGATGCTGATGTACTGCCTTTTCCTTCAATTTGCTGCCGTTCTCTTTCAAACCTCTTGGCCTGCCAGCGCCTTTTTGTAGCGTGGATCCAGAATAGTAGCACAAATGTAATGCTGGTTTGAGTGGATCATTTTAAGACGTTCATCACCTTGTAGGTGCTCTAATAATTTCTCTGCCAGAACAAAAGGGTCTTGGTTTTCTTCATCTTTTTCAAACACAGAACACACCTCCTTCAGTTGGTGCTCCAGCATGTACAACAATGGGATAGCTTTTCCCAAATTACAGTCCTCCTTGCTGACTGCACGCGTGAAGAACTCAAAAGGACGAAGCATGCGTGTCAGGCTTTTAACTATGTCCCATTGCGCCGCACCCATCCTCAGGTCCTCCTTCTGAGCTGTACCCTGTGTTAAGAAATAGTGATCGAGTACCGTATACTGCTCATACAGACGCTCAAGCATGTAGAAGGTTGAGTTCCAACGTGTTGCCACCTCCTGGATGAGTGCTTTCACTGGCATTTGACGTTCATATAGCAGGCTCCTCAGATGCTTCCGGGCCTTAAAAGAATGGCTGTAATGTTTGCACATTTTTCGGCAGGTGTCCACTACCCTGTACGCTGCACGGTCTTTATCACTCAATAATTTTTTGACAACCAGGTTTATACAGTGCGCCAAACACGGCACTCTGAAATAGTCACCCAGCTGCATGGCCTTAACTATATTGGCGCCATTATCCGTGGAAACATAACCAACCTGGCGTTTTTTTGGGGACAGCCAGTCAAGGACCTTTGTGTTAAACACATCCAAAATGTTTTGTGCTGTGTGACGTTTCTCCAAACCAAACATGGCTAGTGTTGCATGTTTCCGAGCAGCTTTAAAAACTTGGTCCGGGTCAACACCTGCGTTTAGCTTTGCTTTAACCCCTGAAAAAGAGACCCAGTGTGCAGTGATGCACATGTAATCAGCGCCTGCGCCACTGGTCCACATGTCTGTTGTCAGATGTATAGTGTGAACAGCACTCTTCTGCAAAGCTGCCCCAATCACCTCCAGAACATCTTCATGTAGTGCTGGAACCGCAACTCGGGCAAAATAGAACCGGCTAGGAACCTTCCATTTAGGGCAGAGCGCTGCCACTAATTCTAGAAAACCAACCCCTTTTACAAAAGAAAAAGGGAGAAGGTCCAGAGCTAGCATTTTAGCCAGCTTAGTGTTATACAGACGCGTCAGTGGGTGGTTGCGTTCATATTGCGCTTCTGTAAACAACATCTTTTTAATGTTGCCCTGGACCAAGGATTTACGGGATGATGATGATATCTTCGACCCAGTTACGCTCGCTGATGAACTTTTTTGCATTGGTGTCTCACTCTCTCCCACACTCTTAGTGTGGCTCACATGGGGTGTGCTGCTGACAGGGGTACTGGGTGTAAGTGAAGTGTTTGACACGTCTTCTTCTTCCTCGTCATCATCAGATGAAACATCAACGTTTTCATTACGTGCAATTCGGGCTTCCTTGATCGCCTCTAGGTGCGCAAACCATTGGACAGTGTGCGTTCTCCTAAGATGACCTCTCTGGCCTCCGGTACCATAGTTGGTACCAAACTTACCACGACTAACTCGAAGCTTACAAATGCTACAAATGGCTACGTTTTCCTTTTTTGGGCAAACACTAAAGAAGTCCCAAACTGCAGACTTGAAATGTCTTTGGGGGCCGGAGGAGGCGGCGATACTGGTGGTGGTGGTCCTGCTGCTAATGCCAGATGAAGTGGAGGATGTGGATTGCCGAACTTCAGTACGTTTTGCACTTTCACCACCACTAATTGAGGTCGAGGTGGATGGAGGTCCCTTCTTGCGAGGAAGAAATATGGAAGCTGTAGGTGTTGGTGTACTAGTTAACTCCAAATCCAATGATTGTTGTGTTGCCTCCTCGTCGACATCATCATCACGCTCAGCAGCTTCTCGGGATAGGGTCAAAATGTCTCTTTGCTGCATGCCCGCTGGGGCTGCAGTGACCTTTATGATGACTGGCTCGTCGTCGTGAGAGGCTTCATCAGCAGCAGTATCCGTCACTTCTTGTTGAGCCTCATCACACTCCATAGCTATGAGTTTTTCGACAACCTTCCTTTTACGCTTAGGTATCTTTGTCAGATCATGGTGTGCCTCACTCTCAGACTGCCGTGATGATGGTTCCCAATCTTCATCCAGATCATCAGAAGGAGGTGGGCTTGAAGAAGATGTAGACACCCCCCTTGATCTTTTCCTTGCTAGGGATGTGGAAGACAATGAATGATCATCAGGAGGAGTGGCTTCCTCAAATGAAACCTCGGTTTGATTGTCAATTTCCTGATGTGCCCCTACTTCAGGAGGAACAACTATTGTGGGCACTTGTGACCCTCCATGCACCTCTGCTTGCGCATCTCCTTGTGCTGCCTCTCCTTCCACATGTACTTGGGCTTGTACTTGCACATGGTGTTGTTGTTGCGGCTGTGGTTGTTCAACACTTGTCAGATGAGTTACAACAACCTGTGTTGATTCAGGGACATTGCTGCTACTTTCTTGCGATGAGCCAACATCACTGGTCGATGGTGATTGAAGAAGTACACTGACTGCCTCTGAAGCACTCAAGGGCTTTGACTTAAGTTGGCGTGGTGGTGGAGGCACTGAACCCAATGGAGCGGGGGTGCTGCTCCCAGCTTGGTCCCCAGCAGATCCCGCTGCTGCTGCAGGCGTACTTTTTATTTGGCTCCCAAAAAACGCGGCGGCCGGCACACCAGCCTCCTTGGTAACTTGCTTCTTCTGCTCCTTACTAGCAACTTTCTTGCTAGAGGAGCTACGGAGACCTTTTTTTGGGGCCATCTTCTTCAGAGCAGGTCAGACAGCAGGCCTCAGTTGCACGAATTGCAGAGTTGTCTGAGGCCAGACGTGACGTCGCGTGACGTTATGCTGCACACACACACCGCTGCAGGACTTCTTCCTGGCACTGGTGGTTCTCTTGAGTCTTGTGCACCTAAAAGCAATGGAAGACAGAGGAACATCAGTTCAGTTATACACCCCAAAAAAATCGGAAAAAAACAGAAAAATCAGCACAATCCCATGCCCTCCATGATGCTTAAATTCAAGACACCCCACAGAAAGACTAGGCACATGCAACACTCACTAGTCACTACCCCTGGTGAGAAGGCCACAACAACAGGCCAAAAAAACGAAAATCACAGGAAAATCAGCGCAATCCCAAGCCATACAGCCCCTCCATGATGTTTAAATTCAAGACAACCCACAGAAAGACTAGGCCCATGCACCACTCACTACTCCTGGGCATAATGGATGAAAGCTAGGCAAAATGGGTGCAGGCCTGAGAACACTGCCTGCATTCAAAATGGCCCCCTCCATCACAGCACATGGCCAGGGCCTGTAGCAGCACTCAAAATGGCCCCCAACCACATGGCCTGTCCACAACAGGCCAAAAAAACGAAAATCACAGAAAAATCAGCACAATCCCAAGCCATCCAGCCCCTCCATGATGTTTAAATTCAAGACAACCCACAGTAAGACTAGGCACATGCACCACTCACTACCCCCTGGTGAAAAGGCCACAACAGGCCAAAAAAACGAAAATCGCAGAAAAATCAGCACAATCCCAAGCCATCCAGCCCCTCCATGATGTTTAAAATTCAAGACAACCTACAGAAAGACTAGGCACATGCGCCACTCACTACCCCTGGGCATAATGGATGAAAGCTAGGCAAAATGGGTGCAGGCCTGAGAACACTGCCTGCATTCAAAATGGCCCCCTCCATCACAGCACATGGCCAGGGCCTGTAGCAGCACTCAAAATGGCCCCCAACCACATTGCCTTTCCACAACAGGCCAAAAAAACGAAAGTCACAGAAAAATCAGCACAATCCCAAGCCATCCAGCCCCCCCATGATGTTTAAATTCAAGACAACCCACAGAAAGACTAGGCACATGCACCACTCACTACCCCTGGGCATAATGGATGAAAGCTAGGCAAAATGGGTGCAGGCCTGAGAACACTGCCTGCATTCAAAATGGCCCCCTCCATCACAGCACATGGCCAGGGCCTGTAGCAGCACTCAAAATGGCCCCCAACCACATGGCCTGTCCACAACAGGCCAAAAAAACGAAAATCACAGAAAAATCAGCACAATCCCAAGCCATCCAGCCCCTCCATGATGTTTAAATTCACGACAACCCACAGAAAGACTAGGCACATGCACCACTCACTACCCCCTGGTGAAAAGGACACAACAGGCCAAAAAAACGAAAATCGCAGAAAAATCAGCACAATCCCAAGCCATCCAGCCCCTCCATGATGTTTAAAATTCAAGACAACCCACAGAAAGACTAGGCACATGCCTCACTCACTACCCCTGGGCATAATGGATGCAAGCTAGGCAAAATGGGTGCAGGCCTGAGAACACTGCCGGCATTCAAAATGGCCCCCTCCATCACAGCACATGGCCAGGGCCTGTAGCAGCACTCAAAATGGCCCCCAACCACATGGCCTGTCCACAACAGGCCAAAAAAACGAAAATCACAGAAAAATCAGCACAATCCCAAGCCATCCAGCCCCTCCATGATGTTTAAATTCAAGACAACCCACAGTAAGACTAGGCACATGCACCACTCACTACCCCCTGGTGAAAAGGCCACAACAGGCCAAAAAAACGAAAATCGCAGAAAAATCAGCACAATCCCAAGCCATCGGGCCCCTCCATGATGTTTAAAATTCAAGACAACCTACAGAAAGCCTAGGCACATGCACCACTCACTACCCCTGGGCATAATGGATGAAAGCTAGGCAAAATGGGTGCAGGCCTGAGAACACTGCCTGCATTCAAAATGGCCCCCTCCATCATAGCACATGGCCAGGGCCTGTAGCAGCACTCAAAATGGCCCCCAACCACATTGCCTTTCCACAACAGGCCAAAAAAACGAAAGTCACAGAAAAATCAGCACAATCCCAAGCCATCCAGCCCCCCCATGATGTTTAAATTCAAGACAACCCACAGAAAGACTAGGCACATGCACCACTCACTACCCCTGGGCATAATGGATGAAAGCTAGGCAAAATGGGTGCAGGCCTGAGAACACTGCCTGCATTCAAAATGGCCCCCTCCATCACAGCACATGGCCAGGGCCTGTAGCAGCACTCAAAATGGCCCCCAACCACATGGCCTGTCCACAACAGGCCAAAAAAATGAAAATCACAGAAAAATCAGCTCAATCCCAAGCCATCCAGCCCCTCCATGATGTTTAAATTCACGACAACCCACAGAAAGACTAGGCACATGCACCACTCACTACCCCCTGGTGAAAAGGACACAACAGGCCAAAAAAACGAAAATCGCAGAAAAATCAGCACAATCCCAAGCCATCCAGCCCCTCCATGATGTTTAAAATTCAAGACAACCCACAGAAAGACTAGGCACATGCCTCACTCACTACCCCTGGGCATAATGGATGAAAGCTAGGCAAAATGGGTGCAGGCCTGAGAACACTGCCTGCATTCAAAATGGCCCCCTCCATCACAGCACATGGCCAGGGCCTGTAGCAGCACTCAAAATGGCCCCCAACCACATGGCCTGTCCACAACAGGCCAAAAAAACGAAAACGACAGAAAAATCAGCACAATCCCAAGACATCCAGCCCCTCCATGATGTTTAAATTCACGACAACCCACAGAAAGACTAGGCACATGCACCACTCACTACCCCCTGGTGAAAAGGCCACAACAGGCCCAAAAAATGAAAATCGCAGAAAAATCAGCACAATCCCAAGCCATCCAGCCCCTCCATGATGTTTAAAATTCAAGACAACCCACAGAAAGACTAGGCACATGCACCACTCACTACCCCTGGGCATAATGGATGAAAGCTAGGCAAAATGGGTGCAGGCCTGAGAACACTGCCTGCATTCAAAATGGCCCCCTCCATCACAGCACATGGCCAGGGCCTGTAGCAGCTCTCAAAATGGCCCCCAACCACATGGCCTGTCCACAACAGGCCAAAAAAACGAAAATCACAGAAAAATCAGCACAATCCCAAGCCATCCAGCCCCTCCATGATGTTTAAATTCAAGACAACCCACAGAAAGACTAGGCACATGCACCACTCACTACCCCGGGTAAAAAGGCCACAACAGGCCAAAAAAACGAAAATCACAGAAAAATCAGCACAATCCCAAGCCATCCAGCCCCTCCATGATGTTTAAATTCAAACACCCCACAGAAAGACTCAGTGCACCCACCACTGAGTACCCCTGGGCAAAAGGCCCCAAAACAGCCCAAAAATCGAAAATTCCAAAATTATAGTTGCAGCAACTGTAATGCCCCAAACAAACTTACTTGTGAAATTTCTAATCCAAAAGTGATCCAAAGAAAGTCAAAAAGGCCTCAAATCCAAATATCCAGCAGCATCCACAAAAAGTAATCCTTCCAGCTCCAGATCCAAATGAAAAGTGACCAGGAGATGGACAAAGCACTGGGAGGAGCCTGCTGGACAGGAACAGGAAGTTGAAGACTGTGGGGCACTTCCTTCCTCCCACCCCCCCCCCCCCTCCCCAAAATGGACTCCTCGCAAAAAAAGTGCAGAAAAATGTCAACCTGAGGAGTTATTCAGATAAAAATCATCATTTCCAGAAGGTTTATGCTGCTTGCTGGTGGATTTCTTGTGCAGAATTGCAAATTTTATATTTTCGCGAGTGCGAGATTGTTGCTGCTCGCCGCATCTCCAAGCTCGCAATTGCGAAGTACCGCGATACGTGATCACGGCGTACTCGCGTTGACAAACTCTCGCTGTAAAAGTTGGCAAGCCGCGATTACGTAATCGCGCTTGCCAAATTCCCGCGGGATCCCGCAGCAAGATCCAAAATGGCGCAGCACTCGCAAAATATCAAGAAAAATAACTCGGCAAACGATGAATGACTGGAAGTAAACGCCTCGCACTGCAAAATTGTATCACCAAGAAAAAAAAATCTGCTGCGTGCGAATTTGCGGATTTTGCGGGAAATTCGCAAATCTCGCGGATTGCGAATTTACCGTAAATCCGCAAAATCCGCGAGCGGAACGGATTTTACGCCCATGGTTACGCAAAAGCAAATCATGCAGATTTCACACACTCCTAGTAGAGTCCCCCCTCCCTAATCGTGTTTGACCCCCAAATTGTGAGTTACTTGTCATGTCTTCACTGGCCTCTCTGCATGGCCATTCCCAATCAACACTCTGCAATACGGGCATCAAAGGCATTGACGAACAGTAGTCTGAACCATATAGGAGTGTGACATCTGCCCTGCCTACAGCCAAATATGTTATTGACAAGATAAGTTAAGCTCTGGTCACCATTCTTCGAAGTGCCACATGAAGCCGTCTCTGCGCCATTTTGGGATGTGGCATAGTTTGTGCGAGTCATAGTAGTATATATTACCTTAATAATTAAACTATCCGTCATCTCCCTCCTGCCAATTCTACGACTCTTAAATGACCAGGAGTGCCACAACAAAACAAGGCTGCCCCATGTGTGATAATGTGGGCCAAGATTACATGACCCCCAACCTGGTTGCTGCTGCTGCCAGTGCTCTGCTGACTCTGTCCACCTGAATACCTGTCACCTTTTCTTCTTTCTCTACGGGAAATTTCCCACACAGGTACCAGAAGCAAAGTGTGGGCAAAGACGCTGGTTTCTTCTGTTTGGGGCCTGTTAAGGTCTGGTGAAAGAAGAATGGATGCATCACGCAACACAGCACCAGTGCTCCTCTCAACACCTTGACCATGTGCTGTGCTCTCTCTTAGAATCCCCAAACACTACTCCAGTCATCTCTCTCACACACACACATGTAGTCAATCGAAGCCCTGAAAGTTACCCATTTATGTGTGTATGTATGGGGTATTTATATATTGCAAACCTAGCTGGAAAGCAGTAGAGTGCTGTACATGGTCCAAGGCAAAGACGCAGATTGGAGAGGCAGCAGGTTTTTATTTTGAGAGTGCACTTTTATTGCATCATGTCATAGTGCTCTTTAACAAGGTGTCTCTTCACCTTTTTATGTCTCGACCTGGCAAAAGCAGCGCATGTGCTGCTCTCGTCATACGAAGGCTTCTTGGAATCGATACGATTCCAGAAGTCGTGTCGCGGCTCCACCTCCAATTTTAATTGGTGCGCGTCGTTTTTCGTCATGGATGATGTAAAACACAGTGTAATGATTGCAACGGAGGCAATCATTATACTGAGGGTTGCCACCCTGTCCGCTTTTGGTCCCGCCCACTGGGATTTGATCTTTTACTTGCGGCGGGAGACAGTGTCCTTTAATTAGCCGCTGAGCACAATTTTTTCGTATTACCGCGTTGACCTTCAACAATGGCTGGCACGCTTTTCATTTCTCTGTTCTTGGCTTGTTTGTTTTGTATGAATCTTGTTGGAATCATTTGAAATCGATGACTAAAAGTCCCAGAATGCAAGTACCATGACCATCAAGCCACGCACAGATGAACGTATGGAGCTTGAGAATTGTGGGTCTTTGCTCCAGAGGCAAGGACAGGAAGGACAGTGACATCAGTTCGCGTCGGTGCTCCATCCACTGTTTGGGACCGAGATCTCAGCGCAGGGCACCACCTGCCTTCCGTCCCGGCTTAGGGTGCACACACCGAGCCAGGAATACCCCCGCCCATCAAAGGCCGAGGCTTTCTCAGGCCCGGCAGGGACAGGCTACGCCCACCTGGAAAGATTTGCTAAGCCGTCTTGGGAATTCTCCTATCGGAGCAGGCAGCCTTTGGCACTCAGCTCAGGGTTGTGTTTTATAGTTGTGTTTTTTAAACATATTTTTAGCTAATCTAACGTGAATAAAAAAAGAAAAGAGACTTTCCTGGGGTGCGGGCCAGTTACACAGATATCAAGAGAATTTCTGAGAAAATTCTCCTCCAATAATGGCAACTCTCCGAGTGACGCACCGCAGTTAGAGTACAGGTGTCTCCGTTGGTGCGAGGGTTTAAGCGGCCTCTGGTAGTGAGATGGGCTCAAGAATTGGCACCCCGAGGGATCACTGGGGTGGCTTTTGATAGACCCACACCGCCGTGCAAAAGGAAACCCAAATACGAGAAACTAAGGCTTTGATGTTGCATTGTTTTTTAAAGGGTTAGGGTAACAGAATGTGCTTGCCATTATATTTAATAACAAGCATTAAAAATGCAATAGGTCTCGCCTTTCATTAAGTTAAAGCCATTTGCTTTGCTATACAATACCATTAGCAAAGCAAATGGCTTTAACTTAATCAAAGGCGAGACCTATTGCATTTTCAGTGCTTGTTCCTAACTTATTGCAGGGTTAGGGTGATCCTGATGGCTGATGTGATGTCTTTCCAGATCCCTGGTGCATGGATGGAGATGGCCTGGTGCATTTCTTCTCTTCTGTTGCACTTATACTTTCTCCAGTCTGATGGTGTCCTGCCTGCAGGCGTGACGACATCCTCCACAATGGTGTGCTCGAGTCCTAAATAGGACAGATAAGCATAACTGTCTAATAGTCGTGATGACTTTGAAGAAGATACAGCTGTTTTTGAAGATGGTACAGGCTGGTGTGAGCATTCAATACAGTTCCATCTGCAAAGGTTGTGATGTGGTCATATTTTATCAGGCCCTTGATGAGGTATGGTGCTGCATGCATCATTCCCATAAGGGGGCAGTGTGGACTCTATAGAAGCAATGGAGCTGGGCATTACCATCATCTAGATGTGAGAGAACAAGCGCCTGAACAGGTGTTCTGAGGTTGCTTTCAAGGTGGAATAGATTCTCTTTTTTTTATAGTAGAGAGTGCTCATGCCATCTGAGTTTTTCTTGGCGAGGTTTTCTTTGGTGATGAGATCAGTAACTAAACATGAATCTAAGATACTAAGATACTTGGCAAAGGGTGAAAGTTTGGGTTTGAATCTGTCCAAGTTCATGTTGTTGAGCCTGGTTTCGACTAGTGGTTGCTTGTGGCTATTAGTGAACGGAAGGGATTCGGTTTCAGTGGGTTTAACCTTCCATTAGGTGCTGGACTTCCAGATCTGGATGAGGTGAAGACAGTGTTTGAGGAGTTGGATGTCTGCATCTGAAACCGGTCCTAGGATGCTTGTTTCCAGTCCAGGGAGTATCTGACCTGGCAGTTCGGGCTGGACTGTTCCGATTGGGCGCAGGGTCAAGACTGATTTGCATATGGCTGAGTCCAAACTGGAATGGTGAGCAAAAAAACGATAGATTTAGGCCCAGGTCTCCGTACTGGGGTGAATGCATGACATTGTTTTGCAATCTGTCCATCAATAGTTCTTTTTGCATCTGAGGAGACTTCAAGTACATTTGTATGGTGTCAACATTTTGTTGAATTTCTATGTTGTTGTCTGTCAATAGAGTTCCAAGTGGCTCCATGTTGAGGTTGAAGATGACAGGGGACAAGGAGCTGTAATGTATAGTAATGCAGGTAACTGCAATGTTCTGTGTCTTGGAGGTCTCATCTGAATGAACTGATGCTGGTTGGTCAAGTAGAAGAAGAACCTGCGAAGGGCATGTCTCATGAATCTAATTCTAGATTTCAAGATGTGGCTGAGAGTGGGTTGGTCATCCATGTCGAAGGCAGCTGAGATGTCCAAAAATACCACGAGGCAGGGGGTTATCTTAATGCACGGCCAGCCTGGCACCATCTATCAATTGAAAGGAAGTTGTCTCTGTGCTGCATTGTGAACTGAAGGTTAATTGATAGTCGTGCAGGAGATGGTTGGTGATGTGATCTTCTGGGGTATACTGGCTGTGGCCCATCTCTATGTAGTGCAAGATCATTGCACCTTCTACCTCTTAACAGCGTTTCTTTCTCTTTTGCTTGTGTCCGTAGTGCTTCCTCACTTGCATGGGGCCATGCCGCCATGCAAAAGAGTGAACATCCCCATGTGATCCCACGGGGGTAAAATGTGTATCTGCGTGACCCCGATTATAGAAGGTGCTGCACCAGCATCTGTGACCCCTATATAAAACTAAAGTGTCTTGGGACACAAGAACAGGGAGCAAATGCCTGTTGTGCCCCATGGGGCTCTTACTGTAATATGTTGAGGTTCTGTGATTCTGAACCCGTTTCATAAAGGTTGTCGTATCGTGACGATTTTGGTAACAGCGGACCGAAAAAGACGAGTGTGGTATGTACGAGTGTTTTCGTCATGTTCGAGTGATGGATTCACCATGAAATTAGGGATTTAGTTCTGAACCTTTTGGGTTCCATTTTGTGTACGGCAGCCATTTTGTGGTTGCCCTCACATAGGCCGATGACTACGGCCGAACGAATCCTTGGGACACGTACACCTTTAGCTGACGTCTGTGTGACCTGAGCAAACTGACTCCATTGCCCGAAGCTAAACTTGTTGAGCCAGTTCCTTGTTCGGCAGCTGGTCAAGATAGAGATCAAAGAGCAGGACATAGCTGAGTTTATGGTACATGCACACACCCTTCTATCTTGCTTCTCATCTGTTTCTGTTCCTTCTTTTATGGCCTATTTATGGTTTGGGTTGAGGTCTTTTATTATGGGTTTGTCCGGCCTGTTCGAGCAAGAATGTTGGGCCTTCCCGTGTAATTGGTGGTGGGCTGGACAACTGAAATGTGGGTTTGTCATCATGCAATGCTTTTGTCGTGTATACATGGGATTGGTCAACTGTAAATAAGGAATGTTTGCCTCAAGCATGATTTTTGGCATAAAAGACGATGTCTTGCAAAACGAAAGTGTGCAGTCTCTAGCGAACCACCCGTGTCGTGCTTCGTAGACCTCTGTTCCTGGTTGCAACCAATAAATGTGATCTTTGACGTCACCGAGAAGTATCCCGTGTCTCTGTATTCTAAGACAGGTGAACTCGAAGACATTGGGCGTGCCCCTGGCGCCGCTGGGTTCTAAAACCCGGTTCTTCAATGTGCCCTAGCGCATATTGCGCATACACAATGAAATTCAAGCCTATTGTTCGCCCTCGCATCATGTGGCTCACCACTGAGATTAACTGAAAGACATATCTGGACTATGGCCCTCTGGACTCTAAAGGGATCTGTGCCAAACTGGGGCTTCATTACATACAAGGCGCATTTAATTGTTTGCGCCTGGCGCACCTATTAAAAGGTGCGCCCGGGGAAAACAATGAAAATGCGACTTATTATGATGAATGCGCTGCCCCCGGGCCAGCTGCGAACTCGCACTGCCCTGGGGGCAGCACATTCGGTGAAAAAACGGAGCGACTACTTTACAGCCGCTGAGTATTTTCACGGTACAGGTTTATTTATTTATTTATTTTTATTCATAAAGTTTTATATAACGCGAACTTGATCCCGGAGGATATCAGAGCGCTTTACAATACTTTTTATAACCACAATTGAACCGCATTGTAACAGTTAGGAACATAATTCAAAACAAAAAGTGAGACAACAAATCACCGAGGGCGCATGCATCAGGTGCAACCACTACCCAGCAACAGGTTGCAACCCACCTGCACTTTTAAAGGGGATCAGAGATCCCCTTGCAGGTGGGTACAGTCAGTGTCTGCATTCGCCTGCAGGGGGATGTCTGGGGGGTCCCTGGGACCCCCTTTCCCCCCGCCATAGTGCTGATCTCAGGGGGTGCACTCACAGTGCGCCATCTTCTAGATGACGCACTTTAAGTGAGCCCCTGGACAGCTTCTTTGCCTCCGCACCTGCATCTTTAATACAGCACGGGCGCAGAGGCAAAGGGATTACCTCATTTGCATGGGGCACGCCCCCATGCAAATGAGGGAACACCCGCTGAAGATAGCGCTGGTGCTTTATGTGCACTGGCGCTATCGGTATTACAGAAGGGGCTGGACAAGCGTCTATGGCGCCTTCTGTAATACCAAAGTGCCCCGGGGGCGCTCAAACGCCTGTTGCGCCCCCCGGGGCACTTTCAATAATACGGCCCCAGGTTTGTTTAGGTAACACGTTTGAAGAACACAAGATTGGATGACTAATTTTTGTCTAAATATACTTGTTACTTCGTTTGTCCTTTCCTGCAAGATGTTCGAGTGGGCAGATAGCCCCATGATGACTTGTGTGTTCTTCTAAGGCATTGGCAAATTCTGCATCTTCCTGACAAAACATCACTGCCCATATTGGTTTTAAGGGACCAGATCATTGCTAGTTTTTCCACATTTTCCCATAGACATCATCAGTACAGCTACTATTTTGTACAGTCAGTTTTATGATAATATGGCTCTGGCACCAATGGACCATTGGTGGACCCTTCCCGGTCTAAACTTGAGCACCATCTCTACTCCAGGCGCGTGCTTAGGTCAAGAATATCCTGCCTCTGCCAATCAGATACTTTTGAAGTTATCTTACTTCAAGCACGTTGACCCAATGTTCTGCAGTCCTAATGGATAATTATGAGATCACCTTGGTCAGTCATGGGATCTGGGGGGCATATTACCAAGCAATAGCGATAATTATCGCTATTGCTTGGTTAGAGACAAAAATTTATCTCCGACCTGCGGCGATTTTTATCGCAGATAAACCTTGGTATTACCAAGGTTTATTGCAAATGCAATAAAAATCGGCCGCAATGCATGAATACCGCTGAAAAGTCCGCGATATTCATGCATTACCGAGCTAATGCTCTTAGCCATGTTATCCACCTCCCATTGGCTAACATGGCTAAGAACTGCTCAAGGTAGGTGTTAGCTTTTGGAGATATTCGCGCTTAAGTTGGTAATAGGAGATAGCGATGTTAGCGACTGTTTCCAGTCGCTAACATCTTGGCACGCCCACTTTGCATGTCATTAGTGATAAATTTCTCTGACATGCAAAGTGGGGCCCAAGATGGTCGCTATCTCCTACTAGCTGTCGCTAACTGGTGTTAGCGACAGCTAGGTAATAGGGAGATAATTTTATCTCCGCTTTCTTGGCTTTTAAAGCCAAAAACGGCAGAGATAAACCCCCTTGATAATATGCCCCTGGGTTTTCACAATGGCTCTCTGCCTCCTAAATGTAGGTAGGATGGAGATAACAGGTAAAGTCCTGATGCTGGAAATGTGTGCTCCTCAGAACCGGCTCGGTTGATCTTACTAACAAGTGATAGCTTGGCACTTCAGCCATGTGGGTGGTGCCAGCATGCCCTTACTTGACTTGTGCACCATGGCATACTCCATTTCCATACCATGAACACGGGGCACACTGTACTTTAGTTCAGCTGGGGCTGGAGTCCTAATGAAGTCCAGAATCGAATGGCCACACTCGCCTATAGGATTTGTTTTTAATTTCATTTGTGTTTTGTGACTTGATTTGTGCTCTTAATCTTCCTCTGTGAACTACTGTGTTGCTTCCTCCAGTAAGATGAACGATTTTGTTATAAATCACTACTTATTGATCTGATTTAATTGTTGAATGGCTGGTAAGTGTTCTGTCGGCCGTGGTGCATGTTTCTGCTTAGGCAGGGCATGTTTCCTCGGCCGGGCTGCATTATTTCTCTGTTGACGTCCACTCTTTCTGTCACGGGTGCATTATTTCAGTCCTGGAGTGCAGTATATTTTGCCGGGATGAGTGTATTAATCTCACGGGGCGCATTATTTTTTTTGCTTTGTTGCATTATTTCTAAGCTGCATGTAAGTGTTACCCGTCGCATGCACTTTCCTTCATTAGGTGCATTATTACCCCGCTGGGATTCAATATTTCTTAGCTGGAATTAATTATTTACCCTGTGCACTGCATCATTTTCCTGCCGCGTCGCATTATATCCTATTATGGCATGTAGCTTATCTGCTCTGGTGCATTATTTGTCTGAGAGGTGCCTTCATTTTATCCTGAGTGCATGATTGCACAGCTTGGTGTGTTACTTTCAGCTGTGGTGCAATATCACTTTGTTGATGCAACATTTCTGTTTTGAGCGCATTCATGCTCTGCTTGGGGCACTGTTTTTCTTCCAGGTACTTTCTTCCTCTGCAGGGTGCGTCATTCCTCTGTTCAGTGCATTATTCACGTGCATTATTCACGTATCTGCGGATGGCGCTTTTCAAAGGCGTGTGTGCATTTCCTATAGGATGTGGTGAATTCTTTCTCTGTTTAATGTATATCTTTTGTGTGGGTCTGACCAATTCGTTTTCCAACATTGTTCATCCCATGTGAGTGAGCCTTCCTGCACGGGTTCAGAGGGGAGATGTCGCCCTGGTTGCATGTCACTCTATTGAGCACAAACATACCGTGCTACAAAAATATCAGAGAAAAACACTAGCGACCAAAATATTGTTGAAGAATCTATGCCAATGGTGAGCATAGATGTTTTAATTGTTTTACTCCAATTCTAGCTCCTTCGAATGTAAATGCATTTTGTCAAATATATGTGTGTGCAACTGAGTATACTAACTCTGTGCGCGGATATATATGTATTTCTGTCCCCTAATCGATATCCTGGCT
Organism: Lissotriton vulgaris; assembly: GCF_964263255.1. NCBI lineage: Eukaryota > Metazoa > Chordata > Amphibia > Caudata > Salamandridae > Lissotriton > Lissotriton vulgaris. The sequence goes on from NC_141700.1 coordinate 102,550,604, forward strand.
GCAATCTTTGTGTAGCACAATATTTATGATTCTATATTCTGTTAGAATCCCAGCATTTGGTAGTAGGTGAGGTCTGATGGTGCATATGTTTTCCGTGGGTAGGTCTGGTGGGCCGGAGTGTGTGTCAGTTCTGATTTGGGTTATAATAGATCACAGCCTGCCCAGTGCCAATAGCAATAACAGAGGTAGCGCATTTACAATTCATCAAGTACCACTGATGGTAAACTTTAGAATGAGGGTGTGGCCTGGTTGCATTGAGGAGTGGTGTTTGCTCTTTGGTGTGCCATTTGGAGGGGTTCACATATGTGGAGTGTGGCTTGCAAGGACTCTAGTGTGTAGTGCAGCAACTGTGTTGCTTCGCCTGTGGGTACGCCATCTAAAAGTGGTCAAAATACTCTTGTTAGGTGATGGTGGGTCTTGCTATTGAAAAGATGGCGGTGTATACCTGGAAAGGCGTCAAGCAATTTTCCCACCAGTCATCTTTATACATTAACTGTTCCCTGATTTTCAGGCAATTGTGTTATTCCTCATTGCAGAGAAGGCCTTTGACTTAATGGAATGGCTTTTTTGATGACTGTTGTTGCATAGGAGGTCTACATGCGTTTTTTTTACCCTATCCTGATTGACCTGTTATATTCAAAGCCTACGGCCAGGGTGAGGGTTAAGGATTACCTGTTGCATTCAGTATCGACCCACATGGGCGTCAGACAGGGTTGTGCCTTGTCCCCCAACTCGATTCGCCATGGAGCCATTGTCATGCTAAGTGAGCATCACACAAACCGGAAGATTGCTTTCACCACCATTCGACTTACAGTACCAGCGTTTGCTAATGATAAATTGTTGTTTATCCAGCATCCAAGAAATATATTTTACCAGTAATGAGGAAAATACTCTGCTTTGGATAAACTGAGAAAAAATGGGAATTATTCCACTCAATACTTTGCAGTTTGAGGCTGAACATCCACTTCGTTGGTTAATGTAATCTGTTAAATACCAAGGGTATGAGTTAGAGTTTTGCGGATGGGTCACTCCGTCTCAAGCATGATGTATATCCTGTCCGCCACATTACAAGTGCCGTAGGATATAGTGTGCTTGTAATAAGGGTGATGGGATTCCTTAACGTTTGTGCCAGATTATCCAATCCATCAAACTTTAAATCACGCTCTTAGGGATGAAGACACATAGGTCACCGGAGCCGGTTCTTATCATCACTAAGGTCCAGCCCTGGAGAAAATGGAAATTAAGGTGGACATATGGATAAAACTACCTCTGTCCGTGGCAGGTTGCAAAGCCTCATGCATAATGTTGAGCTGATGAAATTCTTATGCTTATTTGCAAATGTACCAGTCCCACTTACTGTGGCCTGTTTCTGACACATCAGGTGAACACTGTTTAGGTTGATTTGGGCTGGTTTAGAACCTCGAGTGAGATGGCACAGACTGACACAGCTCTAAGCTAGAGACAGGTTTTCTGTGCAGGATGTGGCACTGTTATTCTATGCGGCCCGAGCTAATTTAGCATTATATTGGATTTCATACTGACTTCCACCCACCACTTCTAGTGGCAGAGAGGGACCCAAAGACGAGGCTATTCTTAAAATGGTAACAACCCCCAGCCTGGCTTATCTCGAACGAGAATTGATACAGTAGCCGCACCCGGTGAAACCTGGCATAGATTAGGACAAATGATACATGTGATACAAGTGAAAAATAAAACGATATCTTAGTATCATTTTATTTTTCATGTTATGGTCTGAGCCAGCTTGTTCATGGAGGGGCAGGGCCGAGGAATGGGAGGGGGGAGGAGGAGTGCTATGTTTACTTTTAAGTGCGCATGTGTGTTTGGTCGGCCGTCTCGTGGTTCTCTTCGATGAACTCTGAGAGTTGGGCGATGATGACCTTCTCAATGATCTTGGCAGGGAGATGGGTCTGAAGTTCTTGAGGTCTGCAGGGTTGACAGATGGTTTCTTCTGCAGGGGGTTTTCTCTGCATGTTTCCAGTTGTCTGGGAAGGTGGCAGTTTCAATGGAGCAGTTGATGGTGCAGTGAAGCTTGGGGGCTATGGAGATGGATGCTCTATGGAAGATGTGGTTCAGGCAGGGATCTGATGGGGCTCCTGAGAGGATGCTTTTTATAGTCTTGAGTGTGTCGTCTGTGGTAAGCGGAGTCCAGCTGATCACGATCTGTTGGGGTGCGGCATGGTTGCATCTTGGATGTCGAAGCTGTCGTAGATCTTCCTGATTTTGTGGTGGAAGAAGGTGCCTAGTTTGTTGCATAGGTCTTGGGAGGGTTGGACGTCTGTGGTCTCAATGTTGGGCCTGGCGAACTCCTTGATGATGGCGGAGAGTTCTTTGGTGTTGTGTGCGTTGGCATTGATTCTGTCTTGCAGGGCTGTTTTCTTTGTGTTTTTGAGGAGAAGGTGGTGTGCGTTGACGGCGGATTTGAAGGTTGCATGGGTTTCTGGGGTTTTGCTGTCCCTCCATCTCTTCTTGAGTCATCTGCAGGTGCGACTGGACCAGGCACGGACTGGCCGTTGCGGGCACCGGGCAATCCCCCGGTGCGCCGCAAGGGTGGGGGCCGGTTTGGGGCCCCTGGGGCCCGATTTTGTTACAGGGCCGTTTAATAAGCCCTGTAACAAAATCAGCTGAGAAGCGGCCCTGGCACAGAGCTCAGTCACCCAGCAACAACCCCCCCTCCACCGGGGCTGGCCGAGCACTTTGCCAGGGCCGGTTTTTGTTCCCAGTCCGGCCCTGGACTGGACTCCTGGAGGGTGGGAATTAACCAGCGCGCTTTCTTAGAGTTTTGCATGCCTGGTGTCTTCTTGAGGGGTGCAGAGTGTCAGCGTAGTTGGAGATCCATCGGTAAAGATTGTGCGCTGCGGTGTTGGCATTTGTTGGTGTTGGCAAGTGGTCGTACTGAGGAAATCTACAAGATTTTCTTCGGTGGCCTTGTTCCAGCTCCGACGGAGGGAGGAGATGAGGGCAGTGGTGTGTGGTGGGCGTGGCGAAGGCAAGATGCACGCAATTGTGGTCTGTCCAAAGGCGTTCAGTGATGTAGCTTTAGGTGAAATTCCTGCTGGTGGAAAAAACGGGGTTGAGCGTGTGTCCAGCTGTGTGGGTCGGTGCAGTGACCAGCTGCTTGAGTCCACGAAGTCTGTTAAGATGTCTTTGCCTATCTTGGTGCAGCATTGATGCAATCAGCCAGAGCGGTGTATTTGGTGGTCCTAATCATTTAGCTGTAGCATCTTGAGGCAGATTTGAAAGTGCTCCTGTGTGCATTTTCCTGACTCATTCTCCATTTGCACTCCGTATGTTTGCAGTGGCGTTTCATCAGTCCGAATTCAAGCATGTAACATTAATACAATCTGTCTTATGTAAAGCAAAAGAAGCCATCTTTAGGGCCCTTGATGTTTATTTTGTACACTTCTTTAATCTCATTTTAACATTTCTTACTGCATTATGTCAGCTAAGAGAAAATAAGTTTGTAGCATCCATCACTGTAGGCAATATAAATATAGGTATTTCTGCTTACACAGCATTGATTCTCTTAAAGCATACGTGAACCATTTCTTACACAAAGCAAACAACATAGGGACAGTGTGATAAATTTGGATTTATGGCACACCTCCAAAAAGTACAAACTAAATTAATTTTCTTCTTAGTACTTTCCAACATAGATACAAAAAACTAAGGGGTTACTCAGAATGCTGCAGATGGAGGACAGCTGTCCCGTCCACCTTAGTTATAGTACATGTGCGGTTATACACCCTTCAACAGTCCAAAATAGTGAACTCGGAAACAGCCTTCCTTGTTTTGGTCATATGAGGTGCACAATAGAGTATACTCCATAGTGATTTAGGCAGTGGTAAGTTTGTAAAAAACATAAGTGCCGGAGGCAGCTTGCACCAGCCCATTTCTCCTGTTTGCGCCTCCTTAAGCAGAACCAACAACTAACCATAACATTTGGGAGAGGATGTATTGTAATTCCCAGAGCTGCCGACTTTGGAACTGGGGAACCAGGCCTGTGTCTCAGAGTCGTCTCAACATCCCGTGATACCACTTAATCTCCCCGTAAATGGATGTGTCCAAACTGGTGCTCATGAAAACCGGTGTTGATGATTTAGTGCCGGTGCTGAACACCGGAAACCACCGGCTCAAATTAAGCACTGGTTTTATGGCAATAGGTGGAGTACATAGGCTAGAGTTGCTTTGTCTTTATTTTGGACTTACTCTTATAATGTGTTTCTTTCAAATTTCTCGCCCTTTTTCAATGTCTGCGAGTTTGGACCCTTATAAATTGCATCCAAGGATATATTTGCCAGAACTAGGAGCTGAGGATACACCATGTCTGCAACATAACCAGCAGTCTGGACTTTTCATTCAAATCCTTGAAACGTTAGTATCCTAACCGGCAGAGCATACTGTATTTCCATATGTTCAGCGTATTCTCATGAACTACCCTTGGATTCCCTCGTAGTTCAACCTTTAAAATTCAATCATATTTTCAATAGCATAATTCTCTTTTTCATATTTTGTAAATTATCTTTTGTCTTTTATCATTTCACCAAATGGTATTGGAATTTATTCAATCTTTTTGTTCTCTATTATATTGTATATCTAATGTCTTGTCACTCAATTTGTGCGTTTAATTGTTGCAATGTATAAAGAGAAAATGTCCTTCCCTTTGCATTCCGGACCTGGCGGCCCTTTGTCTGGAAATTACTCTGATGACCTGAAAGCTAAAGGGCATTTTTTGGATCATTCAATTATCATGGCAGTGAGTGCTATTTTTGAAGCAAGAATTTGTTTTAGGTTACTCCAGTGTTTGTTCTTCTTCCAATGGCTGCTTCACCAATGTCCAAATGTATGCAGTGAGGTTCCTTTAAAGGCAAGAGATTTATTGCTGGCTTCACAGGTGGCAAAGTTTTATCTAGTGCACCTCGCTCAGCCTCTATCCTTGAGTTTACAGAAACAGTCTTAATGCAAAATGATGATGCCTTGCTACGTGATGCTGAGCGACTTACTCCAAGTGGGGAGGGATCTGTCTTCTTCGTTGGAAGCCAGTGAGCATGTTTGCTTGTGCCAAAGAGGACTGACACTGAATCAAAGCAGTCAGGCTCTCTTTGATACAACATTTGTGATTTTTTCCAGAGTACACAAAACAGCACTCTTTTAACTCAGTTTCATCTCTGAATGGGTTCGGCCAGTCCCGCCCGGGTCCAGGCAGTACATGCTGGTTGGGACTGTGCAATGCACTCTCATAAATTGGGCCTAAATTATAGCTTGGAAGTGCAACACATCCAACAACAAGCATTTGCAATGCGATAGGGCTCGCATTTCTGAAAGTTTGACCTATTGGCGCTGTAAATATGAAGGGTTTTTATTTATTTTTCTTGTAGTTTCTGGCACGTTACTAAAAGCTTGTCTCATTGCAGTCACTGTATGGTGGGCTGCATGGTTTCATTTGCCTGGTTCCATCAGTACATCGCGCCTACCAGACAGCACAGCTGTATTTTGGCATTGCCAAGAACAGACTGGGACTTAAAGCTTGCACCTTGCATACCATTGGTTGGCTTTCTAGTCACTCTCATTATCTACTTCTTATTTGTGCTCCAGCTTGTCAGTCTTGTGTTTGTCCCCCCAATTGAACATTGGATGTTTGCAATCTGTTTTGATTCGCTGACTTCTATGCTTCCACTGCTTGCTCTTCTTTTGGGTTAAACACCCCATGAGACTGAATATGTTTTCCAGCTGTCTGCCTCAAGTACTTCTCTCCCCATGCACCCCGTCTTGCTTTGTGTCCCTTGTGTACTTCCACCTACCACCGTCTACGTTGCTCTCGGTCATGTGCATGTCCACCATTGCTTTTTTGCCCGGGTGTTTCTCCCACGTCCTCTCCATGTTGCTCTCTCGCCCATTGCTTCTTCTTCCCACCCGTCCTCCATGGTGATTCCACCAACCTTCACCCTCCTTCTCACTCATCTGTTCCTTCTCCTCCACATACCTACCCTCCATGTTTCTTCTCCTATCTATGCCCTCCTTCTCTCTCGCTCATTGCAACTCCTACCCAACCCTGCCTTCCATGTTGCTGTCATCCCACTGAATAATTCCCCCCTGCGCCCTCTGTGTTGCTTCCCCGTTCTGTGCTGCTTCTGTCACCCAGTTGCTCCATGTTGTTGATGTCCACCCACACCCTTTGTGTTGCTTCCCCCGCTCTGTGTTGCTTTCGTCACCCAGTACCTCCATGTTGTTGATGCCCACCTGCACCCTCTGTGTTGCTTCTCCCCACCCTGTGTTGCTTTTGTCATCCAGTTGCTCCCTGTTGTTGGTGCCCACCCGCAACCTCTGTGCTGATTCCCCCGCTCTGCGTTGCTTTTGTCACTCAGTTGCTCCATGTTGTTAATGCCCACCCGCACCCTCTGTGTTGCTTCTCCTCACACTTTGTTCCTTCCGTCATCCAGTTGCTCCATGTTGTTGATGCCCACCCGCACCCTCTGTGTTGCTTCCCCCGCTCTGTGCTGCTTCCGTCACCCAGTTGCTCCATGTTGTGCATGCCCACCCGGACCCTCTGTGTTGCTTCCGCAGCTCTGTGTTGCTTCCGTCACCCAGTTGCTCCATGTTGTTGATGCCCTCCCGCACCCTCTGTGTTGCTTTCCCCACTCTGTGTTGCTTCTGTCACCCAGTTGCTCCATGTTGTTGATGCCCACCCACACCCTCTGTGTTGCTTCCCCCGCTCTGTGCTGCTTCCGTCACCCAGTACCTCCATGTTGCTGATGTCCACCCGCACCCTCTGTGTTGCTTCCCCCAGTCTGTGTTGCTTTTATCATCCAGTTGCTCCATGTTCTTGGTGCCCACCCGCACCATCTGTGCTGCTTCTCCTCACTCTTTGTTCCTTCCGTCATCCAGTTGCACCTTCTTGTTGGTGCCCACCCACAACCTCTGTGTTGTTTTCCCCCCACTCTGTGTTGCTTTTGTCACCCAGTTGCTCCATCTTGTTGGTGCCCACCCACAACCTCTGTGTTGTTTTCCCCCCACTCTGTGTTGCTTTTGTCACCCAGTTGCTCCATCTTGTTGGTGCCCACGCGCATCCTTTGTGTTGCTCTGTTCTCAATCACATTTTTAAAAGAAAATGCATGACTTTTATTTTAACTGACTGACCCAACTCATTACATTAAAAAAATCCCATGATTTTGTAGGCACGCACATACGTGTTGCACGCACACCTAATAAAGCAACCACCCCATCATATCACATTTATTTTTAGTTTGTTTTCTTTAGTCATGCTGCACAGTATCAGGAATGCTGTCCAATGTGGCTAAAAACCAGTGGCAAAGCCAATAGGTCTCAAAGGCAAGACCTATTGGCTTTGACAATGCTTAGGTTTTTTTTTGCTGGTATGAGTGATTTACCTGCTGTGTTGCATTATTTCTCTGCAATGGTACATGAAGTATTTGACTGCAGTTTCTTTGTGCTGCATTATTTTTCAACTAGATGGATTGTGTGTATCACGGGCTGCATTGCATCTCTGCAGGATATTTCCATATTGGATTGCATATCTGCTTAGATGCATTACCCAGCTTTTCCCTCACCAGGAACTGTAGTTGCCTCCTGGGGCAATAAGGGTCTTGTGGTGTGCTTTATAGTTATGATGGGTGCATTATTCCCCTCCACTACTGAATATTTCTCTTCTTGTATTCATTGTTCTCCATCTGTCGGATACCTTTGCTGTGTGTGTTTTAGCTCATTTTTCAGGAACATTATTTCCTCTCCTGCATGCATTATACTCCTGCTGGGTGCATTATTTTTTCCATGAATCTGTTATCCATAATGTGGTGCATTATACCGCTGGTCACGTCATAATTTCCCTTCTAACTGCAATATCACACTGTTTCCCTTCTGTGTTCACTATTTCTTCTCTGAGTGAAGCATTCACTTCTTATCAGGGCATTATTTTTTCTGAGTGAAATTTCACAACATTCAAGGAATATTATCCTTTCAAAGCACAATGTGGGGGCTGATATCGTGCGGTCCTTTTTTTTATAGTGAAGCATGCATGCAGCTCAAGTAGATATAAAAACGTGAGATACCTGTGCGAGGCGGGTTTGAGCCAAAAATGCCTCCTATTGTCGAATTTTCTAAGGGCCCAAGGTCCTGCTAGTATTTCTTGAGACTGGAACGCACTTGATTAAAAAAGTTGTGTGAAATTGTGTAAAGCAAAATATCGAGAAATTTTACAAATTTTGCTGACATTTATAATTTTATCATGGCCTAAGTATTATTTTTTACTGGAATATAAATTCAGTTCTGGGTACATTAATTTTCGAAGGGTGATAAGTTTTCCATATGTATTACATTATTTGCATTCTGAATTACACTACACTCTGGGGTAAACATAATTTCTTAGGTGAATTATTTCCCCTTGTGGGGTACATTATGTCTGTGATAGCTGCATTATTTAGTATCTCAAACGCAATACTTCCCTTCGAAATGAACTGTACTGTTCCTGGTAAATATTATTTTCCCGTGGGTGCAAAATTCACGTCTCTGATATGTAACTTACCTTTAAGGATATATTAGATGTCCTGACTCATTTCTGCTTGGCTCATTGGTTCAGATAAAGTCGAAGACAGCATGGCCCCGAGCCCATATTAAGGTTTGTATGACAGAGACACGCATGGCTAAACTACACGTGACTCTGCCACGCAGCCCGAACCAGGAATGCGTCTTAACCAAGCATTCCTATACAACGCATGCCTTTACCACGTAAATTCATTGTAAATGCATGAGTGGTAACACTGGTCAAGGGGTATGTGTGGTTAAGATCGCCAATACCTCGACCCCTAGTCCCCACCCTAAGGGCTAAAATTCTATCCCCCTACCTCAACCCCCCCCCCCCCGCCTTGAGGCCAAAAACCTGCCCTTAAAACTACCACTTCTCCTCCCCCGGATCTGAGGCCTAAAAACCTGCCACCTACTATAAACTACCCAAACCCCAGCCCCCACGAGACCTAAAACTTACACCGCGCTGTCCCTAAACTATCCTAACCCGACCTCCCCAGCCCGAGCCCTAAAACCGACCCCACTCCTAAAAACTCCCCCCAATCCCAGCCCCTGCCCTGAGGCCAAAAATCCTGTCCCCCTTCCTAAAAGTACCCCGACTCCCCCGCCCTGAGCACTAAAAGCAAACCCCATCCCTAAATACTACCCACAACCCGGCCCCAGCCCTACTTACCTGTACGTGTATGGAGCGTTCCATTCTGAAGCTTCCTCTTCTTCTCCCCACCCATCCTTAAAACTAGACCGCTATCTGGGTTAAGGCAGATGTGTGGTTCAGGCAAGCGTGGTTACGCTAGCGGGGAAATGGCACGCGTGGCTCTGTCCGCTTTGTTCCAGCCGTTTCCCCCATGAAGAGATGTAGAAATGTCTCCGCTTTGGCTGAATTTTCACCCCAGATTTTATTTTCCTGTTAGGTGGTGGGGAAGACTCCTCAGCTCCCCAAGGCCTCTCTGACTCTCCTTTCACTGAAAGTAGTTGAGGAAGTGGTATGTGACATTTTATCGATACATGGATGTACCCGAATCATTTCTTGCAGACGCTACCCTATCTGGTCATCGTGGAAATGGTAGAAAGGTGGCCTAAGAGCCACCTTGAGCTACTTCTGACAAACCTGTAGATGGCCACTAATATGATTGCAATATGTTTCTTCTGGGAGGGAAACAACACTTACAACGTAACTTTTACAACGCACTACCTTTACAACAAAACTTTTACAAAGCAACATCCATTACAACGCATGCCATTACAACGCAACCATTACAACAAATGTCACTACAATGCATACCACTACAACGCATGTCATTACAACGCAGTCATTACAACGCATACCATTACAATGCATACCTACACTATCCAACACTTACCCTACTGTTGCACCCCCTGGAGTTAGAATAGTAATTTTTACCCCTACACTATCCAATACTTACCCTACTGTTGCACCCCCTGGAGTTAGAATAGTAATTTTTACCCTTACACTATCCAACACTTACCCTACTGTTGCACCCCCTGGAGTTAGAATAGTAATTTTTACCCCTACACTATCCAATACTTACCATACATGCAATGTAATGGTATGCGTTGTAATGGTATGCGTTGTAAATGTATGCATTGTAGTGGAATGCGTTGTAAAGGTAGTTTCAAAGAATTTGTTGCAATGGCATGTTTTGTAATGGAATGCGTTGTAATGAATGTTGCGGTGTAAAAAATGCGTTGTAAAGGTATGCGTTGTAAAAGTATGCGTTGTAACGACATACATCCCTTCTGGGGGCGTTATTCACTTTCTGTTGTGCATAGTATCTCTGATGAATGGATTGTTTCACTTCTGGGCAGGGCCGGCTCTAGGGCGGTGCGACCGGTGCCACCACACTGGGTGCTGACCTCACATGGAGGCTCCTGTTTGCTAGTTTATATTGTGCTTAAATGCACCTGCTGCCTTTCCTGGCCTCCAGAAATTTTCAGGCAACAATTAAAATGTCAAGAAAACTCCGGTGATTAATGTTCTTCCTGGTGTGTAGTTTGGTCTGGTAGACATTTTGACTTGTGGAAGTTTTGATTCATGGTAATGTAGCGCAGAGGGTACAAAGAACATGTACCACGCCGATCACAAAGTTAATGTAATGTAAACAGGTCAGTGGGTTACTGCTTTTGTCACAGACTTCCTTTTTTTTAGTTGCATTTTACAGTGAGCTATTAACTGTCATGAAAGAACTGCGTGCAGACTTCAGGGTATAGATTAGAGCTAATGGATGTTTTCCTCAGACTTTCATTATGCTAATTTTGCAAAAAGGGTTCATTTGGATACATTCAGTTCTTGTTAGTAAAGAAAGCCCCAATCCACTGTGTTACATTTTAAATTCAGAGTTTATGATTCTCCAGACCAAGAACTCTTCAACTATACTGCCTACCTGTGTGGATGACATGTGAATCCACCCCTTGTTGTCCTCTGTCTTATGTAACATTTCCTATACATTGATTTACACACCTATGATTGTCTCTGTGTAATCTGTGTGTTATGTAAAGTGCTCTGACACCATTCACTTTTATGAGTGACGCTATAAAGTTAATTAAATGCCTCTGAGAGAGAGTGGTTAGGAGACTGTTAAAGGGTGGTAGGGAGGGAATCCGAGTCGGAGGTGGTCATTGGGGGCGCCAAGAAAACATTGTCGCACTGGGCGCCACCAGTGGTAAAGCCAGCCCTGCTTCTGGGCGCATTGTGTCCTGGAAGGGTTCAGAATATCTCTCATTAATCCATTACGTCCCTCTATGGTATATCTATTGTTGTGTATTATTTTCCTTCTGCGTACATACTCCTGTTCTGGATATATTTATGCAAATATCATTATTACTTTTCTCTAGGGCATTATTTCCACCCTGTTGAACATTCTTTCTTTGGTGGGTTCATTGTTTCCTCGTGCATTGCATTTCTGTTGGATGCATGCCTCAAGAGGGTGTCCTATTTGCCTTCTCAGGTATATTCTTTCCATACTGAGGGTACTGCTTCTCTTCTGGAGCAGTTGACGCCTCATGGGTGGCTTACTTGCCTTCTTGGGTGCACTATTACTTTGTGGTGCCCTGCTACATTTCTGGTGCAGTTGACACCTCTAGGGTGGATTACTTTTCTCCTCTGGTGAAGTTTTAGTTTCTGGCTGCACTCTTCCCCTTCAGGTTCACTTGGTAACTCCCTGTGTGCATTATTACTTTCTGGGTGCACTGTTTCCCTTCTGGTGAAGATGGAGCCTCTAGGATGTTCGACTTCCTTCCTCAGGTGCATTGTTAATTAACTTCTGGGTGCACTCTTCCCCTTCAGGGTCACTTAGTGACTTCTCGGGTGCATTATTACTTTCTGGGTGCACTGTCTCCCTTCAGGTGCACTTGGTGACTTCTCGGGTGCATTATTACTTTCTGGGTGCACTGTCTCCCTTCAGGTTCACTTGGTGACTCCCCGGGTGCATTATTACTTTCTGGGTGCACTCTTCCCTTTCAGGGTCACTTGGTGACTTCTCTGGTGCATTATTACTTTCTGGGTGCACTGTCTCCCTTCAGGTTCACTTGGTGACTTCTCAGGTGCATTATTACTTTCTGGGTGCACTGTCTCCCTTCAGGTTCACTTGGTGACTCCCCGGGTGCATTATTACTTTCTGGGTGCACTCTTCCCTTTCAGGGTCACTTGGTGACTTCTCGGGTGCATTATTACTTTCTGGGTGCACTGTCTCCTTTCATGTTCACTTGGTGACTCCCCGGGTGCATTATTACTTTCTGGGTGCACTCTTCCCTTTCAGGGTCACTTGGTGACTTCTCTGGTGCATCATTACTTTCTGGGTGCACTGTCTCCCTTCAGGTTCACTTGGTGACTTCTCAGGTGCATTATTACTTTCTGGGTGCACTGTCTCCCATCAGGTTCACTTGGTGACTTCTCTGGTGCATTGTTACTTTCCTGGTGCACTGTCTCCCTTCAGGTTCACTTGGTGACTCCCCGGGTGCATTATTACTTTCTGGGTACACTCTTCCCCTTGAGGGTAACTTGGTGACTTCTCGGGTGCATTATTACTTTCTGGGTGCACCGTCTCCCTTCAGGTTCACTTGGTGACTTCTGGGGTGAATTATTACTTTCTGGGTGCACTGTCTCCCTTGAGGTTCACTTGGTGACTTCTCGGGTGCATTATTACTTTTGGGGTGCACTGTTTCCCTTCAGGTTCACTTGGTGACTTCTCGGGTGCATTATTACTTTCTGGGTTCACTGTCTCCCTTCAGGTTCACTTGGTGACTTCTCGGGTGCATTATTACTTTGTGGGTGCACTGTCTCCCTTCTGGTGAAGATGGAGCCTCTAGGATGTTCGACTTCCTTCCTCAGGTGCATTGTTAATTAACTTCTGGGTGCACTCTTCCCCTTCAGGGTCACTTAGTGACTTCTCGGGTGCATTATTACTGTCTGGGTGCACTGTCTCCCTTCAGGTGCACTTGGTGACTTCTCGGGTGCATTATTACTTTCTGGGTGCACTGTCTCCCTTCAGGTTCACTTGGTGACTCCCCGGGTGCAATATTACTTTCTGGGTGCACTCTTCCCTTTCAGGGTCACTTGGTGACTTCTCTGGTGCATTATTACTTTCTGGGTGCACTGTCTCCCTTCAGGTTCACTTGGTGACTTCTCAGGTGCATTATTACTTTCTGGGTGCACTGTCTCCCTTCAGGTTCACTTGGTGACTCCCCGGGTGCATTATTACTTTCTGGGTGCACTCTTCCCTTTCAGGGTCACTTGGTGACTTCTCGGGTGCATTATTACTTTCTGGGTGCACTGTCTCCTTTCATGTTCACTTGGTGACTCCCCGGGTGCATTATTACTTTCTGGGTGCACTCTTCCCTTTCAGGGTCACTTGGTGACTTCTCTGGTGCATCATTACTTTCTGGGTGCACTGTCTCCCTTCAGGTTCACTTGGTGACTTCTCAGGTGCATTATTACTTTCTGGGTGCACTGTCTCCCATCAGGTTCACTTGGTGACTTCTCTGGTGCATTGTTACTTTCCTGGTGCACTGTCTCCCTTCAGGTTCACTTGGTGACTCCCCGGGTGCATTATTACTTTCTGGGTACACTCTTCCCCTTGAGGGTAACTTGGTGACTTCTCGGGTGCATTATTACTTTCTGGGTGCACCGTCTCCCTTCAGGTTCACTTGGTGACTTCTGGGGTGAATTATTACTTTCTGGGTGCACTGTCTCCCTTGAGGTTCACTTGGTGACTTCTCGAGTGCATTATTACTTTTGGGGTGCACTGTTTCCCTTAAGGTTCACTTGGTGACTTCTCGGGTGCATTATTACTTTCTGGGTTCACTGTCTCCCTTCAGGTTCACTTGGTGACTTCTCGGGTGCATTATTACTTTCTGGGTGCACTGTCTCCCTTCTGGTTCACTTGGTGACTTCTCGGTGCATGATTACTTTCTGGGTGCACTCTTCCCCTTCAGGGTCACTTGGTGAGTTCTCGGGTGGATTATTAATTTCTGGGTGCACTTTCCCATTCAGGGTCACTTGGAGACTTTCGGGTGCATTATTACTTTCTGGGTGCACTCTTCCCCTTCAGGGTCACTTGGTGACTTCTCGGTGCATTATTACTTTCAGGCTGTAGTGTTTCCCTTCAGGGTCACTTGGTGACTCCTCTTTGCATTATTACATTCTTGGGTGCAGTGTTTCCCTTCCAGTTCACGTGGGGACTTCACAAGTGCCTTTATTACTTTCTGGATGCACGGTCTCTCTTCAGGTTAAATTGGCGACTTCTCGGTGCATTGTTTCTTTCTGGGTGCAGTGTTTCCCTTCAGGTTCAGTTTGTGACTCCACTTTGCATCATTACTTTCTGGATGCACTCTTCCCCTTCAGGGTCACTTGGTGACTTCTCAGGTGCATTATTACTTTCTGGGTGCACTGTCTCCCTTCAGGTTGACTTGGTGACTTCTCTGGTGCATTATTACTTTCTGGTTGCACTCTTCCCCTTCAGGGTAACTTGGTGAATTCTCAGGTGCATTATTACTTCCTGGATGCACTCTTCCCCTTCAGGGTTACTTGGTGACCTTTCAGGTGCAGTATTACTTTCTGGGTGCACTGTCTCCCTTCAGGTTCACTTGGTGACTTCTCGGGTGCATTATTACTTTCTGGGTGCACTGTCTTCCTTCAGGTTCACTTGGTGACTTCTCGGGTGCATTATTACTTTCTGTGTGCACTCTTCCTCTTCAGGGTCACTTGGTGACTTCTCGGGTGCATTATTTCTTTCTGGGTGCACTGTCTCCCTTCAGGATCACTTGGTGACTTCTCGGGTGCATTATTACTTTCTGGGTGCACTCTTCCCCTTCAGGGTCACTTGGTGACTTCTCGGGTGCATTATTATTTTCTGGGTGCACTCTTCCCCTTCAGGGTCACTTGGTGACTTCTCGGGTGCATTATTACTTTCTGGGTGCACGTCTCTCTTCAGGTTCACTTGGTGACTTCTCGGGTGCAATATTACTTTCTGGGTGCACTGTCTCCCTTCAGGATCACTTGGTGACTTCTCGGGTGCATTATTACTTTCTGGGTGCACTCTTCCCCTTCAGGGTCACTTGGTGACTTCTCGGTGCATTATTACTTTCTGGGTGCACTCTTCCTCTTCATTGTCACCTGGTGACTTCTCTGGTGCATTATTACTTTCAGGGTGCACTGCTTGCCTTCATATTCACTTGGTGACTTCTCGGGTGCATTATTACTTTCTGGGTGCCCTGTCTCCCTTCAGGTTCACTTGCTGACTTCTCTGGTGCATTATTACTTTCTGGGTGCACTCTTCCCCTTCAGGGTCACTTAGTGACTTCTCTGGTGCATTATTACTTTCTGGGTGCACTGTCTCCCTTCAGGGTCACTTAGTGACTTCTCTGGTGCATTATTACTTTCTGGGTGCACTGTCTCCCTTCGGGTTCACTTGGTGACTTCTCGGTGCATTATTACTTTCTGGTTGCACTCTTCCCCTTCAGGGTCACTTGGTGACTTCTCGGGTGCATTATTACTTTCTGGTTGCACTTTCCCATTCAGGGTCACTTGGTGACTTCTCGGGTGCATTATTACTTTCTGGCTGTAGTGTTTCCCTTTAGGGTCACTTGGTGACTTCTCTTTGCATTATTACATTCTGGGTGCAGTGTTTCCCTTCCGGTTCACTTGGTGACTTCACAGGTGCATTATTTCTTTCTGGGTGCACGTCTCTCTTCAGGTTAAATTGGCGACTTCTCTGGTGCATTGTTTCTTTCTGTGTGCAGTGTTTCCCTTCAGGTTTACTTGGTGACTTCTCAGGTGCATTATTACTTTCTGGGGGCACTCTTCCCCTTCAGGCTCTCTTGGTGACCCCTGGTGTGCATTATTCCCGACCCTCAGCTCCCACCCACCTCTGAAGGCCTGCAGCCCTCTGCCCATGTGTCTGAGGTCAGGCAGATTCATCTCAGTCCTCCAGGTTGTCTCTGACCCTCCACCCGGGCAGCTCGGATGATGGATAAACTCCCCCGCGCGCATCCCTGACCAGCAGCCGGGGCTGACCATGAAATGAGCAGCGCCCCCAGAGTAATCCGCTGAGCCCCGTGTCCGGGAGCCTTTTCATTTCGCTCCTGTAAGTGTTGGCGAAAGGGGCGGAGGGCGCAGGATAAATCGGCAGAATTGGAAGAAAAAAGAAATCCCCGAACAAAAAGTTAATGAGAAGCCTGTCGTTAGTGGAAAGCCATCAATACTCCCCGGGTGAATTTATTCCATTTCGTTCAGCTTGACAACCGCTGCTTCTGTTTTTAAAGCAAATCTGCTGTTAAGTAATTCCATTTTTGAAAGGCACCCTTAGAGGCCGGATCTGCGGCTCGCAGGCGGGAGGCACTTGTGGCAAAACCAATGCTGGACCCTGCCTGTGATGGGGGAGGGGGGACGGGATTTCTGTATGCATTAACATTTGCTGCAGAGCAGCAGGCACTTTACCGCGCTTTCAAGGCACTTTAAACATGTAGAAAGAAAACAATGCAGAACCAGCATCTACAGCCCTTACCCGCCACTGATGCGCTGTGTACTCTTGAGCAAATCCCGTAGAGTATCTCCACTTAGCTCACACTACTTGAATCGGCCGTGTTGGCACACTTTATATAGTTTTTTGTAACAATTGAACAGTTGTGGAAAGAAGACAGAGCACCATCGTTTGCTGTCGATCAATTTCACTAAGTGTTTCGTAGAAAATCAGACTGAAAAATGAATACTGTGAATTTTAAAGACACAGATTAAATAAAGTCCTACAAATTCACACAAACCATAAACTCTTTGCACCATACAACCCGTGACCCAAATATGCTAGAATAGTTATTTTTCCCGGTCTTACTTTAAATAAAAAGTTCGTTTAACTACATGTAGACACGTTGCAGTATCTTTAGCATCAAGTGCTCAGCTTAATTTTAATTAGGTCTCCCGGTTTTATGGTATTTATTTTTTGGGCATTTCCTTTATTTATTTATCCATATTTATTTTTTGCTAATTTTATCAGTATTTATCTATATTTATTTTGGGTTTTGTGGAAAAATTTGGCTGAAATTAGTATATTTCCACATTTATTTAACCGATAAATATGCGCTTGTGCTTGAATGTCTGCCAGGTTACTGTGCTCTGAACACCAGCAAAAGATTAATCAGTGCACTTATATCAATATATGCAAATTTCAGTATCAAACTTGTCTACTGCTGTTAAAGCCTCTTTACTAAAATTCCTTTTTTTAATCCCCTTATCTAACAAACCACCCATCTATTGGCCTGGCAGTCATGGCAGATAGTATTTAGAGTTACTTAAAAAGCAACCCAATTTCTGTTTTGACCCACATTTAAAAATAAATACATACAGACAGGAAAATAAATGTTTTCTGTCTGTATTTATCTGTCAAAATCAGTAAAAACAGAAAACACGGAGCCTTAATTTGAATGTTTCTTATATTGTGTTAGAAACTGCCCTATCCAGGGCGGTATTCACCTGTTACAACGCATTTTTTACAACGCACTACCACTACAACGCAGGCATTACAACGCATACCATTACAACGCATAGCGCTGGGGGGCGCTCTAGGATAAGAGGTAAGTTTAATTTACTATCCAACACCTTCCCTAGGGTCCACGGGGACTGGAGTTAGAATAGTAAATTATACTTACCACTATCCAGCACCCCAAAGCGCTATGCGTTGTAGTGGTATGCTTTGTGAATACCGCGTTGTAATGGTATGCAGAGTAAAAGTATGCGTTGTAACGTCATACATCCATCCAGGGCTAAGTGTGAGCTGAACTGTCTATTCAGAGGGCCAAAAATTTGACTGCAAACCAATTTCTAACATTGAGTGGGATGAGGGAACCCTTTGAACTTCACCGGGGATGCCGGGCAAAGTGCCATATTTTTGCCTGATGTAGCTCAAGGCGACATTTCGGCCGCCTTTTCCAGCAGCTTGATCTCCTGACCACAAAGTTTGTGGGATCCAGATGCAGGGATTGATCTAGGCACAGCCGCAATCATTAAATATCACTCGCTCCTGCTTATCCGCAGTGCAATCCTCTGTTAAAATATAATCTGCCATATATTGAAATACTTTCAGAGAATGTAGGGTCATGATGGTCTTATGTGATACAGAAGTTCTTCCACCGCCTGGCAAGGTAAATAAAGTATGTGGTGCTCTCCTGACCAAGGCTTTCACATTTTACATCTCTCTGTAGGTGTCCGGGACCATGCAATCTTCTACTTTAACTGAAACAACGAGTAAAAGAGAAATCCGTCTGGACATAAAGGAACTTAAAGCATCAAACCCGCTGGCACCGCCATGCCTGACAGCATCCAGTAAGGCCATCTCAAGGGTATCACCTAACCCCAAAGATATGTGCAAGGCATCCTTTATCCTGAGCTCAAGTCCCAGTGACTTGAAACACACAATCGTAACACTACGCCTTAAGAAACCAAAGGCTGCCCTAAAAGATCTCTCCAAATTCTCACCATTTCCAACTTCCCAAACTTGGAAGATCCTGGAAGGGGATATCACCAGACAGTGCTGACATTTTTGGAAGGGCCGTCGGTCCATACAAGGCTCTTGGAAGCCAGCTCACGCTGGGGTGCACAGACCATCCTCACTGACATCCTCAAAAAGCTTTTCGCCTTACCTTGTCGTCCAGTAGTCGATACAGTAGTTCTTAACTTTCTTAATAACCATGAGTTACCACACACAGAATCCCCAATGCCAAAACCTTCATCAAAGACCACTGTGTGCTGTTAGCTTGGTTGAGAGCAAGATATCAACAGGCTGTAAACCAGAACAGCAATGAAATAATCCAATATATTCAAAATCAGAACATAAAAAGAATGGTGACTTTATATCCAAAATCACAGGCTTTGCCTCGGAAATACCCAATGGACATGATGCGTTGAAGAAAAAATCCCCCAGAGAGACAAAAAAATATGGCAGAGTATCAAGTATGGCCCTAAAGTGGAAGTGACCTTTCCTCTTTGATCACAACAGTAGGTCAGTAGCATCTGCCAGCATGCACGGCTGGTTGTACAAAACCAAACTCAATTCAAAATGTATATCATTAATACACACACCCATGTCTGCACACACACTATTGTCCAGATTAAAAAGTCTTTACCTAACAGGTCCAATACGAAGATACAGTTATAGAAGGGTATTGGAGAGGCAAAAAGCCGGACAGCATCACACAAAAGCCTCATACATTAGATGCCTGGAAGGATAACTTTGGCACCCCCTGACGTTGATGGAACATTTTTAAAAAAGGACACACCGATGTTTCATATTTAGTTTGAGGGAGTTCACAAGCGCTTTCCTAAAGTGCAAGCATATTTATTTTACTTGAATCTTTGGTGTTAGGATTAGTGACAAAGTATTCCCAAAACCTGAAATTGATTCAGGCAAAATCTATTTCGAAAAAAATGCATATGGATTAGTACAGTATACCATCTATTCCACCCTGCTGGTACTAAGCAGCTCCTGACACGTGTTTCAATCATATTGGAATTTGCCTGGGCTGCGTAGCTAGCCCAGATATAGGCCAGACACCTAAGGTGATGGATGGAACGCTTGAATTAACATTGCTGTGGATAATATTCCGTTTTCTTTTTCTCACTGTGCCAGTACTAAGGGGCTAAATATAGATAAATCTTAGCCCACTTTAAAAGAGTTGTCCCACTCAAACAGCTTAGCCGTATGCTAAATGGGAAAACAGGAACGCCCCAGACTGGTTTTGGTCTTATAAGGACTAAGCAGTATGGTAACGTTTTAATATGTATGTCACAGCGAGTTAAAAACCCATTCTTGGGCACTCTCGTAGCTTGATGTACCGTAAGAACTCAGCCTGCTCCTCCCTGATGAGGCCAAAAACATCTGAAACCTTTGCCAAGTTTGTTTGTTTTGTAATTCAGAGGGGACATGGCCGGGAAACATCGCTAATAACGCGGGGTTACCTTGCGATGCTATTACATCACGGTTTTCACAACGCAAGTCGTTACAACGACTTGCGCTGGATGGCGCTCTAGGACAACGAATAGTATAATTTACTATCCAACACCTTCCCTACTGTATGTAGACTAGTGTTGGAATAGTAAATTATACTACTCCTAAGTCCAGCGCCCTCCAACGCAAGTCGTTGTAACGACTTGCGTTGTAAAGATCGCGATGTAATTACCACGATGTACATGTATGCATTGTACCGTCATACATTCGGCATGGTTCAATTCCCATTTCATTAGTATCTTTGCTACCAGATAAGTCCAGCTCCCGACTTATCACATCACGAATGGAGCTCGCTCATGGTCATCCCAGGCCGGACAACTCCCGTCACCTCTAACTCCTGGCTGAAGGCCGCAACTTGCTCGTAAAATGGTTTAGTTTGGCCGAACCCTGGTAGAGGAATCTCTGTATTTTTAAATCAAAAGTTTAAATCTAGCCACATCTAATCAGTAGATTACTAATTACACCAAAGAATTTACTACATGTCACTGAGAAACAATCTTACATCAAGCGAACAACAGTGGTTTTATGCAGGGTGCAAAGTCCATACTCTTTACTGTCACTCACCACGCAGATATAACCCAGTACACATTCGATATTCGCACAGATTAGGTTGGAGGGCTGCAAGTACACCCCTGTTATGGAACATCTCACTAGGGCTAACACACGCCTTCCAGGCCAACAACATCTGCTGTGATTCCAATTACTAAAACCAGGGTACAGCACCCCTCCTGGATGAATCAGAACTGCTGCCTAAAGTCTGCAAAAAGAGCCTTCTATCAAAATGTTACTTTTTTTGTATATCAATCTGAAATGACACCAACTTCACAATATTGACTTCCAACACATCATCAGGGATAGTAAATCCATGCCTCCAAGTGCATCAATACCTTGATGATAGGTTGTTTTCAGCACAAACCACCAGGACGCCCGATAATACCCAGTGACAAAACAAATGCTTCATTTGACCACTCTTTTCCCCCAAAGGTCTCTGGGTAGTAGTGTGGGCAGACTACCGCTCGAGTCGGAGAGGTCCTCGCGCAGGGGCTCGCTTTACGAAGTGGTTCGGAGGCTTTTGATCTCTGTTCGGCAATTAGAGATATGGATTCCTTACAGAGTAGCCCGCAGGGAGCTCGGGGCTGGTATTAACCTGACCTGCCGGGGTAGGCCCCGCGATAAAAATCTGAGAAGAGACGCTTCTCTCTCCTCCGGCTACTGAGAGTGATTATTTATTCATCTCCTGCGTGATTTGATTTAATATGCACTGAATGCTGGGACCTTTCAACACCTTTCATTTATCTAAGTGGCCAATAAAGTGCTTTTAGACAGAAAATAGACCATGGGAAAGGGGTGGGCTACTTTTAGTCTGATGTTCTGTCCTTATTACATTTGTTAATTGTGTGCAGCTAGGGTCTTTGGTCGCTGGGGGACTTGTTGGACAACTTGGTACTAATGCTGTCTCGGAATTAGCCCCAGAGGGCAGTATAAAGTGGCAAGTACAAATGGGCATCGCTCTGGCGAACAGGCAAGAGCCACAGAGGCGGAAACATAGGGTGATTGGAACTTTCAACACTACAACCTTTCTGAAGGGAGAAGCAGTCCTAGATATGACAAACCTCTCTTACCCAATCTCATTAGCATGCCAAATTTCAATTTACGGTGCCTTCGTCAAGGAGATAGCTCCTTTCTTGCTTTTCAAAAAGAGAAAATCTCCTCCTGGAATTTGAAAGACACATTGATACTTGTGTCTCCTACCTCGCCCCAATACAGCTCAAAACCCCGTCCAACTCTTCACTTTAGTTTAGTCAGTTATTGGCTGTCCTTAAAGCCATACTTTTTACCCCACGCCACGTCTAAGCAGGTGAGAAATGCAAAAAGAACAACTGATGGACAGAATGCAGAACAATGTCATACATTCACCCCAGTACATAGATCTGGGCCTAAATCTATCATTTTTTTGCTCACTATGCCATTCCAGTTTGGACCAAGCCATATGCAAATCAGTCTTGACCCTGCGCCCAATGGGAAAAGTCCAGCCCGAACTGCCAAGCCAGGTCCTCCCTGAACTGGAAACAAGCATCCGAGGACCGGTTTCGGGCTTTCAGCCCTGATCAGTCAGGGCCCTAAGTGGGAAGGGTTTGCCCAGCCGTGGGTCCCGTGCTCTCTGAAACCGGTCCAAGGTCTGCGTGACTGGGGGTGAATGTTTGCATTGTCTAGCATTCCGTCCATCAATTATTTCTTATGCATAAGCAGGTGAGAGGCAGGTTTGGTGCTAAGAGGTGGCTGGCCTGGTATGTCTCTGCTGTAGCCATCTCTACATGTATGCATCTTGTTGCAGGTCTTTGCGGTGTTCTTTTCAGGGCACACACTGAGGCAATAGCCATGATGTTTCTCTGTGTCTCCCGATGTTTGGTTCAGCCACTGCATTGGAGGGTCTTGTGATGGAATTTAAGAAAGGGGCTGAAAGCCTGTAGACAGGAGGTTGTCATATGCAGTGTTCAGGGTCCTTGGTCTGTATTCCATGTCTCTACCCGCCTCATACGTGTTTCTTCCTTCAGAATCCTTCCTCAGGAAGCAATAATACAGTAGATAATTTTCTTTCAAGCCTATTGCCAGTAACAATAGAATAGCTTTTTTTTCTCACTGATTTGTGTCTCCTGTTGGTGTTGGATGAAGTCTGTTGGCTGCTTCGGAAACGCCTGCTGTGGGGAATAGCAAGAAAGAATAAATGCATCCCTCTTTGTACATACTCCTTGATGTGAAAGTCAGCTTGGGAATTGTGGACCCGCTGTGTTTTTTTCTGGCTTCGTTGTAGCTGCAGTTATTTAGATGCTAAGCTGGTGCAGGCAAGGCCTCAGAAGCAGCTGGGTGGACATGTACATTCAGCCTGGGTTTACCATGGAGAGAGCCCATGTCACTGCCTCAAGAGTCAAGTTGGATTCCTGATTAGAACTTAAGAAAACCTTTTAACCCTGTGTATTGCCCAGTGGTTTAGGGAATCTCTTGGTTGGGATAGACCACCAGATCTATCACGACCAGGACAGGACACTTGTTAATTTGTTGGTTAACTACTGGAGTTTTCTGGTTTTCTTTGTTAAATATATATGTTTCCCGTGGGTTAACTACTTGAACCTACTGGTTCTCTTTGTTGCTCATGTTTGTAACTGTTTTGTATTTCCTACATGTCATCTGCTAGAGATTTCCACTTAATTCTTACCCACGTTTTTAGTTGTGTTATATTTTCTAGTTTGTAATTGCTAGAGCCTTCTGGGTCTTTGTTACTCATGTTTGTAATTGCCGTACATTTGCTATAAAAGACCTCCTCATTTTTTTAAAATGAGTAGGTCGACTATTTTTAACTTTGACCAGATATTGAAGTTCTTGTCTGAGAGTTTTATAGCTGTGAAAGTTTCAACCACATGTACTAATCCGAGATGGCTCGGCTTGTTACCTTAGGGAAGTCAAGTCTAAAGACTGTGAAATGTGTCTGTCAAGTTTCTGTAACGTAATATTTCATCGCTTGGGATGCCAGTGATAAAGAACTGCACCCATTTTGGATTCTGCACCGTAATTTAAGACTCTGTACAAAACAACACGCCATGCAGAATTACCATGCAGCATAAAGCACTGTGCAACAGCCTTCCACAACATGGCACAGTAGTTTATACTTTCTAATAAAACATTACCCCATGCAATATACCAATGGTACCATATCATGCAGCAAAATACAGCACCACACCCCACTTACCACAGCCAAAGGAAGAACCTACCCCACACCTTCCTGGACACCACATCATCCAACAGCACACAACAATTAACCACACCAACTCCAAACAAAACACCAAAGAACACCAATGCACAAAACACCGTCTGTTCCAAGCCGCGCCCTTTCACAGCAAATAATGAAGGTTCCCTCTCTACACATTCTGCAGGGTGGGTCCAGCATTTTACGTCCAGCCAGTGCTCTGCAGCTTTGGATGAATAATGCTCCTAGATCCAGACAAAGACCCGGACGGTTAGATCATTTCAAGACCTTCGCTGGACAACAGCCTCCAAAGTCTATGGTCTGCAATACATCTAGAAAAAAAATCCGTAAAAATCTATTGTTAATTAAAAAAAAAAATCCCTTGAAGAAGTTATAATAGAGTGCCTGACGCACTGCTTGTACATTTCGGGGACTCTGAAGTGACTCCATTTTGGGCTACTAATCTGGCACTCCCTGTGCTTCTGTTTTGGTGCATCCTCGTCCACGACCACTAGACTTTGCAATATTGACTGGCCCGTCTACGGTCCCTTCTCTGCTAGATGTAGGCCGGACGTAGCAGAAGAGCACATTAAAGCTCAGTCAAGCCGTCACAGGACCTCATTCCTGCTGCTGGACAGAGACCCACCCCTGGGGAAATACCTGTGCGAGATCTCCGCCATGCGGGAAGCGCCCATCTCTGCCTGCTCGAAATTAATTTCCCGCGCGGCTCCCAGCGGTGCGCGTGCACTCTGAAGCGATTAGAGCGAATTAGCGCAATGTGGATTGCTCTGCTGACCTGCATAAGTACACTTCATCAGAAGGTGCAGGCCGCCCGGGGTCTGCGCGCGCTGTGGTGGCCTGCGAACTCAGGGATTGGCTCAACCCAACTGTGGCGAGAGTGAAGGCCTGCTATCTCATTCCAGCTGTTTTGTTTCTCTCGGTTCATTTAAGGTTTGGTGGGGTGTACGCCATTCCGCCAGGTCAACAAAGGGATGCCCTCTTATGCTGTGGTACAGCCAGCCATATTTAAAGATCTCTGCCAGACAGGTGTGGGTCCTGAATATCATGTATGGAATATCATTGGACCTTAAAACCATAACCAAAGTACCTAGGACACAAATATTGGCACGTATGTATACATGTTCTATACATAACTCCACATTTATGTACCTTAACTATATATTTATATCTTCAAGTTGTGTACATATGCACTTAAAAGACTAGGAAAGCCACACTGCCCTATGTGCACTTTCCTTTTGATATATTTTCAATTTTTTGGCTACAATATCATGGTATAGCGATATTCCCTACTTGATACTCCAGACTACAACGCGCCAGAAAGGTGCAGACTTCTGTTCCTTTATCAGTGCCGCCACCATGGCTACTCCACTGATGTGCGGGTACCACTCTTAAGCACTCGCAGAGCAACGTATTTTGTTCTTATAAACAACCTTAAGTACTGGGAGTTTATTCTAAAAAATCAAATTATTATTGACCTGGACAAACTGTGAGTTTTACCAGTGAATGGAGTTTGTTAAACTCATTCCCTGTGTAGGAAAGCCAGGCTTTTCCTGGTGGTAATGAACAGAAAAAAAACTATCTTTAGTTTGTTTTCACCCACAAATTTTTAACATTGGAAGCCTTTATTAACCTCCCTCTGATCCTTCCCACATTCCATAGGTTTGATGATTTTCTCTTTTGAAAGAGAAGAAAATACCGACCAAAATTGGTGGAATGTGTAAGGAAAAGGGTTTGTTCATCTGGGAAAATGTTTCTCCTGTAGAAGAACACAGAAAAATGTGTAACGTTGCCGTCTGAAGTTCTCCTGTAACTCTGAAACGTATCGCAATATAACACCAGTTTAACACTGATGTCTAAAGAACTCCTGAGACTCAGAAACTTTGTGAATTGGAACAACAGCATGACACTAACATCTAAAGGAGGCCCAGCCCCCGAAGATCTAAAGGCTTAGGGATTGGACATCAGAGTAACACTGACATCTGTAGAGCCCCCAAGGCACTGAAAGCTGATGCAGCGGATCATCCATGTAGCCCTGATGGCCCATGAACCCTTGACGCTTTGAAAGCGGATTCTTTAGCCCACCAATGGTTCTTTCCAACCTGTGAGAGACTGAAACCTGGTGCTCTGGTGTGACAAATGTCAGACCAATGCACCAGCACAACAGGTGTGACACTGACTGCTGTAGAGCCCTGACGCTCTGAAGGAGGATGCATTGAACCAACAGCGTAACACTGGCAAGCTTGCAAGACCCTGAAAGCGGATGCGTTAGATCATCAGGGTAACACTGACATCTTTAGAAGTCGAAACCCTGAGCCTCACCAGACTAACACTGATGTCTACTGAGCGTTCCTGGCTCTGCAAGCACATGCAGTGGATCAGCAGTGAAAACTGAACTCTTTAGTACTTCTGGGGCTCTGATCAGTGGCGGCTCCTCCGCAATGGCGGAGGAGTGTTGCCCCACTACCTGTCTCAGACCCCGTAAATGTAAAATAAAACGATGTTCTTGCATAGTTTAATTTTGCTTTTGCAGGTTCTTAGCTGGTGCTGTAGGGAAGAGTGGGGCCTAGACATGGGAGGGGGTAGGAGGATTGCTATGTGCACTCCACTCCCTAAGTGCTTGTGTGTGTTTAGCCGGCCGTCTCAGGGCGACCAAAACACACTGTGCACTTAGGTTTTCTCCAGCCCAGCTGCATTGAGCATGATGTCTTTTCAGCCCGTTCAGACCAATCCCCATGCTGCTCTGCAGCATGGTGATTGGATGGGACTATGTACCAGGGACGGCTGGGACTGGGAGGTGGCAAATGTGATGCAATTCTGTAGGCGGCCAGCAGCTGAAGGTACGTTTATTAAAATCTAATATTTCTAACCCCCCCTCTATGACCCCCTTCCCACACACCCCCTCCAGCCCTCACCCTCCTGCCCCACCACATTTTATTCATGGCGTCCGCCACTGGTTCTGATAGCAGATGTTTTAGACACCTGGTGCCATACCCCTAGAACCCCTGTGGCTCTGAGAGATGATGCTATGGACCACCAGTGTGCCCGGCAGGCCTGAATGCTGATATAATGGATCATCTGTACAACACTGACGTCTCTAGAGCTTCCGAGGCTCTGAAAGGTGACGCTTTGAACCACCAACGTCACAATGATGTTTATAGCCCCCTGCAGCTCTGAAAGATGATGCAGTGGGTCAGCTGTGAAAAACCG
The DNA here is from genome assembly GCF_964263255.1 of Lissotriton vulgaris. Classification (NCBI taxonomy): domain Eukaryota; kingdom Metazoa; phylum Chordata; class Amphibia; order Caudata; family Salamandridae; genus Lissotriton; species Lissotriton vulgaris. Next base: position 102,577,643 of record NC_141700.1, read on the forward strand.
ACCTTTCTGGTACTCTTGAAGCTCTGCCAGCAGCTTCTTTGGACGAGCAGGGTGACACGGACGTCTCTAGAACCCTAGCATCCCTGAGCTCTAAAGGCTGATGCTTGGGCCACCAATGTAACACCGACACCTATAGAGCCGCTGAGGCTCCGGACTATGATCTGCGATCACCAGAGTTACCCTGACGCTTGTACTGGCCCTGGAAGCTGTTGGCTTGGACCACCATTCTAACACTGACACCTGTAAGAATGATACTCTAAAAGTCTGTATGCTGCATTATGTGTGCAAATAATTTTCAGATAGTAATACATGATGTTACATCTAACCTGCAATGTTCTGATTTTTGAACAGAACTATTACAGGATCTACTCTTTGCACTAGAAAAGCGAGGATCATGTTGATACGCTGAGACTGGCAGGTGGTTGCTAGGAGGCCACGCAGGCCAGCAACATGGTACTGACATATACGGTGAGGAAATAGGCCTAGGTATTGCATGGGGAGGTTTGGTTACTTATGTAGAGGTGTCAATCAATCAATCAAGATTTGTAGATCATGGCTGCTTCACCCGTGAGGTTCCTGAGGCAATACCAGATGATGCTGCTAGTTCTCCGATTGTTTGAACATCCAAGTTTTGAGGTCGATCCTGAACTGCTGGAGTGATGGCGGACTCTGAGGTGCAGGGGGAGGTTGTTCCAGGTCTTGGCCATCAAATGGGAGAATGAGCGCCTCCGCTGTTGGTCGGGCGGGTGCAATGGGGGTGCAGCTAGGGTGAGCGATCCGAATCTGAGTTTCATGGTGGGCTAGTGAAAGGTCGCACGTTGGTTGAGGTACACAGGTTCTTTGTTGTGTAGGGCCTTGTATACGTGGGTTTGTAGCTTGCACTCGCATCTCTTCATGACTGGTAGCCAGCGGAGTTTCCTGAGGTAAGGGGTTATGTGCGTACATCTGGGTAGGTCGGGGATGAGCCCAGACGCTGTGTTCTGGCTTATGTGGAGGTGTGTGGTCTGGTGAGTAGTGAAACACATATATTCGTGCTATAAACAGACAAATTAAGGTACCCTATGCAGAAGCCAATGGCCTGTATGTTGAGGTATTCTTTCAGGTACGAGAAACAAAGGCATAGGAGCAGGTACTGTATTCAAATGATCAAGTACTGAAGGTACAGGCATAGCATCAAGTGCGTAGCAGTTTACGTTGATGTACTGTACGCAGAGACACAGATTCAGGTATTGTGTCCAGAGGTCGAGGTTCAGGTACTGTATGTAGAAGTACAGATTTAGGTGCTGTGTCTAGACGCCTAGCTTCAGTTATGCAGAAGCATACATGCAGACAGTGCGTGTAAAGGCAAAGGTTTAGGTTCTGTATGTAGAGTATAGCACCAGGTGCTGTACGCAGAGAGATAAATAGAGGCACTATATGTAGAGGTTATGACACTTTATACAGAGGCATTGGTCAGATGTGCAGTGACATACCTTCAGGTATCCTATGCAGAGGGATACATGCATGTAGAGGGATATGCACATGTAGAGATAAATATTGAGGTAAAGAACATACATCTTTAAGTGTGGGTCCTGTATGCTGATGTATTGAGACATGGGTTCAGGTAATGTATGGAGTGAATATGTTCAGATACGTCGAGACAAACAGTATGGTCTGTGGACATACCCATCATGCAAAAGGCATGTATTATGGTACATAGAATCAGAGGCTGACTGTATACGTAGCAAATATGCGTGGTAGTTCATTAAGACATACATTCAGATATGTAGAATCCTATATTCAGGCATGTCGCAGGTTTTCCTCTCATATATATATCTTTAGTTTAGGTGAGCAGAGGCATAAATCCAAGCAGGGGTGTAGCAAAGGCCCCTTGGGCCTTGACACTAACAAGAAACAAGGAAATCCATCCCCTTAACTTTGTAGTAAAACCAGGTAGAATTGGGGTGCAGTAGGCCCATCACACCCCTGGGACCTGGTGTCACTGCACCTGCTTCTCTGTTGGTAGTTACGCCCGTGAGTCCAGGTGCTTTACACATACTCAGAGTTTTACTTTCAGATACTGTACTAGGAGGCATGGTGCAGATATGAGGGCGCACATGCCCAACCGCCTCTCGATAGGTCTACCCTGGATGACACCCAGGCCTGAGCCAAGACTAGGCCCCACGCAGACGTGCCCTCGTGGTCGGCGCAGGTGACGCAGCCTGACACCGTGGCGTGAGGCTCTCGCGCGAAGCCGGCGCGCCGCCCTGATTGGCCGGCGTCCTGCAGCCTCTCCGCGCCGCAGGCTGAACTCTCCGCTCGGGTTTCTGATCTGCTGGGAATCCGGAGGAGATAAAAATCGATGCGTACACGGGCCTAATCTCTGCGATTTAAATGGTCTGATTGATTGGGGCGCTCGCTTGATTTCTTTTGTTTAATGAAAGGGGTTTTGTGACATTTTGCAAGGCCCCTTCACCCTTCCCCAGCATCCAGCACACTGGTAGTAAAACCTGGAGTGCACCCTCCAGTAAAACGCTTTTCTTGTGCTTTGCTATTCTGTGGGGGGGACAGGGAAGGTGGACGAGAACCAGAGGCCAAAGGCAGGGGCCAGTTAAAAATGTAATTATCTGTCCTCACCCACGCTCCAGAGGCACAGCTGTCTTCATAGATGTCGGTTAGAGGTAGCCTTTTCTTTGGAATCCCTTTCACTGGTCATGCATTCTGCTTTTTTTTAAACTCAGAGTCCTGAAGGCCGTGTTTGTAGCAGAAAGTATCAATAGCAAGCTGTGATAAAGCCAATTTGTTTGGTTTGACCAAAAAGATAACAACCTATAGATATGCACACAAAAAAACGAACAAAAACGATTGCTTAATGTAAACATTGCATCTTCACATAAAATGTAATGTGTAGTGATTCAGTGATGTAAAATAGTCCTTCATGCATTACAATACATGCGTCTCATAGGAGGTGGACCAATACACCAAACAGCCAATAGTATGAGGTTATAAGGAGATTCTCTTCCCGGTGGAGCCAAAGCCCACTCTTTGAATATTTTAACAAATTATTGGCTAACGGTCTTGTAGCTGCATTGTCAAACCAATCCTAAAAATGACTCTGAGGCACCTATTTACCTTCTGCCATCTCCCAAAGACCCATAGTAGCGAGTAAGATAGCATTGGGATGGTACCTGTGGGACAAGGGTCAGCCGTGCACTGCTTGTTCTTCAAAGTAATAAGTGCAGGGCCCTCAATGGTTCAGGTGCTCCCATTCTGCAGATACCAGGGCTGCCTAATTTTGGGTCAGCTCATTCCCCTTCTTTCCACGATCCTCCACTTCTTGTCTCTTTATTCATAATTTTTTTTCTTTTTCATCCATGCACTGTCCCTTTATTTTCCTATCCGACTTTTCTTCCTCCCTTACTCCCTATCTCTTGCTTTGAGTAAAAGTTTGATAATGAAAAGTAAGTCCCAATCACCACAAATGAGTGCTAGCGCCCACCACCACCAACCACTGGCACAAATTAATCACAGTATCTTTGTGATTGTATCAGGAGTCAGTGTGTGTGAGTGATGTCACTTTGGCTTACCTCATATTTTGGCAGACTAACTGGGCCACTCCCCACAATACATCTAATTCCCAACACATTTTTCGCTCACTACATCCAAACCACCATTACTAGTGCATAACATATCCAATATTCTTGTTAGGAAATGCCAGCATTGTGCACACCCTTCCATGCTTCAAACAGTCCTATAATATCGAACTAAAGCTTGGAAATGGTAAATGGAAAATCATTTAACCAGCTGAATATCAGGTTTGGTGTTGTTTGAGATTTTGTTGCTACTCGGAGTGCAAATTCCACAACACAAACATGGAATTTTACATTTTTACCTCAATGCACGGATTTAGCTCTTTCTACTCAAGCTTTATTGTTTAGTGACTATTAAGTCCAGTGAGAAGTTTTACGTAAATTGGGCATTTTCAAAAGCTTAAGTGGAAGTCCCCTAGATCATATTATGTGAAGTTGCCCGGCTGGTCTTAAACTTCAGACTTTCTCATTCCAAACCCAATTTTATAACCACTGGGCGTGCCTCCTTCTTCCAGATGACAACCCCAGCATCCACACTATACTACCTACCAGCTAGCCAAATGACCTGCCTGAAGATCGTACTAGCCACTTCATGTGACACCCTCTATCACAAGACCACAACGCCTCCCACCAGACCGGATCCAGCCACTGGACAGCACCTATTGTCATAGTCAAAGTGCCCAGCCACTAGACCAGGAGCTGCCACTAACCCACGTCTGTTGCTCGCACACCACACCCCTTGCCAGATAAATACAATCCCCACCTCTCTTCCAAGTCTTGCACCAAACACCTCCTGACAGTAGTTCACTACGCCTGCTTCTAGACTAAACCTCCACCAGAACACTTGTCTTTCCTATCGGCCCCCCTTTTTTCCAGTTACATTGATTTGAGTGGTTTAAGAGCTGGAAGGGTGTCTTGAAATCAGACACCCTTCCAGCTCTTAAACCACTCACCTGCAACCCTTAGACTATAATATATTTTGCTGTACCAGCTCCCCTTCTACTAAATATCATCTCATTTATGCAGGTAGATAATGTGGACGACAGCCGTTTTGTGCTGTTAGACATCAGGTCCTGTTATACATCTTTTTATGCTACCAGACCACAGATTAGACCTTCTGCCATGGCATGACTCAACCACATTTCCAGATCCCTGACAACACCTAGCCAAAACTTCCTGCTGTTAGACAGCACTTGCTACTTACTAGTAAGCACTTCATTGCCATAGAACACACCTCCTGCCAGATGGACACAGCCAGCTATGGAAGCGTGTATGTCTGGACTTCCCACTCTTGGAGAGCACTGTCTGACACTGAACACCACCATCCACAACTACACAGCACCTACCACTGCTAAGCTACAGCTCAAGGTATTTGGCCTCATACAACAACAGCAAACCTTATACTCAAAGCCCAGCTTCAGCCACTTTCCATGTATTTCCTCCTGCCACTAGTTCACCATGCAGGCCATCTGCACTAGATTACCCCCCTGGTCCCAGATCATGCCTCAGCCACCAAGATCTTGGCGCCATGAAATACCATCTATTACAGATTATGTCTCATTGGTTACATTGTGCGCACCCTCCACCAAACCTCCTGACCTTCCCACGCTGCACGCGTTGTTTATAGAGCTTGCCTGTTCTTCAAGACGGCAACTCCTGCCCTCAAGTGATGCCTCTTACCCAGAGCCAAATGTAAGAAACAATTTTCACTTTATACTGATGCCACACATGGGGCCACTGAATCATCTTTAAACGGGAGCATAGCTTGGTCAGTAAGACTGGAAGGGTGTGAACCTCAGATTTTCCAACAATCATATTAGCGTATCATGTTAAAATACATTATGCGACAAGCAGGGTGCATGAGAGAGGCTCAAGGACAAGTGGAACGGGAAAGGAATAAGGATTGATTGGGGTACTAAGTGAGAGAAATCACAATAGTTTGCAAAATAACCGTTTTGAAACAGAGAGGTAGAGTGTGGGTGTGTGTGTAAAAATTCCTGATGAAATTGGACTAACACTTTTCCATACCTGACTGAAAGCACTTGTCCCCAACCAGTTACTAGAAAATATGTTTATGGGGGGGGTGAACACCCGCCCCGAAGCTATACCCCTGTCTTTAAATAGTAAAAACCAGATTAGAAGGGGTTAAATATGTGGAGCGATAGCAAATGTCTCAAAACATACGTGCAATAAACCTGTTGCCCCCTTTACCCCTAGCCCTGCTGGGAAACAACCTTTACAACACAACCCGTACATCGCACTACATTTACAACACAGTGATTACATCGCAACATCCATTACAACGCATGTCACTACAACGCATCCATTACATTGCATGTCACTGCAACGCATGACACTACAACGCATGTCACTACAACACATCCATTACATTGCATGTCACTGCAACGCATGACACTACAGCGCATGTCACTACAACGCAGGCATTACATTGCATGTCATTACAACGCATACCATTACAACGCATCGGACCCTTACACTATCCAACACTCACCCTACTGTTGCACCCCCTGAAGTTAGAATAGTAATTTTTACCCCTACACTATCCAACACTTATCTTAAATGCAATGTAATGGTAAGCGTTGTAATGGTATGCGTTGTAAAGGTATAATGCTATGTAATGGAATGCATTGTAAATGTAGTTTTAAAAAAAATGTAGTAGTGGTATGCAATTAATTGCAAGTTTAATTAATTGCAAGTTTATAGCGCTAGGATCGACTCCCGGAGGAGTATCTCCGCGCTTCGACCGCTGCGAAACCCTTCCTGGCTTCCCTGAGAGATGGTCCCATAATGGGTATCTCCAGGGTGAGACCAGGCATCCCCGGCGGTCTGGTGGGGCCGTTAGTGAAGATGAGGCAAGCTAGTGCCCAGAGTTGCCGAGTGCGATCACTGATCAGAGTGGGCATCGAGGCGAGAGAATTATCGAGTCCGCTGACCCTGGTCCAGAAACCTGCCGTGTCGGGAATCGAACCCTGGTCCCGGGCCGTCCTCTGCTCTCGGGTCTGCCGCCTCTAACCAGTGAGCCACACTACTTCGCAATGTAAATCTGTGCGTTGTAAATGATGTTGTGATGTAAAAACTGCATTGTAAAGGCATGCGTTGTAAATGTATGCGTTGTAACATCATACATTCAGCCCTGCCTACTCCCACGCCCACCCGACAACATGATCCTACCCTCCACGTCACTAGACCTCACCGTTAACCCCTGATCAATCCAGTGCCAGCAGACCCCTCGCCTTTCTGCTTCAGATGCCCTTAATGAAGAATGAAGTCGAAGTCCTTTCTCATCGCTCGCTCTCAGTAATTCTATTATCTCGCATCATTAGCTGGGATGAAAGAGAGTCAGTGTCAGAGCTTTGCAAATGACACCCAGATTACTGGCATTAAGAATGAACTGGAGGGCGAAATGCACAGAAGGGGGCAAGTCCGAGAAGCCCTGCCTCTGCCTACTGTGGTCTAGAAACGCTGTTGTCCTCTGTGACCATTCATTTCGTAGTAAAGTTACTTTAAAAATAAACGCTTGTTTCATATAGTGCTTCATACCCACTTGTGTTTGCAAGCGCTGTAAATATCAGATGTTGCTATCACCTATTTAATACCAGACGATTCGCAGGCCGGAGGGCTGATTTTAGTTTCTGGAGATGAAACTTGTTTCCTTGAGATGACAGCAGCGTGTCTTTCACTCACTGAGCCTTTCTGTCGACAAAAGGTACTGATTTAAGCTTGACATCTGGTATTACCGACACTGCCCTTTATACCACAGGTCGTGGGGGTCACGTGGGAAGTGAACCAGAAAGTTATCAGGCATCTAGTTTCCACAATTCACCCTTCTTCTGTCCTCCCAGCTCCAAGGAGGATGCTGTTCTGGGATTGAGCAACCATGAAGGTTAAGTTCAAAGGTTGCAGAATGTCACTTCCGCTATCCATGGCATTTTGGTGAATAAATCTAAGTCAATGAACATAGACCCTTTAAAAGACTAAGTGAAAAGAATGTCCATTTGAACAACCTGTTCACACAAACACACATGCTCTGATTTAGTTCCCTTTCAGGGCAAGCTTTATTATGAACTTGACATCCTGTGATTTAGGGCTCTGCAGGCAAAAGGTTTTTTTTAAACCTGGATGTAGCTGACAAGTCAACCAGCCTTATTTAGGGTTCCTCTGCAGAGATGGCTTATTGTTCACCTGGCAGGAAAATGGAGTGCCCTGATTCAGTGTGCCGTGGACGGCTTGGACGTGAAGCAGAACCTGGCCATAGCTGGCAGGGAATGTCAGCCTCTGAGGCCCCTGAGACAAAGAGAAATGTATTAATAGCTTCCTTTGTCCTGAGCAAGACAACCTCATTGAAAGATGCTTTACAACTCAGGGACGTTATCACTTACCTGGTGTCAGGCTGCCTTCTCCCTACAAGAAAGAGAAATGCCTGCTAGACATGGCTTGTTCAGTTAATGATGTCTATACAAGGCCTCTAGGGTTTGCATTGTTCGGACAAAAGCTTCGCGCGCATTGTGGTACCATTCACGCGTGGACCGGCTGGCCCTCCGCCACAAATGAGATGTTCCGCCACATGAAACTGCTCGGGTAGCCAGAGCTTCCAAATAATGAATGTGTGACTTGGTAGGGTACGGCAGGATGTTGCCAGGAAAAATAAAACACATGAACCTGGTTTTGTAAAACGTGACCCGTGTAGAGAATAGATAACAGCGTGGTAGAGTGAATAGCAATACTACATTTTGAATGCTGGATTCGCTGCTGCTTTTCACAGTGTAAAGAATGCATTTAGGGACTTAAGAAATTTGGTAGAAGGTGGTCAAGGTGTTAGGGCTGAGCCCCGAACTCCAACTGCTTCTAAGTTTAGAGAGAGTGTGACATGGTGCCCTTTTCCTGTTTTTCAGACTTTGTGTCTACTACTAGGCAAGAATGAACCCTGGCTTTCAGACATTGGGTTTGGTACTGATATGTTCCTTTATCGTTGGCATTTGACTTGAATCGGGCGAAATAGCGCAAACTCTGCTCTGATGTGTGTGAAAAAGGCCACTTTAACCGCATCGCTGCTGCGGTGATTTTTGCGCTGTGCGGCTGTTTTCGATTAACCGCGATACATGACGAGCTCAGCTCGTCATCCGCACACGTCACCCGTGGCTGATGACGAGCTGAGCTCGTCATCAGCATCGAAGGGGTTAAAGAGACAGCTATCGGCTTTCAATGGACGTCATTGATTTCCATGCGTGCACTTGTGTAGGGGACAGCTGAGCTCCACTGACTAAGCCTAGCGCCACCTGCTGGCTTCCCCTGCACAGCAAGTCCCTTGCCGAAGGACTATCCACGAGGCCTGGTGGACAACCCAGCTGCTGGACTACCTCATCAGCTGGCAGGCACGCTCTGCTCACGGTGACCAATGATAAGTTGTCATGTCCCGCCTTCCTCCTTGCAATCACTTCCCAGGACAAAGCCTCGGCACATGGGCACCGTGCACAGGTGACAGACCTCACCTGCTACTGTATTGAAAACAGGAAGGAAAGGCCAGCCTGCCTCCGCAGCACTATCAGCCTTGCAGTAGAAGTAAATCCGGGAGACGCTGTATATTCTGCCTCCGCAGCACTACCAGCCTGGCAGCAGAAGTAGCTTCTGGTTTGGCTGCAGACCTCGTTTTGTCAGCACTGTCTACCCTGCAGTAGTAAAAAGAACAATTGATGGACGGAATGCTGAACAGTGTCAAGCATTCACCCCCAGTACAGAAATCTGGACCAAAATCCATCGTCTTTTTGCCGACCTTGCCATTCCAGTTTAGATCCAATCAAATGCAAATCAGTCTTGACCTGGCTCCCCATGATAACAGTCCAGCCCAAACTGTCAGGCCAGGTCATCCCTGGACCCTGAAACAAGCATCCTGAGACCAGTTTCGGGGTATCACCCCTCATCAGCCAGGCTAGCTTGACTCCAGTGGCATAGTGAGCACGGGACCTCAGGGCATACCCTTCCCACTCAGGGTGACAAATGTAAAAAGAACAATTGATGAACGGAACCCTGAACAATGTCAAACATTCATCCCAGTACAGAGATCTGAGCCTAAATCCATAGTTTTTCCCTCCCCACGCCGTTCCAGTTCAGACCCAGCCAGATTAAAATCAATCTTGACCCTGCTCCCCATTGGAACAGTCCAGCCCAAACTGCCAGGCCAGGTCCTCCATGGACCAGAAACAAGAAACCTGGGACCAGTTTCAGTTTATCACCCCTCACCAGCCTGGCTAGCTTGACTCCAGTGGCATGGTGAGCACAGGACCCACTTATGGGCATACCCATCCCACTCAGGGTTACAAATGCAAAAACAACAATCAATGGATGGAATGTTATCCAAGGTCAAACATTCGCCCCCAGTACAGAGATCTGGGCCTAAATCCATTGTTTTCTTTACCCACCATGCCATTCCAGTTGAGACCCAACCATATGCAAACCGAAATCGGTCCCAGGATGTCTGTTTCAGGTCCAGGGAGGGCCTGGCATGGCAGTTCGGGCTGTACTGTTCCCATGAGAAGCAGGGTCACGACTGATTCTCATGTGGCCGGGTCCAAACTGGGGTGGCTTAGTGAGCAGAAGAACGATGATGGATTCAACCCAGATCTGTGAACGGAGGTGAGTGTCTGAAAAGTTTCAGCACTCCGTCCATTATCTCCTTGTGTTTGCTTTGTTCACCCTAAGTGGCCAGGGTGTGTCCAGACGTGGGTCCCTTGCTCACTTTGCCACTGGATTCAAGCTAGCCTGGCTGATGAGGGGTGATACCCCAAAACTGGTCCCAGGATGCTTGTTTCCGGTCCATGGAGGAACTGGTCTAGCAGTTCGGGCTGGATTGCTCGCATGAGGAGCAGGGTCAAGACAAAGTGTGGGCGGAGCTCACGGAGCTTCATCATGCGGAATTCTGCTGAGTCCAATAAAAACTCAGTGGAATTTCACCCTGCCCTGCCCGTTGTAAGACTGCGGCGGAGCTCGGCCACATGCCCCCTACCTTCTCCCTGGCTGCAGAATGCATATCCTCGAGGTCGATGAGTCGACGCTGCCCTCCCGCGGTCTCCAGCCTCTGGAGGATTACCTCAGCCTGCCTGGCCTGCAACGGACCTTCTCTTGTGTGCGTATGTGAGTTATTCAACGCATGTGCTCTAGAAACCTGCAGCGACGGTGAGCCACTGCAGCAGCTCTGCGCATGCGCCTGCCTGCTCCTTACTCTATGACGCGCAACAACAAAGGAAATGATAGAGTAAGTTATTATTTATAAGTTATAAGGCAGTTGTGGGGGTGGTTGGTAGATTCCGCTATGCAGCAGCGGGTCACTGAGTTTTTTGCCAAACTCTGCGTTCCAAGCAGAACACGGAGTGGCAAAAATTCTGAAAACCCCGCTGGTGGAGCGAAGTTTACCGCCGACACTTAGTCAAGACTGATTTGCATATGTCTGGGTCCAAACTGTGGTGGCTTAGTGAGCAGAAGAGCAATGATGGATTCAACCCAGATCTGTGACTCCGCCTCCTCAGCGCCCGACATCGCCATCGCCATCCCAGACGGCTACAAGATCACCCGGAGGGACCGCAACGCCAACCAGGTGGGAGGAGGCGTCGCCATCATCCACAAGAACACCATCAGCATCACGACCAGCACCGACAACACCTCACCCTCCGCCGAACACCTGCATTTCCAGATCCACACCGACCCGAAGACCACCCTCAGAGGCACCCTGATCTACCGACCTCCGGGACCACGCACTCAATTCAGCGAGGACATCGCCGACTTCGTCAGCCCGCACGCCCTCCCCTCCGCTGACTACATCCTCCTGGGGGACTTCAACTTCCACCTGGAGAACAACAACGACTGCAACACCAGCACCCTGCTCGACAACCTCGCCAACCTTGGACTCAAGCAGCTGGTGTCCACCCCCACCCACCTCGCCGGACACACACTCGACGCCATCTTCTCATCCAGCAAAGACATCACCTTCAGCCACCCCACAGAACTCCACTGGACGGACCACAGATGCATCCACTTCACCTTCAGAAGAACGACGATCCACCACCACCAGCAACAGGTTGCCCGAAGAAGCTGGAACAAGATCACAGCCGACCAGCTCGCCGCTTCCCTGAGTCAGCACCCTCCCGCCAGCTCAGCGAACCCCAGCCAGGCCGCCGACAACCTCACGAAGTGGATCAGCAACTGCGCAGACGAACTCGCCCCTCTGAGGATCCCGCCCAGCAGACCCAGCAGTAAGAGAGCCCCATGGTTCACCGACGAACTCAAGAGCTCCAAGAAGAACTGCAGAGCCCTCGAGAAAACCTGGAGAAAGGAACCCACGCCGGACAACAGGACCACCCTCAAGCTCGCCACCCGGAAACACCACCAACTGATCCGCACCGCCAAGAAAACGGCTTTCAAGAACCGACTGGACAACAACGCACACAACTGCAAGGAACTCTTCAACATCGTGAAAGAGCTCTCCAACCCCAACGCCGGAAACAACAACATCACCCCATCGCAAGACCTCTGCAACTCCCTCGCCTCCTACTTCCACAACAAGATCGCGGACATACACAACAGCTTCAGCACTCAACCGACGCACGCCACGACCGCAGTTACGCCACCCACCACCACCCTCCGCGCCTGGACCCCGGTCAACACCGAAGACACCGTCCGCATGATGAACTCCGTCCACTCCGGATCTCCGACCGACCCCTGCCCTCACCACGTCTTCAACAAAGCCGACGCTGTCATCGCACCCCACCTGCGGGACATCATCAACACCTCATTCGACACCGCCACCTTCCCCGAGAGCTGGAAGCACGCCGAACTCAGCGCTCTACTCAAGAAACCTACAGCAGACCCCACCGAACTCAAGAATTACCACCCCATCTCTCTACTCCCGTTCCCAGCCAAAGTCATCGAGAAGACCGTCAACAAACAGCTGGCCGCCTTCCTCGAGACGAATGGATCCCTCGACCCATCGCAGTCCGGATTCCGTGCCAACCACAGCACCGAGACCGCCCTCATCGCCGCCACCGACGACATCCGAGCCCTGATGGACAACGGAGAAACAGCGGCCCTCATCCTCCTAGACCTCTCCGCGGCTTTCGACACGGTCTGCCACCGCACCCTAGTGCAGCGCCTCAGCAATGTCGGAATCCAGGAGAAGGCACTGGAATGGATCGTCTCCTTCCTCGACGGAAGAACACAGAGAGTCCGCCTACCACCGTACAAGTCAGATGCCACCGAAGTCATCTGCGGCGTCCCTCAAGGATCCTCGCTGAGCCCTACTCTCTTCAACGTCTACATGGGCCCCCTCGCGGCCATCGCACGCCAACACAACCTCAACATAATCTCCTACGCCGACGACACCCAGCTGATCCTCTCCCTGACCAACGACCCCGCCGCCGCCAGACCCAACCTGCACGAAGGGATGAAAGAGGTAGCCGAGTGGATGACGACGAGCCGCCTGAAACTGAACTCAGATAAGACGGAGGTCCTCATCCTGGGCTCCTCGCCCTCCACCTGGGACGACTCCTGGTGGCCCTCCGCCCTGGGCACCGCACCCAAACCGACGAACCACGCACGCAACCTGGGCTTCATCCTGGACTCCTCCCTCTCCATGACCAGGCAAGTCAACGCCGTCTCCTCGTCGTGCTTCAACATCCTGCGCATGCTTCGGAAGATCTTCTGGTGGATCCCCACGGAGACCAGGAAGACCGTCACCCAGGCCCTCGTCACCAGCCGACTGGACTACGGCAACGCACTCTACGCCGGAACCACCGCCAAGATCCAGAAGAGACTCCAGCGCATCCAGAACGCCTCAGCCAGACTCATCCTCGACGTCCCACGACACAGCCACATCTCCGGACACCTAAGAGACCTGCACTGGCTCCCGGTCAACAAGAGAATCACCTTCCGCCTCCTTACCCACGCTCACAAAGCTCTCCACGATCAAGGCCCGAGCTACCTCAACGACCGCATCAACTTCTACGCTCCCAAACGCCACCTTCCATCTGCCAGCCACGCCCTCGCCGCCGTCCCACGCATCCGCAGAGCCACCACAGGAGGAAGGTCCTTCTCCTACCTGGCCGCCAAGACCTGGAACTCCCTCCCGGCCGACCTGCGCCTGACCCAAGACCACCTCTCCTTCAGGAAGAAGCTCAAGACCTGGCTGTTCGAGCAGTAGCGGCACCCCCCCCCAAGCGCCTTGAGACCCTACGGGTAAGTAGTGCGCTCTACAAACTTCTTGAATGATTGATTGATTGACTGGGGTGAGTGTCAAGTGTCAGCACTCCGTCCAACATCTTATTGTGTTTGCTACTCTGCAGAAGTAACAACTCCCAGAAGGGCTGCTGAGCCATTCTGTGCTGCACTACAGGCCTTGTAGTAGAAGTAGCTTCTGGAGGGGCTACAGACCCTTCCTCCGCGGTACCTAACATTCCTACAGTAGACGTAAATCATTGAAGGGCTGCTGATCTTGTCTCCACAGCATGGCCAGCCCTGCAGTTGAAGTAATTCCTGGAAATGCTGTAGACACCCTTCTCCCAACCACTGCCAACCATGCAGTATTAATAACTCCTAGAGGAGCTGCAGGTCCCATCTCCGCAGCACTGTCAGCCGTATTGTCAAAGTAACTTCCGGAGGAGCTGCAGATCCTGCGTCTGCCGAATTATCAGCCCTCCAGTTGAAGTAACTCCTGAAGGTGCTGCCGACCTCGCCTCCACAGCATTACCAGCCATAAGTAGCAGTAACTTCCGGAGGAGCTGCTGATCCCGTCTCTACAGAACTACCAACCATAAAGTAGAAATAATTCCTAGAAGGGCTGCAGATCCAGGCTCCGGATCACTGACATAATATCTAATTCACAAATAAAGAATTACCAAAATATTGATGAAAAATATAGAATGCAAAAATATTGAATTCCTATCTACAAACAAGTAAGTACAAAAATATTGGATCAAAAATATAGTTTTAAAATATATAGTTAGTCAAAATATCGATTTTTTTAAATGTCTTAAAAGTAATTTAAAATTAATAAAATAATAAGTATATCATATACTATTACCACTCCAGTGAGTGCAACAGTGGGGAAAGCGTTGGATAGCGTAGGGGTAAAAATTACTATTCCAACTCCAGAGAGTGCAACAGTAGGGAAAGCGTTGGATAGCGTAGGGGTAAAATTACTATTCGATATTGAATTACTTACCTTCAATTCGATATTTTTCACCACTATATTCTGGCCATTCGATATTTTGTCCATTCTATATTTTGACTTCGATATTTTGGTGATTCTATATTTTGAATTCGATATTTTGTCTTGTTACCCCAGGCTCCGCAGCACTACCCACACTACTTTTAAAGTAACTCCTGGAGGGTCTGCAGACCCTGACTGCACTGGCTGTAACTCTTGCATGGACTGCAGACCTTACCTCTACAATGCTACTAGCCCTGAGCTGTACGTCCAATATTTCTTTTTTTTACCTTCGAGGTCACAGCAAACATATTGAAGCGTGCATCTGTCCCATAACAATCCCTTTTGCACCATAAAAGGTCATACTTTATCATATTAATACATAACCTTTGGAACAGATTCCTCATAAGCGTTCTCACAAGAATTGAAGACATGAAAAACTGCAATCATGGAATTTCATGAAATACTGACTCTTTCAGGGGAAGAAATATCTCGAGAGGCGTTTCGGAGAGTTCATCTCTGTTCAGCTTTCTTTCTTTTTCAAGTCAGATCATAAAGGGATTGACGCTTTTGTACGAAAACATAATTCATAGTGACCTTTCAGAAGGGTAAAGTTATAATGCTGTCGAGGCAATAGAGGGGATTGTGTCATGACTACTACGGAGAAATTGTGTTTTTTTTTACCAAGAAATGTGTGTCATTAGCCTCCTCAGGAAAAACACCGCAGTTATAATCGGTGCAAAAGACGGAGCTGGTCTGGATCCAAAAAAACATAAAAGGCAGGCCTTTAACTAAAGAAACATTTAAACCCACTCAATGCGCTTTTTTATGTTCAGTAGCACACATGTGTGTGAATTACACGTCCATATGCCAGCACTTCATGGTTTTGAAGTTAAATTGCATGGGCATTTTTTTCTATTTCGTGAGCCTAGTTGTGTTTCGAAATCAGGGTGCAGTGATTATTTACAAAAATAAGAATGTTTTTTGTTTCTTGAAACAATAATGTGTTTTTCCGTCTTTGCCTAAAATAAAAAAACGCGTGCTTTAGTAGTGCTTTATGTATCTATTTCTGGACTCAGGTCTACTTAGCATTTTATATTTTTAATTTACCACTTCAGTGCCAGATTTCCTGGCTTCCTCAAACTTGAGTTGCTGACCTTACAAAGCAACATCCCTTACTGCTAATTACTTCACACAACTGCTTCTATAAAAGACGATGACGTCACTGAGCACACACGTCACAGAGCTGCTTCTCTTACTGTTGATGGCACAGAAGAAGAGCTCTGAGTACTGTTGTCATCACAGAAGAGTTTCTGTCACTGTTGATGACATCACAGACCAACTTCTCTTACTGTTGATGGCATCACACAACTGCTTCTATAAAAGATGATGACGTCACTGAGCCCACATTTCACACCTGATAACGTCACAGAGCTGCTTCTCTCAGTGTTGCTCACATCACAAAGGAACAGCTCTGATTACTGATGTAATTTATTTATTTATTTATATAGTTTTATATAGCGCAAACTAGATCCCGGAGGATATCACACAGGAGAGCATCTGTCACTGCCGATGACGCCACAGAGCAACTTTCTTCACTGCTGATGACATCACACAACTGTTTCCATAAATTATGATGACGTCACTGAGCCCACATTTCACACCTGATGACGTCACAGAGCTGCTTCTCTTAGTGCTGTTCACATCACAGAAGAACAGCTCTGAGTATTGTTGTCATCACAGAAGAGCTTCTGTCACTGCCGATGATGTCACAGAGCAACTTGATTTACCTTTCCTCTGGATAATCTTATCTCACTCCAGATCACCCGTATCTGGGACATTGAGTCCAACAGAGGTTGGCAGGCTAGGCCATCCCTGTACTTCTAACATGATCGAAGCTTTTGTAACATTTTTGTGGTGTTCGGTTATCAGTACTTTCCTGCAAAATGTTCAACTTATTTCCAATACAAAACCACATTTTTCGGAAGACTACAACCGTAGCAGTTGTAAGGGAAACAGATTCCAAAACTAATTGGCTACAATGTTTTACTGAAAATAGTTTTTTATGTGACCCCTTAATAGCACCATAATATAGCTTTTGTGTTGAGGTTGTGCTGCAGATTTTTATTTACTGCCTTTTTACCATGACTAGCAACTTTAATTTTAATCTTCTGTAACAAATTCTTGTATTGACATTCATAATATCACAATGCACATTGGTTTAGACCTGGCACAAGGATCCAGTTTTAGGAAGATAGATGCCTTCTTGGAGAAGAAGCCACTTGTTCCTGTCAGCAGGATCTGAAGCATTGCTCCCAACTGTAGTCTTTTCTCTATGTCACTGACGCCCCGTGTCAGTTTCCAGAGCTGGCCCCTTGCTTTGGTTATGGAGTGTGATGTGATGTTAGCCAAGCTTTTCATAAACTACAAGTGCTCCTCGTGTTGTCTGGGGCTGGTTCCCTGAAGTATGAGTCTAGCAGATTGTATTTCTTTCTCTGTTTATATGCTACATTTCATCTATGTAACAAGATTATAAATCCCACTGTACTTGTGAATTACCTTTAACCCCTTTGAACGCTCATGACGAGCTTAGCTCGTCATGAGCCACGGTGCTCTTGTGCTCGTTGGAACGCTTGCACGCTTGGCTAATTCCCCTGCTGTGCGAACGTTCTACACAAACGGGTGTGGTCATGACGAGCTCAGCTCGTCATGAGCCTCGCTGCTCTTGTGCTCTTGTGCTGAGCTCGTCATGACCGTTGGAACGCTCGCTCGCACGCTTGGCTAATTCCCCTGCTGTGCGAACGTTCTACACAAACAGGTGTGGTCATGACGAGCTCAGCTCGTCATGAGCACACGAGCACCTTGGCTCATGACGAGCTCACCGGGGCGCTGTGTGTTCCCCCCTCCCCCAGCACAGCGGGGGAATAAGCCCCACATGCAAGGGGTTAAAGAGATCTCAGGTAGGCAGCCTTCAATTAGCGCTTTCCATTCATGCGCACAGTGCAAGGAGTGAATGCAAGTGCTTCATTAGAATAGTTTTTTTTCTACTTCACACTTCCTTGGCTCTGCAGAACAAACTTGTAGAAGCATTTTGCTCTGTCACTGTTTCTCTGCGAAAGATTTTCACCCAGGATGTAATTTGCACCACAGCATGATTTCATTGAAAGCCTACCCAAGCTGATACATTCACTCTAAAGCTGAGTTTAAATCGAGTTGTATGACTCCTTGGCATGTTGTTTTTCTGGAATTACTATATGGAAGAAATATTTGCCATAACAATTCCAAACCATCTTTTATAATAAAAATACAGTGTGCTCAGAAACACAGAGGGGTACAAAAGGGGGTGGTGATGGACGGAGGATCTGAATCAATCAAACACTCACACCCAGTCAAAAGATCTGGGTTTAATCCATCACCGTTCTTTAGCCCACTCTGCCACCCCAGTTCAGACATGGCTATATGCAAATCTGTCTGACCCTGTGCCTCATGGGAACAGTCCAGCCTGAATTGCCAAGCCATGTCTTCCCTAGACCGGAAACAAGCTTCTGAGGACCGGTTTCTGGCATTCCAGCCGTCTTCAGCCCAGCTTGCTTGAATCCAGTGGCAAAGTGAGCAAGGGACTCACATCTGAGCATACCCTGCCACACTTATGGCGGCCAAAAGCAGTACAAAAGGGGGTGGTGATGGACGGAGGATCTGAATCAATCAAACACTCACACCCAGTCAAAAGATCTGGGTTTAATCCATCACCGTTCTTTAGTCCACTCTGCCACCCCAGTTCAGACATGGCTATATGCAAATCAGTCTGACCCTGTGCCTCATGGGAACAGTCCAGCCCGAACTGCCAAGCCATGTCTTTCCTGGACCGGAAACAAGCTTCCGAGGACCGGTTTCTGGCATTCCAGCCGTCTACAGCCAGGCTTGCTTGAATCCAGTGGTGTGGAGAGCATGAGACTCACGTCTGAGCATACTCATCCCACTCGGGGTGACAAATGCAAAAACTACAGTTGATGGACAGAATGCAGAACAATGTCGTACATTCACCTCAGTACAGAGTTCTGGGCCTAAATCCATCATTGTTTTGCACTCCACACCACCCCAGTTCAGACATGGCCATATGCAAATCAGTCTGACCCTGTGCCTCATGAGAACAGTCCAGCCCCTACTGCCATGCCTTCCCTGGACCGGAAACAAGCTTCCGAGGACCGGTTTCTGGCATTCCAAACGTCTTAAGCAAGCCGGGCTGAAGATGGCTGGAATGCCAGAACACAGAGGAGCACACTGTTTTAGAAAATTCAGGTTTGAAAACAGCAAAAAAGAGGCAAAGCTACTGAAAAAGGTCTATTCAGAGCGTGAGCCCATACCTTACACATTAAACTATGTGTGATGGAGTATGTGATCAACTTTTGCTGATTTTAAACACTTGCCATTTAGTTTGCTTCATGGAATGTGTGCTGTACCATCATTAAATTCATATAGTGCTTCCTCCAGTGGCGGTTCCTCCTCAGGAGCGGAGGAGCGTCGCCCCACCTGCTGCAAGCGCAGTAGGCACACACAAATAAATAAAATGGCATGTCAATGTCATTTTATTTATTTGCCACTGCACCAGCTTGCGCCATGTACAGCGCAAGGATGGAGGTGGGGCTGAATCCTGCAGATGCAGGATAACAGCACTGGTCTACAGTGCACATGTCAGATTGGCCGGCCGTCTTGCAATGGCCAGCCCGACATACGCACTGTAGACCCAGCACTCCAAAGGCTGCAAAACAGCCTGGGGATTTGCTGGCACTGGACCCCAGCCTCAAAATGAGTGCTGGGTGCGCCTGCTCCTACTAACCGTGCAGCTGCTTTCACAACATGAGAGCAGCTCCGGGATTGGTTGGAGTTCCATTCCACAAGCAGGAAGGAAGTCCTTTCTTTTCCTGCTCGTGGAAGGGAGAAGTGCTGCGTCGGTCGTAGTCCAGCTCCGCATTTTGGGTGAGTCAAGCTCCATCGTGCCCCACCAGTTTATTTTAAGCTAGCCACCACTGTCTTACTCTTGTGAAGGGACTGAATCACTTTTGTGGACAAAAAGTCCACTGCTCTGTGGCAGACCCATGCATGGAAGAGTCTGTCCGCGGTATGTCCTAGGAGTGTACTACAGATGTTGTGTATAAAGAAATGAGATTTGTTTTTGGCTTTGTCGATCCTTAACCCTGAATCGACAAAAAGCAGTGAGAGAATGGGTGGCTTAAGAATAAGAAAAGCCGTCATGCAAGCGGTCCCCTACCAATAGATACGGCATGCTAGGAACAGTGGGGCCGCTCTGTGTATTTTGACAAAATTCAAGTACGAACTAAGAACTCTTAAAAAATGCAATCATTGCCATGATGTAGGCGCCTCTAGGATAGTCACTGAGGGAAGGATGCAGAAAAGAGAACCAGTCCATACTGAAATATAAAAGGAATTGTGAAATAATGATCCTCTGCAGGATCAGCCATTGGACTGCTCAAAAAAGCAAATAAAACAGCCCATCGTGAATTCCAATCCAAATCCAATCCAAAAGTTCTTTAGTCGGCCCTCAAGGCCATAAAAGGTGCAGTACAAACATACAGACATGAAATCATTTCATTTACAGGAGATATGTACATGCCCATTAAAACACTAATTACATTATATAAATAAAACCTGTATTTACAGTATGATTTGTAGTACTGATGCATCCCCCTATTTCAGTATTCAAGTTTTAATAGGTAGTAGTTTCCGCCTGATTGTCCACATGGCTAGTAGGTACTTAAAAAATGTAAATACGATAAAACTTAGCGTGCTGGTCTTTAAAATTCTAAAAGAGTGTAAACAATTTTTAAAACCAAGGTTTCTACAGAGTGGTGCCAGCCAATACTTCCTAGGTCTGCTATAAGCGGGGCAGGAGAAAAGCACATGCATTTCATTCTCCTCAGAACTCCCGCTGCAACCTGGGCATAATTTATCCTCTGTAGCAGACCATTTACTTGTAAAAACCTTTAAGGGCAGGGTACCATACCTCCACTGAATAAAAAGTTTTCTTACACTAATAGGAAACACAATGTCCATAAAATCCTCAAACATATAAGAACTTTTGCAAATCAGAAATTGTTCAGTTAGGGAGCCGAGATTGAGGGCACTCACAGCCGTACTTAAGCTTTTATCCTTAAAAACCCTTGTTAGTGTTTTACGTGAAATCTCGGAACAGGCCCTTTTTGGATCCTCCCACATATCAGCCAGGCCCACTCTCAAAAATTCACGTTTAGCAAAGGCCAACCAAGGTATTTTATGCGAAATGGTAAGGCTCAATACTTGCTTCAATTCTTGCCTATAATACGACAGTTCCTCGGTTGACCACAGCCTGTGCCAAAACCTGAGTGGCTTCAGCTTTAGCTCGTCTCCTATAGATGAAAGTCCCAGCTCTAATCTTAGGGGGAGAAGAGGGGTGCCTTGTGGTAACGCTAACAACCGTCTAATAAAGTTTGATTCCACTTTAGTAAATTAAATTCTGCTGCTATGCCCCCACAACTCTCCACCATATAGAGCTGCTGCTCTGGCTTGTGTTTTATACATTTCCAGTGCTGGACTAACTGGCTTAAAGGTTGAGGAGTTTGAGACCTTCAGAATGCCTCCCACCAGTTGCGTAAGCTTCATGTGAGCTTTTAGTTGCTGCGGCTCCCAGGAAAGATTTTCATGTAAGGTTACTCCCAGGTATTGGAACGTCATGACCCTTTCCAGCCTTACCGACCCTAGAGTTGGATTAGGTCGGGTAGATGCCGAGGGGCTAAGTATCATAAACTTTGTTTTGTCGGCATTTATCTCAAGGCAATGATTTCTACAGAATTCCCAAATTCCATCCAATGTCCGTTGGATCCCCATTGGGAATTTGGAGAGCAGAAGGGTATCTTCGGCAAACATAATTGCCTGGACGCTTCTGCATGCCAACCTTGGGGCATCATTATTTGGGACACTGTCAAGATGTGAAATAACACCGTTGACATAAAGGCAAAACAGGGTCGGCGCTAAGACACAACCCTGTCTCACCCCCCTGCCAACAGGAAACCTAGAAGACAATGCCCCATCCCTTCCACATCTGACCTGGGCAAAGTTACCATCGTGGAGCCTCATCAGCATATCTAGAATTTGGGGCGGCACACCCAATTCCTTGAGAACCCCCCATAATTTCTTCCACGGCACCAGATCGAAAGCGGACTTGAGGTCCACAAACACCATGTAGAGGCTGCCACCCTCAATCTTTGCCATCTTCCAATAAAGGAGGATAAGGCGAAAGATCTGGTCCATGGTGGATGTGTTCCTTCTGAATCCCGCCTGGAATTCCATTTTTGGCCCAGAAATATTGCAGTTGGGCAGAAACCCCCCCACAAACAATGCTTTTCTACTGCTCAACTTGGGAATTAGCAGGGAATAAAATGTCATGAGGTTGTGCTGCTACTGTGTGTGGAAGGTAAAACTGATTTCCTTTGTGTTACACGTTTGTGTGTGTGTGGGAGGGAAGCTTGAAAATTCAGTATCAGGGAATGCTGCAGTACTATTGGCAAAGTTGTAGTTCTGTGGGAGGGGTTAGATTTGTACTGTAGCTAGGCTGTGCAGGAGAGGCTTCGGCACTGTGCTATCTTTAGTATACCTGTTGTCAGGAGTGTGCTCTGCTCCTACCAGTGCTGTAACTTTCTGTGTGTTAGTTAAGCCAGCACTCCTTCTGTTTATAATGGGCCCAATTCCCTTTCAAAGGAAACCTTGCACTGCTGCTGTACACACTGCACCTCTTCTGTGCATAGAGAAACCTTGCACTGCTGCTGTACACGCTGCACCTCTTCTGTGCATAGAGAAACCTTGCACTGCTGCTGTACACGCTGCACCTGTTCTGTGCATAGAGAAACCTTGCACTGCTGCTGTACACGCTGCACCTCTTCTGTGCATAGAGAAACCTTGCACTGCTGCTGTACACACTGCACCTCTTCTGTGCATAGAGAAACCTTGCACTGCTGCTGTACACGCAGCACCTCTTCTGTGCATAGAGAAACCTTGCACTGCTGCTGTACACGCTGCACCTCTTCTGTGCATAGAGAAACCTTGCACTGCTGCTGTGCACGCTGCACCTCTTCTGTGCATAGAGAAACCTTGCACTGCTGCTGTGCACGCTGCACCTGTTCTGTGCATAGAGAAACCTTGCACTGCTGCTGTACACGCTGCACCTGTTCTGTGCATAGAGAAACCTTGCACTGCTGCTGTACACGCTGCACCTCTTCTGTGCATAGTGAAACCTTGCACTGCTGCTGTACATGCTGCACCTGTTCTCTGCATAGAGAAACCTTGCAATGCTGCTGTACACGCTGCACTTCTTCTGTGCATAGAGAAACCTTGCACTGCTGCTGTACACGCTGCACCTGTTCGGTGCATAGAGAAACCTTGCACTGCTGCTGTACACGCTGCACTTCTTCTGTGCATAGAGAAACCTTGCACTGCTGCTGTACACGCTGCACCTCTTCTGTGCATAGAGAAACCTTGCAATGCTGCTGTACAGGCTGCACCTGTTCTGTGCATAGAGAAACCTTGCACTGCTGCTGTACACGCTGCACCTGTTCTGTGCATAGAGAAACCTTGCACTGCTGCTGTACACGCTGCACCTGTTCTGTGCATAGAGAAACCTTGCACTGCTGCTGTACACGCTGCACCTGTTCTGTGCATAGAGAAACCTTGCACTGCTGCTGTACACGCTGCACCTCTTCTGTGCATAGTGAAACCTTGCACTGCTGCTGTACATGCTGCACCTGTTCTCTGCATAGAGAAACCTTGCACTGCTGCTGTACACGCTGCACTTCTTCTGTTCATAGAGAAACCTTGCACTGCTGCTGTACACGCTGCACCTGTTCTGTGCATAGAGAAACCTTGCACTGCTGCTGTACACGCTGCACCTGTTCTGTGCATAGAGAAACCTTGCACTGCTGCTGTACACGCTGCACCTCTTTTGTGCATAGAGAAACCTTGCACTGCTGCTGTACAAGCTGCACCTGTTCTGTGCATAGAGAAACCTTGCACTGCTGCTATACACGCTGCACCTGTTCTGTGCATAGAGAAACCTTGCACTGCTGCTGTACACGCTGCACCTGTTCTGTGCATAGAGAAACCTTGCACTCTTTCTATACAAGCTGCACCTGTTCTGTGCATAGAGAAATCTTGCATTGCTGCTGCCACGCTGCACCTGTTCTATGGGTAAGGAAAGCTTCACTGCTGCGCTGTGCTTCTTTAGTGAATGAAGAAATCTTGCATTGCTGCTGCCACGCTGCACCTGTTCTATGCATAAAGAAAGCTTCACTGCTGCGTTGTGCTTCTTTAGTGAATGAAGAAATCTTGCATTGCTGCTGCCACGCTGCACCTGTTCTATGCATAAAGAAAGCTTCACTGCTGCGCTGTGCTTCTTTAGTGAATAAAGAAATCTTGCATTGCTGCTGCCACGCTGCACCTGTTCTATGCATAAAGAAAGCTTCACTGCTGCGCTGTGCTTCTTTAGTGAATGAAGAAATCTTGCATTGCTGCTGCCACGCTGCACCTGTTCTATGCAAAAAGAAAGCTTCACTGCTACACTGTGCTTCTTTAGTGAATAAAGACATCTTGCATTACTGCTGCCACGCTGCACCTGTTCTATGCATAAAGAAAGCTTCACTGCTACGCTGTACTTTTTTAGTGAATAAAGAAATCTTGCATTGCTGCTGCCACGCTGCACCTGCTCTATGCGTAAAGAAAGCTTCACTGCTGCGCTGTGCTTCTTTAGTGAATAAAGAAATCTTGCATTGCTGCTGCCACGTTGCACCTGTTCTATGCGTAAAGAAAGCCTCACTGCTGCGCTGTGCTTCCACGCTGCACCTGTTCTATGCGAAAAGAAAGCTTCACTGCTGCGCTGTGCTTCTTTAGTGAATAAAGAAATCTTGCATTGCTGCTGCCACGCTGCACCTGTTCTGTGGGTAAGGAAAGCTTCACTGCTGCGCTGTGCTTCTTTAGGGAATAAAGAAATCTTGCATTGCTGCTGCCACGCTGCACCTGTTCTATGCGTAAAGAAAGCTTCACTGCTGCGCTGTGCTTCTTTAGTGAATAAAGAAATCTTGCATTGCTGCTGCCACTCTGCACCTGTTCTGTGGGTAAGGAAAGCTTCACTGCTGCGCTGTGCTTCTTTAGTGAATAAAGAAATCTTGCATTGCTGCTGCCACGCCGCACCTGTTCATTGGGTAAGAAAAGCTTTACTGCTGCGCTGTGCTTCTTTAGTGAATAAAGAAATCTTGCATTGCTGCTGCCACGCTGCACCTGTTCTATGCGTAAAGAAAGCTTCACTGCTGCGCTGTGTTTCTTTAGTGAATAAAGAAATCTTGCATTGCTGCTGCCAGGCTGCACCTGTTCTATGCATAAAGAAAGCTTCACTGCTGCCCTGTGCTTCTTTAGTGAATAAAGAAATCTTGCATTGCTGCTGCCACGCTGCACCTGTTCTGTGGGTAAGGAAAGCTTCATGGCTACGCTGTGCTTCTTTAGTGAATAAAGAAATCTTGCATTGCTGCTGCCACACTGCACCTGTTCTATGCATAAAGAAAGCTTCACAGCTGCGCTGTGCTTCTTTAGTGAATAAAGAAATCTTGCATTGCTGCTGCCACGCTGCACCTGTTCATTGGGTAAGGAAAGCTTCACTGCTACGCTGTGCTTCTTTAGTGAATAAAGAAATCTTGCATTGCTGCTGCCACCCTGCACCTGTTCTATGCGTAAAGAAAGCTTCACTGCTGCGCTGTGCTTCTTTAGTGAATAAAGAAATCTTGCATTGCTGCTGCCAGGCTGCACCTGTTCTATGCGTAAAGAAAGCTTCACTACTGCGCTGTGCTTCTTTAGTGAATAAAGAAATCTTGCATTGCTGCTGCCACGCTGCACCTGTTCTGTGGGTAAGGAAAGCTTCATGGCTACGCTGTGCTTCTTTAGTGAATAAAGAAATCTTGCATTGCTGCTGCCACACTGCACCTGTTCTATGCATAAAGAAAGCTTCACAGCTGCGCTGTGCTTCTTTAGTGAATAAAGAAATCTTGCATTGCTGCTGCCACGCTGCACCTGTTCATTAGGTAAGGAAAGCTTCACTGCTACGCTGTGCTTCTTTAGTGAATAAAGAAATCTTGCATTGCTGCTGCCACCCTGCACCTGTTCTATGCGTAAAGAAAGCTTCACTGCTGCGCTGTGCTTCTTTAGTGAATAAAGAAATCTTGCATTGCTGCTGCCACGCTGCACCTGTTCTATGCGTAAAGAAAGCTTCACTACTGCGCTGTGCTTCTTTAGTGAATAAAGAAATCTTGCATTGCTGCTGCCACGCTGCATCTATGCATAAAGAAAGCTTCACTGTTACGCTGTGCTTCTTTAGTGAATAAGGACATCTTGCATTGCTGCTGCCACTCTGCACCTGTTATATGCATAAAGAAAGCTTCACTGCTGCACTGTGCTTCTTTTGTGAATAAAGAAATCTTGCAGTGCTGCTGCCATGCTGTACCTGTTCTATGCATAAAGAAAGCTTCACTGCTGCGCTGTGCTTCTTTAGTGAATAAAGATATTTTGCATTGCTGCTGCCACGCTGCAACTGTTCTATGCAAAAAGAAAGCTTCACTGCTGCGCTGTGCTTCTTTAGTGAATAAAGATATCTTGCATTGCTGCTGCCACTCTGCACCTGTTCTATGCGTAAAGAAAGCTTCACTGCTGCGCTGTGCTTCTTTAGTGAATAAAGAAATCTTGCATTGCTGCTGCCACGCTGCACCTGTTCTATGCGTAAAGAAAACTTCACTGCTGCGCTGTGCTTCTTTAGTGAATAAAGAAATCTTGCATTGCTGCTGCCACGCTGCACCTGTTCTATGCATAAAGAAAGCTTCACTGCTGCGCTGTGCTTCTTTAGTGAATAAAGAAATCTTGCATTGCTGCTGCCACGCTGCATCAGTTCTATGCATAAAGAAAGCTTCACTGCTGCGCTGTGCTTCTTTAGTGAATAAAGAAATCTTGCATTGCTGCTGCCACGTTGCACCTGTTCTATGCATAAAGAAAGCTTCACTGCTACACTGTGCTTCTTTAGTGAATAAATACGTCTTGCATTACTGCTGCCACGCTGCACCTGTTCTATGCATAAAGAAAGCTTCACTGCTGCGCTGTGCTTCTTTAGTGAATAAAGAAATCTTGCATTGCTGCTGCCACGCTGCACCTGTTCTATGCATAAAGAAAGCTTCACTGCTGCGCTGTGCTTCTTTAGTGAATGAAGAAATCTTGCATTGCTGCTGCCACGCTGCACCTGTTCTATGCATAAAGAAAGCTTCACTGCTACACTGTGCTTCTTTAGTGAATAAAGACATCTTGCATTACTGCTGCCACGCTGCACCTGTTCTATGCATAAAGAAAGCTTCACTGCTACGCTGTACTTCTTTAGTGAATAAAGAAATCTTGCATTGCTGCTGCCACGCTGCACCTGTTCTATGCGTAAAGAAAGCTTCACTGCTGCGCTGTGCTTCTTTAGTGAATAAAGAAATCTTGCATTGCTGCTGCCTCATTGCACCTGTTCTATGCGTAAAGAAAGCCTCACTGCTGCGCTGTGCTTCCACGCTGCACCTGTTCTATGCGTAAAGAAAGCTTCACTGCTGCGCTGTGCTTCTTTAGTGAATAAAGAAATCTTGCATTGCTGCTGCCACGCTGCACCTGTTCTGTGGGTAAGGAAAGCTTCACTGCTGCGCTGTGCTTCTTTAGGGAATAAAGAAATCTTGCATTGCTGCTGCCACGCTGCACCTGTTCTATGCGTAAAGAAAGCTTCACTGCTGCGCTGTGTTTCTTTAGTGAATAAAGAAATCTTGCATTGCTGCTGCCAGGCTGCACCTGTTCTATGCATAAAGAAAGCTTCACTGCTGCGCTGTGCTTCTTTAGTGAATAAAGAAATCTTGAGTTGCTGCTGCCAGGCTGCACCTGTTCTATGCATAAAGAAAGCTTCACTGCTGCGCTGTGCTTCTTTAGTAAATAAAGAAATCTTGCATTGCTGCTGCCACGCTGCACCTGTTCTGTGGGTAAGGAAAGCTTCATGGCTACGCTGTGCTTCTTTAGTGAATAAAGAAATCTTGCATTGCTGCTGCCACGCTGCACCTGTTCTATGCATAAAGAAAGCTTCACAGCTGCGCTGTGCTTCTTTAGTGAATAAAGAAATCTTGCATTGCTGCTGCCACGCTGCATCTGTTCATTGGGTAAGGAGAGCTTCACTGCTGCGCTGTGCTTCTTTAGTGAATAAAGAAATCTTGCATTGCTGCTGCCACCCTGCACCTGTTCTATGCGTAAAGAAAGCTTCACTGCTGCGCTGGGCTTCTTTAGTGAATAAAGAAATCTTGCATTGCTGCTGCCACGCTGCACCTGTTCTATGCGTAAAGAAAGCTTCACTACTGCGCTGTGCTTCTTTAGTGAATAAAGAAATCTTGCATTGCTGCTGCCACGCTGCATCTGTTCATTGGGTAAGGAAAGCTTCACTGCTGCGCTGTGCTTGCCCCAGTATTGGAACTTTCATAGATTCCCATGCTTTGTATCATTCCCCGTCGTCGGAATGGGAGCCTCGGTCAATAGAAAAAAACCCTAGTAGTAAGCACAAAGTGAAAAAATAGGCCCAGGCCTCATCTCATTTTGTAGCTTATCCACCTCTTTTTGTAAAAGAGACCAAAATTCTGCAGTAGCCAATCAGAGCAGCCTCACCCCATAGAACCTTCCTGAGAGAAGCTTAGAGCCTCAGATTTTCTACCGCACGTTGTGCAAGGGAGTCTCCATTGAGCTCTGCTCAGTTTTCTTCAGTTTTTTCTTGTTATTTCTTCAACTACTTGGATATTTTCTCATCATGTCGGAGAAGAAAGCCCTTTTTAGAGCCTGTGCCACCTGCTCCAAAAAGAGGTTGTTTGCCGAGGACCAACATGAGGATTGTATCTACTGTTTGTATCCGGACCATAAACCAACAGGCTGTCCGATTTGCAGATCCTTCTCAGCCAAGACCTTGAGGGACAGGGAAGGACGTCTCCTCACATGGCTTCAGAAGATGAAGGACCGGAAAGACATTATCTCTTCGGACAGTGAGGGCTCCTCGTCGATGGTGTCATCCATAAAGTCTCTGAAAAGGGTTAGGTCCCCCCTTTCTACTTCAGACGAGTCCCGTCACAAGGCCTTACCAGGGACCTCTGACAGGTCTGACAGGCCGGCTGCCCAAAAATCTCCTCACCGAGGTGTAAAGGAGAGGCAGGGTAAGCCTGAGGAACAACCGCCCTCAAAAAAGGTGAGAAAGGCTTCTACAGTCTCTTCACCTCCCTCAGAGAAAGATCGAGGGGTCAAAAAGCCTTCAACCCCTGCTCAGGAGGTCGCTTCAGACAGGAAGCAGAAGTCGTCGACGACTAAGCTCCCAGGTACGTCGTCGACGAGTGTTAAAAAGGACAGCTCTGCCAAGGTTGCCTCGTCGACGGGCTCGTCGACGACGGCTGTGTCGACGACGTCTACACCGTCGACGGTTTTCAAGGCTCCGGAATCCTGCTCGTCGTCGACGAGGGTGACCATCTCCACGTCGACGGCAATGTCTGCAAAGCTGGAGTCGACGGCGGTGTCGACGACGAGAACGACTTCGACGACGACGATGTCGACGACGCCGGTTACCATGTTGCTGACGACGAGCTCGTCGACGGTCCCGTCGACGATACCACCATCGTCGTCGATGAGTTTCACCTCGTCGACGACAGTATCCTCGGCGACGAAGACAGTATCTACGTCTGCACTTCCACTGTCGACACAGACCCAGGAGAGCTTCCCGTCGATGACGGCCTCGTCGACGACGGCCTCGTCGACGACGACTTCGTCGACGACGGCCTCGTCGACGACGACTTCGTTGACGACGGAATTTTCGGAAAAACATGTTTTTTCGCGGAAAAGGAGGCAAATAACGCCAGAGATGACATCTCCTCGCCAGGTTCAGAAATTACCACCTAGCCTACTATTGGAAGATGACTCTGATGACGGGACTTTCAGTGAATTTGGGCAGGCCTATAGCCCTTCTGACCTCCAGGTTAAGGTTCAGGAAGTTAGCTCTGAGGAGGAGCAGATGGAACGACAGCACTATGCTCCAGAGCATTATTATGAGGAGGAGCACACTACTACCAGGCACATACCTCCACAGCAGCCTATGCGTCAGTTACCTGAAGGTATGGTGGCAATACCATCCACTTTAGTAGCGGATTTACAACTTATGTTGCAGGACTACAAGCAACGTTTCCCTGCGCCTCCAGAAGCCCAACAAGTGCGCCCCCCGACACCTCCGCCTCAGACATTACGACCTGTGGCAGATCATTCTTTGCCTCCAAGAGAGCGTGCCACTGCGCCGGAAGTGCGCCCACAAGAGGTGGTACAGGTGCAGGATACTGATGATGACGACGCTGCGTCTTCAGATGCAGACCAGCAAGCGGACCCTGATCAAGATCAACAGGCGCAATGGAATACTACTGACCCTATAGATCCGGACAACACCGATCCGGATAACATTACTTTGCCTCCAGCGGACGTTGGAGGGTTTCACAACCTAATGGACAGGGCATCCAAAAGATTTGGTCTCCCAGTGACCACAGTTCAATCGGATTGCTTTTTATATGACTTTAAAGAACCATTCAGAAAGTCAGTGAGGTCCATCCCGATCATTGAGCATGTCTGGTCTGAGGGCTTAAAGGCTATGCATAATCCGGCCACAGTCCTCCCGGTACTTCCGAGACTGGAGAAGAAGTACAAGGCACCTGATGGCAGTCCGGCATGTTTGCTTGGCCAACCGAAACCGGATTCGGTCATTTCGCAGGCTGCCCAGAGCAAATCCAAGAATCCTTCTACGCCGATGACTACACCGCCGGATAAGGAGGGCAGGCGCCTAGACAATGTAGGCAAAAGATTTTCAGCTATGGCCAGTCTCCTGGTTAGAGCAGCCAATGCTTTAGCGATTCTGGGATGCTATGATCGGCAAATGTGGTGCGACCTTGCTCCATTTGTAGACGAACTGCAGGATTCTTCTAAAGAGGAGGTGAAGAAGATTTTGCTCGAGGGGGAACGGGCCTCTTCGGAGGTCATTGATGTGGCAATGGATATTGCGACCACCGCATTCCGAGCACTGGCCGGCTCGGCGGTTCTGCGACGCCAAGGGTGGTTAAAGGCCACATGGTTCAGACAGGAGGTGCAGAATAAGATCTTGGATCTGCCATACGACGGTGAGATGCTGTTTGGCAAGCACGTCGATGAGGCCCTGCAAGGCATCAAAAAGGACACGGATACAGCTAAGTCCTTGGGTACATTGCAGTATCGTAAAGTGCCTTTCAGGGGAGCTAGAGGTAGAGGTTTTTCTTCTTATCGTGGAGGAAATCAAAATCGCTACTCATCTGGATCTCAGTCCAGCCAGACGTATAGGCCTCAATACTCTCAAAGGGGTTCTTTCTCTCGCCAGCAGCCTAAAGGACGTCAGGGGCAGCAAAGGAGAGACAACACCAGGAAACAATAGCGGCCAGGTGGCTCTTTCCACTGTTCCTGTTCCCTCATTCACATCAGTGGGGGGCAGGATTACCCATTGCCTAAACAACTGGATGATTATTACATCGGATCAGTGGGTCCTACAGATTGTCAGAGAAGGACACACATTGGAGTTTCAAGACCTTCCTCCAACAAGAGCGCCGGATGCCTTCCCTCCCAAACATCTCAGGCTCCTTCATCTCGAAGCCCACCAACTTTTCACCAAGGGGGCGGTAGAGCCTGTACCCCTTTCGCAGAAGGGGAAAGGGTTCTATTCCAGGTTCTTTCTGGTTCGGAAGACAAAGGACAAGTGGCGTCCAATTTTAGATCTACGGCAGCTCAACACTTATCTCGTGAAGTTGTCCTTCAGGATGGTCACTCTTCAGGACATCCTTCGTCTACTCAATCCAGAGGATTATATGGCGACCTTAGATTTGGAGGACGCCTACTTCCACGTTCCTATTCATCCAGCTCACAGGCAATATCTTCGATTTACAGTGGGCAAGAGTCACTTTCAATTCAAGGTACTGCCATTTGGTCTCCGGTCCGCCCCGCGGATCTTCACAAAGATTCTGGCTCCGGTGGCAGCTTTTCTAAGGAAGCAAGCTATTCAAGTGTTTCCATACCTGGACGATTGGCTGCTGAAAGCTCCATCTGTTCAAGAAGCGTCCAGTGCAGTCCGGACATGCAAAGATCTGTTCGAGCGACTAGGTCTTCGACTCAACAGGGAGAAATCGGTTCTATGCCCATCCAAGTCAGCAAGGTTCCTAGGGGCCATCCTGAACACGGACAGTTGCTTAGCCCTTCCGTCGGAGGAACGCCAGACCAAACTAATGTGTTCAGCTCGTCTTCTCCAATCTCGAAAGACACTGACAGTTCGCAGGTACAAATCGCTGCTCGGATCGATTTCATCTTGCATTCCTTTAGTTCCGCACTGCAGGCTCAGGATGCGTCCACTACAAGAGCAACTGGACAGTCAGTGGCGGCAAATCACAGGATCCTTCGACGACAAGGTTGTCGTTACCAAGGAGATGAGAAAAGCAGGCAGCTGGTGGCTGCAAAAAGACAATCTTTCCAAGGGTTTATCGTTCCTCCTTCCACCATCTCCCCTTATTGTAACAACGGATGCTTCCATGGAAGGATGGGGAGCGGTCCTCCAGGAGCTAAAGGTCAGCGGTCACTGGAGTCCAGTGCAACGCAAGTTCCATATCAACCTCCTGGAACTTCTCGCTATCCGTTTGGTTCTTCAAGCTTTTCTTCCGAGGATTCAAAACAGGGCAGTGCTGGTTCGTACGGACAACACTACAGCCATGCACTACATAAACAAACAGGGTGGAACAAGATCCTCCACCCTCTCCAAGGAAGCCCAAACGCTATGGAATTGGTTAATACAGAACAATGTCTCCCTCTCAGCGGAACATCTAGCGGGGACACTCAATCTCAGGGCGGACGCTTTGAGTCGTCAGAGAACAGTCTCTCACGAGTGGGAACTGGATCAGACCGTTCTGGAGGAACTCTTTGCTCGATGGGGGACACCATCCATCGACCTGTTTGCGACTCCCCAGAACGCCAAATGCCGGTCCTTCGCAAGCAGGGTTCACCATCGGGAATCCCTGGGGAATGCGCTTTTGATTGCCTGGTCAGCCGCCTTTGTTTACGCCTTTCCTCCCATTCCACTGGTTCCGAAGTTGATCAGCAAACTCAAGGTGGAACCGTGCAGGATGATTCTGATCGCTCCAGCATGGCCCAGACAAGTTTGGTACTCGGAACTTCTGCTCCTCTCCCAGGACCAGCCAGTTCTCCTGCATCCTGTTCCAACTTTGCTAACAATGTCTCACGGTCAGGTTCTACATCCGGACTTGAAGTCACTGCGATTGACAGCGTGGCTCCTGAGTTCAGAGAGTTCCAGGGTTTAGATCTTTCAGGGGAATGTAGAGACATTCTGGCTCAGGCTCGAGCCCCTAGTACCAACAAAACATATCGTGCCAAATGGAAGAGATTCTGTGTTTGGTGCCAAAAGGAAGGTTTACACCCATATACTTCTTCTCCGCACAAACTCTTGCCTTACCTGCTTTCATTGGCGAAATCTGGATTGGCTCCATCTTCAATAAAAGTCCATCTGGCAGCCATCTCTAGATTCCGACGTTCATCTTCAGGTCCTTCCCTATGGTCGGCAAGAATTGTCAAGCAATTCCTGAAGGGTTTATTCAGGGTCTTTCCTCCAGTCCGGCCGCCACCTCCGGCCTGGCATTTGAATCTAGTTTTGTCATCTCTCATGAAAGCCCCTTTTGAACCTGTGCATAAGTCTGACCTTAAGTTTCTTTCCTGGAAAGTGGCTCTTCTCTTGGCCCTGACATCGGCTCGCAGAGTAAGTGAGATCCAGGCTTTCACGATTGAGGAACCATTTCTCCAGTTTAAGAATAATGTGCTGATTCTACGGACGAATCCTAAGTTTATCCCGAAGGTACCTTCGGAATTCCACCTGAATGAGCCTGTGGTCTTGAAACCATTTTTTCCAAAGCCTTCTTCACCTGCAGAAAGAACTTTGCACTCTCTGGACATTCACAGATGCCTGAAATTCTACCTAGAGCGAACAAAGCATTTCAGGAAATCTTCACAGCTCTTTGTTTCCTTCAGTGCTCCACGCAAGGGTTGTCCAGTTTCTAAAGCTTGTATTTCCCGTTGGATTTCCAGTGCTATACAATTTTGTCACCAGGCGGCTGGGAAACCTCTGCAGCGAGCAGTTCGTGCTCACTCCACCAGATCCATGGCTTCCTCTGCGGCGTTATTCGCAGGAGTCCCTATCAAGGACATTTGCAGGGCGGCAACGTGGAGCAGTGTCCACACCTTCACCCGCCACTACTGTCTGGATTCTTCTGTGAAGGAGGATGCAGCAGTGGGCCAAGCAGTCCTGAGGAATCTTTTCCAATAAGTCGGTGAACTTTTCCTTTCTATCCCGCCTTCCTATTGCATATTTTGTATAACTGCATTATTGTCATATTTTATGATCCTATGTGTTCCGCTGTTCTTTTCAGAGATGTGTCACAGTTTCAGGTTCATGTATGGCAAAATATGCTTTTTCTTTACTGCTGGTTACTCTGATACAAAGCATGGGAATCTATGAAAGTTCCAATACTGGGGCAAGAAAACAAGTTACTTACCTGTAACTTTGGTTCCCCAGTATTGGTAACTTTCATAGATTCCCATGCGCCCACCCAACTCCCCTGGGAAAGCTCACTCTTCTGGTCTTGGTGGATAGCTGTATACAACGGCTACGAAAATCTGAGGCTCTGAGCTTCTCTCAGGAAGGTTCTATGGGGTGAGGCTGCTCTGATTGGCTACTGCAGAATTTTGGTCTCTTTTACAAAAAGAGGTGGATAAGCTACAAAATGAGATGAGGCCTGGGCCTATTTTTTTTACTTTGTGCTTACTACTAGGGTTTTTTTCTATTTACCGAGGCTCCCATTCCGACGACGGGGAATGATACAAAGCATGGGAATCTATGAAAGTTACCAATACTGGGGAACCAAAGTTACAGGTAAGTAACTTGTTTTCTTCTTTAGTGAATAAGGAAATCTTGCATTGCTGCTGCCACTCTGCACCTGTTATATGCATAAAGAAAGCTTCACTGCTGCACTGTGCTTCTTTTGTGAATAAAGAAATCTTGCATTGCTGCTGCCATGCTGTAACTGTTCTATGCATAAAGAAAGCTTCACTGCTGCGCTGTGCTTCTTTAGTGAATAAAGAAATCTTGCATTGCTGCTGCCACGCTGCATCTGTTCATTGGGTAAGGAGAGCTTCACTGCTGCGCTGTGCTTCTTTAGTGAATAAAGAAATCTTGCATTGCTGCTGCCACCCTGCACCTGTTCTATGCGTAAAGAAAGCTTCACTGCTGCGCTGTGCTTCTTTAGTGAATAAAGAAATCTTGTATTGCTGCTGCCACGCTGCTCCTGTTCTATGCGTAAAGAAAGCTTCACTACTGCGCTGTGCTTTTTTAGTGAATAAAGAAATCTTGCATTGCTGCTGCCACGCTGCA
Organism: Lissotriton vulgaris; assembly: GCF_964263255.1. NCBI lineage: Eukaryota > Metazoa > Chordata > Amphibia > Caudata > Salamandridae > Lissotriton > Lissotriton vulgaris. Next base: position 102,613,026 of record NC_141700.1, read on the forward strand.
TCTGTTCATTGGGTAAGGAAAGCTTCACTGCTGCGCTGTGCTTCTTTAGTGAATAAAGAAATCTTGCATTGCTGCTGCCACCCTGCACCTGTTCTATGCGTAAAGAAAGCTTCACTGCTGCGCTGTGCTTCTTTAGTGAATAAAGAAATCTTGCATTGCTGCTGCCACCCTGCACCTGTTCTATGGGTAAAGAAAGCTTCACTGCTGCGCTGTGCTTCTTTAGTGAATAAAGAAATCTTGCATTGCTGCTGCCACGCTGCACCTGTTCTATGCGTAAAGAAAGCTTCACTGCTGCGCTGTGCTTCTTTAGTGAATAAGGAAATCTTGCATTGCTGCTGCCACTCTGCACCTGTTATATGCATAAAGAAAGCTTCACTGCTGCGCTGTGCTTCTTTTGTGAATAAAGAAATCTTGCATTGCTGCTGCCATGCTGTACCTGTTCTATGCATAAAGAAAGCTTCACTGCTGCGCTGTGCTTCTTTAGTGAATAAAGAAATTTTGCATTGCTGCTGCCACGCTGCAACTGTTCTATGCAAAAAGAAAGCTTCACTGCTGCGCTGTGCTTCTTTAGTGAATAAAGAAATCTTGCATTGCTGCTGCCACGCTGCACCTGTTCTATGCATAAAGAAAGCTTCACTGCTGCGCTGTGCTTCTTTAGTGAATAAAGAAATCTTGCATTGCTGCTGCCACGCTGCACCTGTTCTATGCGTAAAGAAAACTTCACTGCTGCGCTGTGCTTCTTTAGTGAATAAAGAAATCTTGCATTGCTGCTGCCACGCTGCACCTGTTCTATGCATAAAGAAAGCTTCACTGCTGCGCTGTGCTTCTTTAGTGAATAAAGAAATCTTGCATTGCTGCTGCCACGCTGCATCAGTTCTATGCATAAAGAAAGCTTCACTGCTGCGCTGTGCTTCTTTAGTGAATAAAGAAATCTTGCATTGCTGCTGCCACGTTGCACCTGTTCTATGCATAAAGAAAGCTTCACTGCTGCACTGTGCTTCTTTAGTGAATAAATACATCTTGCATTACCTCTGCCACGCTGCACCTGTTCTATGCATAAAGAAAGCTTCACTGCTGCGCTGTGCTTCTTTAGTGAATAAAGAAATCTTGCATTGCTGCTGCCACGCTGCACCTGTTCTATGCATAAAGAAAGCTTCACTGCTGCGCTGTGCTTCTTTAGTGAATGAAGAAATCTTGCATTGCTGCTGCCACGCTGCACCTGTTCTATGCATAAAGAAAGCTTCACTGCTACACTGTGCTTCTTTAGTGAATAAAGACATCTTGCATTACTGCTGCCACGCTGCACCTGTTCTATGCATAAAGAAAGCTTCACTGCTACGCTGTACTTCTTTAGTGAATAAAGAAATCTTGCATTGCTGCTGCCACGCTGCACCTGTTCTATGCGTAAAGAAAGCTTCACTGCTGCGCTGTGCTTCTTTAGTGAATAAAGAAATCTTGCATTGCTGCTGCCACGTTGCACCTGTTCTATGCGTAAAGAAAGCTTCACTGCTGCGCTGTGCTTCTTTAGTGAATAAAGAAATCTTGCATTGCTGCTGCCACGCTGCACCTGTTCTGTCGGTAAGGAAAGCTTCACTGCTGCGCTGTGCTTCTTTAGGGAATAAAGAAATCTTGCATTGCTGCTGCCACGCTGCACCTGTTCTATGCGTAAAGAAAGCTTCACTGCTGCGCTGTGCTTCTTTAGTGAATAAAGAAATCCTACATTGCTGCTGCCACGCTGCACCTGGTCTGTGGGTAAGGAAAGCTTCACTGCTGCGCTGTGCTTCTTTAGTGAATAAAGAAATCTTGCATTGCTGCTACCACGCTGCACCTGTTCATTGGGTAAGAAAAGCTTTACTGCTGCGCTGTGCTTCTTTAGTGAATAAAGAAATCTTGCATTGCTGCTGCCACGATGCACCTGTTCTGTGCGTAAAGAAAGCTTCAATGCTGCGCTGTGTTTCTTTAGTGAATAAAGAAATCTTGCATTGCTGCTGCCAGGCTGCACCTGTTCTATGCATAAAGAAAGCTTCACTGCTGCGCTGTGCTTCTTTAGTGAATAAAGAAATCTTGCGTTGCTGCTGCCAGGCTGCACCTGTTCTATGCATAAAGAAAGCTTCACTGCTGCGCTGTGCTTCTTTAGTGAATAAAGAAATCTAGCATTGCTGCTGCCACGCTGCACCTGTTCTGTGGGTAAGGAAAGCTTCACGGCTACGCTGTGCTTCTTTAGTGAATAAAGAAATCTTGCATTGCTGCTGCCACGCTGCACCTGTTCTATGCATAAAGAAAGCTTCACTGCTGCGCTGTGCTTCTTTAGTGAATAAAGAAATCTTGCATTGCTGCTGCCACGCTGCACCTGTTCATTTGGTAAGGAAAGCTTCACTGCTGCCCTGTGCTTCTTTAGTGAATAAAGAAATCTTGCATTGCTGCTGCCACCCTGCACCTGTTCTATGCGTAAAGAAAGCTTCACTACTGCGCTGTGCTTCTTTAGTGAATAAAGAAATCTTGCATTGCTGCTGCTACACTGCATCTATGCATAAAGAAAGCTTCACTGTTACGCTGTGCTTCTTTAGTGAATAAAGAAATCTTGCATTGCTGCTGCCACTCTGCACCTGTTATATGCATAAAGAAAGCTTCACTGCTGCACTGTGCTTCTTTTGTGAATAAAGAAATCTTGCATTGCTGCTGCCATGCTGTACCTGTTCTATGCATAAAGAAAGCTTCACTGCTGCGCTGTGCTTCTTTAGTGAATAAAGAAAATTTGCATTGCTGCTGCCACGCTGCAACTGTTCTATGCATAAAGAAAGCTTCACTGCTGCGCTGTGCTTCTTTAGTGAATAAAGAAATCTTGCATTGCTGCTGCCACGCTGCACCTGTTCTATGCATAAATAAAGCTTCACTGCTGCGCTGTGCTTCTTTAGTGAATAAAGAAATCTTGCATTGCTGCTGCCACGCTGCACCTGTTCTATGCGTAAAGAAAACTTCACTGCTGCGCTGTGCTTCTGTAGTGAATAAAGAAATCTTGCATTGCTGCTGCCACGCTGCACCTGTTCTATGCATAAAGAAAGCTTCACTGCTGCGCTGTGCTTCTGTAGTGAATAAAGAAATCTTGCATTGCTGCTGCCACACTGCACCTGTTGTATGCATAAAGAAAGCTTCACTGCTGCGCTGTGCTTCTGTAGTGAATAAAGAAATCTTGCATTGCTGCTGCCACGCTGCACCTGTTCTATGCATAAAGAAAGCTTCACTGCTGCGCTGTGCTTCTTTAGTGAATAAAGAATTCTTGCATTGCTGCTGCCACGTTGCACCTGTTCTATGCATAAAGAAAGCTTCACTGCTGCGCTGTGCTTCTTTAGTGAATAAAGAAATCTTGCATTTCTGCTGCCAGACTGCACCTGTTCTATGCGTAATGAAAGTTTCACTGCTACGCTGTGCTTCTTTAGTGAATAAAGAAATCTTGCATTGCTGCTGCCACGCTGCACCTGTTCTATGCGTAATGAAAGTTTCACTGCTGCGCTGTGCTTCTTTAGGGAATAAAGAAATCTTGCATTGCTGCTGCCACGCTGCACCTGTTCTATGCATAAAGAAAGCTTCACTGCTACGCTGTGCTTCTTTAGGGAATAAAAAATCTTGCATTGCTGCTGCCACACTGCACCTGTTCTATGCGTAAAGAAAGCTTCACTGCTGCGCTGTGCTTCATTAGGGAATAAAGAAATCTTGCATTTCTGCTGCCACGCTGCACCTGTTCTATGCGTAATGAAAGTTTCACTGCTGCGCAGTGCTTCTATAGTGAATGAAGAAATCTTGCATTGCTGCTGCCACGCTGCACCTGTTCTATGCGTAATGAAAGTTTCACTGCTGCGCTGTGCTTCTTTAGTGAATGAAGAAATCTTGCATTGCTGCTGCCACGCTGCACCTGTTCTATGCGTAATGAAAGTTTCTCTGCTGCGCTGTGCTTCTTTAGTGAATAAAAAAATCTTGCATTGCTGCTGCCACGCTGCACCTATTCTTTGGGTAAGGAAAGCTTCACTGCTGCGCTGTGCTTCTTTAGTGAATAAAAAAATCTTGCATTGCTGCTGCCACGCTGCACCTGTTCTATGCGTAAAGAAAGCTTCACTGCTGCGCTGTGCTTCTTTAGTGAATAAAGAAATCTTGCATTGCTGCTGCCACGCTGCACCTGTTCTATGCGTAATGAAAGTTTCACTGCTGCGCTGTGCTTCTTTAGTGAATAAAGAAATCTTGCATTGCTGCTGCCAGACTGCACCTGTTCTATGCGTAATGAAAGCTTCACTGCTGCGCTGTGCTTCTTTAGTGAATAAAGAAATCTTGCATTGCTGCTGCCACGCTGCACCTGTTCTATGCATAAAGAAAGATTCACTGCTGCGCTGTGCTTCTTTAGTGAATAAAGAAATCTTACATTACTGCTGCCACGCTGCACCTGTTCTATGCTGTTCTATGCGTAAAGAAAGCTTCACTGCTGCGCTGTGCTTCATTAGGGAATAAAGAAATCTTGCATTTCTGCTGCCACGCTGCACCTGTTCTATGGATAAAGAAAGCTTCACTGCTGCGCTGTGCTTCTTTAGGGAATAAAGAAATCTTGCATTTCTGCTGCCACGCTGCACCTGTTCTATGCATAAAGAAAGCTTCACTGCTGCGCTGTGCTTCTTTAGGGAATAAAGAAATCTTGCATTTCTGCTGCCACGCTGCACCTGTTCTATGCATAAAGAAAGCTTCATTTCTGCGCTGTGCTTCTTTAGGGAATAAAGAAATCTTGCATTTCTGCTGCCACGCTGCACCTGTTCTATGCTGTTCTATGCGTAAAGAAAGCTTCACTGCTGCGCTGTGCTTCTTTAGTGAATAAAGAAATCTTGCATTGCTGCTGCCACGTTGCACCTGTTATATGCGTAAAGAAAGCTTCACTGCTGCGCTGTGCTTCTTTAGTGAATAAAGACACCTTGATTTGCTGCTGCCACGTTGCACCTGTTATATGCGTAAAGAAAGCTTCACTGCTGCGCTGTGCTTCTTTAGGGAATAAAGAAATCTTGCATTTCTGCTGTCAGGCTGCACCTGTTCTATGCGTAATGAAAGTTTCACTGCTGCGCTGTGCTTCTTTAGTGAATAAAGAAATCTTGCATTGCTGCTGCCACGCTGCACCTGTTCTATGCGTAAAGAAAGCTTCACTGCTACGCTGTGCTTCTATAGGGAATAAAGAAATCTTGCATTGCTGCTGCCAGGCTGCATCTGTTCTATGCGTAATGAAAGTTTCACTGCTGTGCTGTGCTTCTTTAGGGAATAAAGAAATTTGGCACTTCTGCTGCCAGGCTGCACCTGTTCTATGCGTAATGAAAGTTTCACTGCTGCGCTGTGCTTCTTTAGTGAATAAAGAAATCTTGCATTGCTGCTGCCAGGCTGCACCTGTTCTATGCATAAAGAAAGCTTCATTGCTGCGCTGTGCTTCTTTAGTGAATAAAGAAGTGTTGCATTGCTGCTGCCACGCTGCACCTGTTCTATGCGTAAAGAAAGCTTCACTGCTGCGCTGTGCTTCTTTAGTGAATAAAGAAATCTTACATTGCTGCTGCCACGCTGCACCTGGTCTGTGGGTAAGGAAAGCTTCACTGCTGCGCTGTGCTTCTTTAGTGAATAAAGAAATCTTGCATTGCTGCTACCACGCTGCACCTGTTCATTGGGTAAGAAAAGCTTTACTGCTGCGCTGTGCTTCTTTAGTGAATAAAGAAATCTTGCATTGCTGCTGCCACGATGCACCTGTTCTGTGCGTAAAGAAAGCTTCAATGCTGCGCTGTGTTTCTTTAGTGAATAAAGAAATCTTGCATTGCTGCTGCCAGGCTGCACCTGTTCTATGCATAAAGAAAGCTTCACTACTGCGCTGTGCTTCTTTAGTGAATAAAGAAATCTTGCGTTGTTGCTGCCAGGCTGCACCTGTTCTATGCATAAAGAAAGCTTCACTGCTGCGCTGTGCTTCTTTAGTGAATAAAGAAATCTAGCATTGCTGCTGCCACGCTGCACCTGTTCTGTGGGTAAGGAAAGCTTCACGGCTATGCTGTGCTTCTTTAGTGAATAAAGAAATCTTGCATTGCTGCTGCCACGCTGCACCTGTTCTATGCATAAAGAAAGCTTCACTGCTGCTCTGTGCTTCTTTAGTGAATAAAGAAATCTTGCATTGCTCCTGCCACGCTGCACCTGTTCATTGGGTAAGGAAAGCTTCACTGCTGCCCTGTGCTTCTTTAGTGAATAAAGAAATCTTGCATTGCTGCTGCCACCCTGCACCTGTTCTATGCGTAAAGAAAGCTTCACTACTGCGCTGTGCTTCTTTAGTGAATAAAGAAATCTTGCATTGCTGCTGCCACGCTGCATCTATGCATAAAGAAAGCTTCACTGTTACGCTGTGCTTCTTTAGTGAATAAAGAAATCTTGCATTGCTGCTGCCACTCTGCACCTGTTATATGCATAAAGAAATCTTCACTGCTGCACTGTGCTTCTTTTGTGAATAAAGAAATCTTGCATTGCTGCTGCCATGCTGTACCTGTTCTATGCATAAAGAAAGCTTCACTGCTGCGCTGTGCTTCTTTAGTGAATAAAGAAATCTTGCATTGCTGCTGCCACGCTGCACCTGTTCTATGCATAAAGAAAGCTTCACTGCTGCGCTGTGCTTCTTTAGTGAATAAAGAAATCTTGCATTGCTGCTGCCACGCTGCACCTGTTCTATGCATAAAGAAAACTTCACTGCTGCGCTGTGCTTCTGTAGTGAATAAAGAAATCTTGCATTGCTGCTGCCACGCTGCACCTGTTCTATGCATAAAGAAAGCTTCACTGCTGCGCTGTGCTTCTTTAGTGAATAAAGAAATCTTGCATTGCTGCTGCCACGCTGCACCTGTTCTATGCATAAAGAAAGCTTCACTGCTGCGCTGTGCTTCTGTAGTGAATAAAGAAATCTTGCATTGCTGCTGCCACGCTGCACCTGTTCTATGCATAAAGAAAGCTTCACTGCTGCGCTGTGCTTCTTTAGTGAATAAAGAAATCTTGCATTGCTGCTGCCACGTTGCACCTGTTCTATGCATAAAGAAAGCTTCACTGCTGCGCTGTGCTTCTTTAGTGAATAAAGAAATCTTGCATTTCTGCTGCCAGACTGCACCTGTTCTATGCGTAATGAAAGTTTCACTGCTACGCTGTGCTTCATTAGTGAATAAAGAAATCTTGCATTGCTGCTGCCACGCTGCACCTGTTCTATGCGTAATGAAAGTTTCACTGCTGCGCTGTGCTTCTTTAGTGAATAAAGAAATCTTGCATGGCTGCTGCCAGGCTGCACCTGTTCTATGCATAAAGAAAGCTTCATTGCTGCGCTGTGCTTCTTTAGTTAATAAAGAAATGTTGCATTGCTGCTGCCACGCTGCACCTGTTCTATGCATAAAGAAAGCTTCACTGCTGCGCTGTGCTTCTTTAGTGAATAAAGAAATCTTGCATTGCTGCTGCCACGTTGCACCTGTTCTATGCATAAAGAAAGCTTCACTGCTGCGCTGTGCTTCTTTAGTGAATAAAGAAATCTTGCATTTCTGCTGCCAGACTGCACCTGTTCTATGCGTAATGAAAGTTTCACTGCTACGCTGTGCTTCTTTAGTGAATAAAGAAATCTTGCATTGCTGCTGCCACGCTGCACCTGTTCTATGCGTAATGAAAGTTTCACTGCTGCGCTGTGCTTCTTTAGTGAATAAAGAAATCTTGCATGGCTGCTGCCAGGCTGCACCTGTTCTATGCATAAAGAAAGCTTCATTGCTGCTCTGTGCTTCTTTAGTTAATAAAGAAATGTTGCATTGCTGCTGCCACGCTGCACCTGTTCTATGCGTAAAGAAAGCTTCACTGCTGCGCTGTGCTTCTTTAGTGATTAAAGAAATCTTGCATTGCTGCTGCCACGCTGCACCTGTTCTATGCATAAAGAAAGCTTCACTGCTGCGCTGTGCTTCTTTAGTGAATAAAGGAATCTTGCATTGCTGCTGCCACGCTGCACCTGTTCTATGCATAAAGAAAGCTTCACTGCTGCGCTGTGCTTCTTTAGTGAATAAAGAAATCTTGCATTGCTGCTGCCACGCTGCACCTGTTCTTTGGGTAAGGAAAGCTTCACTGCTACGCTGTGCTTCTTTAGTGAATAAGGAAATCTTGCATTGCTGTTTCGGTGCTGCACCTGTTCTTTGGGTAAGGAAAGCTTCACTGCTACGCTGTGCTTCTTTAGTGGATAAAGAAATCTTGCATTGCTGCTGCCACGCTGCACCTGTTCTCTGCGTAATGAAAGTTTCACTGCTACGCTGTGCTTCTTTAGTGAATAAAGAAATCTTGCATTGCTGCTGCCACGCTGCACCTGTTCTATGCGTAAAGAAAGCTTCACTGCTACGCTATGCTTCTTTAGTGAATAAAGAAATCTTGCATTGCTGCTGCCACGCTGCACCTGTTCTATGCGTAAAGAAAGCTTCACTGCTGCGCTGTGCTTCTTTAGTGAATAAAGAAATCTTGCATTGCTGCTGCCACGCTGCACCTGTTCTGTCGGTAAGGAAAGCTTCACTGCTGCGCTGTGCTTCTTTAGGGAATAAAGAAATCTTGCATTGCTGCTGCCACGCTGCACCTGTTCTATGCGTAAAGAAAGCTTCACTGCTGCGCTGTGCTTCTTTAGTGAATAAAGAAATCTTACATTGCTGCTGCCACGCTGCACCTGGTCTGTGGGTAAGGAAAGCTTCACTGCTGCGCTGTGCTTCTTTAGTGAATAAAGAAATCTTGCATTGCTGCTACCACGCTGCACCTGTTCATTGGGTAAGAAAAGCTTTACTGCTGCGCTGTGCTTCTTTAGTGAATAAAGAAATCTTGCATTGCTGCTGCCACGATGCACCTGTTCTGTGCGTAAAGAAAGCTTCAATGCTGCGCTGTGTTTCTTTAGTGAATAAAGAAATCTTGCATTGCTGCTGCCAGGCTGCACCTGTTCTATGCATAAAGAAAGCTTCACTGCTGCGCTGTGCTTCTTTAGTGAATAAAGAAATCTTGCGTTGCTGCTGCCAGGCTGCACCTGTTCTATGCATAAAGAAAGCTTCACTGCTGCGCTGTGCTTCTTTAGTGAATAAAGAAATCTAGCATTGCTGCTGCCACGCTGCACCTGTTCTGTGGGTAAGGAAAGCTTCACGGCTACGCTGTGCTTCTTTAGTGAATAAAGAAATCTTGCATTGCTGCTGCCACGCTGCACCTGTTCTATGCATAAAGAAAGCTTCACTGCTGCGCTGTGCTTCTTTAGTGAATAAAGAAATCTTGCATTGCTGCTGCCACGCTGCACCTGTTCATTGGGTAAGGAAAGCTTCACTGCTGCCCTGTGCTTCTTTAGTGAATAAAGAAATCTTGCATTGCTGCTGCCACCCTGCACCTGTTCTATGCGTAAAGAAAGCTTCACTACTGCGCTGTGCTTCTTTAGTGAATAAAGAAATCTTGCATTGCTGCTGCCACGCTGCATCTATGCATAAAGAAAGCTTCACTGTTACGCTGTGCTTCTTTAGTGAATAAAGAAATCTTGCATTGCTGCTGCCACTCTGCACCTGTTATATGCATAAAGAAAGCTTCACTGCTGCACTGTGCTTCTTTTGTGAATAAAGAAATCTTGCATTGCTGCTGCCATGCTGTACCTGTTCTATGCATAAAGAAAGCTTCACTGCTGCGCTGTGCTTCTTTAGTGAATAAAGCAATTTTGCATTGCTGCTGCCACGCTGCAACTGTTCTATGCATAAAGAAAGCTTCACTGCTGCGCTGTGCTTCTTTAGTGAATAAAGAAATCTTGCATTGCTGCTGCCACGCTGCACCTGTTCTATGCATAAAGAAAGCTTCACTGCTGCGCTGTGCTTCTTTAGTGAATAAAGAAATCTTGCATTGCTGCTGCCACGCTGCACCTGTTCTATGCGTAAAGAAAACTTCACTGCTGCGCTGTGCTTCTGTAGTGAATAAAGAAATCTTGCATTGCTGCTGCCACGCTGCACCTGTTCTATGCATAAAGAAAGCTTCACTGCTGCGCTGTGCTTCTTTAGTGAATAAAGAAATCTTGCATTGCTGCTGCCACGCTGCACCTGTTCTATGCATAAAGAAAGCTTCACTGCTGCGCTGTGCTTCTGTAGTGAATAAAGAAATCTTGCATTGCTGCTGCCACGCTGCACCTGTTCTATGCATAAAGAAAGCTTCACTGCTGCGCTGTGCTTCTTTAGTGAATAAAGAATTCTTGCATTGCTGCTGCCACGTTGCACCTGTTCTATGCATAAAGAAAGCTTCACTGCTGCGCTGTGCTTCTTTAGTGAATAAAGAAATCTTGCATTTCTGCTGCCAGACTGCACCTGTTCTATGCGTAATGAAAGTTTCACTGCTACGCTGTGCTTCTTTAGTGAATAAAGAAATCTTGCATTGCTGCTGCCACGCTGCACCTGTTCTATGCGTAATGAAAGTTTCACTGCTGCGCTGTGCTTCTTTAGGGAATAAAGAAATCTTGCATTGCTGCTGCCACGCTGCACCTGTTCTATGCATAAAGAAAGCTTCACTGCTACGCTGTGCTTCTTTAGGGAATAAAAAAATCTTGCATTGCTGCTGCCACACTGCACCTGTTCTATGCGTAATGAAAGTTTCACTGCTGCGCTGTGCTTCTTTAGTGAATAAAGAAACCTTGCATTGCTGCTGCCAGGCTGCACCTGTTCTATGCGTAATGAAAGCTTCACTGCTGCGCTGTGCTTCTTTAGTGAATAAAGAAATCTTGCATTGCTGCTGCCACGCTGCACCTGTTCTATGCATAAAGAAAGATTCACTGCTGCGCTGTGCTTCTTTAGTGAATAAAGAAATCTTACATTACTGCTGCCACGCTGCACCTGTTCTATGCTGTTCTATGCGTAAAGAAAGCTTCACTGCTGCGCTGTGCTTCATTAGGGAATAAAGAAATCTTGCATTTCTGCTGCCACGCTGCACCTGTTCTATGGATAAAGAAAGCTTCACTGCTGCGCTGTGCTTCTTTAGGGAATAAAGAAATCTTGCATTTCTGCTGCCACGCTGCACCTGTTCTATGCATAAAGAAAGCTTCACTGCTGCGCTGTGCTTCTTTAGGGAATAAAGAAATCTTGCATTTCTGCTGCCACGCTGCACCTGTTCTATGCATAAAGAAAGCTTCATTGCTGCGCTGTGCTTCTTTAGGGAATAAAGAAATCTTGCATTGCTGCTGCCACGTTGCACCTGTTATATGCGTAAAGAAAGCTTCACTGCTGCGCTGTGCTTCTTTAGTGAATAAAGACATCTTGATTTGCTGCTGCCACGTTGCACCTGTTATATGCGTAAAGAAAGCTTCACTGCTGCGCTGTGCTTCTTTAGGGAATAAAGAAATCTTGCATTTCTGCTGTCAGGCTGCACCTGTTCTATGCGTAATGAAAGTTTCACTGCTGCGCTGTGCTTCTTTAGTGAATAAAGAAATCTTGCATTGCTGCTGCCACGCTGCACCTGTTCTATGCGTAAAGAAAGCTTCACTGCTACGCTGTGCTTCTATAGGGAATAAAGAAATCTTGCATTGCTGCTGCCAGGCTGCATCTGTTCTATGCGTAATGAAAGTTTCACTGCTGTGCTGTGCTTCTTTAGGGAATAAAGAAATTTGGCACTTCTGCTGCCAGGCTGCACCTGTTCTATGCGTAATGAAAGTTTCACTGCTGCGCTGTGCTTCTTTAGTGAATAAAGAAATCTTGCATTGCTGCTGCCAGGCTGCACCTGTTCTATGCATAAAGAAAGCTTCATTGCTGCGCTGTGCTTCTTTAGTGAATAAAGAAGTGTTGCATTGCTGCTGCCACGCTGCACCTGTTCTATGCGTAAAGAAAGCTTCACTGCTGCGCTGTGCTTCTTTAGTGAATAAAGAAATCTTACATTGCTGCTGCCACGCTGCACCTGGTCTGTGGGTAAGGAAAGCTTCACTGCTGCGCTGTGCTTCTTTAGTGAATAAAGAAATCTTGCATTGCTGCTACCACGCTGCACCTGTTCATTGGGTAAGAAAAGCTTTACTGCTGCGCTGTGCTTCTTTAGTGAATAAAGAAATCTTGCATTGCTGCTGCCACGATGCACCTGTTCTGTGCGTAAAGAAAGCTTCAATGCTGCGCTGTGTTTCTTTAGTGAATAAAGAAATCTTGCATTGCTGCTGCCAGGCTGCACCTGTTCTATGCATAAAGAAAGCTTCACTGCTGCGCTGTGCTTCTTTAGTGAATAAAGAAATCTTGCGTTGTTGCTGCCAGGCTGCACCTGTTCTATGCATAAAGAAAGCTTCACTGCTGCGCTGTGCTTCTTTAGTGAATAAAGAAATCTAGCATTGCTGCTGCCACGCTGCACCTGTTCTGTGGGTAAGGAAAGCTTCACGGCTATGCTGTGCTTCTTTAGTGAATAAAGAAATCTTGCATTGCTGCTGCCACGCTGCACCTGTTCTATGCATAAAGAAAGCTTCACTGCTGCGCTGTGCTTCTTTAGTGAATAAAGAAATCTTGCATTGCTGCTGCCACGCTGCACCTGTTCATTGGGTAAGGAAAGCTTCACTGCTGCCCTGTGCTTCTTTAGTGAATAAAGAAATCTTGCATTGCTGCTGCCACCCTGCACCTGTTCTATGCGTAAAGAAAGCTTCACTACTGCGCTGTGCTTCTTTAGTGAATAAAGAAATCTTGCATTGCTGCTGCCACGCTGCATCTATGCATAAAGAAAGCTTCACTGTTACGCTGTGCTTCTTTAGTGAATAAAGAAATCTTGCATTGCTGCTGCCACTCTGCACCTGTTATATGCATAAAGAAATCTTCACTGCTGCACTGTGCTTCTTTTGTGAATAAAGAAATCTTGCATTGCTGCTGCCATGCTGTACCTGTTCTATGCATAAAGAAAGCTTCACTGCTGCGCTGTGCTTCTTTAGTGAATAAAGAAATCTTGCATTGCTGCTGCCACGCTGCACCTGTTGTATGCATAAAGAAAGCTTCACTGCTGCGCTGTGCTTCTTTAGTGAATAAAGAAATCTTGCATTGCTGCTGCCACGCTGCACCTGTTCTATGCATAAAGAAAACTTCACTGCTGCGCTGTGCTTCTGTAGTGAATAAAGAAATCTTGCATTGCTGCTGCCACGCTGCACCTGTTCTATGCATAAAGAAAGCTTCACTGCTGCGCTGTGCTTCTTTAGTGAATAAAGAAATCTTGCATTGCTGCTGCCACGCTGCACCTGTTCTATGCATAAAGAAAGCTTCACTGCTGCGCTGTGCTTCTGTAGTGAATAAAGAAATCTTGCATTGCTGCTGCCACGCTGCACCTGTTCTATGCATAAAGAAAGCTTCACTGCTGCGCTGTGCTTCTTTAGTGAATAAAGAAATCTTGCATTGCTGCTGCCACGTTGCACCTGTTCTATGCATAAAGAAAGCTTCACTGCTGCGCTGTGCTTCTTTAGTGAATAAAGAAATCTTGCATTTCTGCTGCCAGACTGCACCTGTTCTATGCGTAATGAAAGTTTCACTGCTACGCTGTGCTTCTTTAGTGAATAAAGAAATCTTGCATTGCTGCTGCCACGCTGCACCTGTTCTATGCGTAATGAAAGTTTCACTGCTGCGCTGTGCTTCTTTAGTGAATAAAGAAATCTTGCATGGCTGCTGCCAGGCTGCACCTGTTCTATGCATAAAGAAAGCTTCATTGCTGCTCTGTGCTTCTTTAGTTAATAAAGAAATGTTGCATTGCTGCTGCCACGCTGCACCTGTTCTATGCGTAAAGAAAGCTTCACTGCTGCGCTGTGCTTCTTTAGTGATTAAAGAAATCTTGCATTGCTGCTGCCACGCTGCACCTGTTCTATGCATAAAGAAAGCTTCACTGCTGCGCTGTGCTTCTTTAGTGAATAAAGAAATCTTGCATTGCTGCTGCCACGCTGCACCTGTTCTATGCATAAAGAAAGCTTCACTGCTGCGCTGTGCTTCTTTAGTGAATAAAGAAATCTTGCATTGCTGCTGCCACGCTGCACCTGTTCTTTGGGTAAGGAAAGCTTCACTGCTACGCTGTGCTTCTTTAGTGAATAAGGAAATCTTGCATTGCTGTTTCGGTGCTGCACCTGTTCTTTGGGTAAGGAAAGCTTCACTGCTACGCTGTGCTTCTTTAGTGGATAAAGAAATCTTGCATTGCTGCTGCCACGCTGCACCTGTTCTCTGCGTAATGAAAGTTTCACTGCTACGCTGTGCTTCTTTAGTGAATAAAGAAATCTTGCATTGCTGCTGCCACGCTGCACCTGTTCTATGCGTAAAGAAAGCTTCACTGCTACGCTGTGCTTCTTTAGTGAATAAAGAAATCTTGCATTGCTGCTGCCACGCTGCACCTGTTCTATGCGTAAAGAAAGCTTCACTGCTGCGCTGTGCTTCTTTAGTGAATAAAGAAATCTTGCATTGCTGCTGCCACGCTGCACCTGTTCTGTCGGTAAGGAAAGCTTCACTGCTGCGCTGTGCTTCTTTAGGGAATAAAGAAATCTTGCATTGCTGCTGCCACGCTGCACCTGTTCTATGCGTAAAGAAAGCTTCACTGCTGCGCTGTGCTTCTTTAGTGAATAAAGAAATCTTACATTGCTGCTGCCACGCTGCACCTGGTCTGTGGGTAAGGAAAGCTTCACTGCTGCGCTGTGCTTCTTTAGTGAATAAAGAAATCTTGCATTGCTGCTACCACGCTGCACCTGTTCATTGGGTAAGAAAAGCTTTACTGATCCGCTGTGCTTCTTTAGTGAATAAAGAAATCTTGCATTGCTGCTGCCACGATGCACCTGTTCTGTGCGTAAAGAAAGCTTCAATGCTGCGCTGTGTTTCTTTAGTGAATAAAGAAATCTTGCATTGCTGCTGCCAGGCTGCACCTGTTCTATGCATAAAGAAAGCTTCACTGCTGCGCTGTGCTTCTTTAGTGAATAAAGAAATCTTGCGTTGCTGCTGCCAGGCTGCACCTGTTCTATGCATAAAGAAAGCTTCACTGCTGCGCTGTGCTTCTTTAGTGAATAAAGAAATCTAGCATTGCTGCTGCCACGCTGCACCTGTTCTGTGGGTAAGGAAAGCTTCACGGCTACGCTGTGCTTCTTTAGTGAATAAAGAAATCTTGCATTGCTGCTGCCACGCTGCACCTGTTCTATGCATAAAGAAAGCTTCACTGCTGCGCTGTGCTTCTTTAGTGAATAAAGAAATCTTGCATTGCTGCTGCCACGCTGCACCTGTTCATTGGGTAAGGAAAGCTTCACTGCTGCCCTGTGCTTCTTTAGTGAATAAAGAAATCTTGCATTGCTGCTGCCACCCTGCACCTGTTCTATGCGTAAAGAAAGCTTCACTACTGCGCTGTGCTTCTTTAGTGAATAAAGAAATCTTGCATTGCTGCTGCCACGCTGCATCTATGCATAAAGAAAGCTTCACTGTTACGCTGTGCTTCTTTAGTGAATAAAGAAATCTTGCATTGCTGCTGCCACTCTGCACCTGTTATATGCATAAAGAAAGCTTCACTGCTGCACTGTGCTTCTTTTGTGAATAAAGAAATCTTGCATTGCTGCTGCCATGCTGTACCTGTTCTATGCATAAAGAAAGCTTCACTGCTGCGCTGTGCTTCTTTAGTGAATAAAGCAATTTTGCATTGCTGCTGCCACGCTGCAACTGTTCTATGCATAAAGAAAGCTTCACTGCTGCGCTGTGCTTCTTTAGTGAATAAAGAAATCTTGCATTGCTGCTGCCACGCTGCACCTGTTCTATGCGTAAAGAAAGCTTCACTGCTGCGCTGTGCTCCTTTAGTGAATAAAGAAATCTTGCATTGCTGCTGCCACGCTGCACCTGTTCTATGCATAAAGAAAGCTTCACTGCTGCGCTGTGCTTCTGTAGTGAATAAAGAAATCTTGCATTGCTGCTGCCACGCTGCACCTGTTCTATGCATAAAGAAAGCTTCACTGCTGCGCTGTGCTTCTTTAGTGAATAAAGAATTCTTGCATTGCTGCTGCCACGTTGCACCTGTTCTATGCATAAAGAAAGCTTCACTGCTGCGCTGTGCTTCTGTAGTGAATAAAGAAATCTTGCATTGCTGCTGCCACGCTGCACCTGTTCTATGCATAAAGAAAGCTTCACTGCTGCGCTGTGCTTCTTTAGTGAATAAAGAATTCTTGCATTGCTGCTGCCACGTTGCACCTGTTCTATGCATAAAGAAAGCTTCACTGCTGCGCTGTGCTTCTTTAGTGAATAAAGAAATCTTGCATTTCTGCTGCCAGACTGCACCTGTTCTATGCGTAATGAAAGTTTCACTGCTACGCTGTGCTTCTTTAGTGAATAAAGAAATCTTGCATTGCTGCTGCCACGCTGCACCTGTTCTATGCGTAATGAAAGTTTCACTGCTGCGCTGTGCTTCTTTAGGGAATAAAGAAATCTTGCATTGCTGCTGCCACGCTGCACCTGTTCTATGCATAAAGAAAGCTTCACTGCTACGCTGTGCTTCTTTAGGGAATAAAAAAATCTTGCATTGCTGCTGCCACACTGCACCTGTTCTATGCGTAAAGAAAGCTTCACTGCTGCGCTGTGCTTCTTTAGGGAATAAAGAAATCTTGCATTTCTGCTGCCACGCTGCACCTGTTCTATGCGTAATGAAAGTTTCACTGCTGCGCAGTGCTTCTATAGTGAATGAAGAAATCTTGCATTGCTACTGCCACGCTGCACCTGTTCTATGCGTAATGAAAGTTTCACTGCTGCGCTGTGCTTCTTTAGTGAATGAAAAAATCTTGCATTGCTGCTGCCACGCTGCACCTGTTCTATGCGTAAAGAAAGCTTCACTGCTGCGCTGTGCTTCTTTAGTGAATAAAGAAATCTTGCATTGCTGCTGCCACGCTGCACCTGTTCTATGCGTAATGAAAGTTTCACTGCTGCGCTGTGCTTCTTTAGTGAATAAAGAAATCTTGCATTGCTGCTACCAGGCTGCACCTGTTCTATGCGTAATGAAAGCTTCACTGCTGCGCTGTGCTTCTTTAGTGAATAAAGAAATCTTGCATTGCTGCTGCCACGCTGCACCTGTTCTATGCATAAAGAAAGATTCACTGCTGCGCTGTGCTTCTTTAGTGAATAAAGAAATCTTACATTACTGCTGCCACGCTGCACCTGTTCTATGCTGTTCTATGCGTAAAGAAAGCTTCACTGCTGCGCTGTGCTTCATTAGGGAATAAAGAAATCTTGCATTTCTGCTGCCACGCTGCACCTGTTCTATGGATAAAGAAAGCTTCACTGCTGCGCTGTGCTTCTTTAGGGAATAAAGAAATCTTGCATTTCTGCTGCCACGCTGCACCTGTTCTATGCATAAAGAAAGCTTCACTGCTGCGCTGTGCTTCTTTAGGGAATAAAGAAATCTTGCATTTCTGCTGCCACGCTGCACCTGTTCTATGCATAAAGAAAGCTTCACTGCTGCGCTGTGCTTCTTTAGGGAATAAAGAAATCTTGCATTTCTGCTGCCACGCTGCACCTGTTCTATGCTGTTCTATGCGTAAAGAAAGCTTCACTGCTGCGCTGTGCTTCTTTAGTGAATAAAGAAATCTTGCATTGCTGCTGCCACGTTGCACCTGTTATTTGCGTAAAGAAAGCTTCACTGCTGCGCTGTGCTTCTTTAGTGAATAAAGACATCTTGATTTGCTGCTGCCACGTTGCACCTGTTATATGCGTAAAGAAAGCTTCACTGCTGCGCTGTGCTTCTTTAGGGAATAAAGAAATCTTGCATTTCTGCTGTCAGGCTGCACCTGTTCTATGCGTAATGAAAGTTTCACTGCTGCGCTGTGCTTCTTTAGTGAATAAAGAAATCTTGCATTGCTGCTGCCACGCTGCACCTGTTCTATGCGTAAAGAAAGCTTCACTGCTACGCTGTGCTTCTTTAGGGAATAAAGAAATCTTGCATTGCTGCTGCCAGGCTGCATCTGTTCTATGCGTAATGAAAGTTTCACTGCTGTGCTGTGCTTCTTTAGGGGATAAAGAAATTTGGCACTTCTGCTGCCAGGCTGCACCTGTTCTATGCGTAATGAAAGTTTCACTGCTGCGCTGTGCTTCTTTAGTGAAGAAAGAAATCTTGCATTGCTGCTGCCAGGCTGCACCTGTTCTATGCATAATGAAAGCTTCATTGCTGCGCTGTGCTTCTTTAGTGAATAAAGAAGTGTTGCATTGCTGCTGCCACGCTGCACCTGTTCTATGCGTAAAGAAAGCTTCACTGCTGCGCTGTGCTTCTTTAGTGAATAAATAAATCTTACATTGCTGCTGCCACGCTGCACCTGGTCTGTGGGTAAGGAAAGCTTCACTGCTGCGCTGTGTTTCTTTAGTGAATAAAGAAATCTTGCATTGCTGCTACCACGCTGCACCTGTTCATTGGGTAAGAAAAGCTTTACTGCTGCGCTGTGCTTCTTTAGTGAATAAAGAAATCTTGCATTGCTGCTGCCACGATGCACCTGTTCTGTGCGTAAAGAAAGCTTCAATGCTGCGCTGTGTTTCTTTAGTGAATAAAGAAATCTTGCATTGCTGCTGCCAGGCTGCACCTGTTCTATGCATAAAGAAAGCTTCACTGCTGCGCTGTGCTTCTTTAGTGAATAAAGAAATCTTGCGTTGCTGCTGCCAGGCTGCACCTGTTCTATGCATAAAGAAAGCTTCACTGCTGCGCTGTGCTTCTTTAGTGAATAAAGAAATCTAGCATTGCTGCTGCCACGCTGCACCTGTTCTGTGGGTAAGGAAAGCTTCACGGCTACGCTGTGCTTCTTTAGTGAATAAAGAAATCTTGCATTGCTGCTGCCACGCTGCACCTGTTCTATGCATAAAGAAAGCTTCACTGCTGCGCTGTGCTTCTTTAGTGAATAAAGAAATCTTGCATTGCTGCTGCCACGCTGCACCTGTTCATTGGGTAAGGAAAGCTTCACTGCTGCCCTGTGCTTCTTTAGTGAATAAAGAAATCTTGCATTGCTGCTGCCACCCTGCACCTGTTCTATGCGTAAAGAAAGCTTCACTACTGCGCTGTGCTTCTTTAGTGAATAAAGAAATCTTGCATTGCTGCTGCCACGCTGCATCTATGCATAAAGAAAGCTTCACTGTTACGCTGTGCTTCTTTAGTGAATAAAGAAATCTTGCATTGCTGCTGCCACTCTGCACCTGTTATATGCATAAAGAAAGCTTCACTGCTGCACTGTGCTTCTTTTGTGAATAAAGAAATCTTGCATTGCTGCTGCCATGCTGTACCTGTTCTATGCATAAAGAAAGCTTCACTGCTGCGCTGTGCTTCTTTAGTGAATAAAGAAATTTTGCATTGCTGCTGCCACGCTGCAACTGTTCTATGCATAAAGAAAGCTTCACTGCTGCGCTGTGCTTCTTTAGTGAATAAAGAAATCTTGCATTGCTGCTGCCACGCTGCACCTGTTCTATGCATAAAGAAAGCTTCACTGCTGCGCTGTGCTTCTTTAGTGAATAAAGAAATCTTGCATTGCTGCTGCCACGCTGCACCTGTTCTATGCGTAAAGAAAACTTCACTGCTGCGCTGTGCTTCTGTAGTGAATAAAGAAATCTTGCATTGCTGCTGCCACGCTGCACCTGTTCTATGCATAAAGAAAGCTTCACTGCTGCGCTGTGCTTCTTTAGTGAATAAAGAAATCTTGCATTGCTGCTGCCACGCTGCACCTGTTCTATGCATAAAGAAAGCTTCACTGCTGCGCTGTGCTTCTGTAGTGAATAAAGAAATCTTGCATTGCTGCTGCCACGCTGCACCTGTTCTATGCATAAAGAAAGCTTCACTGCTGCGCTGTGCTTCTTTAGTGAATAAAGAAATCTTGCATTGCTGCTGCCACGTTGCACCTGTTCTATGCATAAAGAAAGCTTCACTGCTGCGCTGTGCTTCTTTAGTGAATAAAGAAATCTTGCATTGCTGCTGCCAGGCTGCACCTGTTCTATGCATAAAGAAAGCTTCATTGCTGCGCTGTGCTTCTTTAGTTAATAAAGAAATGTTGCATTGCTGCTGCCACGCTGCACCTGTTCTATGCGTAAAGAAAGCTTCACTGCTGCGCTGTGCTTCTTTAGTGATTAAAGAAATCTTGCATTGCTGCTGCCACGCTGCACCTGTTCTATGCATAAAGAAAGCTTCACTGCTGCGCTGTGCTTCTTTAGTGAATAAAGAAATCTTGCATTGCTGCTGCCACGCTGCACCTGTTCTATGCATAAAGAAAGCTTCACTGCTGCGCTGTGCTTCTTTAGTGAATAAAGAAATCTTGCATTGCTGCTGCCACGCTGCACCTGTTCTTTGGGTAAGGAAAGCTTCACTGCTACGCTGTGCTTCTTTAGTGAATAAGGAAATCTTGCATTGCTGTTTCGGTGCTGCACCTGTTCTATGCATAAAGAAAGCTTCACTGCTACGCTGTGCTTCTTTAGTGGATAAAGAAATCTTGCATTGCTGCTGCCACGCTGCACCTGTTCTCTGCGTAATGAAAGTTTCACTGCTACGCTGTGCTTCTTTAGTGAATAAAGAAATCTTGCATTGCTGCTGCCACGCTGCACCTGTTCTATGCGTAAAGAAAGCTTCACTGCTACGCTGTGCTTCTTTAGTGATTAAAGAAATCTTGCATTGCTGCTGCCACGCTGCACCTGTTCTATGCGTAAAGAAAGCTTCACTGCTGCGCTGTGCTTCTTTAGGGAATAAAGAAATCTTGCATTGCTGCTGCCACGCTGCACCTGTTCTATGCATAAAGAAAGCTTCACTGCTACGCTGTGCTTCTTTAGGGAATAAAAAAATCTTGCATTGCTGCTGCCACACTGCACCTGTTCTATGCGTAAAGAAAGCTTCACTGCTGCGCTGTGCTTCTTTAGGGAATAAAGAAATCTTGCATTTCTGCTGCCACGATGCACCTGTTCTATGCGTAATGAAAGTTTCACTGCTGCGCAGTGCTTTTATAGTGAATGAAGAAATCTTGCATTGCTGCTGCCACGCTGCACCTGTTCTATGCGTAATGAAAGTTTCACTGATGCGCTGTGCTTCTTTAGTGAATGAAAAAATCTTGCATTGCTGCTGCCACGCTGCACCTGTTCTATGCGTAATGAAAGTTTCTCTGCTGCGCTGTGCTTCTTTAGTGAATACAAAAATCTTGCATTGCTGCTGCCACGCTGCACCTATTCTTTGGGTAAGGAAAGCTTCACTGCTGCGCTGTGCTTCTTTAGTGAATAAAAAAATCTTGCATTGCTGCTGCCACGCTGCACCTGTTCTATGCGTAAAGAAAGCTTCACTGCTGCGCTGTGCTTCTTTAGTGAATAAAGAAATCTTGCATTGCTGCTGCCACGCTGCACCTGTTCTATGCGTAATGAAAGTTTCACTGCTGCACTGTGCTTCTTTAGTGAATGAAGAAATCTTGCATTGCTGCTGCCACGCTGCACCTGTTCTATGCGTAATGAAAGTTTCACTGCTGCGCTGAGCTTCTTTAGTGAATGAAGAAATCTT
Source organism: Lissotriton vulgaris (assembly GCF_964263255.1). Classification (NCBI taxonomy): domain Eukaryota; kingdom Metazoa; phylum Chordata; class Amphibia; order Caudata; family Salamandridae; genus Lissotriton; species Lissotriton vulgaris. The sequence continues at coordinate 102,634,512 of NC_141700.1, forward strand.
GCATTGCTGCTGCCAGGCTGCACCTGTTCTATGCGTAATGAAAGCTTCACTGCTGCGCTGTGCTTCTTTAGTGAATAAAGAAATCTTGCATCGCTGCTGCCACGCTGCACCTGTTCTATGCATAAAGAAAGATTCACTGCTGCGCTGTGCTTCTTTAGTGAATAAAGAAATCTTACATTACTGCTGCCACGCTGCACCTGTTCTATGCTGTTCTATGCGTAAAGAAAGCTTCACTGCTGCGCTGTGCTTCATTAGGGAATAAAGAAATCTTGCATTTCTGCTGCCACGGTGCACCTGTTCTATGGATAAAGAAAGCTTCACTGCTGCGCTGTGCTTCTTTAGGGAATAAAGAAATCTTGCATTTCTGCTGCCACGCTGCACTTGTTCTATGCATAAAGAAAGCTTCACTGCTGCGCTGTGCTTCTTTAGGGAATAAAGAAATCTTGCATTTCTGCTGCCACGCTGCACCTGTTCTATGCTGTTCTATGCGTAAAGAAAGCTTCACTGCTGCGCTGTGCTTCTTTAGTGAATAAAGAAATCTTGCATTGCTGCTGCCACGTTGCACCTGTTATATGCGTAAAGAAAGCTTCACTGCTGCGCTGTGCTTCTTTAGTGAATAAAGACATCTTGATTTGCTGCTGCCACGTTGCACCTGTTATATGCGTATGTAATGGCTGGATTTTCTGTTTAGATGGGATCAGCCCCCAGGGGCCCCTGTGACCCAGCCAAAACGTACTCACCTTCCCTCCTCAGATCGTATTCACAATGAATAGATATATAGATATATATACAGGTCGCACCTAAGGATGGGGAATGACAATATACATGTACGGATTTTCTACAATATCTTATTCACATCAGTTGGTCTCGCGGCCGCCCTGACCCAGACCGTTCTACCCTAGGGCAGATCTGACACACAATCCGGTGCGTCTACACATGGGCCTGCAGAACCCAATGCTCCCTTTTCCAAACTGTTCGCAATCCTGCGAAACTAAGCGCCAGTATCCTCCCTGGCGTTCTCACTTATTCAAGCCACAATCCAGTGGGTATAAACGTTGGTCTCCTCCCCAACGCTCTCACTAACGCCGCATATCAACGACGACCACATTCCTATGAATCATTATTGGGATAATATCTCAGTTACCTACTCGGAATAGAACTACAATAATAACTTTGAATATAGTTCCAGATTGAATAGTGTACTCCCTGCTTTTGGCATCAAAGGTCCACTCACTCCCTCTTTATTCGATCACCATTTACCTGATCGGGATTTCTCATCCGTTCACCCAAACAGCTTTCGACTAGAAGTGCAGTTTACCGAGATTGAACATGAACACCAGGTACACAGTAATTCTATATGAATTAGGGTATTTATTAACAATTAACACAAATCACATTACTATGCCGCATAACTTTAGCAAGAAAAAGATAAAGATTAGAGTGCACATCCTAGTTACAGTGGACAGATATCACCTTATTAGTAGGAAGTCTGGACTCGGCAGTCATCTAGGTTCCCTTCTCGTCTCTGTATCCTGGCTCGCCTTGCAGTCACCCTCAGCCGTCACAAGTACACGTCTGCACCGCTAGGCTCAACCTCGTCTGCTTCCCCTCAGGACACCGGAACCTTGCTGGTTATTAGCTACCGTCTCTCTCTCTCTCTGTATCAGCGCGCTCCGCGCTACTTCTCGTTCAGTCTTTCTCAGAGAGTTTCGGTCTTAAATCTTTCTCCGACTTCAAAGATGGCGACTTGTCCACCATGAAAATGAATAATGGCAGAGATGCTAACGGCTAGATGCCGCCTACGGACTAACTGACAAACTGACTAACACCTTCGCTAATATCAAAGCCCGTTCCTTCATGGAAATTCACGGCCAGTAACCTGCCGCCCACCAAATTCTTGTACCTCCCCGTACCAAGGACACTTTCCCAGCCGGCCGGCCTGAAGTTGTGTCTTCGGAGTGGAGAAAAATACATTCCTTCGATAAGGGTCAGCCTGAACCGGTCCTCTCCAAGCGAACAACAGCTTGAAACTAAAACATTACACTTCACCTAGAAAGCCTTCTCGAGCTACCAGGCAGAAAGCAAAATGGAGTCTGTCTCGTTTAAGGCCTACGGAGCCCACAATATGCATAGCTCCATGAAAAATGGCCCAGCATGTTAGCAAATGAGCGAATCATGACTAATACTTATATATCTATCCCCTAACTTAAATTCATAAGCCTTACTCTAAGGAAAATAGTACGAAAATGCCCTAATATATGTAAGATAGGGTCCCTGTCTATCGGCCTAATCCCTATACTATGGGGGTGATAGGCTGGAGTCACTCTCCATCATTCTCCTTCTCCAAAGAGCTAGCAAAAAGACAGCCATAACATTACACCCCTTGACTCCAGTCTATTAACCACAAACTAAATGGAACTAACATCGGTAGAAGAATAATATGAAACAAAACTAACTGATCTACGACCCTTGCTAAGTCTAAAAAATTGCAGCAGGGAAGGGATGCACTGAATAAAACAACAAATAGCTATTAGGATACAAATAGCAAGAATAACCCCCCCTAAAATTTGTCGTATAAAATGCATGTCCGGGAGCCAATTAAAAAGCCAGTCAAAGAAACCCTGATCTATATGTTCTCTAATTTCTGCAGTCAAGTCGTGGAGTTTGTCAATGTGGGATTGGATAGCTTTAGAATGGTCAGACAAATTAAAACAGCATAAACCTTCAAAATCAGAACATTCATGTCCATGTTTCAACAATAAGTAATCGATAGCGGCACGATTTTGCAAAATAGCTCTACGTTCACCTTGGGAATCTAATAATAAATCAGATAAAACAGTAGATGTCTGGTTAATGGACTTGACCATCCAGCAGGCCATTTTGCCGATTGTTTTGGCATTATAAACGGCCAATGCTGGCACTCCAATAATAGAAAAAGCTAAACCAAGATATTCTGATCTAGAATAGAGGTGAACAGAGGAATCACAATCTTCATGCAATGACATTGAATCACGTACAATACGGGAATGTGAAGTAGGATGAGAGGAAAACATTAGCAAACTTAATCTAGTGATGGCACATGGGCCACCAGAAATATTCGCAGGAATATAGGGCCAAGATGAATTCCCACAGGAAAAGAGCCATCCAGCTGGCAATAGCATTGAACGATAATGGCTAGTAGCTACTAATAAACGTTTACATGTCATATTATTTTTAACTGAAAGACATGAAGTAGGAAGTCTCTTGGAACATAACAAACGTTGATGAGGTGAAAAAGTAGTAGCAGCTTGAAGCTTCAGCCGCAAGCACTCAGTAATAGCTTTAGGGTCACAAGTCATTATGAAGCAAAGGTCTCCAGGAGTAATATTAAAAGTAGTGATTCGGGAATGAATAGGGACATCGAGGTCTGGAAGAGTAGTACATAAGGGACAAAATTCATGTGCCGCGAAATCACCCAGAATAACATTAGGTCGGGCATTAGATATATTAAAAATATGGCGAAGAGTTTCGGTGGATGCAGGGACAGCAACCAAACAGGTCGCTAAAATGTCAGTAACACTCTTCATGGGGGTAAGGCAAAAATGCGGAGAGTTCGTCACCCGCCTTGCGAGTGTGATCCAAAAATTGGACGATGTATCCCACGCAGACCGCGGGGCTCTTATTCTCCCATCAACCGACGTCGGTGGATCCTCTCCTCTCCCGGCGTAGCAAGCCAAAAGGAGTCCAACGCCGACACATCCTGCAGCAGCAATCCAAAGAATGATCTGAAAGAATACAAATACAGGCCTTAATCATTCTCGTAAATAACATTTATCAGCTGGGACAGCTTCCCAGCCATCTTTCCCTGGCTTCATCACCAAAACGGTGTTGTCATGACCAGTCGCAATAATATCAGCCTGTTCAGGAGGATTTTTAGGCGATTGCACCCATATTTTAGCTCCAGGAAGATCAGACGATCCGAAGCCTTTTTGTCCTCGCACAGTTAGCAACGTTGGGGCAGAGCCTTTTTTGATCTCACTACTGAAGACAGGCATAATCAGTAATTGAGCAACACGGTCAGACTTTTTGATGAACAAATCCGTCTCACTGCTATTAAGCAGAAGAACCTTAATCTCTCCCTGGTAATCACTGTCAATCACTCCTCCGAGTAGTTGTACACCTTTCAGGGCAAGGCCAGATCTAGGGGCAATTAATCCAAAGCTACCGGCAGGTATACAGACACCAATGCCAGTTTCAACAATGATTCGATCTTTTCCGGGAAACGTAGCATCATTTAAAGCATGCAGGTCGAGGCCTGCGGAACCTGGGGTTGCTCTACATGGAGCCAAAGCACCGGGGGTAATTTCCCAATACATGACAGTGTTCGATACAGAATTTGGTTTTGCATCAACATGTGGAGGAAACAAACGCATCAAAGGAGATTCAGCATGTAACAAAGGACGATTATTTAAAATTAACAAAGCTTGAAATAGGACATCTCTCCACTGGCTGTAACGGTCATCAGTCAACTTGCGCAACTGTTCTTTCAACAAGCCATTCATTCTCTCAATCAGTCCTGAAGCCTGTGGATAATATGGAATATGAAACACCCAATCAATATTATTTGCCGTACAGAATTCCTGCACCAATCTTCCACGAAAGTGGGATGCATTGTCTGATTGAATCTGGAATGGGACACCATAGTACAGAATAATTAGCTCCAGGGTTTTAATTGTATTCACTTGGGTAGCATTCTTGCAAGGGAAAGCGACCAAAAGGCCACTATAAGTATCAACCACTGTGCAAATATATTGACAATTTCTGCTCATAGGGAGCGGACCAATGTAATCAATCTGCCAAATTTGGGCGGGCAATTTACCTCGATGTAAGTGGCCTCGAACAATCTGAGGCACCTCTTTTTTCCTAGAATGTTGGCAAATGGGACAATGTAGAATGACATCTTTAATTAAAGAAAAGGGAATATGAATTCCTCTATCGGCAGCCCACCTGCTAGTGGCTTTCTCTCCAAAATGTCCTGCTTTCTGATGGGCCCACTTCGCCAATCCCGCCAAATCAGAATCCTGCATGTCAACCACTGCCTCAGAAATTTTAGACTGTTCATCTGCAATATTATGAAAAAATTTGTCAAGGGAGTCAATTGGAGTATGAGCATCCACGTGAAAGATTGTTACAGTACTCTGCGGGAGCAATTCCCAAATTACTTGCCACAGCTCTTTACCCCACAATTCCTTTGAATGCAATTCCCAATTATGAGAATGCCATGTTGGCAACCACACCGCTAGTCCATTTGCAGTGGACCAGGAATCAGTGAAAATATGACATGTACCAGGTAGTTCCTGTTTCAAAACTTGGTAAACTGCATAGAGTTCAGCATATTGACTACTCTTACCATCTCCAGTTGTGCTCAACAATTTCTGTGTAATCGGATTATAAGAGACAGCTTTCCAATGTCTTTTGTCACCAATGAATTTCGCAGAACCATCCGTAAACCACACATGTTTTCTATCCTCCGCGGACAGATCATCAAATGATTTACCCCACTTCACGGGAGACTCCTGCACTACGGGAACCGAACACTCACTTTCACTCTCATTGGAGGGCGCCTGCGCCACTCGCTCATGTAAAACCGCCACACCTTTCGGACCCACACGTGCCCTGTCCTGAATGTACCATTTCCATTTAATCACACTAGCCTCCTGAGCATGTCCAATTCGATGGGACTTCTGAGGTTCCGTGACAATTGGAAGTGGTGTTTCCGACTCGCACGAAAATGGTCGAGTCTGGTATCTATGAACCGCAAATGACGAGTTTAGTAAGTGTGCGCAGTTTCGCTGTGCTAAACTTAAACCGTTCGTTTGTTTGGTGGTTTTTTCATCTGTACCCACGGGTTCCATCTTAGATACGGCATCCATTTTGTCTCTTGCCCTCAAGTAGTCAGCGGACGGACGCTGTCCGCTTCGCGACCCTGGGACTCCCAAGATATTTGCGGAAGACACATGTTCTTTGAAAGTGTCTTTATGACGAGGGGGTTGCTACTGTAAGGCAGGTGGCGCCGCTCGAGGCTCATCTTGCCGCACGGACTTATTGTCTCAGCCGTACATCTCATTAGGCACGTCCCTTTGATGCCTGTATCTCGTGCTTCCCGATACCTCCCCTTTGACACCCTTTCCGATCTCCCCACTGTCTCCGTCTTCCTCTGCACCTGTCTTCGTTCCTGTTTCGATCTACTTGATTGCTGATTGGAATTTGCTAATGGTGGGAAGATGGGTTTTTACAGTTGGGAACTGCCAAATGTTTCCGCACATATGATCCGGACCTTATGTGTTTGAAAGTGACCAAAGCGACCCCTCTGGGAGCTAGATGTGGGAACCGAGTTGTAAACCTTTGTGTATCATGTTAGCCTATGGGTAAAAACTGTATAAAAGGAGCGATCCACAAAACCAATTTGAAGCAGTCTCCCCGAACTACACTCAATGTACTTCCTGTGATTTCTGTGTTCCCTGCAGTAAATAAACCTTGACTCTTTGACGCCGAAGGAAGTGTCCCGTGTCTCTGTGACTTGTACGCCGGAACAGGTTACCCACGAAGGTTTCAGGTGTTGTGCCCTGGCACCGCTGGGTCCAAAAGAACCCAGTCCTTCACTTCGGTGAACTCAAAACCCACTGCATAATAGGAATTTCAGGCCTCAAAATCACAGCATGGCCTAGGGTCAATTGCTCGGTATCCACCAGAGCCCAATAACAAGCGAGCAACTGTTTTTCAAAAGGTGAGTAACGCTCACCAGCCTCAGGTAACTTTTTGGTCCAAAAACCTAACGGCACTTTTTGTCTGCCTTGCTTTTGCCACAAACTCCAATTAGCATACAAGCCTTCCACGGACACATTCAAATCCACATCACCTTCACTCACGGGCCACAAATCCAAAGCATACTGAATAGCTTCTTTAGCCAAATTAAAAGCAGTCTGTTGAGGTTCACCCCATTCAAACGCATTCTTTTTACGAGTGACTCGATACAGTGGAGCTAAGATTTGACTCAAATGGGGAATATGCTGACGCCAAAATCCAAATAATCCAATAAAGCATTGAGCTTCTTTCCTGTTTCTGGGAACAGCAAAATCAAGAATTTTTCGTTTAACCTGTGGAATCACCTCTCTGTGACCCTCATGCCAATTAATTCCTAAAAATTTTACAGCTTGGGATGGAGTTTGTAATTTGTCAGGATTGATTTCCCAACCTTTCGCTCGCAAACAGTCAATGATTTGATCTAAATGGGACTGCACCTGGTCCTGCGTTTCACCTTGAATCAAAATGTCGTCAATATAATGACAAACCTGAACTTGTGGATTCGTGGGCACTTCAGACAAATGTTCCGCCACCAGCCGGTGACAGATCGTAGGACTATGTACATAGCCTTGAGGAAGACTCCGGAACGTCATTTGACGTCCATTCCATGTGAAACTGAATTGTTCCTGACATTCGGGGGCAATCGGAATCGAAAAGAACGCATTAGCAATATCAATGGAAGCATACCACGTACCTGGATGCTTTTGAATTCTCTGAATCAGTGTGACAATATCAGGCACAGCAACAGTCAATTTAGGTGTATTTTTATTTAATTCTCGATAATCAACAGTCATGCGCCAAGAGTTGTCACTTTTGCGCACGGGCCAAACGGGATTATTCCAAGCAGATGTGACCGGAGTAATGACTCCTGCGTCAACCAAATCCTGAATCGTAGCGGTAATTTCTTCATGACCACCTGGGATGCGATATTGCTTTTGTGAAATCACTTTCGTTGCTAAAGGTATTTTAATAGGTGGCATGCGTAAACGGCCAACCCGTACGGGTCTGGTCGAAATGTACTGTCTAGTTCCAAATTGATAACAACCATCATCCAGATGCAAAGTCATACCTTTCAAAATGTCAATTCCAATAATGTATTCCAAAAGTGGCACAACCAACACAGAGTATTCTCTACGAGGAATTCTACCAATTTTAATTTCGAGTGCAGTTTGAACTGCGGGTGTCTCTTTACCACCTAGACCAGTAATCGTAAAAGATTGTCCATGAAATTTTCTCGACTTACCATGAATTAAAGTGGCCTCCGCCCCAGTATCAACTAACGCTCGGGCCCTTTGGATATTACGATGTTTCCAAAAAATCTCAATATCTACATAGGGTCTGTAATCTCTGTGGGCCCACTTGCGTACCGGAGCTTGACCTATTTCCTAGTAATTTTTCCTGCGTTCTGTCAACCAAGACAAATCAGGGTAAATGTTCTCAGTTTTCTTTGGTATTAAAATGTCTTGTTCATATCCGTCTCCAGTACGAAACGGATTAGTGTCGGGTTCATAAAGTTGTGAGTTACGATCAGAGAGTCTGTTACGATCCTCCCTGTGTCTTACATCAGGGGAATAACTCCTTGCATCTCGTCGTCTGCTAGAACCACGATCATCTCTTCCCTTCTCACGATCATCCTCTCTCCCCCTCCCATCATTACGACGAGGGGATCCATCACGTTCATAGCGCCGATCATCACGGCGATCAGAATTCACACGTCGTCTCTCATCACCACTGTCATCCGAACCACGATCATACTCATTCTTTCGCACACGACGGGCACCCTCCTTTCGATCCAAGCCACGCTTACGAAACATGTCCCATAAGCGATTATTAGGCTCGCCATCAATGTCTTCTCTTTTGACACCATCAGCAATGAGAGCAAGAAACATGTCACGTCTAGAGAACTTATAGTCCCCACCAGTACGACCCTCAGGTCGAGATTGTCTTTCAGGTTTAAACCATTCACCCAGCTCACCAAGCTGACGAACAGACTCAAGCACAACAGACAAAGGATTGCCAGTTTGGTTAATCAATAATGTCATCATGACCTGCTTGTAAGCAACAGGAGAAGCACGGATTATGCGATTACGCACAGAAGATGTTAAAAGACCATCCAATAACTTGTCAGCAGTACTAAGGAAGATACACGTTTTCATGACTTCCTCTTTCAAACGTTGCGACGCATCGCGCAGAGTGTACCAAGGTTTTTCATCAGTAGGCCAATCAGATTCAGTTGGATATTTATGATTACAGCCGTCAGACGCAAGCTGGAGCAAAGAAATTTGACCAGCACCATTATAATTCCGAAAATGATCCTGAATCGTAGAATCAGAACTCAAAGAACAAAATCGTAAGCAATCAACAGCATCGAGCATAATACCGGCAGCGCCAAGCTCATAAAGGCGCACCATCCAGGTAAGCAAGGCCTCACCAGGCCGTTGTCGAAATCGTTGCAAAATGTCACTAATCTCCTGCTGAGTAAAGTCTTCAATACAATCAAGAGCTATACCACCCGGGTTACCAGGGGCCTGTTGTAATTTTCGTCGAAAAATCGGGTGAGCGGAAACTGCGGGAAGAGCTTCCGAGGAAGCCCGCATCTTAGATTTAACAGCACAATCAGGGCAAGCCACGTCATCCGCATGGGAAGAACGAGCACGGTCACAATCGGGAGTTGAATCAATACATGAAGCAGATTTACAATCACGTCCGGAGCGAGAAGACTCGCGCTTGTCACCCTCCTCTGCCGAGGAGTCAGAAGTATGAGAATCCCAGATATTACCGTCCCACTCATCGGGGTTCCAATCCATTCCAGCTTTTGCTACAACCATACGCACTTTGCGTGCAGACACACGTCCACGACGATGTTTATACTTATATCGTGCAATACGGACCGCAGCCCTTTCGGCAATGGTCTGATATGTTTCAAGTTTGTCGGCAAGCAATTTATTTTGACAACGCAACAAAGTGTGCGCATTTTGCAATTCAACACACTGTCCTTCCATATCTTTAAACTGTTTCTGTAGTTGAACAAACCTCTCATGCATTATTCTGTATGCATTAAGGACAATCCACCCTCTGCGTCCTAAAATAGGAAGCTCATCACCTTTCACTACTGGCGCTTTCTGCAAGCATGACACAACATCGGCAGGCTCCGCCTGCTCCAAGCATGAAGACCAATTTTCACTCAAACCAGTAGAATCGGCCCACTCACGGGCCAAAGCCTCGTAAGGCGTACATTCCCAGCCGGGAATCTGAATCGGTAATTTGAAAACCGACGATGATTTTTTCGCAAACATAATGACACGCAAAAAATTATATACACAACTATAAACAAAATTTTATACGTACAAGCCGAGCGCAAACCAACAAGATTAAAACAACACAATGCACACAGGCTTCGTAAACAGTTCGTGACGCCAGATGTAATGGCTGGATTTTCTGTTTAGATGGGATCAGCCCCCAGGGGCCCCTGTGACCCAGCCAAAACGTACTCACCTTCCCTCCTCAGATCGTATTCACAATGAATAGATATATAGATATATATACAGGTCGCACCTAAGGATGGGGAATGACAATATACATGTACGGATTTTCTACAATATCTTATTCACATCAGTTGGTCTCGCGGCCGCCCTGACCCAGACCGTTCTACCCTAGGGCAGATCTGACACACAATCCGGTGCGTCTACACATGGGCCTGCAGAACCCAATGCTCCCTTTTCCAAACTGTTCGCAATCCTGCGAAACTAAGCGCCAGTATCCTCCCTGGCGTTCTCACTTATTCAAGCCACAATCCAGTGGGTATAAACGTTGGTCTCCTCCCCAAAGCTCTCACTAACGCCGCATATCAACGACGACCACATTCCTATGAATCATTATTGGGATAATATCTCAGTTACCTACTCGGAATAGAACTACAATAATAACTTTGAATATAGTTCCAGATTGAATAGTGTACTCCCTGCTCTTGGCATCAAAGGTCCACTCACTCCCTCTTTATTCGATCACCATTTACCTGATCGGGATTTCTCATCCGTTCACCCAAACAGCTTTCGACTAGAAGTGCAGTTTACCGAGATTGAACATGAACACCAGGTACACAGTAATTCTATATGAATTAGGGTATTTATTAACAATTAACACAAATCACATTACTATGCCGCATAACTTTAGCAAGAAAAAGATAAAGATTAGAGTGCACATCCTAGTTACAGTGGACAGATATCACCTTATTAGTAGGAAGTCTGGACTCGGCAGTCATCTAGGTTCCCTTCTCGTCTCTGTATCCTGGCTCGCCTTGCAGTCACCCTCAGCCGTCACAAGTACACGTCTGCACCGCTAGGCTCAACCTCGTCTGCTTCCCCTCAGGACACCGGAACCTTGCTGGTTATTAGCTACCGTCTCTCTCTCTCTCTGTATCAGCGCGCTCCGCGCTACTTCTCGTTCAGTCTTTCTCAGAGAGTTTCGGTCTTAAATCTTTCTCCGACTTCAAAGATGGCGACTTGTCCACCATGAAAATGAATAATGGCAGAGATGCTAACGGCTAGATGCCGCCTACGGACTAACTGACAAACTGACTAACACCTTCGCTAATATCAAAGCCCGTTCCTTCATGGAAATTCACGGCCAGTAACCTGCCGCCCACCAAATTCTTGTACCTCCCCGTACCAAGGACACTTTCCCAGCCGGCCGGCCTGAAGTTGTGTCTTCGGAGTGGAGAAAAATACATTCCTTCGATAAGGGTCAGCCTGAACCGGTCCTCTCCAAGCGAACAACAGCTTGAAACTAAAACATTACACTTCACCTAGAAAGCCTTCTCGAGCTACCAGGCAGAAAGCAAAATGGAGTCTGTCTCGTTTAAGGCCTACGGAGCCCACAATATGCATAGCTCCATGAAAAATAGCCCAGCATGTTAGCAAATGAGCGAATCATGACTAATACTTATATATCTATCCCCTAACTTAAATTCATAAGCCTTACTCTAAGGAAAATAGTACGAAAATGCCCTAATATATGTAAGATAGGGTCCCTGTCTATCGGCCTAATCCCTATACTATGGGGGTGATAGGCTGGAGTCACTCTCCATCATTCTCCTTCTCCAAAGAGCTAGCAAAAAGACAGCCATAACAGCGTAAAGAAAGCTTCACTGCTGCGCTGTGCTTCTTTAGGGAATAAAGAAATCTTGCATTTCTGCTGCCAGGCTGCACCTGTTCTATGCGTAATGAAAGTTTCACTGCTGCGCTGTGCTTCTTTAGTGAATAAAGAAATCTTGCATTGCTGCTGCCACGCTGCACCTGTTCTATGCGTAAAGAAAGCTTCACTGCTACGCTGTGCTTCTTTAGGGAATAAAGAAATCTTGCATTGCTGCTGCCAGGCTGCACCTGTTCTATGCATAAAGAAAGCTTCATTGCTGCGCTGTGCTTCTTTAGTTAATAAAGAAATGTTGCATTGCTGCTGCCACGCTGCGCCTGTTCTATGCGTAAAGAAAGCTTCACTGCTGCGCTGTGCTTCTTTAGGGAATAAAGAAATTTGGCACTTCTGCTGCCAGGCTGCACCTGTTCTATGCGTAATGAAAGTTTCACTGCTGTGCTGTGCTTCTTTAGGGAATAAAGAAATTTGGCACTTCTGCTGCCAGGCTGCACCTGTTCTATGCGTAATGAAAGTTTCACTGCTGCGCTGTGCTTCTTTAGTGAATAAAGAAATCTTGCATTGCTGCTGCCAGGCTGCACCTGTTCTATGCATAAAGAAAGCTTCATTGCTGCGCTGTGCTTCTTTAGTTAATAAAGAAATGTTGCATTGCTGCTGCCACGCTGCACCTGTTCTATGCGTAAAGAAAGCTTCACTGCTGCGCTGTGCTTCTTTAGTGATTAAAGAAATCTTGCATTGCTGCTGCCACGCTGCACCTGTTCTATGCATAAAGAAAGCTTCACTGCTGCGCTGTGCTTCTTTAGTGAATAAAGAAATCTTGCATTGCTGCTGCCACGCTGCACCTGTTCTATGCATAAAGAAAGCTTCACTGCTGCGCTGTGCTTCTTTAGTGAATAAAGAAATCTTGCATTGCTGCTGCCACGCTGCACCTGTTCTTTGGGTAAGGAAAGCTTCACTGCTACGCTGTGCTTCTTTAGTGAATAAGGAAATCTTGCATTGCTGTTTCGGTGCTGCACCTGTTCTATGCATAAAGAAAGCTTCACTGCTACGCTGTGCTTCTTTAGTGGATAAAGAAATCTTGCATTGCTGCTGCCACGCTGCACCTGTTCTCTGCGTAATGAAAGTTTCACTGCTACGCTGTGCTTCTTTAGTGAATGAAGAAATCTTGCATTGCTGCTGCCACGCTGCACCTGTTCTATGCGTAATGAAAGTTTCACTGCTGCGCTGTGCTTCTTTAGTGAATGAAGAAATCTTGCATTGCTGCTGCCACGCTGCACCTGTTCTATGCGTAATGAAAGTTTCACTGCTGCGCTGAGCTTCTTTAGTGAATGAAGAAATCTTGCATTGCTGCTGCCAGGCTGCACCTGTTCTATGCGTAATGAAAGCTTCACTGCTGCGCTGAGCTTCTTTAGTGAATGAAGAAATCTTGCATTGCTGCTGCCAGGCTGCACCTGTTCTATGCGTAATGAAAGCTTCACTGCTGCGCTGTGCTTCTTTAGTGAATAAAGAAATCTTGCATTGCTGCTGCCACGCTGCACCTGTTCTATGCATAAAGAAAGACTCACTGCTGCGCTGTGCTTCTTTAGTGAATAAAGAAATCTTACATTACTGCTGCCACGCTGCACCTGTTCTATGCTGTTCTATGCGTAAAGAAAGCTTCACTGCTGCGCTGTGCTTCATTAGGGAATAAAGAAATCTTGCATTTCTGCTGCCACGCTGCACCTGTTCTATGGATAAAGAAAGCTTCACTGCTGCGCTGTGCTTCTTTAGGTAATAAAGAAATCTTGCATTTCTGCTGCCACGCTGCACCTGTTCTATGCATAAAGAAAGCTTCACTGCTGCGCTGTGCTTCTTTAGGGAATAAAGAAATCTTGCATTTCTGCTGCCACGCTGCACCTGTTCTATGCATAAAGAAAGCTTCATTGCTGCGCTGTGCTTCTTTAGGGAATAAAGAAATCTTGCATTTCTGCTGCCACGCTGCACCTGTTCTATGCTGTTCTATGCGTAAAGAAAGCTTCACTGCTGCGCTGTGCTTCTTTAGTGAATAAAGAAATCTTGCATTGCTGCTGCCACGTTGCACCTGTTATATGCGTAAAGAAAGCTTCACTGCTGCGCTGTGCTTCTTTAGTGAATAAAGACATCTTGATTTGCTGCTGCCACGTTGCACCTGTTATATGCGTAAAGAAAGCTTCACTGCTGCGCTGTGCTTCTTTAGTGAATAAAGAAATCTTGCATTGCTGCTGCCACGCTGCACCTGTTCTATGCGTAAAGAAAGCTTCACTGCTGCGCTGTGCTTCTTTAGTGAATAAGGAAATCTTGCATTGCTGCTGCCACTCTGCACCTGTTATATGCATAAAGAAAGCTTCACTGCTGCGCTGTGCTTCTTTAGTGAATAAAGAAATCTTGCATTGCTGCTGCCACGCTGCACCTGTTCTTTGGGTAAGGAAAGCTTCACTGCTACGTTGTGCTTCTTTAGTGAATAAGGAAATCTTGCATTGCTGCTGCCAGGCTGCACCTGTTCTATGCGTAATGAAAGTTTCACTGCTGCGCTGTGCTTCTTTAGTGAATAAAGAAATCTTGCATTGCTGCTGCCCCGCTGCACCTGTTCTATGCGTAAAGAAAGCTTCACTGCTACGCTGTGCTTCTTTAGGGAATAAAGAAATCTTGCATTGCTGCTGCCAGGCTGCACCTGTTCTATGCGTAATGAAAGTTTCACTGCTGTGCTGTGCTTCTTTAGGGAATAAAGAAATTTGGCACTTCTGCTGCCAGGCTGCACCTGTTCTATGCGTAATGAAAGTTTCACTGCTGCGCTGTGCTTCTTTAGTGAATAAAGAAATCTTGCATTGCTGCTGCCAGGCTGCACCTGTTCTATGCATAAAGAAAGCTTCATTGCTGCGCTGTGCTTCTTTAGTTAATAAAGAAATGTTGCATTGCTGCTGCCACGCTGCACCTGTTCTATGCGTAAAGAAAGCTTCACTGCTGCGCTGTGCTTCTTTAGTGATTAAAGAAATCTTGCATTGCTGCTGCCACGCTGCACCTGTTCTATGCATAAAGAAAGCTTCACTGCTGCGCTGTGCTTCTTTAGTGAATAAAGAAATCTTGCATTGCTGCTGCCACGCTGCACCTGTTCTATGCATAAAGAAAGCTTCACTGCTGCGCTGTGCTTCTTTAGTGAATAAAGAAATCTTGCATTGCTGCTGCCACGCTGCATCTGTTCATTGGGTAAGGAGAGCTTCACTGCTACGCTGTGCTTCTTTAGTGAATAAAGAAATCTTGCATTGCTGCTGCCACGCTGCACCTGTTCTTTGGGTAAGGAAAGCTTCACTGCTACGCTGTGCTTCTTTAGTGAATAAGGAAATCTTGCATTGCTGTTTCGGTGCTGCACCTGTTCTATGCATAAAGAAAGCTTCACTGCTACGCTGTGCTTCTTTAGTGGATAAAGAAATCTTGCATTGCTGCTGCCACGCTGCACCTGTTCTCTGCGTAATGAAAGTTTCACTGCTACGCTGTGCTTCTTTAGTGATTAAAGAAATCTTGCATTGCTGCTGCCACGCTGCACCTGTTCTATGCATAAAGAAAGCTTCACTGCTGCGCTGTGCTTCTTTAGTGAATAAAGAAATCTTGCATTGCTGCTGCCACGCTGCACCTATTCTATGCATAAAGAAAGCTTCACTGCTGCGCTGTGCTTCTTTAGTGAATAAAGAAATCTTGCATTGCTGCTGCCACGCTGCACCTGTTCTTTGGGTAAGGAAAGCTTCACTGCTACGCTGTGCTTCTTTAGTGAATAAGGAAATCTTGCATTGCTGTTTCGGTGCTGCACCTGTTCTATGCATAAAGAAAGCTTCACTGCTACGCTGTGCTTCTTTAGTGGATAAAGAAATCTTGCATTGCTGCTGCCACGCTGCACCTGTTCTCTGCGTAATGAAAGTTTCACTGCTACGCTGTGCTTCTTTAGTGAATAAAGAAATCTTGCATTGCTGCTGCCACGCTGCACCTGTTCTATGCGTAATGAAAGTTTCACTGCTGCGCTGTGCTTCTTTAGTGAATGAAGAAATCTTGCATTGCTGCTGCCACGCTGCACCTGTTCTATGCGTAATGAAAGTTTCACTGCTGCGCTGAGCTTCTTTAGTGAATGAAGAAATCTTGCATTGCTGCTGCCAGGCTGCACCTGTTCTATGCGTAATGAAAGCTTCACTGCTGCGCTGAGCTTCTTTAGTGAATGAAGAAATCTTGCATTGCTGCTGCCAGGCTGCACCTGTTCTATGCGTAATGAAAGCTTCACTGCTGCGCTGTGCTTCTTTAGTGAATAAAGAAATCTTGCATTGCTGCTGCCACGCTGCACCTGTTCTATGCATAAAGAAAGACTCACTGCTGCGCTGTGCTTCTTTAGTGAATAAAGAAATCTTACATTACTGCTGCCACGCTGCACCTGTTCTATGCTGTTCTATGCGAAAAGAAAGCTTCACTGCTGCGCTGTGCTTCATTAGGGAATAAAGAAATCTTGCATTTCTGCTGCCACGCTGCACCTGTTCTATGGATAAAGAAAGCTTCACTGCTGCGCTGTGCTTCTTTAGGTAATAAAGAAATCTTGCATTTCTGCTGCCACGCTGCACCTGTTCTATGCATAAAGAAAGCTTCACTGCTGCGCTGTGCTTCTTTTGGGAATAAAGAAATCTTGCATTTCTGCTGCCGCGCTGCACCTGTTCTATGCATAAAGAAAGCTTCACTGCTGCGCTGTGCTTCTTTAGGGAATAAAGAAATCTTGCATTTCTGCTGCCACGCTGCACCTGTTCTATGCTGTTCTATGCGTAAAGAAAGCTTCACTGCTGCGCTGTGCTTCTTTAGTGAATAAAGAAATCTTGCATTGCTGCTGCCACGTTGCACCTGTTATATGCGTAAAGAAAGCTTCACTGCTGCGCTGTGCTTCTTTAGTGAATAAAGACATCTTGATTTGCTGCTGCCACGTTGCACCTGTTATATGCGTAAAGAAAGCTTCACTGCTGCGCTGTGCTTCTTTAGTGAATAAAGAAATCTTGCATTGCTGCTGCCACGCTGCACCTGTTCTATGCGTAAAGAAAGCTTCACTGCTGCGCTGTGCTTCTTTAGTGAATAAGGAAATCTTGCATTGCTGCTGCCACTCTGCACCTGTTATATGCATAAAGAAAGCTTCACTGCTGCGCTGTGCTTCTTTAGTAAATAAAGAAATCTTGCATTGCTGCTGCCATGCTGCACCTGTTCTTTGGGTAAGGAAAGCTTCACTGCTACGCTGTGCTTCTTTAGTGAATAAGGAAATCTTGCATTGCTGCTGCCAGGCTGCACCTGTTCTATGCGTAATGAAAGTTTCACTGCTGCGCTGTGCTTCTTTAGTGAATAAAGAAATCTTGCATTGCTGCTGCCCCGCTGCACCTGTTCTATGCGTAAAGAAAGCTTCACTGCTAGGCTGTGCTTCTTTAGGGAATAAAGAAATCTTGCATTGCTGCTGCCAGGCTGCACCTGTTCTATGCGTAATGAAAGTTTCACTGCTGTGCTGTGCTTCTTTAGGGAATAAAGAAATTTGGCACTTCTGCTGCCAGGCTGCACCTGTTCTATGCGTAATGAAAGTTTCACTGCTGCGCTGTGCTTCTTTAGTGAATAAAGAAATCTTGCATTGCTGCTGCCAGGCTGCACCTGTTCTATGCATAAAGAAAGCTTCATTGCTGCGCTGTGCTTCTTTAGTTAATAAAGAAATGTTGCATTGCTGCTGCCACGCTGCACCTGTTCTATGCGTAAAGAAAGCTTCACTGCTGCGCTGTGCTTCTTTAGTGATTAAAGAAATCTTGCATTGCTGCTGCCACGCTGCACCTGTTCTATGCATAAAGAAAGCTTCACTGCTGCGCTGTGCTTCTTTAGTGAATAAAGAAATCTTGCATTGCTGCTGCCACGCTGCACCTGTTCTATGCATAAAGAAAGCTTCACTGCTGCGCTGTGCTTCTTTAGTGAATAAAGAAATCTTGCATTGCTGCTGCCACGCTGCATCTGTTCATTGGGTAAGGAGAGCTTCACTGCTACGCTGTGCTTCTTTAGTGAATAAAGAAATCTTGCATTGCTGCTGCCACGCTGCACCTGTTCTTTGGGTAAGGAAAGCTTCACTGCTACGCTGTGCTTCTTTAGTGAATAAGGAAATCTTGCATTGCTGTTTCGGTGCTGCACCTGTTCTATGCATAAAGAAAGCTTCACTGCTACGCTGTGCTTCTTTAGTGGATAAAGAAATCTTGCATTGCTGCTGCCACGCTGCACCTGTTCTCTGCGTAATGAAAGTTTCACTGCTACGCTGTGCTTCTTTAGTGAATAAAGAAATCTTGCATTGCTGCTGCCACGCTGCACCTGTTCTATGCGTAAAGAAAGCTTCACTGCTACGCTGTGCTTCTTTAGTGAATAAAGAAATCTTGCATTGCTGCTGCCATGCTGCAACTGTTCTATGCGTAAAGAAAGCTTCACTGCTACGCTGTGCTTCTTTAGTGAATAAAGAAATCTTGCATTGCTGCTGCCACGTTGCACCTGTTCTATGCATAAAGAAAGCTTCACTGCTGCGCTGTGCTTCTTTAGTGAATAAAGAAATCTTGCATTTCTGCTGCCAGACTGCACCTGTTCTATGCGTAATGAAAGTTTCACTGCTACGCTGTGCTTCTTTAGTGAATAAAGAAATCTTTCATTGCTGCTGCCACGCTGCACCTGTTCTATGCGTAATGAAAGTTTCACTGCTGCGCTGTGCTTCTTTAGGGAATAAAGAAATCTTGCATTGCTGCTGCCACGCTGCACCTGTTCTATGCATAAAGAAAGCTTCACTGCTGCGCTGTGCTTCTTTAGGGAATAAAGAAATCTTGCATTTCTGCTGCCACGCTGCACCTGTTCTATGCGTAATGAAAGTTTCACTGCTGCGCAGTGCTTCTATAGTGAATGAAGAAATCTTGCATTGCTGCTGCCATGCTGCACCTGTTCTATGCGTAATGAAAGTTTCACTGCTGCGCTGTGCTTCTTTAGTGAATGAAGAAATCTTGCATTGCTGCTGCCACGCTGCACCTGTTCTATGCGTAATGAAAGTTTCTCTGCTGCGCTGTGCTTCTTTAGTGAATGAAGAAATCTTGCATTGCTGCTGCCAGGCTGCACCTGTTCTATGCGTAATGAAAGCTTCACTGCTGCGCTGTGCTTCTTTAGTGAATAAAGAAATCTTGCATTGCTGCTGTCACGCTGCACCTGTTCTATGCATAAAGAAAGATTCACTGCTGCGCTGTGCTTCTTTAGTGAATAAAGAAATCTTACATTACTGCTGCCACGCTGGACCTGTTCTATGCTGTTCTATGCGTAAAGAAAGCTTCACTGCTGCGCTGTGCTTCTTTAGGGAATAAAGAAATCTTGCATTTCTGCTGCCACGCTGCACCTGTTCTTTGGGTAAGGAAAGCTTCACTGCTGCGCTGTGCTTCTTTAGTGAATAAAAAAATCTTGCATTGCTGCTGCCACGCTGCACCTGTTCTATGCGTAAAGAAAGCTTCACTGCTGCGCTGTGCTTCTTTAGTGAATAAAGAAATCTTGCATTTCTGCTGCCACGCTGCACCTGTTCTATGCATAATGAAAGTTTCACTGCTGCGCTGTGCTTCTTTAGTGAATGAAGAAATCTTGCATTGCTGCTGCCACGCTGCAGCTGTTCTATGCGTAATGAAAGTTTCACTGCTGCGCTGAGCTTCTTTAGTGAATGAAGAAATCTTGCATTGCTGCTGCCAGGCTGCACCTGTTCTATGCGTAATGAAAGCTTCACTGCTGCGCTGTGCTTCTTTAGTGAATAAAGAAATCTTGCATTGCTGCTGTCACGCTGCACCTGTTCTATGCATAAAGAAAGATTCACTGCTGCGCTGTGCTTCTTTAGTGAATAAAGAAATCTTACATTACTGCTGCCACGCTGGACCTGTTCTATGCTGTTCTATGCGTAAAGAAAGCTTCACTGCTGCGCTGTGCTTCTTTAGGGAATAAAGAAATCTTGCATTTCTGCTGCCACGCTGCACCTGTTCTATGGATAAAGAAAGCTTCACTGCTGCGCTGTGCTTCTTTAGGGAAGAAAGAAATCTTGCATTTCTGCTGCCACGCTGCACCTGTTCTATGCATAAAGAAAGCTTCACTGCTGCGCTGTGCTTCTTTAGGGAATAAAGAAATCTTGCATTTCTGCTGCCACGCTGCACCTGTTCTATGCATAAAAAAAGCTTCACTGCTGCGCTGTGCTTCTTTAGGGAATAAAGAAATCTTGCATTTCTGCTGCCACGCTGCACCTGTTCTATGCTGTTCTATGCGTAAAGAAAGCTTCACTGCTGCGCTGTGCTTCTTTAGTGAATAAAGAAATCTTGCATTGCTGCTGCCACGTTGCACCTGTTATATGCGTAAAGAAAGCTTCACTGCTGCGCTGTGCTTCTTTAGTGAATAAAGACATCTTGATTTGCTGCTGCCACGTTGCACCTGTTATATGCGTAAAGAAAGCTTCACTGCTGCGCTGTGCTTCTTTAGGGAATAAAGAAATCTTGCATTTCTGCTGCCAGGCTGCACCTGTTCTATGCGTAATGAAAGTTTCACTGCATTGCTGCTGCCACGCTGCACCTGTTCTATGCGTAAAGAAAGCTTCACTGCTACGCTGTGCTTCTTTAGGGAATAAAGAAATCTTGCATTGCTGCTGACAGGCTGCATCTGTTCTATGCGTAATGAAAGTTTCACTGCTGTGCTGTGCTTCTTTAGGGAATAAAGAAATTTGGCACTTCTGCTGCCAGGCTGCACCTGTTCTATGCATAAAGAAAGCTTCATTGCTGCGCTGTGCTTCTTTAGTGAATAAAGAAGTGTTGCATTGCTGCTGCCACGCTGCACCTGTTCTATGCGTAAAGAAAGCTTCACTGCTGCGCTGTGCTTCTTTAGTGATTAAAGAAATCTTGCATTGCTGCTGCCACGCTGCACCTGTTCTATGCATAAAGAAAGCTTCACTGCTGCGCTGTGCTTCTTTAGTGAATAAAGAAATCTTGCATTGCTGCTGCCACGCTGCACCTGTTCTTTGGGTAAGGAAAGCTTCACTGCTACGCTGTGCTTCTTTAGTGAATAAGGAAATCTTGCATTGCTGTTTCGGTGCTGCACCTGTTCTATATATAAAGAAAGCTTCACTGCTACGCTGTGCTTCTTTAGTGAATAAAGAAATCTTGCATTGCTGCTGCCACGCTGCACCTGTTCTCTGCGTAAAGAAAGCTTCACTGCTTCGCTGTGCTTCTTTAGTAAATAAAGAAATCTTGCATTGCTGCTGCCACGCTGCACCTGTTCTGTGGGTAAAGAAAGCTTGACTGCTACGCTGTGCTTCTTTAGTGAATAAAGAAATCTTGCATTGCTGCTGCCACGCTGCACCTGTTCTATGCGTAAAGAAAGCTTCACTGCTACGCTGTGCTTCTTTAGTGAATAAAGAAATCTTGCATTGCTGCTGCCACGCTGCACCTGTTCTATGCGTAAAGAAAGCTTCACTGCTACGCTGTGCTTCTTTAGTGAATAAAGAAATCTTGCATTGCTGCTGCCACGCTGCACCTGTTCTCTGCGTAATGAAAGTTTCACTGCTACGCTGTGCTTCTTTAGTGAATAAAGAAATCTTGCATTGCTGCTGCCACGCTGCACCTGTTCTATGCGTAAAGAAAGCTTCACTGCTGCGCTGTGCTTCTTTAGTGAATAAAGAAATCTTGCATTGCTGCTGCCACGCTGCACCTGTTCTCTGCGTAATGAAAGCTTCACTGCTGCGCTGGGCTTCTTTAGTGAATAAAGAAATCTTGCATTGCTGCTGCCACGCTGCACCTGTTCTATGCATAAGGAAAGCTTCACTGCTGCGCTGTGCTTCTTTAGTGCATAAAGAAATCTTGCATTGCTGCTGCCACGCTGCACCTGTTCTATGCGTAAAGACAGCTTCACTGCTACGCTGTGCTTCTTTAGTGAATAAAGAAATCTTGCATTGCTGCTGCCACGCTGCACCTGTTCTCTGCGTAAAGAAAGCTTCACTGCTGCGCTGTGCTTCTTTAGTAAATAAAGAAATCTTGCATTGCTGCTGCCACGCTGCACCTGTTCTGTGGGTAAAGAAAGCTTCACTGCTACATCTGTGCTTCTTTAGTGAATAAAGAAATCTTGCATTGCTGCTGCCACGCTGCACCTGTTCTATGCGTAAAGAAAGCTTCACTGCTACGCTGTGCTTCTTTAGTGAATAAAGAAATCTTGCATTGCTGCTGCCACGCTGCACCTGTTCTATGCGTAAAGAAAGCTTCACTGCTACGCTGTGCTTCTTTAGTGAATAAAGAAATCTTGCATTGCTGCTGCCACGCTGCACCTGTTCTATGCATAAAGAAAGCTTCACTGCTGCGCTGTGCTTCTTTAGTGAATAAAGAAATCTTGCATTGCTGCTGCCACGCTGCACCTGTTCTATGCGTAAAGAAAGCTTCACTGCTACGCTGTGCTTCTTTAGTGAATAAAGAAATCTTGCATTGCTGCTGCCACGCTGCACCTGTTCTATGCGTAAAGAAAGCTTCACTGCTACGCTGTGCTTCTTTAGTGAATAAAGAAATCTTGCATTTCTGCTGCCACGCTGCACCTGTTCTATGCGTAAAGAAAGCTTCACTGCTGCGCTGTGCTTCTTTAGTGAATAAAGAAATCTTGCATTGCTGCTGCCACGCTGCACCTGTTCTCTGCGTAATGAAAGCTTCACTGCTGCGCTGGGCTTCTTTAGTGAATAAAGAAATCTTGCATTGCTGCTGCCACGCTGCACCTGTTCTATGCATAAGGAAAGCTTCACTGCTGCGCTGTGCTTCTTTAGTGCATAAAGAAATCTTGCATTGCTGCTGCCACGCTGCACCTGTTCTATGCGTAAAGACAGCTTCACTGCTGCGCTGTGCTTCTTTAGTGAATAAAGAAATCTTGCATTGCTGCTGCCACGCTGCACCTGTTCTATGCATAAGGAAAGCTTCACTGCTGCGCTGTGCTTCTTTAGTGCATAAAGAAATCTTGCATTGCTGCTGCCACACTGCACCTGTTCTATGCGTAAGGAAAGCTTCACTGCTGCGCTGTGCTTCTTTAGTGCATAAAGAAATCTTGCATTGCTGCTGCCACGCTGCACCTGTTCTATGCGTAAAGAAAACTTCACTGCTGCGCTGTGCTTCTGTAGTGAATAAAGAAATCTTGCATTGCTGCTGCCACGCTGCACCTGTTCTCTGCGTAAAGAAAGCTTCACTGCTGCGCTGTGCTTCTTTAGTAAATAAAGAAATCTTGCATTGCTGCTGCCACGCTGCACCTGTTCTGTGGGTAAAGAAAGCTTCACTGCTACATCTGTGCTTCTTTAGTGAATAAAGAAATCTTGCATTGCTGCTGCCACGCTGCACCTGTTCTATGCGTAAAGAAAGCTTCACTGCTACGCTGTGCTTCTTTAGTGAATAAAGAAATCTTGCATTGCTGCTGCCACGCTGCACCTGTTCTATGCGTAAAGAAAGCTTCACTGCTACGCTGTGCTTCTTTAGTGAATAAAGAAATCTTGCATTGCTGCTGCCACGCTGCACCTGTTCTATGCATAAAGAAAGCTTCACTGCTGCGCTGTGCTTCTTTAGTGAATAAAGAAATCTTGCATTGCTGCTGCCACGCTGCACCTGTTCTATGCGTAAAGAACGCTTCACTGCTACGCTGTGCTTCTTTAGTGAATAAAGAAATCTTGCATTGCTGCTGCCACGCTGCACCTGTTCTATGCATAAGGAAAGCTTCACTGCTGCGCTGTGCTTCTTTAGTGCATAAAGAAATCTTGCATTGCTGCTGCCACGCTGCACCTGTTCTATGCATAAGGAAAGCTTCACTGCTGCGCTGTGCTTCTTTAGTGCATAAAGAAATCTTGCATTGCTGCTGCCACGCTGCACCTGTTCTATGCGTAAAGAAAGCTTCGCTGCTGCGCTGTGCTTCTTTCGTGAATGAAGAAATCTTGCACTGTTGGTGCCACCCTGTATCTGTACTGTGCATAAAAAATCTTCTAGGGGTGAATACAACATGAAACCAGCACTGTTTGGTTTATTTCACTCACCCCATTGAGATACACTGGTGTTTCAAATGGATATTAACTCCTCCAGAATACTCATCCGAATCCCCTCCAAGACACGAGACTGACCCAAGAAATGTTTTCATAAAATGTACTCCTCACCGGCTACACTGGATGTGAGACAGCATCATCAACAGTGTCTCGAGGCTTACCGGAAATTACAATCCGACCCCAGTGTGAGGCACCACATATATCATTAAGTCAGGCCTTTTCTTTTTTACACTCTCCAAGGGCACGGCTGTGGAGAATCATTGATATTTTTCAAAAAAATTGACATTTTTGTTGGGATGCATGACACTGTTTTCTGCATTCCGACATTGTTTACTCCTGCCCTGTAAGACTTGAAGGAGGCAGATGTGGGTTACGGCCCCTCATCCATCTTGGCTGTGGGTCTTATGGAAGGACCATGCTCCTGCTTCCTGCGGCTAGTGTCAGAGGATGCGCACTAAAGAACTGAGGGAGAGGCAGTCGAGGCTCATGTTTGTCTCTATGAAAGAGTCTCAATCTCCATCTAGGTACAAGATTGTGTCAAAGAAAAGATCCTGGTCCCTACCTCCCGCGTACAGCACCACAACAGTAAAACGTTCAGCATCCTTGCCCCTTTACTTCAACATAATGTCACTGTGCTCACAGCCCTTCCTGTTCCTGCAGCATGTGGCATCATTGCTTCTTATATTTTTAAAAATTTTAATTTAGAGTTTTATATAGCGCAAATTAGACCCAAAGATATCGGGTATCAGAGCGCCTTTACATAGCACCAGATTCAGTACATGAGGACACAATAATTTTTGTTAGGCGCGGGGAGATTAAGTGATTTGCCCAGAATCACAGGATTGAGCGTCGTTGCCGAGACCCAGTTCCCCAGCTTCGACATCGACTGCTCTAGCCAAAAGGCAACATCCTCTCCCCATTCACCCATCAAGTTACGAAGCTTAGAGTTCTTGCCCCTTGGTGCACTTTCACAATACAACCCTTAGAGCCCTTGTTCCCTACGGCTCGATCAAAGTAAGACATATAGAGCTCTTGCCTTTACGGGTCCATCATATTCAAGTGCATCGAGTCGATGTCCCTGTTTGCACCATCACAGTGCAATGTTTATAGCCTTGGACCCATAGCGCTCAGTCATACTACAGTGCAATATCCTTGCCTCTATCTACACCATCATGGTATGTTCATGGAATATTTCCCATTACTACATCATCATATGAGAATGCTTAGATTCGTGGGTCCTTATTGCGATCATATAACAGAGTTAATAGCTCTTGTCTTTTACTGATCATCGCAGTACAATGCGTAGTCCATACCCCTAACTTCATCATAATGGTACCTTTGTGGAATACTTTGCATTAATGCACCATAATATCTGAACACTTAGAATCTTGGCTCTTTATTGCAGTCATACCACAGAGTATAAAGACCTTGTCCATTCCTTGTCCATTCCTGACCATCGTGGTACAATGCAGGGTCCTTACTCCTTACTTCAACAGTCACTGCACCATCAGATTTCAACACAGTCCTTGACCCACACTGCATCATGATGGCACAACGCAGAGTCTTTGACCCACACTGCATCATGATGGCACAACGCAGAGTCTTTGACCCACACTGCATCATGATGGCACAACGCAGAGTCTTTGACCCATACTGCATCATGATGGCACAACGCAGAGTCTTTGACCCACACTGCATCATGATGGAACAACGCAGAGTCTTTGACCCATACTGCATCATGATGGCACAACGCAGAGTCTTTGACCCACACTGCATCATGATGGTACAACGCAGAGTCTTTGACCCACACTGCATCATGATGGCACAGCGCAGAGTCTTTGACCCACACTGCATCATGATGGAACAACGCAGAGTCTTTGACCCACACTGCATCATGATGGCACAACGCAGAGTCTTTGACCCATACTGCATCATGATGGCACAACGCAGAGTCTTTGACCCACACTGCATCATGATGGAACAACGCAGAGTCTTTGACCCATACTGCATCATGATGGTACAACGCAGAGTCTTTGACCCATACTGCATCATGATGGCACAACGCAGAGTCTTTGACCCATACTGCATCATGATGGCACAACGCAGAGTCTTTGACCCATACTGCATCATGATGGTACAGTGCATACAAGTTTTAGCTCTCACTCCCCCATCATGGGGCAGTGATTAGAGGGATTGTCCCTTAATCCTTCATCATGATTCAACACATAGAGTAATTGTGCCTTGCCTCAAATTCATAGCGTTATAACAAAGAGAGTCCTTGCCTCTTATTTGCTCCGGCATGTTCCTGTGTAGGGATTCCTTTCCCCTTATTACAAGGCCATGGTATGTCTTTGAGTTGGTAGAGTAGACATGCAGAAAAAACTTTGTGTTACAAAGCCATATCATACAATCAGGAACATCCTCCTAACCCTAATAGATCACATCTTACAAACTACTTTAATCTAACCCTGGGCGGAGTTCGTGGAGTTGCACTTCGCAAAGCTACGTGAAGTGCAAAAAAACCTCCGCCGCACTACGCAGAGCTCTGCAAGCGGCGGAGTACGGTAGAAAAATGCCGTTCGTGGTGATTGCACAGTGCTGGATGCTTGCCTGCACTGTGCAATCATTGCGAACAGCCCCATGCACAGCGCAAGCTTACCTTTTCTGCTGCTCGAGTAGATTTTTACTCGAGCTGCAGCTTTCTCAAAGCGAACGGGCAGTTTCTCAACGCGAGCGGTTGTGAGCCTATGTGACCACTTTTAATGAGAAACCTGAACCCCCCCCGCGTTGAGAAATCTCACCAGGAGGTTTATTTTCCACGCTCGCGCTCGCCAACTTGATGCTGGCGATCGCGAACGAGGAAAAATCTCGCCGGGACGTGGATTTTCCTCACTCACTCTCGCCAACTTGACGTTGGTGAATGCGTGCGGGGTAAAAATCTCCACTGCGAGAAGCGTAACAAACGCGAGCACGAGCGGAGCGGAGTTTACCGCCCAGGGTTACTTTATTCTATATGTAATAGTAAATCTTTGCTAACCAGTGCAGAATAAATTATTGTTATAATTGGGATCTGACACCATTGCCTCGTAGAGCCCTTCTTTAAACAGCAGCGCCCCAATTACAAAGATAACAGTTATTCTGATAGTATCTTGTTTAATACAACTTTCTGACACTGTCCTGAGGCTTCTTGTATCTGTAAAACAGGGGATCGTACCAAAGATTTTCATCTGTCAGAGGGTCCGTCCTTATTACACGGTTCACAGTACTTCCAGTTTTGTATGTCGAAGGCTGGACACGCTTGGATGTGATTGCAACCTGCTCTTTATATCGTGTTAGTGAAGCATGAATGGAGTTGATATCTCCATTACTTACTCTGTATTCCTAACAGGTTTCCACTCCACAAGATTGTTAATCACTGACTCTAAGTTCTATAAAGAGATGGAAGTGTTGGGTCAGCAATGTGCCACACCTCTGAAATAGCACTGTCTGACACTGACTTCAGGCTGAAATGCCGAGTCGTACTTTAGATT
This sequence comes from Lissotriton vulgaris, assembly GCF_964263255.1. Lineage (NCBI taxonomy): Eukaryota > Metazoa > Chordata > Amphibia > Caudata > Salamandridae > Lissotriton > Lissotriton vulgaris. The sequence goes on from NC_141700.1 coordinate 102,662,127, forward strand.
CAAACCTGTGGGTTTCCAGACGGTTTCACTAACTTATAATCTTTGATACCACCCAAAGCTTCAAGTTGTCCTAGAACACCTCAGAAGAAGGACATTATTCACTAGGACATTCCACATCTTCACAAGTTCAAACATTGATAGCTATTGGTGATTTCCTGCTTTTTTATGTGGCCTAGATTTAGATGCCGGTAATTGTGGTATAAATACCAGCACATACATCTGCATGGAAGATGCTACTTCTAATAGTATTAACCAAATACACAACTACCTGCAGCCTATATGCCGTAGTTCAAGAATGAACTTTACCTAGATAAGAAGCTTACAGTTGTCTTTTCAGCAAATTGTAGGAGTTTTTTAGAGGATACAATTGAAATTTTTGCCTCCAATAAAAACTCTCTCAGAGTACCATTCGCCTGTTAGCCGTCCTTCAATATGCTACTGGATACAGATGGATACCGTTCTCAAGTCCTGGCCCCCAGCTTGGGCCTAAAGAAAGATTCTGACTATTTTGCTGAATCAAGTTTCTTCTTAACGAGAGGATTAGTCGGGTGCACCCCTTTCTGGAAGCAAAATCTTGCAAAGGTACCACCCACCACCACATTGGGCCATGAATTTGACAACGGAAAGGTGCATCTAAAAAGTGAAAAAGATCCTATGAAATTTTCTAGCTTAGAGGGACTTGAAGCATTCGAAACATTTTGAAGTTCCCTTGGGCTTGTTTTAAAGTTCCCCATTAACATGACACCAACAGCGCTGCTAAATTTGGATTTTGAAATGCTTCCTGTAGGATAAACAGTGCTAACAGTAGGCTGCACAATGGGGCACCAGCTTGAAAAGGAGCATCTAAAACATTGGCCCAAACCTGCTTGTTGACCCTGTGAGGGAATATGGCAGTGTTCGTTTAAATGAATAATTTTAAATTTCGGTGACTTGAAATTAAAGTTTTTCGCTCTGTTGGTGGACAATTTTCCCCCTAAATGGCTCCTGCCTCCAAAGCGAGAGCCGCTGTGGAAGGGGTTATGGGTCAATACCAGTGGGTTTATCTTTGGAAAAACCATAACAGAAATTGCTCTTATGATGGGAGTTTTTTTTCCCAATGCATATGGACCATTGGTCAGTTGTTTTTGTTCCGAGCTGGCATGTATGACATGACCCAGATAGGAGGGGGACCCCTGGGCATGGGGGTTGGTGTGCCACCCTAGACAGGGCGGATCCCACACCACCCTTCCCACTAGTTTCATGTCTAATGCTAGGGGTTTTCCTGATACAATGCCAGCAACATCTCTGCCCTCGGGAGTACTTGCATCCTCCAAGAGGAAGGTGGGCTGTCCATCCGCTACATTTAGCTGAGTGTTTCCTTTTAACCCTCCTGCAAATTATGATGATGTGCAAATGCTCAAAAATATATTAGTGTGTGTTTCTTACTCTAGTTAGAGACAGTGCGTCCACATTACATTTGAAATGTAAAATGTAAAATCTTGCAACGTTGTCACGCTGCTTTGATTAGGTTTCCCTCCGCTGTTCGCCCTCTCTGTGTCACTCTCGTATCCTTTCACCCAGCTGCCCCCCCCCACTCAACCTCTTACTATTTCAATTTTATGGCAACTCAGCCGGTCAGGTATTTAATTCTGAAACGGCCCTGGAGGTCACTTGCTAATGTCTGGATAACTCTCGGGGTCAATGACCTTCTCCCCGAGGGACTTTTCTCTTGAAGAATAAAAATGATTGTTTCATCTCGCTTGGTTCATTCCTCATTTAACTTGCGTTATGTTTGCCTTGACACGGACACGGCCCCTAAATTCGACGCCAGTTTACAGGGAAAGCACATTTCAGCCCATTTCCTTCTGGTTTCTGGTGCCACATTCGTGCACCCTTGACAGAAATTGCGTATCCAAATACTGTTTACCAACATATCCTCACCATGGGGGCAGACGTTCAGTAATAGTTCACTCCCGTGAGGCGATATGTTTGTAAATGCTCTTTAGTACATCAGGTGAAATTTTGGTTGCTATTGTAGGTCTACACCGAGCAGGTCTGATGGTGCATTTATGTTTTATTTCAGATGTTTCCAAATAGCACAGCATGCGATGGGTGTATGTGTTTATAAAAACATAGCACGGTAAGAAGTATTTTAGTACTCAAATTCCTCCTCACGTGGCATATGCTGAGGTTTGTGGTTATTAATGTAGCTGTTTGTAGCTTTCTAACAAGTGCACTCATAAAAAAAATGCATATTTTTGAAGGTCAATAGAAGCAATTTGAAGTGTTTGCATCTTTTTCTTCAAATGATAGGTCTACTCTTGAGCATGAGAAAATGACACCTTCCTCAAAGCCTTGGCGACGAGGGTATATGTTATAAACACCTGCACGCGCACACATTACAGCCAATTTCTCATTCCCCTTAATGATCTTCCCCCTTTCTCAACCCCATCTCTTTCCTAACCCAAAATCAATACTCCTGTCTTGTTAACAATTTTTCAAAATAATGGCCTGATGTTCCTCGTTTGCCAGCTAAATTATTAAATTATACCTTGACCTTTCCAGACCAAAGCAAAGAAAATAAGCAACTCCAGCAGGGGGGGGGATAGTGGGGGCGGAGAGCGGCCGGGGCAGGAGACGTTGGACGCGCACTGCGGCGGGCCTTCCTGGTGGCACCTGGCGCCTGTGACATCCCTGCGCGTGTTGTGGTCGCTGGCGAATGCACCACTTAATTCTCCAGGGTGCTTGGGATAATTTATAGGAACATAATCAAAAAATAATTTCCCATCCTGCCCCATGCAGGCTTCGTCAATCGTGCCCTAGGGAGGCTCCTACCAGTAAGGCTTCTCACCAGAACTTAAGATGGACGCGCAAACTATTGGGAGACGGTCTGGTCAATTTTAAGAGTCATTAAACAATTTTCAGCTACATGAGCCTTTGGTCTACATCATTAGTTCAAATCATGCCTATCAACGTCCACTCAATTCCTAAAGTTAAAATAAATGATAAAATTGGAAAATGGGTACAAGGGAAAGACTCCAATGCAAAAAAACATTGACAGGAGACTCCTTCTTGACGAAAATAGGGTGAAGCAAATAACAAGAACCTTACAAGGTATAGGACTAATAGGGGAATTGATTGAGGCATTTTGTTCAATGGCAGGTCCTTGATATGACACCTGAATCAGCACTGCAGTCGAACATGTGGTTCTCGTGTTTGGTTTCACTCAGGGGCCAATAGATCTTAATTAGTCTGACATGCGGGCTCTTTTTTTAAGCATTCTGGCCTTATTCAAGTGGGGGCTGTTTGTATCTGGCCCCTGGAGCTGGCTTAGACAGGCAATTACCAGGCCAAAGGGACCACAAAAATATAGGTTGATCACTCCTTCTGCAGCCAATTAGGAATGTTGGATGCAGTCATTATGGGTACCCAGTCCCTCACTAACTCTTTGCAGTATTGGAAGGTCTCGTCACCGGTCGCGGCTCAGCCTCTCAGCCATGCTAGGAAGATGATTCTTAGGCCATTCTAGTGATCCCATTTATACAGCTTGTGGGTGTTGATTTCCATACTTTGAAGGTCTTGAATTTGTTCATAAACTCTTTTGTCTAGATTAAATTGTCTTTCTAGATGTTGTAAAAGCTGTGGGACAAGGTGGTCACTCCATGACTGTCTAGTCTTTGATGGTGCCGGATGCCCCAGCCAATAAGTGCAGAGCCAGGCGTCGCTCTGCCCATTAACAACAAGAATCTCTATCTTCTTGGCATTAAGCTTCGGCTTATTGCTACTTGTCCATTACCAAATAAAATGTATGTTTTGTTAAAACACATAACGGGATATTGGATTAATATCTAGCTGGAGGAAAAACGGAGTCAACATCAGCATTCATACATGAAATAACGCCGGTCTGATAAGCTTTGTCCTCTTTCGTAGATGCACTTTGAGCATGTGAAACTCTGAGAATCATGATTCATTAAATGAAGATGAAAATTTGCATGTGCAAAGTAGTCGTTATGGACGAAGAGATTTATTTAATGGCGTAAACTGATAACCGGACAAAGGACCGGCTTTTTGCCAGACTGGCCTTTCGTGGCATCGTGTGTTGGGAAATTCGCCTTCCTATTCTGTTCACCATCATCCATTCACATATTTTATAGTTTTCTAAGCAATGTGCAAGATAATATCCAAATGAAAATTGTAATTTTGAAAAAAATCAATTAGTTAAAAGAAGCGAGTTAAAAATATCACAAAGACAACATATTTACATCATAGTAAGGAGGCTAGCAGGTGCCAAAAACTGGAAGAAGGATCTGAATAGGGGCAAGAGATTACTAAGCTAGGATAGTCCTTCAGTATGATGGGGAACACTCGGTGGTTGGCAACCCCCATCCCAACCCAAGCATCTTTCCTTCCCTATCTGCTTATTCTCCAATTCCTCCCTGACCACAATCCCATATCTAAACCCCATCCCCACCCATCATACTGGCATCCATCGCTTCCTGAGCCTTCTTTCCTACCTATCGGCTCATCCTCACATCCTTCCCTCAGCATCCTCCTTAATTCCACCAACTATTCACCTTGCCTACAGCACTATACATGAGCAAATACAAGCCAATCAATAGACTTGTTCACCCCGATCTTGATATACAAATACCGAACCTACCCACAATTCCCGAAAAACGTGTAACGTGGAGCTCCCATGGCTGTCTAAAATCTCAGAGGTCTTTTAGTCGTAACTCACATAGTTCTGCTAGCACCATCAATATTTAATTCTGTTTAGGCCGACAACATATGAGGCAACACTTCAGATACAATCCTTAGAAAGTCCCTTGCCCATCTTTGTTGTCGTTGATTTATCAGGTGCCTTTGATAGGGCAGTCGTAAAAGGCTTTTAACCCCTTGCATGCTGATGACGGCCCCCATCCGTCATGCACTACGGCGCTCGTGTGCTGATGACGACTGGGGGCCGTCATAAACCCGCCCACTTGTGATTTTGCCGCACAGGCGCAGAATCGCGGCCACATGCAAGGGGTTAAAGCACAATACATTGGTCTTAAAGCTGTGATCCTGCCCCAGATTCAACACACTCTTTTTGGCATTTCCCCCTTTTTATGTGCCAAAAGGCTACAAAGGTACAAGTGTTGTCACTACATAGAGATAGACAAATGATTTCCATTTGGAACACAAATGACAACATTTTAGAACACATCAAACAAAATCCAGAAACAAAATCCAGAATCATTCAACAATTTATGGACCTTTTCTGCAGTTCAAAGGCTCATTTCATCAGCGGCGTGCAAGAGTGTTCTGCTAACTTGAAGAAGCGCTCCGACATCTCCTTGAGGGTTGGTATTTACCATCTGAACACTTTGCACAGACTCTTCCCATCCCAGCCAACCAGAAGGATTGGAGTAAGAGGGTAAGTTTTGATACAGTAATTCTGATTGGCCCATGCTGCCTCACTGACCATGTTCAACACTGTTGAGATGGTTTTGCACAGCACAAACATTTGCCACCAATGCTATCTCTTGGCACAAAGAGGCAGGTGGAGCCGGAGAGATGCATTCACATAGCTCTACAATAAGAAAAAAAGTGTATTTTAAATTTCTGTTTGAGGGGCAGCTGCTCATCTGTGAACTCAATGGCTGTGGGGAGATAATTCCACAGCTGGGAAGGCTTCACAGATAAATATTAGCTTTCGGTTGTGCTTATATCAGGAAATGACTTGTTTGTTTACTTCCATCCGAGGTGAGTGTCCATGCCAGTTGCTACAGGGAAAAGCTTTTGGCCAGAAAAAAAAACAGTACTTAGCTCTTTGCTTGGCCGTTCTCTCCTTTTCACCTGATAATCCTCCAATTTCTCCCAGACCATCCTGCACTCCTCATAGCCCTACCTGACTCTCCTTCCATCCTTTCCTGGCTATGCTTTGATATCTGCTTCACCCCTGCTTCCTATCTAACCATCCGGTCCTCCCTCTGAACCAGGGTTCGCCAAAGCCGGTCCTGGAGGGCGGGATCCATGCCAGATTTTGAGCATATCCCAATTTAGATAAATGTAGTTATCTTAAAAATCTGGCATGGATCTGGACCTCCAGAACCATGTTTGGAGAACCCTGCAAACTATAACTGCATTAATTTGATTACTGGAGTGAAAAGATATCTCTATATCTATAGAGATATAAGAAATTGAAGTTTTAGTCCCGAAGACTGTGTTTTAAAAAAAATAAGAAGATGCCACAGAAACTTGCATGAACGTTTTTAACTCTTTATTTATAACCACTGCTATGACATAGGAAGAGGAAAAGATGTAGGGTACTCGGTCTGTTAGAATTCAATGTATGCTTTGACTGGAACATATATTATGTTTATTCTGCAAAGCTGCAGGCCAAATGGGGCAAAGTATACCTTGGGAAATTCATTTTTGTAATTTTGTAGAGTTTGTTGGAAATAAGTTATTTTTCTCGAGGTAACATAATTTTGCGTCACTTGTGCCAAGTAGGGAATAGATGCGGATGAAGGGGTCAATATTGTTGTTGGTGTTCTGATGGAGAGAGTTGTCTTTGTTGCTTTTGAGTCTCTTTTAAGCATTTCTATAATCCCTGTGTATTATTAGGTTCTTCTTATATACTTTCAGGTCTCTCAGTCTTCCAAACCATCCCTCCTATCATCCTTGCCAGACCCCTCTCTCATACTGCCGGATCCTTTTCCTGTCCGCACCCTGTCTCCTCTGATCCTTACCTGTCCATTCTCTCCTCCCTAATTGATGCGGTTCTCATCCCGCCTTAACCTTTCTTTCACCCTTCCTGGCCTCCTCTCCCTGACCATCAGCTCTCTTATCTAACCATCCATTCTTCCCTGTCTGACCCTCCTCTAATCCCTGGATGACCATCTGCTCGTCCCTTCCTGACCCCCTTCTCATTCCTACCATAACATCCTCTCATACTTTCTACACTATCCCTTCACACACGCCTGACCTCCTGTTCTCCATGCCTTACCATCCGCTCATCTCTTCCTCACCCTCTTAGCATCTGTACCTCACCAGCTCTCATCATTTCCTGATGATCCACTCACCCATACCTGACCTCTATGCCTGACCATCCTCTGATCCATGCCTGACCTACAAGCCTGACCACCCTCTGATCCATGCCTGACCTCCGTGCCTCACCATCTTCTGACCCATGTCTGACCCGTGCCTGACCATCCTCTGATCCACAGCTGACCTCCTACCCTCCATGCCTGACCATCCTCAGATCCACGCCTGACCTCCATGCCTCACAATCCTCAGATCCACACCTGACCTCCATGCCTCACCATCCTCAAATGCACGCCTGACATCCGTGCCTCACCATCCTCTTATCCACGCCTGACCTCCATGCCTCACCATCCTCGGATCCACTCCTGACCTCCATGCCTCACCAACCTCGAATCCACCCTAACCTCCATGCCTCACCATCGTCTGATCCACGCCTGACCTCCATGCCTCACCATCCTCAGATCCACGCCTGAATTCCATGCCTCACCTTCCTCGGATCCATGCCTGACCTCCATGCCTCACCTTCCTCTGATCCACGCCTGACCTCCATGCCTCACCATCCTCGGATCCACGCCTGACCTCCATGCCTCACCTTCCTCGGATCCATGCCTGACCTCCATGCCTCACCATCCTCGGATCTACCCTGACCTCTATGCCTCACCACCCTCTTATCCACGCCTGACCTCCACTCCTCACCAACCTCGAATCCACCCTGACCTCCATGCCTCACCATCGTCTGATCCATGCCTGACCTCCATGCCTCACCAACCTCGGATCCAGCCCTGACCTCCATGCCTCACCTTCCTTGGATCCATGTCTGACCTCCATGCCTCACCACCCTCTGACCCACGCCTGACCTCCACGCCTCACCTTCCTGGATCCACGCCTGACCTCCATGCCTCTCCTTCCTCGGATCCATGCCTGACCTCCATGCCTCACCATCGTCTGATCCATGCCTGCCCTCCATGCCTCACCTTCCTCGGATCCACGCCTAACCTCCATGCCTCACCACCCTCTGATCCACGCCTGACCTCCACGCCTCACCTTCCTGGATCCACGCCTGACCTCCATGCCTCAGCTTCCTCCGATCCATGCCTAACCTCCTGCCCTACATGCCTGATCATCGGCTCATCTCTTGCTGACCCTCTTCTCATGTGAACCTCACCAGCCTCTCATCCCTTCTGGACCATCCACTGACCTCCATGCCTGACCATCCACGCATCCACGCCTGACCTCCATGCCTCACCATCCTCTGATCCACAGCTGACCTCCCGCCCTCCACGCATGGCCATCCCTTCCTTCCTCCCTGCTCCACGCCTGCTTTGCTGCTGGACTTGCCTTTCCCATTAGTGGAAGAGTGCAGACAGAGAGAAGAAAGTGCTGGCTGAGAGATCATAAATCCCAGTTTGTGGCCCAGCTGGGATGCCACGTTTATTAGCGGTGCCCTGATATATGGCTGCAATACTCACATCGGGAGGAAGGCACTCTGCACAGCCTTTTATAAACGATGCATTATTAAAAATGTGCCGTGTCATCACTCAAACCCTCGTGTTTTCCAGAAAATGGCGCTGGACGCGGAGATCAAACGTGATAAATATTTCAGAGCTTGAAATGCATCTCTCACTCTCCCGCACGGTGTTATTTTTACCTTTTTCTCTCACTTTAAAGTATTTGGCTCCTTTCTAAATAAAGCTGCAATTTATTTTGTCTGTTGAAGTCTCTGTCGTTTCCTCTCCCTTGGGTGCCCCTTCCCTGTCTCAGTATCCGTGTCCAGGGGCGAGAGAGCCCGACGGGAGGTCGAGAGATATCTCCACAGGCCAGTGTCTCTGAAAGTTAGGAAGTGTTGTGGAACAATCCATTATACGTCATGAGTCAGACACGTGACCAACTATGCACCATCACACCTGCCTTTTCTATGGCCCAGGCTTTTGGGAGGGTTTTCAGTTTCTTATGACTGACCCTACGCCTAGGGCATCTCCAGTTGGTATTTCCGGATTGGTCAGCTGATGTCTGGTTTTGCCACAGAGCCTTCTGCCCTATGGCGACAGTACTCCGGCGCCATCTTGAAATCTCCTTATAGGCCGCTCAGCCTCCATGTTGAATATCCTGTGAATTCCCTTAGTACGGCATCGGCTTCCACCTGTACCCTTAGCTGACGCCTTCTGCTTTTCCGCGTGTGTGCAAAGCCGGTCAATACTCACAAGTTCAGCAATTTCAGGCTACTTTTGGGAAAAGGCGGAACGAATGACCCGAGTCATTTTTATGGTGACATGCCATTTGTATAGCTTGCTTCTTCTGCCTCTGGTGTGATCTCACAGCAATTTTTCCCTGTCAGGTTGGTGATGCTGGAGCTGCCTGCCTTAAGCAAATGGTTGCATGCCGGGGGCTGCCTGTGTGACTTGAAGGAATAGTTGCATCCTGTGGCTAGCATTTCAACTCACATGACACACCACACCCACATCAGGGAAAGCTCGCAACCCAAGGGCCTCCTCAGGTTCCATCACACGGACATGGGCACGTGGAGTGAACCTCCACCACTCATAATTCAACAGCCCCAGGTAGGACTTTGCGCCTCCTACAAGAGTGGTCTGAACGTTCCTATTACACTGTGGTCTTAACGTTCCTATTACACTGTGGTCTGAACATTCCAACTTGCAGTAAGATGCTCTTACTCCAGTAGTCTCCCAAAAGTTCTGCAGGCTCCGAGTGCCACTGTCCATTTGTCCTTTAAATTAATCAGTCAACTCTAAGGAATTTTACGTGGATTGTCAACAATCACACAGTTCAGATAGACAGCAAAGCTGGGATTCGACCTTCGATTGCCTGGTTTATCAGACCACGAATTCAGTGCGCCAGCTCGGGGAGTGGACAACAAACGCAGCTTCAGAAGTAGGAGGTTACAATTCTCCTTGTAGGTGGCAACCGCAGTAGGCTTCATTGGAAGCAGGGTACCACCCCTCTCATGGTTGCGAGTTTAGACCCTGTCTCCCGAATGGATAGAACACTTGGAATTAATGACTATTGAAGGTTTTATGTCAGCATATTGTTAGATGAAATGTTGTCTGAGAGGAATTCCTTGACCAAAACATTTTTACAAAAATATCAGCCCATTGGGTGTAGATGTTCCATTATTAACTCCAGTTGAACAATACTTTTTAAACGATATTAAGCACACATTTATGTCAAGCAATATTCTGACTGCATTATGATGTTACTACTCTGTATTTCATGCCAATTTATGGTCTATCTCTTGCCGATAGGTACCGCTCTTCCGAGAGCTGTTCACTTTTAGGAAGACCACAAGGTGTATCTTTAGAGCCACCACTGACCTTCACTGCTATGAGGATAACATGTCTCCCGGGGATTATCTCTCGCTTGAGCAAATAAACCAGATTGAATGTGGTTTTGTGAGGTCAAAATGCCCGTTGAGAAGATGGAGTAGGCTGCTCATGTCCACATATCCCTTGATTTCCTCGCCTAAAAATCTTCCTCTTTTCAGAGATCAGTGTTCAGCTAAAACTCACCCCGCCTGACTGCCCAGTAGTGCCTTCTGGGCCGATGGCCACAGGCCTCTGCCCTGCTGGAAGAGCACAAGGGAACAAAATAAAGATGGTTTGTCAGGAGGGGATAGGGCGGAAGAGGAGAGTCAGGTAAAATTGAGAAGAGGGCTATGTTTGTGAGCGAGAGGAATCCGTTCCTGAAAGAGTTAATTTTGATTTTACAGTGTTTGAGAGAGATTAAATTGGCCAGAGTTTAAGACCGAAAACTGTGCCTCTTTCCACAATACCCAAGTCACACTCTGCTTTTCATGTCCTCCCTCAAAAGGTAAGCTTGCACGCTGGTCCATAGCGGAAGAGAGAGCTGGGGGGCTTATGATGACGATTGATGCTCAGGTTCCTGGGAGCACAGATGCAAGGTGTTCAGGGAGGACCCCTTCCCAGGGTGGAAAGGGCCTGGCCCTAGCATTGTCTGGCCAAGTGTGATAGGCTGAGCTCTCAGCTCCCATGGATACAGGTCGCTTACGTTGGGTTTTGGCCTCTTACATAAAAGTCCTCCGTTGAATCACTCAGGATTTGCAACAGTGAGAGATTTGTTGATTAGCAAATGGAGAGTGGCTGATTAGCTTCCCACACAGAGGCAGGAAAACACTTCCTCTTTTATCTCTAACCAAATTATTTCTGGGTAATTTGCCAATCCCTTTTTACACCGTGGATGAGAGGGCTGCATTATTGCAATTATATCCTATTTGCACTTCCTTCAGAAAATTTGCCCTTTTTGTTATACTGAGAGGAGGCTTGGAACGGCAGCGTAGATGGGACGCTGGGTATTTTTAGCAAAGGCGTTTTCGCCGTCCAATCCGGTGCCGCGCCGAGGCTGCCTCTCTTGCCTCTTTGCAAAAAGAAAAAAAAATGTGAAAATTTGCTGAGTATCTAATTTCTCCTTCCTTTATGCTGTTTATCAGTTTCTCCAATTACAAATTGTTCCCAGCAAACGGACTCTGCCTCTAATTGTGTTTTCTTAATTATAGCTGCATATTTTTTCCCTTACAATCAACAGATGTCGTAGTTTTTAGTTACAAATCAATTGAGAGATAGAGTGGCTAGAAAGCTGATTTGCATGGGTAGATGTTGCAAGTGGTGTGGGGGGGAAGGGTTGGGAGGTGAGCCGGATTGGGTTGTTCGCCTGCCTTTTTCCTCTGTCGGCCAGAACTAAAATATTTAAATAATTACAGATCTTGATTGCAAGATCTTAAACATCAGACACCAGAATGTCCATAAACGAGACGTTGAGAGGTTCTTCTGAATGGCTATCTTTGCTCTGAGGGGGCACATAGAATGCTGAAAGAGAAGCCATCCTGCTCTCTAGGTGTCAGCAGGCCACTCCATGTGTGTGTTTGGGTGGTGAGGCTGAAGACAGGGTAGGCCCTTGGAAACGGTGCAAAGGGTGGGAAGCTTGAAAATTCGTCGTACCATGAACTCACCCACCCTAATAAGATAAAAGGCGCTAGGTATACTTGAGAAGAACTTGCAAGACGAAAAAGTAAAGTTAGAGACACAGCAAGCAACAACACTGCAAACTTCTAAACAAAGCACTCCCTTCCACTGACAGGAAATATGCAATGCTTCCCAAAAGAAGGCTGGGTGGGTTGCAAAATCCAGCCATCCACACCTCATCCCCTCCATTTCTGTAATACCGAGTGTACATTTCGTGCTTCTTTTAGTGAATAAAATACAACCTGAGATTGCGATATCTCTAACAAAAACCAAAAGCATCGTCTCAGGCTGCCTTAGTGGGAAGGAGGAGAATTTGGGGCAGGAGGAACAGCATCATGGCATTACAGTGTCTTGGTAGCTAAGGGCCTTGACGTGTCCCCTTCCATATACTTTCATTACCGTAGACTGGTTTTCATCCCCCTTCTATACACTTTTGAAGTTTGACAGGTTTGAGGACTGAGGTTTGGAGCGATACAAACCTGCAGTTCTTAATTTAAGCCAGTGATTTCCAGTGCTCGGCACCGGCCCATGACTGTCAGCACTGGCATTTAATTGTCGACACCTGTACTTCTTCAAAAAACAAAAGAGAGAGCTAGGACTGGTGGACGGCCATCCTTGTCCCTTAGTATAATTACAAACCAACTAAGACGGCCACGTTAAATGACTGTCTGACACAGTAGTGTCTGGCACCTCAAAAGTTTGTCTAGAAAACCCTCACACACCAACCTAGTTGGTGTCATGCTACATCATCGGGTCCTAGCTGAGTAGCCGAAGTGCGGTGCTGCAACACCTGTTTACAGTGGAGCGGGTTTAAGGTGTCAGTGAATGTGATAAAGTGAGTGTGAATTTAAAAATACCTCCAGGATTCTACCTGTTAAATACTTTTATTCCTGGTGGCCCGGGGTATGTTAAAACCAAGAGAGTGGATAATGCGTTAAGGATACTATGTGTAGCCTACTATTATCCTTTGATGGTCGACATGTTTCAGCCAACTGGAAAATGTTAGGGCTTTCTTCAGGACCTCTCAAATAAAGTGAGTGAAGTGAAAAAAGTGTGTGGTAAAATTAAACCACGTGGTAAACCATTTTTAGTACTCGCGCTAAGGAGTACTGTATATGCTGTGAGTACTGACAGTGCTTTGGGTCCTCATGCGGGCTAATACACTAATCGTATGTTTGGATCATGTATCCGGTCCTGGGAGGGGGGAGCCTTTTAAGACACATATTGGTGAAGAGGTCTCTCCCGCTGCATGACCAATTGGCTCAACAGCCTGCTCCTGAGGACACCGTAACAGGTCATGCAGTGGGAGAGACCTCTCCACCAATATGTGACTTAAAAGGCTCCCTCCTCCCAGGACCAGATGCCTGAGCCAAACATACGATTAGTGTATTAGCCCGCATGAGGACCCAAAGCACGGTCAGTCATCTCAGCATATACAGTACTCCTTAGCGCAAGCACTAAAAATGCATTAACACATGTATATTTTTACCACTCACTTTTTTCACTTCACTCACTTTATATGAGAAGTTCTGAAGAAAGCCCCAATATTTCCCAGTGGGCTGAAACATGTCGACCATCAAAGGATAAAAGTAGGTTACACATAGTATCCCTAACACATTATCCACTCTCTTGTTTTTATCATACCCCGGATCACCAGGAATAAAAGTATTTAACAGGTAGAATCCCGGAGGTATTTTTAAATTCACATTTACTTTATCACATTCACCGACACCTCAAACCCGCTCCACTGTAAACAGGTGTTGCAGCACAGCTGAGTAGCATTCGGCTACTCAGCTGGGACCCAATGATGAAGCATGACACCAACTAGGTTGGTGTGTGAGGGTTTTCTAGACAAACTTTTGAGGTGCCAGACACTAGTGTCAGACACCTGTACTTATGACAACTGCCACACGGTGGCGACATTTGTATAATTTAGAGATAGGTACTTATGACAGCTACCACATGGTGGCGCTGTTTGAATAATTTAGAGATAAGCAGACCAGCAATTATTTATTAATTCAGTATGCATTGAAAACATCTAATACCTGCTGCCTGAGCTATTGTTATAGCTCTGGGGCCTGAAATAGTCAGAACTGTCACACTTGTAGCAATGTGCAGGTTAGTAGTAATGTAGGGACTGTCATTTGCAACGCTGGCTGCGGCAATGGGTAGTGTAAGCTGCAGAAGCCTCTCGCCTAGAGCCCTGGTACATATATATATATTTTTTACAAATTAAGCCGTGACGGCCTGATTCATAAAGGCAGGTGTGGTCCCAAATGAATATTAAGGGTCTCACTTAGAATATGGCGGACAGCCAGCCACCCTTTATTTATTTATTCATTTTTGCAGAGTTTTATATAGCTCAAACTAGACCTGAACCGAATCGGGTATCAGAGCGCTTTACATAGCACCAGTTACGTTACATGAGGACACACATTCATTTTAGGCACCTGAAGATTAAGTGATTTGCCCAGAATCACAGGAGGTTTTGGCGTCGTTACTGAGACTCAAACCCAGTTCCCCAGGTCCGAGGTCGAGCGCCCGAGCCGTTAGGCCAACTCCTATCCCTTTAAAGGACCCGCCGTCAAGGTAGCTTCGCTGAAGGCAGTGAAAATTTGCTGAGCAACTGCTGGGTTTATTCATTCGTTCCACAAACGTTTTTGATTTACCAATTCAGTCAGTCATAAAGCTTTTATTATCGGTTAAAAACCATAAAAAGACATATTTACAGATGTGCACATACTTCAATACAATTTAAATATAAATACAGTTTAAAAAAATGCAAAAGACCTCGGTAGGCAACGTTCTTAAAAGGATAAAAAGATTAAGGAAGTACATACATATGTATCTCATGAGGGCAACACAGATTCCCTACTGAACTGCCTGATTTCTTTATTAGGAAAAAACCCTCCGCTGTTATAACATTATAGCACCCGAGAAGCAGTAATTAATTAATTATTGTTTTTTTTTTATTATTGCACAGCTAGTGAACCACATAGACAGAAGAAATGTTGCCGTTGCATATACTGTCAAAAAGGTGGTGTCAGTTTTAAGGATTCGGAAGGTCTCCCTGTGATCCCTTATACCCCTGGACTTGCAGAAAATAATTATCCATTTTGCTCTTGCCCGAGAGTACGAGGGGCAAAAGAGCAGAACGTGCAGTTCTGTCTCCCTGCTACCTGCGCACCCTGGGCAAATGCTCCCTGGAGTTGAAGCATTTGACCACTTATCAGTGGCCTCACTGAAAGGAGTGAGCCGTGCCTGAACTGGATATAAAGTTTCTTAGCGGGATGTAGTCGAGGAATCTCTCAAAATTGGGATGTGCCTTGATCTCTAAGAAGGTGTTAGTAAGTCTACCCAGGGAGTGGTGTGGCTCACTGGTTAGAGGCGGCAGACCCGGAAGCAGAGAGCGGCCCGGGACCAGGGTTCAATTCTCGACGCGGCAGGGTCGTGGACCATGGTCAACGGACTCGATAATTCTCGCCTCGGTGCCTACTCTAACCAGGGATCCCACTCGGCAACTCTGGGCATTAAGCTTGCCTCATCTCTACAACGGGCCCCCACAGACGCTGGGGATGCCTGGTTTCACCTTGGAGATACCCAGAAGGGACCATCTCACAGGGAAAGCCAGGACGGGTTCCACAGTGGTCTTCAGCGCCAGGACACCCCGAGATGGGGTAACAGTGCGCTTTACAAATATCATCATTGCATAATTACATTAGGAATTTGATAATAAGAGGGCCATACCATGCTCTCTCAACTGCGAGCTCAAGGTTTTTCTTGAGAGCTGGGCGCAGGCCTCCTCAGGAGAAGACCACAGGTCCCCCCTACCAAGAGACTGAGAAAGGTGCTGGATATACTTTAACCATGGGATCCTCCACGCGCCCCTTCTTGCTAGCAAATCCCGCAGGTCCTCCCTGTAACTCTCAAGTTCCGGGGTCACCCAAAGTCGTCTCCAGTATAGCAATGGACGATTCGAGACGACGTCCTGGATGGGCACCAGACCCATGTCCAGCCTTAGTGGGGTAAGGGGAGTGCTCCGAGGGAGTTTCAAGAGACGCCAAATAAAACTATTCTCAGTGAGGGAGAGGGGCGCCGCACTTACATGTCCCCATAATTCCGCCCCATATAGCGCACCACCTCTTGCCTGAGCTTTATATATCTCTACGGGCGGTCCCATCAGTTTAAGAGAAGATTCGTTAAAAACTTTTAGGATACCACTTGAGGATTGGGCAATTACCAATTCAAACCTCAAAGGTAGGAGTTTCTCCCAGGGTGTAGTGTTCATTTAATCTTTTTTTTCTGTTTGGGACTGCCAGGCTTCCACTGGGGTCCAGAACCCGAAAAAAGTGCACCAGAAAGTGAGCTCTAAATGGGGTGGATGCTCTGATGGGCTTATGCTGAAGCCCTGCAGTGTAAGGTTTCCACTGGCAAAGCCAGAGCGGGCCTTTCCAGTGAAAGCATGACGCCCACCGACTCCAAATGAGGCCCTACGCTGTCCAAATACACGCGTATACAGTTGCAAATTTATGTATGTAATTCACAAATGTGAACCTGCCTCATAAGTGGATTCACCCACACTTAAAGTTACAAAAGCATGATGGAATGTATGTGTGTATAAAGCTGCTCTCAAAGGCATGTTGTGGGCTTTCCAGGTAGGCACAATAGTAAAATATAAAGAAAACCCAGACAGGTGCAGGTTTATGGCCATTCATACACCTTTTTCTGATAATTTACCACCCTGTTAATGTTCAGAGATTTCCTCCTTCTGGGGCAGGTGGAAGTCCGTTTTTACAGGGGAAGGTGGAAGGCTTGACGAGTGGTTCCTGTATGGAGTGAAATATTTTTATTTTGAAATCACATTTAAAAAAAGTTAAATACTGCATATGCACGTGCGTGTTACATGTGCACTTTCATAAGTGTGTAAATGTTTGTGCTTGTGAGTACCTCTGAAAAGCTGCGACAGCTGCACATGCTGTGAAATGTCTTGAATTTTTTCCAGGACCTTGTATCTTCGCCAGGATTAGAGCTTGGGTCTCCTTGTTTCCAAGACAACGCGTGAGTCCTTGTATTGTATTGCATTGATAGTGCTTGTCTACATGGGTAGCAGCGTACAGCATGTAGGGTGTGGGGTTGGACCTATCTCCATTGGTGTTACCGAAGACTCGTCCTGTACTTCATTTCTAATTTATCCTGACTATATACTACCACAGTGCCCCTAAGAGCTCTGGGCGGTCCTGTAAATACCACAAACCCTGCCATACCTTAGCAACAGCAAACATTTCTCTACACAAATGCTACAAACTGCATTGATTATTTAGTGTTTCTGAGGCAGCCATAATACCTAGCCAGCTCAACCTCCCGCTGCCTGACTTTCTGGCCTATTCACAAAGGTATTTTAGAGTACTTAACCCCTTCACTGCGGCGGCTATTCCGCCGCAGTGCTAAGGGGGAGGGCGGCCGAGCGGCGGGCGCATGCTGGTGACGGAACGCTCCGTCACCAGCGTCGGTTGCGCTGTGCTCATGACGGAGCGGTTCCGTCACGGCCCCACCCGCTCAATAGAACACTCAGCGCAGGCCCGGAATCCGCGCCGACCAGGCGTGCCGAGCGGGCCGCGACGGAACCGCTCCGTCATCAGCACAGCGCGACCGCGGCTGATGACGGAGCGGCTCCGTCATCAGCATGGGAGGGGTTAATTTAGTACTCTTTATGTACTTTTATATACATTTCAAGATATCTAAAATATCTCAAATGAGGATATTCATAGAATATGGTGACATAGAATTACAAATAACTGAAAGAACTTGGCTGTCTTTGCACTTTTACTAATAGGTAGTTGGACATGATTTCAGACCGATTCAGAAATGCATATGACTACTTAAAAGAATACTCCTGTAGTACTTCCCTTTCTCATATAAGCTTTTCTGAATGCCAGTCTATTTCGCCATCATCTTTTCAAGAATTTAAGCCTGTTAGATTTCTCATTAACACTAAAGCACGAATTTCCTACTCAGTAGACCGGCATGGCGGACAGAGACGGTAGCTGTAGTACCTTCTTGTCAGCTAAACAATATGAATTTTCAATTTTTTTAATACCCCAAATTTTTTTGTTCCTAAAACAGCTAAGTGGAACATGAGGAAATATCCAGTTTTTTCTCATCTGTCTAGCACAGGCTTCTCCAACGAGTAGTTCGTGAGCTACTGGTACCTCTCCAGCTCCCTAGAAGCCGCTCTCCTGTGTGCAGCTCATCCAACCAAATTAGAAGCTTTTATTTTGTTAAATTAATTAATGTAAATGAAATTTGCAAAGCTTATATCCGAGATGAAAATGCCTACATCCTCAGAACTTATAAGCTGATGTTTGGAGAATAATGGTTGAATTTCCTAAATACAGTTAAAGCTGATATTTCAGTGAAAAATCATGCGGCGTTGCAGAGATTTATTAATATGATGATGACCTTGGTGCCAACGGCATTGTCGCTATGGCTTTTATTTATTACCCCTGTAGAGGTGTTCCATATGGACAAAGTTTTTTTTTTTTTACATTACTGTAGGCAACCATTCTTGATGATCTGAGGTGACCACTGCTTGCATTTTGCAGCTGCTAATGTAATCTTGTCTGATGTGGTCACTATTACAAGACTAATAATAATAGCTCAGGATGATTTCCATTCAATATAAGTAGCTCTTATCATAAAAAAGGTTGGAGACTCCTGTTGTAGCACTACATTAAGGCTACTTTGTCTGCCACCTTATGCTATCATCACAGGAGGAAGCCAGTTTCCAAGTAAAGGCCTTAAGTATTAGATATTGCTAGGGAAGGAGTGGTAAGAGGCCAGAATTTCATTTGACATATGTCTCCAAAAAAGTCTTGCCTCAGAAGTGCAACAATCTCGCCATTCTTTGATTAGAGTGTTTGTCGACTGTGGTGTGCAACTAGTTGGTACGTGGGTTTGGTTGTTCCTGAAGTTGAATCCCAGCTCCTGTTGATCCACTGTGTGATTCCAAGCTCCTTCTATTTTCTGCTGTCAACCCAATGAAATGCGCTCCTTTGGCCGGGTGAGCAGTTGACAGCTCTTCAGTTGTCACTAACCATAGTGCACCCGCACAGGTTAAAGATATTCACCATCTTTCGCAATAGATCCACACTTTTTCCCTAATCAGACCTGATGGCAGAGCAAACATGGGGACCTGGATAGTAACCTGTCTCATTCTGCAGGTACATTGCACAGGTAACTCAACAGGCCTGCTCCTTGGCAAGTATTTAGAGGTGATTTGCTCCAGTCGTCTGACAGATGTTCAGAGCGGCTAGCCAGTTGGGGCGAGTTCCCAATTATCCCCGCGGATCAGTTCTTCCGTAGACGTTGTGCCCCGCAGACCCACCTTCCATTCCATTTTGTGGTCTGCACACAGCCTGTCTTGAGCCCGGTCCAGGTTTAAACCTGACACTAGGTCCAGTCTGAGATCATGATCCCCGTCCATCCCGCCGTCTGGCCCTGGCGGCTTCTGGCCCAGATCCAGGGATGCGCTCTTTCCTAATGCAATCTTCCTGCTCAGAATATGGACTCATATTCTGGGTTCTCTGTGGATCAATCACACTTGTATCTCAGCCCCTAAGTGCTGACGGCGAGCCGTATCCCTCCCCTCTTCGCTCTCTCTCTCTCTCTGGTGCACCCTAACGTCTCGCCTCAATTACACCTGAACATGGGCTCCGGGCCATGCTGCCCTAATGCACTTTCCACACTGTTTACGAGCCCTGTGATTCCCTCTCTGCTGAAAGATGGAAAGTGCTTTTTCATACTGCCCAGCCATTTATTCCATGTCAGAGAATATACCTTCCAGAGGACAGGATATAATAGAGCATCTGCGTACACTCGTGAACCGGGCTGGTAGGACTGTCAATCATGAACAGTCAACCCATCCTCTGCAGTGTATTTGATATTACATTGTCCACCGGTGCATGGTGTGACACTAATCCCAAGGTTAAAGTGCACCCTAACGTGTCGGCCGTGAGAAAGACATGGCGTCTCAGCCACATTCAAACCTATATGACTAATCCAGCCCGAACTGAGGTACAAGGTGACACTTCTCTAGATGTAATGTTCCTGTGACGTGTGTGAGCGTGCGAGGCAATGTTCATATTATGTGAGATGATGCCCATGGATTGCTGATTGTTATTGTGATGGTTATATGAGTTAGGTTAGGTGGGGTTAGGTGGCTTTAGATTATGTGACAGATAAGGTCGGTAACATTTTAAGCATTATGTTAGGTGATGTGATATGAGATGATTGTGTGTGAAGTTGCATTGTGTGACGTCCTGTTATGCTCTTTTGTGTTAGGTTAGTTTAGGTAGGGCACTGCATAATTTGAGGCGGTTGTTTCCGGTGCTCGGCACCAGCATTTAATTGTCAGCATGGGCGCTTATGACAGTCTGCCACATGGTGGCACTGTCTGTTTAATTTAGGTATGAGGACAACAACGGCTGTTTATTAATTCAATATACATTAACTATGACTGATACCTGCCACCCAAGCCATTCTTATAGCTTGGGGGGCCTGGAATAATATGAATTGTCACAGTTGTAAGAGTGTGACGTTTAGTAGTTGTGTTGGTACTGTCACCGGCAGAGACAATGGATGGTGCAAGCTGCAATGTCCTCCTGCCTAGGGCTCTGGCAGTTATTTTTTGCAAATTAAACCCTGGGTCAGGGCAGGTCAAGTTAGGCTACCCCTGGTAAATATGAGGGCAGGTTCTTTTGCCAAAGAAATTGAGTACAAAATATTTTGTTACTGTTCTATGACTGATGATGCTCCTGATGAAGGCCCTCGAGTGCAACACCTTCTCAGCTGAAACGTGCCGTCGCAAACCCAGGGGCGTAACAATAGGGCTTCAACATGACCTGAGCTTTACTTGGCAAGCAATATGAGCCCTTCAGGTGCCAACCTGACATTCACTGTCTACAAGATACCTCAGCCCGACCACAGCCATGGAGACGGGTCCAGGGAACCACCATCAACTGTCAATTAAGTTTCTCCTAACTGATAAAAAAAAAAACGCTGCACAGATTCCTTTGAGAAAATCAGGCTGTTTTAAAAAAAATCTTATTAGTTTTCAAATGCAAAGACAGAAATGTTGGTCTTTCGTCCCTTGCACACCACCATGCTTGTCACAATTTGCGACCTGCTGAATGAATATTCATTAGACCGGACGTTCTGCCGAATCCCCCACCCAATCATTATTTTACAAACCGATATATTAATACTTAAGATGGCTCACAAAATGATTTTGTGGTTGCAAAAAAGTACATATGCCCCTTGACCTTTTGGAATGGTGTAACTTGAACACACAGTGTGAACTATTTATGAATCGTGGATACGTGAGAATACTGGGGTATCTGTAAAGTATCCCAGGTACCCGGCCGAGTGACCCACAGCAGAGCTACTATTGTGAGTAGGAAGGATAGACCTTCAAATGAGAGGAAGGGGAAGCCAGCATGAGAAATGTGCACTTCAAAGAATTTCGTTTCAAATTAAAGACCCAAAAGATCAGAGGTCCATTCCCCATATAATCTGAGCCACCCCTGAGCCCTTGACTTTGTTCCACAGGTGGCAAGGTTGGCTGTTGTCACTAGGTCGAAGAGAGAGATTCTTCCATTATTCAAACTGACCTAGGGGCTACAGATATGTCTTAAGACTGTGAGAGATGTGTCGAACCCGGAGGGACTCCACATGATATGGAAGTGTGGGTGGAAGATATCTATGATCCTCTATGGGTTCCTGAGTAGCATGCTACTCGCCGAAAAAGTTCTTAAACTCCTCATCAGGGGTGGCACACGGTATATAAATGCAAACCTTTTTCCCTCTTCTATCCCTCCGCTATTCTTCTCAATCCAAAGAACTGACTAACATATCCACCACTCAAATTTCTTTCATATATCACTATACTAATTCAACACTAATCCTTTTTGGGTTCAGGAGTATTATGCTACTCACTGAAAAAGCGCTTTTATGCCTCGTCAGGGGTAGTAAGCACTATATGAATGCAATTACATTACGATACAATCCGGACAAGCTGGGTTCCTCATGAAGGGAAAGAAGAAACCCAATACAAGACATTAACCCATAGGGGCTCTCCCATTCCTGCTTGATCATTAGTCGTAAAGATCTGGAAGCCCGGCGCCCACCAGCCAGCAGACCTAGGGCAACTTTGACAATATGAGTAGGACGCCTGCAGGCAATGAACCGAGCATGGGTCTGTTACTGACTCTATTGTACCATTTGGAGTTGATAAAAGTGAGTTCAAATGTACTCACTTTAGAAATTGCAGAGCACTACAGGGGTCCGTTCCTTGGCAACACCACAGCAGGAGAAGGGGGGATGCGTGGTCCCTGTCCTGTTGGCCATGAGCAAAGTCTCTGTTTCCAGGAGATACAACGTTTACAAAAGTGTGGACTACTGCATGCAAGTAAGGCAGTGCTTGTTGATGCAACGTGGTACCATCCATCAGTAAACGTGACCATATGAGTGCACATATGTTCCTTCATCTGGTGAGTGAGGCACAGACTTTCAACGTCTGGATACTGTTAAGGAACCTGATCCCTGCCTGATTCTAAGGATTTTTGTTTCTCTTCCAGGCGGACTGAAATCATTCTTTTAAATGCTTTACATTTCAATGAAATGTGCAAAAAATGCCCATCGACTAAAACACATTGGAAGGTGCATGGCACATGTGGGTTACTTTTCTGTGTGGTATGCTGCTTACATAATCCGCAATAGACAACTATTTTTGTGTTGTGAAGAAGCAGGTGGGCGCTGACACATAAGTTGTTTAAACAGTGGTATGCAGACATACTGTTTTAGCAGTAGTTGTGTGTGATATGAAACGTTAGGGCACTTAGTATGTATGTGATAGTTGTGTGATGGTGTTCAGACACACTGTATGTGATGAGTATTAGTTGTGCGTAGTATTGAAATGTTAGTGCATAGGGTGTGGATGTATAATTGGTGTTAAGTGTGGTGATGTGCAGGCCTGCCATGTGTTAGCCTTAGTTGTGTGTAGTATGGAAATGTGTGGGCACTGTGTGTGCGCATAATTCGCATGTAGTGTAGTGTAGTACAGGCACACTGTGCGTTAGCATTCGTTTTGTGTAGTATGGACATGTGTAGACAGTGCATGCGCATAAGTTGTGTGTAGTGCACTGTCATGCGGGCACACTGTGTTAACATTAGTTATGTGTAGAAAGGAAATCTGTGGGCACGGAGCGGAAGTGCATACGGTGTGTGGTCTTGTCCAGGCAGAGTTTGATCTCATATTAGTTGTTTGTAGGGTGGACTCATGCGCATAAGTTGTGTGTGTAGTGTGATGCTGTGAGGACACACAATGTTTTTGCATCAGTTGTATGCAGTGGAATGGTACCTGAGTGCATCTCCTGTGTAAACTAGTTGTTGGGATTTCCCAGATCCTGGTGCATGCCCATTAGATGCAAGCAGGGGTGAGTGGGCAGGATGGAGGGGGCTGTGCTCCATGTGTTTGGAGTGTTGTGATGTGAATGGGGGTATATGGTCTTGTCCAATTCTGCACAGGGGGGCTTCGGATGGTTGGTGCTGATCGCAGGGGGGATGAAGCCGATTGGCTGGGTTGGGGGTAAGCGGTGGGGTTTGATGGGGTTTGGACAGATGCAGTGGGGAGGGCTTCTCATTTCTTGCCTTCTCCCCAGTGGACCTTGCTGTGTCAGGCTTTAACCCCTTGGGCGCGGCCGCGATTCTGCGCCTGTGCGGCCGTTTTAATGAGTGGGCGGGTTCATGATGGCCCCCGGCCGTCATCAGCACATGCCCACCGTGATGCATGATGGGTGGGGGCCGTCATCAGCATGGAAGGGGTTAAGGTAGGCCAGAGAAGGGGCATGGTGGGTGAACAAGATAAAATGACTGTTATGACGAGAGA
This sequence comes from Lissotriton vulgaris, assembly GCF_964263255.1. Lineage (NCBI taxonomy): Eukaryota > Metazoa > Chordata > Amphibia > Caudata > Salamandridae > Lissotriton > Lissotriton vulgaris. The sequence continues at coordinate 102,686,073 of NC_141700.1, forward strand.
GCATCAGGGGGTATAAAGCTGCGGCCGTAGATGGCGAGGGATGATCTGTAGGCACCAGGGGAGCTTTTAGAGTAGGGGTAGCCGGGCCAGCCATGGTCGAGTGGAACCAGGGTACAAGCCCTAAAAAAGAGAACTCAGGGGACTTTTTAAGTTAGGCAGAATGGGTGTGACATCACTGAACATAACATCACTGCGTGTGACATCACAGGAAGTGGCATCACTGCATGTGACATCACAGGAAGTGACATCACACTTGTGACATTGCAGGTGGCATCAGAAACCATGAGCTCTTAGGAAGTGACACCAGATCTAAAGACCTCACATATGTTTAACAGGTCTTATCATGAGTGCATTTGAGTGCGTTACAATATTTAACAAATTAGATTTTGCATTGGGGTTGTGCCAAAATATTGACGCAAACCTAATGCAAAATCTGGGCCTCAAGTTATGCATTTATTTTTTTAAACCCTGCCACAAAGAAATTGACAACATGGAGAACGTGGCAGTAAATCAGTTCAGCTTAATTGTTTGCAATTTCTATATTTTAAAAATATTTTATGGGTTTAAGGCACCAGCTGCAGAGATCTTTGTGTGCCAGCTAAATCTCAGGGAATACTGGTAAGATAACTCTGGAGGATAACTTAATTGCTGGAGAGATCTCTGTTTTGCCTAGTCCTAGTTTAGAATCAAAGTAGCATGAGGATTAATATGTCTCCTGATAAGCACATCATGTAGCACGTAGGTGACAGATTTTTATTTTATGTGAATGGATAAGTGGGTCACAGCTTTTATGACAAAGAACCTTTTGTTACTTGAAGTTCATGAATTGCAATCCTTCTCAGTTCAATGCAATTCAAAACTTTATTTAGCAGCATTGTAGCAGCCATAAAAGTTTTCACTAACGGAAAACGATAAAAACATCTTACATCAATAAAAATAAATTGAATTGTAATCCCAATATAGCACAGGGCGGTATGAAGGACGTGACTCCTACACCTTGCAACCCTCACTGTCTTATGTAAAACATCCTTTATATTGATGTACACACATATTATTTATTGTCAATTTGTAATATGTACATGTGATGTAAAGAGCTCTGACACCTTGCGTTGGGATGAGTAGTGCTAAAGCGCTGTAAAACAAATAAAACTAAATAGTGATATTTAAATTATTATTTCTCTAAATACGGTGGCTACCAACACATCTGACGTTCTTACAGTGTTTGCATATCTCTTATATACACGGACTGAACAAAGTCAAGTAAATTTTTCTCTTAAGTACCTCTTAACCCCTTCGATGCTCATAACGGAACCGTTCCGTCATGACCACGCCCGTTTTCATTAGGGCCCAGCACCGGCGGTAAATCTGCCCCGCACGGATGTGGTTAAGTGATAAGATGTGAGCCTTTGTTTCCCCTCCATTGCATCTAGATGTGATGCTCCGGGTAGCTCCTAGCCAGCACACTCCAACAAAAAGAGGTCTTTCAGCCCCTTAACTCCTGCTTGTGTTATGGGAGAAGCTGGATTCTGATAAGCCTCTTCCCCGCCTGCATTTTGCTGCTCAGAACAAAAGCGGACTATATGCAGGCACTGCTGAAAGTATCCAGGTGTCAGAAAATTACACTGGGACGAGGTCAGCATATTTCTATGAATTCCGAGAGAAGTAGGAAAGGAATGGGGCCCTCCTCTAAAAGTGGCAGCTTTGCAGCAGGGTCGATGATGTCCACCCTCTGAAAATAGTGGGTAGATGGCATCTACCCTCGACTCGAAGCATGAATGGAACGACCGGGGTAGCGGGGAGTAAAGGTGTGCTTACCACCACAGGCCAGGTGCTGGGGAAGGGGGTGCCAAAGAGTGTTGAAGTGTGAAGGTGCCGCTGGCGAGAAGGCCGCAGCAAAGCCTGTGTTGAGGCACAGGTTGGCTTGTCGAGGAGCTCATTAGGCGAGCCAAGGGAGCAGGTTGGGCGAGCCGAGGAGCATGTTGCATGAGCTGAGGAGCAGGTTGGGTGAGCCGAGGAGCTCGCGGACTACTTGGGACCATGAAGTCGTCCAATTATACAGAGAGGGAGAGCTTCTGGAAGCTTTAGGATGAGCCCCTGGTCATGAAAGGAGAGCGCAGTCAGCCGAGGGTCTACAATAGTATTAGATAGGCTGTGGGAGGCAGGGGGGAGTAGCAATGTTGGGGAGATTGAACTTTCATGGTGGTGTGATGGGGTGAGGCATCCCCCCAGGTGCAAGTGCAGTGCACCGGACACTTATTCAAAAGTGTGTATAGCAAGAGACAAAGGAGGATAGAAGAAGGGCAGGTGAAGGGAATGGAAGGTAGATGGGTTGATGGAGAAAGGGAGGGAAGAGGAGCGGGGGTTGAAGGCAACAAGAAAGTCAATGAGAAAGGAAGTGTGTAAAAAAGAGGGAAGGGAGCCAGAAATGGAAGAGGAGTGAGCAAAGGGATAGAGGTGGGCTACTAATGGGAGGAGGAGGAACGATTCAATGGGGAGGTAGGCAGCCCATAGAGCCAGTGAATTATTGTAACCTTATTGGTTTGTTGTGTGGCATCCCAAGGGTGGGGTCAAGACAGAAAGGCCAAGTTGGGCAGCATTTTAATTACCATGGCATAATTTACATAATTTTGAGAATTTCATGTTACTCTTATTGTGCAAAATTCCAGAAATTATGTCATTACTCCTCTTCGCATAATGATATGGCTTTCGCAGTAAAAATTGACAGCGATTGGTACAAATCATGGTAAATATTTACCGTCAACACACAGAAACAACAGAATATGAGTGGCTATTGTGGCTATTGTTCACAGTGCTCTTGTTTAAATGCATCCTCACACAAAAATTTACACAAAAGTGCATTCCACACTAAAATATTGCTCAAATAGACAGATTTGCACTTTGCATAATTTCATGTAAATTTTGTGGAATTATATTATTCAAATTTTGCACATCCCTACATGTGAACATTGTAGTCATTTAATAAGGTCATTTGCAACCAATGGCATAGATAAGGAGGGGTGGGGACAACAGCGAATGCAAGGTAAGCTTTCTTGTATTGTTATTTTCCCTTGTTCCCCCCACCCTCCCTTTTTACCTGCACCAGCCTTCATTGGTTGGCAAGCTCGGGGACAGCCCAGGTGGCAAAAACTCTAGCTACGCCACTGTTTGCATCAGCCAGTTTTGTAAGTTTTGGCAAGGACATACTGCAATAGTTAAGCACCAAATGCATCCTCGTGTATAGTTTTGCACTTAAAAAACAGCGCAAAACCCCATTAGTGCTGCCAATAAAGGCTACGAACGTTCTGTTAATTTGTGTTGCTCCAATGCTCCTTCAGTGGCATTTTTACTCCAACACGCTTGAAATTGCACAATATGGTGTAATTTCAGGTATTTTGCATAACAAGCGTAACAAGAAATGCTGGAACTTACACGAGATTAGTGCAACGTTTTGCCTGCACACAGTAGTAACAGCATTGGAGGGAAGGACAGCTAATGGACTGAGTGCCCGCATCATAATCAGTGGGTCTGGGGCATTAGTAGGGTCCGTAGGCACAGGGGAGGGTAGTAGGAGAAGAAGGCTGAAGTAGTAAAGTGTCTGAGTAAGTCTTCTGAATGGCGAGGTCAGGGTTAAGGTAAGACAGTGATAGCGGGGTTGGTTAGGGTTCTTGAATGGCATGTCTGTTTTAGGGTGGGGCGGTGGGGTGGCACAATATGGAGCCAGGATGCTCTGAAAGATGTTAGGAAGGCAAATGTCTGGCAAAGGATCAGGACAAGCAGAGAAGACAGAGGCACCCTTTAGGTGTTTGGGCAGTTACAGCTCACAGGAAAAATGGTTGGGTTAAGGGTGATGGGATTTGGGATGTTGTATCGGCTTTTAGCAGGGATGGCACCTCCTTAATGGCGGAGGAGCGTCGCCCCGCCAGCTGCGAGCGCAGCAGGCAAACACTAATAAATAAAATGGCATGATAATGGTATTTTTTTTTGCCACCAGCTTGCGCTGGGTACGTCGTGAGCGTGAGGCAGGGGTGCGTGGCTGGATCCTGCTATTGCAGGATTACTGCTTCCCCTTTCAGTGCGCATGTTGGGGGGGGGGGGCGGCTGGCTACCTACTGCCAGCCCAAGATGCGCACTGACACCTTGCAATTCCCGGGCTGGGAAACAGCTGGGGAATTGCTGGCACAGGCCCACAGTCTCAAAATGAGCGCTGGGTTAGCCTGCTCCCACCATTCCTGAAGCTGCTCTCATGCTGAGAGCAGCTCCAGGATTGGTCAGGAGTGGCGTCCCACTTGGCAGGAAAGGAAGTCTTTCCCTTTCCTACTCGTGAACATCACACCACCATCGCTGGGAGTGCAACACTAGGCGGGAGCATTATTGTGATGAGTTGGGCGTCCGGCGCCCTCCATATTTTTGAATTGCCAGCCACCACTGGGTTTTAGCTCTAAGGCAAAACTCCAGGTAAGTGTAGAAGACGTGTGACCTGTTCTATTTAAAGCAGCTTTTTACAGATTATAAGGAGGATGGGTCCCTTCCTGCGCCATGCCTCCAGAGACCCATGAAGAGGTGCATGCATCAGAGATGGGTTAGGAAGTGGACATGTTTCTTCATGTTTCATTTTAAACTCTATTCTCAGGGTAACGCTCCTGGGACTTTGTCTTTGAAAGGAAGTTTACAGTAGGCAGTCATATTGTTGGCTTTCAATTGAGTGTAAATCCGCGACTTGTTTGCAGAGGTTCACAAAGAGCGGGAAGGCATCAATTGTACCTTCTATCAAGAGGCTCTCAGACGCACACATCCCGGCGCTTGAGAGGATAAGAGATTGCTCATAAACAGCTATCCAGACACGCAGTACTTCGTCTGCAGGGAGTATCAGATAATGTTCTTACAAATTAATATTCCCACGCAATCACGCGCTACCTGCTTACAGTTTGTGAGGTACGACGTCTTCACAGATACGCGCACAACCAGCCTGCAGAGTGTGCAGGAAGTGTGGACTTGCATGTGTGTACACACACACACCTGTAAACAGGCAGTACCAGCCTGCAGAGCCTGTCAGGAAGTGTGAACCCGCATGTGTGTACACACACACACACCTGTAAACAGGCAGTACCAGCCTGCAGAGCCTGTCAGGAAGTGTGGACTGGCATGTGTGTACACACGCACACATGTAAACAGGCACTACCAGCCTGCAGAGCGTGTCGAGAAGTGTGGACTCGCATGTGTACACACGCACACTTGTAAACAGGCAGTACCAGCCTGCAGAGCGTGTCAGGAAGTGTGGACTTGCATGTGAGTACACACACACACTTGTAAACAGGAAGTACCAGCCTGTAGAGTGTGTCAGGAAGTGTGGACTCGCATGTGAGTACACACACACACACCTGTAAACAGGCACTACCAGCCTGCTGAGCGTGTCGGGAAGTGTGGACTCGCATGGGTACACACGCACACTTGTAAACAGGCACTACCAGCCTGCAGAGCGTGTCCGGCAGTGTGGACTCGCGTGTGTACACACGCACACTTGTAAACAGGCAGTACCAGCTTGCAGAGCGTGTCAGGAAGTGTAGACTCACATGTGTGTACACAGGCAAACCTGTACACAGTCAGTACCAGTCTGCAGAGCATTTTAGGAAGTGTGGACTCGCATGTATGTACACACGCACACCTGTAAACAGGAAGTACCAGCCTGCAGAGCGTGTCAGGAAGTGTAGACTCGCATGTGTGCACATACGCACACCTGTACACAGGCAGTACCAGCCTGCAGAGCCTGTCCGGAAGTGTGGACTCGCGTGTGTACACACGCACACTTGTAAACAGGCAGTACCAGCTTGCAGAGCGTGTCAGGAAGTGTAGACTCACATGTGTGTACACACGCACACCTGTACACAGGCAGTACCAGTCTGCAGAGCATTTCAGGAAGTGTGGACTCACATGTGTGTTTACACTCACACTTGTAAACAGGTAGTACCAGCCTGCAGAGTGTGTCAGGAAGTGTGGACTCGCATGCATGTACACACGCACACCTGTAAACAGGAAGTACCAGACTGCAGAGCGTGTCAGGAAGTGTAGACTCGCATGTGTGCACACACGCACACCTGTACACAGGCAGTACCAGCCTGCAGAGCCTGTCCGGAAGTGTGGACTTGCGTGTGTACACACGCACACTTGTAAACAGACAGTACCAGCTTGCAGAGCATGTCAGGAAGTGTAGACTCACATGTGTGTACACACGCACACATATAAACAGGCAGTACCAGCCTGCAGAGCGTGTCAGGAAGTGTAGACTCACATGTGTGCAAACACGCACACCTGTACACAGGCAGTACCAGCCTGCAGAGCCTGTCCGGAAGTGTGGACTCGCGTGTGTACACACGCACACTTGTAAACAGGCAGTACCAGCTTGCAGAGCCTGTCAGGAAGTGTACACTCACATGTGTGTACACACGCACACCTGTACACAGGCATTACCAGTCTGCAGAGCATTTTAGGAAGTGTGGACTCACTCACATGTGTGTTTACACGCACACTTGTAAACAGGCAGTACCAGCCTGCAGAGTGTGTCAGGAAGTGTGAACACGCATGTATGTACACACGCACACCTGTAAACAGGAAGTACCAGCCTGCAGAGCGTGTCAGGAAGTGTAGACTCGCATGTGTGCACATACGCACACCTGTACACAGGCAGTACCAGTCTGCAGAGCATTTTAGGAAGTGTGGACTCACTCACATGTGTGTTTACACGCACACTTGTAAACAGGCAGTACCAGTCTGCAGAGCATTTCAGGAAGTGTGGACTCGCATGTATGTACACACGCACACCTGTAAACAGGAAGTACCAGCCTGCAGAGCGTGTCAGGAAGTGTAGACTCGCATGTGTGCACATACGCACACCTGTACACAGGCAGTACCAGCCTGCAGAGCCTGTCCGGAAGTGTGGACTCACGTGTGTACACACGCACACTTGTAAACAGGCAGTACCAGCTTGCAGAGCGTGTCAGGAAGTGTAGACTCACATGTGTGTACACATGTACACCTGTACACAGGCAGTACCAGTCTGCAGAGCATTTCAGGAAGTGTGGACTCACATGTGTGTTTACACTCACACTTGTAAACAGGTAGTACCAGCCTGCAGAGTGTGTCAGGAAGTGTGGACTCGCATGCATGTACACACGCACACCTGTAAACAGGAAGTACCAGCCTGCAGAGCGTGTCAGGAAGTGTAGACTCGCATGTGTGCACACACGCACACCTGTACACAGGCAGTACCAGCCTGCAGAGCCTGTCTGGAAGTGTGGACTTGCGTGTGTACACACGCACACTTGTAAACAGACAGTACCAGCTTGCAGAGCATGTCAGGAAGTGTAGACTCACATGTGTGTACACACGCACACATGTAAACAGGCAGTACCAGCCTGCAGAGCGTGTCAGGAAGTGTAGACTCACATGTGTGCAAACACGCACACCTGTACACAGGCAGTACCAGCCTGCAGAGCCTGTCCGGAAGTGTGGACTCGCGTGTGTACACACGCACACTTGTAAACAGGCAGTACCAGCTTGCAGAGCCTGTCAGGAAGTGTACACTCACGTGTGTGTACACACGCACACCTGTACACAGGCAGTACCAGTCTGCAGAGCATTTTAGGAAGTGTGGACTCACTCACATGTGTGTTTACACGCACACTTGTAAACAGGCAGTACCAGCCTGCAGAGTGTGTCAGGAAGTGTGGACACGCATGTATGTACACACGCACACCTGTAAACAGGAAGTACCAGCCTGCAGAGCGTGTCAGGAAGTGTAGACTCGCATGTGTGCACACACGCACACCTGTACACAGGCAGTACCAGCCTGCAGAGCCTGTCTGGAAGTGTGGACTCGCGTGTGTACACACGCACACTTGTAAACAGGCAGTACCAGCTTGCAGAGCATGTCAGGAAATGTAGACTCACATGTGTGTACACACGCACACATGTAAACAGCAGTACCAGCCTGCAGAGCGTTTTCAGGAAGTGTAGACTCGCATGTGTGTACGCACGCACACCTGTACACAGGCAGTACCAGCTTGCAGAGCCTGTCAGGAAGTGTGGACTCGCATGTGTGTATGCACGCACACCTGTACACAGGCAGTACCAGCCTGCAGAGCGTGTCAGGAAGTGTGGACTCGCAAGTGTGTACACACACTCACCTGTAAACAGGAAGTACCAGCCTGCAGAGCCTGTCAGGGAGTGTGGACTCGCATGTGTGTATGCACGCACACCTGTAAACAGGCAGTACCAGCCTGCAGAGCGTGTCAGGAAGTGTGGACTTGCCTGTGTGTACGCACGCACACCTGTACACAGGCAGTATCAGTCTGCAGAGCCTGTCAGGGAGTGTGGACTCGCATGTGTGTATGCACGCACACCTGTAAACAGGCAGTACCAGCCTGCAGAGCGTGTCAGGAAGTGTGGACTTGCATGTGTGTACGCAGGCACACCTGTACACAGGCAGTACCAGCCTGCAGATCCTGTCAGGAAGTGTGGACGCACATGTGTGTACACACGCACACATGTAAACAAGAAGTACCAGCCTTCAGAGCGTGTCAGGAAGTATGGGCTCACGTGTGCACACACGCACACTTGTAAACAGGTAGTACCAGCCTGCAGAGCCTGTCAGGGAGTGTGGACTCGCATGTGTGTACGCACGCACACCTGTACACAGGCAGTACCAGCCTGCAGAGCGTGTCAGGAAGTGTGGACTCACATGTGTGTACACATGCACACATGTAAACAGGAAGTACCAGCCTGCAGAGCGTGTCAGAAAGTATGGGCTCACGTATGCACACACGCACACTTGTAAACAGGTAGTACCAGCCTGCAGAGCGTGTAAGGAAGTGTGGGCTCGCATGTGTGTACACACGCACACCTGTAAACAGGAAGTACAACCCTGCAGAGCGTGTCAGGAGGTGTGGACTCGCATGTGTGTACACACACACACACACTTGTAAACAGGTACTACGAGCCTGCAGAGAGTTGCTGGTAGTGTAGACTCACATGTGTGCACGCACGCACACCTGTACACAGACAGTACCAGCCTGCAGAGTCTGTCAGGAAGTGTAGACTCGCATGTGTGTACGCATGCACACATGTACACAGGAAGTACCAGCCTGCAGAGCGTGTCAAGAAGTATGGGCTCACGTGTGCACACACGCACACTTGTAAACAGGTAGTACCAGCCTGCAGAGCGTGTCAGGAAGTGTAGACTCGCATGTGTGCACGCACGCACACCTGTACACAGGCAGTACCAGCCTGCAGAGTCTGTCAGGAAGTGTGAACTCGCATGAGTGTACGCACGCACATCTGTACACAGGCAGTGCCAGCCTGCAGAGCCTGTCGGGAGTGTAGACTTGCATGTGTGTACACACGCACACCTGTACACAGGCAGTACCAGCCTGCAGAGCATTTCAGGAAGTGTAGACTCGCATGTGTGTACGCACGCACACCTGTACACAGGCAGTAACAGCCTGCAGAGCGTGTCAGGAAGTGTGGACTTGCATGTGTGCACGCACGCACACCTGTACACATGCAGTACCAGCCTGCAGAGCCTGTCAGGAAGTGTGAACTCACATGTGCACACACGCACACCTGTACACAGGCAGTACCAACCTGCAGAGCCTGTCTGGAAGTGTGAACTCACATGTGCACACACGCACACCTGTACACAGGCAGTACCAGCCTGCAGAGCCTGTCTGGAAGTGTGAACTCACATGTGCACACACGCACACCTGTACACAGGCAGTACCAGCCTGCAGAGCCTGTCAGGAAGTGTGGACTCTCGTGTGTACACACACACACTTGTAAAGCGGCACTACCAGCCTGCAGAACGTGTCAGGAAGTGTAGACTCACATGTGAACACACGCACACTTGTAAACAGGCTCTACCCACCTGCTGTGTGTTAGGCATTGCATGTGTTTACATGCACACAACCAGCCTGCAGAGCGTGTCAGGAAGTGTGCAGGTTTGAAGCACTATATAAATGCTTCTTTACCATACCATACACACCCACTACCTGCTTGCAGACACCACACAGAGCACACAGAGTACTAGCAGGCGGAGTTCTAACAGAACTAACTTGGATGGTGGTGCAATGACTAAATTCCCACCACCGAGCACCACCGATGAGTTCCCTCATTCTGTGGAGTATGGACCAGGGCCGGCTGAATGCTTGCAAAGAAGGGAACTGGACCCTCCTTTGTAAAATCCAGGGTGATGCACCCCCCTCCTCTATGCTTCCACTAAAGTGAAACTGGTCATCTGATTGTATGTATGTATGTCTGGTTTTGCTAAAGTGCAAACCTAGCTAACTAGCAACAGCGTGCTAGACGGAGGAAAATTCACCGTGAAAGGGCACAGAGGGAGGAGGCACAGCTACTAGAAGGGCTGAAGCGTCAGCCTGTCTGAAGCAGTGTCCATCGAAGAGGTGTGCTTTCTGTTTCTTCCTGAATTGTAGGATGGTTGGTGCTATTCTGGGGGATGTTGGGCCAGACCTCGGGATGTAGTCTGAGATGGCTTGCATTCATGTTTCCTTCCTGCAGTGTATATGCTCTAATCTGACCATGTTGGAATTCTGGTCTGATGTTGGCCTCCAATTTGTATTTGGTTGTTCGCTGGGTAAACGGGGGTCTTGGTACAGATGTCCATGTAAGTGCTGCAACTGATTTTGAAGATGACCCGTGCTTTCAGGTAGAGCCAGGGTAGATCCTCTTTTTGTGACGATGATATAATCTTCAGCCCTCGTGCTGAGCCATGCTACAATTTACTAAGTCGATAACCGAACAAGTGCTTTTTGCAACTCTGAATTAGTTTCCATAGGTAACTTGACAGGCCATCCTCTCCTTCCATCAAGGAGCCATTACCATCCACTCCATTGCCAAGCCTACTGAACAACACTGGCGCGACACTTCAGCACAACGGATTGGTTAACATGCAGCGCTCTTTCCACAAGGTATCTTGGGAAAAGAGCGCATTGAAGCAAGCAAGCGGATAATATATGCAGCACTTTACAAAACTCATTAATAAAGAATGTAATAGTTTTGATACTTGCAGTCGAGCATTTGACAAAAGCAACAAAACATGTTGCTACAGTTAAAAATAGATTTGTGTATACAGGGCACTTATGAGATAATTAAATGTGAGATTATGGAATGTTCATTTCAAATGTAAAATAGCCCATCGTGCATTCCAAAGGCAGCAAAAAGATACATTCAAACAGCCAATAGGAATATGGAACTAAAACACTCCCATGGGTGGATCCAAGATATAATTGACAGCATCTCAAGCCAGTGACTGAAGGTTTCTACGCTAAAGAAGCCAATTGAGGAAGAAAGCTGAACCAAAGCATCTTAGATTACTATAAAATTCAGAATGTTCGCCATGAATAGCGCAAGCACCATTTTGTGTCAAGCGAAACAAAAGGAGTAATACAGATGGATACACACAGTACCAACCTGCATAGAGAGTCCTGCAGTGTGTATACACACACTTAAATTTGAGTATTCCAGTTTTGGACTGCAACACTCGTACACACACTCACAATTAAGAGAGTATCTTGGAGGACATTCCATGCAGACCCACCGACAAATACCTGTAGTGTGAATGTATCACACACTGCCAGGGCCAGAGGATCAGAGAGAGAGAGAGAAGAGAGATAGAGGAGAGAAGAGGAGAATGGATGGATGGGTGGATGGATGGATGGATGGATGGATGGCCAATAGAGCTGGCACCAACATTGCCCCTGCCCCCGCTGCCAAAATAAAACTATTAACCTAGCCATCCCACTCCTAAAAGTGTGACAAGTCAGACTAAACCAGGCCCCCAAAGCTGTAAGAATCTCTTGGGCAGCGGGTATTAGTCATTTTTAATGGATAGTTATTAATAAACATCTATTGTTGTGCTCATCTCTAAATTGGACACCATGTGTCCGGCTGTCATATGTACCTTGTTGATAATTAAGTGCCTGTGCGGAGCACCGGAAACCACCGGTTCAAATTAAGCACTGCCTTGCTTCCTCTGGTTTGAGGGTCCAAGAAGACAGACGGCAGAAAGTCAACTGGACTCTGACAGCCCTGTATACCTTCTGGTTCCACGCCGCGCCTTCCACGTTCAGCCTCTCAGAAGCAAACAGTAGACTGTTGAGGGCCTTAGGTTGGTACAATAGGAGTCAACAATGTGAGGTCATCACGTGAATGATATCACTTCCGCCTCCGCATCCATTTTGGTGAATCGACGTCCATGGTAGGGAGCAGGCGTAGGGAGAAGATGAGGCGGAGGTGTTGTCACGGCTCTGAATCAGAGGGGCACCCTCGCTATGCAACATCTGTCCCCCCTCCAGCTGCATTTCCCACCGTCCCCTTCGCGCCGCCATTTACTGCACTTTCTCAACACGCGGAGAGATGTTATCGCTTTTGAGCAGATGTGTCTCGTGTATTACTGCCAACGAATCCCCAAAAACAGAACAAACTTCGGAGCTGAATCTAAATTAATAACCCATTTGCGTGCAGTAAAAGTTTTCTTTGGAAAATATTTCGTTTTACTACACAATGCCGCAAGACACCCAGTGCTGGCAGCTAATACCTCAAAAGTGGGCTGTGAGTTGATGCGTGCGGCCTACCAAATCGTAGCTAAATAAATAATATTTGTGGAAATAGAAGGTGCATAGGGCGGTGAGGATGGAGGCAATAACCTATAAAAGCCTCACTTAAGTAGGGCGGATAATATTGTGATTGTTGTCGCGCCTAAATAAATCTAACACCCCAGTTTTCGAAATGCATGTGCGGCGATAAATAGCTCTAGATTTTCTTTAATTCTGGGGAATATTTTCTTTAATTCTGGGGAATAACCTGCGGACTTTGTTGCTTAAAGCAATAAAATATGTAGGTACCGGTAGTTACCAGGTTTTTTTCACTAGTAGAATCAGGGCAAGGTTGACCTTTTCAGATTTAACGGGGGATTTGTATGTTATTTGCTCCAAATAATTACCAGGTAGCATGAATTTCGCTTAACTTCTAATTCCAGTCCCTGCAAAAAGGAGAGATTTTGTAAGGGTCTGAATTTTCCTTGCCACTCGTAATGTTGGCCTTAAGAGTAATACATTCATTTAAGTCAATAGGATGTGCAGAATAAGCAGAATATTGGGAACCACAACCCACCATTGGAAATCTAAGCATACAGCAGCATCCTTCATTGCTGCCGGTGAAAAGGGATTAACTTTCACCCAGTCCTGGTTCTTGGTCAGAGCACTAAGGGGCTCCTAGAGCCTAGAAGCCCCTGCATATTATAAAGCACTTGATCCGGTTCATTGATATTGTCATTGTGCTTTTAAGAAATTAGTAATTTTGAATGTTTGTGTGATTTTTTTTAAACTGTGAATAAATATAAATGAATAATATGAAATGCAAAGCTACAGTCCCATGGTGCTTGCCGCTGTGTGCTGAACAACCAGGGCTGGCTGACAGGTGACAGCATGAAATGGGGCCGGTGGGACGCCATGCTCTTTTAGCATTATTGTCCTCTCCTATCCATGCAGTTTGAAGGATGGCGGCTGACAGATGTGTGCAATATTTCTAAAATGTGCACTACCACACAGGATCACTCGAAACTTCATTTGGGCCTCTTGGCAGTCCAAGAGAAATCTATGGACGGATTTCACAGACACCTCTGGGTAGCCAGTCATCGCTTTGACATGCACGACAAGATTGTGTGCATGTGGAATGTTTACCTTCTGGAAGGTGTTTCTGAATCCTACCCTCAATGTCATCTTCTGAGTTTGATTTGCCTCTAGGTTCTCTCAGTGGGCCTGGTGGTATCGGCCACTCTAGGTGGCGCTGAGCAACCAGCCACCAACACACTTTGGCACACACTGGTTAGTAATGGTCATAACGTCATCTTTCGTTAAATGTCTTCATAGACTCTTTGCAATGAAAGAGCCTAAATTGATTATGCCCCAACAGCACTAACATGGAAAATATGCTAAAATTCTCTTAACCCCTTCGATGCTCATGACGGAACCGTTCCGTCATGAGCCCGTTGGCTATTTAGAACGTTCAGCACAGCGCAGGAATCTGCGCCGCGCTGATGTGGTTAAGAATATGATTGTTGATATGTCTGACTTCTCGCTATAGGATGTTGCTACTATATCTACTTTAAGTGTGGTCTGAAATTTGGGGGTTATTTTCAGCAAGCGGAGCGGACATCTTTCTTCTCGAGTCTAAAGGGATCCCTCTATTACTACTGACACATAGAAGCTTTGTCCTCATCCGGGCAATGCTTTTACCCATCAGCTACTTCAGTTGAATCTTTTAGGGTGTTGAACTCAGAGGAATCCCTTGACCACCCCTGGCTCCGAATAAGGAATGCTCAATTCCGCCTCAAGACGTATCTCAAGAATCAGATTCTTCTAGCACATTACTCTAGTGTTCATCATGCGTAACTGGGTGCCGATAGAACCTAGGAGCGTATCCAAAGCGGTCGGCGCTATCCACAAAGCCTTGCACTGCAGCAAACCGAAGTACATGGTACAAACCCTCTCTGGTAGTAGCCTCTGTCTTTGTAGGGTCCAATCCATACTCCTAAAACCACCTCAGGTTCAAACAATAATGCCTCGATCCTTCTCTGGAAGTACACCCGGAATCCGCAACTCGGTCCATCCAGAAATAGTCACATCCTTTGTTCAAAACAGTAGAGAAGAATTTAAAATTCATACTGATCCAGGTGTCCCTATTAAGTGAACTGGATCTACAAACCTGGTCCGCTGTAGAATGGATCTGGGACCTTCCAGTTCGAGGTTTTGTGGATTTATTGAAACATAACTGCTAACAAATCATTCTGTACCCTTATTTTGAAACATTCCTTTTGATACTGTAAAGCTCTGTGACACTCCTGGTCTAGTACGCAAAGTAGTATATAAGTATATATAACACTTCAAGATATGTAAATGGACCGACATTATGTTTAAAATACCTTTTATTTGGATTGTAATAAATAGTTATTTGACCACAAAAATGGCATTCATTGTTATTCTCAGATGCACTTGATTTGACTCACAAATACTCTTAATTTGGCCTAGAGTGCCTGGGTGTGCAACAACTAAAACACCTTATGGATAGGAAAAAAGGGTGGACAGTGTAAAGTCATCGGGGTAGGGTGGTGAAATGGTGACCAGTATCACTTCAACAAACCCAGCACTCTGGTTAACAGCTGCCCAAGACAGTAAGGCCTCGATTATGTCCAGGGAGTCCTTTATGGTAGCTTCAGGCTTGTCCTGCAGCTAAGCTTGTCCTTCAGCTAAAGTCATTTGATTGGTGGAGGGGTCAAAGGGTGACAGACGTCACTTCCGCAAACCCCAGCTCTCTGGTGGATGACTGCCCATGTCAGTATGGCCTTCTAGAGTGTCCTTTAAAGTAGCTTCAGGCTTGTCCTGCAGCTAAAGTCATTTGATTGGTGGAGGGGTCAAAGGGTGACAGACGTCACTTCCGCAAACCCCAGCACTTTGGTGCATCAGCGTCCATGTCAGTATGGCCTTGATTTAGTCTCGACTCGAGTGCCCATCACGGTAGCTCCGGGCTGCCCTTCGCCCGGAGCTGGCACGGGGCAGGGGTGAGGCGGCCTGTGTGCTGGTGCTGGAGGTCAGGCGCCTCTCTGCTCGTTAACGGCGGCCTGGAAGGATCAATCGACGCTCTGCTCGGCCTCCGAGGGATGCTCCGGCTGAGTCAACGATAGCCGCGCGATCAGGTTAAACATGTCCTCTCCTTTCATAATTGCGCCGCTGTCCGCTGAGGCCTAATCTATATTATCAATTGCTACCATTTAAAAATAGCTGCCGTCGATATTTCTTTGTAAATGATGTCTTGATTGAACAATAGACGCTGTTTTTTCCCCACTTTGTTGCTGTTTGCTTGTCTTTTGTAAGCTGATTCTGACAGGCCAAGGTTGAATCGGACTGGAAATCTGCCATTTAGGCGCTATAGCCTGTGATGTTCTTCAGGCTAGAGTGGCCGACCTTGAAGCTGCGGAGCCAGGTTCGAGTCTGACTGGACGCTGAAACATGCTGTGATTCTGGGCGAGTCACTTAATTGCCCTGTGCCTAAAAATGAAGCTGTCCTTCTGTAATGTAACTGATGCTCATGTAAAGCGCTCTGATAACCTTAGGGTTGTGTTGACGCTATATAAAACTGCAAAAAAACAAAAATAGCATCTCTCTGCAGGCTGCATCTTGGACAGCCATCACCCAATGACGTCCCTGCAGGAAGAGTTTACCCATGGCCTCGTGCAGTGTGGGTTTGCTTTGGGTATTCATGCCTGGAGGACCGGCCTTTGGTGTGGGTGAGAGGTGCCCAAGCAGAGGGTGCCACCCTTCAGAGAGGCGCAAGGAGCTGTCTGCATGAAGGTCATGCCTACACCAGCGGGCGCTCCAGTGGTTCACATTAGGCTGACCTAGACTACTCCTAATAATGTTTGCATGCCTCAGGTGTAGTTATTAATACCCATTAACCGCCCGTCTGCCTCCTCCCGCCTCTTCACCCAGTGCCACGGCGCACCAACTACTATCCATTTCACACACACCCACACACCAACAAGTTGGCACCAGCCTGATGAGCGTGTGGGTGTTTATACATATATAAACAAATACATAGAAAGTATGTTAAGGAAACATGTAGGTTTATGAATTGCCTTAATGGATGCTGCAGGGAAATGCATTTAGAGATATTATTGTGTGTGCCAAGGAGCGGTGTCTCTATTTTTTTCTCTCTATTGCTGGCTAGGACCGAATTGCATTCAACAGCTTGGAGGGGGATGCCCAGAGGGGGGGGCAGGACAAATTAATCTGGGGTAGAGGCCCCATCTGGCCCACCCTAGGGATGGTAGTGTAATATTAGTGAGATGAGGGAGGAACAGAGATGTCAGTGTTCAAAGACCAGTCACTGCACATCCAGGAACTAACCTGCTAACACCAAAGGGACTCCCTGTGGCCTCACTTTATCCACCATCAGATGCCAGGGAGTTATCACAGCCAAGGCTTGCTCTGTTTGTCAGAGCTGATTTTTGTTTCCAGTTCGCCTTGGTCTTTATAGATGTACAGATTTTCAACTATAAGCTTGATTTCACAATGACACTTGCTCTCACAGACGCTCTCATAGCATTATGGGTCTGATTAGAAGTGCCCCAAAACTATACTAGATAATTAAGTTTCCCTGAACCCCCAGCATTATCAGTACCAGGGGCCATCAGTAACTCTGGGTGGTCGAAGCTAATAGATATTATATGGCCAGGTACTGCCGAGTCCCCCTCCCCTAAACAGACAACCCCCTGTTACATCAGCATTTGGGTCCCGAGGGCAGACACAGGTACACCTCCCTTTTCCCTCAAGGGATCAAATGGAGGCAGCACACCGTGGCTTGGTGTAAGGGTCGTAGAACCCCAGCCGCATTTTATTCATAACAATAACAAAACATTTATTTTCATATTTACAGCATTTACAAAGTACACCGAAAGTTCGGTCCATTACATTGATATGTGCAGTGTGTCATTTGGCTATCCTTAGCATGCTTCTAATACATAGCCATTCCTGTCATAAGATAAGTGCTCAGCAACATTATCTTCCTGCGTATCTCTGTTTGAGCCTACGGCAAGGTCAATGACTGGTCCAAGGTCATGCTAAGTCCCACCCTCATACCGGAGTGACCTTGCGCAGGACGCCCAATTCGCAATAAGGTTATCTCACCCCAGGCACCCCCTACGCCCTCAACATTATCATCATGAGGGGCAGTGCTGTTATGCCCAGTTTTCTTGCGCCATTGCATATCTACGGGGGTTGGCCCAAAAGCCTACCGGAAGCGGAACTTCCCCTCCCTCCGCACCCTTCCAGTCTACCAGCTGTAACTGCCCCTGGATTTCCATAAGAGACCATCTGCCCCCCCCCCAGGCATCCCCATTTGACAATGGAGATGCCTGCTAAGGACTGTAAAAGATGCCCACCAATCATGACCTTACCGCCTGACCAAGGATACTTCATAACTTTGCATAAAATACAACAAGACGCCACCCTAAAATAATATTCGGTTAGCACGCTACAGTCTGCATGATTAATGATATTCATAACATTTCTGACTGAGGCTACAAAAAAGCAATTTTTAACACATCAAAAACTTCTGCCTCAGAGGATGGTGGGTGGGGAAAAACTCCTTTGGAAAAGGTCTCCGTCCTGGAGATCGTCCTGTCCTGCTTGGGCTGTGGAGAGGCGATGCGAGAGGCCAATCTGTTGCTCCACATCCCCTTTTAAACGCTAAATGTGCGGGAAGCTGGTTGAAACCGGCTTCCCAGCCGCATATGCCCAAAATGACGTGGAAGCGCATGCTTGCGCCTCTGGGTCACAGCCTTTTGCCCAATCAGCGGTAGGCGGGGCGGTGCTGCACGTGTCACTTCCTGTGCGCGTCCCGCCCTTCGCCACACATGGGGGACCGGCAACACCGTCATAACCTGCGGCGTGCGCAAGTCCATGTCCACCCTGCTTAAATGTAGGGCTCTGCAGTACTTCTTATGAAACAGGTAATTACTGCTTCGGATTTGAATCCGAAGCGGATTCGGGCATACCCCTTTGATTTCTTTGTTTATTTCTCATTTCACCTTGCGATTCTGTGTGAAAGTCATAGGATCTGTGTTGTACCTACGAATCTGGTTCTTCTGTTGGTTCCAATAACTCTAGTTATCAACTCCATTAGCATTACAAGGGACCTCGTACTGAACCCTGAGTTGGGGGCCAAAGTGCTACATAGTACTAGAAAGCAGCCCTTAAGCAATGTGAATTGACGGGCCCTCCAATGTCCCAGCAGGATGTGGTCATCGGATGGGATATTGACCATTTTTCTTATAATTTTGAGTCAAATTTCTTAGTGCGAGGCGGAAGGGGCTGTGTTAAGACATGATCTCTGACACTGGCGACATTGCAGGAATTACCAAACACAAGGAGATGATGGACGGAGCGCTGAAACTTTTCAGACATTCCCCCCAGTCACAGATCTGGGTTGAATCCATCATCGTTCTTTAGCTCACTTCGACACCCCAGTTTAGACACAGTTATATGCAAATCAGTCTTGACCCTGTGGAAATCAGTCTTGACCCTGTGCCTCGTGGGAACAGTCCAGCCCGAACTGCCAAGCCATGTCTTCCCTGGACCGGAAACAAGCATCATGGGACCGGTTTCGGGCTAACGGCCCTCATCAGCCAACATGCAGGAATTACCATCACAGGAATAACATTGAAGGAAGTGATATCACCAGAAGAGTACTTAAATGACGTGTGGCACTGATCAGAAGGTACTAGACAGAGAGGAGGGACTGTGGGCACAGTCTTAGTGCAGGAGGTGAGGACTGTAACCCAGACCAAGATAGCGAAGGGCAGATAAGGGAGAACGAAGGAGGTAAAGAACTATAGGAAACCAGTGACACAGGGAGAAATTGGAGGTGAGAAAGATCCCGCATGAGTGAGATAGATGCAGAAAATTTAGAGGGTGGAAGAAAAAGGCAAGAGGTGATATTATGACCAGGAAGCCATGTTGTTAGGCAACCTCGGACTTTGGCAGTTCCACAATGCACTTCCAAGAAAAATGTTGGGCCCCTACTTGTTCTGTGTTTTTAATTGTACAGATTAGCCCTAATTGTATCAAAACATAGTTCCCACCAATAGAAAGCTGTCAGGTACTACTCACTAGAAAAACGTGAGGTTATCTTTAATTGGCACTTTATTTTCCACATTAAGTGCAGTGTTAATGCACGCGGTGCCCCTTTTATCGTATCAGTGCATTACCACGAATTTAGCCCACCCTGAAGGACAGAGTAACTGAGTCTTGTTCCAGAATGACATTGGTACCTCTGCCCTGCAAATATAGCTCATGGCGACGAGTTCTTCACTATAAGCAGCTCCTGGCGACGAGAGAGAGCGTGTGTATACAGTAAAACATGACATTTCAATAAGACTCGCTGCTCAGCCGAGCCGGCTGTTTAAAATAAAGCCCTTTCTTTCTCTGGTGCGGACCTATCTCGCCGGCCCCGTAATGCGCTCATTTGCGTGACTCACCCGCCGGGCCCGCGCCGCCGCGGGGGCGCTCTTGACAGAGGCTTTTTCACGGCCGACACTGCGCGCGTTTCCCGCCGCCAGCCGGGCCTGGAATGAGTTCTATAAATTGTACTTTTGAGCATTTCCAGGTATCGATTCTTTAGCACTTTAGAGCCCGCATGACATTTGTTTGCTTATCAAAGGGGACCGAGGCGCGAGAGCCAAAAAACGACGGGCTCGGGGCCTCCCGAGCAGTGTCTGCTTGCTTCGACGCAAGCGCGCCACGGCCCGGGCTTTAATTATTAAGCGTGATAGCTCTGGTGGCATTAATGATGCGTCTAGACAAAGGCCGAGGTCCCCAAAATGTTCCAGATAGAACGACGAGGCGAGGCCGGGGGACGGGGCTGCTTTTTGTAGGTCAGGCCCAGAGAGACGCTGCCGTTGTCCTTTTGTGACAGAGCTGTTTCATGGATTCTATGCTGTTCTTGTGCTTACAGAGAATCGCCCTTTCTGGCTCTGTATGACATTTGCACCCCCTGCTTTGCAAACGAGTGTGATACATTTTATTTTGCAGTTTTATCTAGCTGTAGCCTGTAACTAACTCGACCCGAAGGTATTAGAGCGCTTTACATGAGCATCAGTTACATTACACAAGAACACGCTCATTCTTGTATTTTAGGCACCGAGAGATATGGTGATTTGCAAAAAATCACAGGATGTTGATCTGACGCTGATACACGGACCTGGTGCCCAAGTTCCAAATTTGGCAGCTCTGGTCGTTAATACACTTCTTCTCACCTAGATGCATTCTGCTGTTTATCTCTGATTTAAACTGAATTATACAGGCTATTGTAACACATCCAGGGTCAGACTGACCTACAGGGCAACCTGGAAGTGCCAGAAAGACTTGTCTGACAGTTGAGCGCCTGAGCTGTGTTTTTGGGCAAATTTTTTTTTTTCACAACAGGTTTTATTGGTTGATTAGGCAAGGGATAATCACAGTTTTCCATAGTCAGGAAGACACTGTCAAATAGCAAGGCACGTTTCAATATACATATAACCCAATCAATTGGAGGAAAGGAAAATGAAAAAGGGAAGGGGAAGGGGAAACAAACCCCCCCGCCACCCCAGTCCCCCCCCAACTACCCAGTGTCCCATCTACCCACCCCTTATCCCACCCTAACCCCATGCACGTGATCACAACAGCTCCATGAATAGATCATGATATAGCAGTCTTCGAGTGTCATTTTAGGCCTGGAGGTCCTCTACAGTAGGCAATCCTTCGTCCGGGGCAGCTGGAGGTTCCAGAGTCAACCCCCTGTAGTCTGCCCACCGCTTCCATATTTTAAAGTGTTTCCGTGGGCATCCTCTAGCCTCAAACATAGGCCGCTCCAGTCCCATAAAATAATCCAGGCCTGCCTTCCAGGCCCCTAGTGGCGGAGCCCGGTCACTCTTCCAAGCCCTTGCCAGGTCCCGCTTAGCCACCACCAGACCCAGCAGCAGAAGGTGGCGTTTGTAAATATTCCCGCCCACATTCTCCAGAACATGTAGCAGGCCCAACTGGGGGGAGCGGGGGAGATCCCACCCCAGCACCTCCGACAGACAGCTCCAGACCCCGTTCCAGAACCGGGTCAGACCAACGCAAGACCAAACCGTATGCAACAGCGTACCTCTCTCAGTCCCACAGCGCAGGCACTCCAGGGATGCAATCAGGCCCGCCCTTCACAGTCTTTTCCGAGTATAGTAAGCCCTGTGTAGGTATTTAAACTGGATCAGACGGAGACGAACTGCGATCGCTGTGCCACGTGAGGATTCCAAGGCCTCCCTCCAATCGTCCTCATCAAGGGGGCCCACATCCTTTTCCCAGGACTCTTTAAGTGGGAGCAAGGAGGCGGAGCAATGAGTGACTAGGGTTTGGTAGATTCGGGATACATTCTTGTCCCCCAGGTCTCCCATAAAAATCTTGGCTTCAACGGGACTAAATTCTGGTAGTTGCTCCAGGCCAACCAAGCTCGGGGCGAGCGCGTGGCGGAATTGTAGGTATTTAAAGAATTGAGATTTGGGCATTTGAAATTCTGAGCTGAGATCCTGGAAGGATTTAAGTGTAGTCCCAGTCAGGACTTGTCCAAGGGAGGAGATTCCAATGGAATCCCAGTCGCTAAAGCCTGATAGGGAGGACAGCTCAGGAAGCAGTCCGTTTCTCCACAAAGGGGTCTCCGCTGTCAATTTACCCCACCATCCCATGCGGCGCAACGCTTGTCGCCAGACCAGGAAGACCACCGGTGTGGCCCGAGGCAACGCCCTCCGAAGCCTGGCCGAGTACAATAATGTGTGGAGCGTGGCGTCGCCCATCAGCGAGCGCTCGAGGGCATAGGCAGGATCTCCTCTATCCCCGTACCACCACTCGTTAAGGACTAAGAGATAGGAGGCCTGATAATAGGATAGGAGATCCGACATGGCCAGGCCTCCACAATATGTGGATAAGAAGCATGCCCGCAGTGCCACCCCGGCGGCGCCCCCCGCCCAGAGGAAGTGGCCCAGCACCGAGTTGACCCGGCGAAACCACTGAGGATCTACCCTGTGTGGGTGATTCTGCAGTTGATATAACATACGCGGGAGTGCGACCATTTTGAAAATTGCAGATCTTCCGTCGATCGTGAGGGGGATCCGAGACTACGTCTTGATGTCTGCCTGAACCTTTTCCCATACCGGCAGCACATTGCGCTCCCACGCTATGTCAGAGGATTCGGCCAGGAAGACTCCCAGATATTTCAATCCCCCAGCTGCCACCTGCAACGCCGACGCCCAGGGATAGAGACCGGGACCCTCGCCCAACACCCAAAGGGTGGATTTACGTGGATTAAGGTAGAGCCCGATACCTCACCGAATACGCGCATAATTTCCAAAATGCGGGGGCCAGACCGGTTGAGGTCAGTAAGAAAGAAGAGGACATCATCTGCATAGAGTGCAATTCTATCGGAGAGTCCCCCACCCCACACAAAACCGCGAAGTTGTGCGTCAATGCGTACCCAAGAGGCCAGGGGCTCCATGGCCAACGCAAAGAGATAGGGAGACAGTGGGCACCCCTGCCGGGTCCCCCGGGCCACCGAGAATCTCTCTGAGATCGCCCCGGACACCCGCACGGAGGCAGTGAGGTCAGTGTACAGTAGTTTGATGTAGGAAATAAACACCGGGCCTAGGTTAAGGCGTGGCAGGAGGGCGAATAGGTAAGTCCAGCTGACCGAGTCAAATGCCCTATCAATGTCCGCCAGCAGTAAAGCCGCCCGTTCCCCAGACGCCCTTATGGCATCAATGGCCGTCTGTGCCCATCTGATGTTGTGCCGAGTCGCCCTGCGCGGCATAAAGCCCACTTGATCCGGATTTACGAGATCAGTTACGTATGGGAGGAGACGGTTGGCCAGAGCCTTGGCCAGTAATTTAGCCTCAAAGTTGAGTAGGGATATGGGTCGATACGACTCGTGACGGTCTGGGGGCCTACCAGGCTTCTGAAAGACCACCACTTCAGCGTGGCGCCAATCTGCTGGCATGCGACCCTGCTCCCTCGCCAATTCCAGTGCCTCCCTATAATGGGTCCCCAGCTGAAGATGAAACTTTTTATAGAATTCACAGGGAAAGCCACTCGGACCGGGCGCCTTCCCCGTGTTAAGTTGCCCCAAGGCCTCACCTAGTTCCTCCGCCGTGAGGGGGAGGTCCAGGGATTTCCTCGTGTCATCGGATACAGCCCGGGGGGGGAGATCCGCAATAAATTTATCGATTGCGTCAGCCGGGAGACAATCCCGTTGCGCATATTGGTCAGCGTAATAGTGGGCAAAACTCACCGCTAACTCAGCCGGGTCCGTGATAGAGACTCCCTCCCCGTCCGTGAGGCCCGGTAAGGTAACAGGTTGCATGACGTTTTGACACAATCTGTGTAGCATAGTACAGGACTTATCTCCCCACTGGTATACCCTGCTCCGCGTGGCCAGCCACGCCTGACGGGCCTCGTCTATCAAGATAGACGCGTAGGTTTGTTGTGCTTGCAGGAGCAGCCGAACCACCACCCCATCCCCCTCTTTCTGGCATTGCCGCTCTAGGCGTTCAACATGCGCCGCAGCCGCGACTACGGCCTCCCGACGACGGCGACGAGCGGCCGCGCACCGCGCGATATCCACTCCTCTCAGTGTGGGCTTCATAGCCTACCAGACCAATGTCGCATCAACGCCCTCAGTCAGGTTCTCCTGCCAATATTGGGCAATCGCACCACGCACGTGATGAACATAATCTGCCTGGTGAAGATGCCACGAGGACATCCTCCACCGAAACGGCTGGCGCTTCCTACGGAGCTCTATTTGTACTGCAACGGGAGAATGGTCGGATAGACCCCTATGTAGGATTTTAGCTTCTCTCACCCATATTCCTGGCATGAAAATGTAATCCAGGTGGGAGAAAGAACCGTGTACAGCGGATACATAAGTATATTCTCTCACCGTGGCATGCATATGTCTCCATACATCCACCCAGCCCAGTCCTTCAACCGCCGCACTCAGTCTGGTGGGGACCGCCGCCACTACCGTGCCCTGCAACCGCATACGGTCCATGCAGACGTCCATAACATCATTCCAGTCACCGCCCAGCACAGCCAAAGATTCTGGGATGTCCGCCCATACTTCAAACAGCCATTCAGCCAGGGACCACTGCAGCGGGGGAGGAGCATACACACTTCCAAACACCACAGATTCAGTGCCAATCATACCCTTGATAAAGACATAGCGGCCCTGCGGGTCCAGCCATTGTTGCTCGTGAATGTAGGCCAGCCTGCGATGGACTAGGACAGCCACCCCCCTCGAACCCCTGGAGAACCTGGCGTGAAACACCTGTTGGTAACCAAATCTCTGCAGGCTGAGCACCGTCGTCCCCATCATATGTGTCTCCTGCAACAACAGAACATCAGCCGCCTCCCGCTTGCCCATCGCAAAACCGCCCCCCTCTTAATTTTGTCCAGCATCCCCCTGACATTCCAGCTTATTATTCTCATTGACTCCCTAGGTAGTCCCGAAGGCGGTAAATCAGTCATAAAGAAGTTGGAAATGACCCGGAGGACCCCAGCCCTCAGTACAGACACTCCATTCAAGGAAAAATATGGCATGGGCAATCACGTGCAGACTAGACTTCCTATGTCGCTTACTCTTGGTGACAGGGTCATTCCTCTCCTGCGAGGATCCACGTGACGGGCCAGAGCCCAGGCCCGGCTGGGCATGTGGCCGAACCCTGACAGTCTCATCGGTCCACCTGAAGATCTCCTCCGGGGAATCAAAGAAGTGAGTCTTCGACTGAAAGACGACCCTGAGCCGGGCCAGATAGAGCAAGGAGTACTGAATCTTCAAACCACGCAGTTTAGCTTTCGCTGCCATGAAAGAGTGACGCTGCTGCTGCACAAGTTTGGTATAGTCAGGGAAGATCATTATTTTGTGGTTTTCAAACATGAGTGTCTCCTTGGCTCTTGCCATCCCGGTCGTGATAATTCAGTAAGCGGGCTATGACCGGACGGGGTCTTTCTCCAGCCGGCGGTTTCTGCGTCAGGGCTCTGTGGGCGCGTTCAATCACGAAACATCGTGACAGGGCATCCGGAGGGAGCCAGCTCTCCAGCCATCGTGTCAAGAAGCCCTCCATGCGTCCCTTCTCGCAATCTTCCGGAAAGCCCACAAAGCGCAGGTTGTTTCTGCGCGCCCGCCCTTCCGCGTCCTCCAACCGGAGCGCCAAGCCCCTCTGGAGTTTCTCCATGGCCGCTACCTTCTGTTTCAGGGTCCCCACATCACCCTCCATTCCGGTGATCCTAGATTCTGCTTCTGTGATGCGGGCAACAGCATTGCGAAGGTCTTGTCGCAACAGAGTGACATCTGCCCCCACTGCTCCTATTTTAGCGTCTAGCATGTCTCGAGACTGGGTGATCGCCGCCATCAATGCTGCGTTGTCAGGCCCATTACTCTAGCCCCCCCGGAAGCACCAGTCCCCCCGCTTGGTCCGGTAAATTTGGCAATGGGTCCCTGCTTGGTGGACCCACTCCCTCCACCGCCCCTGGTCATGGCTGGGTCACACAGGGAGGGCAGTCCCACTCCGGCAAACAGCGGGGCTCCTCACAGGCAGCGGCAAGACAGGTCGTAGAACGGCAGTACCAGAGCTGGGCAATCCAAGAGAAAAGGGGGGTGTGCACCGGACCCCCGCTCAGATCCAAAGGCACATCCAGAGGGCGGCAGCAACCTCCTCGGCGCCCCTACACGGCTAACATCAGTTTGGCGCCAAGCAGGTCCCTCCTACACATCCAACTGGGTACCAGGGGCCCACCACCTCGCCAGGCAGCACCCCAAAACGCTCAGGGCAACCCAGGCTGTACCACACACCAGTAGGGGGCAGCTCAAGTCTGTGACCCAAGCACCAGGCTCCTTCGGCCCCTGGGGAATTTCCCACCCAGAGGCGACCCACCGCGTCTGGGGCTCCACAGCAGGGGGGGTCCCAACACGCCACAAGTCCAATTCCACGCCGGCCACCTGGTCCAACATCCACCCCCACTGGGGCCCACAGTACTCACTGCTCGGGTCAAATCACTGCAGTTCCCGTCTCCCAGTTCCTCCAGGGTTCTAGGCGGCACTCCGGCGGGGCCCACAGATGATCACCGGGCAGAGGACACCACCAGCACGTCAGCGTCGCCTCGACATGGCGAGCCGGGGCGCTCAGGTCGCCGTGAAGACCGGCCTCAGGTCCCAGCCGGCACGGCCGGGAATCACGAAAATCCAGGCCCCGGTCTCAAGGCCTGGACACAGGCCTCCGTCGCTACTTCGCGTCTTCGCCCCGCAGCAGGCCACGCAAAAGGTAGTTGGGATGTACCAGGGTCCCGACCCCCGCTCCGACTTCAAGGCCTCCGAGTCAGGCGGCACCAAAGCCCGCCGCCGAGGGTCTATGCCAGGGACGCCCGTCCCGGACGCCTCCAAACTCAAGGCCCCGGACGCACACGCCGGGACCAGGCCGCAAAGGGCTGCAGCTGTGCGGGCAGCCTCGGACGGCGCAGGAGCCCAAACCAGGACACCGATGCGCTCTCCCCACCTTTCGCCACCAGTTGAGGAAGGTGTAGCGCCAAACAGGTCCGGGGGTCAGGATAATTATTGCGGATAACTCTGGGGCCGGCAGGAGCTCTAACAAGCAATGTCCGCCATCTTCGCCCGCTAGGCCACGTCCCGTTTTTGGGCAATTTTAGACCTGTTTATAGCCTGGTGCGATTTCTTTTTCCTGCTGGATTTCCCCAGTATCACCACAAACACTGCTTGCTGGAAGCACAAATGCATGCAGTCTCCCATATCTTGCCTAAAATACCTTTGAAGCCAGACTTTCCAACTTAAAAACGACTTCTGCCGTTATGGGAGACACTTTTTGTACTATTTGATATGCTAATCAGGCAGGGGGGGGGGCCTGCTTTTATTTTGCGTCCCGGTTCTATTTTCTGTCCTATTCCGACCTTGTATATTGCCCTCTTTTTACTCATATTCAGTCTCTTGACAAATAAATGCCCCTATGGACTTTATTGGGGTCACCCTCTTTTCAAACCTATTTCACATGCCAAAAAACGATTCATTCTCTGGTCACCTCAATGGGATCATCCTTATAAATGTTTTACTTCATCCTCATTTCAGAGTCTGCAGGTTGACAGGTATGTAGCGTGTTGGTCTCCATTTTTGCTCCGTAACGGCCTTTAAATTCACCTGTGCGTGTTAACCTCTTCTATGCTCATGATGAGCTTAGCTCGCCATGAGGAACAGTGCAGCTGCACTCATGACGAGCTCAGCTCGTCACGGCCGTTGGAACGTTCGCACGCGGGGATAATTTCCCCGCTGTGCTGAACGTTCGAAAATGGGTGTGGCCGTGACGAGCTCAGCTCGTTATGAGTGCAGCTCCGCTGTGCCTCATGACGAGCTGAGTTTTATTTATTTTTAATTTAATTTTACTTTTCCCGTAGTATGTAGACTTACCCGTCCCGCCTCACCGCTCTTACCTGTGCTGGCCACAACTGGTGCCCACTATAAGTGTGTCTAGTTTTGTGTCAGAGGAATATCTTTTAAGTAACCTATGTTCGGATTGGCCTTTTTTTGCCACTCTGCATACTTTGTCACATTCATGACACATGTCGAAACCAGTTGTATAGCCTTCGATAGATCTTGCTAGGGGTCACACACCCAAGCAAGTGACTGTCCCCGTCTCATGTTTCGGCGAAGGAGTCAGGCACCTAATGAGCAGATCTGGCAAGCAGCAATTGCGAGGAAGGGGTCAGGCAGGTGGTAATGGTTTTCATGTTTTTATGTCTTGCTTAAGAGCAGCTGGATCGAATAAGAGAGAGAGAGAAAGAGTGTGTGTGTTTTTCTTTCTCTCTTAGCTCCATATTGCTAGTTACTTGTGAGAGATTAGAGTGTATCCTTGTAGGGCATTGTGTGTTTTCTTTCTGTTGCTGTTTGTCGGAAATATTTCAGCCAGTTTTGATTCTCAGGCTTAATGTTTTTGCTGTGTGTGAAGTCGCTGTTTTTTATGTGAGGTGAGTAATGCGATAATTGCGTGGTGTAGTGCAGTGTTGGCTCTTCCTCTAAGGCGGAGGAGCATCGCCCCACTGTTCAAAAGGAAAAATAAAATTATAATAACGTAATATTATTACCATTTTTTTTCCCTCTTGTAGTCAGTGGCGGGACGGGCTGGCCAGAGCAGGGGGAGTAGTGGTCTGCACTCCCTAAGTGCTCATGACTGTTTGGCCTGCCCTCTTGGGCCGGCCAAACAGTTCATGCGCACTTTGTATGTTCTCCATTAGACTGCACTACACAGCCTGGTGAGGAACATGCACAGATTCCCTGTGCCCGCCTGAGCACCGATCCACAGCGCTCAGACCTGCGTAGCCCGGTGCTTCCTGCTGCTGGCTGGACAGGAGGAAGGAAAATGAAGAGGATGCGGCGGTGGCCGGCCGTTTTAGATAAGTCCTTTGTTCTTTTAATTCACTTGTACTCTGTGTGGATTGCCAATGCAGTCGATGTTCTTGTTCCACTGGGTTGCTATCTATATGAATATGTGGTTCGTTGATCTTCGTTCTGCTCCTGGTGGAGTATGTACATACGTGTAACTCAGAAGTAACTTGATTAAATAAACTTTGAATTGATAAACTACATTTGTTCTTCCTAAAAAGGAAGACATGCATTAAGCATAGAACATAAGAGAACACAGCATCTAAATGCTAAAGCACCACATTCCCTCTGGGTTGCATGGTTTGACTCCCAGGAGTGTAATCTTTCCCCACTGTTTGGTTTTATCTATGTTTTTTCTTGGGGCCCTGAATGAAGTATGGCGCATTCCCTAGACCAGGACTTTCCAAACTGTGTGTCCCGACACAGTACTGTGTCGCCTGCAAATGGTGGGTGTGTCACGGCCTCTTAGCACATAACTGCTGCTAATTAAGAGGCATTCCTAGACACTCTGCTCTATGGTCTTTGAAAGACCTGTGAAGTGCTCGGGTGTGGCTGTGTGTGTGCCTGGGAAGCTGGGGTGAGGTGACAGAGGGTGACAGACAGAGTGAGGAAGACAGAGGGAAGGAGATAGAGGGAGACAGAGGGAGGGAGGCAAAGGGAAGGAAACAGAGAGAGATAGAGAAACAGAGGGAGGGAGGCAGAGGACGACAGACAGAGGGAGACAGACAGAGGGAGGAGACAGACAGAGGGAGGAGGGCGACAGATGGAGGGAGACAGAGGGAGTGAAACAGAGGGAGAGAGACAGAAGGAG
This sequence comes from Lissotriton vulgaris, assembly GCF_964263255.1. Classification (NCBI taxonomy): domain Eukaryota; kingdom Metazoa; phylum Chordata; class Amphibia; order Caudata; family Salamandridae; genus Lissotriton; species Lissotriton vulgaris. Next base: position 102,715,954 of record NC_141700.1, read on the forward strand.
GGAAACAGAGGGAGGGAAACAGGTGGGAAACAGAGGATGGGAGACAGAGGGAGGGAGATGGAGGGAGAAAGAGGGAGGGAAGCAGAGGGACGGAGACAGAGGGAGACAGAGAGGGAGGCAGAGGGCAACAGACAGAGGGAGACAGACAGAGGGAGGAGGGCAACAGAGGGAGGGAGACCGACTGAGGGAGGGAGACAGAGAGAAAGGGAGACAGAGGGAGGGAGACAGAGGGAGGGAGACAGAGGGAGGGAGACAGACAAGAGGGAGACAGACAAGAGAGAGACAGGCAAGAGGGAGGGAGACAAGAGGGAGACAGAGAGAGACAGAGGGAGAGAGAGATAGAGAGAGGGAGGGAGACAGAGAGAGACAGGGATGGAGACAGAGAGAGAGGGAGGGAGGGAGACAGAAAGAGGGAGGGAGACAGAGAGAGACAGAGACAGGGACAGACAGAGACAGATAGAGGTAGAGACAGGGACAGTGGCAGACAGATAGAGGCAGAGACAGACAGAGACAGAGAGACAGAGAGGGAGACAGAGGGAGGGAGGCAGCGACAGACAGATAGAGGCAGAGACTGAGACAGGCAGAGACAGTGAGGGAGAGGGAGGCAGACAGAGGGAGAGAGAGAGAGAGAAGGAGACCGAGGGTGACAGAGGGAGGGAGCGGGAGGAGAGAGAGGGAGACAGAGAGAGGGAGACAGAGGGAGGGAGGCAGAGGGAGACAGAGGGAGGGAGTCAGGGGGAGACAGAGGGAAGGAGAGGGGGACAGACAGGATGAGGGAGACAGAGGGAGGGAGACAGAGGAAGGGAGACAGAGGGAGACAGACAGAGGGAGACAGACAGAGGGAGACAGACAGAGGGAGACAAAGGGAGGGAGAGAGAGGGAGAGAGACAGAGAGAGGGAGGGAGAGAGAGGGCGATAGACAGAGGGCGACAGACAGAGGGAGGCAGACAGAAGGAGGGAGACAGAGGGAGGGAGACAAACAGAGGGAGGAGGGCGACAGAGGGATGGAGATAGAGGGAGGGAGACAGACAGAGGGAGACCATTGGCCCCCTTTTACTTAAAAAACTTCTTCCGGGGAGACCCGCCACCCCCCTCTTACTGTGTCACAAAATGATGCATCTCCAAAAAGTGTGTCACCAACATGAAAAGTTTGGAAAGCTGTGCCCTAGACGATGGTGAGGCAGCTGAAGGGCAACTGGAAACTAGGGTTTGGCGTTCATATGGGTGAGGAGTAATAAAAGTCTGAGGGTAAAACTCATCACAATCTTTCACTCCTCACCACTTTCAAATGTCACCAACCGTCACTGATGCAAACCTAATAAGTGGGCAGAACTTGAAAACTGATATAGCTTAATTCTTCTTCTCCAACTCACAGATTAAGCCAGGAGTCATACTTACGGACTTCTACCAATAACCTGCTGGCACAAGGTGTTCTACTCTTCGGCGAATGACAATAGAACAAAATCCCTACAGCAACTAATCCAATTGTAGGCGCACGGAGACCAGGGTCAGGTTTTATATCAGACACAATGTACAGAAATATTATCTACCCTAAGTAGTGTGCCCTCAATATTATTTAGCTAAATGTAATCTCAGTAGGTGTAGATGTCTGCTATGAACTCCAGTATGGCGATAATTTGTAGGCGATATTTAGGAGCCAGCATTTATGACAATAATACTCTAGTCAGTAAATCAAAAAGAGACTAGCTAGAGATGGGGTTAGTATGACATTAATATTATTATTGTCATAGCGACTCAGTATTATTTTGCCAATTAGTGGTGGCACCTGTTGGGTGTCTTTAGAAAGCCCTCACCCACCAACCTAGTTGGTGGCATGCTTCATCATCGGGCCCACCCAGTGACACCTAGCGTGTCCCGGGTGTGCTTCGACGCCTGATTACAGCGGAGCAGGTATGTCACTGTGTGTGCGGTGAAAGGTGTTTAGGTATGTGAGATTAAAACGGCTTGGCGGATGGTCCCTGGGGTGAGGATACTTTATTAAAAGGGCCTCCGTCAGCGGTTAAAAATAAGGCTGTGGGACGTTAGAGGCGGGTTGCGACCTCCTACGTCCTATGAATGTCAACATGTTTCAGCCAGTGCCTTATTACTAATCTGGCTTTCATCAGGACAGTAAAATATGTGTAGGTTAAAATAGGGGTTGTGTAGTGTAGTCTATGTGTCTACACGCCCTAAAGTGTATATAACTGTGAGAGGGGGGATTCCCTTCTCAAGATCACGCTTTTTAGGCTTGCTTTTGCTCCAAGGTTATTGAAGTGGCAAGGGATGGCCAGGATTTCTGGCCAGCACCAGCGTGGGACCTGTTGTGCCTCCTTCGCAGAACCGGTTCTGATGAAAGCCAGATTAGTAATAAGGCACTGGCTGAAACATGTTGACAGGTTGTTGACTAGGTTGGTGGGTGAGGGCTTTCTAAAGACACCCAACAGGTGCCACCACTAATTGGCAAAACAATACTGAGTCGCTATGACAATAATAATATTAATGTCATACTAACCCCATCTCTAGCTAGTCTCTTTTTGATTTACTGATATAAAAACGGGGATCTGGACTAGCTTTCTGGTCCTCTCTCTCCCTCTTGATTCTCGCAATAATACTCTAGTACCATACCAGATGAGATACCTAGCAGAAGGGCAATATGACAGCCTATGGTCCTCCAGCATAGGGTCATTCATATATTTACATGCTTAAATTGGTTCCCTTCGTCAGGCTGGGAATCCCCGGTAAAGTTAGAATAGCACTAAACAATGTTAAAAAGGCCATAGGCCTTAAAACCAGTGGGTCCGATTCACGAAGATAAACCAAGACGAAAGTCTGAGTTTACGTATTCACAAAGGGCATTTAAGAGTAGTAAATGCCCTTTGTGAATACCGAAAGTCGTAAAGTTAGACTTTTGTCTCAGATTAACTTAAGTTTTGGTCTTAAGTATGACTGAGATCAAATCTTAAGATAAACTGAGACAAAAGTCTAGCTTAACTACTCGTAAATGTCCTTTGTGAATACCGAAAGTCGTAAAGTTAGACTTTTTTCTCAGTTTACCTTTGTGAATCGGGCCCTACGCTTGTTTGGTCGATTCAGAAATGGGGGTGGTGATGAACAGAGTGTCTGAATTGAGCAGACCACTCTTACCCAGTCCAAAGATCAGGGCTTGATCCATCACCGTTATTTATCTCACTGCCCCATCCCAGCTCAGAACCTGGCTATATGCAAATCAGTCTGTCCCCGGCCCAGTGCATCATGGGAACAGGGCAGACTAAACTACCAAGCCAATTCTTCACCAGAAAGGAAACAAGCTACCGGGGACCGGTTTCTGGCATTTCAGCCGTCTTCGGCCCGGCTTGCTTGAATCCTGAAGGAGCAGTGAGAAAGGGACTCATGTCTGAGTATACCCTGCCACACCTATAGTGGCCAAAATCGATTCAGAAATGGGGGTGGTGATGAACAGAGTGTCTGAATTGAGCAGACCACTCTTACCCAGTCCAAAGATCAGGGCTTGATCCATCACCGTTATTTATCTCACTGCCCCATCCCAGCTCAAAACCTGGCTATATGCAAATCAGTCTGTCCCTGGCCCAGTGCATCATGGGAACAGGGCAGACTAAACTACCAAGCCAATTCTTCACCAGAAAGGAAACAAGCTACCGGGGACCGGTTTCTGGCATTTCAGCCGTCGGGAGCTTGTTTCCTTCCCAGTGTAAGAATTGGCTTTTGTAGTTTGGTTTGCCCTGTTCCCATCATGCACTGGGACAGGAACAGACTAATTTGCATACAGCCAGGTTCTGAAACTGGGATGGTGCAGTGAGCTAAAAAACGGTGTTGGATCTAGCCCTGATCTCTTGACTGGGTGAGAGCTTTCTGCTTAATTCAGAGACTCTGTCCCTCACCACCCCTTGTTGTAAATATTTTTGTCCACCCTAAGCGTGGAAGGGTATTCTCAGATGTGAGACCCTTGCTCATTGCACCATCAGGATTCAAGCAAACCGGGCCGAAGACGGCTGTAATGCCAGAAACCGGTCCCCGGGAGCTTGTTTCCTTCCCAGTGTAAGAATTGGCTTTTGTAGTTTGGTTTGCCCTGTTCCCATCATGCACTGGGACAGGAACAGACTAATTTGCATACAGCCAGGTTCTGAAACTGGGATGGTGCAGTGAGCTAAAAAACGGTGTTGGATCTAACCCTGATCTCTTGACTGGGTGAGAGCTTTCTGCTTAATTCAGAGACTCTGTCCCTCACCACCCCTTGTTGTAAATATTTTTGTCCACCCTAAGCGTGGAAGGGTATTCTCAGATGTGAGACCCTTGCTCATTGCACCATCAGGATTCAAGCAAACCGGGCCGAAGACGGCTGTAATGCCAGATACCGGTCCCCGGGAGCTTGTTTCCTTCCCAGTGTAAGAATTGGCTTTTGTAGTTTGGTTTGCCCTGTTCCCATCATGCACTGGGACAGGAACAGACTAATTTGCATACAGCCAGGTTCTGAAACTGGGATGGTGCAGTGAGCTAAAAAACGGTGTTGGATCTAGCCCTGATCTCTTGACTGGGTGAGAGCTTTCTTCTTAATTCAGAGACTCTGTCCCTCACCACCCCTTGTTGTAAATATTTTTGTCCACCCTAAGCGTGGAAGGGTATTCTCAGATGTGAGACCCTTGCTCATTGCACCATCAGGATTCAAGCAAACCGGGCCGAAGACGGCTGTAATGCCAGAAACCGGTCCCCGGGAGCTTGTTTCTTTCCCAGTGTAAGAATTGGCTTTTGTAGTTTGGTTTGCCCTGTTCCCATCATGCACCGGGACAGGAACAGACTAATTTGCATACAGCCAGGTTCTGAAACTGGGATGGTGCAGTGAGCTAAAAAACGGTGTTGGATCTAGCCCTGATCTCTTGACTGGGTGAGAGCTTTCTGCTTAATTCAGAGACTCTGTCCCTCACCACCCCTTGTTGTAAATATTTTTGTCCACCCTAAGCGTGGAAGGGTATTCTCAGATGTGAGACCCTTGCTCATTGCACCATCAGGATTCAAGCAAACCGGGCCGAAGACGGCTGTAATGCCAGAAACCGGTCCCCGGGAGCTTGTTTCCTTCCCAGTGTAAGAATTGGCTTTTGTAGTTTGGTTTGCCCTGTTCCCATCATGCACTGGGACAGGAACAGACTAATTTGCATACAGCCAGGTTCTGAAACTGGGATGGTGCAGTGAGCTAAAAAACGGTGTTGGATCTAGCCCTGATCTCTTGACTGGGTGAGAGCTTTCTGCTTAATTCAGAGACTCTGTCCCTCACCACCCCTTGTTGTAAATATTTTTGTCCACCCTAAGCGTGGAAGGGTATTCTCAGATGTGAGACCCTTGCTCATTGCACCATCAGGATTCAAGCAAACCGGGCCGAAGACGGCTGTAATGCCAGAAACCGGTCCCCGGGAGCTTGTTTCCTTCCCAGTGTAAGAATTGGCTTTTGTAGTTTGGTTTGCCCTGTTCCCATCATGCACTGGGACAGGAACAGACTAATTTGCATACAGCCAGGTTCTGAAACTGGGATGGTGCAGTGAGCTAAAAAACGGTGTTGGATCTAGCCCTGATCTCTTGACTGGGTGAGAGCTTTCTGCTTAATTCAGAGACTCTGTCCCTCACCACCCCTTGTTGTAAATATTTTTGTCCACCCTAAGCGTGGAAGGGTATTCTCAGATGTGAGACCCTTGCTCATTGCACCATCAGGATTCAAGCAAACCGGGCCGAAGACGGCTGTAATGCCAGAAACCGGTCCCCGGGAGCTTGTTTCCTTCCCAGTGTAAGAATTGGCTTTTGTAGTTTGGTTTGCCCTGTTCCCATCATGCACTGGGACAGGAACAGACTAATTTGCATACAGCCAGGTTCTGAAACTGGGATGGTGCAGTGAGCTAAAAAACGGTGTTGGATCTAGCCCTGATCTCTTGACTGGGTGAGAGCTTTCTGCTTAATACAGAGACTCTGTCCCTCACCACCCCTTGTTGTAAATATTTTTGTCCACCCTAAGCGTGGAAGGGTATTCTCAGATGTGAGACCCTTGCTCATTGCACCATCAGGATTCAAGCAAACCGGGCCGAAGACGGCTGTAATGCCACAAACCGGTCCCCGGGAGCTTGTTTCCTTCCCAGTGTAAGAATTGGCTTTTGTAGTTTGGTTTGCCCTGTTCCCATCATGCACTGGGACAGGAACAGACTAATTTGCATACAGCCAGGTTCTGAAACTGGGATGGTGCAGTGAGCTAAAAAACGGTGTTGGATCTAGCCCTGATCTCTTGACTGGGTGAGAGCTTTCTGCTTAATTCAGAGACTCTGTCCCTCACCACCCCTTGTTGTAAATATTTTTGTCCACCCTAAGCGTGGAAGGGTATTCTCAGATGTGAGACCCTTGCTCATTGCACCATCAGGATTCAAGCAAACCGGGCCGAAGACGGCTGTAATGCCAGAAACCGGTCCCCGGGAGCTTGTTTCCTTCCCAGTGTAAGAATTGGCTTTTGTAGTTTGGTTTGCCCTGTTCCCATCATGCACTGGGACAGGAACAGACTAATTTGCATACAGCCAGGTTCTGAAACTGGGATGGTGCAGTGAGCTAAAAAACGGTGTTGGATCTAGCCCTGATCTCTTGACTGGGTGAGAGCTTTCTGCTTAATTCAGAGACTCTGTCCCTCACCACCCCTTGTTGTAAATATTTTTGTGCACCCTAAGCGTGGAAGGGTATTCTCAGAAGTGAGACCCTTGCTCATTGCACCATCAGGATTCAAGCAAACCGGGCCGAAGACGGCTGTAATGCCAGAAACCGGTCCCCGGGAGCTTGTTTCCTTCCCAGTGTAAGAATTGGCTTTTCTAGTTTGGTTTGCCCTGTTCCCATCATGCACTGGGACAGGAACAGACTAATTTGAATACAGCCAGGTTCTGAAACTGGGATGGTGCAGTGAGCTAAAAAACGGTGTTGGATCTAGCCCTGATCTCTTGACTGGGTGAGAGCTTTCTGCTTAATTCAGAGACTCTGTCCCTCACCACCCCTTGTTGTAAATATACTACGCTTGTTTGGTAGCACCTTCACCCCATTTTCACAAACTTTAGCCAATGGGCTGGAAGTGCCAGCTCTGCTCCTCCCCCGAGAGGCCGCCATAGCTCAGATTTCTACAGCTCGTTGTGCGAGGGATTCCCCCGACATCGCTTTGCTCTAACCTATCCATGACCTCAGCTGTCATTTATCTGGTCTACCTCGGGACTTCACGAGCCCTATCTTCAGTTTCAGGCTACTGTACGTTGTTTCAAGGGTAACTCCTTTTATTTCTGGGCCAGGGAGACCCTTCATCTATTATAAATTGTCACTATGGTGGTCAGAGAGAAGAAATGTCTTTTTAAGCCCTGTTCATCTTGTGGTCAAAAGAAAATCTATACTGAAGACCCACACAAGCAATGTATCTATTGCGTTTATCCAGTGCACCATATATTTTCTTTCATTGCCAGGGCAAAAGGTAGCCATGTGGTCAATCCCAGGGACTTAAGCAGCTTATATCCAGTGGAGGCTTCTGAACTGCACATGGGTACACTCCCGATAGTGTACAATCGAGTGCCATATGATACAACCAACACATACAAACCGCAGGCTAGTATGGGATAGGCGGACAGTTCTACTTCGTCCTCCGTCACTTCCTGAGCTGCGTGAAGCCGCCGCTCGGTTACCGCTGTGGTCCATATAAAGAATGTTATTCCAAGACAAAAGGGCTTTAGGTCAAGTGGATGATCCAGAATGGCTTCGAAGCGCCTGGGTCAGTCTGTGTTGTCCCTGGGTAGACCTCCAAGCTTCTCTCAGCTCCGACATACATTCCAACATTTGCGGACACCGAGGATGGAGTATTAAGAGAAAGATTGCTGAATGTTGTTTCCCCATTAACTTGCCTCTTGGGTGATGGAAGTTTTAGATCACTTTTTTCTTTAAAAATCAGGAAATTCACAGTTAAATCAGGAATGTTGCCATGAATGCTCGGACATGAGAAGGCTAGGGATCAAGTGTCCTTGTGAGGTGCCATCCACACACCCGCCAGCCTCCCACGTTCTGTGTGCACGATGGTCTGTCCAGGAGATGCTGGTGAGATAATGAACACACATGATCATATTGGCCCATAAAGGTACATCCGTGCATTTAGAAATCATCACGTCTGATAATACCTTAGCATTCAGGCACTGTCTCGGTTAAGATATATCTGTTTGTCCCCATATCAGTACCTGCTCTTGTCTGGTCCCGGGTGTGCGTATCACAGTGTCTGTGTCTGTCTGTTTTCCTTAACCCAGAGTCTGTGTCTGAGTGCTCCTGTGCTCTTGTCCAAGCTCCCTGTCTCTGCATCTGTATTCATGCCTTACTGTCGTTGCCCGCCTCTCGAGCCTGTCACAATGTCTCTGTCTCTCTAGCATTGACTCCACGGCTGCCAATCCTAACGCTGCTCTCATTAGAGCAGCGTCAGGATTGGCCTGGGTGCCGAGGATTTGCGCTCCCAGGGAGATTGGGAGCCTGTGCTTGCTGTCTCCAACCCGGCATCACAGCCCGGGATGGAGACCGCTTCAGTGCGCATGACAGTTTGGCCTGCCTGAGATGGCGGTCCAAACCGTCATGCACACTGTTTACAGCACATTCCCATCCCTCCTGGGCCTGTTGCCACCCATGCCCCCGCCCCCAAAGACTCGGCAGGAAAGGAAAAAGAAAACAATAATGAGTTTATTCATGTTTTATTTTTCCTATCCTACTGTTTGGAGGCAGCTGGCGGGGGGGGGGGGGTGTTTGACGCTCCTCTGCCATAGTGGGGGAGCCGTGGTAGCCTATCTCTCTGGCTCCCTATCCATGTGTGAATGTCTCCCTCAGTGCCCCTGCTTCTGTCTCCGAGTGGATGTATCCATGTCTGCCTCTCCCAACCCAAGTGTCCCTAGCCAGGTCATCCTGTCCAAGAGTCTGTGACTGTATTGTCCATTGTATGTGCCTCCATGTTCCAGTGTATCCACCTTTCCCTCTCTCTCTTTCTCTCTCTCCAGGTGTCTGTGTTTTTCATGATGTGGTGTCTGTGTCTCACTGCCTTGTCTGTACCCCAGTGTCCCTGACAACCGTTCATTGTATGTATCTCCCTTCTGGAGTGTCCTAGCTGTCTGCTATCTTGTCGATAGCCGTTTCTCCATGGTCTAGTGCCCTGTCTACTTTCCACAATGCAAGAGCCCCTGCCTCCCTGCCCCAGTGTCAGCTTCATAGCAGTACTCGTTTCTCTCTATTGCAGCTTCCATGTCAGTCTGTGTTTTCATGCTCTGTGTCCTTGTCTTTTTCTCCCTGCTACAATGTATTCCTCCCCAGAGCTTGTGTTTGTATTTCCCTGAGGTCCCTGCTCCTGTGTGTGTTCTCGTGTATGCATGCCCAGAAGGCCTCTATCCCTGCCCCACAAACTGAATTCCTGAAAATATACGTCCAGAATATTGAGTTTTAAATATTGTGCTACTAAAATATTGTAACCAAACTACTATCTATAAAATATCCCAAAAATGATATTATATAGGTAAAAATAGATTTATTGTATTAAACTCCATATATATGTCCCGTGATCTTATATATTTTCAAGGGATGCAATTGTAGAGTAGCAGTGCTTAATTTGAGCTGGTTGTTTCCGGAGCTCAGCACCGGCACCTAATTGGCAGCACTGGCGCTTGTAACAGCCTGCCACAAGGTGGCGCTGTGTGTCTAATTTAGAGATGACCACAACAACAACTAATTATTATTGCAATATACTTTACAAATTACTATTATTTGCCGCCCAAGCCATTCTACCTGCTTTGGGTCCTGGAATAGTCCGAATTGTTACAAAAGTAGGAATGTGATGGTTAGTAGTTGTGTTGTTACTATCATTGGCAGCATTACCAGGGCAGTGTGGTGCACGCTGCAGTGGTCTCCTGAGGAGAACCCCAACACTTATATTTTTACAAATTAAGCACTGGGAGTTAGGATCAATACACTTTCCTATGTTGAAACCGTGTGATCCTGGGCAAATTACTTTATGAGCAGATCTTGCATTTGCCAGAGTTTGTTAGTGGTTAAAACAGACAAAACACCTGAGGTGAGAGGACCCTTGTGCACCTCCTGGAAGTGCCTAGAGGTGATTTAGTTTGCAGGACTGTGCTACGTGCCCGCTCACAGCATACACTACCACAATCACACCCGCCCCTCCGCCTTCTCTCCCATTCGTTCCCGATGACAAGAGCGAAGGGACGTGTAGCGGGGATCGGCTTCCGGCGCCCAATAGATCTTCTGATCTGTACCAGCAGAAGCAGATGCCAGCCATTTGTCAAGAGACAAGAGCGAAATATTAAGTAAAGCTCTTTTGTCGGGGGGTCTCGACAGACTGCGCTCGGCAGATTTCGCCCTCCCTCGAGGATTCCCTCTCCTCACAACAACCCCAAAATATATAGAGACATAGAAATATATTGCACTTCCAGCCCATAATAAAAACCACTGAGATATGAAATTAGAAAACATTTTCTGGAGGAAAAAAGCAGCAACAACGGAAACGACAAAAGGCCCCCTTGATGAAACCGCGGCGAGATGATTTTAGGATAATTAACTTTAAATTGCTTTTCGCTGGCAGATAGCTTGCGCAGAACGGAATGGGGGAAAAGAGGCGCGTTCGCTGGTTATCCATCAAAGTTCACCTCGAGCTGTTTAGGAACTGATTTTAGGAGGATGTGAAGATGGTTCCAGCTGCTGTCTTTGGGTGGAGATTTCACAGGGTGCTTGTGGGGGGGGGGACATGCTACTGAGAGGGAACATGTTACCATGTGCTGTCAGCAGGAAAGCCTGTGTCTCACTGATAGATTTCGCCTCCCATGGATGCCCCTCACCAAGATGCCATGGTAGTCGGAAATGACGTCTTGCAGCCTCTAACACCACTTTGATGGCCGGAAGGCTAAGTGTCAAGGAGTAGGAACGAAATACATCAATCAATGTTTTTAGATTTGCCTTCTGGGGCCCTGTGACCGGGGCTAGCAAGAGCAGTGCCCGCTTCCCAATGGGCCAGCCCGCGTAACACCTGTCCATCATTGGTGGCCATCTAGCTACCACCCTAAATTTTATGCTCTAGTGTTAATTGATTGCCAGTAAAATGGCACCAAATTCAAGATAAACGGTTTAGCTTGGATGCATGCCGGGTCTCCCCTGCAAGTTGTGGCATCCTAGGTCACTCCTTGGCTTTTAGCCAACAACACTTTGGATTCTGGAATTTGTAGTTTGCATCCATTATCGTTATTTAGCTCCCTTTGCCACCCCAGTTCAGACCGAGCCATATGCAAATCAGTCTTGACCCTGTGCCTCATGGGAACAGTCCAGCCCGAACTGCCAAGCCAGGTCTTCTCTGGACCGGAATCAATCTTCCTAGGACCGGTTTCGGGGTATTACCCCTAATCAACCAGGCTAGTTTGAATCCAGTGGCAAAGTGAGCAAGGGACCCACGTCTAGGCATACCCTGACAACTTAGGGCACACAAAGCAAACACAAGGAGATGATGGACGGTGTGCTGAAACTTTTAAGACACTTACCCCAGCCACAGATCTGGATTTAATCCATCATCATTCTTTAGCTCACTTCGCCACCCCAGTTCAGACCCAGCCATATTCAAATCAGTCTGACCCTGTTTCCCATTGGAACAGTCCAGCCCAAACTACCACGCCATGTCTTCCCTGGACCGGAAACAAGCATCCTGGGATCGGTTTCGGGGTAAGCATCAGGGTTGTGATTGGTCTGAGCTCCCTGGTTCGACACTCAGACAGGGACTGCAAGCCTGTGCATGATCTCCTCCCAGGCTGTGTAATACAGCCCGGTGGAAAACATGCTAAGCGCGCATGACTGTTGGGCCAGTCCAAGACAGCTGGCCAAACTGTCATGCGCACTTAGGTGCTTATACCACTCCCCTGACCATTGTGATTGGTCAGGGGAGGAAGCCTATGTGCTTCCTGGATCCAGTGAGATGACCAAAGACAACACACGACAGAGGAGAGGCAGCTATGGACTCGGCCTAGAGGTAATGGTTTAAAACATTTTTATAATACCCCCCACTCGCAGCCCCTTCATCCCCCCACTCGCCCCTCCACTCTTGTTGTCTGCCAGCCGTTAGTGACGAGTATTCCAGATGCACAGTGTTACACCGCAGGGTGTTAACGTTGCTGATGGTATAAGGGCTAACAAGATTGCCAGAGGCGTGCGCTATATTCTTCTGCTGCACCGTCATGTGGAATTATTCCTCCCTTTCACTCATGCCGCAGTTGCCAAGTGAAGCGCCATTCCTCCATGGAGTGTTCAGTGTTTCCGGTTCCTATACGGGAACCAACCCCCATCCCCCTTTTCTCAGAAGATCACTTCTTGTGTTTCTGTAAGCTTCAACTAGCCGGCAATAGGAGGGAAATGAAGCTCGGTGTAGCTGGGAAGCAGCAGGGTGGTGTAGTTAAGCATTATTATCTTTCAGTGTGCAGCGTTTATTGCTGCATTCAAGCCAGCTGTGCGCAACCCAAGCCAGCCATTCGCAATCAATCAGAAACCCAATGCACTGCCATTACTATTTCTATTAGGAAACCTAATTGGCTCCTGAGCCTGGCGGCTGTAAGCCGCTCTCATCTGGCCTTACCAACCGTCATCACCTGGTACCTGAACAACAATGTGAGGAGCGTGGAATGGGTGGGCTGTGATGTCACAGGTCAGTGTCCACCATTGTGCACCTCTTCTGACATTGATCAATATCAAAATGGATGGCGGAGAAGATTCAAAGTATGGCACACAAATTAAAGTTTAATTGTTGCCTAATTCATTACTCTGGCTGAGGCCCTTAAAATGGAGAGTCTATTGAATTTGTCAAACATTTATATTTTTAAGACGGGCAAATTGTACTCCATCATCCATCGTCTCACTGGATAATACATCGCTAGTAAAGGAGCTTATATCTAGGATCAGTCTAAATCCAAAAAGAACAATTGATGGACAGAATGCAGAACAATGTCATACATTCACCCCAGTACAGAGATCTGGGCCTAAATCCATCGTTTTTTGCTCACCATGCCATTCCAGTTTGGACACAGCCATATGCAAATCAGTCTTGACCCTGTGCCCAATGGGAACAATCCCGCACGAACTGCCAGGCCAGGTCCTCCCTGGACTGGAACTAAGCATCCTAGGAACCGTTTTGGGGTTACTTTCACCCCACATCAGCCAGGATAGCTTGGCTCCAGTGGCATGGAGAGCACGGGACCCACGTCTGGGCATACCCGTCCCACTGGGGGTGACAAATGCAAAAAGAAAAATTGATGGACAGAATGCAGAACAATGTCATACATTCACCCCAGTACAGACATCTGGGCCTAAATACATTGTTTTTTTTTGCTCACCATGCCATTTGAATTTCAACCCAACCATATGCACATCCGTCTTGACCCTGCTCTCAAGGGGAACGGTCCAGCCCAAACTGCCAGGCCAGGTCCTCCCTGGACTGGAACCAAGCATCCTAGGACCGGCTTCGGGTTTTCACCCCTCATCAGCCAGGATAGCGTGACTCCAGTGGCATGGAGAGCACGGGACCCACGTCTGGGCATAGCCGTCCCACTTGGGGTGACAAATGCAAATCTGAGGCACAGAACTTTCTATGTAAAAATTGTAACTCAGCAGGCACTGAATGAAAGTGATGCAAATATCCTGGCATCTGGACACTGAAATACTTCTGGACACTGAAATACTTCTGGCAGATGTGTGGGTGTGAGAGACAGAAGCTGGACACAAACCCTACTTAATTTGAATGAATTTGCTTCCTAACTGTGGTGTAGCAGAACTTTAGCCGCCCAGCAGCAGAGCGATGGGGTTGTGTGCTAGCGAGTTCCCTGCATTCACAATCCCGCGATGACCGCAGGTAAGGGGAGAGGCCGCCACCACCAAAACTTGTGCTGTAAGGAGCAGACTGCAGCCCCCCTTGCTATGCCGCTGCTTCCTGGAGATTCCATAATTTTGAAAATATATAGAATGAGAGCAGTTTGATTAACATTTTCATCGATTTTGTCAGTGACCATGAATGAGCTTTTTCAGTATTGTCTCTGCAAATTTCTTAGGGTTCCGCGAAAGATGTTACTTTTTTTTATAATTCTAAACAATTGGACAGTAGGCGTCCATCTGCAGTGGGCACAAGTGGCTATCAGTCCAATGATAGTCTTAAATCTCTCCCTACTCACCTATAGTGCTGCTTGCTGTCTGGCATCCGTGCAGTGCTAGATCCCAGCGCTGGTGGACTTTCTGAAGTCATGCACTAATATTTGGACTGAATACCAGTGACAAATTTCTTCTCGGTGCAAACATTGACACAACATTGCAACGGTACCAACGCTCTCTCTATAGCCCGCCCAAAGTATGACCCGTTTAACAGAACTCTAAGAGACAATATATATGAAATAATCTGTATAAATGTATATATATATATATATATATATATATATATATATATATATATACATTTCTACACCATCTTTGCAACTTACACCTATACAAATACCAAAGTTTAATATATATGCACAAAGCAATATCACATAAAATAATGTGTGGATGTAAGCACCGGAAGATACCTGTGTGCCCTCTAGCTGAGACATCCACCAGCCTACTTCCTTGAAACTCTGCAAAAGACAGCACACAGAATCACAAGTTCACAACAACACAAGCACACATAAAAACAAACTGAAAAAACAAGCCGTTAGAAGCACAAGCCACAGAAACAAATACAAACAGGAACTCACTGAAAGAAAAACACACAAAAGCACATCCGGTGAAAACACAAAAACAAATGATCACAAGTCTAAAGAAAGACCTTACAAGTCCAAACAACATCACAGAAGCATGGTCCATAGAAATACAAGCCTGTGTAAATTGTGAATATGATTGGTTCTCCCTGATTTGCATATTTGATTTGCTGGTAAGTCAATCAATCAATCAATCAATCAATCAATCATAGCATTTATATAGCGCGCTACTCACCCGGGCGGGTCTCAAGGCGCTGGGGGGGGTCCGTTTATTGCTCAAAAAGTCAGGTCTTGCGCTGCTTCCTGAAGGCGAGGTGGTCCTGGGTTTGCCGAAGGTGGGTGGGGAGGGAGTTCCATGACTTGGCTGCCTGGTAGGAGAAGGATCTTCCTCCGGCGGTGGCTCTGCGGATGCCTGGAACGGTGGCGAGGGCGAGTCCCTAGTAAAGTGCACAGAGGAAGCCCAGGACCTGTAAATCAAATGCTATCAGTAGGCCTGCAGCATTGATTGTGCCATCCACACAAGTTGCCTTTTCAATGTGTGTCTGACCTGCCACTGCAGTGTCTGTGAGCGTAGTTTTAAACTGCCACGTTGACCTCGAAAGTGCATCCACTTCCCAGATCCAAACCTTCCCTTTTTATTACATGCAGTCACCCCTAAGGTAGGCTCAAGGTAGCCCAATGGGCAGGGTGCAGTGTATGTAAATGGTAGGACATGTGCTGGTGTGTTATTAATGTCCTGAAAGTGAAATACTGCCAATTTAGTTTTTCACTATTGCAAGGCTTGTCTCTCCCATAGGTTATCATTGTAGCTACCTTGTAACATTTTACAAGTGTAACTTTCAATTGGGAAAATATAGAGATTTGGAGTTTAGGTTTTCTGAATTCAGATTTAAGAAATAAATCTTGTAGTAAAGATGGTTTTTGATTTGTGTGTTTGAAAATGCCACTTTTAGAAAGTGGGTATTTTCTTGCTCTACCTTTCTGTGTGACTCTGCCTGTTTGTGGAATCAACGTCTGGTTTAGACTGACAGGGGCTGTTTGTGCATTCACTCCAGACACTCACACAAAGGGAGCTGAGGTGTGCTCTGCATATTCTGAATCGTCTAACTGAGCTAGAGGGATAAGAGGACTTGTCACTGACACCTGAATAGGGCTGTGTCTGCCTTTCATAATGCTGTCTCCACCCCCTGTAGTGTGGCTGGACCAGGGAGGACAGTACTGGTTCTCTGAAACCTGCACACTTCAAAGGCTGAAAGTAGTATAAGTAGTGGGGCCCTGACCCAAGAACTTTGGAACACTTCTGGACCAAGAGGAACCCCTGCCAAGGAGAAGCGCTTTGAGGAGGAGTACTACCCCTTTGCTGTGTGTTGCTTTTCTGGATAGGTTTGCTATTGCTGCTTCTGCTTTGGAGAGGACAAAGCCTGAACTTTTTTTTTTTAATGAAAGTTCATGACAATATAATGTACTCTATACAAAACAGTAGATATTAATACAGGAATATCAATATACATACAGGAAGATAAATACACATGATAAGAGTAAAAGCTCAGCTGATAAAACATGGGGTAATGAATACAATAAATACGATAGTAGTGGCTACATTAGGTGTTTGAGGAGCTATGGACCCCCACTTTTTAGCTGCCTCCATGATGCCACGGGCACCCAAATCCTTAACCCCATTTCCCTGGATTTCGCTCCCTTTAGAGCGTACAGCTATGACTCGATGTTATGGATCCCGAGCATCCTGCACATCCACATTTGGAAGGTTGGGGCCTCAATATCCTTCCATGCGGCAGCAATTAATATTCTAAGAACAGCTGTCGATATAAAAACAAGTGCCTCGGATTCTGTACTTAAACCCAGTTTAGCGTCACATCCAATTATTAAAAGTGTAGGGGATAGGTCTATTTTGACAGCTAGCAGCCCCTCTAAGAACTTTTCAATTTCATTTTTAGTAGTCCCTAATTTTCCGCAACTACAAAACATATGTAGAGCATCAGCAGGCCCATTTCCACATCTAGGGCAGTTGCTATCCACCCTCTTTCCCCATTCATACAATTTAGCCGGAGTGTAATATAAGTTGAACAGAGTCTTAAAGTGCTGTGCTCTTAGATTTGAGGAGCGTAAGAACCTTTTATCCATTAGGATAGCTCTATCCAAATCAATGTCTGGATCTCTCAGTTTAATAGCCCAAGCGGCCTCTGTCTTGAGAATGTCATCGGGAAGCGTTTCCAAGAATAACCCGTAGAATGATCTGATTCTGCAACCACCTCCCTTCATATAGTCTAGTATTGTACAGTCTTTTGATATGTCTATGCTCGGTCTTTTTGATTTTATTGTGTTGGCCAACTGCATATATTTGAACTCTTGGCAGCCTTGAAGTGAGTATCGTGACTTCAGGAGTTCAAGGGGCCTCAAAACATCCTTTGTCATCACTTGACCTAATGTAGTGTGATTCCCTGTCTTTCCCAATGTCTCCATGGGCCATCTCTACTTAGGTGCGGGAATAGTCCTGATTTCCAGAGTATAGTGTGTTTATTAAACTTTGGAATGCTCTGATTCTTCTGTACAGAGGACCATATCCCCCAGATGTCTTCCAATGTTTTATAGCCTGTTGCCTTATAAAAAAGTTTATCGTATTTCTTTAATAATACCCCGTGTGCTTCGCTCCCTAGAGCCAGCTGATAAATAGATGGGATATCTCCCTGACTATGTGGCATAACATCAGGAAAAAAGAGTATAGCCATTTCTGTAAGAAGGCAAGACCAATTGTAGAACGTAAGGTTAGGAATTCCTAACCCACCCTTTTCTTGGGGGAGAGACATGAATTTAATTGATCTCCTCACCTTGCCATATTGCCAGACAAAGTTCATGAAGATTGCCTCCATTTCCTTAAGCAATATGTCATCTACTTTAAAGGGGAGAGACCTAAATTTATATAGGATCTTCGGGAACATTGTCATTTTAATGACATTGACCCTACCTATGATTGACAGATGGAGGGTATCAATTCTTTTTAGATCCTGTTTCATCTTTTCAAGTAATGGCAAAAAATTGTCTTTGATGATTTCCCTTGGCTAAGCGTTGATTGTTATTCCTAGATATACTACTGAGTCTACATATCTATCATCAAGTTTGACTATTTCTTGAACATAGTACCTGTGTTTTTGCCACATTAAGTCGGTATCCAGATAGCCTCCCAAAGTCAGATGAATACTAATTATTCCCCTCATTGCACTGTCTGGATCAGTGGTGGTTATGGCTAAATCGTCTGCATATGCGAGGATTTTGGTGTGAAATCCATTAGTGACAACCGGCTTTATATTTATGTTATTCTTTATAAGTGTAATTAGGGGGTCTATGTATAATGCGAAAAGGATGGGCGAGCACGGACACCCTTGACTCGTGCCTCTCGTAATATGAATCTGCCTGGAACTTTCACCCATAAGCTGGATACTAGCTGTTGGATTGAAATACATAGCCTTAATTGCCTGCAAGAATCTGGGACCGAATCCTCTATCTGCCATCACTTTCCACGGAAAGCTCCACCTGACACGGTCGAACGCTTTTTCCGCGTCGAGGAGGATCATCGCGACCTCCCCCCCGCCAGCTGCATGGATATCGAACAAGGTTATGGCCCTTCTAATATGGTCAGTAGTATCCCTACCAGGGACAAAGCCATGCTGTCAAGGCGAGACGAGAGTTGCGATCATCCTCCCCAACCGTGTAGCCATTATCTTTGCATATAGTTTGTTATTGCTATTTATTAACGATATGGGCCTGTAAGAGCCGGGACTTTCCTTGGGTTTCCCTTTCTTGTGGAATACCACTATATTGGTTTTGGTCCAAGATTCTGGTATAACCCCAGTATTTATAACCCCATTGAATAAATCTAAGAAAAGAGGTGCCGTTTCTTCCTTCAAGTGTTTATAGACCTCCAGGGGTATGGCATCAGGCCCTGCTGCCTTGCCTGCTGATAGATCTTTTAGCGCCTGAGAGAGCTCATCCATGGTGATATACTGCTCCAGAGATTCTATCTCACTAGACGTGAGTTTAGTACCTGTATCCGGCCAGTTTATACCCGGGTCATCTATACCCGTTTCTTCCTTATAAAGATCCTGATAAAACCTCCTAAAAATGTTGAGAATTTCAGTTGGTTTATTATAAGTATGATCGCCTTCTTTAATTTCGGTAATAGTATTTTTTGATGTAGCCTGTCTTATCCTTAACGCTAGAGCCCTACCTGCATTCTCCCCTGTTTCATACATACTGGCTCTGCGGGTCTGATATTCTGCTGCGGCTTTTTTAGCCAATTGCCGTTGGATGTCTGCCTTTATGCTATTCAGCCTTTCTAAGCTCTGATTACCCTGTATCCCCTGGCAAACGTCTCTCCTGTGTTGTTCCTCTGCCTCCGCCAGTTTGACCAAAAGACGTTCTCTGTCTTCCTTAGCTTCTTTCCACAACCTACCCGAAAAGCTGATTGTCTCTCCCCTCAGGCCAGCTTTGAAACTATCCCAGACCATGACACGGGATGCACTGTATCTATTTGCATCAAAGAAAGATTGGGACCAGTTCTTGATATGTGCTAGGTAATTGCTATCCACTAAGAGCTTTCTATCAAAAGTCCAGGGTCTGATCTTCGCCCTTTGTATATTCAAGGTCATAGTGAGAATAAGGGGGTTGTGATCCGATATTAGCCTAGGAAGCATTGCAATTTCTACATTAGGGAGACAGGTTGCTGATATTAAGAAATAATCCAGTTTTGTATGTTTGTTAAATGGATGTGAGAAGTATGTGAACCCGGGTTCATCTTTCTTTAGGCTGCCCCACACATCCCTCAGCCCATGAGATTGAATTATGGAAGATACAGCCCTGAATACCCGGGGCTTACGACCGATATATGGGGTATCGCCTATAAAATCTGCTGAAATGTTGAGATCTCCACACATTACTATAGGTGAAGGCCAGTTGGTAAGTTCCCTCTCTATATGATCCATCACCCCCGGGTCATCCAGGTTAGAGCCGTATACTGAACATAGAGTTATGCCTAGTTTCAGTTTGCATATTGCCCATCTTCCCAATGCATCAGCCTTTGATTTTTTAGCTCCTCCCAGTCCTACCCGGCCCAAAATAGCTACCCCCTTTACCGTTGATGTCTGTGAGGAACAGGACAGAATTTCATACCCCCTTAGATTTAGCCAGTGTTTCTTTTTCCATGGTAGGTGGGTCTCTTGTAAACATATGATATCAGCCCTTATTAATTTTATATACTCCTCAAACCTACCCCTCTTTTTCCAGTTATTCAGTCCGCCTATATTTAGGCTAATTACCCTAATCCTTGACATAGCCCTGTAGGGAACAAAGCCAGCACTCTAACCAATCACGTTTTCTCCTGAGCTTTTCATGACTGTGCATATCCACTCTAAACATCACATTTATATTGAAAAACACATTTATTGCATGAACTTTCTTTTTCGTTTTTTGCTTTCCCCACCCCCCCACCCCACTGCATGCCTTGTCCCCCCCTAACTCCCCTGACCCCAACCCGCTCCCCAGTGAAGCGCGCAGACTGGGTCTGTGCGTGTGATGGGTGCAACCCAGCAGTGGACACTTTGCAGACTGCTTATTAGAGCACGTCCTCAACCTGAGGAAAGAACCATGAACCACCTTATCGTGACACCTTTAACTCTATGAAACTTAAACTATAACTTAGACTTAGACTCAAAAGTCATATCCTGCCCACCATGGACTATGCATCTATATACGCAACCCCCTTAGGCTGCATCCTTCTTTTATATAGATCATTTATAGACTAGTATAGACTAGTAGTAAAACACACTCCGCTAGTAGCTATAGCTATATTGTATAAAGGATGCCCCTATGCTACACCAAGCTATGTTAGTTATGTACCGTACTATATTGAGTCCAGATACTCCCGAGCTTTGATTTCTGAAGAGAAATACATAGTCTTGCCTGAATGAATTATTTTTAACTGGGCAGGATTAATAAGATAGACCTGTACTCTTTTTTTTTTTTTTTTTAATTTTTGAAAACCTTTATTCGGAATCAGAAAACACAGCTATTTAGCCTAACATCCCGGAGGCAAGGCAGCAAAAGCAAAGGAGGGCATTAGCGTTCAACAGTAGGAACATAATCATCAAAGGTTAATTTTTATTATAGAAAAACAACAACTGGCGCCCGTGGGCGCGAAAGTGGCAGTACGTAGAGCATGTCGCTGTGTGTCGGGGATGGGTAGGGAATAGGGCAGGAATACAATCAAGAAAGGAAAAGTTCAGGATAGGACGGAGGGAGGTGGGGGAGGGCATCAGGAGGAAGAAGCACTTCGAAATTCAGTTGGCGTCACAGGTCAGGGGAACGCAGCCTCCTGTAGGTCAATTGGTTCAGGTGGTTGGCAAATATCCCCCCTATATTCATTCCATGCTCCCCAGATTTTCGTCCAGTTCTGCGGCCTCCCCCTGGCTACATAGACCGTCTTCTCTCGAACCATACACCAGTCCATGTTGGCCTTCCACTGCACCAGTAGAGGGGCCGCAGTCGCACCCCACCGCTGAGCTATGTCCCTCTTCGCCACCATGTTCCCAAGGGTGACCCACCTAGTCTGTGCAACATTATGGTCGGACGGTTCCCAAACATTTAGGAGGCACCGACGGGCCTCCGCATGGGAGGCCACGCCAGTAACCTCCGCCATCACGCGGTGGATCCTCCTCCAATAGGAGGCGATCACCGGGCAATCCCAGAGGATATGTAGGAAGGTGGCAGGAGCCCCACACCCCCTGCGGCAGAGCCCATCAGAGGAGAAACCCATGCGCATCAATCGGGGCCCAGTCACGTACACCCGGTGGAGGATCTTAAACTGCACAAGGCGGAGACGGGAAGAGATGGCAACCTCCTTAGGAGAGGAAACCGCACTCTGCCAATCCTCGTCGTCCAGCTCAAGGCCATCCGCTACCCACTGCTCTCTCAGGCCAAGGAGGAGGTCTGTGCGCGCATTTATCAGTTTCTTGTACGAGAGGGAAATCGCACTGTCTGGCACATGCCCATCCAGGATCCTATCCTCCAGCGGGGAACTTTCAGGAATGGCGCCATCCGGCGGGGAGGCCGAAAGCAGCGCATGTCTCAACTGTGCATAGCGGAAGAACTCCGTCGCGCCCAGCTGATATTCAGCCTGTAACTGGGGGAAGGTCTTAATCACGCCCCTTGCAATCATATCCTCAACCCTGCTGATGCCAATGAGGTCCCACTTGTCAAAGCCTTTGGTGTGCCACAGTCTACCCAGGATGTCGGAATCAAAGAGGGGAGTGAACCTCGTGAGTCTGCCCCGCCATCCCTGCGCCTTGGTAACTGCCTTCCAGATACGAACCGCCGTTAGAGTGGGGCCCGTCAGTTTGCGGTCAAGGGACTTGGAGTATAGGGCACGGTAGTAATTACCGCCTCCCATCAGCCATCTGTCCATGGCGTATCCAGGGTTCTCCACTGGGCCGTAGAATCCATGGTTCAGGGCAGCGAGCTGGGACGACCAATAGTACCGGCGCACGTCGGGGAGAGCTATGCCCCCATCATACCAGGGGAGCGTGAGTTTGTGGAGGGCCACGCGAGGGCGACCCTCCCAGAGGAGATTACGGAGAAGGCCGTCAACGTCGCGAAAATAGCGGGCAGGGACAGGGTCTTGCGAATTCTGTAGTGCATAGAGGAACCTGGGAAGAGCCATCATCTTAAAAAGAGCAGCGCGGCCCAGGAGGGAAAGCGGCAGGTGGCGCCAGCTATCGACGTCACGCCGCAGCCGCTGAAGTGGAGGGAGCAGATTGTTATCATACCTGAGCTTGGCATTACCGGATATGTATATACCCAGATATTTGAAGCCTCGCGAGGCGATCTGGATACCGCAGCCCCCCGGGAGGCGCGGGGTATCCCCTTTAAGGACATAGAGGGAAGACTTGGCCCAGTTAATAACCAGGCCGGAGTATCGCCCAAAGAGTCTGATGACATCACAGGCCACAATAAGGGAACTACCCGGCGAAGACATGTACAGCAGTATGTCATCAGCGTAGAGGGAGACCCTGTCCTCAAATCCGGGGGCCCATTCGATACCTCTCAAATCGGGATGGGATCGCAACCTCGCCACTAGGGGTTCGAGAGCCAGGGCAAACAACAGGGGGGACAAGGGGCAACCCTGTCTGGTGCCACGGCGAAGGGGGAAGGGTGCCGACAGGCGACCATTGACCGTCACATTGGCCATCGGGTCCGCATAGAGGAGTTTCACCCAGCCAATGAAGATCGGACCGAACCCAAGTTTAGCCAGAACCGCCCATAAATAAGGCCATTCCAGTGAATCAAAGGCCATGGTAGCATCCAGGGACGCCAACACCGCCGGGTCTTTAAGAGTGTGGGCCCGGGCCATAACTCCGTGGAGGCGACGCAGGTTCAGGGCAGTGTTGCGGTGTGGGATGAATCCCGATTGATCGGGGTGGACAAGGTCACTAATCACTCCAACCAACCGATTAGCCAGGAGTTTGGCAAGGATCTTAGGTTCCACGTTAAGGAGGGAGATGGGACGGTAGGAGCGACAGACGTCCCGTGGTTTGCCCTCCTTGTGGATGACCACGATGGTAGCAAGACGCTGGTCCAGGGGAAGGGAGCCTCTCTCAAAGGATTCAAGGAACATCTTGCGGAGATGCGGGGAAACCGCATCCGATCGGATTTTGTATAGTTCCACTGGAATACCATTGGGCCCAGAGGCCTTGCCCGAGTTAAGGGAGCGAATCGCAAGGTCGATCTCGTCCGCCGTAATGTCCCTATCCAGGTCCTCCCTCTCTTCCTCGGAGAGACTGGGCAGGTCTATGTCAGCGAGGAAAGTCGTGTTGTCCGCCTCCGAGAACTCCGAGACAGACTCATAGATACCACGGAAGTAGTCCGCGAAAGAGTCAACAATGGCGCTGGGGTCCGTGAGGAGCGCACCGTCGTCTCCGAGGAGTTCCGGCACCACTCGGCTGGCCATCTCCCTTCTGTCGAGCCAAGCCAACAGTTTCCCGGCCTTATCGCCCACATCATAGATGCGGCCTTGCTGTTCTTTGGCGAGAACGAGGGCGGCATTAGTGGCCAAGTCATGGTACTCTGCTTGTTTCAGCGAAAGAGTATGGAGGGCCAGGGGGTCCGAATCGGAGCGCAGCTGGGCCTCGAGGTGTAGCACCTCCTGCTCAATGGCCAGCATGACCGAGTCTCTATCCCGGCGGGTGGCCGCGATGAGTGCCTGGGCCTCACCACGGAGCACCGTCTTAAAAGCTTCCCACAGTGTAACGGCCGACTCCACCGAGCCCACATTTTCGGAAAAATATAGGTCAATAGATTTGGCCAAAAGGGTGCGGGTCTTAAAATCTCGAAAGTACCAGGGATTGATCGCTGCCGGGCGGTACGACAGAGTCACGCCAAAGTCGAAAGAGACCCATAACGGGGAATGATCGGAAATGCCTCGGGCAAGGAAGCGGGCCTCCGACACAGCTAGGGCATCCGAGGCCAGCGTGAGAACATAGTCCAGGCACGAGAGACTGCCGTGCGCACCCGACAAAAAAGAGAATTGACGAAGCGTGGGGTGCAAAAGCCGCCACGTGTCCACCAGCCCAGTAGAGTCAAGGAAGGACGGCAACCACATCTGTGGTCCACTCAGGTCGCGAGGCGGTTGGCGATCGAGGAGGCCAGAGCAAACCGCATTAAAGTCACCCCCCACAATCAGACGACCAGCCGGCATAGACAAAATGGCAACACCAAGGTCCTGGAAAGTACTAGATTGAAGCCCTGGAGGGACGTACACAGACAACAGCGTGAGGGAACGCCCTTCCCATCTCCCGGATACGGCTGCGTACCTCCCCCTATCGTCTATCATGGTGGACCCTATCTCTAAGGGAAGGGATGCGCGCACAAGAATCCCCGCCCCCCTGGAGCCGGAAGAGAACCCCGAATGAGCCACCATTTTATAACCTTTGCGATTCAGGGCTTTACAGGCATTGCCCACCAAGTGCGTTTCTTGAAGAAGTACAACATCCGGCATGTGCCGCTTAACCAGTTGAATAACCACCCCTCTCTTGATACGATCACCCAACCCGTTAACATTCCAACTGAGAATTTTCAACACCCTACCCCTCATCCCTCCACCACCCACCCCACCCATCACCCAAAGACACTTGCATCAGGAAAAGTCCAGGATCGCCATTGTCCGTGTGCCACAAAAAGGAGAAAAAGAGAAACAAAACACAAACCAAAAATGTACCCAACCAACCCCCCACCCTGCACCCCTGCGTTAGACTAGAAAGCCCCCCCAACTTGCAGTGTGCCTGTCGCCCCATTAACTACTCTACCGAAGACCCAGAGGAGGAAGGAATCTCCGTGGAGTCGTCCCGCCACCCACCTTCAAAAGAAAGGAGAGAATAATCACACCAAAACAGTAGTCCGACGGTCCTTCGAGGCAGGGGTAGCCCCGGCTCCCAGTTCATTCCTGCCGCTCCGCTCCGCCCGAGGCTCCTCCAACATCTTCCTCACACTCCTCCCGTTCTGGTGTGACAGTGTCCAGCCACTCGCTCACGTTGTCCGGGTAATCAAAGAAGTAGGCACGGCCCTTGAGTTCCACGCGGAGCCTCGCAGGGAATTGCATAGAGTATTTGAGACCCATATCTCTGAGGCGTCTCTTGACCCCCGCGTAGCTCAGTCTTTGGCGTTGCACCAGCCTGGTGAAGTCCGGGTAAAAATGAACCTCCGCGTTCTGGTATTGTAGTGGCCCGTGCGATCTGGACGCCTGGAGGATCACATCCCGATCTCTGAAGTTAAGAAGGCGCGCCACAATGGGTCGCGGCGTCGCCCCTGTTTTAGGTGGACCACCGGGCACACGGTGGGCACGTTCCACCGAAAAGAAGTTGCTCAGCCCTGGGGGCGCCAGATGTGTCTTAACCAGTTCCTCCACAAAAAGGTCCGCTGCGCCATCCTCGGACCCTTCCGGAACCCCCACTATGCGGACGTTCTGCCGCCTGGCTCGCCCCTCAAAGTCCTCCAGCCGTTTAGAGAACTGATCGGCGGTCGCTCTCAAGTTCCGGACCTCCGTTTGTAGTTCAGAGACATCCGAGGTCAGACTAGTGGTCATAATGTCCAGTGCTCTCACACGGTCATTTGTCTTCCCCAAGTCAGTTCTGATTAGGGCAATATCAATGGCCATGGAATCCACCTTGTGGGACAGAACCTCATGTTGGTGTTGTCCGTCAGTACGGAGGCTGGTGATGGCGCCCATAATGTCGACCAGGGTAGGATCCGAGCCGTCCGGCGGGACAGTCACTGGGGTTCCCTTGGAGACAGCACCCGACGCAGGTGGCGATTTGAGATTGACATACCGCTCCATGCGGTTGTTCTGCGTCTGCGGTTTGCCCCGACTTCCTCTATTTGATGCCCTCTCCGGATCGCCCCTGCCCGCCATGTTGGGTCCTCAAGAACAAAGGACCGGTGGTCACAGGTCAGGGTCCACAGCCAGGAGTCAATCAAGTCAGAAAGACAATCAGGTCGACCAGGGCAGGGGTAGAGCACCGCGTCTTCACCAGGGAGGTGGCAATCAAGGCCCTTGCGGCACGATCGAGCGAAGTGGCGAAGTGACGAAGTCCGGATAGACAATGGCACCGTTACGGAGCGGAGTTCAGCTCGACGTAACTTCGCGCAGGAGCCACCGATTCGGGATCCGATTGCAGCCCCCGCCTCAGCAGGCCGCCAGCTTTACAGTGCCACCAACGTGGACCAGGATTCTAGGCAGGATAATTGCGGTGGATCGGACGGTCCACGGAGCTCCGAGCTTACGCGGCCATCTTGGTCGCCCGCGAAGCTCCTGTTGACCTGTACTCTTTTGTCCTGAAAGGGCTTGATTAATTGTCTCAGTCTCCAACACCGTTCAACGGTGGCGTGACAAAAATCAGGCCTTACAAAAAAAGAGCCTCCCTCAAAGGTTCTTTTGGCGTCTGGCCTCGCTTTCTCTGAGATGGACTGGCACAGAAGAAAGTTGCCTATGTAGATCAGGATAGCTCTGGGCTTGTCACCTTCTCTGGCATTCTGTCTCAGTTTAAACGGAGTCCTGTGCGCCCTCTGAATTTCAGTGGTCCAATTCCAACCAGCGATATCTGGGAAGGCTTTCTCGAAAGTTTTGACTATAAAAGCTTTGACATCCTGCCCTTCGATTCCTTCCGGAATCCCAAGAACCCTGAGATTGTTCCTTCTTTGCCTGTTTTCTAGGTCCTCAAGCTTCCACTGGACATCTATTGCTTGTGCGCCAAGGGATTCCATTCTGCTCGTGGCTGCCGCAGCCTCTGCTTCAGTGGTGACTATCCTTTCCTCCAAATTTGAGACCCTGTCACCTACATTTACACAGGCTTTCGAGAGTTTCCTGACCACTCCTTTCATCTTTCTCATTGCACCTTGGGCCTTAAGGCTGTCTGATCGGGTCTCTTCTCTATGTGCAGTTATACCTTGATGGATTGATTCCATCATTGCCATAAGTGACATCAATGAGAGCTGCGTGGTCTCCTGATGCTGTGCCTGAGCCGTCCCCTGATTAGAGTTTCCTTGGAGGGATGTTGTAGGAGAGTGATCTCATGTCAATTCTGGGTGATCCCTTTGAGAAGGCATATTTTTAATGGTAGTTGATGGTATCCCTTCCTCGTTGTCGCTCTCCGTTTCTGGGTTACTGCAATCGATATCAGAACTATGGAGCTCCTCATCCTCTGACCAGTCGGCCTCCTCTGTCACAGAGAAGAAGCATTCACTGGGAGTCTTCTCCTTTTCCTTCTCCCTTTCGCCATGTATTAATCCGGAATGAATGACATTTGCATTTTCCAATAATTGACCAGGTTCATCTGGGACCGTGGTAGCCTCTTTCAGTGCGTCACCTGTTGTTGAACCTCCTTGAGTGACTCCGCTGTTAGTTGATGGAGGTATGGAGATATGCTCTACCATGCCTGCTGGTGATGAGTTTAACATATCCCTAACTGATATAAGGGCTGTAAGCTCGCCGGCCTCATTACCAACCCCCTCGTCTTCCTCCATAGTCACACCAACTGAATGCACCAGTTGTGACATCAAGACCTGAGTGCCACTCAAGACGTTATCCACGGCTCCAACCTCCTGACCTGGCTGATACGACTGCAGCTGCATTTGAGATTGAGATTGAGATTGAGGGTATTGCGGCTGAGAGGCTGGTTGTAATGTAAGCTCAATGTCTGATTCAGGTTCAAGCTCTACATCTTCTTGGGTGACTGGTAATGCCGGTAATGCCGCCGCTGGGACTGCTGGTTCCATCTCTTTCAGCTTTCTTTTCCTCTCATTTCGGTTCATCATGTCTACCACACTTATGGTGGTGGTGGCTGTGGCTGTGGCTTGTCTAGTTCTAACAGAGGGGGGCCGCATCTCTTTGGGGGTACTCAGACCTGAGGATGGTTGTTGCTGCTTTGCCCGACCCCCAGGTCCCGCCTCTGGTGTTGCCCCCTCAATACCGGTGCTAATTACAGTCACAGTGCTCAAGGAATTGTCTGTAATAGTGCCGGCATTATCAGTTGCGTTTTTCTTTTTCGATATCGGCTTACCTCCGGTGTTAGTTTTGGGGGTCCTCAGTAAAGCAAGTGCCGAGAGTAGAGAAAGTTGCTGCTTCGCCCTGATCCGTCCTCTGCACCCGTGAACCTCGCAGCCTCTCGATTCTGCTCTGACTCTGCCCAAGCCACAGCCGCTGCAGCTGCCGCAACCTCCGCCTCCGCTCCGCTCACCAGATCCCATCCCTGTGGAGCTCCGCCTCCCGACTCCGCGAGCACCGCCAGGCCTCCAGACCAGCCCAAACCTCAGGAAAGGCGAAGCAACAAGCCTCCGCAGTCCAGGGGGGAGCGCCCTGCAGCGAGGATCGGCGCAGAGCATCCAAGCGGCCGAGACACCAAACTGACACCAAACTGCTGCGCTATGTAGTATCTTGGCGCCTTCTCCGTGCAGTTACTCCGCGAAGCCTCTCAGCTCGGCTCTCTCACTGTCTGCCCGGTAAGCTCATGGCATGTTTGAAGGTACAAAATGGACAGGGTTTGCTGAGGTTACATTAAAGCTGTGTCCGCGCTGCTGCTGGGGTTGCTGCTCAGCCGCTCCTCACGGCCACCATCTTGCTTCCCAAAAACATTAGTGCTCACTTTCCTCTGCATTTCCTCCAGCCTGAACTTTGTTGTGTATCTTGCTTGAGAGGATTCTCCAAGGGCTTCATGTAGAGCTTGTCTCCTGTTAATTGTTAGGGACAGAAAGACTTCACTTGCATCAGCCCTGAACTTTACTGCTGGGAGTTCTGACCTTCCTTTTGGTGTCAGCTCCAGTTCAGGGCCCTCTTAGGTTGTTTTGCTGCTCCGGTTGCTGAAAATACCTGCATCGTCCTTCCTGCGCCGTTTTTCCCACCATAAGCTGCCATGCGGTTGAAAAACACAGCATTGCCATAGTACGGCTGAAAAATATTGATGCAACTACTGTCCGCGGCCAAAGAAACGGCCGCAGCCTGAGTC
Organism: Lissotriton vulgaris; assembly: GCF_964263255.1. Classification (NCBI taxonomy): domain Eukaryota; kingdom Metazoa; phylum Chordata; class Amphibia; order Caudata; family Salamandridae; genus Lissotriton; species Lissotriton vulgaris. The sequence continues at coordinate 102,745,316 of NC_141700.1, forward strand.
CCGAGAACCTAGTCTCCAAAGAACGAAACTCTCACTCTGATTCCAACGAATGGCCTGCTGTGCACCTGGAAAAATCCACACATCACCTGCTTGCGGCTACAAAAATTGATGCAGCACCTGGATCACCACTACATAGACCTGTAGCACCTGGATTTTCTCACACTTCGCACCTGTGCTCCAAATCTACTTTGACCCTGGGCTTTCAATAAGAAACCCATCACCTCCACTCACAGTAAAAAAAAGACCCATCACCTCCCCTGCGTGGCAATAAGGAACCGGCGCATCACCTCCCCTACATGGCAGTAAGGAACCAACGCATCACCTCCCCTGGAACAAGGAACCGACACATCACCTTCGCTGCGCCTGTTGTCGTCCTGTAATTTTGATGTATCCAAGGTATTTTGTGCTAAAAGTGACACATGCATAGTTTCCTATGGACAGAACTGTTTTTACCTTTTAAAAGCCATATTTTGGTATCTGTATGTCGATTTGTTTGTGGTTTTGGTCTTGTTTCGGTTAGATAAATATTTGGTATTTTGTAAACTGGCGTGGAGTCTATTTGTAGTGTTTACACTGTGGTACTATATGTGTGCACAAATGCTTTACACATTGCCTCTGTAGTTTAGCCTGACTGATCTGTGCCAAGCTACTAGAGGGTGAGCACAGGCAAACTTAGTTGTGTACTTTACTCATCCTGACTAGAAGGAAGGGTCCTTACTTGGACAGGGTGCGTATCACTGCCAACTAGAGACCCCCTATTCTAACATGCCTGAAGTGGTAAAAGGCTTTGTCATTTTCAGCTCGGCATGGATGACACTGTGCTAATCTTATGCTTACAGACTTTGCTGTAAAAATGTCAAAATGCTTTGTAACTTTCTAGCTCAGCATAGATGGCACTGTGCTAATCCTATGCTTTAAAACTCTGCCAGAGGGTGAGGAGTGGTCCGACTAGGAGACAATGTTCTTTGAAGAAAGTGTGACTATAGGACATCATGCCCACCCTTTCCCCGTGTTAGGAGGAATGAAAAGTAACTCTGGAATTTCCTGATCTGTTACTACAAACTGGCAAGTATGACAGAATTGTAACCAACCCCCTCCAGAGAATTATTAATCTGGAGGGGTGATCAGAAGGGACTATAACCTGATGCATACCAGTGAACCATGTTGAGCAGTATAAAAGGCTGAAACATGTCTATATCAGCAGAGAGGGTGATAGGGTTCTTAACTCCCTGATACATCCCAGTGATTTTTAACCCTGCAAAGGGGGACCCAAAATAAAACGAATAGTGTACCTTAGACAGTTTTAAAAGTTTCTGTCTGCTTAGTGTATCCCTAATAGTATGTATAAAAAATACAGCGCTCCACACCCTGAGTGTTGGTCTGCACCAGGGTGCCTCAGCGGCCCTATGATGAAGCATTCCACTATTTAGTGGGTGAGGGCAATTTTAAAAAACCCTTAGGGCTTTCCAAATGAGTCTTTGTCTATACAAATATAGGTAGTTTAAAGTATATATTGTCCCTTTGTAGTGTGTGCAACCATCCAGAGCTTTCTTTTTTTGTAGATAGCTAGGTTGATAGACAGATGGATGTGCACAATACACCCTATATGTAGGGTCTCATGGTGCTATAGAAGCACAGAGGTGAGCCCCATACAAAAACTTTCTTTAATCGTCAAATAACCAACTCTTTATGTGTTTGTGAAAAGCTGTAAACTGGATTCTTCTATAAGCTATAAAGGGAGGGCGTGCCACAATCTAATGCCTTCAAGAAAGATCTGCAAAACAACAGTTGATGGACAGAATGCAGAACAATGTCATACATTCACCCCAGTACAGAGATCTGGGCCTAAATCCATCGTTTTTTGCACTCCACACCACCCCAGTTCAGACATGGCCATATGCAAATCAGCCTTGAACCTGTGCCTCATGGGAACAGTCCAGCCCGAACTGCCAAGCCATGTCTTCACTAGACCGGAACCAAGCATCCTAACATCCGTTTCTGGCTATCAGCCGTCATCAGCCAGTATAGCTTGACTCCAGTGGTGTGGAGAGCACGGGACTCATGTCTGAGCATACCCGTCACACTCGGGGTGACAAATGCAAAAACAACAGTTGATGGACAGAATGCAGAACAATATCATACATTCATCCCAGTACAGAGATCTGGGCCTAAATCCATTGTTTGTTTTGCACTCCACACCATCCCAGTTCAGACATGGCCATATGCAAATCAGCCTTGACCCTGTGCGTCATGGGAACAGTCCAGCCCAAACTGCCAAGCCAAGTCTTCACTGGACCGGAATCAAGCATCCTAGGACCGGTTTCTGGCAATCAGCCGTCATCAGCCAGGATAGCTTGATTCCAGTGGCGTGGAGAGCACTGGACTCACGTCTGAGCATACCCGTCCCACTCGGGGTGACAAATGCAATAACAATAGTTTATGGACAGAATGCAGAACAATGTCATACATTCACCCCAGTACAGAGATCTGGGCCTAAATCCATCGTTTTTTTGCACTCCACACCACCCCTGTTCAGACATGGCCATATGCAAATCAGCCTTGACCCTGTGCCTCATGGGAACAGTCCAGCCCGAACTGCCAAGCCATGTCTTCATCACTGGACCGGAATCAAGCATCCTAAGACCGGTTTCCGACTATCAGCCGTCATCAGCCAGGATAGCTTGACTCCAGTGGTGTGGAGAGCACAGGACTCACGTCTGAGCATACCCGTCCCACTCGGGGTGACAAATGCAAAACCAACAGTTGATGGACAGAATAGAGAACAATGTCATACATTCACCCCAGTACAGAGATCTGGGCCTAAATCCATTCTTTTTTTGCACTCCACACCTCCCCAGCCAGGATAGCTTGACTCCAGTGGTGTGGAGAGCACGGGACTCACATATGAGCATACCCGTCCCACTCTGTTCGGGCTGCACTGTTCCCATGAGGCACAGGGTCAAGGCTGATTTGCATATGGCCATGTCTGAACTGGGGTGGCAAAGTGGGCTAAAAAACGGTGATGGATTAAACCCAGATCTGTTGACTGGGTGTGAGTGTTTGATTGGTTCAGATGCTCGGTCCATCACCACCCCCTTTTGTACCGCTAGTTTCGCCATAAGTTGGCAGGGTATGCTCAGGCGTAAGTCCCTTGCTCACTTTGCCACTGGATTCAAGCAAGCCTGGCTGAAGACGGCTGTAATGCCAGAAAGCGGTCCTAGGAAGCTTGTTTCCGGTCCAGGGAAGGCATGGCTTGGCAGTTCGATCTGGACTGTTCCCATGAGGCATGAGGCATAGGGTCAGACTGATTTGCATATGGCCATGTCTGAACTGGGGTGGCAGAGTGGGCTAAAGAACGGTGATGGATTAAACCCAGATCTGTTGACTGGGTGTGAGTGTTTGATTGGTTCAGATGCTCCGTCCATCACCACCCCCTTTTGTACTGCTTCAAGAAAGATCTGGCACCACACTTAGAGCTTCTTTCTTTTAGAGCCCTGAAAAGGAGGTTAGATGAGGGTAAATATCTGCTGAATGTAGTAGGTAGAAACGATAGAGTAGTGCAAAACAAAGAAACTCAGAATTTCAGTGCTTTAAACAAGTTAATTCAAAACAAAATCTTTTTTCCCACAGGCAGTCAGTGGAGCTTTCTAAATTTAGCCGAGATATGATCACATTTGTTCATTTTGAGAGTGATGCGAGCTGCAGAATGTTGAATATATTGCAATTACTGTATAGACTTAGGGGGGAGGGGTGAGCCAGGAAAATGGAATTACAAAAGTCCAGCTGAGATTAATTTAACCATTCACAACTAGAAATTTAAGACAGGTGTCCAAAAGAAAAATGTAGAGTGCGCCAAGGAATTCACAGATGGTGAAAAACTAAGTAGTAGTATGGAATGGTCCTAATATGAGGTGTAATGGCGTGCTGTACTTATGGTGCACCTCCAGGGAAAGATTGCTTTATATTGGATGTTGTCACTGCACCCAAGGACACATTGATAACTGAGATGGCTAATAACTGGGCTGGGTATTCAGGCGTACAAAAATTGAGAAAAATATCGTTATTGTATTAGGTGATTTAAAAGTGTCCTTAAACAGTTGAAATCTGGAGCCATGTATGGGTCTAGTCTTCGTTTTTGCATACACATGGCGATGACATGTATGCAGGGAGCATGTACCCATATACATAGACGACACATCATAAGCAAGCCGGGAGAGTACATTAGACTTCACGACCAGTCATGCGGCTTCTTCTGATGTAAACTTTCACATGAAGACAGGGTCTGGGTGGCCTCCAGAGTGTATCTGATGTTTTATAACCATATTTGTTTGTGTATGTGGTTATTTTGGGCACAGATGGTTGCAGGACCGCTTGTTGGATTATAAAGAGGTAATTGGTTTGTTTTCTAAACATGTACCTGAGAAGTGTCAGAAAACCTGTTGTTGCGGTGCAGTAGTCATCAATTATTATTCAAATGAAAGATGTCATTTCCTACAACAATGTCTACGTGGACTGAAGGACAGTGATAACTGGCCTGAGGTCTCAAATTGATAAGAGGTGTGCCCTCCCTTTGAAGAGGTGGGGACATTGGAGCAAATATCGGTTCCTTCTTTCTGACTTGTCAAGTGTCATCTCAGCCTTTGTTAAATATCATAAATCTCATATGCTTTGCAGTCCCACTTAAGACATGTGGGCGGTAGGTTTTTAGCGTTTTATATAGAGGGAACTATACCCAAAGATATCAGAGCGCTTTACATGAGCACCAGTTTCATTACAGATGGACAGATTCATTTTTGTTAACCAGGGGAGATTAAGTGATTTGCCCGGAATCACAGGATGTTGAACATCCTTGCCGAGACTCGAACCGGACTCCCCAGCTTCGAGGTCGACCACTTTAGCCGTAAGGCTACATCCACAATTGTTCTGATGTTTAACCATTTTGATTAATTTTCCAGTACCATAGCACTTACAGGCATATGCATCAAAGTAAATACCGGGAGCAAATGGGCAGATTCTCAGAATCTGCCCCTTTGCTCCCCGTATTTTTGCATTTGGGATGCATCATCCCAAATGCAAAAATCGCAATTTAAGGAATCTCTAAATTGAGATTCCTTAAATTGCGATTGCATTTAAGGAATCCCAAATTGAGATTCCTTAAATGCAATGCATGAAAGTAAAAAAAAATAGTGAATTCGCTAGTAGGGGGAGCAAATTACAATGAAGTTGGACTTCATGGAAATTTGGTAAAACTTTGAAAAAAGCACTTTTGTGCATTTTTCAAAGTTTCATGTTGCGCACACACATGCCCTTAGAGCATGTGTGTGTGCAACATATGTGCATAAATCAATTTCAGGGGTGCAACATGGTGTCATTTTGACACCCTTGCACCCTTGAAATTGCATGGGCAATTTGTGAGTATCTACTGGTACTCGCAAATTGCTCATGCAATCTCCAATACATTCCTATGGGCCTGTAGGCCCATATGAATTAATGGGACAGCATTCCTTAATTGCGACTAGCAATTTGCGAGTAGCAATTAAGGAATGTTAAGGAATCGCTATTTTAATAGCGATTCCTACATGCATACAGGCACATGCATCAAGCGATTTAGGAATCGCAAACGGTGCAAATCGCAAAATTCGGCCGTTTGCGATTCCCAAATCACTATTTGGGATGCATCAACTTAAAAGAGAAGAAATCGCTATTTTAGCGATTTTTTAAAGTGCGATTGCTTTTAAGGAATCGCAATTTTGCGATTCCTTAAAAGCAATGCATGAAACTTAAAAAAATTACCATGAGGTTGGACCTCATGGTAATTTTGCGAAAAGTTAGAAATATGCAATTTTGTTCATATTTTTTACTTTCATGTTGTGCACACACATGCCCTTAGGGCATGTGTGTACACAACATATGTGCATTGTTTGATTTCAGGGGTGCAACAGGGTGTCCTTTGGACACCCCTGCACCCTTGAAATCGCAATCTCAATTTGCGATTAGCTAATTGCGAATCGCAAATTGAGATTGTCTTCCCATTCATTCCTATGGGCCTCTAGGCCCATAGGAATGAATGGGAAGGGATTCCTTAATTGCGATTCACAAAATGCTAATCGCAAATAAGGAATTCTAAGGAATCGCAATTTATTTAGCGATTTCTTGATGCATAGGCATTTGCGATTCCTTAATTGCGATTCCTTAAAAATCGCAATTAAGGAATCGCAAATGCCGAGATTGATGCATGTGCCTGATAGGCTTTTGCTATTCCTAAATAGCGATTCCTTAAAAATCGCTATTTAGGAATAGCAAAAGGCTACGTTGATGCATCTGCCAGTTAATTCCTTAATTATTTTTCAGGCTTTCTAAATTGTGCATGGTGGTATTTGCCATCTTTCTGGCTCCAAAAGCATAAAGTGTTGATTACTTTAAATCAGAACTCTTGTGTACCTGCTCAAGATCAGAAACACCCTCCCCAGCCACTGTTGAGTGGAAGAAAAACTACACACACCAGCAGGTGAAATCTGAGTGCCTCCTCTCCACACAGCCAACGCCCTCTGCGCTTTTGGAGTAAACTCTCCAAATGACCCTGAGAAAGGCTATTTAGTAGTGCATAATGGTTCACACCAGATAGCTTTTGGGAAATTAAAATCTGTGTAGATCTGAGGATAACGAGTCATTGCACCATGAATTATTGATCTTGTCTGTTCTGATATTTTAATTAAAAATATATATTTTGGTTGTACTCTGTGTTTGAAATGGAACTATAAAAGTGCAGGTATTCAATAACCTGGATTAAGTGTTTGCTACATATCGCACAACTGCTGAGAAGTGCAGGTTCTCGCCCTTTAAAATTAAAGAAGTGCAGGCACTGAGTCCCAGGCAGTACCGGCCCGTGTAAAGTGCTTTCAGTATTGCTTGTTCATTTGGCGATATCATGAACATGTATGAAATCAGGAAGGGGAAATCCATACATGTGAACAACACATCATTAGCCACATGAACAGCTCTGGCTCAGATGACCCTGTGGAAATGAACACCCTAATTCGGATCAGTCACTGAGAGAGAGGACATAATATATCAAAATAATTCATACTCCAGTTTTTTGGGTCTTTCTCTTTCATGCGGTGTTGACAATGACACGCGTCAATTAGAGTTCTGAATCAGAGGAGCGAGAGAGATTTGGAAACCTGCCAAGACCCCGACAAGCCCCTCAGAGTTACACCACCTCATCTTCGTCACACAGTAATGAGCTTCCATCAGAAGTGACAAGCGCGGACTCTGTGACCCCGAGGTCAAAGGTGAACGCTGACACTCTGACTGAGCTCCCATGCCCCCGAGCCGTGTGATTACGTAAGAGCCGTCTCCTCGCTGGAAGCCGGTGCAGTCATCTGAGAGGTATGCCTTGCAAGGACTGTGAGTGGGCCTTAATCCCCCCTGGCTTCAGAGCTGCAGAGACGGCCTATCCAGCTCCCGAGACCTAATAGCTCATTAGGCAGAGAAACAGACCGGTTTCCACAGTCCCCTCGCTGGCTTTCTTGCCGCTTTTCACGTCCTTTTTTGCCGTGACAGTCCTCGGCTCCGGCAGGTGCCTGCTGATAATGTGATCTGGGTGAGGAAAGGTTGCTGATAATTTGCGCTTCGGACGTGGATCGTGGAATAATCACACACCATACCGATCGTGAAGCTTAAAAGGCCATTTTATTAGAACAGGTTTGTAGTACTGTTTGTTAATTTCGATTCAACATTAACATAACGTCAACTTCATCAGTACATCAAAATGCTGACAGTTATGCCCTTTTTACCCCAACAATGTGTCAACCTTTCACACCCCAAAGTCTCCATACCCGACTGCATTTTCGCCTGTCATTCGCCACCCTCCTTTCTTTCCCAGAGTCTCTCTCTCACTTACCATACCAACATCCTCCAATGCAGCCTCCTTATCTTGTTCCGAAGCCCAACATACTGTCTCTGCCTCCCCTGTGCTACCCCGGGGGGGGGGGGGGGGGGGGGGGGGGGGGGAGGGGAGAGCTACATCCGCATCTATCTCTCCAACCCCCACACTACTGCAGCCTCGGACGACCGCGACCCTGTCTGAAGTATGCTCCACACATACTTATGGTTGATGGAGTTTACTCGACTCTAACTTGGAAGCTCCTTGACACGGAGCTCGATCAGGTACATCCCTCCAACTGCCTCCACACCCGTCTCTCCACGTCCACCCTAGAAACGCCAGGAGCAAGCACGAGACGAACACAACACTTCCCCTTTCCCACAAAATATAAACAACCCAAAACAAGTTTATAGAGAAAATAGGGTTAGAATGCACCCTTAAAAATTTTAAAAGAAAGTAGCACAATAATTGGAAAGTTACTACAAATCACTGTCACGTCTTATACACGTTGTACTAAAGAGAAGGTATACATACAGACATGTAGCTTAACTACTAAGCATAGACTAAATTACACACATACAGTCGTTTTATGCTCTTCCAAATGCTTACGGTTTGACAAAAAATTATCCACAAACAGCCATTATATAATTTTCTAAATGCTTAGGCTTGACTCTCGACCTCCCCGATCTCGTAACTTTCTGGGCAACCTCCACCTCCTCTGTTTCCACTAACAGGTTACCTTCTTTCCAAAACTCACTTGTATCCATAGAACTTTGCGTAACAAGTATAGATTGGAAATTCCCTTCTAACCCAGCTCTTCCAGCCACATCATCAACCCATCATACTTGCCCCCAGCACTTGTTGATGCATCTGAAAACGAATCTGGTGGCCCTTTGAAGAAAGCGAGTCTCTTTGGATGCCAAACCTTCCCGTCACTGAGTAAAGCCGCATTGCACAAGATATTCTTCACTTCTAGAGGAGTTGAGTATTTGCTTTCACCCGTACACCCCAACCTTCCCCTTTTCACTTTAACTATATCCCCAACTTTTAAGTTCACTTTCTTGGCACCATGTAGATCATACCTGAGTTTATACCCCAATTGTTTAGATTCCACGTGTTCCTTCACTTTACTAGATGACCACCTGACATTAGTGGTACTTTCTAAACACTGCATGTTGTTCTTGGTACGAGCTGATCTACCTCTCATCAACTCAAACGGACTATGTCCTTTGGTGTCGCACTTAGTGACGCTATACGCACATACCGCTTTTTGAGTTCTACTTCCCAATCCAACCCATTGCTGTTGGATAACTCAATCGTCCTTTTATGACCCTATTGAATCGTTCAACATTTCCATTTCCCTCTGTATGATATAGAGAAGTAGTTCTGTCATTTATGCCTGTACGCTCATGGAAAGTTTTGCGTCAAACGGCTATGAATTGTCCGCCATTATCAGAGATCAACACCTTGAGTAATCCTTCCCTGGAAATTAATTCCTTTAAAATCTGATAACGGATTCAGAAGTCTGCTCTCTGTACTACACTGAATTCCAGCCACTTAGAGAAATGGCCTACCAACACCAGTATGTATTTTTGCACACCGTTTATGCCCCGCACTGGACCAAATATATCGATGCCACTCCCTCAAATGGCATATTGGGAATTCTAATAGGAAGCAGAGGTAGTTTAAATGTAACCAAAAGTTTTATCCAAATTGCAACATTCTACACACTCTCTCACAACTTTCTCAATCTCCCTGTCAACTCCTGGCCACCAGTAGGATTGTGTCACTCTGCTCTTGGTTTTCACTATACCAAGGCAGCACTCATGGCACAACCTCACCACCTTGCCTCTCTGTTCCTTAGGGGGAATAGGTTTGCCACCTCTCAACCATAGCTTATCTTCAACAGACACCCCATTCTTCACTACCCAAAATGGGATGAGATCCTTCCTTAGATGATGTTTCTCCGGCCAACCTTCCCTCAAATGTTTTATCACCATACACAAATCCTCATCCTAACTTATGGCTGCAACCCACTCATCCAGACTAACACATTGTTGCTCTTCACTAAAAATCCCTGCGAGTAAACATTCATCCCAGTCACTTTAAACTTCCTCAGAAACAGGCAAAGGCGACCTACTTAGAAAATCTTCTATTCTATTGCGTACTCCTGGTACATAGAGCACATCATAAATGTTGTCCAACAATTGCATAGACAACCTAGAAATCCTGGGGAAACATTACTCAATCTTTGATGTGAGAACCATGAGAACCCTACTAAGAGGTTTTTGATCAGTTCTCAACGTGACGTTGGTGCCCCACTCAAATTGCCTAAAATGTTATAATCCCCATACACGCTCCAATGTCTCTCTTTCGATGATGGAGTGTTTTCTCCTCCATCGTGGGCGGGGGGGGGGGGGGGGGGGGGGGGGGGAAGTTTAGCGTGCTGCAAAAGCAATAACACCCTCTGTGCCATCCTCCTGTACCTGAGAAAGCACCGCTCCCAATCCCTTCCCACTTGCATCTGTGGTAATAATAGGCTTCAGTTCAGTTTAGGTGTAAATCCTACAATCTTCTTCTTGCAGCTCAGCACAGAAGGCAATGGCACATGAGACACGTCCACGACACGGGACACTTAAATGCATGCTTCACTCTCGCGTTAACAACGGTTGCACACACTGAACGCCAGCTGAGATGGCAATGTTACGGCTGTTACCAATAAATGTAAAAGTACGTGGTGGCAGTTGGGCTGATCTCTTTTCTCTTGGTCAGTAACGACCTCTGTAGGTAGCAGGATGATGACACTGTGGCTCGCGGTCACACTGGGTTCCCCAGGTTTGAGTCGCTCGTCGCCAGGTTCTTAAATATACTCCACACATATTTATGGTTGAAGGAGTTTATTCGACTCACACCTGGAAGCTCCTTTACTCATGAAGCTAGATCAAGTACATCCCTTTGCTGCCTGCAGGCTTCATCCTTTGCTTCCTGCAGGATTCACCCTTTGCTGCTTGCAGGCTTCACCCTTTGCTCTTCATCCTTTGCTTCCTGCAAGCTTAATCCTTTGCTTCTTGCCGCATTCATCCTATGCTTCCAGCTGGATTCATCCTTTGCTGCATGCAGGGTTCTCAATTTGCTTCCTGCAGGATTCGTCCTTTGCTGCATACAGGGTTCACTCTTTGCTTCCTGCAGGGTTCATCCTTTGCTTCCTGCAGGGTTCATCCTTTGCTTCCTGCAGGGTTCATCCTTTGCTGCCTGCAGGGTTCATCCTTTGCTGCCTGCAGGGTTCATATTTTGCTGCATTCAGGGTTGAACAAACAAATAGTTCCTTCTTGCTGACTTCTCACGTTTCAGCTCAGGCTCTGCTAAACCGCCCCGGTGCTTTGCAGCTCCCTTTAAGATATATGGGTATTTAGACCGCTACTTTTAATGCAATACTTCTGATCTATAGGCATCTAGATTTTATTTCAAGTGTCTTACAGCTAGATTCATCAAAGTAAAATCGGCTCGCAAAGGGCCAGATTCTGAGGATCTGGCCCTTTGCAAGCACAATTTTTGCATTTGGGATTCATCATCCCAAATGCAAAAATCGCTATCATAGAATTCGCAAATTTGCGAGGAATTGCATTTAAGGAATCTCTATTTGAGATTCCTTAAATGCAATTCATGAAACATTTAAAAAATGCGAATTCGCAATTTTGGGCTGCTATTTACTGCAAAGTCAAACCTCGTGGTAAATAGCGGAAACTTAGAAAAATGCACTTAAGTGCATTTTCTAAGTTGTATGTTACACACACACATGTCCTTGGGACATGTGTGTGCGTAACACCAGCATCCAATATCATTTCTGGGGTGCAACAGTGTGTCCTTTGGACACCCCTGCACCCTTGAAATCGCAAACTCAACATGCGAATCACATTGATATGTCTTCCCATTAGCAATTAGCTTATCGCAAATAAGGAAGCTGTAGAAATCGCAATAAATATTGCGATTTCTACATGAATCCCGTTTTGCGAGTATGTAATAGCGATTCCTTAATAATCGCTGTTACAGACTCGCAAAACATGCCGATGATGAATCTATGTGCTAGTGCTTAAGGTGCCTGCTCAGGTTTTTAGCGCTATTCCGAATATTGTATGATGATGTAAATGTAAATGTATAGGCATTTATATAGCGCACTACTTACCCGTAGGGTCCCAAGGCGCTTCGACCGCTGCGAAACCCTTCCTGGCTTCCCTGAGAGATGGTCCCTTAATGGGTATCTCCAGGGTGAGACCAGGCATCCCCGGCGGTCTGGTGGGGCCGTTAGTGAAGATGAGGCAAGCTAATGCCCAGAGTTGCCAAGTGTGATCGCTGATCAGAGTGGGCACCAAGGCGAGAGAATTATCGAGTCCGCTGACCCTGGTCAAGAAACCTGCCGCGCCGGGAATCGAACCCTGGTCCCGGGCCGTCCTCTGCTCTCGGGTCTGCCGCCTCTAACCAGTGAGCCACACTTCTTCACCTTCACATGATGACTGTTGCCTGTCTGGCTTCAAAGTACAAACTGTTGGCACATTTAAATTCACATGTTTAAGCTCTGCTGGTTATTAATTTTCTTTCAGTCTCCAGTATCAAAAGAACCAAGCAAATTCAGATTTTGTTGTAAAAAAAAAAAAAAACTGGAGATCTACAGCTTCAGAAACCCTGGCCCAGGTCACTCTAGTGGAATAAAAACTACACGGATCAGAAAGCGACAAGTTCAGAGCTGCTTCTGCGTGCTGTTTGCATCTGCAATAAGCGGAGCACCCGACTGCACCCGAGAAAGGATATTTCATATTGTTGCCTGGTTCACACACGGTGGCTTTTGGTAAATGAAAATCAGTGTAGATCTGAGGATAACGAGTCATTGAACCATGCATAATTGCTGATCTTTCCGCTGACATTTTTAGAATTTTGAGTAATAATTTTTGGTGGCACTGCCTGCTAGTGTAATGATATTAATGTTTACGGAGTCAAGCGCATGTGTGACTGGTTTTAACCTATTTTTTTTCTCTTTATTTTTTTCCCACTCTTCTCTACCGATTATAATTTAACTCACGTCAGATCTCTTCACCCAATGTCTTTGTTTCCTTAGGTTTATAATGCCCCAACATGCCTGCCCAAAGGCAGTTTCTAAACTTATATTAATGCTGGATGTATATAAAGGATATCACTAGTCCAAGGTTCAGGAAACTGTACATTTTGGCCAGCCAGGGTTTATGCTCATAAATGAGGTTTAGCAGTGCGCCGTCTTTTATGGTGTTCAATGTTGAAGCCTCTGGTTAGTTGGTGTTAGGTGTCAAGATCTCTAGCGTTTTAACAGGTTTCACTCATGTTTTTGGTTTGTGATTTTTGATGTTTGTGGTGTTTTTTTGGTTTGAAGTCCTTCAGTACCAAAAATGTTGTTGCTGTTACATACCGTGGGTTTGATGTGCACATCGACACTAATTTCAAAGCTGATTCGACTCTTACAACTGTGGTCTATCATAACCTCTCTTAAATTGAAGGATGTTCGTCTTATACGGATGACTGATTTAATTTTAGTTGGATCCCACCTTCCAGTCAGTATATCATCATTACGTTGCAGACACGTAAGAACATCCTCATGTGAGTGGATTTTTCTTCGGATTCCTTGGATATTGGATACATATGGTCTGTATTACCTGATAGTATTGTTCCGGATAAACCAGAGTTATCTACCATTCGAAATATAACTCAGCTTTAACCCAGTTCCATTCTACACATAAGCGGAACTAGATTCAGACCCCTTGAATTCTGGATACACATAGTCCATATTCTCATATAAGAATCGTGTTGGATAACCCTGAGTAACCCATCGCAGCAAATAGAATCCAGCTGTAACGCTGAGCCGACATCTTTTAGAAACCGGATTTCACTTTGTTCGTCTAATTTGGCTTACTATTGCCCTGATTCATCAATTGGAACGTGGTCCATCCAATCAACGTTCTGCCCTGCTGAAGTTCCTATAAAGGGAATGAAACATGTTGGCTGTTGCCTGTTGTCCTGTGTTGTTATACAAGGAAGAATAAAGGAATTTGAAATGATCATACTGGCTGAAGTGTGACTTCATCCCTGGTGCTGCCTCCACTTTTCTTCAAAACAGTACCAAAGATGTGTCTGAGATTATAGTGTTAGAGGTTGATTTCTCTGCCTTTATTCTTTGTTGTAACAATGATGTGTTTGGTTTGAACATATTAAATGTTAATGGTGTTTGATAGTATGGAATGGTTCGACAGAGTTTGCTGGGGATAGCAATTCTAGTTTTATAGTTGTGTAAATTCATGGACCCATTCTTAGCTTGGCACTATGTTTTTTAGGGTTAGAAACTGATATTGTGAACCAAGTGTACTAGATCCAATGTTCCTGTTTTATTTTGTGAGAGTTTACCCACATTTGATAACTGTGTAGACATACATATTGTCTCTGTATCATGGAAGTCTTACACTGCGCTGCCATATAGAGTTGGCCGTGGTGGGGGGGACTTTTACCAAAACAATGTAAATATTCCCAGGCCTTAGGACAACATTCCTGAAATGTTTCTGTTGTACTAAAACCAGATGCCCTGTGTGTTGGTGATGTCCATGTATGGTCCAGCAGGGTTTTATAATTCTATTTTCAACGAGTTGAGGATAACGTCATTAGAGCAAATCCAATAACTTTAGAATTCTGATAAAGAGAGTCCCTACAGATGAAAGGCATATATCTAGAATAGTTCTACTAAATCGTGACTACAGATATTTTTAAACCATTCAAGTCATTACATTATTATTATTGTAATAAATGAGAGATTTTTTGCAAAACTTTATATTGACTCTAATTCTACAAAACAACGTACAGGATTTGCAGTATAGCGCATTCTTAATCTATGTCCAGGTGGCCAAGATTTACATATCTGTTGATTATGAGTCAGTCACGCGAAGTCCAGTTCTTGACGATAATCCCACCACATGACGCACAGGTTATGGTTAGTGTTAGTGTAGATTTAGGATTCTTTTGTAAGAGTTACGGTTCAGCCTAAGGTAACTGTGAGACTTAAAGTAGGAGGAAGTTAGGGTAAAAGTTAGGCTTATGTTTAGTGTGTTTGTAAGTCTTTGAGGTTTAAGATAAAATTGAGGATAATGCTAAGGGCAGGATTCAGGGGTACATTGAGGATGTTTATAGGGGTTTAGACTCAAGGTCACTTTGAGGGTTAAGGACAGGCTCTAGGGTATGGATCTTAGTGGAAAGAAATAACAAGATATTTACAAACATTGTTCTGGGCATTCATTGTAAGGGATTCTTTGTCACAGTAATTAATCATGACCTAGGGCCATATGTAAGTGGGCCAAATAACGGTCGGTAAGGGTGAAATTCTGTAAATTTCATAATTACCGGCCGTTATTTAGGCATTCGTGATATAGGGAAGGATTTAAGGAATCGGATGCAATGTAGGAAGCACTTTTAAGAGTGCTTTTGGGCCTTAGGAATTCGTTAATTACCACCAACTTCAAGTTAGTGGTAATTACCCAATTCCTTTAAAAAAGCTAATTTTTGCTTTCTTAAAAGTGCCATGTGGCACACATTCATGCCCTTAGGACATCTATTTGCGCCAAATGTGCACACATGCACATTTCAGGGGTGCAACAGGGTGTCCTTTGGACACCCTGGCACCCTTGAAATAATTCCCGGTATTACCGATTCGGTAATAACGAATCAGTAATACCAAATGTCTTCACTTTCATTCCTATGGGCCAACCACAGCACCGAGACCGCCCTGATCGCAGTCACCGATGACATCCAAGTGCTGCTCGACAACGGAGAAACAGCGGCCCTCATCCTCCTCGACCTCTCCGCGGCCTTCAACACTGTCTGCCATCATACCCTAGTACAACGCCTCAGCAACGTCGGAGTCCAGGAGAAGGCACTGGAGTGGATCATCTCCTTCCTCGCCGGGAGGACACAGAGAGTCCGCCTCCCCCCGTTCAGATCTGAAGCCACCGAAGTCATCTGCGGCGTCCCTCAAGGCTCCTCGCTCAGCCCAACCCTCTTCAACATCTACATGAGCCCACTCGCAGACATCGCACGCCAGCACAACCTCAACATCATCTCCTACGCCGACGACACCCAGCTGATCCTCTCCCTTACCAACGACCCCGCCACCGGCAGAGCCAACCTTCACGAAGGGATGAAAGAGGTAGCCGAATGGATGAAGAACAGCCGCCTGAAACTGAACTAAGACAAGACGGAAGTCCTCATCCTGGGATCCTCACCCGCCGCGTGGGACGACTCCTGGTGGCCCCCCGCCCTAGGCAGCGCACCCAAACCAACAGACCACGCACGCAACCTGGGCTTCATCCTGGACTCCTCCCTCTCCATGACCAGACAAGTCAACGCCGTCTCCTCGTCGTGCTTCAACATCCTGCGCATGCTACGCAAGATCTTCCGGTGGATCCCCACCGAGACCAGGAAGACAGACACCCAGGCCCTCATCACCAGCCGTCTGGACTACGGCAACACCCTCTACGCCGGACCACCGCCAAACTCCAGAAGAGACTCCAGCGGATCCAGAACGCCTCAGCACGACTCATCCTGGACATCCCCCGTCGCAGCCACATCTCCGGACACCTGAGAGATCTGCACTGGCTCCCGGTCAACAAGAGAATCACCTTCCGTTTCCTCACCCACGCACACAAAGCCCTACACAGCCAAGGCCCAGGATACCTCAACAGCCGCCTCAACTTCTACGCTCCCAAACGCCAGCTTCGTTCGACCAGCCACGCCCTCGCCGCCGCCCCCCGCATCCGTAGAACCACCACAGGGGAACGGTCCTTCTCCTACCTCGCCGCCAAGACTTGGAACTCCCTCCCCACCCACCTCCGCCTGACCCAGGACCACCTCGCCTTCAGGAAGCAACTCAAGACCTGGTTGTTCGAGCAGTAGCAGACCCCCCCACCCCCCCCCAGCACCTTGAGACCCTCTGGGTAAGTAGTGCGCTATATAAATTCAATGATTGATTGATTGATTGGTTCTTCATGAGGGTCTTTCTTTGCTTTAGTGGACTCCTCTGCCTGCTTGGGGCCGGCTCTGGCTCTCCCGCACTTTGTGAGTCCCTTGAACCTTGCTGGTCTAAAAATATTTGCATCTTTTTGCTTTCCACGTAATTTGCGGCTATCAAGGCTGGTTGTTGCTCTCGCCAGACACCGACCATCTAGACACCGACATCTGATGTTGGACAGGTCATGCACGGCTCCTGGTCTTCCTTAGCATCGCCTGGTCCTCATAGATGCAATGACAAGATCACTGTCTTCACTCCTGAACTTCATGACATCAGTGGGCATTGTGCTTCCGTGCCTCCTAGTCACTTCCAAGTGACATAGACTCTGTCCCCTCTGCTTGCAGGTACTCCTCTTCAAGAAACCACCTTTGGATTCCACCGGACTCCTTCACAGGCTCCTCCAGAGGCATCTTCTATGAAGTCTTCCATTGTCGTCTACGGCAGGTTCTGATGTCACTTCACCCCTATGCACCGGCTTCCCTGGTGCAAGTAGCCTGGTTCCTGGGGCATCCACGAGTGAGGTGGCTCTCCAACCTTCGGTCTTCCAGAGGGTTTCTTCTGGGTCCCTGGGAAGGGTCTTTTTCTTTATAACTGCAACCACGACTTCTCAATAGACTTCCATTGGGGACACGGCTGTGTTTCTACTCTGCACACAGCGTCCATGGGATTCCTGGGTACTTACCTTGGGTGGTTCCTTGTGTCCCCGGCTCCTCTGGGTTTTCTGGTCCAAGTGTCGTTCTTCCTTGCCGATCGCATTCCACTTTCTTAGTATATGGTTTGGCCTCCCCCCCCGGAGACCAGTGTATATTTGTGCTACTTACCTAATTATTTTGTAGTATTCTTGTGTGTATTGTTGATATCTCCTGCAGGCTATATACCAATGTGTTAGTGATTGTGTTGCTAATAAATAGACATATTTTTATAAACACTGTGTGATTCTTTTTCATCTAATCTACACTGTCGATAAAATGTGGTAAAACGAGATGCTTTACACTCCTTCAAGATAAGCCTGAATGCTGCTCTCCACAGGTACCACTTTGAGAGCGTTCCGTGGTTATCAAAGGCCACTAAAATCACCATAAGGGGTGTCTAGATTAGTGCAAGGTGCATCACCCTATAGAGTGTACACCATATACTAATCCAGCCACCTACATGTTCCATTTAGTGTGGATTCTTATCTGTTCCTTTTCTGACACAGGCATTCAAATGTTATTTGATCGAGGATCTGAATGTAGTACTGATTGGTGCTTGTGTGTCTTCTTTGCTTGTGGATGGGGCTAATTATATAAGTTTCATTGGTAGAGTGAGGCATCAAAGGGCTGTTTGATTGGACGAGTTTTAACTGTGGGTTGTTCTTTCCTAGGATTTAGTTTCTTTGCAATTTCCCTCCCTTTGCAGTGATGTCACTCTCTGGGACACCTGTAGTGCAGTGCTATGAAGGCCAGCCACACTGATTGGAAATGCCAAGTTCTTTCGGTATAATTTGTTGAAAAAAAATTAAAAGTCTTGGTGAAATTGAACACCAGCCTACGCAGTAAAAACAAGCGGAGAGCCACCACGGCTCGAACCCCTGTTGTGACAAATTACTGTCTCCATACCATCATAATGCAGTTTTGTAAAATTGAAACCTGCCATATGCAAGACAGATGAGTGCATACATGAAATCAGAAATGGAGGGGTTCAGTCCAGAATATGTAAGTGGAACCTGTTTGAAGGGGAGCTCTACCCTTTGCTTATGTCTCTGTGAAGATCTGTGCAACTTTGCAATCTTTGAGACCTGTTTCTTTTTCTAATATGTGCAGTTACCTCAGCTGATATGTTGAGCCTTCCTGAAATCATTTGCCTTGATAAGTTAAGGAATGTCAGCAATATTTGCATAACAAGCATTGGCAAAGCCAATAGGTCTCACCTATGAAAGAGCTATTGGCTTTACCAATGTGCTTTAGCCATGTTGTGCTCCAGCGTGGCTGCTGTTCAACATGGCTAAAAGTTAGTGGCATAGAAGATAGTGGTATGGGTGTCGTAGAGTGGAATGGTGAGGAGTGGAGTAGAGTGCCATGTATTTAGTTGGCATAGAGTGTAGTCGTGCAGAGTGACGTACAGTGGAGTAGCGTGGATTGTTGTAGAGTGCATTGGCATGGATTGTTGCTGAATATAGTTATGTAGACTGCAGTAGCATAGAGTGCAGCCGCATACAATGCAGCTTTTTAGAATACAGTGGTGCATAGTACAGTGCAGTGGTGCAGAGTGGAGTGGTGCAGAGCAGAGTGGCATAGAGTGCAGTGGTGCAGAGTAGAGTAGAATGGCATAAAGTAGAGTGGAATAGATTGCAGTGGTGTAGAGTGGTGCAGAGTAGAGTAGCATAGGGTGGTGCTCAGTAGAATATAGTGGAGTAGAGTGGAGTGCTGCAGAGTGCAGTTGCGTAGAGCACAGTGGTGTAGAGTGGAGTGGCATAGAGTGCAATAGTGCAAAAGTAGAGTGGCGTAGAGTGTTGTGGCTGAGGGTGCAGTGTTGCAGAGTAGAGTGTTGTGAAGTGCAGTGGTGTAGAGTGGCATAGAGTGTATTGGTGTACAGTGCAGTGGTGTGAGCAGAGTGGCATAGAGAAAAGTGGCATAGACAACAGTGGTGCAGAGTAGATTGCAGTGATGTATGCAGTTGCATAGTGTGAAATGGCATAGAGTGCTGCGGTTTAGAGTAGAGTGTTGTGGAGTGCAGTGTTATGGAGTGGTGCATAGTAGAGTAGAGAAGCATAGAGTGGAGTGGTGCAGGGTAGAGTGAAGTAGCATAGAGTAAAATTGTCTAGAGTGCGGTGCTGCAGAGTAGATTTGAGTGGCGTACAGTGTATTGGCGTAGAATGCACAGGAGTAGAGTGGAGTGATACAGAATAGAGTGGTCAAACCCCTAATGGTGTGCCAGGGATATCAAATATGTTGGTTAAAGAATCTATTAGTACTTTGGTATCGAGACTAGGTAAAATTTGAGTTAGGCCTGGCATCAATCTCTAAGACCCATAAAGTAAGCCTAGGAGAGAATTGTAGTCAGAACACATGTACTGGTATTAACACAAACGGAGTACAGACCATCGTGAAGGAGAAACTTAATCCATCTCAAGACCCCCGTCATTAAACCCAACATCTTCCATCATAGCACCCCACAAGGGTATACAGAGGAATTTGGGAGATAAGGTTATTGGTAACATGACACTTGCCCCTTTTTCTGTTATTGCCCCCAAGATAAGCAATAACGTGGCTCATGCTCAAGAAGGCTTGTCTAACTGTGTAAGTTTAAACCTTCCACCTGCCGCAGTTCCATATACCATAATTGTGACAAATGTTCCACCATCCCTTGGGGGCATAAACAAATCCTGGGGTACCTTGAAGAATAAAACAATTAATTATCTAGGTGTTAAGACAGGGCTTACAAGAGAGATGTTTGCAACATTTAAGATGGTCAGATGTGTATCATGGGTGGGTCCTCATAGTAAAACTTTTAAAGGCGAGAGATTGTGTCGTTTTATCATTAGGTTCGCCTGCATTAGTCCATGAAATACTAACTTGATCAGGCTAAAATGAATCTACGGCTGATGGTATAAAAGTTTTTCCCATGGGGTATTTCTACCGTCCGGTAGGGCAACAGAGAAATATTGGTCGTGACAGCAGCTCCCATTTGAATAACAACTGGAGTTATAATTTGGAAATATCAAATAGGTATTCTCCACTATATTCCCTAGAGGAGGTCGATTGACTTCAGGATAGTATAGGAAATCAAATTAGTACAACGGATCAGTTCCCCTTACTTTGCGAGCTAGAAAACAGATCGTTAACCACGGGGAAACTAACGGGAACGAAAACTTTAGAAGGGAGGGAAATTGAGGGTCGGCCTCTAATACCTTGCAGCCTTGAATATCAAGATGCTTGAAAGGATACTGGCAGAATGGAAATATTCTCGCCAGTTGAAATTGAGAATGAAGCTTCTAACGTTGAGTCAAGCGACCAATTATCCAGCGCTGATTCCTCCCCAGTAAAGGTGGCAGGTCCCCTCGTGGTAGATACACAAGAAGGGATATACTCAAGCCTGACAGATCAGGTACAGGCAATGGAACTTCAAACAGAGTCAGCACAAGACTTGGTGAGCGTAATTTCCTGGAATATTTCTGGACTCCGATCTAAGGCTAACAACCAGGTTTGGGTTGATTTTATAAGGAATTTTGATATATTATGCCTGCAGGAATCCTGGTTGCTGGCCGAATTGCACATAGATGGTTTCAAAACCTTCCATATACCAGCACTGCACTCACCCCATGGCAGGAATAAAGGGGGTATTTGTGTTTACATTTCGAACTTGTTAAAGGTTAGGAATATTAAAATATTTAAGGCTTCTACCTACTACCAAATAGTAAATATTCACTTTTCTAAACAAGTTGTGGTTGCGGTTATAAATTTTTATAGCAATATGGACAAGAGAAATTTTAGTAGTGTCTTAAAAAATCTTAATGAGGACATGTGTGACTTATCTGTATCGACGGGGATGGATGTTATTACAATCTGGGGTGGGGACTTTAATACCGGAATCTGCTCACAGGTGCATTGTGGGCTATGGGAAAATGAGGTAGATCATAATACCTATATGCACCACTGCTTTTATGGTTTTATATAGTATTTAAAATCGTATAAAGTATTTTCAAACAAACAAACAGAATAGAGTGCATTGGCGTAGAGCTGCGGTTCCCAAACTGTGCGCCGCGGCGCCCTGGTGCGCTGTGATGAGCAGCCAGGGGCGCCGCGCCGCCACGCAGGAAGTGGGACATATAATTGCAGGCCAAAATGCGGGGGGTTTAAAATAGTACCTTTTGTATTGATTTTGCCCAGCACACTGCCGCCATATGCTTCCTGCGTACGTACGCACGCACGTATCTGCTGTACTTAAGCTGGTGACCCCCCGTGTTGTGCCCTGCTTGGAGCGTCCGAGGAACATTGCTGGAGACCCCCGTGTTGTGCCCTGCCCTGCCTCACCTCGTAGGACCCTGTTCAAATCGGTAAGTAAGCGGTTTTCTCGCTAATATTTTTCTTTCATATTCACTTAGAGTTGTACTGGACAAATTAATCACTGTTTGGGAGTCCATGCTTGTTGCCTGTGTTCCTACTTGGGCCTCCATCTGTTGTTTGCTGGCTTCTTGTTGTTTGACTTGCCACTGGAGGCATCGCTGGCGTCTCGCCCGTCGTTTTTGATTGTTTCTTTGTTTGTGTTTGCATTCGCTTTCTAGCACCGAAGTAAGGTCTGATGTGGACGTAGACACCAGTGCATTACCACTTGCGCTGGGTTGTGCCCTGTGGAGGGAACCATCCTTATTTGCTGCTTTTACTGAGTCATACTTTTTAGAAAAAGTAAACACGCACCCTTGCTTGTAATCCAACTTATCACGTTGAAGTTTAAAGACTTTGCACTTTTTTATGACTTCCTCCTCCCTCTGCAAGTGAATCAGCATATCATCCCGATATTTTTGAATCACAGCAGTGACTTCCATTTTACCAATTTCCTCATTTAATTAGTTGATTTTTACCTGGAGGACTGCAGGGTCACTTATAGCATATTTGACAAGGACCTGGACCAATTTTCGTGATGATTCCAAGTTACAGTTGCCCACACGACGAGCATGTGAGGGTCATGTGAGGGTCAGGATTCCCGTAGCTAGGTGCCAACATTATTCTTAGCCCTTTGGGCTGCGGTTCCCTCCTTCTCAGACCCTGGCAGGAAGTTCTTTAGTCTTTGTAAATTTGTCACATATGTTTATATTTTTGCTGTACATCCTGTGCTTGCTGTGTTTGAAATTGTTTTCTTGTTACCTGCGTTGTTTTGATTCTATGGCCTGCTATTGTTCGCCAGGAAGTTCTTTAGTCATTGTAAAATTTGTCCTTTTTATTCTTACTTTTGCTTGGACACTCTGTGCAGGCTATTTTTGTTTGTTGTATTCCTGCAACAGTTCTCTCGTGTAACGTAACTGGTTCTATTGTACAGTGCTCTGACACCTACGGGTAAAGTCCTCGCTTTTTCCTGTTCATTGAAAAATATATTTTATTATACAGAAGTTTTTAAACTATTGTTGTGTGGTCCAAAAAAGTCTTGTATTGTTTCTCACTTAACAAGTTTTTATTAAACAACTGTTATCTTCTTATTTTGTTTCTAATATCATTATAATACCTTCATTGTGTCCCAATTACTTTAAGGAAGACAACAGGAAGTACTCCCGAGGTCGGGCTTTCATCCCGCCCACCGGTAAAAAAAAAAATGGTGGTGAGCCACGGCCAACTGCCGATTAGGTCAAGGAAGCCACGGGTCAAAAAAGTTTGGGAACCACTGGCGTAGAGCGTATTGACATATAGTACAGTGGCGTAGAGTGCAGTGTTGCAGAGAGGCCTAAAGTGTAGTGGCCTAGAGTGGAGCTGTCCAGAGTAGAGTGGAGTGGCCTAGACTGGAGTGGTTTAGAGTGCAGTAGTGTAGAGTAGAGTGGCGTAGAGTGTATTGTCGTAGAGTGGAGTGGTGCAGAGGTGAGTAGCGAGGTGTAAAGTGAAGTGGCGAGAGTGGAGTGGTGTATTCCTGGAGTAGAGTGCAGTGGTGTGGAGTGGTGCAGAGTAGAGTGGAGAATGCATGGTGTGATAGCACACTGCCATTACAGACAACACATTTTCAATTGAAATGACCAATGCATTTGTACAGAAATATAGTTTTCTAATAAAACTGTACAGCGCATGAACAATAATGTGTGGAAACGGCATTTGTGATAGTCATATCAAAGTATTTGCTTCCAGCACACTTCAGAATTAACATACAAATGTGCTTCATATGTGCTTTCCTACTTCTCACATACACTGAAATACTTGCACAGAAATAACCGTTTCCTACCCCCAGTATCCAGCAAGATTGTTACATAAATCCTCTCACTTTGAAGTCAAAGAAAGAAAAGTAAACACCAAGCTCCTTTGAAGACAGAGCCTGAAAATTGACCTCTGTCTTTATGCACAGCAATTGTGGCAAGATCAGAACACGATGATTTACAGGCCTGTTTGCAGAAAGGAGCACTCGTGGAAGAATACAAAGAGAGGTAGCGTGAAAAGGTTTGCTCCTTGGGAGGGATGGACTGAAGCTGGACAGATAATTAAAGCCAGAAAATAGGAAGCAAGAAAATGTGTGTTACAAACCACAAAGCAAATGATAAGCAACAGTCGGAGTGCATTCCCAGAGAAGCTTTCCGAAAGTTCCTAAGACGTCTTTAGCAAACCGTAGGCTTCAACCTAAAAAAAAATACAAAGCAAATGTACCTGGGTTTAATACACATTAGAGCTAAGCATATAGGAGGGTACTGCAAAAGAGGGCAGGGAGGGCTATAGTTGTATAGGGGGTCCTCGTGCAGTTCCATGCAAGCACATGATTGGATATATAGAAACAGTCAAGAGCACTAGGTGAGAGATTAATACTCCTCTGAGCTGAGCCAAGCTGTGAATGACAAAGTCTGAAGCCATTAGCTGTAAAAGTTGATTGAAGAAGGTCAGTGGATGAAAGCCCACTCTATGTATAATGATAGGAATACGCCTATGTGACTGCTGACTTGCAAATCCCATCTTTGCTTAACATTTTGCGTTTTCTCTTCTAACACTCCTGACACCACTTTACCCCATCTTCTTTTGTCTGACAACATCCTCATCTGTACTCACTGTACTTCTTCTTTATCTGCCTACAGGATGATGACTGTCATCTGATGTCTGAAGGCTAAACATGGAAAGGCAGGCGGATTTTAAGAATGGGGTCCCGTAGCGGGACCTCAGGGATTCTGGGGGGTGCCCATGGGTGGTACCTATGGTACCCCCCTGCAGTTCCATTTACAACATGGCAGGCACCACGCGGTGCTGGCATGTTGTGCATGTTGTGCATGGAAGTGCACTACGTGCCTTCCTGACATTGTGGCGGGCGGTGCTGAGTGCACCGCCCGCCACAAGGTCAGGAATGCAGAATGCGTCCACCACTGTGGCAGGGACATACTAATGGCCCCCATGGTGGGTGGTCCCATTTCGCGATAGGATGGCGGGCGGACAAAGTCCGCCGGCCATCCTAATGTGCCCCCTTATGTGTGCCTCTAATTACCCCCCAGCACATTACCATGGAAGGGGGGACCCCGGCGGACGGGAAGACCGTCCGCCGGTTTTCCACCGGTAGGCAATCCGCCACTTTATATGGTGGCGGTGTCTGGTAGACACCGCCATCCATATTTGTATGCAGGCGGGGATGTGCATTTCCGTGGCGGCAACGCTGCCATGGAAAGGCAGGCGGATTTTAAGAATGGGGGCCCGTAGCGGGACCTCAGGGATTCTGGGGGGTGCCCATGGGTGGTACCTATGGGACCCCCCTGCAGTTCCATGTACAACATGGCAGGCACCACGCGGTGCTGGCATGTTGTGCATGTTGTGCATGGAAGTGCACTACGTGCCTTCCTGACATTCTGGCGGGCGGTGCTGAGTGCACCGCCCGCCACAAGGTCAGGAATGCAGGATGCGTCCACCACTGTGGCAGGGACATACTAATGGCCCCCATGGTGGGTGGTCCCATTTCGCGATAGGATGGCGGGCGGACAAAGTCCGCCCGCCATCCTAATGTGCCCCCTTATGTGTGCGTTTATTTAACAAAGTGTATTAATTTAGCCAGCAAAGTCTTTAACACAAAACCTTGTCCTAAGGTGTCAAACAGGAAAGATAAGCATGCATCAGTACATGAAGCGAAAGCCCATTTGACACTATGCAACCCTAACCTCAAATACCTTTACGATGGAGAGCGCTAAACCTTCACAGACTGTGTAACAAGGATGGGACAGTGCGATCACTCTTAGAAATGCATGCAAACCCAGCTCTACTAAAGTAGAGGTACCTGGTTTTGTATGGGATCCCTATGCCAAAGAGAACCAGGCACACACATTGGACAATAGAAATAAAGTATGATATTTCTGCACTTACCAGTTTACGTAGCATACCTTTGCACGGTTATCAACAGGTAGAAAATGTTATTGGAGGTCTTGCCTCGAGTGCGAAATTCTTGTAAGACACCCAGGGCCAGTTTTAGCTTGTCTTGGCTGGACTATGGGAACACCACCCTCATTCGCACCCCAAAGTTGCACTTACCCCCCTAGGAGCAACACTAAATGCAGCTGCAAGGATGGTCACTGGAGTAAACAGACACAATCAATTTTCCCCTTCCCTAAAATATCTAAATTGGCTCCCGATTGAAGCCCGTTGTTGTTTCAAAACTGCCTGTCTCACTCACAAAGTCCTTCACACCCGAAACCAGTCTACCTTTCATCCAAACTCACTAAAGCAGGCCAGACGAGAAATTTAAGAAGCAGCAACACTCTTCTTCTCATCCCACCCAAAAAACAGAAACAAAAAGCCCTTGCATGCTCCTACTCGAGGAATACCCCCAATATCTGGAGCTCCCTCCCAGTTCACATCAGGACAAATCCTTCCTTCATGAGCTTCAAAAGACACCTGAAAGAGCTTATCCTCAATCCGCACCTTAACCCTCCAGACTCCAAAACCTAGCACACAACTGGACTATCCTCCTCAAACTAACCACTATCTGTTTTGTTTCATCTCTAAATATCCTTCCAATTCCTCCTACATTGAGTTTTTTTATGCTGCAATCAATGTCTTCTTGCACTGCCTTGACTATGTCTGTAGAGCATTCTGATGCCCTCCGGTCTGGCCAGCGCTATATAAAACTCTTTAATTAAAAATGAGCGTGTTTGAGATGGGACCTTCATCAGGACACTTCGAAGGCCTGCCCTTGTTAAACTTTAAGTCCGGCCCACATTTTTTCCATGTGTAAGAATGCAAAAACACACAAAAGGGAACATTAATTTGCAGCAGGATTGACAGGTCTGAGAACGACACCAACGTATTTTTGTGGGGGGGTAAACATGTGCTCTTTTTTTTTTTACATGGTCGACCAACCCTGGCACATGATCACAGATGTCATGGCAGGTTTTGCGAATAACAACTGACTGTAACAGACTCTCATTTAGATTAATTGCATTTAAATATATCCCATGGGGATATCCTGAAAGTCTGTCATGGCTGCGGCTCCTCCTCTTGCCATCGCTAAGCACGTCACATGTGTTCGATGCCCTTGCACGCTTCTTGGCCAGCCCCCATCCTTCAGTCACCGGGTGGCCCGTCTATTCTTTGAAAGATGCCCGCTGAGTGCCGGTGAATAGGGCTATATACCTGGCCCTCTCTTCAACAAGGATCAATGGCTGATGTTGCGTATGCCTCTCTACCTCGCTCTTTCCCTTTATCCAGCAGGCTGCCCATCTGCCAGGGTTCCGACAAGCCGGCATGGCACGCTGGCAGCCTGGCAGGCCCGGGCAGTGAATCTTCTAGGGCTAGGTGCCCAGGGACTGATGAGCCAGCAGGGACAATGGTGCAGCCGCCGCTGGCTCCATGGGCTGCGATGATATTGAAATGATATTGAAACTGCAGCAAAAAAAATCTTGGAAGCCGGCTGCCTCATTTCGCATGGGGAGAGTGTCTCAGGTCCTCTCGTAGTACTCGGCCGCCATCACGGGCGGCATCGCTGCCAGGCCCCAAGGCACAGGGAGGTAGGGCTCCGAGTGAGGCTACGAGAGACACACGATCAGTGAGTGATGTCTCATGAGGACATGATGGCAGGCTCTGTTTCTCTTTGTAGGAAATTACACTAATCTCACTTTATCCTTTGCTTCAAGGCGCTCTACTATTTATTATCTGATGTTAACCAGCCCCTTAACCCCTTTACCCCGGTGGCAATTCCACCGCGGTGCAGGGCGTTCCATTGAGTGGGCGGGGCCACGTCGGCCAAAGGACGTGCGCAGTACGACCGAGGTAGTGCTCGCGATGGCTGTTGGCCGACGGGCGCAACGAACGGGTTAATGTAGACATGAATGGCAACAGTGCAAGGACAAATCCTTGTTTTCCGATGTATAACCCTGTCTCACCTATTCTTTGGTTCATATGCTCATCCCCTGGTCAATCCAGATGTGTTTTATTTCCTTTTATATTTTATTGCCCCGCTGACACTGGTTGATCTTGGGCAAGCCATGGTGCTCTCTCCCCCTCACCTCTTTTATCAGCTACAAATATGTATATATGTGTATGAATAAAGCATGCACTTAACAATGGAGCTTGGAACATGGACGAGAGCTCAAGGATATGATTCAAGATTGTTTACTGGAGCCAGAATATTATAAAGATGTAGTGTTCTTTGGAGAGGTAAGTCTTCAGCTCCTTTCTGAATTGGGCAGGCTATCTAACTGGGTTGTTTCAGATCAGCCTACTAGGCAGTGCATGCGCTCTCTGTTGCGAGGCATATTGTGGATTACCAAGAGCATAGAGAATCTTGGAGGCATGTCCGTTGCTTACCATTGGTTGGTTTTCTTTGTCACTCTCATTTGCCTGCTTCTCATTGGTGTCCAGCCTTGTCGATCTTGTGTTAGTCTGTCTTATGGAGCACTGCCTCTTTGAATGCTAGACATGTATAGATATAGACCTATGTCAACAACTTTCTTAAGTTTCCAACTCTTCTGCAATTCATGAAAGATTCTCAGACAACTCCTGTCGAAAATTCCCAGCATTATTTACGTGCATTAACATTTTCAGCCATTGAATCATAGCAAATCTAAATCTCTATTTACAGAATATGCAAAACCCAACCTTTTTTTATTTCATCATGTGGGCAATTATGTAAGAACCCCATTCCTTAATACCCCACCGGTTTTGGTAGTGTTTCTTTACCAGCCCCCAGTCACCTCAAACTTCCACCACCTGTCTTCCTGAGCAAACCTTGGATTGTATTTCGAGCAAGAAACTTTTTGCAAAATATTTTACAAACTTGTGTGATTGTGTGTGCTCTACCTGTGGGTGCCCCATCCAAAAGTGCCCACACGCCACCGCCGAAAGCAGATTTATTCACAAGTGAAATTATGCCATAATGGTGGAATTGTAAAAGTAAGTACATTTACAAATTCAGTTGTATGATCTGAAAATCAGTGGCGTGAATTTGCAAACGTAAATGAATGCATTTGCCATTCTCAAAGACCCTTTTGAATGTTCTTCCCTGGATAATAGGTTCGAAAGAAGATCTCTTCACTGCTATGGCTTGCGCGTTGATCAAATGAGTATATTTCCTGATCCCATATATGTGAGACGTCCCGGCAGATGGTTGATATGTCACGTGTACAGTCTACGACACCTATGACATGAAAATTGACTTTGAAATAGAAAGCAGGCTTCACTGATTGCAGCTGGGAGCGTGGTTTTCAGAACTGCATATGCTGGACTGATTGCTTCTAACAAGTGTGTAAGGGATGCAGGAAGTGATGTGTGTGAGATGCCAGCTCCTGCTGTACGTGACTACAGTTGCAGTACGGCAAGATACTCTGTTTTTGCTGGTACAGAAGATAATTTTCCTCCTATGGCTTCCAGATCGGTGCAATTTTTTCGAGGGGATTTTAAATCATGACACTTCTTAGGGGGTTAATACGAGTATGGCGGTCACGGTGGCGGTCCGACCATCGCCACCCCTGCGGGTCGGCTCGGCGTATTCGGAGTGTGGCGGTTGGACTGCCACAGGGCCCCAGCCTCTGCCGGGATCAAGGATCCTGTGGCAATGTGGAAAGGGGCAGGAATATGCTGGCAGTGCTAATGCCGGCACCACCGAGCATATTCGGAGCTGCATTTCCACTGCCCATTTAATGGCGGTGAGCCTGCTATGAAAAGGGTGGCAGACAAGTAATGGGGCCCTAATAGTGTCCCCGGGCGAATTTGCCCATGGGGGTGCATGCGGGGAGGGGCACATGGGCCCCCCTATATTTGTAAATTTTTTCCAGCACTGTGTGGCATGCACAACATGGTTCATGACACTCCATGCGGGAACGTTCAGTAGGCGGTGTCATGGTGGAAGTCTGCTCGTTAGGCTCTCCTATGAGCTAACAGACCTTCGATGCGACATGCCGTTGCATCGCCCACCCTGGATTCATCTCAGAATCCGGCGGACACATTCCCCATGGGCTCGGTGGTCCTCCTGGGAGCACAGCGGTGGCAGTCCTACAGGAGGACCGCCAGACTCGTATCGGCCCCTTAATCTGTACATTTGTGGGACCATGCCCTCCTGTAGTCCAAACATTGTTGCATTTTTTGGGATCATGAAACCTGGGCGCAAGTGTAAATAACAAGTGCAAACAGTACGAAAGCCCATTGTACAAAAAGCAATACCTTAGTGCCCTGGCACCAACTACCAGGTTTTACCTGGCTGTGATGCCTGTGGCTGGATTAACTTTGTTTCTTTTTCTGCCACACTTGCTATCATTCCACAAAATGATAAAAAGGTGATAGGTCAGCAGTTTGTCACCACTATATGTGAAACACTTTGAGATACCGTTCAGTCACGGAATAGACTTTCATAGGATGATTGGGCATGGACAAGGTAATTTGTGAATGGATTGTTGTCAGCCAATCAGGAAGGCCCAACCAACTAGACCCGGTCTAATTGGCAATTGCAACAAATGTGATTGGCTGCCGTAGTGTGCATTGAAGAATGATGCACGCAAAACTGGCGCAATCATGGTTTGCACACGCCATTCCCTTGTTCTTCATTAGTATGTGTTAAAGTAGAACGAATAAGGGCGGAGCTCGACACAGTTTCTGTAGGAACTGTTTGCCTACCTCTCATAATTTACCCACTAGTGCAAGCAAATGCACAGCTCTGTATTTTCACGCTGTGGTTCGGTCTCCAGCGTTGTTTCTTGTCGTGTGATGCAGTAACCATCACCATGTCTGTTCTTGTTCACCTGCTGATATTTCCTGTGTTGTTTACACTGAACTCCTGACCGCCCATTTTTTGCGCCTCGCTGACTTTGGTGCAGTGATTTCACCACTTTTACACTTGTGTTAAATCGTGCAACTTCACCGGCTTCCTTTTGCCTCAAAGCAGGATGCTTTAGCCTGGTTTACTCAAAGGCCCTGCCCAGGGTTTTAGGTGAGAAAAAAAACTGGTGGTGCTCTAAAAGGGGTGTGACAAATTTCTTAAAGGGGTGTGGCCTATCCAAGTAGGGGCGTGGTCTATATCAAGATAACTAGCATTGTGCGCTTAAGAAAATCATGAAGTCGCATCCAGCAAAGGTTAATAAAATAGGCAAAAAGAAATATTTATTAAGTATAAGCCATAAAATAACAAATACTATAAAACATGTAAAAAAAAATTACATTACTCCCTTGGTCCTCTTCCTCAGTAATCACAGCAACTGTAGGTCAGCTCCCAGACACTCAGCACGGATTCCTTCTTGATCACCAAGATCCCCAATCTATTTTTACTGGGGCTCCAGTCCTACTTTTATACCCCAAAAGTCTTTGTTCTTCTTGTGTGAGGGGTCCTGGACCAAATCTAAACCAGTTCTGGGTGCACTCTGCCAGTGCACCTCTTCTTCCTTTGTGAGTGTGGGCCAGGGTCATCAGACGCACCACAGGAGGGGGAGCCAGCATTGTGGAAGGCAGGCACAGCCCTATTGAGAACCAGGTGCTACTCCTCCCACCACTCCCAAACCAGATATGTCTATTCAGCCTTGTGCTGACTCAACCAGCCTCCTGGAGCTGCCCCAGCTCCTGTCACTCACAAACCAGACAGTCAATACACAACCAGGCAGAGGCACACAGAAAGGTTGAACAGGAAAATAGCCACTTCCTATAAGTGCTATTTCCAAACTTAGAATTTAAAAACCACCTTCACTAAAGAATGTGTTATTAAATTCTGAGTTCAGGGATACCAGATTCCATATGTCTATCTTGCCATTATGGGAAGATATGCAGGTAAACATGTTACACAGCATTCCCCATGTTATCCTATGGGCAAGATAGCCTTTCATTGGGGAAAAACGAAATCTGCAGTATTTCACTATCAAGACATGTTCCCCACACTAGTAACGCCAAACAAAAACTGGGACATCTGGTCACCCTATATACCTTTGACCTTTGAGGCCTGAATATATAACCCTCTAGAGCCCCGTTTCGAGGCGCCCCAAAAACGACTGGGGGGACTCAGAGCCCCACAGACCCCCCCACTTAAAGCCCTGGCCCTGGCACCTTTTAGGTGTTTTTATGATTCTGCCGCAGTGCAACAACACCACAGCACACAACTATGAATTGCTTTCTGAAGTAACATTTTTTCACTTTTTTTATCCACTGATACCAACTAGAAGTTGTGTACGTGTTCGGAAGAGCAACGTCCTGTCACCTTCTTGTGAATGCACTGTATTAAATGAAAGGATTTCAAGTAAAACATTCTCAGCCCCGTGGGCTGTGCCTTCATGAGATTTGATGTATATGAGTTCCAGATTTTAGCCCTGCTGTGTTTAATTTGATGGTGTAGCTAAAGCCCCCTCCCCTCTCCACTTCCTAAGCAGTCCTAAATATCTTGAATCGATGACGTATGAATAACACATGGGGTCTGGCGCGCTTCCACCATCTATCCAAGCCGTGGAAAGGGATACCATTACATGGATTAAAAGCTTTAAACATCCTCGGTACAGGGATACAGAGGGAACAGAGAGCTTAAAAGAACAATACTCTTGGCAACTAATATGTAAATATATGAGCAAAGATTTAAAAGTGTGAGAACTGTGCTGAGGCAAGCCGGTGCAGTGTGCCGCTGACGTGGACACCCCACCCACCTAGACGCGGCTCTTCAAACGGGTGTGTGCCGGCGAAGCTGGTAGGAGCCCAAAGGAGGGAATGTCAGGAGTGGGTTTAGTAACTACTAAAAAAAAAATGTAAATTGATACTTGTATAGCGCACTACTCACCCTCAAGGGTCTCAAGGCGCTTGTACGAATACCGCTGTGGAACCCATCCTGGCTTTCCCTGTGAGGCGTCCACTTCTGGGCACCCCCAAGGTGGAGGCCAGGCATCCTTAACGTTGTGGGGGCCGTACTGGCTGGCCATAGTGTTGCTCATGGGCCTAATATTTTATTTTCAGAGTTTTATAAAGCGCAATCTTGCCCTGAAGTATCAGGTATCCGAGCGCTTTACATGATCACCAGTTGCGTTACACAAGGACACATTCATTTTTGACAGGCGCGCTGAGATTAAGCAATATGCCCAGAATCACAGGATGTTGAGCGTCATTGCCGAGACTCAAACCCAGTTCCCCAGATTTGATGTCAACCGCCCTAGCTGTTAGACTACATAGGATATGCAACCGGGTTGGCCAACTCGCTAGAAGACATTTGTTAGAGGAGGTCGCTGCTGCCTCAATGGCCAGAAAGGACATTGAACTCATTTCGACTACGGTGATGAGTGTTCCTGAGCCACATGCCAGGTTGAGGTGAGGCCTTTTCACCGACATTAGCGTGGACCACCAGTGAACCCATCAATCTAAGACGAACGTACAGGATCACTGGATTGTTTTGTATATTTGATATATCTTTTTACCACAGTTATTTTGATATTCACACACATTGAGCAGCTGCAGGAACAAGTTGGTTCTGAAGAAGGACGCTACATCTCTACTTGAGGGTGACTGGGCTGAAACATGTTGACCACATTTTGACACTAACTGCGGGTATATCTCTTTCCTGTGAGTGCCCTGTTTTTAATCCTGGCCCAGGGATGCAGAAATAAAGGGTTATTGCATTTCTTAGAACTAGTTTTATCATCACTTTCCATTTGATCTGCTACGCCACTACCTTGAGCTCGCCGCTGTGGTATTTAGTATACCCTCCTGTACAAAAAAACATCCCTGAGCTGCTCCATCTCAGAGAGGAGGTTGTATCCCGCGCTGTGACTAGGCATTACGGCACAAGGAGAATCCCAATGTTGAAACACGCCTCCTTTGGTGGGTGAGGAACATTGTCCTGTTAAGGGATATCCC
Source organism: Lissotriton vulgaris (assembly GCF_964263255.1). NCBI lineage: Eukaryota > Metazoa > Chordata > Amphibia > Caudata > Salamandridae > Lissotriton > Lissotriton vulgaris. Next base: position 102,779,208 of record NC_141700.1, read on the forward strand.
TTTGTGGCTAGGTACTTCTTTGACAGTAGTTTTTTGTCTTTTAGACCCAAAGGGTTTCTTGAATGTGGTACATGTATATGTTGGGGAGCTAACCCTTGCAGGTCTTTAAATCTCCCCCCCCCCCCCAATCTCCCCTGAGGAGGTAGCAACATCCTTTTCCGGCTCTCACTGGAACCCTTCTAGATCCCTCGGTCACCCAAATTCCGAGGATGGGTTATCCATTGCAGTTGTTGTAACCCCCCACCCCGATTTGCATGTGCCAGGTGCAGCAAAGAACTAGAATTCTAATAGAACATGGAGCATCTATGGTCGCGAGAGTGTAGGTTGCTGCGGTGAAGCTTGAACCCAAAAAAGCCTCTGTGTGTTGAAGCAGGTAAGGAGACTGTCTGACCGTGGCACTTGCAGGCCTCTTTCTTGCTCTCACTTTCTATTTTGTTTGGTAAATTGGCTACAATTCCCAGTTCGCAACGCTGCCTTCCCTCAAGCCTGGCACTGCCTACACCCTTGTGCACACTCTATTTACTGTAAATGTCTGTATTGTCAGAACATGGCTATTTTTGTTTGTGTTTTAGTATGCTTAGATTGTCTCAGTGCACTCTGAAGCAGCCATTAATCAATAACCTATCGCTACGTTAAACTCCCACACAACCTAATCTGGGTTTTCAGCCTTCCAAAGTACCTTGCTAGGACGCATTTTATTGCATTCATTTTCTTATTTATTTTTTTGTATCGTACTTGCCAAGGACTACATTATATTTTCCTCCAGGAATCTTTTGTGGTTCTTAATGAACACTGGTGCATTGTCAAAGACGAGTTCTTCACTCCTTTTCTGAACAGCACCCGGGAGCTAATTAGGCCTGGGTGGTAAATCCCGTATCGCTCGCGGAATTTTTGGATTTTGTGTAATTTCGAGTTCTGCAGAGAACGCGGAATTGCCAAAAATTCCACGATCCGCGGCTTCTCAGAATTATTTGCTTGATCGCGCTTTCAAAATACGTGTTCGTGAGATATTCCCCCACGTGCACGCAAACAGCGTTAACGAACTAGAAAAAAGCATCACGAACGGGTGGAACAAGCAATTCCACGTGTTCGCAGAGATTATTTACCGTTTCGGGGAGCTTTAAGTAGCGCGACTACGCAAATTCCGCCCACCCCTAGAGCTAATGTCCCTAAAAACCAAGTGGAAGTCAGCTGAAGAGTTTAGGTCAAGGTGTCTGCAGGACTTGAGGACAGCTTAATGTACAAACAGGTGCCAAATCAATCTATCAATCAGAGGTTCTTGTAGAGCGCGGCTTGTCACGCCGGGAGGGGTCTCCAGGTGCTAGGTGAAGGTGCGAGTCTCGTTCGGAGAGGTGGTGGTCGAAGAGCCAAGTCTTGAGCTGTTTCCTGAAGTCCTTCAGGGATGGGGCGGTGTGGACGTGGAGGGCCAAAGATCTGGTGACCAGAATGTTCAGTTCTCACCTCGTACAGAGCCCATGTACCCTATGCCCTTTATATAAAAACCCCTATCAATGAAGGCCAAGCAGTTTGTATCAGTTCCTAACTTCTATAAAGTAAGTCTAGGGGCCAAAGTTCTTCTTAGGAGCCCTCCGCTTCTGGATACTGAGGTTGCGGAATACTGAGGCTGCCTAGTTTTGATTCCACCTCACCCATCTTTCTTCAAACACCCTACAGTTTCTCTCTTTATCTCACTCTTGCTCCTTCGATCTTATCCCTGCTTTCTCTCTTTCTCACCGTTTTCATTTCTCCCCCTCCATATTTCTCCATTTCTTCCTTCATCTTTTTTTTGCTCCGAGGCAAATGGGATGTTTTAAGAAAAATAAGTCCTGGTCACTAAAAATGAGTGTCGGTGCCCAACACCTGTAGCCAGCGGTACAAATTAAGCACTGTTTGACTCACCTGAGAGACTTCGTGCCATGGCAACTCATTATGTCAAATGTTTTTTTTTATTAAATAAAAATGGAAGAAATTTGTAAATTTGCAAAAAAATTGCAGTTTTTTTTTTAGCATTTTGGAAGACAATCAAATCTTCACAGAACCATCTTGAAAACTCGCGTCATTACATTATTACTTTTCAAAGCCCAGGCATAGACTCGCGGATAAAGAGAAGATGTCCATATTTTGCAGAAGCCTTAACATTAACCGCAATTCTTACAATCGGTTTCAGAACACTGATAAACCATTTCCGTTTCTCACAAAAGACAGTATCACTTTTTCACCCGTTCTACATTGCTGTGATCCTCAGCACATTGCACTCTCTTAACTACCACCACCCCGGTAGGTAGTAAGGCGATTTGACGCACCCCTTTCTAGTAATCTGGATTGAGAGGCACTTTTGACACCTCCCCTACTTCAGGGGCATGGTGGGAGTCCAATGGAAGTGCTGCACTCCGTTTTCAGGGGGGTCCTTAACTTGGGGGCTGTAACCCATGCAGTTATGCTTGGGAAGCCGTGTCCTGTGGCTCCTTGGATCGATGCATGTCCTGCTGGAATCTGTGTTTGATCTCTTGGTCACAGGTTTCAATCCTGTTGAGTCTGCTCAGCCCTTGAGCTTTCTAGGGTCGACATAATGATTACCTTTGACTTTGGTAGCAATAAACGTATGCCCTTGGTGAGAATATGCCCTTTACAATTATACATTTTATGTTATTTTAGTTTACAGTGCCTACATGCACTGGACCAGGTGTACAGGAGACACATGACCACTATAGTTCTGGCTGTGACCTCTGATTACTTCCAAGATACTACAGTGGGTGGTCAGGAGAGTGGTGGCTCTTTCATAGTGCAGCCACTCAAACCATCACCCGCTGCATCTGATAACACAGGTCACACGATCAAATAGTAATGTCTGTCATTTTCTATCAACTCAGTCCACTACAGCCGGGACGCAGCAGAAAGGTGGCCTGTTGAGTTCCACAGCCGCTCGTTTCTACCTCTTGACTCTACCGCAGCAGATGCGCAGAAATCTCTGGGCCTGTTGAGTTCCACAGCCACTCGTTTCTACCACCTGAATCTACCGCAGCAGGTATGCAGAAATCTCTGGGCCAGTTGAGTTCCACAGCCGCTCGTTTCTACCTCTTGACTCTACCACATCAGATGCGCAGAAATCTCTGGGCCTGTTGAGTTCCACAGCCGCTCGTTTCTACCTCTTGACTCTACCGCAGCAGATGCGCAGAAATCTCTGGGCCAGTTGAGTTCCGCAGCCACTTGTTTCTACCTCCTGACTCTACCGCAGCAGATACGCAGAAATCTCTGGCTCTGTTGAGTTCCGCAGCCACTCGTTTCTACCACCTGACTCTACCGCAGCAGATACACAGAAATCTCTGGCTCTGTTGAGTTCCGCAGCCACTCGTTTCTACCACCTGACTCTACCGCAGCAGATACACAGAAATCTCTGGCACTGTTGAGTTCCGCAGCCACTCGTTTCTACCACCTGAATCTACTGCAGCAGGTACACAGAAATCTCTGGCTCTGTTGAGTTCCGCAGCCACTCGTTTCTACCACCTGAATCTACTGCAGCAGGTACGGAGAAATCTTTGGGCCTTGTGAGTTCCGCAGCCACTCGTTTCCACCACCTGAATCTACTGCAGCAGATACGCAGAAATCTCTGGCTCTGTTGAGTTCCGCAGCCACTCGTTTCTACCACCTGACTCTACCGCAGCAGATGCGCAGAAATCTCTGGCTCTGTTGAGTTCCGCAGCCACTCGTTTCTACCTCCTGACTCTACCGCAGCAGATGCGCAGAAATCTCTGGCTCTGTTGAGTTCCGCAGCCACTCGTTTCTACCACCTGACTCTACCGCAGCAGATACACAGAAATCTCTGGCTCTGTTGAGTTCCGCAGCCACTCGTTTCTACCACCTGAATCTACTGCAGCAGATACGCAGAAATCTCTAGGCCTGTTGAGTTGTTCCACAGCTACTCCTTTCTACCACCTTACTCTACCGCAGCAGATGCGCAGAAATCTCTGGCTCTGTTGAGTTCCGCAGCCACTCGTTTCTACCTCCTGACTCTACCGCAGCAGATGCGCAGAAATCTCTGGCTCTGTTGAGTTCCGCAGCCACTCGTTTCTACCACCTGACTCTACCGCAGCAGATACACAGAAATCTCTGGCTCTGTTGAGTTCCGCAGCCACTCGTTTCTACCACCTGACTCTACCGCAGCAGATACACAGAAATCTCTGGGCCTGTTGAGTGCCACAGCCACTCGTTTCTACCACCTGAATCTACTGCAGCAGATACGCAGAAATCTCTGGCTCTGTTGAGTTCCGCAGCCACTCGTTTCTACCACCTGAATCTACTGCAGCAGGTACGGAGAAATCTTTGGGCCTTGTGAGTTCCGCAGCCACTTGTTTCCACCACCTGAATCTACTGCAGCAGATACGGAGAAATCTCTAGGCCTGTTGAGTTGTTCCACAGCTACTCCTTTCTACCACCTTACTCTACCGCAACAAGTACGCTGAAATCTCTGGGCCTCTTTAGTTCCACAGCCACTCGTTTCTACCACCTGAGTCTACTGCAGTTTCTACCACCTGAATCTGACGCAGCAGTTACGTTGGAATCTCTGGGCCACCTGTTTCTACCACCTGAATCTACAGCAGCAGAAATGCAGAAATCTTTGGCTCTGTTTAGTTCCACAGCCACTCGTTTCTACCTCCTGACTCTACCGCAGCAGATGCGCAGAAATCTCTGGCTCTGTTGAGTTCCGCAGCCACTCGTTTCTACCACCTGACTCTACCGCAGCAGATACACAGAAATCTCTGGCTCTGTTGAGTTCCGCAGCCACTCGTTTCTACCACCTGACTCTACCGCAGCAGATACACAGAAATCTCTGGCACTGTTGAGTTCCGCAGCCACTCGTTTCTACCACCTGAATCTACTGCAGCAGGTACACAGAAATCTCTGGCTCTGTTGAGTTCCGCAGCCACTCGTTTCTACCACCTGAATCTACTGCAGCAGGTACGGAGAAATCTTTGGGCCTTGTGAGTTCCGCAGCCACTCGTTTCCACCACCTGAATCTACTGCAGCAGATACGCAGAAATCTCTAGGCCTGTTGAGTTGTTCCACAGCTACTCCTTTCTACCACCTTACTCTACCGCAGCAGATGCGCAGAAATCTCTGGCTCTGTTGAGTTCCGCAGCCACTCGTTTCTACCTCCTGACTCTACCGCAGCAGATGCGCAGAAATCTCTGGCTCTGTTGAGTTCCGCAGCCACTCGTTTCTACCACCTGACTCTACCGCAGCAGATACACAGAAATCTCTGGCTCTGTTGAGTTCCGCAGCCACTCGTTTCTACCACCTGACTCTACCGCAGCAGATACACAGAAATCTCTGGGCCTGTTGAGTGCCACAGCCACTCGTTTCTACCACCTGAATCTACTGCAGCAGATACGCAGAAATCTCTGGCTCTGTTGAGTTCCGCAGCCACTCGTTTCTACCACCTGAATCTACTGCAGCAGGTACGGAGAAATCTTTGGGCCTTGTGAGTTCCGCAGCCACTCGTTTCCACCACCTGAATCTACTGCAGCAGATACGGAGAAATCTCTAGGCCTGTTGAGTTGTTCCACAGCTACTCCTTTCTACCACCTTACTCTACCGCAACAAGTACGCTGAAATCTCTGGGCCTCTTTAGTTCCACAGCCACTCGTTTCTACCACCTGAGTCTACTGCAGTTTCTACCACCTGAATCTGACGCAGCAGTTACGTTGGAATCTCTGGGCCACCTGTTTCTACCACCTGAATCTACAGCAGCAGAAATGCAGAAATCTTTGGCTCTGTTTAGTTCCACAGCCACTCGTTTCTACCACCTGACTCTACCGCAGCAGGTACGCAGAAATCTCTGGGCGTCTTTAGCTTCAAAGCCACTCGTTTCTGCCACCTGAGTCTACTGCAGTTTCTACCACCTGAATCTGGTGCAGGATGTACGTGGTAATCTTTGGGCCACCTGTTTCTGCCACCTGAGTCTACTGATGTTGTAGGCAGTGGGGACGTGGCCTCCTTAGTTCCGCAGCCCCCTTCTGATCCAGGCGGATGGCTCCATCTCAGACCTAAAGCATCGCTCATGTCAAGCCTGGCACTTAGTGAGAAAGAGGAATGAGATAAGCAGAGAGGACAGGATGCCACCAGACTGCCCGAGGCTCGCTGATGCTGCCAGAGCGCGCTGCGAGGGATACGGCTTACCTTCTAAGTGATTCAGATTGCAAGAGGTGCCCAAGATGCAATCAGCGATTCCACCATGTTTTCTAAGAGCGCCTCGCACCAGATTAGAATTTTAACAACATGGAGCACTTTGTGGCGTCTAAGTGCTCATATTAGCTTTCTTTGCCTTTCTTGATGTCTTTCTAAATCTCTTTATGCATCTAATTGAGTCACACATGACTGAAGGGTTATGATTTCTCGCATGACGTGCTCCTGGTTTTCAGCTGAATGCACAGCGACAAGCTCTGCTCTCTACAACTGTCACAAGTTTTCTTTCAATTACTTCCGCTGCGCTGTCACTTGCATCAGGAATCATTAGATCTGCTGTCATAAATTGAACTCTGCGATTTTTGTGTTTCTTTACGCTGCAGCGAGATAGGTTTCTTCGTGTATTTCTTATTTTTCTTTCTTAAGAAACCTCGCAAGAAAGAAACAGTTCGAAAGAAAATTGACCAGAAAAAAGTAATGACAATATCTAATTAGGGCATCCTAAGTCATTGGTGAATTTAGACGCCCAAGTCAACACATGTACACTCTGTCACTCCTTCTTGCACCCCTACATCTATTCATTCATCCACTGACACATTCTTGGATTCCCAACCCACCCAATACCAGTAAAACAGACATACAAACGCAAACGTACCAAGTATATGGAAGAGAAATTAAAAGAATAAAAGTAGACAAAAGAAAACATGCCTCAGGCTGACCCAAAGACCCTATATATATATATATATATATATATATATATATATATATATATATATATATATATATATATATATATATATATATATATATATATATATATATATATATATATATATATATATATATATATATATATATATATATATATATATATATATATAACAAGATAAATGCATTGCATGAAATCACAAATTTTTTGGAATTGTGCCCTACACTTTTATACACAATGAATGTTTTTGTAATATTATTATTTGTAGAAACACAATTGGAAACTCTGTGTGACGTAAACACAGAGTCTCTCTTCCATTGTTATCATTTTACCGTTTATAAAACGAGTAAAAATGTCCGTGGTGGTCATGTGACCAAGAGCCAGTGTGCTCGAAACGCGTCTTCTATGTGCCCAATAAAGAAATCTGTAAGCATACCCGGCTGGTGTGGCTTGTCGTTCCTTCGCCTCTGTGGGAAGATCGAGTGAATATATATATATATATATATATATATATATATATATATATATATATATATATATATATATATATACTTTTTTTATTTTATTTTTTTATTTTTTTTCCCCAATTTTTTTTTTGCGAGGACCTGGTAGAGAACCACAGTTGCCAGGACCTCCTATGGGGATCGAGCAATGATTATCACAGTTGCAAATCTTCCACCACATGGTTTTTCAAAGAAAGTAACCAGCATCAACATAATTGCTAATTACCGGAAACTGTAAGATTCCCTGGAGCAAAATTACTGTCTACAGGCATTAACACGGTGTAAAATCAATCCACCCCTAATGTCGTATTTGCTTTAGCCTATGATTTTCACAATAAATAGGTCAGGTCTAATTCCTTTATTCACACTTTCTTAATAAACTTATTATACCTCTGGCATAACCTTTCCAAACAAACTTGCACCCTTTATCATTAGCACATCACCATGACCAACTCTGGCCTACCATAGTGACCATAAACTTTCCTATAAGGTAACCAACAATTATGCAGTCATACATTTAGAAATATGTACATTAGATATGGCAAGCAATATACAATCTGTTGGCTCCTACTCTTGTATCCGTTCCCTAAGAAGGATTCTCCGGGTTAGTAATGGTTAATCTGAGAGGTAAGCAACGCCAGAATCCTCGCCTATTATAGAAATCTATGACAATTCATGTAATGCAGTGCTTGTCTACACACTTTAGTGTATTAATCCACCTTGAAAGGCCTATTGGCTTTAACACATGACTTTTACAATAAACTGGTTATACCTACTGATTTTGTCTTGTCATACCTTTTCATAATAAACAGATCAGCCCTATAACTTCTTGCATAACTTTTCCCAGTGAACCAATCAGGCGCACTACATTTATGAATGCGGTGCCACCATAAACACCTCATGCCTACTGTTTGAGGCATAAGTTTTTCCACAAAGCAATCATCAGTATACAGTCTGAAAAAGACAAGTAAGTACAAAATTACTTTGGGAAGACAATATACAACCCTTCCTAAAGTGGCATGAAATGATTCTCCAAGCGCAAATCTATGAACAGTGTTTGTCCCTACTATAATGATCTCTGAGAATCTAATTAACAAAATACATATCTGCGGTTTTGAACTCAGTGTAATGACATTGCAACTTTACAGAACTATTTGATTTAACATAAGCTTTTCGAAATAAATAAGCCGGGCCTACTGTCTTTGTCATAACCTTTCATAATAAACATATCAGTCCTATAGAATCTGACATAATTTTCTCAAATGAACCAGTCAGACCTATAACCTCCAACGTTGACTTGTCACCTTTACCAACTCTGGCCTTCTATATTGAGGAAAAGCTTTCTACGGAGAAACCATTGGGTAATCAGTGATCACGGTCACAAATAACCACAAAATTACAATTGGTAAAACAATATACTTAACCTCCGACCTAAGAAGATGTAAAAACGACTATCAAAGTTCATTTTTTTCCGTAAAGGTTTATGGAACCTACACAAAAAACACTTCTTATTGAATGACTCTGTGAGATGGCATGTAATAAAATACTGTCGGGAGCCTTCAACACAGTGTAGTAGCAGGCCACTTGTAAAAGCATATCGATTTCATCAATGCATTTCAGAATAAGTAAATCAGAACTACAACATTGGCTGTATCTTTTCATATCAAAAAGTTCAAACCTATGGAATCGGATATTCATTTTTCCCAATGAACCAATCAAGCCTATAGCCTTCATCGTTGGTGTGTATCCGCAACCAACCAGGCCTCCTGTACTACATATAAACAGCTACCATCAGGCGCACAGTCATAAAATTACAAATATATATCAAACTACATTTGGCAAAATAACATATAACCCTATGAAAGTGACCTAACATGGATTATCAAATTGCAACTCTTCAACTCCAAGTGTTTGTCAGAGTACGGAGGGGCTAACCTACACCAAAGTCCTTGCCTTATGGTGCTCTGTGACATTCCACACAAGAAAACATCTCTCTACAACATTCAACGTAGTGTAATGACAATCTCTCCCTTATACGCCTATTGGCTTTAACAAACACTTGTCACAATAAATTGGCCAGGCTTAGTGCCTTTGTTATCACGTTTTATAAGAAACAAAGCAGACCTATCTGACATACATTTCCCCCAAAGAACCAATCCGGCCTGTAGTCTTTACCATTGGCCTGTCACCAGAACCAACTGAAGGACACTGAAGTTTATGTCAAGACAGGAGGCTAGCATTATGCATGAACTTTTATTCACTCCTTCTGAGCAGCAAACCATCAAAATCTTCCAAATAGAACCATGAAACAGCACAATGAAAAATAGATCGACCAGCCCCAATAGAAACTGCCTGACCTCCATCTTCTTCATCTTTTGTTTGCTGCTTCTCAGAAGATAAGCATTGTTCAGCTTGTACTGTGTGTTGGTGGATGAAAAGTTTATTTGAAAAGTTTGTAATTATTTTACAGTTGAGTAATGTGTTAGTGAGTATTTAATCCAATTCATGGGGTTGGGGGGTTGAAGTTGTGTTTTTGTCAAAATTAAGCTTGTAGACAACTCAGGGGTTTTGGTTCCCAAGGGTGAATGTTAGTGTAAACCTTTATGGAAATAGTTTTTTTTCCTAGAGTGTTTCATAATCCTTATTTTGTGCCTGAGAGTATTTATAATCAATGATTTGTGTGTGAAGTATTTGAAAGTAACTGAAAGGTTTACTTGTGGGCCGTGCACGAGCGGATGGTTGATGGCACGAGACGCGCAGTGGCAGCACGCGGAGCAGAGTAGAGGCTCTGTGTATGCATGTGGGGTGCACAATTTCATTGCCTGCGTGTGAGGCTCCATGCAGGTGCTGAATTCCATCGCGCACCTGTGGTGAGGAATGCCATTGGCAGGATAGAGAGTGGAAGGACTTTGAGACATGCGTCTGATGTTCCTTCCACATTAGTAGGATGGCATCATCAACAAAAGCAAAAACAACAATTGATGGACAGAATGCAGAACAATGTCATACATTCACCCCAGTACAGAGATCTGGGCATAAATCCATCGTTTTTTTGCACTCCACACCACCCCAGTTCAGACATGGCCATAAGCAAATCAGCCTTGACCCTGTGCCTCATGGGAACAGTCCAGCCCGAACTGCCAAGCCATGTCTTACCTGGACCAGAATCAAGCATCCTAGGACCGGTTTCTGGCTATCAGCCGTCTTCAGCCAGGATAGCTTGACTCCAGTGATGTGGAGAGCATGGGACTCACGTCTGAGCATACCCATCCCACTCGGGGTGACAAATGCAAAAACAACAATTGATGGACAGACTGCAGAACAATGTCATACATTCACCCCAGTACAGAGATCTGGGCCTAAATCCATCTTTTTTTTGCACTCCATACCACCCCAATTCAGCCATGGCCATATGCAAATCAGCCTTGACCCTGTGCCTCATGGGAACAGTCCAGCCCAAACTGCCAAGCCATGTCTTTCCTGGACCGGAATCAAGCATCCTAGGACCGGTTTCTGGCTATCAACCGTCTTCAGCCAGGATAGCCTGACTCCAGTGGTGTGGAGAGCATGGGACTCACGTCTGAGCATACCCATCCCACTCGGGGTGACTTCAGGTGTCTTTGATGTCCACAGGCCTGGTGAAGAACCTGTATAGAGCACTTGCACTGATGACGCAGAAGACTGGCAAGACAACGAGACCAGGAGCAGCAGGCGCCTTCCCAGATGCAGTCTCGGTTCCCAAAGCAAAGTCCAATGAAGTCCAAAGTGCATAGATGGTTGAAGATGAAGTGGCTTCGGATCTGAATCTTGTCTGATGACGAATCTAAGGAACAACCCACAGGAAAGCCCTTAAGTACCCTAAAGAAAGGGCTGGGTCCCTCCCACAGGAGGGGCTGGACACAGGGGAGGATACTCCCATGTCCTTTGTCCAGTTTCGTACCAGAGCAGGAGCCAAGGCTCCCTGAACTGGCTCAAACTGGAGTATGTAAGGCGGGCATCAAATGTACCCTCCAAAGCAGTCTAGTGGTGCTGGCAAGAGCCACCACCCTGGACCAATACACTAAGTCCTGACTGGGAGGTAGTCATACCTATTGTCCTACCTTCCTCTGCTCGAGCTTGGCTCAGCAGCAGGTGGGCAGAATCGTGTCTCTGGTCGGCAGCAGCCTGTTGTTCTGTCCAGGTCTAGAAGACCGGTACCGGGAGCACAGAGGGCTTCCCGGGGGAGCTCTACAGTGCATGGATATATACCTCCAACACCATTTACAGTGTTCGGGTATAATTCCAACATGTTATAAACATGCCAGGGTTCGTTACAGCCAGTTTAGACTTAGCCATGTGTAATGATGCAAGGCCACTCTATGTATCATAATGGCTGATGCACTTACACTGCCTAGAGAATCGACTGTGGGAATTGTAGGGGTGCCCTACTCGAATCTATGACAAAATTTCGAATACACTAATATCGACATACAAAATTATCGCAACAAAAATATTGATGGCAAAAATATCGGGATCCTATACCTAACAAGGTAAGTACAAAAATATCGAAAAAAATATATAGAATGTCAAAAATATCGTTTTTTGTAAAATATTGTTTTCTTTTATTAAAATAAAAATGTAATATTAACAAAATAATACTTATAAATGTGATAAATATATTTAAAATGATATTATAATATTAAAAATTAATACATAATGTAGTACAAATTAATAATAATAAAGATATAATACATAGTAAATTTTTCATTAACAATAACTCTACATTAATTATTTTAATAACTTATAAATAAATAAAAATATAATAAATTACAAATAAATTTATAAACATAAAATAGTAATATAAATAACAATTAATAACAACATAAAACTTATAAAAATAAATAAATGCATTTTAGATAGCGTATGAGTAAAAATTACTATTCTCACTCCAGAGAGTGCAACAGTAGGGAAAGTGTTGGATAGCGTAGGGGTAACAATTACTATTCCCACTCCAGAGAGTGCAACAGTAGGGAAAGTGTTGGATAGCGTAGAGATAAAAATTACTATTCCCACTCCAGAGAGTGCAACTGTAGGGAAAGTGTTGGATAGCGTAGGGGTAACAATTACTATTCCCACTCCAGAGAGTGCAACAGTAGGGAAAGTGTTGGATAGCATAGGGGTAAAAATTACTATTCCCACTCCAGAGAGTGCAACAGTAGGGAAAGTGTTGGATAGCCTAGGGGTAACAATTACTATTCCCACTCCAGAGAGTGCAACAGTTGGGGAAAGTGTTGGACAGCGTAGGGGTAACAATTACTATTCCCACTCCAGAGAGTGCAACAGTAGGGTTAAAGGTTGGATAGCGTAGGGGTAACAATTACTATTCCCACTCCAGAGAGTGCAACTGTAGGGAAAGTGTTGGATAGCGTAGGGGTAACAATTACTATTCCCACTCCAGAGAGTGCAACAGTAGGGAAAGTGTTGGAAAGCGTAGGGGTAAAAATTACTATTCCAACTCCAGAGAGTGCAACAGTAGGGAAAGTGTTGGATAGCGTAGGGGTAGCAATTATTATTCCAACTCCAGAGAGTGCAACAGTAGGGAAAGTGTTGGATAGCGTAGGGGTAAAATTACTATTCCCACTCCAGAGAGTGCAACAGTAGGGAAAGTGTTGGATAGCGTAGGGGTAACAATTACTATTCCCACTCCAGAGAGTGCAACAGTAGGGAAAATGTTGGATAGCGCAGGGGTAACAATTACTATTCCCACTCCAGAGAGTTCAACAGTAGGGAAAGTGTTGGATAGCGTAGGGGTAATAATTACTATTTCCACTCCAGAGAGTGCAACAGTAGGAAAGTGTTGGATAGCGTAGGGGTAACAATTACTATTCCCACTCCAGAGAGTGCAACAGTAGGGAAAGTGTTGGATAGAGTAGGGGTAAAAATTACTATTCCCACTCCAGAGAGTGCAACTGTAGGGAAAGTGTTGGATAGCGTAGGGGTAACAATTACTATTCCCACTCCAGAGAGTGCAACAGTAGGGAAAGTGTTGGATAGCATAGGGGTAAAAATTACTATTCCCACTCCAGAGAGTGCAACAGTAGGGAAAGTGTTGGATAGCCTAGGGGTAACAATTACTATTCCCACTCCAGAGAGTGCAACAGTTGGGGAAAGTGTTGGACAGCGTAGGGGTAACAATTACTATTCCCACTCCAGAGAGTGCAACAGTAGGGTTAAAGGTTGGATAGCGTAGGGGTAACAATTACTATTCCCACTCCAGAGAGTGCAACTGTAGGGAAAGTGTTGGATAGCGTAGGGGTAACAATTACTATTCCCACTCCAGAGAGTGCAACAGTAGGGAAAGTGTTGGAAAGCGTAGGGGTAAAAATTACTATTCCAACTCCAGAGAGTGCAACAGTAGGGAAAGTGTTGGATAGCGTAGGGGTAGCAATTATTATTCCAACTCCAGAGAGTGCAACAGTAGGGAAAGTGTTGGATAGCGTAGGGGTAAAATTACTATTCCCACTCCAGAGAGTGCAACAGTAGGGAAAGTGTTGGATAGCGTAGGGGTAACAATTACTATTCCCACTCCAGAGAGTGCAACAGTAGGGAAAATGTTGGATAGCGCAGGGGTAACAATTACTATTCCCACTCCAGAGAGTTCAACAGTAGGGAAAGTGTTGGATAGCGTAGGGGTAATAATTACTATTTCCACTCCAGAGAGTGCAACAGTAGGAAAGTGTTGGATAGCGTAGGGGTAACAATTACTATTCCCACTCCAGAGAGTGCAACAGTAGGGAAAGTGTTGGATAGAGTAGGGGTAAAAATTACTATTCCAACTCCAGAGAGTGCAACAGTAGAGAAAGTGTTGGATTGCGTAGGGGTAACAATTACTATTTCAACTCCAGAGAGTGCAACAGTAGGGAAAGTGTTGAAAGCGTAGGGATAACAATTATTATTCCAACTCCAGAGAGTGCAACAGTAGGGAAACTGTTGGATAGCGTAGGGGTAACAATTACTATTTCAACTCCAGAGAGTGCAACAGTAGGGAAAGTGTTGGAAAGCGTAGGGATAACAATTACTATTCCAACTCCAGAGAGTGCAACAGTAGGGAAAGTGTTGGATAGCGTAGGGGTAACAATTACTATTCCAACTCCAGAGAGTGCAACAGTAGGGAAAGTGTTGGATAGCGTAGGGGTAAAATTACTATTCCAACTCCAGAGAGTGCAACAGTAGGGAAAGTGTTGGATAGCATAGGGGTAACAATTACTATTCCAACTCCAGAGAGTGCAACAGTAGGAAAAGTGTTGGATAGAGTAGAGGTTAAAATTATATACTTATAAATAAATGCTTTAAAAAAAAAATATATGAACTATTAAATAAATATAAACCATTTACAATACCTATACATAATTATTGAAAACATGATTAGCAAAATATATTTAAATAAAAAAATTAATAAAAAATACAATTTTATAATATTTAATTACCAATTAATAATTAATTAACAATTATATAATTAACAAATCAATTAATTTAAAAACATTATTACTTTAATTACATTTATATTACTTCCCACCATATTCCCCTATAAACCCACAACCCGCAACAGAACACATTTATCAATTAATGATTTATTTAAAATTAATTACCAATTAATTCAAATTAATTACCAATTAATTAAAATTAATTTATCATTCCTACTAATTAATAATTAATTCAACATAATTAAATTACTTCCCACCCTATTCTTCTATAAACCCACAACCCGCTACAGAACATATTTATCAATTATTCAATTAATTAAAATGGTTTACCAATTAATTAAATTGAATTACCAATTATTTAAATTTAATTAATAATAACTTCTAATTAATAATTAATTTTACATAATTAAATTACTTCCCACCCTGTTCCCCTATAAACCCATAACCCGCTACAGAACATATTTATCAATTTTATCAATTAATTAAAATGATTTACCAATTAATTAAATGTAATTATCAATTATTTAAAATTAATTAATAATAACTACTAATTAATAATTATTTTTAAATAATTAAATTACTTCCCACCCTATTCCCCTATAAACCCATAACCCGCTACAGAACATACTTATCAATTAATCAAATAATTAAAAGTTATTATAAATAATTACTAATTAATTAAATGTAATTAATTATTCCTACTAATTAATAATTAATTTTACATAATTAAATTACTTCCCACCCTATTCCCCTATAAGCCCACAACCCGCTACAGTACTAAAATACAAAGTTTAATTAAATGACATGACAAAAATTAAAAAACATAATAAATACAATAAAATATACACAAAAATTATTTAAAAAACGATATTAGTAACATCGAAATTATTTACATCGATATTACTGACATCGATATTTAAAACTTTGATATTACTAATATCGATATTAGGAGTGTCGATATTACTTACCTTCGATATTATGTCCCTTCGATATTTAAACTTCGATATAATTGTATATCGAAATTTAAATCTCGATATTTTGTCTGTGCACCGCCCTACTCATCCAGGGGCATCCTCACACTTATAACCAAGCACCCTGCCTTCAGGATTGAAAGGCCTGCCTTAGAGGTGACTTATAGGTTTTAAGTGTAGTGACCTCTGATATCAGAAAACATATATCTGTTGTAAGTGGTGCTAGCAGCAGCTTACACAGGCAGCATTGGCAGACCTGGGGTCACCATTTGAGTGGTATCCCATGGGTTGCATAATACATGCTTCAGTCCATGGGGGACCCCTGGTGTACCTATGCCCAGGGTACCTTAGTACCATATACTAGGGACTTACAAGGGTATACTATTAGCCAATCTGGAGGGGATACCTAAGTACTCACCATGCTCTAATGTAGGCAAGATGCACAGAGACTGTGGTCCTGATTAGCAGGATTCCAGTCAGAGTAGTCAGAAAAACATAATGATACCAGCAAGTAGTGGGGGTAACCATGAAAGCAGATCCTACTTTCCTACAGTGATTGATTGGAGAGCAATTTTGAAGGCTGCTGATTGGTCATCTGCAGAGACATTTAGGAGGTAATATTTTAAAGCTGCAGATCATGTTTCAAAATGTGTTTTGAAAGACTTTGAATGTGCATACTGCTAGCCTCCTGTCTTGACATAAAATGAAGATTCTTATAGGTTAACTGAATAAAGAATCAAGATTTTATTAAAGACAAAGAGGCTAGCATTATCCCATCCTCCCTTCCCTTGAGGATGATAAGATGGATTGTTTTTTCTGATATTAAAGGTTTATGAGTTGGGTTAATATTTCGGTTTTTGTTTACAGATAATTAAAAGGGGATGACTTTTGGGGATGAACGTTAATACAAGAAGTGGTCAAGAGGAATGTCAAACAAAAGAGGAAGAAGATGTTTACAGATAATTAAAAGGGGATGAATTTCGAGGATGAAGGTTAATACAGGAAGTGGTCAAGAGGAAGGTCAAACAAAAGAGGAAGACGATTGAGGTCACGCAGTATATATTGTGGCTGGTCATTCTATTTTTCATTGTGAAGTTGCAAGGTTCTATTTAGAAGCTTCCAATGGATTGCTGCGAAGAAGGGGAGAATAAAAGGTCATGCATAATGCTAGCCTCTTTGTCTTGAATAAAATCTCGATTCCCTATTCAGTTAACCCATAAGAATTGTCATTCTTCATAAGCTTTCTACAAGGCATCCTTCAGGTATATAGTCAGAAAATTATGAGTATACACAAAATTACAGTTGCCAAAACAATATTCAGCCCATAAGAGGGTTTAAAAGGATCATCAAAGTGCCAAATGTCTAATCCCAGTCTTTGTAACACAGGTTTACAAACCAAAACCCTTTTCTACTTTGGTAATTTGTGACATTCCTTGGTAAAATATATTTATCTACTAGCTTTAACACTGTGTAATGACAATCCACGTTTACGTAGCTATTGGCTTTTGCATATGCTTTACGTAATAAAGAAGTATAGCCTACTTCCTCTGTCACAACTTTTCATATAAACTGATCAGATCTGCAGCCCGGAGGAATGGCTTATGACTATAACCAATTCATTACTCTTGCATTGAGCATAAACTTTCCAAGAAGGCAAGAAAGTGCATGTTGGCACTCTTTTTCAGTGAAATCCCACAACGTTGGTCGTAATAATGTGTACTCAGGAAGAAATCAACATTTTGACTAAGTCTAAGCCCTTCTCTTAGTAGTGCTTCTTAAAGCTCTTTTTCTGTTCAGCACATAAGCTCTGGCGGCTGCTCCCATGTCCAGCCTTCACTCTGTGTTGCTTTCTCGCTTGTGTACTTCTATCCCACTGCTTGTTGCTTCCCCCAAACCTACTTCTCCATTGCCTCCGACATCCACATTTTTAAAAATTCTTTATTCTTTTTTCTTTTTTGTCCGGTGGGGGCCCAGAAGCAAACTTGTGTCTGCTCCTCCACCTTAAAAAAAATGCTTGCGTACTACTTTTTTTCCTTTTTTTTATTTTCTGATCCGCAAATACCAATTTTTTTTGTCATCTTCTAGGTGTGCATGCGTAATGAGCCAGTACACACACATATCATCACATATCAGGGTTGGATTGGGATTAAAAATCGGCCCGGGCATGCATAAAAAAATCAGCCCACATTAGCATAATGCCTTCCGTCAAATCACTGCTTCAGCGTAATTTTACATAAAAAAGGGGGGAGGAGAAATGCACGCATCAGTTTACACTAGTGAAACACACCTGAAAACAAGAGAGGCCACTTCCGCTCAGGCCCCCTGCCCCGCTCAGTATGCCTACATTAATGGGAGGCCCAGCGAGATAAAAGGGGTGACACCTCTACCTGTTGCTGCTATACGGGAGGTAATGAGCGCCCATCTCCCTCCAGAAAGGCCACTCAGACACCCACTGGGCCGCTGACAGTATAGTCGAACAACAGAGACAACGCTCAAATCGGCCCCCAGGCTGCTTAAAAGCAGCCCTCAGGTGGAACTCGGACACCGGCCCCTCGGGCATTGCCCGAATGCCCCCGTTACGAATCCGACGCTGTCACATATGAGTGCACGTCATCATTCCTTTTTTTCTCATTCTTTTTTCAGGCTGCCCCATCTTGCATCAGCAAAAAGCCCTGTACTCGTTTAAAGGAAGGATGGGTTTTGGGTTGACAAAAATCGGAGGTGGTGATCTATGTCCAATTTAAATGAAGTAGATGCCCAGTAGAGGATATGGAAACAGAAAAAAAGCATTGATGTATAAATAATTGGGAATTTGGTTTGAAGATAGGCGACATTCTATGCTTATTCAAGGCAAATAAAGAGACTAAACCTAATAAACTGACTCATTGTTTAAGAATGCTGTATCAGATTTAATATTGTTATATATATTCTTAAAGATTTAAACTTTTTAGTATGTCATTTCTGCGAATGTAATGCCAGTTTTTACGTATGATATGCTGCCTGCCCTTTTAAGATGTCTTGCTTATTTGATACAGCACAATCTTTTGAATTTCTTGCTGAATTTAATTTTCCACAATCTTTCACTCAATTTAAGTTCAAATTGGAGTGTAAATTGGCGTGAAAAAGTATATGAACTATGGGGATCTTGCTTAATGCTTGTCTGTAGATTCGCGTTACTGCACATGGTACGTTAAAAGCTCTGATTTGGCCTTATGTCAATGGTGAAGTGGTTGGTAGTAATCCCTGTTCCACATTTCTATCTCAGTTGTGATCAGAGCAGTTGCATCAAAACTTTTGGGAAACCCTACTGGGCCCCCAAAATTTTAAATCAGTAATTGAGAAACAATTTGAATTTCTATCATGGCGTGGACTGGAAAGTTTTTATCGAGATAAAACAATCCATTTATAGCGGGGCTAGCTATGCACCATATATTCTTCCTTAAAGTTTATATGTTGTGTTAACTCTAAAATGTCCGTCAAGCAATGTGCTATAGGTTTTTAGTATTTGAGTTAAAATCATCAATGGGTCTCTGCCGCTTATGACTTTGGTTAACGTATTAGCAACTGTGCTGCGCTATTTGGTTTTAGAGGCGGCATGCAAAAGATATTAGCATATCCAGGATTTTACTTGTCTTGATAAATTCACTTTGCAAGAAAATAGATTTAATTAAGCTTGCAGTAAGTGTCACAAGGCTGTTAATCACCTTTTAACGTTGTACAATTAGACTTTTATGTTTTTTTAATTGTTATATAGTTGGAGTGTTAAAATATAATGTTGGTGATTTTTATTAATCAGGATAATAACATTTTGAATCAATCCTGTGTTATGTTCTCATTTGAGCATTAACTGAGATGACTCACTGTTGCTGATAAATTTAGATATGGTGTTGTAAATGTCTTAATTCATGACAATAGATATATCCTTAGGTCATATTTCGCTTGTATAATTTTACTTATGTGATTTGATGACAGCTTCGAGGCCAATTTAGGACATAGGAATTAGTTGCAAGTGAAAACTAAATAAAATGCACATAGCCTGAAGGTGTGAGGAATGAATTCCCAATTCCGGTTAACATACTTACCCATAAGTTGGTAAAAGCAACCAAGCCAAATTTAGGGCCCTGATATGAGGCCCAATTCAATTAAATATGTAAAATAAACTTGGCAGGGGAAGCTAACCAGGTGGGTGAAATTAAATTCACATGTCTTAGAAGCGTGAATCCTTGATTGAGAAGGTAAAACTTGACAATAGGCTGTTAAGGCAGAAACCTGTCGTCGCCAGTAGACATGGTCGTCAGCCCTTTCCAGCAGACTTTGGTCTCAGAGGAATCCCATAGAAAGGACACTGCCTTTAGCCAGGCTCTGTGTCCCTGTCCCTATAGGCCACTGGGTACAGTATTTGACTGTGCACAGAAGAATCTTCAGCCACACCTGCCCACTTCTCTTAACCCATGGCCACTTCCTGTATTAACCTTCAGCAATAATCACTGGGAATAAATTATTAATCCAACCATGTTTACAGCTACAAGGTCCACATGTCCTGCTTCCAAAACTCACTAGAACCTGCTCCGATGCGTCCTGAGAAACACCCTGCGCCCTGCTCCCCTACCTCTGGGCTATTCTTGTTCAAGTCCTGGATCCAATACCCCTTCACCAATCTGTTTTTAAGGTGTTCACTCTTTTCCAGGATCTTTATTAGTGCATTTTGTGGTATTCTGAATGTGAAAAGATTTTTGCAAACTTACAGAACAGTACATGAACGAGGTGAACCAGTTTGTGTTTGCGAACTATTTCAAGTACTGATGTAACACCGGTTTGACCGAGTCTCCATTGGGGTTGGGTTGTTCTTTCCTTGCCTCAAATGCCCTGTGCTAAAGGTTTTGCAGAACAGAGAGGTTTGGAATTTCAGTGGTACTAACAGGATCAGCTCTTGTCAACCACTAAGATTCCAAGATCAAATTAAAATTTCAGTTTGTAAACTGAGTTACGAACCCATACGTCAGCACTGCACTATAACTTTTGATTCTGAAAATGTAAAAATAAAATTACAATAATTCACATATAGTACAGAGAAGGCAGTGACCCCTTGTGCAGATTTGTCTAGGTTTTTCAAAGTTCTTATTCCCATTGTCTTCCGTAAAAAAATTTCAATGGAAAACAACACATTTTAGAACGCATCTAGTAAGTATGTATGTGTAACCCACGTTATGGGGTCTGGATCAATCAATCTGGATTTATAAAGCTGGGCTAATCACCCAATAGGGTACCCAGGAGCTTGCAGGCCCTGGAGGCTTAAGAGAACAGCAAGGACTTGAGGGCCATTCGGAATTCCGGAAGTGAGGTGATGGTCCGGAGGTGCGTGGGGAGGCTGTTCCAGGTCTTTGCTGCAATGTAGGAGAAGGAGTGTTCCCTATTACTGCTTTGGTAGATGTGGGAAGTATGGAAACGTGAAAAGGTGGTGGAGCGTAATCTTCTTGATGGTTGGTGAAAATTCAGGCGGTGGTTAATGTAGGTGGGTCCTTGGTTGTGTAGAGCCATGTATGTGTGGGTCAGCAGCTTGGATTGGCATCTCCTCTGTATGGAGAGCCAGGGGAGTTTACTGATGTGGGGTGTGATGTAGGTTCCTTGAATTGTCCCCATGGTGCTGGAAACCCTGACAGACTGGACTATGTAGTGCTTTTAGGTACTTTTGAGGTAGCAAATCTAAAAGGAAAAGTGCAGTTATCTTTGCCTAGGTCTGTTTTATTAACTAACAGAACAGAGATGCCACTACTGATGTAAATAATTCAAAAGACCAATGTCCAACCAAAACCCGAAAAGAAATTCAAGAGTGGGAATTGCTACTCAATAGCGTTTTATTCAGAAAAGTTTTTCATAGAATTTATTTCAACATTTAATTCATAGTATAAAAAAGGTTTTTATAACAAACACATAGGACATTGAAATATTATCCAAACACTCAATCTTTCATTCAAAATTGCAGGCATATCACAAGCATCCATATCACATTCACATATTTAGAAAAAGGGAAAAATATTATGCAAATTGTAAACAATTGAGGGAAACACAGAACTGGGGGAAGAATGGACGTAAAAAAAGCGAAAGCAACCAAGGTCTACAATTGTTTGCCAAGAAGTCTGTTTTATAACATATAGGTATGTGCCCAGGTTAGGCCCAAGTAACGAAGCTGCACATTTTCTTACATTGCCCTTATTTTGCACAATAGCATTTCTGGTGTGACATTTTGCACATATTCACGTGTGTGACAGTAGTTTCTCTGAAACTACTTCTGTTTACACATCTAATTTTGCCTAACATTATCACCATACCTCAAACTCCATGTACAAGGCTTTTTTACGCACAATGTACAAATGTCATTCTATCTTCATCCACGTGGTGACAGGGCTATCTACATATCCATAACATTGCTAATCTATATGCACATCACAAGGATGCTTCTATTATAAATAATAATCAGCCCAAAGGTTTAGCAGAGATGGTGCCTAC
The DNA here is from genome assembly GCF_964263255.1 of Lissotriton vulgaris. Classification (NCBI taxonomy): domain Eukaryota; kingdom Metazoa; phylum Chordata; class Amphibia; order Caudata; family Salamandridae; genus Lissotriton; species Lissotriton vulgaris. The sequence goes on from NC_141700.1 coordinate 102,801,544, forward strand.
ATGCTAAGACTTCACCACGCAGCAGTCTGACATCTCCGTGAGGGGTGTCCAGTTTGTGACCAAGATGGGCTCTTACATTCTCTCCAACCAGGTAATGGGGTTGGATCGTCCCTTTGTGAATTCTTGGCTTCACACCTACACACATCTAGGTACACGTAGAGTAGGGTTTGCATAGCAGGAGTACGCCTGATTACTGCCTTGTTTATCTACCTGCATATGTGTTCAAAAACCATAAACTTCAAAACTGCAACGGCAGACTGTGAATACTGCACCGCATGCCTGCATATGTGCACTGCTTTAGCACCATAGTAGGACTGTATCTACTATTCACTCGTTTGGTGCTGGTAATCACTTTCATCTGCTTCTATCTACTGATTATCACAGCACATGTATTCTATACAAGAATAACTTTGGTTCAATAAATATATTGAAAACGTCCCAGTCTGTATTCTCTGTATATTTCTCTGAGCAATAGTGGCTGAGCAAAAAGGTTCTGATCTGTTTCCATGATCCCTGAGGGGTCAGGGTTGCCATGTTCAGTGGTTGCTAGAAACCATGTGCTCCCTGTTAAGGTTATTGGAGCTTATGATAGCACTGTGAGCCAGCTGGTTGCTAGGCCAACATATCCTGCAAGGAGGGCCCCAAATTCAGTTTGGGCGCCTCTTCCAAAGTTTATGTTGTCCAACAAACGCGGATACTAAGAATTAGTAGAAACTACACAACACTACCCCTATATCAAAGTGCACCTGGAACTAGAAAAAAAGTGCGTGTGTGTGTCCCAAAGTCATGTTATGTAGTGCGCCTTTCTGAATAAAGGCATATTTACACATTTATTACTAAGGTACAGTGTTCAAATTGCACTTTATTACCACAGTAGAGCGGCTTTGCCATTAGAAAAACACATTTTACTGCCACGTACATTGTATATTACAAGTACCACAATTACTTAGCACATGGAAATAATTCTCCCAAGGTTCACGAGGCCTCTTCAATGTGATTTTACCTTGTCGCTGGATTTTGAACTCTGCAAGCTGGTTTTCATAAAATAACTTTTTTTAAACACATAAACTTGAAAAAAATATCCTGGCATGAACCATATATGCAGATGTGCAAAGTGTGATATGATATTTATTGCTATTATTTAGAGAAGGTATTGTGACCCACTTGAGGCTGCAACTCTTGTGAGCCATGGCCCTTTCCCACATTCAGCAATGGTAATAAATAGCATTATTACACTCCACACATCTGCATATACTCTACATATATAATGGCAGTCTTTCCCATTTACATATTTTAGCTTTTGCTGCCTTCTCCCCGTCAGATAGTATCTGGTAGGGGGCTGGGGAGAAAGCATAGACAGAAGATATTTCAACCACAGGCCTCCGGAGGGATAAACCCGAGAAGGGCTTGCGTTGGCGGAAAAGCCAATTAGATTTCGCTGTGCGACTCCTGCCGCAGACACAAACCAGGACCAAATCTCGCCCTCGGGGCCTGATTTAAGGAAACCAGATAGAGGGAGACTGGTCTGAGTTATAGTTTCAATCAAGGCACAATGGGAGTAGCGCACCACCCGTGGAGGCCACAGAAACAAGTCCGCCATTCGCTATTTAGCGTTGGTGTCTGCAGTTTGACTTGTTCCTGAGACTGTTAGTTCAGTCCTTTTACAGAAGCCCAACTCGGCTGACCCAATGGTCATGTATTTTCAGAACATTTGTACATTATTTGTGTTGGGTCACTATAAGGTGGTCCCATCACCCTATATTGTCTCCTGGACCAATGCAGTTTTGAAATATTGATAGCAAGGTATGTGCAAAGATTTTTATTCTGTGACCCAAGCAGGCCTGGACTGGCCATAGCGGGCACCGGGCAATCCCCCGGTGGGCCGCATGGGTGGGGGCCGGTTTTGGGCCCCTGGGGGCCGTTTTTGTTACATGGCCGTTTTTGCAGAATAGCTGCAAAAACGGCCCTGTACCAAAATCGCCCGAAAATCGGTCCCGACAAAGAGCTCAGCGGCACCTCCAACCCCCCCAGTGGGGAGGGGGCCGGACGAGCCCTTTGCCAGGGCCCCGTTGTGGTTCCCAGGCCGGCCCTGGACCCAAGCCATGTGCAGATCCTCCTGCTCATTCCTCTGCCTATACTTGACAGAGTTTTCTGATTTTTCTGTATTCTCATCTTGACAGGTCTTTTCCCCTGCAATCTATCAGTATTTATTTGCAACAAATTTGACTGCAACGTGAAAATGTATACTTTAACGTGAAAATGCATATGTAGGAAACTTTGCAAACTTTAGGTAGCAATCATACTATCTGCATGGGTGTCATTTAGTGGTCGCCAGGTGTCAGGGCCGTCTTAAGAGCATTGTTGGCCCCCGAACAAAGCAGTGCCCTGGGCCCTGCCTACACAACCAGCTGCGTCCCATGCAGGTAAGAGCGGTGGGGAGGGGGGGATTCGACACCCGACGACCACGAGAAAAAATAATAATAATAATTAGTATTCCATCGTCGTCGTCTGTCGAAATTCCCCTCTCCCCCCCACCCGGACCCATCACTCTTACCTGCACGGGTTGCAGCTGTACACAACCACTCACAGGAAAAAAATGTTTCATGGAAAATTGGTGTTAAATTCTGGACTGTATGGGGCCCCTATACTCGTGGGGCCCACGGGCAACTGCCCAGCGGCCCTATGCGTTAAGATGGCATTTCCAGGGGTTGCAACCGTGACTCCTGGCGTATCCCTTTCTACTTCTGGCACTTTCATTGCAACCCCAGGCATCAGTGGGGCAAAATCAGTGCCAGGAACACAGGAATAGCTCGCCCTTATGGACGTTCCTTGTTTTCTGTCAATTTTTTTAATTACACTAATAGTGTAAAATACTGTATCATTCACTATTAGTGTAATAAAAAAAATGGACTATGACCCTGTCATCTGAGGTAAGCAAAACATGCCTTTAAAGAATGTTGTGTGCGTGCTTGCGGGTGACAGTGTTTTTACGTGAGAGACAGTGTGTGTTTGTGTGAATGTATGTGTAGGTGTAAGCATGTGTGAGTGAGTGAAAGTAAAGGTCAAACTGCATGCAATGTCACTTCCGCTATGCAGGCATTTTGATGAAATGACGTCCATGAGTATCTGTGACTGGGAACCAAAACCGGCCCTGGCAAAGTGCTCGGCTGGCCCCCCTGGGGGGAGGTTGTGGGTGCCACCGAGCTTTTTGCTGTGACCGGTTTTCGGCCGATTTTGTTACAGGGCCAATTTTGCAGCTATGCTACAAAAACGGCCATGTAACAAAAACAGCTCCCAGGGCCCAGAACTGGCCCTATCCATGCGGCGCACCAGGGGATTGCCCGGTGCCCGCAACGGCCAGTCCGGCACTCGGTGACAATTATGTGAAGTTCACAAGAGAAAATCTTCGGAACCTTGTTCACGTCTAAAGATGATCCTTAAATATTTGTCACTTTTCCAATGCTCTAAGAGATGTCTGTTTTTGGTGGGTGACGTGCTATTCAGATTGGAGCTGTCTCAATGTTGAACTTCTTTAGGACTCACTGAGGCAGAAATGGGGTTGTTTATACCAGTCAGAATTTGGATAGCTAAAGCGTCTCCTTGCAACTTGACGAGTGGGTAAAAAACACTCCTACGGGCCACTGGCGCTACCAAAGGGGTACATTTTTATCTAGAGTGTATCTTTTCCTTTGGATTTTGTTACTATAGATGAGGATTGTCTCCATCTTTTTTTACTGCAGAATCACAAGCCGCACACCTTGCTGCTCCTAAACACCGCTGCGGACACAGGGTGTAATCCTGCCCCCAACCGGCGTCAACTAGGGGTCGCGAGGTGTAGCCGTTTGTGTCTCTGGCTTGCCCTTTGGTGCCACCAGCTTTGCCTTTGGTCTCTTTACTTAATTTACACCGGTGCTTGTAGGTGGGGGCTGTGGCACTTAGTTTTAGGAACTTGAACTTAGAATTAATCTTCTTGCTGTGCTTTTATGGTCATTTACATGTACCGAATAAAGCTTGAATTGAATTGACTCTGATCTAGAGTGGAAGCCAGAAGATTAGAAAGAGGCTGGAAAAAGAGGAAGGCGGGACCAAAAATAAAGAGTGAGAGTGAGAGAAAGAGACAGGAAGTGTAGAGGAGTGAAAGAAGAAATTTTGAGGTGGAATGCAGACCAGGCAGCCTTGGCATTGGACAAGGTTGGACAAGGCCATGAATAAACCGAGTTCTTTCCCTTGCATCTCTCTGCAGCCAGATGGGAGTCGAGAACTGAAGTGAAAGGTGTGAAAAGTGGTCAAGTTTATGTTGTAGTAAAGGGGGCGGGGTTCTAAGGTGCATGATGCCACGTCCCCTCCCCCTGGCATCTTGAAGTCATTCTGCCAGCTGTCTCCTGCTACACGCCAGCGCCTAGTGAAAGCGCCAGAAGAGGCTTCTGCTATGAGCTATCCTCAAGGAGCCGGTAAAGTATGCGCGGTTTAATCCGGAGGCATCTCGCAGGAGCCGGCTGCCATCGACAGAGAGCCGATCCCTGGCCCCAGAACAAAGGCCCGCAGTATTGACAGGAGCCGGAGCCGCCTCTGCGCTGTTAATTAAAGCACCTCCCGGATTCCGCGCCATTACACCGCGCGCCAATTAAAGCCAAGCGCCACGACGCTAATCAACAGCTCGAAGCGGTGTTTGCCTAAATCCTCTAAGCTCGCCTAAGCGCGCCAACCCGCAGCCGCGGCACAAGAAAGGGCGGCGGGCGAGGGGGGGCGACGGGGCCGCTTTGTTTCCGGGTTCCCAGGTGAGTGACGCCGGGCGTGGAAGATGCGCTCAGCCGGTGTATATGGATTTCACTTAAGCCTATCTGACGGTGTGTGGGGTGCAGGGGGAGGGAGAGCATTTTGTAGTGGGAATGGCTGAAAATAAATGTCCCCCGGGAGCCGGAGTCAGTTTTCGGCGCTGACTTTGCTGAATCCAGGCTCTTGAAACCGGAGCTGGGCTTTGCTCACAGAGCGCCCTGGCCGAAGCCAGATGCGTTGCCCCCTCCCACTCTATAATTGTCCATGGGTTGAGAGTTTGGGGGAAGTATGAAGAAGATAAAGAGCAGGGCAACATCAGGGAGCAGCAACCTTTTCCTTGAACCTAAGTCGTAGGGAGACTGCTGTAGGGAGGTTGGCGCACTGGGCACGGCCCCAGTTCTCACAGGTGAGAGGCTGACCCCATCTGAACCTGTAGGGATTGTGTTAGTAACTACAAGCGCTCCTCAACGCAGAGCCACAGAGCAACTGGGCCCACTCAAAACAGGTGATTCTTCATGGACTGGCTGAAAGTGAAACACCCACAGAAGGTGTGAGAGTGACCCAGAGAGCCACACACTCGAAGAGGGGTACAGGCCCTGCTACTTCTAGATGGGCTCACAAGTCACGTGGCATGCATCTCTGATGTGGAAGACAGCATCCCAGAAGAAAGCATGCAGGCATGGGCACACACACACCAGCTGCAACATTTGCCAAAATGTCATCAAGAATACATAGGCTGGTCTGATAGCTGTTGCAAATGAGAGTGGCAACATTTTAGTCTATGGCAAACACAAGGAGGGCTGAAACTTTTCAGACACTCGCCCCCAGACACAGATCTGGGTTTAATCCATCATCATTCTTTAGCTCACTTCGACCCCCCCAGTTACTTCAGATACAGCCATTTGCAAATCAGTCTGACCCTGTGCCTCATGGGAACAATCAAGCCAAAACTTCCAAGCCATGTCTTCCCTGGACCCCTGAAACAAGCATCCTAGTACTGGTTTTGGGGTAACACCCCTCATCTGCCAGGCTAGCTTGAAACCAGTGGCAAAGGGAACAAGGGACCCACGTCTTGGTATACCATGCCAACTAAGGGCAAACAAAGCAAACACAAGGAGACGACGGACGGAGCGCTGAAACGTTTCAGGCACTCACCCCCAGTCACAAATCTGAGTTGCATCCATCATTGTTCTTTAGCTCACTCTGCCACCCCAGTTCCGACATGGCCATATGCAAATCAGTCTGACCCTGTTCCTCATGGGAACAGTCCAGCCCGAAATGCCAAGCCAGGTCTTCCCTGGACCACCAGTTTTGGGGTTCATTTATGTATAGCAAATATTATATATAAAATGATACTTTCATAGTTGTCCAAATATTTGTTTATGCGAAAGTCGTTAAGTAAAAGTTACATTATTGTACTTTAATCTTTCTCATTCTTTTTTTCTTTCTTCGGCAGTGCTTCTTCACCCCTCTTAGCTTTCTACTGCATCTTTGCACCAGTTCAGTGGCTTTCCTCTCAGTAAACAGCTGCTCTGCCATGCCATCTCCTCTACTATAACTCTTACTAAAGTTTTCTAAAACACCAGTCATGCACAGATGGGTCCACACGGGAGTAACGTGGTGGGTAAAATAACGATGGAATAAACCCAGATCTGTAACTGGGAGTGTTTGAAAAGTTTCAGCGCTCCGTCCATCATTTCATTTTGTGATGTCTCAATATGCCCTGCTCCTACCTGATTCTCATTACATCCTAGTAGTGGGAATTTCTGTTTTGTTGCCTCTTAGGAATAATGTCAATCCGTTGCACTTCAATGCTGCCATGGGCAAGTGTAAGCCTTCACCTCTTTTTACAGCCCCACATATTTCTTTAATCACGTGGGCCTTTAGGAAAGCTCTTTTTAATATTGGCCTTACATGTTCCTCCCTATTATCGGCCTGTGTTTTCTCTGTGACCCTAGGTGTCTTGACTGGCGGACAGCAGGGTTATTACCTGTCCTGATCAGTAGCACAACTAAGTGGGTGTTCCTGTATGTGCAAAGGCCAGTGTAGTTTGAAACGGAGTAATTGCGAGGGGTAAAACCCTTGCAAAAACAAGATCAGCGGCTTGTGATGCGTAATTTGTCCCATTGAAGAGTAGGGGAAAATCTTGTAAACCATATGTGATATCTCAGAATCAATTTAGTAATAATGTTTCTTTGACTCATTCAGTGTCCTTCTGGCAAATGCAATGGATGCACAAGGCTTGTCCTTTTGTTCCTACAGACGGATGACTCCCAGCACACTGGGCATTTCAAATGCAGCCACTGTAGTAGCAGCCTGCATCCCTTTTCTAATTGTAATTCCTTTAAGTGTTAACTACAGCATCTGGTGTCCATGTGGACTGACCTACATTGGTCAAACATGTAAAAAAATTGTAAAAATCATGTTTGGGCGACATTGGAGTAGAATTAGATGTAGGGTTCCCAATGCCACGCTTGTTGTCAATTTCCTAGATCTACACCATTTAGAAAATGACCTCAGATGGCCAGTGGCAGAGATGGTGCAAGCTCCTGCTAGAGGCTGGGATTTTGCCAAACTATTCTTCAAGAGAGAACGATATGGATACGACTCTCGATACAATGCTCTTTTGTAACTGGTGTCACAAAATTTCAGAAAACTAAAATAAGCGTTGCAGCGCTCAACTGTGTTCGACATTCTTTTTCTTTTCTGAATTTGTTTTTCCTTAAATTATTTCATTTTGCCACTTCTGGCTGTGACTTGGACTAATGACATGGAGAATCGACTTCTGTTTCGATACATCAAGGATACCCTTCATTGCATTACAGATAGTGTCAACCTTCACTGCAGTTGTTTTGCTTCACATTTATTTATCAAAAGATACACAAAGTATGGACGGAAGGCGGAACACATCTAACATTCACCCCAAGCAAGAGATCTGAGTTAAATCCATTGTTCTTTTGCTCACCATGCCACCCCAGCTTGGACCCAGCCATATGCATATCAGAAGTGATTAGGAAAACAACGAATCTAGCACATACAGGCCACCAAGGAATTTCAAAGATGAAGCCTCTATGCAAAGGTCTGGTGTCCCTATCTTCACAATCTATTATGAAAGGTAGTATCTCTGTCAAGAGCCGAAAAACCCAAAATGTCCAGGTCCAATCATCGCTCGAGGGGGAAGCCGGACCACCTGCGCAAAATGAAGCATGGACAGTTGCATAGCCATTGAAATGTGGCCGCTGTTGGTACTTTTCATGGCTAGCACTAAGTGTTTCTAGCTAGTGCACTTGCATGGAACCTTTAAGAATTACTCCTGAAGTTGAAGAAAATACTTATCACCAAAGGAAGCCTCGCAGAGATCAAGACAGGCCCTGGAACTCATTTCAAATTACTGAATTTTAGAAGTAACTCCACCAGTTAAAAATGTGGAACTGATGCATTGCTTGCATATGGCCTAAACCCATGGCAAGGGACGGTGTTTCTTGCAGGCAGAACATTTGTACTTTGAGTGGGCATATAGAAAGAGTACCCCGTCCATCACCAAATGAGCACAGCACCTATACTGTTAAATAAAACAGGAACAAGCCCATTAATTACTGTGCCAGATTGGACACTGACCAATCATAAAGAAACTGAGTGTCGGGTAAAAATGTCGAATGACTAAACTCTATAACCATAAAAAAGTCTGATTCAAATGAGTGTCCGAGTACATTCCCAAGGGAGGCGGTGTGTGCCCTTTGAGAGTGGCCCATGGGAGGTCATGTGACACACCTAAATTAGGGGTCACTTCGGAGAGAAGAAATGAGCGACTCACACACACGGTGCCCAAATTCAAGCAGCCATTGAGCATCCAACCACCGTCCGTAAGAATGTCGTTCACATGTGCCAGGAATATCATGACCCATGATGACCCACCAGGAGATCCCGAATTGCCAGGAGGCACCCTGGCACCGGCCCGCCTCAGAGTGATTGTAAGCCATTCCCTGCAATACAAACCTAAAAACTGTGGAATCACGACATGCGGCATAATTGTGGATACAACCAGTGACTTGTGCCATGTACCTCTCGAAGACTTGGGAATTATAGATTCCTAGAAATTGCTGACTGGAACATGTTTGCTTTGTTATGTTTTAAAGGAATGCTTTGTCACCATGCACCTTGCACACACCTGTGCTGTAAGAGACAGCACTAGGACTGTCCCACAAACATGCTCAAATACATGGTGCATAACTCAACACATGATGTACTAAAGCTTTTATCCACACGGGGGCTGCACTGCGAAGCAGCCATCTTGTGGGGCAGGTTCTAATGTACGTCTGTGGGATGGGTCAGTACGTGTACCTCCCTATTATTACTGGCCCCAGCAACAACAATGGTCCTTGGAGTCTTCTGGGAAACGCTAGCTTTTGGCATTGCCTTTTCTCCTCACAAGCGCAGGACCACCAGGACTCTTGTTTCCAGCTATCCCCAAGACTCCTTGAGCTGACTCTTCTGTGGTAAGTGTGATCAAGCAGTCAAGGCTCGCTGTCCGTGATGGGTAGCGGCTTATACTTAGATACCACATATCACAGCAAGAATGGCTGCCACCTCCTGCGCCTTATACGGGACACTGGAGGCAATTTACTACGGCGCTTGGGTGCTCCCATCTTCCAGGATTACGCCTGTGCCAGACACAGACAATCAGGATTATAGAGTATCTTTCTGCGGCAGAAATGTCTGGTTACATGTCTGGTAGCCACAGATAATTTCGCATTTTTTAATAAGCCTTGGCATTTTTGGGAAAACATTCATTAAAATCCCATAACTGGAATAGGATAGAAAGTGAGTAGCAACTGAGCTTGGGGATGATGGCTGTCAATGCTTACACGGTGCAAGTGCGCATGTCCTTTTGTCCGGCCGTCTTGCGACGGCCAGCCAGACATGCACAGTTTAAAACCTCTAACCCAGCTGTCTTAAGACAGCAGGGTTAGAGTAAATGCAGGCCTCCAGAGCACTGGGGAGCGCTGAGTGAGGCCGCTTCCTCCTATCAGGACGCTGCTCTCACAGCTTGAGAGCAGCACCAGGATTGGTGCCTACACAGCAGCATTCAGTTCATCGAAAGAGGTCCGGATTGGAATGCGTGCCCTCCCCGTAGATGAAAGCCGCCAATGGGGACTACAGAGTAGACAAAAGAGGCCAGTGACTCCAAACTCAACAGATTACATTTTTTTTCATGGGTTTTTGGGACAATGGTCTTCACGTTCAGGAATAGGTGTACTGGCAAAGACTCACATGACAGAAAAAAAACACTCAATACCCTCACAAAATATGTAATTGTCATATTAAATCTGTGTTCTCCACACCAGTGGAAAGCTGCAAATATAGTTAACGCCTAAGCTCTGAGGCTTAGGTAGAAGACAATAGAAAGAGAATGACATCTGCAATCAGTAACCACCCAGAGTAGGAATAAATATGATGGCAACACAACAAATAAACTTTTATATTGTGAAATACAGAGGAACGAGGTTGTATTTTGAAAGCACAGAAAGAAGCAAGGACATACTTTAAGGAGAAATACATACATACAGAATAGCTCTGGCCTTCTTACCATATCCACTCCCACAGAGGAAGGTTTTTAGCTTCACCTTCTAAGCTCATATCATGATCACAGTGGGAGACTTCCTGGTCTCAAAGGAACATGATTTCAAGATGGCACTCGCAACAGACGCTGGTACCGGATCAGGAGATCATTGCATCTGTGGTCTCGAACTCAACCCGCCCAAGCACGGCGAAGGAGTCAGACTGCGCGAATTGGGGTTAGCTATTTCATTGGAGTTTATGCTAAGCTAGCACATGCACCGGGGAACATCCATTACGACGTGGTGTTTACCCCGCACTACCATTACAACGCTGGTTTTACAACGCAAGTCGTTACCACGACTTGCGCTGTAGGGTGCTGGACTTAGGAATAGTAAGATTTACTATTCCAACACCAGCCTACGTACAGTAGGGAAGGTGTTGGAATAGTAAATCTACTATTCCTTAGCCTAGAGCGCCCTCCAGCGCAAGTCGTGGTAACGACTTGCGTTGTAAAACCAGTGTTGTAATGGTAGTGCGGGGTAAACACCACGTCGTAATTCAATATACATTAAAAATTACTATTTCTCACAACACAAGACATGCTTTTAGCTTTGAGGGCCTGAAATCAGTGGTGGCTCCTCCGCTATGGCAGAGGAGCGACGCCACCCCCACCGCCAGCCTCAAAATTTGAAAAATAGAACATGCTTATTATCGTTTTATCTTTTGGCCATCGAAAGCGTCTTGGGGCGAGCCATCACGGGGCACGTTGCGAGGGGGAGTGGTGGACACTGCCTTCAATGCACACGTGGGATTGGCTGGCTGTCTCAGGACGGCCAAACTGTCATGCGCATTGAAGTGGTCTCCGGGTTGGAGAGCGCAGGCACAGGTTCCCAGTCTTCCTGGGAGCGTAAATCGAGGGTGGTCAGGCCTATCCTGGCACTGCGCTCATGTGTGAGAGCAGCATCAGGATTGGCCACAGGGGAAGCTGGAAGTCTGGGCTACAGCAAGGAATAAGCAAAAGAGCAACGATGCAGCAGGTAAGTTCTGATTTTTATTTTTTGTGGGGTTTTTTTTGTCCACTCCGCGGATACACCAGCTGCTACCGCCTGAAGTAGTCCTAATTGTCACACTTGTACGGGGTGCTTGGTTGGTAGTTGTGTTGTTACTATCATGGGCAGTGCTGGCAGGGGCAATGGGTTGTGCAGGCTGCTGTGGCCTCCTGATGAGAGCCCTGGCACTTATGTTTTTTTACAAATTAAGTACTGCAATACCACAAGTGGGGTCATGTTGCTGACCACGCCAAAATGAAACACAGTCACGTGATTGGATTCTCCCTCCTTTTATTCCAGTCAGGCAGCTGCATACAGGAAATCAGCCAATAGATTGTGTCTTCAGGGGAAACCAGAAGAATTAAAGTTCACCTTTGGTTGGCCAAGACAATAACCAACAAGAACGCTGACTCAGGCGCACGGAAGGGTAAGGACCAGGCAAGCGGAGTCCTGATGATTCCACAGCACCCCTGATGCCAGCTCTTGATGAATGGCAAGCCATGGAAGTGGAAAGTAAAGCTTGGGGTAGCAGTCAGTGCTCTGGAATGTGCTGCAGGAAGTTGCATTGGACAATCCTGGCCAAGACAGACCTGGAGTCTAGAAGAAGATAATGTTGGACCCAGAGATAACCCATCAGGAAATATAAATGCAACACACACCCTGGAAAAGGGGTGTCTAGGAGGGAGCCGTGTATTGAAAAGTGTTCTTATGGAGTAAAAATGAAGCGAAATAATTTAAAACCTACATTTTTGTGATATCTTCTGCTTTGTTTATTTTTACTTGTGTCAGTCTTGTGTTCCATGTCTCTGTAGAATGTGATGTGTGTGTTCCTATGTGCTTGCGTGTTGTGTGGCGGATGGAGTAAGAGGCTGCGCTTGTACCATCTCAGTTCAGGTAAAAAATACATTGGCAATTTTTTATAATCATAATAGGAATTTTCTTTTAAAAAAACCATAAATACCTTAACACTGAATTATCGCTCTTTAGTACAGATTTCATAATCTAGACTTCAAAACTACATATAAAAAAACAAAAGATTAGCCCCTCGAAAAATATTTGTATCTGTAAAACTAAGCCTCAAATTCCCTCCTCACAGAATTTACTCTCTGTAGATGGGTTTCTGCCAAAAAGAAACATAATTGCTCCTGATAGGCGCTCGTCTTTCCCTTGTAAGTATTCTGTGACTGCTGAGGATGCAATGTCTTAAACTTGGTGCACATCAGATTAAAAGAAGTGCATATATGTTCTTCATGGCACTAGCTAGCCTCAGACTAAGGAATCTTCTCTGCAGCTTTGGGGCGCACTGCTCACCAGGTTTGCCTCATGGGACCATAAGGGCAGAGCTGCTGCTCTCTCTGCTACCTCTTGAGGTAGAAGGTCTGGACCGGCTGTTGATTTTGTGTTGCTGATCTAGAGCCCACGACTGGCCAGATGTGCCAACCTGACGTTGGAGCAGATCTGTACTGTGTTACTGCCTTTCCCGTGCTTAAACGATGCCACCTTATTCCTGTACCCACTTGTTTTTTTTGCTGAAGTTTAAATAGTTTTTAATGTGAACAAGACAACCTGAAGATCTTTCCAAGTTCCTCTCATCATCCTTCTGAGGGTTGTCGAGACGAGAGCATCACGGCAAACTTGCTGGAAGCACTTTCCAGCTTTCTCTTGCTCAAGGGTGGTTCTCTATTTGTGTATCACTATAATTTTGTTTCATGAGGTCATTTGTTTGTGTTTCATAGTTTTGCACGTGTGTCTGTGGCTTTCACATATTTGTGTGTCGTCTGACCTAGTTTAAGATGTTCAAGGAACTTTGTCAGCGACCATTCTACACACAAGTTTCTTCCACCTGAAAGTTACCTTGGGGTCTCTTCGCCTGTACTTTTGGGGGTTTTCTGTCTATTTTGCCACTTAGTAGCCATGCCCACCTGGTATGATTGAAGGGTCAGAAATATCCATCTAGGATACATTTAGGTCTTGTACAGTGCATTACATCATTGATATAACAATACCCCATGTGGGACCCAGAAGCTCTTGCCTACATGGGTACCACGCTACGGTGTGTCGTTGGAACTGTGTTGTCTTGGTTTTCTCCTGTGTGGAGAGGGTTTTTATGTCTCGCAAGATGGCCACCAAGGTGTGGTTATGGGACGCAGCTCCTAGAAGCTAGCTTTAAAAGATCAGCTTTGTAGCTCTTGCTCATAGCTGGCATTGATGGGGGTTTTGAAATGTGTTATGTGATGGTGCTTCCTTTCAGTGGTTGCAGCTGAGCAAAGTAACCATAGAACAACAACTTTGCATTTGTGAGTGTGAAGATGTTTGGGAGAAGGTGGCCTGGTATATGCTGTCCACTAATTAAAGTGGGCACCCTGTACCAGTCCACACACGCCTTATGATGTATGAGGTCAAAGATAACCTTTTGAAAGCTATCCTAGTGGTACCTGTGGAGAGCAGCCTTCAGGCTTAATCTTGAAGGAATGTAAAGCAGCTTGTTTTCAAGAATATCACCTCCTGAATAACTAAATGAAAGGAGAACAACACAGTAGTTATATAAAAATATGTATTTATTAATATAACATTCTCTACTAATCTCTACACAAAATTAGAACATAAAGTACACAATAGTGAATCAATAGAACATTCATAAGTAGCACAATACTCAGCGGGTTCCAGGGGGAGACCGAACCATATACTAAAAAAATGGTATACCAATCACAACTTGACTAGACACAGTGCCTAGAGCACGTAGAATCACTGGGACCCCAAGGAATCACCGAAGGTAGTGACACAGGGAGCCCACGGAGGATGGGTGCAGTGAGGAAACACGACAGCATGCTCTGTACAAATCTATGGGAAAGGCGCGGTTGCAAAGTTACAGTTTAAGGACACTTCTACAAGGACTTCAAGCAAACCCTTTGGAACATAGCAGGTTCTAGAGCCAACCCACCAGTGACTACTGAAGTACCCGTGTTACCTATCCCAGAGGAGCCACATACATAGGGGTCAAGTGGTGTCAGAAACCTTTGTTTTCATTGGAGAGCTGAAAAGAAGTACTGCTACCAGGAAGGAGAAGAGTGTCCGGTGGAATCCAAGCCTGGATTCTAGGTGAGAGGAACCTGAAAGCAGAGGGGACGACGGAGTCTGGGTCACTGCAGGTGACCAGGGGCTCGGTAGTCGAATGTCCACCGATGTCCGGTGCTTCAGGTGCGAAGAAGGGATGCTTGACTCTGCAGTCATGGGGACCCGGAGATGTCTAGGATAACCAAGATCCGGAGGTGAGCTGTCCCACAGAGGATTTTGAGTGCTGAGGTCGATGTCTGGCTGGAGTACCAACAAGCCTTGGCAAATGCAACCCACGCAGGAAGGACAAAGAGATTGCGGCGTGGACCAGCAAGGTCCAGAGGACCCTCCAAGCAATGGAGAGTCAGGGCACATCTGGAGCAACCAGAGAAGCCCACGAACAAACAAGGTGACCCTCGACAGGACCCACAGACCAACAGACCAGGAGTTGCAAGGAGACCTCAAGCAAGTTTGCACTCAGTGCGAGGAGGCCAGATTTCTTCGGTGCAAATACTGCTTGGAGTCAGGACTACACGGAGTCCAATGCACAAGCTCAGGACTTGCCAACACGCATATACACTTGCAAATGTACACGGTGCAAATTAGTTCTGGTCACACGGTCTCCATGAGGGATACCGGTCTCAGAATCACTGAGAGGTCAGATCAACCTCAGGGACCTTCGGAAACCCACTTCCTGTGTTGCTGAAATCTTCAGAGTCCTCATGAGCTCTGGAGAAGCAAGCCGGTCAGATGTTCTTAGGTGCCTGCTACTACAGGGGAGTAACTTCTTTACTCCAAGTGGGATTCTTCAGTCGTGCAACGTTGTGCAGGCAGTCAAAGCACTTGGTTTCTTCTTAGTAGAATCTTGTCCAGGGAAAATCTAAAGTCCTGTGGCCAGGTAACCCACTTTATAACCACGGGAAAGGGTTGGACAGATTCTGTGGATTTTCCTAGGGGAGGGGCAGGACAGAGGGGTGGCTACACCCATGTCCTTTGTCCAGTTTCGTGCCAGAGCAGGAGCCAATGGCTCCCAGAACTGGTTTGAGCTGGACTATGCACAGGGACACCAAATATGCCCCCAGTGCAGACTTTCTGGCATTCTCAGAGTGCACCCACCCAGCCCCAATACCCTAAACCCTGTCTGGGAGGTTGTTACACCTCCCGTGACAGGATGCCTATAGTCATGCATTCCTCTGCTCAAGCTTGGCTCAGCAGCAGGAGAGCAGAATCGTGTGTGTGGCTGGCAGCGTCCATTTTGTGCTGCCCGGGTCGAGAAAGCTGGTACCGGGTAGACCGGTGACCCACAGTATGGTTTCAGAAGGGTGGAATCATACCTCCACACCAGTTACTGGTATGGTATGGAGGTATAATTCCAAGGTGATTGACACCAAACACAACATGTTTCTAAGTAGCCATTTTAAAGTTAGCATTTATAATGCACTTGGACCTATATGTCTGGCTGCATCACGGACAATCCCGGAGAATGGTCTCCGAAGGCTTCAGAGGGACCCTACTCATTCAGGAGCACCCACTCACGTAAAACCCTGCACCCTGCCATCAAGATTGATAAGGCCTGCTATAGGGGCGACTGATAGGTTTTTAAGTGTAGTGATTTAGATAGATATAGTGAACCTATATCTAAGTAAGTGGTGCAAGCACCAGACCTATTGTGTCATTTTTAATGGCCTCTCACAGGTGGCATACTACATGCTTCAGCCCATG
Source organism: Lissotriton vulgaris (assembly GCF_964263255.1). Lineage (NCBI taxonomy): Eukaryota > Metazoa > Chordata > Amphibia > Caudata > Salamandridae > Lissotriton > Lissotriton vulgaris. The sequence goes on from NC_141700.1 coordinate 102,817,704, forward strand.
GGAGGTCTCTGGTGTACCTATGCCCTGGGTACATGGTGCACCATATACTAGGGACTGATGAGGGTACCCCAGTATCCAATCTGGAGTGTACCTAAAGTACATACATAGCAATTTAAGTGAGAAAGCAGATAGACTGGGGTCCCGGATAGTAGGATCCCAGTCAGACTAGTCCAAAAACAGTGAGACATCAGCAAAAAATGGGGGTAACCATAAGAAGCAGATCTTACTTTCCTAAAATGGTGCTGCCAGGAGAGCTGCAAACAGGTCCCCAGTCAGACCCATGATGTAGATATTACAATTTTTGCCATGTGTGCCTTGTTACTCTTTGACATATTAAACTCTGTCATTGAACTTGTGGGCATCCTGCTGACTGGAGCCAGGATCCGGCTGTTCTGTTCTCACGTCCTAACCATTTCCGTCGCCGAGATCACGTGTCTCGCAGTCTGTGTTTTGTCAGCTCTTTGCAATCCATCATCCGGTCTCTCAGCGTGCCAGAGATAAATTACACCCGCCGCAGAGTAGCACCTTGTGTCCTCAGGCAGCACAGCTCTGCACAGGTGAGCCTCAATTACCCTGACCTCCTGTCCTCAGACAGCACAGCTCTGCACAGGTGAGCCTCAATTACCCTGACCTCCTGTCCTCAGGCAGCACAGCTCTGCACAGGTGAGCCTCAATTACCTTGACCACCTGTCCTCATACCTCACTGAGCTTTCCAAACATTGCTCAGCTCCAACCCTTTCAACTCGAGGCGCTTTGGAAGCAAGCTGCACAGTGCCGACAGTGTGCAATTATACAACACTTTACTACATACATCTCAGAGCAGTTTATGCCTTGTTATGTCAGACATTTGCATAGCATGCAGCCTGCCTTTAGTGAGCCCCGCAGTGCTGTCGGAGTATTGGAACAATTTGATGCCTTATTATATTAAAGAGATTTGCATAATTCATATTTTGCCATTAGTGTGGACTCTTAGTGCTGTTGAAGTTTGGGTACCAATTTATGCCTTGTGTCAGAGAGATTTGCATAGCACACACTCCGCAGTTAGTACGGCCTCAGGGTGCTCTGGGAGCTTAGGTACTCATTCATACATTACTATGCCAGAGAGATTTGTAGAGCACACAGACTGCCTTCATTAGGCCCAGTGGCGGCTGGTAGGAGATGGTGGCGAGTGTGGGGGTGGAGTGGGAGGGAGGAGGAGAACATGCAAAGTGTGCATGACTGTTTGGCCGCCAAAATGTCATGCTTGCTTTAGGTGCAGCATCAGCCATGACCGGCTGATTGTCTTCGAAGTTACTCCAGTGGACCCGAGCCTACACGCCTCCTCTCCCTTCCTGACTTTGATTTCTGAACTATGTACCCCCCCGGACTTCTACTGACACTCTAATCCATACTCACTGGGTCACTCTCATGTACTTATTTATGTTTTTTTTTCTTTTTTCCTGGCCGCCATTTTGCTGCTGTTCACGGCCGCTTTTCTCTGGACCCTGACCCGCCATCTTGTCCATTCCCTCGTCCTTTCCCCTTCTCCCTCGTTTCCCCCTTGACGATCCTTCCTTTTTCTGATTTGCCTTTTCTCCACACCCTTGTATCCCTCCCACCCTCCATTGGTGTTGTGACTGCGTTCCCCCTCCGACCCCACTTAATGGAACTCTGCTCTCCTGGTTTTTTGGGTCTTGACCTGAGAAAATCTGCTATTTGTACATATATATGTATATAGAGATAACTCTAATCACTAGTATATGCAGTTGACCTTCGTACTCTCTACCATTCCTATATGACTCTTAGAGTATATCCATTTGTATTCCTTCCCTATGTATATAGAGATAACTCTAATCACTAGTACATGCAGTAGACCTTTGTACTCTCTACCATTCCTATGTGACTCTTAGAGTATATCCATTCGTATCCCTTCCCTATGTATATAGAGATAAATCTAATCACTATTATATGCAGTAGACCTTTGTACTCTCTACCATTCCTATGTGACTCTTAGAGTATATCCATTTGTATCTCTTCCTTGAGTGACATTACTATTTGTACATTTGCAATTTTTCTTTCTGGTAGTATCTCTTCCTTGTGTGACTTTACATCTTGTATATTTGCAATTTTTTCTGTTTGTATCTTTTATGTAACATATGTAATCCTAAGTCCTTATGTTTTGCAACTGGTTCTCTGACACCTTCGGGTAAAGTTTGCGCTATTTAAAATCGCATTAAATAAAGTAAATCAATAAAAAAATTATCATTTTAGTTTCTTTTCTTTGCACTGCTTTAAAGCAGTGGGGCGACGCTCCTCCGCCTTAGCGGTGGAGTCGCCACTGATTAAGCCTCACAGTGCAGTGGGAGTTTGGGTACCAGTTTATACCGTATGTCAGAGAGAACTGCATAGTGCATATTCTGTCCTTAGTATGGCCTCACAGTGGGTGGGAGTTTGGGTACCAATTGATACCTTATTATGTCAGAGAGATTTGCAAAGCACACATTCTGTCATTAGTGAGCCTTACAGCACTGTGGGGGTTTATATGTCTCCACATTATGACACTGCGGAGTCCAGCTCAGGCACCACACCTCTCTTAGGACCAGTGCTTTAAATGGGTCGGTACTGTCCGGTACGGAGTACCAGCACTTTTTAATTTTGAGAGGGAGAGTACCGGCACTTCTCAAGAGAAATGCTATACTTTTAATTGGAGAGTACCAGCACTTCTCAGAAACAAGCAGGTACTCTGGTACAGAGTACCTGCACTTCCATTTTTCCATTTCAAGCACTGCTTAAGACTATACAGCGTCTTACCGATGAGTTACACATCCCCGTTGGGTACCTGTGCCATGCCCCTGTGCATTTACCTTATTTGATGGCATTTGTGTTCAGATGCTTGCTTCATTCCCCAGAACACGTGTGTTTCGCTCACGCACTTATGACTCAGACTTTACGCACAAGTGCAGTGTCACAATAGTGTGATATTCACATCCACCACTTACCATAAAATGTTTTTTATGATTCTAATTGTGCTTTATGTTAACTGATTACTACAGACTTGAGAAAGCCCCAGGCCTGTGTGCCAGTAAGGGGTGATGAACGAAATATAAGCGAAACAAAGAAAAAAAAATGATTCCTACAAATATTCAATGAGCTTGTTAAGCCTTCCTTGCTTCCTCTTTCTGTACTCCTGTGTTGATGACGTAGCAACTTTGCTATTTTGAATTAGTGTTTGCATTCCGTATTTTTCATAAACTGTGTACTGTACCTCCCACCCACAGACTTCGGAGCACTTTACAGACAGGTTGCCCAGGACAGAGTGTCTACCATTAGGGCTCACTGTACTTTATAGAAAAGTTACATCATAGTGTGTGCCACGTAGTGTTAAAGATTAGACTACAAACGTCAACATTATCGGCGCCATCTTGCCCCTTTTCGAACCCATTCGTGCGCGTAAGCGGCAGCCATTTTGAGCACCATGGCCTCCCTGCCCCTCGCCGATAGCCAGCGCGTCTCTCTCTCTCCTAACCTCACAAGCATCCCCCGCACGCTAACAACCCCCGCTCTCTCATGCCTTGGGTCATAAACCCCTCTTCAGCGCAGCTTCACCACAGAATCCCATCCTGTTCCCAGCGCGACACCTTCCCTCATTCCTTTCATGGCCTCAGGTCCTTTTGATGCAAAACCCCCCTTTTTCCTGTGTCCCCGTTTGTCCTCCTTGTTCCCAGGCCGCCACCTGGCCCTGCGGATGCTGTTTATTACCCCATACAGTAGGAAGCTTCCCCTCCCCATCAAAAGACCCTCGAGCCGATCAAAGCCCCCACCCTATGAGATCCGATCAAACCCATGCATTCCGTGAATCGGCGGAATGCCCTGCTGTGCGACAACCATCACCTGTTGTGACCGGGGTGGGGAATCCAACTGTAAATGTATGTGGGAACGGGTCCGAAGGGGAGATTCCGAGGATGTTCTTTCAAGTACCAAAGTGTTGCGAGAATGTGTTATGTGCAATAAAGGTCATAAACCCTAGTATAAGAGGCCAGGCCTCAGAGATGTGGTTAGAGCACCTCGTGACGATACTTGCTGTCTGAATTGATGTGTTCTCCTCCGGAAAGAATAAAATCCTCGTTTCCTGCCTTCCAGTCTCCAGCGCCTGCTTCTTCATTGATTAACATTGGTGGGTCATAGAGGCGATACCGCCGGGCAACATAAAAGGGTCTCTGGTTACTGGTTGTCTTTGAAACCCCTTTTTAACAATTGGCGTCCCAAACGTGGGGCCCATCAGCGACTCGTGGATCCAGTGGGAGAGGTCCTGACGACAGAGTGAACGACTGCAACGATCGGAAGGTACCCTGTCCGATAGACCCTCGTCTGACAGCCGATCATCCGAACTTCACTGGTTCCGAACAGACCTCTCTCGAGTGATCTACGGTCCTGACTGGGAACCATCAGGAGTGCCACGTGGATTACGAAGAGAAGATGACGATCGGGCGCTGGATTCGGAAGACAAGAAACTGTCCATGCGGTCCGGGTAAGGTCGTGTAAACACGACGAATTGCGAAAGTGATTGATAATTGAAAGGGATTGATAATTGAAAGTGATTGATAATTGATGAGAAAATACTAGTATTACTTTTTGTTAATTTATTTGGAGATTCGCTGTCTGCAAACGGAGAAACAACAGGCTCTCCCTTTATAGACCGCGAAGGATAGGTACGCATCCGTCGGACCTATCTTTCTCCCCCATTGAACAATTGCCCCTCCCCCCATTGATTAACTGTTATAGATTGTTTTCTGGAGATTCTCTGTCTGCAAACAGGGAAGAATAGGTCCCCTCTTTGCAGATAGTGAAAGGGTAGGTGACGCGAACCTTTGCGAGCCTACTTATTCTCCCCATTGACCATATTGATTTTTTATTTTTGACCTAACATTGATTGCTCAAGATTGGTTCATGAGGTATTCACTACGTGCAAACAACGTAGAATAGAAATATTCTGTCTAGTCTTTGCACGCAGCGATAAGATAGGTAGTGCTGACTATTATCCCATTGTGATCCGTCATGCCTGTCTTCTCCCCACTGGTTAGTAGCCTGTTTAGCCCGGACCGCTTATTAGAGATGAACCATCCGGCTCCACTGGAAGGCACCCCTAATAAGGACATGTTCACGAAGCATGGATTAGTCGCTATAGCCTATAGCCAGCTGTGGCATAAATATACGAAAAAGGATCGAGAAAGTCAGTGGCCACTGATAGGATCCTTCGAAAACGATAGAATAATCGCACTAGAAACAGCCCTTGGTAAAAACAAGACGACGCCCACTATGCTTGACAGCTTCGGCATGTGGCGAAAAGAAGCCGAACAACGCAAAAAGAGAACTGAGAGTAGGTTGGGAAAAGAGCTGCGGAAAGCAGCCCACCTAGCGGCCCAGAAACTAGAGAAAGAGATAAAAGAAAGAGAGGATACCAAACAGAAGCTAGAAATAGAAACATCAAGCCAGTGTCTGGTTAGAACACCCTCCACGCTCTACCCTGAATTACACTCGAAACAGCGAACCAACGATGATCTACTGCTAGGTCCTCCGATCATCCACATGCCCCCTCCATATACCCCTTCCCAACCCTTAGCCCAGCACCCACTACCCCCAGGTACAAGCGAGAGTAGCACCACGGCTTCAGCCCCCATGGCCTCTGTGCCGGCTGAACTCCTTGTATTAGATGCTACGCAAACGACAACGCTGGGCGACCCAGAAGCCCGAAGGGTTGGTCCTGCTAGAACATATAGACTAAGCAAACATGAACGAGCAGGGGTCGACAAGATAGCAAAGATACTGGTAGAGAAGAGGGAAGATGAAGAGTCCGTCACGGATGTGTTTAATTCTTATACAGGGAGTCACAGACGACACTTTACTGTACAACTGTGTTACCACGTCTTAAACGCATACGAGGACCGATATCAAGAAAAAGGTCCCCAGAGCCTAACGACTCTGTACCGGAAGGTCGATATCGGGGATGAGAGTGAGAGTGATGTGACGGACCTCCTTGCGCGTACGCTTGAGGTTTTCCGCCACCTCACTGAACAAAAGCCGAAAATCGAATCCACTACATCCGTAGCAACCGACCCACAAACTGAACGACCTAACACCATGATGCCGATACGAGAGGCTGCCCCTTACTGGGTTCCTCCACGAGGTGAAGGGACTCACGATGACGCAAACAACAAAGATGCAAAGGGAAGGGTAGTGTACAATTGGGTCTACCAACCATGGGACCGGCAAGAGATTCTGACCTTCCGGAAATCTCTGCCTGACCTACGTAAAAACCCCACTGCCTTCTATACTGAGTTGGGTACGGCCCTAGGATCAACGATTATGACTCTAGCTGACATCGACTTGTTTTTCGGGTTATGTCTACCAGCTGATGTGTGGAAGCAAATCCGGAAAGTCGACCACTCTGAGCTGTTTGGACATAACTGGTCACAACTCGATGGCATAGACAGACAACGAGAACCCGGACAAAAGCCTTTGAAAGCCATTTTAGACCTCCCGGATAAAATCGTACAGAAATTAAAAACCCTGATCCCAGAAAAGAAAGTGGACTGGTCGATAGTAACGGCTTGTCGCCAGAAACCTCAGGAGGATGTATCGGAATACTTCTCCCGGTTTGAAACGGTGTTCTCCGATTACAGTGGCCAGGACCTGACCACTGCAACCGGACACCATCTGTTCGTCCAGAATTACGTTAAGGGCTTATCACCGGAGGTCTCACAGAAACTACAGGCCAGCGAAAGTAGTTGGGCAGCCTCCAAACCTACGGCTATCCTCCAGATGGCCCAATATTATGAACATCAGAAAAACGAAAACGATAGAACAACAGAGAGAAAGAAGAAAGAATTAAAGGAGAGGGTGATGATGGCTCAACTGCAAGGGGTGACTCTGGGACGAGACCAATACCGGGGAAACCATCAGATGAACGTCCCTAAAACTGCACCTCCCAAAGACCGTACTTCGACTCCCCACATTGGACGTACAGACATTAGAGAGGACCAGTGTGCCTTCTGTAAAGGATCGGGCCACTGGAAATCTCAGTGCCCAGTTCTTTTGGAACTCACCAGAAATAGAGATCCTAGAGATCCAGCAAACGAACCAAGAAATAGGGGACCACAGCGAGGGCCCCCAAACAACGCAACTAATGATAGATCAAGTAGGCCAAACACATTTGATCGACCCCGACAGAACCAATGCCAGCAATCTGACTACGATGATGTTCATGACTTTGCATAGGACTGCCTAGGGCAAGGGAGGGATCCAGTCGAGCTCCATGTTGACCAGCAAGGCCCTTATGTCACTGCTAAGGTCTTGGGTACAAAGTCACCATTCCTGGTAGACACTGGCGCAACACGTAGTGCATTATCTAAACGACTGATTCCAAGGGCACCCTTGTCTGGCTCACTAATAACATCGACAGGTTTCGATGGGACGCCCTCCACTAACCCTTTGTCCGCCCCAATCCTCTTTGACTTAGAAAACAACACCACTGACACTACGTTTTTGCTTTCCTCCAATAGCCCTGACGCAATTATGGGACTCGACTTATTGAAACACTTCCGAGCAACGATTAGATGTTCCCAAGATGGAGTCCGAGTTTTCCTTTATGACAATCCTGTTCTGCTTAGACATTGCCCCCCCAGACACATGTTTTCCATCACCGACGCTGACACTTCCCTGCTTGACACTCTGCCTCCGTATCTGTGGGCCAAAACGGATTCGGATGTAGGGCGCATGATGATTGACCCAGTGCACATCACTGTTCGACCAGATGCAACACTCCCAAAACTTCCACAATATCGGATATCGCCCGAGGGCGAGAAGGCATTGGTAGAAATCATCCAATCACTGATAGACGCAGGAGTGGTAGAGGAAGTAGTTAGCAACGTTTGCAACAGCCCAATCTTGCCCATCATTAAGAAACAGGGAGAAGGAGACGAGAAAGCATACCGCTTCATCATTGACCTTCGAGAGATCAACAAAGTGGTGGTACCCCAGTACCCTGTGGTCTCGGACATTACCACCATCCTGACTTTGATTCCCTCCACTGCCACCACCTTCACTGTCATTGACCTCAAAAACGCATTCTTTTCCATCCCCATCCACCCAGACAGCCGATATCTCTTCGGTTTCACCCTAAAAGCCCGCTCATATAGGTTCTGCCGAGCACCCCAGGGCTACACAGAAAGCCCTAGCATCTACAGCCAGGCCCTCAAGAGACAACTGGATCAAGTCCAGTTACCCGATGGAGTGGTGTTAGTACAATATGTCGATGACATCCTCTTGGCAGCCGACACCACTCCACTAGCTGTCACAGCCACCATTCAACTCCTGCATTTCCTTGCAGAAAATGGCCACAAGGTCTCTAAGAAGAAGTTGCAATTCTGCCAACCCCAGGTCACTTACCTAGGCCACCTTTTGTCCAAAGACGGAAGGAAATTGACTCCTGACCGGATCCAAACCATTCTCGACACCCCCGTCCCTAAGACCCAGAAACAGGTCCGCTCTCTACTAGGCCTCACCTCCTTCTGTCGACAGTGGTTACCCAACTTTAGCCTTGTAGTAAAACCACTGCTTTCATTGCTAGCTAAGGACATCCCTCTCCCACTCCCTTGGACCCCTGAGTGTCAGGCTTCTTTCATGCAACTACGAGATGCCCTCTGCTCGGCCCCTGTGTTGGGTACCCCCGATTACACAAAGCCCTTCTCCCTTTACACGCACGAAAGGGAGGGGTGTGCTTTATCTGTCCTGACCCAGTCCATCGGCTCAAAGCAACGACCATGCGCTTACTTCTCAGCCACTCTTGACCCTGTAGCTAGAGCCCTGCCTGCTTGCCTTCGAGCCGTAGCTGCTGCTGCGATCTCTATCCGACAGAGTGAGGGGATCGTGCTCTCGAATTCCCTCACAGTACTGGTACCCCATGCAGTTGACACCCTCCTCAACCAAACCAAAACGCAACACCTGACGAGTGCACGACTGACAGGATACAAACTGACTCTGCTCGCACCCCACATCACTCTGAAGAGATGCACCACACTGAACCCAGCAACCCTGCTGCCCTTACCAGAAAACGATCCCAATGCGCACCCTGTACACGACTGTGTGACCCTCACAGACGAACAGACCAGAAGTAGGGTTGACCTCAGAGACACGGCCTTTCCCAACCCCGACGGAGAGCTGTGGGTGGACGGTTCTTGCATCAAACTCCCCGATGGCACCACTTCAGCTGCCTATGCAGTCACCACGGCTCGAACTGTAGTCGAGACAGCCCGCATAACACAACGATCTGCCCAGGCAGCGGAACTGATTGCCCTGACACGAGCCTGTATTCTAGCAGCAGGAACCACAGCAAACATTTACACCGACAGCCAGTATGCCTTTGGGGTGGTTCACCATTTTGGGCTCCTTTGGAGGGAGAGGGGATTCTTGACCTCACACGGCACCCCCATTTTGCACGGGGATCTAGTCTCCGCCTTGATCGAAGCCGTCCTTCTCCCCAAAAAGCTTGCAGTCATCAAATGTCAGGCACACAAAAAGGTGACAGACATTATTGGACAGGGGAATGCACTAGCCGACATCACTGCTCGAACGACAGCTGAAAATAGGACGACAACACGCATGTACGCGACCAGGTCACAAGCAGAAAAATGGTCTGACGCTAGGGACACTATTAGAGACATTCAAATGGCTAGCACACAACACGAACTGACCGAATGGACACGGATGGGGTTGAAAGATGACGAAGGCTGCTGGCGGACAAAAGACACAAACAAATGGTTGCTACCTGACTCGTATCTGATTCCCATACTGACTATGGCACATTCCCCTGCCCACATAGGATCAGCCCCCATGATTGAACTTGTCTCCAGAGTTTGGCACAATGATAAGATCACAGAGTCCGCCAAACGCCTGGTCCAACAATGTTTGATATGCCTGCAACACAATCCCGGGAAAGGAACTGTAGTACCCCGGGGAGGGTTTGGGGTCCCGAATCACCCGTTTGAAGTCCTGCAGATGGACTACATCCAACTAGACAGATGTCAAGGCCTGAAATATGTACTTGTGGTGGTATGCGCATTTAGCAAATGGGTGGAAGCATACCCAACCCGTGACAACACTGCTATGGCCACAGCAAAAGTACTGTTAAAGGAGTTTTTCCCCCGTTACGGCCTTTGTCGAATTTTGTGGAGCGACAATGGCCCCCACTTCGTAGCCGAAGTTATCCAACTCATTTTGAAGGGGTTGGGTGTAAAACAAAAGTTCCACGCAGTCTTCCACCCCCAATCTGCTGGACTAGTTGAACGACATAACGCCACACTGAAACTAAAATTGGCCAAAATAGTAGCTACCACAGGACTGAAATGGCCAGACGCACTCCCCCTGGCATTGCTTTCAATGCGTTCCACCCCCACCAAACACCACTTGACGCCATACGAGGTTGTATTCGGCCGGCCTATGAATGTCTGGTCTGCACCGAAACCAACTTCCATTCATGACGTCCCGGACGTCCTAATGTCTGATTACTTATGCCAGTTGACTAAAACACTGTCTGTTATCCATCAACAGGTGCTGCATGCCATCCCTGACACTTCCAGGGGTCCCGGACACACCATCCAGCCTGGGGATTTCGTCCTGATCCGGAACTTCCAGCGTGCCAAGAGTCTGGAACCCCGGTGGACGGGCCCCTGGCAAGTCCTCATCACCACCCGAACAGCACTTCGGGTGGAGGGAAAACGCAACTGGCTGCACGCACACCACTGCAAGAAGATCTCCTCGACCCTGACCTCGACCGAAAACATCGACAATCAAGAAGAGCTCCTGAACAAGGACCGACCGTCACTATCCTGCTATCCTGATACCGAAACACTTGAACTTTCAAAATTCTCTGATCCCACAGTGCCATCGAAAGAAGGGTATTTCCTGCGTCGAAAGGAGGGAGCCTCGGCTAAGTAGACCACGGACTGAGTTAAATCTCAGAACGGTGACCTAAACACTACCAAGGGTTACCCGGAGAGAAGCGAAACAAAGTCTGTGGTTCTGCCCGCTACCGAGCACCTTGAAGATGATGGAAGCGCCAGATAAGAAGATGATGGAAGTGCCAAATAAGAAGATGATGAAGGCAACAGGAAATACCCACCGCAGAAACCCAAAAGCAGACAGACTCCATAGCCCAAAGACTATTGCACTCTTCATCACAATCCTTTTCTGCTTTCTCCTCATGACCACACTCTGGATTGTGGAAGAAAATGCACCTGCTCACGAAACATTCCTGACCACTGTCCAGCCTACCACCATGAAGGAACATTATCTGATTTCGCTCTCTCCCCAACTCAGAGAGAGGCGAAAGGAATTTTGGAATAACTCCTTCGTACAACTACTTCACCAGCACAACCTTGCCACAAATGCCACCAACTGTTGGATCTGTGGGTTGCTACCCCACGCCACTGGACACTCGATACCATTCATCCCTTCACCTTTCTCAGTTCACGGCTCCTGTCTTGCTTGGCTGATGCTTCTGCAAGAAAGCTTTAAGGACAATGCCACCTCCAGCAAAACCGTAACGCATTTCTACCACGGGGTCTGGCGGAACAGAACAAAGACACACTTCTGCCCGCAGACCACCGACAACACAATCCACTTGGACATTCCTGCTAAAGAACAAGTTGAAATGCAAGTGTTCAATAATCCAACCAGAACCACCTTCTCCTACCTGCGAAAACGAACGGCTGCCACTCTGACTGTGGCCCTGTCAGTCATCAACGTCACCGGCCACATGTGCATGGAAGGGCTTGGGACTCAACTGGTAGGCCACAGTGCTTGCCGGTTTTCCAGAACTCTGGACTCCACCGACCCTCCTTCCTTTGTGGCATCTCCAAACACGTATTTCGTCTGCGGCACGAAGGCTTACACCTGGCTCCCCAAAGGCTGGGGGGGCACTTGTTTCATTTCCTTCATCCTTCCTCCGACTTATGTGGCACCAGCAAATCACCACAGACAAAAACGAGCCAAGGACATTGAACAAGCCGACTCAACAGGAGCGCAGTTCATCGATGCTATGAAAGGACTTGTCCCCCTCTGGGGCCCGATGGCAAACAGCCGTGCCATCCGACATCTGACTCAAGCAGTTGAGACAACAATGAACATCACGGCTGGTATCCTTGCTAACAACACCGCTGAACTTCAAGCGGTCCGCTTGGTGGCCCTCCAGAACCGCCTTGTCCTAGATGTGGTTCTTGCGGATCGTGGTGGGGCATGCCGCATTATTGGGTCCAGCTGCTGTACGTACATACCGGACAACTCACCCTCAGTGTACAAAGCCATCGAACATCTTCATAGACTCTCTTCAGAAGTCCACCAAGAACAAGAAGAATGGTCGCTTGGTGGGTGGTTCTGGAGCACCGTTAAGAACTGGGGCTGGAGACTATTCACCATTATCCTGATTCCTGTGGTTGTAATATGCGGTTTATGCTTAGGAATTCAATGTCTACCACCTCTGTGTACATTATGCGTAAATTGTATTTGCCCTAAGACTGTGGACTTTGGAAACGAGCATATGAGAGCAATATATGATGCCGAGGTTAGGAATTTGATGAAGATTGACATTGAGTAAGCAAGCTGGCTAAGATATGTTGAAAAGGGAGGACTGTTAAAGATTAGACTACAAACGTCAACATTATCGGCGCCATCTTGCCCCTTTTCGAACCCATTCGTGCGCGTAAGCGGCAGCCATTTTGAGCACCATAGCCTCCCTGCCCCTCGCTGATAGCCAGCGCGTCTCTCTCTCTCCTAACCTCACAAGCATCCCCCGCACGCTAACAACCCCCGCTCTCTCATGCCTTGGGTCATAAACCCCTCTTCAGCGCAGCTTCACCACAGAATCCCATCCTGTTCCCAGCGCGACACCTTCCCTCATTCCTTTCATGGCCTCAGGTCCTTTTGATGCAAAACCCCCCTTTTTCCTGTGTCCCCGTTTGTCCTCCTTGTTCCCAGGCCGCCACCTGGCCCTGCGGATGCTGTTTATTACCCCATACAGTAGGAAGCTTCCCCTCCCCATCAAAAGACCCTCGAGCCGATCAAAGCCCCCACCCTATGAGATCCGATCAAACCCATGCATTCCGTGAATCGGCGGAATGCCCTGCTGTGCGACAACCATCACCTGTTGTGACCGGGGTGGGGAATCCAACTGTAAATGTATGTGGGAACGGGTCCGAAGGGGAGATTCCGAGGATGTTCTTTCAAGTACCAAAGTGTTGCGAGAATGTGTTATGTGCAATAAAGGTCATAAACCCTAGTATAAGAGGCCAGGCCTCAGAGATGTGGTTAGAGCACCTCGTGACGATACTTGCTGTCTGAATTGATGTGTTCTCCTCCGGAGAGAATAAAATCCTCGTTTCCTGCCTTCCAGTCTCCAGCGCCTGCTTCTTCATTGATTAACATTGGTGGGTCATAGAGGCGATACCGCCGGGCAACATAAAAGGGTCTCTGGTTACTGGTTGTCTTTGAAACCCCTTTTTAACAGTAGGAGACTTCACTGGGCGTTTTAAACAAGATAAAGAATATAAAACATCTTCTATCCCAAACACCCCCCAGTGCTAACAGATATAAAAAGTTATATAGCACCATTAATTCCATCTTTAGCCCTAACAGTGCTTTACGGACTTGTACCGTCTCACCATTAGATAGGTGCAGGGTGGCTGGTACGGTATGGCGTTTGCAGAATAGAGTCAGTCTACCAAGGGATTAAGACTTATGTTGGGGTTGAGGGTCCGTAAAAAAACCTAAATGTGAGAGGGCCTTTCCGTAAGCAGTGACAAGGCTTGCAGTGCTCACAGACGCATGCCTGTCGGGTTGGGGAGCCCACTTGAGCTTTGGGAAATTTGTTAGTCCAGTAGCCCTCATCTTCTTTGGGGCAGAGGCCATTGGTGCAAGTCCACACAAGCATCAATACAGTCATTACTACACCGTCAAGGAAGAGTATTCTTTCAGCCTTGACCATCATTCTAGAGGCTTGGAAGACAGGTCAAGACTTCTCCATAATGGTGGCTGTAGTGAGCGCTCTAGTGTTGCACGTCACGTACGCTACGTGACGTGCGGTTGGCCATGTTGGGGCTGCGCGCGCAGCAAGGAGAAGCGTGAGAGCCGGCCCAGGCGCAGGACGTGCTCGGCGCTCCTTGGAATATATTACGTGAATAAATAGTTAAACGAAGTACCGGCTCCAGCGTCTTTATTGGGGGAGAGTGCCTAACTCTACAATGGTGACGAGGGTGGGATGAGCAGTCCCCCAACCCCCACAACACGGAAAAGACGTCGGTGCCAGAAGAACAGGACAGCACCACGGAGCAAAGCGTCCAGAAGGGCAAGGGGTCGAGCACAGTGACGGCACCCCCCATCAACCACCCCAAGGAGCGTGGCAGAGCCGACAAGAGCGCAGAGAACGCGGGCAGTCAACCAACAGTGAGTAGACTGCCGGAAGCAGCGACAGGAAGCGCGCCAAAAGTGAATCGCGACCCACAGCCTACAGGGAACCGAGCTGGCTACCTCACCCAAGCGGGAAGGGGCTGAAAGGGACAGCCCCCCACCCCTAGTGCACGGGGAAGAGCAGGACAACGCGCCAGGAAGCCCGGGAGGGCTAGGAAGTGCGCCACCAACCACCAAGAGCGAAAAAATGAGCGCACAAGCAGGTTTCGCGATGGCGCCAGTTCAGTTCCTACCCAGGCCTGGGGAACCTCTCATGAAATGGGAGGACTGGAAGGAATACATAGACAATTTCATAGAAGTCTTAGAAGACGAAAGCGAAGAAAAGTTCAAACCACAGAGAAAAAAACGCATCTTGCTATTGAACCTGGGCCCGGAGGGCCTGAGGATCTACAAAAGCCTAGTTCCAAAAAAGAGAGAGGCCACAGACGATAGAAGACCTGGATGAACATTTCAAACCATCGGTCTGTGTCTCAGTGGACAGGTTCAACTTCCAACAAAGGAAGCAACAGCCAGGAGAGACGGTGGAGGAGTATGTGGCAGCACTGAGGAAGCTGGCATCCTCGTGCAGGTACGCCAACTGGGAAAATGAATTTATAAAGGACCAAGTGGTGATGCACACCACGTGCACGAACGTGCAAGACAAGTTATGGGCTAGCGGCGACACCTCGCTTAAAGACGTGCTGGTCATCGTCAAAAGGGCTGAACTGGCGCGCCGATGTGCAGCGGCAACGAAGAAAGAAGCAGTGCCCAGCGTCGTGGTGAACAAGGTGGACAACGAAGAACACCGCAGAGACCCACAGAACAGGAGGTCGTCAGAGAAGGGTCTGGGCAGATGGCAAGGTAACACCGGCCCCCCTGCCAAGCCGGCGGGAAGCAACAAGAGGTCCTGTTACAGGTGCGGAAGCTGGTCGCACGAGGCACACGATAGGAAGTGCCCCGCGTTCCGTGCCAAATGCCTGTTTTGTGGAATTGTCGGCCATTTCGAGAAGGTATGTCGGAAGAAAGCCTCCAAGAATACAGTGAAGTACGTCGGCCAGGAAGAAGAAGAACAGGAAGACAGGCCCGAGGAAGAGGTAGTAACAGTACTCTGCATCTATTAGGAAGTGCTGAGTGTGGAAAGCCAAGTTCTGGGAGTCGACGGGATTAGGACAATGAAACCAGTTCTGGAGATGGCGATAGGAGGCGTCGAGATTCAAGTGGTGGCAGACACCGGATCGCCTTACACTATCATCCAGAGAGCCGTATGGGAGGAGAAGTTCGCACCCCAACTGGGCCCCGAGCTAGAGAGACTGTACATCCGCCCGGTCACGTACAATGGGGACCGCATACCGATGGCTGGATACAGACGGTTAAACTTCGAGTTCAGAAGACGATCCGCCCAATGCAAGCTCTACGTGTCCGAGAGAGGCCCCTCAGTCTTGGGGTGGCTCGACCAAGGAGACTTAGGTATTAAATTGGACCCGGGCGGAAAGGAACAAATACTGCTAACAGGACAGGAGGATGGGCCAAGCCTCGACAAATGGATGAAGGACTTTCCAACGGTCTTCGGGGGCACGGTGGGCAAGATGGATAAATTCGCGCACAAGATCATCCTCAAGGAAGGTGCAGTACCCGTGGCCCACAAAGTGAGAAACATTCCATTGGCAGTGAGAGACGAAGTGAAGAACGAGCTAAAGGAGCTACAAAAGAAAGGGATCATTGAGCCCATCACGTGTGCTGAGTGGCTGGCGCCTCTGGTGGTGGTTAAGAAACCCAGCGGTAAGGTCCGGCTGTGTGTCGACCTGCGCGAACTGAACAAGAACATTGTGGTAGAGAGATTCCCCTTACCCCGAATAGAGGAGATGTTGTCCAGCACCAGGGGTATCAGGTGGTATTCCACCATAGACTTGACTTCCGCCTATCACCAGATTGCCCTGCACCCAGAGAGTCGCAGGTTGACCTCGTTCATTACTCCATTTGGGTGCTACCAATTCCGCCGCATGCCTTTTGGACTGGCCTCGGCAGCAGCCGTTTTCCAAAAACTTATGCACCAGTTGTTCAAGGACACGCCTGGCGTCCAATACTTCCAGGACGACATATTGGTGATGTGACGAGACAGACCTGATCACGACAAGAAACTGGGTGAGGTACTAGGGATCCTGGAAAGGAAGGGCCTCACGGCAGAATGGACCAAGTGCCGGATCGGAATGGAAAAGGTGACCTACCTGGGGCATGAAATCGGGGTGCGAGGAGTGACCCCAAAGGCAGATAACGTGAGGGCGATCTGCGAGGCACCCCCGCCATCCAACAAGGATGAAGTTAGATCGTTCCTGGGGATGGCAGAGTACTATGGGAAGTTCGTACAGCACTTCGCCTCCAAAACTCACCACATGAGGTTACTCACGAGAGAGAACAGTGAGTTCCACTGGTCGAAGGAGGCTCAAGAGGAATTTGACATCGTAAAAAAGGAGGTGGCAGGAGCTATTCCGTTGCAAGGGTATGACCCCCAAGGAAGCACAGTGCTGACAACCGACGCCAGCAATAAGGGACTGGGAGCAGTCCTCATGCAAGATCGAGGCCAAGGAAGATTGGAGACGCTGAGCTTCGCGTCCCGCACCCTGAGTGACACGGAGAAGAAGTACAGTGTGATCGAAAAAGAAATGCTGGCCGTAGTGTGGGCCATGTCTAGGTTCAGACAGTTCTTATGGGGTACCAGGTTCAGATTGAGAACGGACCACAAGCCCCTGCTGAAGGTGCTTACATCGAGCGGCCATGCTGACTCTACGCCAAGGATCTCAAAGATGTCGCTTAAACTGTTGGAGTTTAGGTATGATGTGAAGCACATCCCTGGGAATAAAAACAGAGTGGCAGACTACCTAAGCAGGGCAGCAGCCATGGAACCCAGTGCAGAAGACAAAGTGGGGACAGAAGAATGGGTGGCACTCACAGAAGACCAAGAAGTGACCATTAGTCGCCAGGAATGGAAACAGGCGTACGAGGAAGACTCGGTACTGGAAGAAGTGAAATCTTATGTCACAAAGGGATGGGCTGACAAGAGACTAACCCGGCGTGAACTCATTCCATACTTTGAGGTCAGAGAAGAACTATCCGTGGACGACCAGGGCATATTCCTGTTTAGGGGAGAGAAGGTCATACCACCCGCCAACATCATCCCCAAGCTACTGGACACGCTACATGAAGGACACCTGGGCGTCGGCAAGTTGAAACTGAGGGCCAAACAGAACTACTGGTGGCCGGGAATGGACATACGGGCTGAGAGGCATGTCAGGGAGTGCCCAAGGTGCCAAGGCGCAGACAAAACACTCAAACCCCTGCGCCCAGCCCTAGGCAAATTCGACCCTCCGAAGAACCCATGGGAGGAACTGTCCGTGGACATCTTGGGCCCTGTCTTAAATGCCCAGGGAATACAGAAATACATCTGTGTCTTAGTGGATCGATACTCCAAGTGGCCGGAGCTGAGAATAGAGGAAACAATGGACACAGAGACTATTGTAAAGTTCATGGCCGACACGTTTGTAAGGGAGGGCATCCCAAAGAGCATCCTCAGCGACAATGGCCCCCAATTCCGATCAGAAAAATGGTCCCAGTTCATGCTGAGGAACTGCATCATGGCAAAGCACACCTCCATATACCACCCTGCCGGCAACAGGTTGGTGGAACGTTTCAATAGAGTGGCGATGGGTTCGATTCAAGCTGCCATCTCGGACAACAAGGACTGGGAGAAGGAGATATGGCATATGGTGTGGGCATACAGGATTACCCCCACAGGGACTGGCTACAGCCCATTCCAGATACTGAGAGGTCGCGAACCATTCACCCAAGACAACAGGGCGTGGAAGGAAAAAATAATCAAGAGCGAGTGGTCACCGGCTGTAGTGCAAGCCAACCTGGAAAGAGCCCAGGCAGTGTACACCAGGCACTATGACGCACGAAGGAATGTGAAGCATACGGTATTGGAAAAAGGAGAATGGGTGCGAGTAAAACTGGCCACGCTACAAAGAAAGGGTGAAAGTAAATACAGCAAGCCCTTGCAGGTGATGGAAGTAAGGGGTAGGGCGGCCTTGCTGAGCGATGGAAATGTCTGGTCGCAAGACCGCATGGCCAGATGCAACAAAGTCTTATGCTGGAACGACAACAGAACAGACGGAGGAGATGAAGATGGAAGAGAGGCCCCACAAGAACAGTGGGGGGAGGACTCGGACGTTGGAGAAGTGCAACAAACCGCAGGGACTGGTGGAACCAACCAGGAGCGGCTGGAGGTAGAGGATCGGAGCGTTGGAGAAGCTAGCGCGGCTGCGCTAGGGAGTGGTAACAGGAGCGAAGCTGTGACTGCCACAACCCCGGTAAGACTGACCAGGAGGGGCAGGGCGGTGGTCAAGCCGGCAAGGTTCAGAGACTATGACCTCAGTGAGAACTTGTAAATATAGTTACGTTAGGGAAAAAAGGGAGATATGTAGTGAGCGCTCTAGTGTTGCACGTCACGTACGCTACGTGACGTGCGGTTGGCCATGTTGGGGCTGCGCGCGCAGCAAGGAGAAGCGTGAGAGCCGGCCCAGGCGCAGGACGTGCTCGGCGCTCCTTGGAATATATTAAGTGAATAAATAGTTAAACGAAGTACCGGCTCCAGCGTCTTTATTGGGGGAGAGTGCCTAACTCTACAGTGGCTTCGCCTAACTTCTTGTCCTGCTCAAGGGAGCTTCATCACAATGGTATCATACTTGATTCCACTTTAAATTCAAAATGCCCCCTGAACAAGGTTCGCTCTAATACATATTGAAGGGTCTCCAGAAAACCTCCTCACGAAGGTCCTCTTTCCCTGGAAGCTTAATGTGATCCAGAGATTTTTAATGGATTCTCTTGCTGAGCCAATGTATTCTTGTATTTTTATCCTCTTAATATAAAACTCTGAATTTTTGGTGGCTATTGTTTTAGCTTCCAAATTCATCAAATTGCTTGCACTGTCGCCGCAGAACTCCGCCACACGCTTGTGTTGCTTGCAATGTGACTGTCATACTTTTGAAGGAGATTTTCGATTTTTATTCGTTACAGAAAGGTTATGCTTCCATCTTTTTAATATCCTGCTCAACCCTCAACAATTGTACTGCCTGCTGCTTTTAGACCACAGAATAGCTCGAGTTTGCTTGTTGACTTCATCAAGGAACGAGGAGCTGTTTGTCGGTTTATCTGTGCTAAAAAGGATAAAGCAATTTCAAAGCAAACTATTTTTAGTTGGATTCCTCTTTGCATAATGTTTTGCTGTCAACTTGCATGAAAGGTTTACCTTGAATGTGCGTGGGCTCATTCCACTAGGTTATCAGAGCAGCTACAGTTCTCCCCAGAGGACAGAATATATGACTTTAAAGAGACGCAACATAGACATACACAATGCACTACAACGTGTCACACCTATAAATGACCTTGGGCTAGATGTAGGTAAACTACATTTACCGAATCTAAAATACCGAATTTTACCAATTCGGTATTTTAGAATCAGTAAATGCTATGTAGGTAATTACTCGGTAAGTATTACCGAATCGGTAGGATTCGGTATTTACCGATTCGGTAATTCCCATTCATTCCTATGGGCCTGCCCAAAAAAATGAATCGGAATTACTGAATCGGTATTTACCGATCCGGTAAAAGGGGGAAACATTCAAGGGTGGCAGGGTGTCACTTTGACACCCTGTTGCACCCCTGAATTGTGCACAGGTGCACATGTGGCACACATACATGCCCTAAGGGCATGTATGTCTGCCAGATGGCACTGTTATTAAATGCTAAAAATTGCTTTTTTTAGGGTTTTCGTAATTTACCACCAGCTTGTAGTTGGTGGTAAATAACGAATCCTTACAGGTGAAAAGCACTCACTTGAGTGCTTCCTACATTTCAGATTTGGTAATTTACCGAATTCTTAAATACTGATTCAGTAAATTACTGAATCTGAAATGTAGCCACCTACATTCCAAATGCCTAATACCGGTCGGTAACGGGCGAAATTCGGTAATTTCGGCCGTTACCGACCGGTATTAGGGTTCCTACATCTGGCCCCTTGTGTTTTTCTTGCTCTGGAAACCTTAGAGTGAAACAGCCATCTGTTTGAGCACTGTGACCTCCATGTGCCCGAACTGGTCTCTCCGTTACAGCCAGCGAGGGTGTGATCTTGAGCACGGAAAAGGCAACTCTGTCCACAGTAGACTAACTGGGTTAGGGTCAAGCCATCAGCCCCTTGTAGGAGGCTTCTATACAAGCCATCACCCCTCAGGCTTCCCAGAGACTTGAACAATCAGATAAACTAAGACTTCTTCAGCTGTCCCTCCTCTCCGCCTCCTGGTTGGTCGGCGATGAGTCTGTAGGGATATCTGTTAGTGTGAGACTGCAGGAGAGGCTCTGCCTGTAGATGCTACACAGAAGGAAGTTGTGCTTTCTGTCCAGGACCTATATTTGAACTGCCGCATAATATCTTCTACACTTTGATCTCTCTAGTAGTTCATGGATCCATCTTCTCTCATCCTTCCCCACACTCCTGGAGCCTTTCCTCTCCTGTTGGCTCCAGCCCTCCTCTGCTGTCTTTCCTCTTTAGCTCCTTACATCTCCTGGACTGTGTCTTCTGTGCCAGGTGCCTGTCATAGACCCAGTCATAACCAATTCATTGCAGCTACAATCTAATATACCCAGCTGCGGCCAACACATACCCGGTACAGCCTCCTATCGTGAGAAATAGCCAGCAGATACTTGGTACAGGTGCGCTTGGACATGTAGTCATATGTGCAGCCTCGGGTGTCAATATATTTCTATCACATGCCTTAATTGTTGACTGGTGCAAGTGTGTTCTGCCCATAGACAGATTGACAGGCCCCAGTGAAGGTTCATATTTGTGTTTATGTATTTATATTTATTCGAGTTGAGCCATTTCTGTCAGAAAGAATGGATGTAGGAAATACTGTATTGGATGGGTGGATATATCATGCAAATTACACACATGAACTTTTAGTGTTGTAAGTGGCTATAAGAACAATATGAAAAGACATGCAACATGCACTCTTATGTCCTTGGTTATTGTGGGAGATTGCAGGATTAGCTAAAATTTGAGGGAAAGTTAGCTTAATCTGATAATGAACTAATCACAAGTGTTGTGGTGCTCCAAACTGAGGAAGTTGAGCTTCTGGACACTACTGAGAATTGGGATTCAGACGATATACCACAGGGCATCAGGAAGTGATTTCAGTGGCCGGATTCTGGGACGCTAAGGAATCGAATCTTAATGCTGTGCCGGCCGGTTCCGAATTGTAAGTCGCTGTAAGTTTCTGACCGGATATCCCTAGAAATTGTTTTAGTGGAATATGGGGAGATGGACTACCAGTAACCTGAAGACAATGGTCCTTCATTTTCAGAATGCACTGTTTTGGAAGATAGCCAATTTAGTATTGGTAGCCATAAGTATGTGTCCCCCTGGGAGGGTAGATTGGATCTTTGCAGCAGGGACTTGTTGCTGCAAACATCCCAGGAGCTTTTTCATTGCTCAAATTATATCATGAGTCAAGTGTTGTCTAAAGCTTCAGCAGTATGGAGGGCAAGGCCTCAGAGCGAGCAGTTGACTGTAAGAACCAGAGGCAAATGAGTGCTTCTAGGCACATTGTGGCATCGACCTTCTTTCTAGGTCAGGGAGACAATTTAATGTTGCAAGAGTTAGGCTGGGGTTAGAGTGAGGACTGTGTTTACGTTTACTGACGGTGTCGTGATTATGGTTCTGGGTATGATTAGCGCTGTCCGTGCAAAATAGCTTTAGAATTCTGGTTGAAGTTGCGTTAAAAGAAAAATAATGTTTACACTTTTTTGTCAGTGAATTTCTTTATTTTGATGTTTGTCATAACAATTTCTAAATAACTGTCATGCAACGTAAATTCCGTTCTCTCGTTGTGGTTTCTTTGTTTCACAACCATTTCTTCATAATTTTCTTTCTCCAATTTTTGCATTATTCATTGCCACGTAGATCTAAATATATACAAATAAAAGCAATTCGGGGCTTTGAATGAATCATGCATCAGGCTCATTAATGTTTTCAGTCTTCTAAAGAAAAATGCTCATGAACTGAGAGCGCGTGTTTAATAAATGGAAGGCTGGCAAATGCAACCTCTGAGCTAAGTACCATGTGTCACAGAAATGAACAGACAAATGTAATTCACTCTGTCACACAGCTAAACCCCGATGCAATATTTCCTTTAAATAATAGAATTATAGTAATGAACAGGCATCAAGTACGAGATGTAGGTGGCTTGTTTGAAATGCTGTAGTTAGATGTACTCAGAAGACTTAACCCTTCGATACATAGATATGGTAAGGTGAAAACATTGGACAGTGAATTCTAAGCATGTAATGCACCTAAATAGCGCTTACTACTCCTACGTGGGGTGCCGAGCGCTTGCCTACATGAGTAGCATGCTGCACTATGCATGGTGTGTGGTTGGAAGTATTTTGTCTTTGTTTTCATACTATGTGGGAAGTGTTTCCATGTCATGCATGCTGGCCACCGCGTTGAGGTTGTCGTGGTATGGAATGAAGCGCGTAGCAGGGTGTTGGACGATGAAGTGTGAGAGGCAGACGCACCGTGTTATGGTTTTCAATATGCAGGCAGCTTTGAACAGCTCTGCAGTCCCCTTTACGGTATTTCAAATTGTATATAGATTTGTTTGCTGTACAGTGCTCGCGATGGACAACCCTCATAGCAAATATGTTGAATGTGACTGTAAGAGGTATAAATTATAGCTTTTTGCTGACATTCCGTTTATGGTTTTAGCATTATTGTTCCCTATAACTGCTATATATGCAAATACATAACTATATAATTCCACAGTGAACCATATGTCAGCGTTTCTTAGCTTATTTGCATATAGATAGTAGTCTGCTGAGGTTTTGTAATTCTCGAGTCTGACTCCATTTTGTTCTGTGCCAACATTTTGTGTTGCCCTCACGTAGGCCTATGAAGGTAGCCTGGTGAACAAAGTGGCCTGGCCTTCTTAGTTCATGTATACATTAACTAGGTTTCTTTTTGACTCTGAAATGAACTGTAAGAAACTGACCTCTTCACCTGAAACTGACCTCGCAAAGCCAATTTCCCTTATTGATCTTTGTCTGAGATTGCCAATCAATGTTCAGGACATCGTTAACTTTTAGGGCCAGATGTAGGTCGCCCAATACCGGTCGGTAACAGCCGAAATTACCGAATTTCGGCCGTTACCTACCGGTATTAGGCTTTCCAGATGTAGGTGGCATTTTTTAAGGATTCGGTATTTTACTGAATCAGTAATTTAAGGATTCGGTAAAATACCAAATTCTTAACATACCGATTCGGTAAAATACCGAAACCAGGATGTAGGATGATCTCAAGTTAGTGCATTCCTCAGTTAAGGATTTGTTATTTACCATCAACTACAAGTTGGTGGTAAATAATGAAAACCTTGGAAAAAGCATTTTTTTTGCTTTTCCGACAGTGCCATGTTGCAGACATACATGCCCTTAGGGCATGTATGTATGCACCATGTGCACCCATACACAATTGAGGGGTGCAACAGGGTGTCAAAGTGACACCCTGCCACCCTTCAATGTTACCCCCTTTTACCGAATCGGTAAATACCGATTTGGTAATTGGCATTCATTCCTATGGGCCTCTAGGCCCATAGGAATGAATGGCAATTACCGAATCGGTATTTACCGATTCGGTAATTACCGAAACTTACCGATTTGGTAATTTTTTTGGTAAAAATACCTACATCCCATTTGCCTGTTCTTAAATACCGAATCGGTATGATTCGGTATTTAAGAATCGGTAATCTGGGATTACCTACATCGTGCCCCTAGTTTCCTTGCACATGCCTTATCTTGTTCAGCATCTGTTACTGTTTCTTTTTTATGTTTCTTCATTACATGGGTTATGCTTTCAATTATAGGTTTGTCCGGCTTGTGGAGATTGAATTTGGGACATTCCTAATAATTAACTTTTGGGTTGGGATACTGTAAATTGAGTTTTTGTTATGTGATACTTTGTTTGAAAATGTACCTTATTGGCTAGAATTTTGTGCAGTGAGTGTACATTTATAATGTGAATATGGGGCCTTAGTAAAATGAGAAGTCTCCTGAGAATTTACACTGTGATGTATTTCTAGGATCACTGTTACTAACTGCAGCTAATAAACTTGGTCTCTGATGCCATCCAGAAGTATTCCGTGTCTCTGTATACCAAGACAGGTGAACTCGAAGATCTTAGGCGTGCCCCTGACGCCGCTGGGTTAAACCCCGGTTCTTCACTGCTGGTTGAGTTACTTGCAATTCGTGGGTTGTAAGCTGCAGATTTGGCTTGAGGGTGTGACTGGGCTCTGTTGCCAGACTCAAGATTTTATCAGGGCAACCTTTATTTAGACCTACTTGCCCCATCGGGCGAGCTGAAAAACCACATGTTCTGTGCACTCACAAAGTGAAGACACATTAAAGATACCTTTAAATCCTGTTTTTATTTGTGACATTGGTCCTGTGTTCAGAGACAGAGGCCAAAAGTCAATTTACTTCTGCAATTACTTTTCTTTCTCTGACCGCAAAGTTCCAGGATTTTGTAAGGTGAATTGTCTAACAAAAGTGCTGTACAAATGTGTGAAATGAAAGGCTGTAGGATTTCATGTTTTTATTCTAACATTCATTTAAATAGATACAAAGTGAACAGTGCAAACATTTCAAAATACATTTCAGTAGTTATGGAACCCTTGTTTTGTAATGCTGTGTGATGAAGGAACTACTTGAATAGGATGAAAACAAACCAGAACACTTGTTGGTGTGGAAATGATAAATATGTTTGCAGAAACCCAATTTCCACAGATTATTGTTTATACACTACATAGTTGTATATGTAAAACTGAATGTTAGCGGGAACATTTTTGGCCATTTGAATGGAAAATGTGCTGCCTGTAAATGACAGTGCACTACCATCTCATGCTTTAGTAATATATTTATTAAAAGTGAATTTGTAACAATTAACTGAGAAACATTCCTGCCCTGAAGGCAATGAACTAAGAAACAAGTCAGGGTCAGGTGTATCCCAAATGTGGGCTAAGTTCTTATTATGCACAGAGCAAACATTTAGTCTATTAAATCAAACCAAATGCACAGTACTGCAGGAATTCTGAACAAACAAATTGGAAGGTGCTCTCATTTGTGATAATGAAGAAAAAGGTGGCTCTGCAAAATAAGATATTTTCCTAGGATGACATAATGAGACCAGTTTCTGGGTCAAGTACATTCCATTTTGGTCAAGTACTTTTTCAAGTTACTAGAGCTGCAAGTCTAGTACATTTTGTTATGATTTTTCCAGGCTTATGTCTTCTGAAGTGTATATGCTCCTGGCTGGTATTGAGATCCAGAGCTTGGTGGCGTGTACTGAGAAAGCAGTGCCTCTTACAGGTTTCTTATGGTAAGGCGGTATGATAAGTGGTGCATGCCTGGAGCGCAGTGTCCTGTTTTGCTTGTATTGCTTGAATTTAACTTGTTGGTATAGTGGTACTTTTCCTTGGGTGGCTCGGTGGACAATGCAGAGTGCCTTGAACATTCCCCTTCTAGCTATAGGTAGCAAGTGGAGAAATTGCAGGACTGGCGTCATACGTTCCCTTGGTCTTGGCGGACAAGAAACCTTGTGCAGCATTATGAATGAGTTCTATGTTGCATATGATGAACGCGGGTGTGCCAAGGTATAGACTGTTGGTATAGTCAAGCTTAGCGATTATGAATGTGAGCATGGATTGCAGTTTATATTGCTGTGCAAGGTATAAGAAAATGCAATTTAGTGTTTCAATCATATAGAAGGCACTCTTTGTGACCGTGTTCGCATGCAGTATCAAGGATAGACCTGCATCCAGGTTATTCCTACATTTCGGAATACTCTTGATGTTGTTGAATGGGCTTGAAGTTCCTTAGGCCACATGGTGGTAAGCTGGCCCTTTATCCGCATATCATAATCTCTCTCTTTTTGTTGTATTGAGCTTTAGATGGTTATCCACTATCCATGTGTTTACGTTTACGGCATGAAGGCAGTCACTGAGTTGTGAACTGTAGCAATCTTTGGGACTGTCAATTTTTGGAATGATTTGGGTGTCATCTGCAGAACTGTAACAGGTGAGGTTGCACCATTTGATAAGATTTGGTGAAGAGGTTAGGTAGATGTGAATAATAGAGGTGGCATGAACACCACAGAGCTGTCCGTGAGGAGGTGATGTGAAAAGGGGTAGGTAGACTACACTTTGTCCTCTGTGAGATAAGAAGCAATCCATATCTGAAATAGACTTCTAGCTGCAGATTACTTACCTTAGAATTATTCCCAGGCATCAGACTGGATCTGGAAAGTTTCCATGAGCAGTACCCCTGCGCATCCGTAGGTGGTGTTGTTTGGCTCCTTGTGGCATCATCGTCAGCACCAGAGGTGACATGCGTGGTACCTATATAGACGCCACGCCATGGTGCTGATGTTAGATCCTTTCTTTCCATGCCAGTCAGTGCAGATCCGGAGAGTGCTATCCCCAGTCCATTTTCTCCTGTATTTTTGTTGAAATCTTTTTGAGATATTTCTCCTGCTGTGGCAGGATCTCAGCTAGGATGGCCCGCTTCAAGCCCTGTGGTGCCTGTCACCTGCAGATGTTGGTGAGTGTCCCGCACTTTGTTTGTCTTTGGTGGCCCAAGCGCAACCACGATGTAAAGAACTGCCTCGAATACTGCACCATGCACCTCAAGGCAAACCAATAGTGATGCCGCAACGGTCTCAATCCCAGTCGAGAGGAAGGTCCCAGGATAGTTCGCGAAGCACAAGATCTTCGTTGCACTCCTTGCCATCTTTGGGTGAGTCCGACAAGCATAAGAAGAGTAAGAAGAAGAGGTCTTCGACTTCGCCCTGAAGATGGAGCGTCGTCATTCAATGCCTGGCTCCATGGTTGAGCCTCTGCCTGGGCCGCCTCTATGCCTCTCCAGCCGCCGAAGCAACTCCCTCCCAACTTAGCTACTTCCATGATGCCATGTATCTCATATTGGGTGGCCAGTTCCATCTGGCCCGTCTTCAGGCCCCGCAAATGGGGTAGGGGCCCCCAGTGGTTCTCTACTGGCGGTTCCTCCCCCGGTTCCAGTCAATCCCTTGGATCATGGATGGATCCAGACTAACGCCAGTCATACCCCCTTGACCTTCCTTGGCGCCCATCCCAATGCCGATGCTCCGGGCAATGCTGCCGCGCTCCAGCAGCGCCAAGCCCATTCTCATCCCCAACTTCAACATGGAGCCGGAGGGGCATTTGCGACATCGAATCTGGCACTGACTGGAGCCATGTCTTCCAGGCCGGAGCCCAAGCGCTGTTTTTATGGGGTGGGACTCAGGGACGATTGGGAGGGTTCGCTGGACCCTGAAGAATAGCAGCCCCTTGGCCCAAACATGGACTGGTATGAGGAATTGACAGATGCCGGTGAACTGGACACCTCTCCAGATACTGGCATGCTCTCTCCTCCTACCGTGTTTATGGTGTTGAGAATGGCGGCCGAGATCCTAGACCTTAGCCTCTACCCTTAGTGTCAGTCAAGACTAACGCCCTGACAGAGGTGCGTCGCCGGGAGTGACACCCTCAGAACCATTTCTCCCATTTAATGAACGCTTCACTGACATCCTGCTTGAGACGTGCTCCAAACCCCGCACAGGGGCTCCTGTGAGCAGGACGATTGTACACCACCCCACCCCTGGAGACCCCAATTTCCTCACGCTGCACCCTAGCCCAGAGAGCTTGGTGGTCCAAGCCTCCACCTCTCTTGTAAATCCTGACACTTTACGAAAGAAAATATTATCTTCCACCAGCCTGGCACTGCGGTCCGTGAACACAGCCTTCTTTTTGGGCTGTTACTCCCATGACCTGTGGCGTTTGGTTGCGTAGGTGCTGCCTATGGTCCCAGAGGAGGCCCGGGCCATACTCTCCCAAGCTATGTTTTTTGGGAGAGATGAAGTGAAGTTCACAATTTGATGTGGGCTGGACACGACCGACTTTTTGTACAGAGCAATCTCTTCGTCTGTAACCTTACAGTATGTCACCTGACTGACAACAGCTGGCTTTTCTGGGGATGTCCAAGCGTCGCTTATGGACATGCCCTTTGATGGCTCCTGTTTCTTAAGTGGCCAGGTGGACTCATTGCTGGAACGCTCCAAGGATAGCATAGCTACGGCCAGGTCCTTGGGTCTTTCCATGGACCGTCACCAACCCCAGTCCACCTTCCAATCCTTTTGTGGCCACGTAGGGGGTTCCCAGCCCTGTCGCTACCTGCCCAGCCACCGCAGTGCACAAGCTTCCCAGCCTCTACGTTGCCGCAAATGCGGTACCCGCAGACCCCTTGGTTTGGGCAGCCAGAAGTCAGGCCAGTCACCACCCCCTCTGCATCCTCAAAGCCTCTTTAGCTTGCCCTCGTAGATCATTGGCACTTAGTGGGAGGCAGGATACAGCGTCACATGCCCCACTGGAGGTCAATAACACCAGACCACCACCGAGAACGCACAATGTCAGCGGTAATGCTCGCTGGAGTGACCAAGATGGCTCTCTCTCTTGAAGACGCTTTTCATCTTGAGTGGAGTTCAGGCCTCCTGTATTCCTTTCTGCCTATACCACTCCTGGTCAGAGTTCTCACGAAGATCAGAATCGACCTGGTCCAAATCATCGTTGTGGCTCCGGACTGGGCTCTGGGAGTTTGGTATCCCAAGCTGTTGAGCACGGCCACCGGTCCTTCGATCATGCTGCCCCTTCGGGAGGATCTTCTGTTGCATCAGCAGGGGAGGGTTCTCCAGCCGCAGCTATCAACGCTCCGCCTTCATGCATGGAGATTGATCGGCAACAGTTGACAGCTTTCGACCTTCCACCTGAAGTCTGCAATGGTATCTGGGCAGTCCAGCGTCCCTCCACCAGGATTGTATACGCTGACTGTTGGAACAAGTTTGTGGCATAGTGTGACCCTTCATTCTGCACCCCTTTCTTCTGTTTATCCTTACTTACCCTTTCAAAGCAGGGCTCTGCATTTGAGAATGTTGAAGGGTTATCTGTCTGTCATCTTAGCCTTTCTGCGATTGTCAGATCTGCTACCCTTATTTAAATCCCCTTTTGTAAATAGATTTTTGAAAGGTCTCCAACATATGAATCCATCTTCACCCTTTATCATGCCTTAGTGGGACCTCAATCTCATGCCTAAATTTCTGATGTGTGCTCCATTTGAGCCGCTCTATAACGGTCCTCGCAGGCTCCTAACATTAAGACGTCCTTCCAAGTTGTGAAAGAGTTCCGTGCGGACAACCAGCTCATTGTGTGGTATGTCAGAGTGAAGAAGGGACAGGCAGTGCAGAAACAGACCATCTCCTGATGGATTGTGCTATGCATTAAGATATGTTATGCATTGGCCAAGAAATAACCCCCTAAGGGTTTGCGTGCTGATTCCACCAGAGCTAAGGCTGCGAAAATTGAGTTAGCACGCAGAGTTGTGGTCCTAGATATCTGTCAGGCAGCATCATGGGCTTCTCTACACACATTCATGAGGAATTACTGCCTAGACACTTAGGTCCGTCGTGATGGGCACTTTGCTCATTAGGTCCTGCGGGACTTCCTAGTATGAAACAGTTTCGCAGACCCACCTTCGGGGAGGTATTGCTTGGGTATCTATTCTCTGGTAAGGAATCGCGCTCGAAGTCTCTATCGGATGGACAAGTTACTTACCTTTGGTAACGCCTTATCTGGTCGAGACTCTATCTAGCTGCAGATTTTTTACCAACACACCCATCCGCCCCGCTTTGTGAATGTTTTTCTTGGGGCAGGGCTGTTCCACTTTCAGGGTCCTAGTTTTCCACACAATTGGTCAGTGTTCTTTATGAGTCCGCGCTCCTATCATGGAAAATCACGAAAAGAAATTGACATCAGCGCACTGAGGTGGTGCTTATATAGGCACCATGCACATCACTTCCGACGCGCACAAAGCCAGCAATGCCACACAGTGGCAAACGACACCACCTACTGGCGCACAGGGGTACTGCTCACGAAAAATTTCCTGATCCAGTCTGACTCCTTTGGGATAATTCTAAGATAAGGAATCTGTGACTAGATAGTCTCCATCAGATGAGGCATTGCCAAAGGTAAGTAGCTTGTCCTTTAAAGCATTTCCATGGATTCTGAGATCATGGGTTTTTTGCAGGAACATGTGGTGATGGACAGTGTCAAAAGAAGCTGATAAATCCATAAGTATCCAGACAGCAACTCCGTTTTTGTCCACTGAGTTTTAGCTCATCCCAGATGGATGTGATGGCTGACTCGGTGCCTCTGCCTGGTCTCAAACCCAGACTATTGGTCTCACAGTAAGCCATACGGTTCAGTAAAGTTAGAGTTTAGTAAACACTGCTCGCACAAACATTTTTCCTATGAATGGTCAATTTTATTTGGGCCTGTAGTTTGGTGGGTCAGTTTGGTTGAGGTTTTCCTCTTTCAGAAGAGGCCTAATGTAGAAGTTCTTGAGCTCAGGTAGGAATAAACCTAGTTCCAGAGACTTGTTGAGTAGGCATTCATCTACCTCCCCTGCAGAGTTTGAATGAAGGATATCTTTAAAGAGTTTTGGCAATGCCGGGTCTGAAAGCAACCCTGATGGTCTGGCTGTAATGATAATATCAAGAATATCTTTTTGTGGCAGGGGTTTGAAAGTATGCATTGATGGAAGATTATTAGTGTCTCTTTCTGTGGTGGTTAGGCAATGCATTGTTCTGGTGTTGTCGGCATGGTCTTTGAGGTAATTTAACATTTTTATAATTTTTGGGATCAACTCATTAGAGATTTTTTTACAAAAGTCTTGTAATTGTTATGTTTCTCTGCATGGGTAAATTTGAGCTACCTCTCTTAAAAAGTAAAAATGCATCTTCTCAATGTATGCCGTAATGCTGCTTTTCTATAGGTCTACTTGTATTTTAACAGTTATGAAGAGAGTGAGATTTGGCCATGTGCCAATAAAGCTATGAAAAATTTACCATTGATAAAAAATATGTAATATTAATAAAATGCTATCTACAAACATACATAAATCAAATATTAAACACAAAAGACTGATGAAAATAGGAGAATTTTCAGACTCTTACGAAAAGGTAAAAGAAAAGGTTGAAGACAATGGGCAACTACAGACTCTGATAGCCAGCCAGGTCCAAGTTTAGATTTTATTGGTACTTTTTGATCCCTTAATTGAGGCACCACTAATATACAAGGTATTTGCCCTTTGGGACAGATATTAGTGAGTGCCTGGGATAAACTACCTTAAACATAAGGAGAGTACTCCTAAATTGCAGTCTAAAATCCAAAGGTATCAAGAGTGAGTGACATGATTGTACCTTCTGACTCCAGACACAAGTCTTGCCGGAGGGTAACTAATAAGGTACTTGTAAGAATCAATGGCAGAACTTGAATTTTAGTAAAGTTAAGAGGAAGTGGGATTAAAAGTTGGCTCAAAATAGGGACTTCAAAGAACTGCAGTCTTCTAGAAAAAGTCTTATTCAAACACTAATCTCCAATCAAAATTAAAAACTCCAGAAATTACGAGTGTCAGTGAGAAGTCAGGCAGTAAGAATACAGGTGGAGGGTTCACAAGAGGGCCTGGACTCCCTTCAAAATGTTGGTATTTATCCATGCAACTTCACTTACACGTGGCTTCATGATCAGAGGACTCCCAGAGTTACTTCTCCTTGTCAAGGTCAGAGGCGTGTGGTTTCTGATGGATCATGCAACAGGCCGGGTTGGTGCTTACTACCCGAGCAAGGGTCTGAGTGGTGAGATCTACCCTTGCAGCTGCACAGAGATCTTCTTCAGGTGTCCTTAAGGTAAGGGTCAAACACAGAAGGCATTGCCAGTACCATGCTTGTTGCATCAAAGAAGTACTGTGACCACAGAACAAGACAAAATCTGTTGACTCCTAGGGAGTTTGCCTCGATGGCAGGATGCGCCCTTTGCTGGCAGATGTACACCAGGTTTGCCCCTTTTATCCTGTCAAATACAAGCTTTAGCAGTTTACTAAACTTTAATCATTTAAACCTGATTTTCAATAAGGTTTCTTTTGTAAGGAAGGGTAGCTAAGTACAAACGTGTATTGCGCATTGCTAGGTGAAGAAGGTTTTTAAACTCTTCCCTGTTACGGCTTCTAAGCTGCTGATTCGCAGCGAGTTGTTCAATGTTCGCTTCAATCATTTTCACATCCTAACAGTGGCGGGCGTTACCTAACGGGGGTGGTGAGGCGGGAGGTAAATGGAAAAAAAAACACCTGCACGCGAACGGCTGCCTCACGGTCCTCTCCGCCTCCACAGTGGACAGCAGGAAGCAGGAACCAGAAAGCACACAGGCTCCCAGATTTCCATATCCAATCACAGCGCTGCCTTGTGATTGGCCTGAGTGCAGTGGTTCGGCACTCAGGG
Source organism: Lissotriton vulgaris (assembly GCF_964263255.1). Taxonomy (NCBI): domain Eukaryota; kingdom Metazoa; phylum Chordata; class Amphibia; order Caudata; family Salamandridae; genus Lissotriton; species Lissotriton vulgaris. The sequence goes on from NC_141700.1 coordinate 102,850,675, forward strand.
CCAGATGTAGGTAGGCTTTTACCGGGTGGTAACGGCCGAATTCGGCCGTTACCACCCGGTAAAAGCAATTTGACATGTAGGTCCCTGTAATTTACAGACTCGGTAAATTTACCGATAGGTAAATTTACCGAGTATGTAAAATACCGAGTTGGTAACATTATGGCTACCGGTAAATTGGTATGTAGGTGGGACTCTTCTGAGTCCCACAAGCAGTACAAAATCGGTATTTTACCATCAAATAATACTTGATGGTAAAATACCGTTTCAGGTGTGCATGCACATGTGTGCATGCACACCTATGCCATATGACAGGCAGACCTGCCCTTAGGGCAGGTATGCCTGCCACATGGCACCCGAGCCTCTTTTGGGGGTGCCAGAGGGTGTCAAAGTGACACCCCCTGCACCCTTGTGGCTATCGGTATTTACCGATGTGGTAAATACCGACCGGTAAATGCCCGTTCATTCCTATGGGCTTCAAAGCCCATAGGAATGCATGGGCATCAACTGGTCGGTATTTACCGCATCGGAAATTACCGACTGTTTCCGATTCGGTAATTGCACATCTGCAATTACCTACATCTCGGTATTTTTATTTTCCGACCTCTGAAATACCGAGTCGGTATGACTCGGTATTTAAGAGGTCGGAAAATAAAAATTACCTACATCTGGCCCTCAGTGAGGTACTGGGAGGCTGTACATGCTCTCCACCCAAGCTATACATTACAGCCAGCGGAAAACATGCAAAGTGCGCATTACTGTTTGGCCGGCCAAAGACGGCCCGCCATCTGTCATGCGCATTTTAGAGTGTGCTCACCACTCTTCCCCCTGACACCCGTCCCTGGCCAGCCCAGCTCTGCCCCATCCCACACCTAAGCAGGAACGCAAAACTAAAATGACAATAAAATTGGTTATTATAATTTTAGTTTTCCTTTGTAAACTGCTTGCAGAGCAGTGGGGCGACTCACCTCTGCCTTAGCAGAGGAGCCGCCGCTGCATCCCAGATACTGAGCATCACGCTCTTGAGCGATAGCGGATTTTGTGTGGTTTGTGTCTGAATTTTTATATTGTAATTTATATTTTAGATTGTACGTTACATATCTGATTTGGTTTTTGCGAAGGTCAGTAATTGTGTATTTGAACTTTTGCACTCCCTGGTCCCTTGATTCTCTTTGCATGCACTCAAATGTCATCTCAATGGGCAGGAATTCATCTGGATCCGAATGAAGCTCAATGGGTTGTCCTTCGCTGCAGATAAGTGCTTTTCTCTCTTCCCAATGCAACAAAGCCACGCGCTCCTGCTATTCATGATAAGTGTTCATTTTGCCTTTTTTAAAAAGACTTCTCATCCTCTCATTCAGAAATTGTACAATGGGTTTTGGTGTGCATTTAGATATCATATTTAGAATTATGTCATTTTATAAAGTCTACTGAAATCTAATCAGTCTCTGAATGTGGTTTGTAGTTAAGATTAGCCATTTAATATAAAATGTCCCTAAAAGGCCCCAACACGTTTTTGATACAATTTGCAGCATTGTCTTTCCAGTGAAAAGACGTCATGTTCACATGCATCTCAATATTCAGAAATGATATTTGCTTTAGTTCTTGAACTCACGTGCATATGTGCACCATGTGAGGGTGTTAGAGTGGTCTACAACAGTCAGTACTTCAAGAAACATTTTCTGGGGTCCGTAAACACTAAATTGAAAGGTCAGTGTGTCTGATCGAGTGGGCAGTATAAGGAGGAGTGGTAGACGGCATGAAAGTACTAATATTAATTGTTTTTTTTGTATTTAGGTTAAGGAGTCTGTTTCTATTGGATCGTAAACAGTGGTCTTCAAGCCTTTCTTTAAAGTTGGGATTTTTAGGGGGGTTTGACCATGGTGCCCTCTGAGTTCCATAGACTGGGTCCAGGAAATCAGATTCATTTGTCACTGGTGCATGGATGTCGCTTAGGGGGCGTCTTGGGAACCCATGGGCATGCAAAGTAAATAACCGGGCACTACCACCGTTCTAGTAAGTGGGTACTTCTATTGCCTCTGGTCATCTTGGTGTATGCAGGCCTCCTTGGCTTTGATAAGATGTTGGTAGGTTTGTTGTTTGGAGCAATCATCAGATGAGTTTTGTCAAGGGCAGGGTGCTTGACAAGTTGTTGCGGGTACACAACATACAAGAGTGTCTCTCTGAAAGCAGAAACAATGGTTGACGAATGCTTCACATGGTAGCCACAATGTCTGAGTAGGTGTCCTAAAGTTGGTCCATGAATCATATTGTCCAGCTATTCCCATCTATTCATCCACGAGTGCTGGTGACAAGAAAATTCGGATTCGTTACAAGAGATGGAAAGCTGTAACAAGCATGAATGTTCAGTAGATTCCCTGACCTGTAATGATGCAAGAAGGTGTAAAATTGAGGTGGTATTTTGTACTTCAATCAATCAATCAATTTGTAAAGCGTGCTACTCACCCGAGAGGGTCTCAAGGCGCTGAAGGGAGGGGCGGGGTGCCACTACTGCTCGAATAGCCAGGTCTTGAGGTGTTTCCTGAAGGTGAGATGGTCCTGGGTCAATCGTAAGTGTGCGGGAGGTCTTATGGACCCTTAGCCTCTCCATCTAGGTAGCGGTGCATGCGATGATGCAACGTGTAAATGTAAATGTAAATGTATAGGCATTTATATAGCGCACTACTTGACCGTAGGGTCCCAAGGCGCTTCGACCGCTGCGAAACCCTTCCTGGTTTCCCTGAGAGATGGTCCCTTAATGGGTATCTCCAGGGTGAGACCAGGCATCCCCGGCGGTCTGGTGGGGCCGTTAGTGAAGATGAGGCAAGCTAATGCCCAGAGTTGCTGAGTGTGATCGCTGATCAGAGTGGGCACCGAGGCGAGAGAATTATCGAGTCCGCTGACCCTGGTCCAGAAACCTGCCGCGCCGGGAATCGAACCCTGGTCCCGGGCCGTCCTCTGCTCTCGGATCTGCCGCCTCTAACCAGTGAGCCACACTACTTCACCGTGGATACATGTCGGCTTCTGCTGGAGGTCCACAAGATAAGGTACTTCTGTTGCTGAGTCTGGCAAGTTCGGTTGTAGGGGCCAGTCCTCTTCTCACGTGGGGAAGAAATTGGGAGTTGGAGCTTGAGATAAAAAAGAGATAAAAATGAAATGCATCAATTTTCTGTGGCTTTCAGAAGAGCACCTTTTGAGGTATGCTGACACTTTGTGCTTGGGGTTCTATGGTGAAGACCTATGGAGAGATGGCACTGTAATACACCTTGAAAGTAGTAAAGTAGCTGCCCAGAGGTTTTACATCCTAAATATTTCCAAGGGATGTGTACGTTGGAACTGAACATATCTCACGAGCAACCACTATATTTAGTAGCATGCTTACTAAGTCTGCAGACCATGAGAATGCTTTAAAAAAGGTGTGGTCTAGTTCATAGAGTTGTTTGTTCTATTTCAGAGCTGTATTACATTTGTCCTGATGATGCCATGTATGTGGCAATGTGGTTCCTTATATTAACATCTTAGAAGCACTGCAGACAAATAAGAAGTCGTCTCCGGGAACTTTTACTAAATTCAAAGTACCTGTGAAGTTAGGGATAGCTCAGGGTTTTTATTCGACAGGCAGCTGCCAGTTAAAAGGAATTCTTGACATTGAAGGGGAAACTAAAATCCACATAATTCCAAGAAGAGCCAACAATCAACGTTTCCAAGATATTTAGTCGCTTATGTGTTATTGAAATTAGCTTTGCCAACATTATTCACTTCTGTCTGTGACCGTTTCAGTAAACTCAATGGTTCTAGAGCTGCACTGGTGACATCTTTCACTATGGGCGGTAGCATCATGATATCTTCTTCGGATGGTACGGATCTTTAAAGCAGGAGATTGTTCGGTTGTTGATCAACTGAGTGTTGAGGGCAGTTCCTTTTGGAGCGTTGCAGTGTAGGATCATTGTAGGGGTGTTGGGCGAATTGTGCTGTCTGCATGCAGACTGAATATATATCTATCTCGCTCCTGGGAATATATGACCTTACAACGCATGCTTTTACAACGCAGTCTTTACATCGCAACTACCATTACATTGCATAATTTTACAATGCATGCCATTCCAACACATTTTTTAAAACTATCATTACAATGCATTCCATTACAATGCATACCATTACAACGCATACCATTACAACGCATAATACTTTTAGGGCAACAGTAGGGTAAGTGTTGGATAGTGTAGGGGAAAAAAATTACTATTCTAACTCCAGGGAGTGCAACAGTAGGGTAAGTGTTGGATAGTGTACGGGTAAAAATTACCATTCCCATGTACCTCAAAACCCATACCCACCCTAACACTAAAAAAACTCCAGTACTTACCTTATAATGCATTGTAATGGTATGCATTGTAATGGAATGCGTTGTAGTGACATGCGTTGTAATGGCATGCATTGTGTTGGCATGTGATATCAAGGCAGTTGCATTGTAACAATTGCGTTGTAAAGGTAGTTTGTTGTAATGACTGCGTTGTAATGGATGTTTCCCGCGCCTGGTGAAGTTGATATATATAATATGTTGGAGCAAGGAAGAATGCCATTTTAAGTTGCGAAGGTACGAGGTTTTATGAAAGATATTGGGGGTATGGAAAGCTGAACATATGAAGGGGGAGGTAGGAGGCAACTAGAGGTTAAGATTTGCGGTGTCACTTAAGGTAAAGGAAGGTTAAAAACACATGGCAAAGCGGTTTGCCAGAGCATTCCTCAAGTGTTATTACGGAGGCATTTGTCTCTGGGTTTAGAGGGAAAGCGCTATAAATAGAAACACAGTATGAGGTTGCTCGAATGTAAATACAAAGTGGTAAAACATTTGAAGTTAGATTTTAACAGTCACGTTTTTTAACTTTGCAGAGAACCCCTGACGAAGGACTTTATATAGTCCGAAATGCATTGGGCAATACATGAACTTGCAACCAAGGATGTTTTATGTTTGTTGACGTGCACGGAAAAAGGCCTGGATGGGCATATCCGGTGCATGAGAAGTTGTTAAAACATAAGCAAATCACGTGTGATAAGAACTAAGAAAATAAAATGGCATGAAGAAAAAGTTTTGGATTACATGGAGTAATTATTGTCGAAGTGAAAGAGCTATTGAAAGGGATTATGTGATTATCACAACAGCTGTGCACCTGGATTAGAGTGTAGTACCGCTCCATCTATGATGTTTAAGTTGGTAATTGCCACACACTTCTTCAACTGTTGAGTAGTGAGCTGGTTTTTGGTTGACATAGTACTCTGTTGATTTGAATGGAGCCCTGCTCTGATTGGAAGTTTTGAAAATAATGGTTATTTAGTGGGCTGTCTTGCTGCTGTCTGTTGTGAACTTCTTGAATGCAGGACTGCACGACATTGGTGTCATCACAACATCTTGCAGCTGTGTGCATGACCTCTTCTGTCCTGTGATCAGATTGAAGGTCAACGCTTGGTGAGCTACGCGCTGCTAATATAGGGCACAGCCATCTGTTAGTATTGACCTGCAGCAATAATATTTGTCTGCATATTCATTTCAAAATAATTCTGAGGTTTTCAGAGCAAACCCCAGTCTGAGGCATCCAGTAATTATATTTTTGGGGTATTGCATTCTGGTCTGCCTCTAACCTTCCCTGGCTCTTCTCTATCTCTTCTGTGCCTGTCCCTCATCATCTTTTCCCCTCACATTACCCCGTTCCACAATGCAACTGTGAAGTCTGACATGGTGATGGAGTGAACAGTACCTTCAAGGGATTTTGTTTGTGTTGTTTATAACTTAAAGCAAATAGCGTAAATTTTGAGACTCAAAGTAATTTCGGTCAATTGTGCAAACATGCAACAGTAATTATTTGCCCGAGTTCAAACAGTCACATTTGGTGATCTAAGAATAAAGAGCAATAGTAGAACGGGTGTATATGAAATATTTGTATTTAATACGCTTCGAAAGATTAAAAAGGGTACACAATCATACTTCTTGCCCGAACCCTCATGGGTATATTGGGTTGCTCGCTTCTCTGATATTATGGTGATGGAGTGGCAGCAATTCAAGGGAACGCACTAAATTGCAAAGTACTTACCTCTCAATCCTTTTCTTCCTTACAAAGTTTATCTCTTCAAATATCCACTCCAAAGGCCCTAAATCTCAGGATGAATATAATTTCCCGCTCTCCAGGTGAAAGCACCACATCAGTTGAGGCGTGCATGGAATTAATGTTGTCGCAACTAATAAACTCTGATTCCCTCTTCTTCTGCCTTGGTGACTTCACCCTACATTAGGTCAGTAGGTTCTCTTATTTTCTCTGAGACAATGACCTACTACGGCACTTCCAGAAAATCACATAATCGGAAGGTTCTATCCTAGACCTGATCTTCTCCAAAAACCACCGCCGAGGACCACATCCTGGAGACTGCTCCGACCACTGGCAAATTTCATTCCATGATATCCTATGTTCAGCAGAAAATACTATTCGACCTTAACATAAAAAAGATAAAAGATGAGGTTTTGTAAAGCTAAGAACATGGTAGTGAACATCCTTGCTAATATGGCTCATGGTAACATTCTCACCCCTCGCTCCCAGGTAAATTTCTATGCCACAGCAGATGAGTACAATAAGTGCATGTAGGATCGGATCAGTGAATACCCACCACTGAAATTCAAGAGAAAAATACCTAAAACTACTCTGGCCTGGTTCTCGATGGAGCTGGGCTGCCACAAGAAACTGCAAATACAATATCCCTAGAGCTAAAACGTGTCCATATCAAATCCTTACTAAACTCTAAAAGCATTGAAAACTTCTATTTGACTTCATTAGACATTCTAACAGCCAGCTTTCCACTTGCACACCCTACCCACCAACACCCAAATGTGTAAGATTTGCAAACTTCTTTATGAAATATATTCAAATGTTCATTTCCTCACGACCAAACAACCCAGATGACGCCGTACTGAACGACAAGGCCAATGGGCATAGTCGTTTCTTGACTTAAATTTTGAGGTACAGTTACTTGAAAGTATCCTTATGGTCAGACCTTCAAGTCACCTCTTGTACGCAGTGCCTGGGTCCATGAACAAGAAGATGGCTAAGCAGCATCCACTATATCGGACCTCCATAGTGAAGTTCTTACAGAAGCAAGGTGTGTTCCTCAGCAGCTTAAAAATTGGTGTGGTCTCCCACATCCCGTAGAAATCCACAGCTGACAATAATAGTCTGAGCAACTTCCGCCCGGTCTCAACACTTTCCTTCTTACGGAAGGTGTTGAAAAGTGTGTAGTTTCACAACTATCTCTTCATAACCAGGTAAATAATATTTTACATTCATGCCAATCTGAATTCAGACAGGACGGTAGACAGAAATTCACATTGTATATGACTCTCTCCACTTGCTTGACTTGGATAAGTTCGGCTTACTTGCACTTATGGCCCTTTTACCTACCTTCGATACTGTCAGCCAATAAGCTCCGACTAATATCCTGAAGGAACAAATGGGTATCGACGGTGCAGTCCACAACTGGAGCAAATCCTATTTGTCCAACCAATCACAAATAGATTTAAAAAAAAGACAGCTGTTCCTCTAGCAAACCAACCTAAAACAAGGGCTTCTTCAGGCTTGATCTTATCCCCAACCTTGTTTAATCGACTTCTTCCACGAACTAGAGATTATACATAATTCTGGAATTCTTTATCATCAATATGCAGATGATACCCAGCTCAACCTGGAGATTTCCTCCCCTAACAGCATCCTCGTTCTCTCCCACACTCTGGACAGGATAGCCAACAACCACTTCGAACTCAATCCAACAAAAACTGAATTTCTACTGATCTCACCAAATAAATCCAGCCCTTCTATTCAAGAATGGCTCATATACCTATCTCCCCTGAACAGCAAATTGGCCTTTGTGGATTACACCAGATCGCATGGTTTTACTCTTAGCAGTTGTCTTGGCCATTAGAAGCAAATCTCAACCGTGTCCAGAGGCGCCCTACAGCAGTTGAGAGGTCTCTGGCAGTTCAATCCTGAACCCTACTTAAAGACTGTAGTCCAGATGCTCCTACTGTCCAGACTTGACTGTGGAAACTCCCTCTCCCCTGGTCTTTCTCCAGCACATAGAGCACCTCTGAGAGCAGTGCTTCTGCCAGCTGCCACCTTTCTGACAGGTTACAAGACACTCAACCACTTCTCTTGTATCCTTCACACCCTTAAATAGCTCCTCATTCACGCAAGAGCCCAATTCAGGACAGCACGCATCACCCATAAAGTCCTCCACAACGTCAGACTGTCCTATCTGGTGGGAAAACTGAAAGTCTCTGGAGTGCAACAGGGTCTAGGAAATGCTGAAGCCCTCCTGATGGAACCTCAGATGTTCAGGCAAGAATGCTATATGAAACAATCTTCCTCTGGAAGTGAAACAGAGATCAGGAATTCCTCCCCTCCAGCTTTTTGCACAACCTTCTCCCTAGCCATATTTTTAAAAGATCTCGAAATCATTTTAGGGTACATTGTGTAAAAACTACGATCAACTCTATTGATTTGTCCTTACTATAATGACACAAATTGGCTGAGCTTCCTTCCCTGACGCACACTGACTTCTAATTTAGTTTGTTTCTTAGCTACTGTTCTATGGTGTATGTTAGTGACAATTCTGTACTTGTTCTCTTGTAATACTCTAATGTCTTGTGCTATGTACGCTATGGAAAACTGTATCAATAGAAATAAAATAAATAGATAAGACTGTAGTGTAACGTGTGAGGATAGGCGTTGAATTCCAATGAAAAGGATCCTGTGGGCGTTGTGTTGGATGTTTGGGTGACAAAGTCATATCTATGCACCTGAGATCATATGATTTGATTTGGAGAATTTGTACCACATAGGAGACTAAGTCCAGCCTTCCATGCCGAATGTAAGTTGGTCCTAGTTACGATCGTGCGTCTAGTACCGTCTTTCAGGCTTAAACTCACTTAGCAAGATTTGCCACATAAAAGGTTTGTTAGACAGAGCACAACCAAAAATAGTTTGCTACCACAATGGTTAAAATAAACCAAACATGTATGGCATCATATAAGGCACAACTCAAATATAATCTAAAAAATGAAGAGTCTTTATTTTCAAATCTTCATCAAAGTTGACTCATCACAGGTTGACACGTAGATATACATAGACTCACAGCCGACACATGTTTCGTCAGAGACGACTTTTTCAAGGCTAAAAGAACACGGTGTAAGCGTTTCGAGGTTCCACCACGCTTTCTGAAAAATTGGGAGGAGACTTCTATATATGTAGCCAAGTTTGTACTTGTTAGAACTGTATCGGACCAGATCTGTTTCAGGTATGGTAGTCAGAGCAGTCACAGTAAGACAAATCCTAATGGTACAGGATCAATCAATCAATCAATCAAGACATTTATAGAGCGTGCTACTCACCCGCAAGGGTCTCAAGGCGCTGGGGGGAGGCGTGGGGGGGGGTGGTACTGCTACTGCTGGAAGAGCCAGGTCTTGAGTTGCTTCCTGAAGGAGAGATGGTCTTGGGTCAGTCGTAGGTGGGTGGGGAGGGAGTTCCACGTCTTGGCGGCCAGATAGGAGAAGGATCTTCCTCCGGTGGTGGTTCTGCGAATCCGTGGGATGGTGGCGAGGGCGAGGCTGGCGGAGCGGGGTTGACGGGTGGGTGTGTAGAACGTGAGGCGGTTGTTGAGGTATTCCGGGCCAGTGTCGTGGAGAGCTTTGTGAGCGTGGGTGAGGAGCCTGAACGTGATCCTTTTGCTGACGGGGAGCCAGTGCAGGTCTCTCAGGTGGGCAGAGATGTGGCTGTGACGGGGTATGTCCAGGATGAGTCGTGCAGAAGCGTTCTGTATGCGTTGGAGTCTTTTCTGTAGTTTGGCTGTGGTTCCGGCGTAGAGGGCGTTCCCTTAGTCCAGTCGGCTGGTGACGAGGGCCTGGGTGACCGTCTTTCTGGTGTTGGTGGGGATCCACCGGAAGATCTTTCGGAGCATGCAGAGGGTGTTGAAACATGATGATGAGACAGCATTGACTTGCTTGGTCATCGTGAGGGAGGAGTCCAGGATGAAGCCTAGGTTGCGTGCATGGTCCGTGGACTTGGGGGCGGTGCCCAGTGCAGGGGGCCACCAGGAGTCGTCCGAGGCAGAGGGGAATAGTCCCAGGATGAGGACTTCCGTCTTGTATTAGTTCAGTTTCAGCCGGCTGAGCTATATCCATTCCGTGACGTCTTTCATTCCTTCCTGGAGGCTGGCTCTGGCGGTGGCGGGATCGTTGGTGAGGGAGAGGATCAGCTCGGTGTCGTCGGCGTAGGAGATGATGTTAAGGTTGTGTTGGCGTGCGATGGCTGCGAGGGGGGGCATGTAGATGTTGAAGAGGGTGGGGCTGAGCGAGGAGCCTTGAGGTACGCCGCAGATGATCTTGGTGGCCGCAGAGCGGAAGGGAGGGAGGCGGACTCGCTGAGTTCTGTCGGCGAGGAAGGAGGTGATCCATTCCAGGGCCATTCCTTGGATCCCGGCGTGATGGAGGCGGCTTGTTAGGGTGCGGTGGCAGACTGTGTCGAATGCGGCCGATAGGTCGAGGAGGATGAGGGCAGCAGTTTCCCCGTTGTCGAGCAGGGCCCTGATGTCGTCGGTGGCTGCGATGAGGGTGGTCTCGGTGCTGTGGTTAGCTCGGAATCCGGACTGCGAAGGGTCGAGGGATCCCTTAGTCTCAAAGAAGGAGGTTAGCTGTTTGTTGACGGTCTTCTCGATGACTTTAGCGGGGAACGGGAGGAGCGAGATGGGGCGGAAGTTCTTGAGATCCGTGGGGTCTGCGGTGGGTTTCTTCAGGAGGGCGCTGATCTCCGCATGTTTCCAGCTCCCCGGAAAGGTGGCGGATGCGAAGGAGTTGTTAATGATGTTCCGGAGTTGGGGTGCGATGATGGTGTCAGCTTTGTTGAAGATGTGGTGTGGACAGGGGTCGGCAGGGGAGCCGGAGTGAATGGTGTTCATCACGAGGGTGGTGTCTTCAGTGCTGACAGGGGTCCAGGCGTAGAGGATGGTGGTGGGGTGCGTTGGTTTGGTGGTAGGGTGCGTGGTCTGGGCTCTGAAGCTGTTGTGTATGTTGGCGATCTTGTGGTGGAAGAACGAAGCGAGTGCGTCGCAGAGGTCTTGCGAAGGCTTGATGTCGTTGTTGCTGGCGCTGGGGTTGGAGAGCTCTTTAACGATGTTGAAGAGTTCCTTGCTGTTGTGGGTGTTGTTGTCCAGTCGTTCTCTGAATGCAGTCCTTTTGGTGGTGCGGATCAGCTGGTGGTGTTTGCAGATGGCGTTCTTGAGGGCTGTCATGTCTTCTGGTGACTGGTCGTGGCGCCAAGCTTTCTCGAGGGTACGGCAGGATTTTTTGGAGTCTTTGAGGTCTTTGGTGAACCACAAGGTTTTCTTGCTGCCGGGTCTGCTGGAAGGATACTTCAGCGGTGCAAGGGTATTGGCGCAGTTGGTGAGCCACTGAGTGAGGTTACGGGCTGCTTCGTTGGAGTTCGTGGTGTTGATGGGGGGGTTTTGGCTCAGGGCGGTGGTGAGCTGGTCGATGGTGATCTTGCTCCAGCATCTTCGGGGAGCCTGTTGCGGGTGGTGGTGGGTCGTAGTTTTCCTGAAGTTGAAGTGGACGCAGCGATGGTCCGTCCAGTGTAGTCCGGTGGAGTGGCTGAAGGCGATGTGGTTGCTGGAGGAGATGACTGGGTCAAGCGTGTGGCCGGCGTAGTGGGTGGGGGTGCTCACCAGTTGCTTGAGTCCGAGGTTGGCAAGGTTGTCCAGCAGGGTGGTGGTGTTGTTGTCGTTGTTGTTTTCCAGGTGGAAGTTGAGGTCTCCCAGGAGGATGTAGTCTGAGGAGGTGAGGGTGTGTGGGCTGATGAAGTCTCCGATGGCTTCGCTGAACTGTGTGCATGGACTCGGGGGTCTGTAGATGAGAGTGCCTCTTAGGGTGGTCTTGGGGTTGTGTGTATCTGGAAGTGAAGGTGCTCGGCTGCGGTGAGGGTGTCGTCGGACTTGGTCGTGATGCAGATGGTGTTTCTGTGGATGATGGCGATGCCTCCTCCGGTTTAGTTGGCGCCGTCCCTCCGGGTGATCTTGTAGCCATCCGGGGTGGCTATGGCGATGTCGGGAGCTAAAAGACATGGCCGTTAACAAGCTCTGGTCCCACACAGGCTAGAGGAGCCCTGTGTTCGTCACTTTGCACACCATTATCAGGTGGCCGCTACTACATCGATGCTACCGCTGCTGAATCTAACTACATAGAATTTTTGAATTCCATTAGGACGGTTGCACTTTATCTTTGTAAGCTCAAGAAGGTTATCCACATTCAATATTAGTTATTACAAACTCTCCATAAACATACACGACCGTCCTAACGCTATTCTCTATGTGATCCTGTACCATTAGGATTTGTCTAACTGTGACTGCTCTGACTACCATACCTGAAACAGATCTGGTCCGATACAGTTCTAACAAGTACAAAGTTGGCTACATATATAGAAGTCTCCTCCCAATTTTTCAGAAAGCGTGATGGAATCTCGAAACGCTTACACCGTGTTCTTTTAGCCTTGAAAAAGTCGTCTCTGACGAAACACGTGTCGGCTGTGAGTCTTTGTATATCTACGTGTCAACCTGTGATGAGTCAACTTTGATGAAGATTTGAAAATAAAGACTCTTCATTTTTTGGATTATATTTGAGTTGTGCCTTATATGACGCCATACATGTTTGGTTTATTTTAACCATTGTGGTAGCAAACTATTTTTGGTTGTGCTCTGTCTTATCAAACTTTTTATGACTATTTGTATGTGGGCTTTCTCACAGACAATATAACACTGTGGATGGCACGGTGTTCGACATTGAGCATGCTGGAGAATATCATTTTATTTCGATTCTGATTACTTGATGCAAACGTGTACAGAGGTGCTGGCTAGGATATACAATCACTGCACCATCAGGATTCAAGTAAGCCGGGCCGAAGACGGCTGTAATGCCAGAAACCGGTCCCCGGAAGCTTGTTTCCTCTCCAGTAAAAGAATTGGCTTGGTAGTTTGGTCTGCCCTGTTCCCATGATGCACTGGGCCAGTGACAGACTAATTTGCATGTAGCCAAGTTCTGAGCTGGGATGGTGCAGTGAGCTAAAAAACGGTGATGGATCAAGCCCTGATCTGTTGACTGGGTAGGAGTGTTCTGCTTAATTCAGAGACTCTGTCCATCACTACCCCCTTTTCTGAATCGTTTTGTCCACCATAAGCGTGGAAGGGTATGCTCAGACATGAGTCCCTTGCTCACTTCACCATCAGGATTCAAGCAAGCCGGGCCGAAGACGGCTGTAATGCCAGAAACCGGTCCCCGGAAGCTTGTTTCCTTTCCAGTAAAAGAATTGGCTTGGTAGTTTGGTTTGCCCTGTTCCCATGATGCACTAGGCCAGGGACAGACTAATTTGCATGTAGCCAGGTTCTGAACTGGGATGGTGCAGTGAGCCAAAAAACGGTGATGGATCAAGCCCTGATCTGTTGACTGGGTAGGAGTGTTCTGCTTAATTCAGAGACTCTGTCCATCACCACCCCCTTTCTGAATCATTTTGTCCACCATAAGCGTGGAAGGGTATGCTCCGACATGAGTCCCTTGCTCACTGCACCATCAGGATTCAAGCAAGCTGGGCCGAAGACGGCTGTAATGCCAGAAACCGGTCCCCGGAAGCTTGTTTCCTTTCCAGTAAAAGAATTGGCTTGGTAGTTTGGTCTGCCCTGTACCCATGATGCACTGGGCCAGGGACAGACTAATTTGCATGTAGCCAGGTTCTGAACTGGGATGGTGCAGTGAGCTAAAAAACGGTGATGGATCAAGCCCTGATCTGTTGACTGGGTAGGAGTGTTCTGCTTAATTCAGAGACTCTGTCCATCACCACCCCCTTTCTGAATCATTTTGTGCACCATAAGCGTGGAAGGGTATGCTCAGACATGAGTCCCTTGCTCACTGCACCATCAGGATTCAAGCAAGCTGGGCCGAAGACGGCTGTAATGCCAGAAACCGGTCCCCGGAAGCTTGTTTCCTTTCCAGTAAAAGAATTGGCTTGGTAGTTTGGTCTGCCCTGTTCCCATGATGCACTGGGCCAGTGACAGACTAATTTGCATGTAGCCAGGTTCTGAGCTGGGATGGTGCAGTGAGCTAATAAACGGTGATGGATCAAGCCCTGATCTGTTGACTGGGTAGGAGTGTTCTGCTTAATTCAGAGACTCTGTCCATCACCACCCCTTTTCTGAATTGTTTTGTCCACCATAAGCGTGGAAGGGTATGCTCTGACATGAGTCCCTTGCTCACTGCACCATCAGGATTCAAGCAAGCCGGGCCGAAGACGGCTGTAATGCCAGAAACCGGTCCCCGGAAGCTTGTTTCCTCTCCAGTAAAAGAATTGGCTTGGTAGTTTGGTCTGCCATGATGCACTGGGCCAGTGACAGACTAATTTGCATGTAGCCAGGTTCTGAGCTGGGATGGTGCAGTGAGCTAAAAAACGGTGATGGATCAAGCCCTGATCTCTTGCCTGGGTAGGAGTGTTCTGCTTAATTCAGAGACTCTGTCCATCACCACCCCCTTTTCTGAATCGTTTTGTCCACCATAAGCGTGGAAGGGTATGCTCAGACATGAGTCCCTTGCTCACTTCACCATCAGGATTCAAGCAAGCCGGGCCGAAGACGGCTGTAATGCCAGAAACTGGTCCCCGGAAGCTTGTTTCCTTTCCAGTAAAAGAATTGGCTTGGTAGTTTGGTCTGCCCTGTTCCCATGATGCACTGGACCAGGGACAGACTAATTTGCATGTAGCCAGGTTCTGAGCTGGGATGGTGCAGTGAGCTAAAAAACGGTGATGGATCAAGCCCTGATCTGTTGACTGGGTAGGAGTGTTCTGCTTAATTCAGAGACTCTGTCCATCACCACCCCCTTTTCTGAATCATTTTGTCCACCATAAGCGTGGAAGGGTATGCTCAGACATGAGTCCCTTGCTCACTGCACCATCAGGATTCAAGCAAGCTGAGCCGAAGAAGGCTATAATGCCAGAAACCGGTCCCTGGAAGCTTGTTTCCTTTCCAGTAAATGAATTGGCTTGGTAGTTTGGTCTGCCCTGTTCCCATGATGCACTGGGCCAGGGACAGACTAATTTGCATGTAGCCAAGTTCTGAGCTGGGATGGTGCAGTGAGCTAAAAAAACGGTGATGGATCAAGCCCTGATCTGTTGACTGGGTAGGAGTGTTCTGCTTAATTCAGAGACTCTGTCCATCACCACCCCCTTTTCTGAATCGTTTTGTCCACCATAAGTGTGGAAGGGTATGCTCAGACATGAGTCCCTTGCTCACTGCACCATCAGGATTCAAGCAAGCCGGGCCGAAGACGGCTGTAATGCCAGAAACCGGTCCCCGGAAGCTTGTTTCCTTTCCAGTAAAAGAATTGACTTGGTAGTTTGGTCTGCCCTGTTCCCATGATGCACTGGGCCAGGGACAGACTAATTTGCATGTAGCCAGGTTCTGAGCTGGGATGGTGCAGTGAGATAAAAAACGGTGATGGATCAAGCCCTGATCTGTTGACTGGGTAGGAGTGTTCTGCTTAATTCAGAGACTCTGTCCATCACCACCCCCTTTTCTGAATCGTTTTGTCCACCATAAGCGTGGAAGGGTATGCTCTGACATGAGTCCCTTGCTCACTGCACCATCAGGATTCAAGCAAGCCGGGCCGAAGACGGCTGTAATGCCAGAAACCGGTCCCCGGAAGCTTGTTTCCTCTCCAGTAAAAGAATTGGCTTGGTAGTTTGGTCTGCCCTGTTTCCATGATGCACTGGGCCAGTGACAGACTAATTTGCATGTAGCCAGGTTCTGAGCTGGGATGGTGCAGTGAGCTAAAAAACGGTGATGGATCAAGCCCTGATCTGTTGCCTGGGTAGGAGTGTTCTGCTTAATTCAGAGACTCTGTCCATCACCACCCCCTTTTCTGAATCGTTTTGTCCACCATAAGCGTGGAAGGGTATGCTCAGACATGAGTCCCTTGCTCACTGCACCATCAGGATTCAAGCAAGCTGAGCCGAAGAAGGCTATAATGCCAGAAACCGGTCCCCGGAAGCTTGTTTCCTTTCCAGTAAAAGAATTGGCTTGGTAGTTTGGTCTGCCCTGTTCCCATGATGCACTGGGCCAGGGACAGACTAATTTGCATGTAGCCAGGTTCTGAGCTGGGATGGTGCAGTGAGCTAAAAAACGGTGATGGATCAAGCCCTGATCTGTTGACTGGGTAGGAGTGTTCTGCTTAATTCAGAGACTCTTTCCATCACCACCCCCTTTTCTGAATCGTTTTGTCCACCATAAGCGTGGAAGGGTATGCTCAGACATGAGTCTCTTGCTCACTGCACCATCCGGATTCAAGCAAGCCGGGCCGAAGACGGCTGTAATGCCAGAAACCGGTCCCTGGAAGCTTGTTTCCTTTCCAGTAAAAGAATTGGCTTGGTAGTTTGGTCTGCCCTGTTCCCATGATGCACTGGGCCAGGGACAGACTAATTTGCATGTAGCCAAGTTCTGAGCTGGGATGGTGCAGTGAGCTAAAAAACGGTGATGGATCAAGCCCTGATCTGTTGACTGGGCAGGAGTGTTCTGCTTAATTCAGAGACTCTGTCCATCACCACCCCCTTTTCTGAATTGTTACCCAAAAAAGCAGATGGCTAGGCCGATCCATGGAAACAGCATTGGTTGTGTTCTCCTTAGTGTTAGGGATACATACTAGCCCCAGGGATATTCTTTACAGTATTACATTGTGTGTGAACTATGTAAAGCGTTTATTTTTTTCTAAATAGTAGGCATTGGTTGGACATTGCTTATTGACCTACAAAGGTTGCCTTTTTTAATTATGCGCCCCTAGCTCCCCCCCAGAGTAACCCGCAGAATGCTCGACTTCACTACAAGTGCTAAATAGGTGTACATGGAGCTCCGTTCTTGGTCCAACGGTAAGTAGATGCCCCTTTACATCTGTGGTGAATGGCTTGGATTGACACAGCCTGTGCCCACGGACCCTGACCGTCGAGGGACTCTTGAAAATGTTTCTTGAGGGTGCATGCTCTTCCTCCCCAATGTAGGATCATTTGTTGGTGCACAGAGCAT
Source organism: Lissotriton vulgaris (assembly GCF_964263255.1). Taxonomy (NCBI): domain Eukaryota; kingdom Metazoa; phylum Chordata; class Amphibia; order Caudata; family Salamandridae; genus Lissotriton; species Lissotriton vulgaris. Next base: position 102,867,811 of record NC_141700.1, read on the forward strand.
TCTCACCAGGCAGGTTATTGCTCACCTATAATTTGTGAGGGTGCTGCCATCATCACAGTGAGTGGTTTTTAGGGGGCATTAGTGCTATATGAGTGGTTCACCTCTTGTCTCTTTGGGATGTCAGACAGACTCGTCTTGGGTAGTTGTACTCCAGCTAGGCCTGGGCAGAGTTTGAGGAGTTACGCTACATAGAACTCTGCGAAGTGACCAGAAATCTTTGCCACGCTACGCAGAGTTCCGCAAGCAGCGGAGTGTGTTACGTTGCACAGTTTGCACTCATTTTTTAGCACCAGGTGTTTGTCCTGCACTGTAAAATCAGCACAAACTGACCCACATGCAGCGCAATATGGAGATACTTTGTTCTCCCACTTGTGTGGATGTTCTACTCAGGCGACAGCTGTATCAACCCGAACAGAAGTTTTCTCAAAGCGAGCGGTACAGGCCATCTGCGACCGCCCTCCTTGAGAAATCTCGCTGGGAGGTGGTCTGGAGTAAGATTTTCCACGCTCGCCAGCTTAACATTGGTGAGCACGAGTTAGGAAAAAACTCTGGAACTCCGTGCGTTACGCCGAGCGGGAAAAACTCCACGAGTGGAGCGGAATTTCACGCCCAGGCCTAACTCCAGCAAGACTGACAGTCTTCCTAGGTAGCAAAGCCCGGGGCAGATCTTCAGGCTTGGTAGCTGTGGGGAGACACGCAGCTCAGCTTTCCTTCTCTAAAGTGCTAAAGTTTCATTCCCCTCCCCAATCCCTACTCCTCTGACCTATCCCCTTCCCCATAATTGCTCCTTCTCCCCTGAATCTCCTCCCCCTCACTCTTTTCCCACCCTCTCATATTGAAGTTTCTCCCATAAACCTGGGTTTACCCCCTTCCTTGATCCGTGTCCCTCTTACCTGCCAACTCCTCCTGCCCCTCTTTTACCCCTGCTCTTTCTTTCCTCTCGCCTCTTGTTATTGTCATTCCTTGACCCTCTCCCTCCCCTTCGCTTTCACCTCATTCTGAGGTCCAGACAACTCTGCATTTCTTCCACTCCCTCTGTGCATTTGCCCGTTCCTCCTCTGATTTGTGCCATCTCTTGTTCGGTGCATGGCCTTTGTGTCACTTTTGTTGGCACCACTCCAGTCACGTGCATACGGTGCTCCTACGCTATTTGATTGATAAATAAATAAATAAAAGGTCCTCTCTGGTCTAGTTGGTAATCCTCTTCAGTGGTTGGAGTGAATTTCCTTTCTACTCTTAGTCCGGGATAGTTGGGCGGAAAGCCACTACCAATGTGGGAGGTGAGCTGACAGCATTAGTTTGTGAACAGCCCCTCTGGGCAGGGATAGCTCTGGGGTGTTCTTCTGCCTCAGTGTCGTGTTGGCTCGAGGGGCTTCTGGTCTGGTTTCCGAGCCCAGGATAGGCAAGCAGAAAAACTGTTCTGTAGGTGTGTTTTCTGCCACTGGCCAGAGCCTAGTTTTCGTCCTGTATCTTTCTTAGGAAGAGGCAACGGCAGCTGTGTAGCACACTGACCAGTGTCAGGCACACAGCCATGTTCCAGAAGGACCATCCGAACAACGCCCATAGTGTGCGAGCACACGCACGCACGCACGCACGCACGCACACACAGGCCTGCACGCGCACGCACACACACACACAAGCCTGCGCGCGCACGCACACACACAAAACCTGGGTTCAGGTAGGAAGGGTCCCAGTTATAGGCTTCGAGGCGACTCCATATCACGAGAGCACCGAGCTTTAACGTCTTAAGTCATCATTTCCTGCACTGGAGGACTCTGGAACTTTTTGGTCACTGGACGTCGTTCAGAGCCACCCATCAGGGATTGACACCTGAAAACGAGGCTTTTTGGCAGGACGCCCACAACTGGAGACGAGATGTCCTCTTTGTAGCAGTCTAGTGTTTCTGCCGGCCGGCAGAAACAGGAAGCACCACCACACAATGTAGCACTCTCTGGCCAGGCGTGGCCAGAGGGCTTAAATAAACGGGCCGGGGTTGCTCGTGGTTTCCGGTCCCTGCCAGTATCTAACTGTGTAGCGTGTAATTATTCCAGGTTTCCCCATTGCCGTTAGCCATTCCTATACCTAGGCCCTGCACCCATGTAACCCCTGGAGCTCAAGACTGTAGACCCCCACACTGGCGACGAGGGTGGGATGCCCGTAAAGACAACGTGGAAGAAGCAAGCACTGTTGCAGAAGGACGGAGCAATTCCAGTGGGGATCCGAAAGAGAGTAACCACACCCGCACCTGAGCCTCGGCGGGAGAGCGGAGAATCGCCCGACACCCAGGCAGCAACGGTGACAGACAACACGCGGTGAGCAGCGCTACAAAAGACGCATGAGAATCACCGGCAGCGCTAGTGCGAGGCCAGATCACCGCTAGAGTCAGCGCGAGTCTGGGCAGGGCCGGCAATCAAGCTCCGAGGTGCGCGCATGCGCAGAAGAGCCCTCAGCATGCCCGAGGCACAACGAGGGGAGAAGGCCGTACCCCAGCGCGAGCAACGCGGAGAACAGGCCAAAGGTCACCCGCTAGCGGTACAGATAGCGAAAGACAGTACAACAAGCACTGGAGAGAGCGAGGGCAACGCAACAAGCACTGGCCAAGACAAATTTACCACTGCAGTAAGCCAACGACACTGGAAACATCACAAACACGCAGTAGCAAGCACAAATAAACAAACAAACGCTGACAAAGGCAACAGCCCTATAAATAAAACTGCCAACAAGCAGTGGCAAAAGCAACCTAACAAACAAGCACTGGTGAAGGCAACAGTTTCATAGAATTCAGACAGGAGGTGAAACAACTGACTATATCAAGCGCACGCCAAGCATTGGCGCAAGCCACAGCAGTGACTCACTCGAGGAAGCGCACCAGGTACTGGGCCACACGATGTCCGATCAGCCAGACGCAATTGCAGCAGCGCAACCGCAGGGCGCAGTACCTGCGCAACCACAACCTCCGCCAGCCCACTTGCAGATTCAAGCACTGCCACCCTTCAGTTAACTCATTAAACCGTCAACAGCAGCCCCAAGATGGGCAGTCTGGGTTGGACGCCTCAATAATTACTTTATTGCGACCAGGGAGACGGACGAGGCAGTAAAAAGTTCGCTGCTCCTGCATTTTGGAGGAGATGAAATCTACAAGTTACTCTCTCACCTCCCGAACACCGGCGCACAAAATTACTACAACGCTGCAGTCAGAGCATTAAATGCTCACTTTGATCTGCAACTCAACCCTCACTACGAATGGTTCAAATTCCGGCAGGCCAGACAGAGAGAAGGAGAAACCATAGACGCATTCCACGCAAGACTTCGGGAACTGGCGAGTACATGCACCTAAGATGATCAGGCGAAGGAAGTCACGGCGCAGCTTATACAAGGGTGTCGAAACAAGCCGCTGAGAACGCTTATACTCCAACAACCGCACATCAGGCTAGAAGAGATCCTGATACTCGCACTCTCGCATGAATTGTCCGATGTAAGAGCAACAGCGATGGAAGCCGCACTTAACCCGCAAGCCGAAGCACAGGCGCACATAAACTCTGAGCGAGTAGATGCCGTCCGCACACCGTCCAAGAGTGGACGAGGGAGGTGGCCTGCCAGAACAACACGACGCGCCACGGGCGGATACTCCGGGAGAGAAGAGCACAACCAAGATGGATGCCCAGCGAAAGGCAAGACGCTTTCCAAGTGCGGAATTCCCAACCATTTCGCAAGCGTGTCCCGGGGAGGATTTCGAAGCAAGAACATGGCTGGAAGGAAACCACTGACCGGTGCAGTCAGGCATCTCTCGCTGGAAGAGCCAACGACCTCCCGGTCAACCAAGTCACCGTCCCACAGCCAGTACCGCCTGGATGACTCCTCGACGGACGAAGAAGGGGAGTGCTACCTCGTGTCCTTCGCAAGTGATCTAAAGTGAAAACGGAGACCGCAGCCAAAATGTAACATTGAAATAGATGGATCATCAGTGACAGGAGTGATCGACACCGGAGCAACAATCAATGTGATGGGCATCCAGCACTACAAAAACCTAAAACCAAGGCCGCAACTCACCCCGTCCAAGGTTCGAATCCTCACCTATGGGAGCCAGAAGCCCCTTCCTCTCCGTGGGAAAATGGTGGTCCAAGTCAAAGCGGAACACGATGAGGTGACGACAACATTTCATGTCGTTGACAAAGAGGCAGACTTGCTGGTAGGAAGCCATACCGCTGAGGACCTTCAACTAATAGCGTTTGCAAACGCCATGAAAACACTCCAGACGGAAGACATCTTAGAGTTATTCCCGCAGCTGTTCAAAGGACTAGGGACCATTAAAAAGGAACCAATACGACTCCACATCGACAGAGCAGTGCAGCTGGTAGCGATGCGACACCGGCGAATCCCGTTTCACCTAAGGCATTTGTGGTACAGAAACTAGAGAAGTTGGAACAACAAGGCGTTATAGAGAAGGTGTCAGGCCCCACCCCGTGGGTGTCACCCATGGTTATAGCCGAGAAGCCGAAGCAACCCGGCCAAATCCGGATCTGTATAGACATGAGAATGCCCAACAGGGCCATCATACGAGAGAGGCACCTCACGCCCACGGTCGACGACATCCTGGCCGACCTGAACGGGTCTCAATGGTTTTCAAAACTTGACCTCAACGCCGGGTACCACCAGCTACGACTAGCAGAGGAGAGCAAGTACATAACAACATTATCGACTCATCTAGGGCTTCGCCGATACAAGCGGCTCAATTTCGGCATATCATCAGCAGCAGAAATTTTCCAGAATACGGTGAAGGAAATCCTGTCAGGACTCCAAGGGGTCCTCAATGTCAGCGATGACATTCTGATTCACTCAAGGACTGTTGAAGAGCACCACCGGCGGCTAAGGGCCACCCTACAGCGGCTCGCTGAACATGGCGTAACTCCCCACATGAAAAGTGCCAGTTCTTTCAGCGAACAATTGGTTTCTTTGGATAAGTTTTCAACTCCGAAGGCATTAAGGTGGACCCTCGAAAGTCACAAGCCATTCAGGGCTCCCCTGCCCCGACAAATGCATCCAAAGTCAGGAGTTTCCTGGGGATGGCGACGTACTGCGCGAGGTTCATCCCGAATCTTTCGACCATTGCCGAGCCACTACAGAACCTCACCAAGAAGGAAACCCCCTGGAGGTGGACAGCCGTCGAAGACCAAGCATTCACCCAAGTGAAAGCAGCATTGCTGGACAGCACTACGATGGCCTATTTTGACACTGCCAAAGCGACCGAGATACTGGTGGACGCCAGCCCCGTCGGATTAGGGGCGCTACTCACTCAAGAGACACAGCCAGGCATTTGGCCCCTCTCGGGTTTGCAAGCAAACAAAGCTCTAACCTCTGTGGAATCCCGATACTCCCAGATCGAGAGAGAAGCGTTAGCTGTGAAGTGGGCCTGCAATCACTTCCACCTATATGTGAGTGGACACCCATTCCGAGTGGTAACTGACCACCAACCGCTTCTTCCCCTGTTCAAAGGGACTGCAACGCATCTGCCACCGCGGATAGAACGGTGGGCCATACAGATCCAACAGTATCAGATGGACGTAGCTTATCGCCCTGGAGCCAAGAACCCCGCAGACTTCTTGTCCCATCACCCTGCACCTGCCGGTGAGCCCGATGTGACACAAATAGAGAACACTGAGGAATTCATCAACATGATCGTCCAAGGATCATGCCCACGGGCAATGTCACTCGACGAGATTAAGACACATGTCGACACCGATCCGGTGCTCAGCTGAGTCGTCCAAGCCCTGAAAATTGGATCGCGGGAAGGCTTCCTCAAAAAGGTCGAAGGCTGGAGTGAGAAGGAAAGAGCTCGACTAGGGCAAGTCTGGAGAGTTCATGGAGAACTAAGCATGGCTGACAGTGGAGTTGTCCTGAGAGGGTCACGCATCGTCATCCTGAGGGATCTGCAAGAACAAGCGACCATGCTCGCTCATGAAGGGCACCAAGGCACGAAAAGAATGAAATCTAGAATGAGGGAGAAAATATGGTTTCCCTATCTTGAGGAAAATGTGGACACCCTCGTCTGCAACTGCAGAGCCTGCCAGCTCACCAGCACTACAGAAGCCCCGGCTCCAGTCATAACTGAAGACCCTGCACCTTCACCATGGGCATGACTCAACCTTGATTTTGGCAGTTTCCTGACGGAAGGATCACCGTAGTCTTAGTGGATAGCTGCACCAAATACCCCATAGTGGAAGTGGCCCCATCGACATGCTTTGTCAATGTGCAGCCGATCCTGGCCAAGGCATTCGCACTGTTTGGTCTGCCCCATATTATTAAAATGGATAATGGTCCGCCCTTTCAAGGTAGTGAGTTTAAGGACTTCCTGAAAGATCTCGGGATCCAGCACCACCGAATCTCACCACAGTGGCCACAGGCCAATAGAGAAGTGGAGCGTTTCATGCGAACCATCAATAAAATGCTACGCATTGCAACAGCAGAGGGAAAGGATCCAGAAGCATCCCTCTAGCACTTTTTCCGAGAATACAGGAGCACCCCACACAGCACCACTCAACGGTCCCCATGGTCACTCATGCTGGCCTGCCCCCGGAGGAACATGCTGCCCATGATGGCTACTTGGGCTCCTGAGCCATATGACCCACAAGCAGCGCAGGCGCGTCAACAATGACCGGGCCAGCCAGAGGCGGAGGGGTCGCCACAGGCTACTAGTCCCAGGGGACCTTGTACTAATACGAACCAGGCGACCCGGAGGAAAGTTTTGAACCCCCTACGAAACTGAACCGTGGGTCGTGAAGGCTACAAAGGGGACCGCGGTCACGGCGGAAAAGAATGGAAAAGTCATCACACGTAATGTGTCCTGGTTCAAACAGATACCATCGGCCACGGACGATGATCAACAGCTAGAAAGTCCGACACCCACAGAGGCAGAATCCAACCTGACAACAGATGTCTCAAGTGGATCACCGGCCAACAGCCCTATACCGTCACCACCACCTGGTGGAGTACGAGAGTCCTCCCCTGATTGTGGAAGCCGGCGCCGACTGTACAACCTGAGGCCTAACCCTCAGCCCAGCCAGAGACTTGCTGATTTTGCATGTTAGAGACTGTACCATTGTTGCTCAAAAAGAACTGGTTTGGAATGGGATGAGGAAGTCTAGTGTTTCTGCCGGCCAGCAGAAACAGGAAACACCACCACACAATGTAGCACTCTCTGGCCAGGCGTGGCCAGAGGGCTTAAATAAGCGGGCCGGGGTCGCTCGTGACTTCCGGTCCCTGCCCGTATCTAACTGTGTAGCGTGTAATTATTCCAGGTTTCCCCATTGCCGTTAGCCATTCCTATACCTAGACCCTACACCCCTGTAATCCCCGGAGCTCAAGACTGTAGATCCCCACACTCTTCATGTGAGGTTACGAGCCACCCCTTGATTCATGTGGCTGTTGGTATAATCCACAGTAGTGGTGCTGTCCCGGGGGTGGAGGAAGTCTGTGCCTGGAACGTTCTAAGGTGTAGGTGGGGGATGGGAATGCCCAGAGAGAGTGGGCTGCTTGCGCTGTTCATGCCTGTGGGTGTCGCTCCTCCTCACGCCTTGCCTCTGCAGGTCACACCGTATGAATTTGCACATCTCCTGCTTCACTTCATTGGATTAGTCCTAGCCCCCCCCCATCCCCCTCCCCATCCACGGTTCTGCAGCAACAGCACTTACTCTGTTTCCCTCTCCTGGACTCTGTTGCACTCACACAGGTCGTGTCACACAGCCACTGCTACACATCCCAAGTACAACCACAGGATCGGTGCCACTCTGAGAGGCACTGCAGCACCTGCGCAGGGGCTTAGAACCCTTATATGGCCTGCAGCTTCCCCACGGGCACAGCAGTACTATCAGCGGGTCCACAGCACGTTTACAGGCTCTGCATCATTTCCACAGGCCCTGCATCACTCCCATAGGCCCTGCATCAATCCCACATGCCCTGCACCACTCCCACAGGCCCTGCATCACTCCTACATGCCCTGCATCACTCCCACAGGCCCTGCATGCATCACTTCCACAGGCCCTGCACCACTCCCACAGGCTCAGCATCACTCCCACGGGCCCTGCATCACTCCCACAGTCCCTGCATCACTTCCACAGGCCCTGCATCACTCCCACAAGCTCAGCATCACTCCTACAGGCCCTGCATCGCCCCATAGTCCCTGAATCACTCCCAGAGGGTCTGCATCACTTCCACAGGCCCTGTATCACTCCCACAGGCCCTGAATCACTCCCACAGACTCTGCATCACTTCAACGGGCTCTACATCACTTCCACACGCTCCAAAACACTTCCTTTGCCCTGCATCACTTCCACATGCTCTGTATCACTTCAACAGGACCTGCATCACTTCCACAGCCCTTCATCATTTCTACAGGCTCTACATCACTTCCACAGGCTCTGCATCACTTCTACGGGCTCTGCATCACTTCCGCAGGCTCTGCATCACTTCCGCAGGCTCTGCATCACTTCTATGGGCTCTGCATCACTTCTTCAGGCTCTGCATCACTAACGGAGGCTCTGCATCACTTCTACGGGCTCTGCATCACTTCCACAGGCTCTGCATCACTTCTGCGGGCTCTGCATCACTTCCTCAGACTCTGCATCACTTCCACAGGCTCTGCATCACTTCTACGGGCTCTGCATCACTTCCGCAGGCTTTGCATCACTTCCACAAGCTCTGCATCACTTCTGCAAGCTCTGCATCACTTTTGCAGGCTCTGCATCACTTCTACGGGCTCTGCATCACTTCCACAGGCTCTGCATCACTTCTACGGGCTCTGCATCATTTCTCTGGGCTCTGCATCACTTCTACGGGCTCTGCATCACTTCCGCAGGCTCTGCATCCCTTCTGCAGGCTCTGCATTACTTCTACAAGCTCTGCATCACTTCTACCACTCTGCATCACTTCCACAGGCTCTGCATCACTTCCCCAGGCTCTGCATCACGTCCACAGGCTCTGCATCACTTCCCCAGGCTCTGCATCACTTCCGCAGGCTTTACATCACTTCCACAGGCCCTGCATCACTCCCACAGGCTCAGCATCACTCCCACGGGCCCTGCATCACTTCCACAGGCCCAGCATCACTCCAGCAGGCCCTGCATCACTCCCACAGGCTCCAAAACACTTCCATTTGCCCTGCATCACTTCCACATGGTTTGTATCACTTCAACAGGACCTGCATCACCTCCACAGCCCTTCATCATTTCTACAGGCTCTGCATCACTTCCACAGGCTCTGCATCACTTCTACGGGCTCTGCATCACTTCCGCAGGCTCTGCATCACTTCCGCAGGCTCTGCATCACTTCTTCAGGCTCTGCATCACTTCTGCAGGCTCTGCATCACTTCTGCAGGCTCTGCATCACTTCTACGGGCTCTGCATCACTTCTACGGGCTCTGCATCACTTCCACAGGCTCTGCATCACTTCCACAGGCTCTGCATCACTTCCGGAGGCTCTGCATCACTGCTGCAGGATCTGCATCACTTCTGCAGGCTCTGCATCACTTCTGCAGGCTCTGCATCACTTCCGCAGGCTCTGCATCACTTCTACGGGCTCTGCATCACTTCGTCAGGCTCTGCATCACTTCCACAGGCTCTGCATCACTTCTAATGGCTCTGCATCACTTCCACAACCCTTCATCATTTCTACAGGCTCTGCATCACTTCCACAGGCTCTGCATCACTTCTACGGGCTATGCATCACTTCCGCAGGCTCTGCATCACTTCTGCAGGGTCTGCATCACTTCTACGGGCTCTGCATCAATTCTACAGCTTCTGTATCACTTCCACAGGCTCTGCATCACTTCTACTGGCTCTGCATCACTTCCGCAGGCTCTGCATCACTTCCGCAGGCTCTGAATCACTTCTGCAGGCTCTGCATCACTTCCGCAGGCTCTGCATCACTTCTAGGGGCTCTGCATCACTTCTACGGGCTCTGCATCACTTCCGCAGGCTCTGCACAACTTCTGCAGGCTCTGCATCACTTCTACAGGCTCTGCATCACTTCTGCAGGCTCTGCATCACTTCTATGGGCTCTGCATCACTTCCACAGCCCTTCATCATTTCTACAGGCTCTGCATAACTTCCACAGGCTCAGCATCACTTCTACGAGCTCTGCATAACTTCCACGGGCTCTGCATCACTTCTGCAGGCACTGCATCACTTCTACGGGCTCTGCATCACTTCTGCAGGCTCTGCTTCACTTCTACGGGCTCTGCATCACTTCCTCACGCTCTGCATCACTTCCACAGGCTCTGCATCACTTCTACGGGCTCTGCATCACTTCCGCAGGCTCTGCATCACTTCTGCAGGCTCTGCATCACTTCTACGGGCTCTGCATCATTTCTACAGGTTCTGCAGCACTTCCACAGGCTCTGCATCACTTCTACGGGCTCTGCATCACTTCCGCAGGCTCTGCATCACTTCTACAGTCTCTGCATCACTTCCGCAGGCTCTGCATCACTTCTGCGGGCTCTGCATCACTTCCACGGGCTCTGCATCACTTCCCCTGCCCTTCATCATTTTTACAGGCTCTGCATCACTTCCACAGGCTCTGCATCACTTCTACGGGCTCTGCATCACTTTCGCAGGCTCTGCATCACTTCTGCAGGCTCTGCATCACTTCTACGGGCTCTGAATCACTTCTACGGGCTCTGCACCACTTCTACGGGCTCTGCATCACTTCCACAGGCTCTGCATCACTTCCGCAGGCTCTGCATCACTTCCGCAGGCTCTGCATCACTCCCACGGGCCCTGCATCACTCCCACGGGCCATGCATCACTCCCACGGGCCATGCATCACTTCCCCAGGCCCAGCATCACTCCAGCAGGCCCTGCATTACTCCCACAGGCTCCAAAACACTTCCATTTGCCCTGCATCACTTCCACATGGTTTGTATCACTTCCACAGGCTCTGCATCACTTCTGCAGGCTCTGCATCACTTCTAAAGGCTCTGCATCACTTCTGCGGGCTCTGCATCACTTCCACAGGCTCTGCATCACTTCCGTAGGCTCTGCATCACTTCTGCAGGCTCTGCATCACTTCTGGAGGCTCTGCATCACTGCTGCAGGCTCTGCATCACTTCCGCAGGCTCTGCATCACTTCTAGGGGCTCTGCATAACTTCCGCAGGCTCTGTATTACTTCTGCAGGCTCGCATCACTTCCGGAGGCTCTGCATCACTTCCGCAGGCTCTGCATCACTTCTGCAGGCTCTGCATCACTTCCACAGGCTCTGCATCACTTCTACGGGCTCTGCATCACTTCCGCAGGCTCTGCATCACTTCCGCAGGCTCTGCATCACTTCTGCAGGCTCTGCATCACTTCTACGGGCTCTGCATCACTTCCGCAGGCTCTGCATCACTTCTACGGGCTCTGCATCACTTCCTCAGGCTCTGCATCACTTCCACAGGCTCTGCATCACTTCTACGGGCTCAGGATCACTTCCACAGCCCTTCATCATTTCTACAGGCTCTGCATCACTTCCACAGGCTCTGCATCACTTCTACGAGCTCTGCATAACTTCTACGGGCTCTGCATCACTTCTGCAGGCTCTGCATCACTTCTGCGGGCTCTGCATCATTTCTGCAGGCTCTGCTTCACTTCTACGGGCTCTGCATCACTTCCTCAGGCTCTGCATCACTTCCACAGGCTCTGCATAACTTCTACGGGCTCTGCATCACTTCCCCAGCCCTTCATCCTTTCTACAGGCTCTGCATCACTTCCGCAGGCTCTGCATCACTTCTGCAGGCTCTGCATCACTTCCACGGGCTCTGCATCACTTCCCCTGCCCTTCATCATTTTTACAGGCTCTGCATCGCTTCCACAGGCTCTGCATCACTTCTACGGGCTCTGCATCACTTTCGCAGGCTCTGCATCACTTCTGCAGGCTCTGCATCACTTCTACGGGCTCTGAATCACTTCTACGGGCTCTGCATCTGCACCACTTCTACGGGCTCTGCATCACTTCCACAGGCTCTGCATCATTTCTACAGGCTCTGCACCACTTCTACGGGCTCTGCATCACTTCCACAGGCTCTGCATCATTTCTACAGGCTCTGCATCACTTCCACAGGCTCTGCATCACTTCTACGGGCTCTGCATCACTTTCGAAGGCTCTGCATCACTTCAGACCCAGGAGCGCATTCACCAGCCTTGCAGAACACCCACCCATTGGCGTAGCCGCACTCCCAGCGACCAGGCCCCACAGCACACACGCGGGTGGGGAGGGAGGGGGACGGGGCAAGCTGTACCCACCCTATGTGCCCCCCACAGGTCCGATCACAGCCCTGCAGGGGGGGGGGGGCTGCTTCCGGCTGCTCCTGCCACAGAGCTCAGCTTGCAGGCGCGCAGCCATTTACATGCGAAACGCCGCGAGCAGCCAGCGCGCGCTATTGATTAAGTTAATAATTAAAACCCCGCCGCAGTTAATCCACAGAACATGGCGGCTCCCGGGTTACTTCCTCAAGGTGGAGCGGTATCTCCCCGATCGCCTCCTGCATGCCAAGGGCCTGTAATGGGCAGTATGGAGGCCGTATCGATACATAGATCTCCCTGTCATTAGTGTCGGAGGAGCAGCCTCGGTGCGCGAAGCAATTAGCGCTCGTGTTTGCAAGGTGCCCCCCATGACGCTGCCCGGGCTGTTAGCACCGATTAATTATTCATTGATAGAGAGGCGGGAGGGGGTGAGGGGGGTGCAGCGAGCCCGAGCCAACGAGCGTGGCCTATCTCTGGAATCAGGAGACCAAACCCTGACCCCTCTTGTCCAACACTGTGTGACCCTGGGCTCTCTATCCGAGTCCCCCCCCCCCCCCCCCCCCCCGCCCCCCCCCCCCTCCACACACACACACACAATCTTCGGAATCAGAAGACCAAACCCTGGCATCTCGTGTCCAACACTGTGTGATCCTGGACTCTCTCTATCTATCTGAGCCCCCCCCCCCCCTGGGGAACCTTCCTTGCCAAGATTCTGAATGGATCCAGACATGCTTAGGGCAGAATTATAGCTAACACGACTATACCGTGGTTAAGGTTATCAGCTGGTATGGCAGCAGCGCCCTTCCAAGATCAGGGCAATTGCTGATGCCTACAAAACCCAGACTGGCTAAAAGTGAGGTTACAGTCCCTGGTTTTCCTTTACCCAGCTGTTGCATTCTGGGAGTTGTATTATTGGTTCAACTGGGCTAATCAATGTGAAAAGACTGACTTGTAGAAGGAAAGCTGAGAATTGGAGCCCAGTGCACCGGATGACCTGGAGTCCTCTAGTCGCCTTAGTAAAGAAGGCTCGTGACGTGATTCTGCGTCTCTGTTCTTCCTGGCAGCACTGGGTCACGATTGGCTGAGGAGCTCACCTGGTGAAATGTGTATCCGCTGCGCCATCGCTCTCGAGGAGGCAACCAGGCGAATCTATTTTGATTGGAAAATTAATGGATTATATTTATTACAAGATATGAAAAAATGCAATCTTAAAAAAACACTATTAAAGGAAAGCACACTTTAGAGGTTAGCATCGCCATAAACAGTAACAAACTCACACCCGGGTGAAACGCACCCATACTTGCGCAAACATACACATTCTGGGTATCACATGGTACAAAGAGCAGTCTCGCCCTAGCGGTTCCCGTGGGGATAGTGTGGGCCAGTGAGGGACAGACAGGGTAAGGAATGGGTAAACTGACAAGAGCACTCGAGCCTCCAGGTGACTCATTGCAAGCTTCTCGTGGATGGTTTGGAAGGCTTGCCCTTGCTGGGAATGTTTTTTGGGTGGGAGACAACAATGCACCTCCCACTTCACCTGTTCTGTGCTTGTACGTCTCCTGGCTGTGCTTCATCCGTTCCGTCTGTGCAGGAAGCGTGCACTGCTCCTGACTGTGCTTCACCCTTTCTGTCTGTAAAAGAAGGTTGCTCTGCAGCTGACTGTGCTTTACCTGCTCTGTCTGTAAAGGAAGCTTGCACTGTTCCATGCTGTGCTTTACCTTCTCTGGCTGTAAAAGAAGCTTGCACTGCTCCTGGCTGTGCTTTACCTGCTCTGTCTGTAAAGGAAGCTTGCTCTGTTCCATGCTGTGCTTTACCTGCTCTGTCTGTAAAAGAAGGTTGCCCTGCAGCTGACTGTGCTATACCTGCTCTGTCTGTAAAGGAAGCTTGCACTGTTCCATGCTGTGCTTTACCTGCTCTGGCTGTAAAAGAAGCTTGCTCTGCTCCTGGCTGTGCTTTACCTGCTCTGTCTGTAAAGGAAGCTTGCTCTGTTCCATGCTGTGCTTTACCTGCTCTGTCTGTAAAAGAAGGTTGCCCTGCAGCTGAAAGTGCTTTACCTGCTCTGTCTGTAAAGGAAGCTTGCTCTGCTCCTGGCTGTGCTTTACCTGCTCTGTCTGTAAAAGAAGCTTGCTCTGCTCCTGGCTGTGCTTTACCTGCTCTGTCTGTAAAGGAAGCTTGCTCTGCTCCTGGCTGTGCTTTACCTGCTCTGGCTGTAAAAGAAGCTTGCTCTGCTCCTGGCTGTGCTTTACCTGCTCTGGCTGTAAAAGAAGCTTGCACTGCTCCTGGCTGTGCTTTACCTGCTCTGGCTGTAAAAGAAGCTTGCACTGCTCCTGGCTGTGCTTTACAGGAAGCTTGCACTGCTCCTGGCTGTGCTTTACCTGCTCTGGCTGTAAAAGAAGCTTGCTCTGCTCCTGGCTGTGCTTTACCTGCTCTGGCTGTAAAAGAAGCTTGCTCTGCTCCTGGCTGTGCTTTACCTGCTCTGGCTGTAAAAGAAGCTTGCTCTGCTCCTGGCTGTGCTTTACCTGCTCTGGCTGTAAAAGAAGCTTGCTCTGCTCCTGGCTGTGCTTTACCTGCTCTGGCTGTAAAAGAAGCTAGCTCTGCTCCTGGCTGTGCTTTACCTGCTCTGTCTGTAAAAGAAGCTTGCTCTGCTCCTGGCTGTGCTTTACCTGCTCTGTCTGTAAAGGACGCTTTCACTGCTCCTGGCTGTGCTTTACCTTCTCTGGCTGTAAAAGAAGCTTGCACTGCTCCTGGCTGTGCTTTACCTGCTCTGGCTGTAAAAGAAGCTTGCTCTGCTCCTGGCTGTGCTTTACCTTCTCTGGCTGTAAAAGAAGCTTGCACTGCTCCTGGCTGTGCTTTACCTGCTCTGGCTGTAAAAGAAGCTTGCTCTGCTCCTGGCTGTGCTTTACCTGCTCTGGCTGTAAAAGAAGCTTGCTCTGCTCCTGGCTGTGCTTTACCTGCTCTGGCTGTAAAAGAAGCTTGCTCTGCTCCTGGCTGTGCTTTACCTGCTCTGGCTGTAAAAGAAGCTTGCTCTGCTCCTGGCTGTGCTTTACCTGCTCTGGCTGTAAAAGAAGCTTGTTCTGCTCCTGGCTGTGCTTTACCTGCTCTGTCTGTAAAGGAAGCTTGCTCTGCTCCTGGCTGTGCTTTACCTGCTCTGGCTGTAAAAGAAGCTTGCTCTGCTCCTGGCTGTGCTTTACCTGCTCTGGCTGTAAAAGAAGCTTGCTCTGCTCCTGGCTGTGCTTTACCTGCTCTGTCTGTAAAAGAAGCTTGCTCTGCTCCTGGCTGTGCTTTACCTGCTCTGTCTGTAAAGGAAGCTTTCACTGCTCCTGGCTGTGCTTTACCTTCTCTGGCTGTAAAAGAAGCTTGTTCTGCTCCTGGCTGTGCTTTACCTGCTCTGTCTGTAAATGAAGCTTGCTCTGCTCCTGGCTGTGCTTTACCTGCTCTGTCTGTAAAGGAAGCTTGCTCTGCTCCTGGCTGTGCTTTACCTGCTCTGTCTGTAAAGGAAGCTTTCACTGCTCCTGGCTGTGCTTTACCTTCTCTGGCTGTAAAAGAAGCTTGCACTGCTCCTGGCTGTGCTTTACCTGCTCTGTCTGTAAAGGAAGCTTGCACTACAGCTGACTGTGCTTTACCTTTTTTGTCTGTAAAGGAAGCCTGTGCTGCTTCGGATTGTGCTTTACCTGTTCTAACCGCAAAAGAAGCTTGCCCTGCAGCTGACTGTGTTTTACCTTTTCTGTCTGTGGTGGAAGCTTGCCCTGCAGCTGACTGTTTTTTCCCTTTTCTGTCTGTGATGGAAGCTTGCCCTGCTGCTGTCTGTGCTTCATATAGCCAGGGAGTCGCAAATGTCCTATGGGTACTTAACATTTCAAACAAACATCCTTGTCAATAACAATGTCTGACACTATTTCTTTGGGTTAGGGGTCGTAAGACCCCCGGCCGTATTCATTTTCAACACACAAACCATTTTTGCCATCAAAATGAATTTGCCCAGTCACCAAATTTTTTACATCTTGTTTACCAGTGAGGCCGAGCCTTAACAGAGACTCTAGTACATGGGAATCACCTAAACCATAACTAGTCTGTTCCTGTGCAACCAACAAAAGACATAACCGTTCCGGGTGAGATCATGACTGGTTCTGTGACCCTTCCTCTTACACCCCCCGGTTCAGAGGATGGGTCTTTCCTTATGGTAGGACCCCACCTTCCTTCCCCCGTACCCGGAGCCCTCCTACCGTAGGAGCTCTTGTGCAGGGGGCCGGCTGCTCTTAGGATACTGACAGCGGGCACCTTCTACACCCAAGTTCCTTGCCCCCCCAAGGGCCTGTGCTAGCTCACGCCACTGCAGCTGCATGGGTGATTGATAGGTGAGGACTGCATGTCAGCGACCCCCTCGAACCCCCCCACACCCCTGCAACCTCCTTTGACTTGCTGCCAGCACTCCAGAGAGGGTTCAGTGATATCAATGTTGATTTGGTAGAAATGGATGCTGCACAGGGACCTGAAATGTCTCCACCAATCATGACCTCACTGCCACAGGCCAGCATAGTTCACCTACTATCTGGTCCCTCCCTCACACAGTGCACATTGGCACAGACAGGCCAGCAAATTCTCAAGAATCATTGCATTAGCTTCTTTCGACAAGTGCCCCCCATCTTGTAAGAAAAAATACTCACCCTTGATTTCCCAATGAGGTTTAGCGGACAAACGAGCTGTTCTGACCAACGTATACACCAACTTGTTTGAAAGCAAACACATTTTGGAGACAGTTCAAACTAAGTCCTTTCGACTTAGCTCTATCAACCAATTGCCCCTAGACGCACGATTGCAATCCCTGGAAGTGGAAGCCTCCGGGCAGCAGTCTGTCCAATGCAGTCCTCCAGTGGGCCAACCGTAGGCCCCCTTGTCCGTGGAAAGTCAGCGGATACCCGGTGTTCCTTTCTCGGTACGCGTAGTCTCCTGCAGAATAAAAGACCTTTGTGTGCCTCATATAGGAGTGGCCAAACAACAGCACACCTGTGACACGCCTTGCTCCCACGTCAACAAGATGCAAAGAAGTATCCAGCAGCCGCATTACCTTATCGTGTCCTCCACCTGCATTGAAAGGAGACCACAGTAAGGCATGGGAAACAATCTAGGAACAGAACACTTACAACATATTTAATCTCATATAGCACTTGTAATCAGACTTCCACCTGCCTGTCCTTTGAACTACCTGTCCCGCCAGACCCATGCTTGCCGCAGCGGTGGCTGCGCCAATCCAAAATGAATGGGAAGTTTAGTATGCAGGGGCCAAACCTGCTGCCACCAGCGCCCTTCTGAGCACCTTGGCAAATTGAAGCCATGTGAGTGGTGTCCCCTCCTCATGTACCAAAAGGGGGCCTACCATCCCTTGTACCTGGCGAGCCATAAAGGCTTCCACATTCCCCAGTGTACAGCAATCATCTCCTGGGGCCCGGTGAAGCAGTATGTGGACCCCCTACCCATTTGATCGGTCTATGAACAGGTAATGATGACTGCCAGGGCGTCATTTGGTCATTCGATATTTGCTAGTTGAAACCACCACTCTTGTCCTGTTTATTCATGGCCACCAGCTCCTCACCCTTATTACGCCATAGAATGCCAAGGAAAAAGCTGCCTACAACGACGAACCTCGTCTGGTGACCTCCACACCATGTGCAGGCTGGCCATGATGGTTTACAGTTCCAAAGTGTCTATGGGGCGCCTGGAATCTTGTCTCCCCCCTCCAATCACTGCCAGCCTTTGAGCACCCTTTGAAACAGGAAAGCTTTTGTCCCAACCGTGTACCCTAGCATCTTTGCAAAAATGGAAACTCCACAGTATGTTACTTGGCATAGGACGCACCGCCCCTCCCCTCTCAGGGCCTCCAGGTATGCATAGACTGACTTGAGCTAAAACCATTCTCCCACCCCCTTGCCTTTCTGAAACCTGTGATATGTACAATACGCCCCCTCATAGGCATGGCTCATTCTGAGCGCTCAGCTGGCCGCCTCAAGGTCTGGTAGAATGGGGCACCAAGCCACCATAGTTGATCCAGAAATGTTGAAGGGAACTCCGCTGCTTGTGGGTGGTGGAACCTTAAAGCCTTCATCTTAAAACAAGACAAGGCATCTGCTGCATTGTTCAATAAGCCAGGAATATATTTTGTTTTAAAATTGGCATTCAGCCACAAACACAGCAGTAAAGATCTCCTGCAATAATCTTGAGATAATCTTGCACTTGGCCGCTTGCTGATTAATGCATTCCACCACAGTCACGTTGTCAGACCAGAATACCACCGATTGATTGCAAAACTATACTGACAATATTGTGAGGGCCAACAAAATGGGATAGAGTTCTAGGAAGCCAATGTTTGCCACCAAACCAGATTCCTTTTTAAAAAAAAATCTTTTTATTGACAATTTTCAATATATACACATCCTCCTCCCTCCCACCCCCCACCCCCCACCCCCAATATCCAATACATACGAAAAGACTTATTACAATCATAAATCTGAAGTTAATACATTAGAGTTCATTAAGACATGCAGAGACAACGGCAAAATCACATTGCAACCTATGTATATATCTGAATCCACTGCAAAAGCGGTGCCCAGATCTGCATACCCTTTCTTCTTTTGTTAGATCCTTTATTTTTATAGATTGCGACCTCAAGGCTGCAAGTCGCAAGCAACCTAGCCCTCCATTGTTGGAAGGTAGGTGGATTAGGATCGAGCCAAGTTGTGGCAATACAGAGTCGGAGGATTGCCATGGCCACAAAGATCAACCCCTGCATGTTTTTCTGCCGCTCACAGTTTGCTACCCCCAAAATAATTTCCTCGGTTGTAACATCCACTCTTATTTGGCACACTTCGGATAAGAATTCAGATATATCTTTAACCAGAATATTAAGCGTTTACATGTTGCAAACATATGTATACTATCGGCCACAAATAATGCACAGCGTGGGCATGTAGTTCCCTTCGCTATCGCCCATTTGGTGATTTTCTCAGGCGTGTAATATAGGCAAAAAAATGTTTTATAACATTGTGCCTGTAATTTAATCGACATTAGAGCTGTTTGGGCTAATTCATAGACGCGCTTGGAGATAGTAGGCTGAACTCCCAACTTGATCTGCCAAGCAGAGTGTTGTTTGTCCATATCATCTGGGAAAACTGAGTTCAGGGTTTCATATATTTCCCCGATCTTGGGTGTGTTTTTTTACAGAGAATATCAATCAGTTGATTATTCTGGAAATTGCACTGCCCGCCATTTTTCTTTGCTAAAAAATCTCTAACCTGCAGAAACTTTAAAAAATCCCTGTGGCTAATATTATATTCTGCATGTAGATCTCCAAACATCTTGAAGCCCCCTGGTCTATAAAAAAAGCCCAACTGTACTACTCTGGCCGAAACCCATCTATTGATACAGCTATCCTGAAAAATTTCCGGTAAATCATTATTACGGCTCACTGGAGTATAGTATGAATATCGCCCAAACCCCAAGAGCCTACGAACATTGCTCCACACTTTATACACCCCGGCAATAGTTTTAAACTTAACTTTCTTAAAATAGCTATCATTTACATGCCGCCAAAAGCAACCAGTACATTCTTCTCCTAGTATAATTTCTTGTGGGGTCGGAATCACTTGCCCGGTGCAATTGTGAGAGATCATTTTGACACAATATTTTAAGACGGTGGCCCAATAGTAAAGTTTAAAATTAGGCAGAGATAATCCTCCTCTTTCCTTTGGTAGCATAATCCATTTTAGTGCCCGATTGTTTTCGTTTTATTTGTTGGGGGGTTGGGAGAAAAAGAAAAGCAGATATTATGAATCTATGGCGGCCGATAATGGTGGGCGTTGAGTAGCGTGTAGGTTACTACAGCTTTCATAACCTATGCCGCCCGACCTCCGGGTTGTGGGCTAAATGGCCGTGTATTGTGCGTTGAGGAGCACTGTGTTTAAGACGTGCTGGTTGTAGGACGAGTGTCCGAACTAAGTGTATAATATGTAAATCTGCAATAAAAATATATTTAAAAAAAAATCAATTTTAGTGCCCGTCTGGGTTTCTTGTATCCCCAAATAAAACTTGAAAACATAGAATCTATAGTTTTAAATATTTGGGGAGAAAACTCAAGACAAATAGTTCGGAAGAAATATAAAAAACGGGGAGCAAAAAAATCATCTTAATCACATTACAACGACCACCAATAGTCAGGTGTAAATTATTCAATCGGATCAACTCCTTCTTAGTACGTAATATCAGTGGGATCATGTTGTTATCAACAATATTTTCAATTTTGGCCTTTATTTTTACGCCTAGATATACGGCCTCCACGGTCACTCTTGAATCTCTCATCATAATTTTGTTATTAAGAACAATCTCTGTTTTGTTAGAGTTCAATTTATAGCCAGAGACTAACCCAAACCGATACGCCTCTTCCTCTATCACAGGCATGGCTAAATTGGGATCTCTAGTGACCAGCTCGATATCATCGGCATATGCTAAGATTTCAGTATTATGAGTTCGTATTTCAATCGGTGGTATTGATTCAAGGTTCTCCAGCCATCGGATGAATGGGTCAATATATATCACGAAAAGAAGAGGGGAGCAAGGGCACCCCTGCCTAGTCCCCCTCGAAATCGCAAAATTCTCTGATAAAAGCCCATTAACCAATAGCCTGGCGCTTGGTTTATTGTATAGCCTTTGGGTAGCCTTAATGAATCTGTTGGTGATTCCACAATGAGACATTGCAGCCCATAAAAATCTCCTGGAGACCAGATTCCACCCAGTCTGCTGGCCATCGCTGTGCACACCAAGGTGAACTCAAAATGTCTCCAAAGCCTGCACTGCCTGCAGAATCTATAAACAGACCTAACTCCTTCTTGGTCTTGGCTTGCTGTCTCATTGAAATCTTTCAAAAATGTTCCCCACATTCTCATATCCTGGTGGAGCTTACTTGACAACCTGGGATGATGGTGCTGCAACTTCAAACCAGACATGGCCTGCGCGATTGACCTGGAAATTGGGCGGCCCAATCGGTATGATTTGGAGTGCAAAATTCAACTGCCCAGGTAACACCTGTAACTGATGTAGTGTCACCGTCTTAGCAACAGGACCGTCCTCCAACGCCTTTGTGAATGCCTTTACTTTCTCATGGGAAAACTAGACACTCCTGCCTTGGAATCAAATTCTATGTCTAGGAATTCATTTGTTGTAGCTGGCCCACAGGTCTTTGCAGGTGCCAGAGGTACACAGTCCCTTCAGTTCCTGGAAAGATTCTAAAGCCTTCCCACACTCTACTGTTCCAGGTGAACTTAGGAACAGGAAATCATCCTAAAAATGTAGTGTCCACAGGTGCCCCAATCTTCCTAAACACCCACTTCCTCCAAGAAAATGCTAAACCTCTAGAAGTAAGCACAAGAGACTGAACAGTTCATGGGCATACATTTGCCAAAGTAGAAGGCACCCTCAAATTGGAAACCCAGTAAATGAAAGTCCTTAGGGTCCACTGGTAGCAGCCTAAAGGCAGATTCTATATCCGCCTTTGCCAGCAATGTCCCAGGTTTCAGCTCCTGAAGCAATGCAATTGCTTGAGCAAGAGAGGCGTACTTGACTGAGCACATTGTCCCATCTATAACCTCATTGAGAGATTGGCCCTTAGGCGCAGACATGTTGTGGATCAAACAGTACTCAGCTGGGGCTTTCTTTGGACTACCCCTTCTATGAAGGGATGGAATCAAAAGGACCTGCCTCTTCACCCAGATTCTTCTCTTACAAAATCTTATTTCTGGTAATGCTAGGATTAGCCCTTAGTGACTGCTGATTTTAGCAGTGTCATACCCAGACAACCCTCAGCAGGGATCCTGCACCTGTTCTTAAACCCCTTGTATAAGGATTGAGCTGCCTCTATGTTGTTGAAAAAAATTAAACCATAATAATAATAATAATAAAAACATTTATAAAGCGCCTGGTTACACTAAGAACAGTGTGTCCCCGCGCTAAGGATGCAGTCCACCAGAACCAAAAAAAAATAGACTAACAATGAAGGAGGCAGAGCGGGGGGCAGAGGTCAGACCTCAAATTTTTTATTTGGGAAATAGATAGGTCTTAAGTTTGAGCCGGAACCGAACTTCTGAAGGTTCCATCTGGAGTTCAGTAGGAAGTTCATTCCAATGTTTGATGGCTAGATACCTAAAAGAGCGGCCACCCATCCGCGCTTTATGGATATGGGGTACCAGAAATTGCATATTACCCATGGATCTCAAAAGGCGTTTGGGGTGGTACATAGTCAGCATCTTTTGAAGGTAAATGGGGCCTTTGCCCTGAGCAATACGATGGGCCAGGCACATAGTTTTGAATAAAATACGTTTCCGAATAGGGAGCCAGTGCAGGGCCAGTAAAACACGTTTCCCAGACGATTTCCTAGGCAGATTCAGGACAAGTCTGGCAGCAGCATTTTGGACACATTGAAGTTTGTGCAAACCTTTTTTATTCAGGCCACAAAACAGAGAATTCCCAAAGTCAAGATGGGAAGTAAACAGGGCATGAACTAAAGATTTCCTAGCTTTGATGGGTAGTTGATGACACCATGAAACCATGACACCATTGCATGCCAGTTTACCAAGGAGAGGGCCTTAACCAATAATGGGTGGTCATTCTTGCTTTTTGGGGCCTCAATCCTTTGTCTTTTTAAAGCACTTGGACTTGAGTGTGAGGATAGGCCACAGAAAGAACAACAGTGCTTGAATTTGCACATCCCTGGAGCCCTGGAACAAGACCTTTGATTGAAGTTCCTGCATAATCTCTTCTTTGCCGCGCCCCCCAAATTACCAGTTGCCCCCAAACCCACCCAAAAAGGCAGACTTGGGGCAGCCTCAACCTTCTGTGGCTTCATGAAGCGCAGCCATACGTAGACATTGGACTGATCCCACCTTAAAGTGGGTCTGGAGGTCTTAATGTGCCTAAGTTCTTTGTCACAGTCTCTCCATGCGCAAAACCTGTCATATTCTGGTAGCAAGCCAATTGTGCCCCAGGGTTAGGAATCTCACTGCCATTATTGCCTGGAAAATCAAGAAACCTCTGACTCAGTTCATCATTGACGCCTCCACCTTTTTCTTGTAATGCCAACGCCTACAATCCCTGGAATGCGAGCACTCATTACACCTTTTGCTCTCTTCCAGCTCAGGCACATCTGCAGTGAACTCACACATATCTGCATAGTTGCCTTTCCAAATCTTCTCCTTCACATCTGTAGGCACATGCCTGACCAAAGGATCGGGTTCCGGACGCACGTTCCCCCTTAAATGGAGGTACCGGGCTGCTGCCGGTATTGCTGGCGCCCCACCACCCGCTTGCGAGGTACTAGCTACCACTGACCCCAGTGCCATCCTCACAGCTGAAGCAACTATAACTCCTGCTTACCCTTGTGTACCTTGTCTCCCTACACCCTCCTAATGGACCATAAGCTGTTGTGTGTTTCCTGCATGGTCCATTGTCGTTTTCCCTGTGTTAGCCTTTTTGTACACAATTTTCTTCTAAACACGTTTGCTTTTGTGCCACATTGTATTTTCACACAGAACCTGCATATCTTTTTGTGTTCTGTTCTTTTCATGGGATTTAGTCTGACTACCATAGACAAGGTCGAACAACAATGCCCATTGTTATTCTCTCTCGACACTAGCTCCTAGAGATAACATGAGAATGCAGCTGCTGTTTGCGAGCACACATGTCTTGCCATATAACAAAGGATGAGAGGTCTAAAAAACTCACGCACTGAGCAGAGGTCCTTGGGCAAGATTACCACATCAGCTGCGCTGTAGAACGTCTACATTCTAAGTTACAGGGTTCGTTACAGGTTTCGTCACTCATCCCAGAGATATTTGATATATACTCTTTAGCTTTAATAGAAGGGGGGCAGGGGGGTTAGGCTAATCTGTCGTAACATGGCAGGGCTGTTTATGGTATATAGGTTGTTAACCATGCTAGCGATATATTTGCTATCCATTTATTTTCTAATTGTAGCTCAAATATTGCATCTTAGAGCACAATAGTTTAAATACTCTAAACTTTGTGTCTCTTGTTTATCTTATTGTGGACCAGGACAAGTGAGAGAGCGAAACGGGAGTGTCCTATTGCTGCAATCCCTGTGAGGATCAAGAGTGTTGTGTTCTGGGGTGCCAATTCACTTGCTTCTTTGGAAAGGTTAGGTGTGCAAGTGAGGCACTATAGCTAGTTGGACTTGGACTCATAGATACTGAGGTAGTATGGTCCCTACATGCCGATGTTCTATGGTCCCAAGCATAGTTCGGTTCCCAAGCAGAATCCCTTCAACAAAAACTCCTGGCCCTTTCGACATAGTTGCTCTCTGCTACACCTGACAATGCACCCCCCATTAATTGTGAAGACCACACCACTACTTTTGAAAGCTACAGCAAAACACTGGCTAGATTTGCTTCCAACTCCGGCTGCCCTGTACTGCGGGCTGGAGTGACCCCAATCGCCATGCAGCTATTACCATTCTCTACAATGCTGCTATTTGCCGCCGGCTCTACCACTGCAGGAGAGCTGCCCTGACCTTCACTCCCACTTACACTGCCCACTGACACATCCTCAGGGATGACCCATGGGCCTTGACTCTCTTGGTTACTAGCCCCTTGTCCCCTACCACGTTTCTTCACTGGGGGGAATGCTGCCCATAGTGCAACCCCTGGCCTTCCAGGCTATTCTGCTGGCCCTGTTGGCTCGACAGGTTCCCCCTTCTGGGCCCCATTGGTGCAAAAGTGCCAGGATATCATCCATCGCATCCATCATGCCCTCCATCCTGTGCATCATTTCTTCCATATTACTAGCAGGACGTGCGCGCTTGGCACCCTTCCTAGATCCACTTGGCATCCTCGCTGAATTAACAAGAAACTTTAGCTCCCGTTAAGTGGGTGCTAATCCGCACTCGCAAGGCAAAAAATACCTGAGCTCCCAGCAATTGTACGGGACTGTGCCCCTACTAGCAAAGCTGCAAGGAAAGTGCTTCAACTTCAGCCAAGACAATCAGCTCCCTGTGCAGTTAGCCTAAAGCCAACCAATCCTAACTGAGGGTAAGTGGCTTTAAGTAGAAACTCCTCTAAATATACCTGAAAGACGAAGGCTTGAGCGGCGCATCCCAATCCAGCAACTTGATGTGCCTCCCCACACTTGAAAAGCACTCCAAATTCGTTTCCAGTGGCCCGCACGGGCCTCGCCTAACACCCCTTTACCTCGCAGCCCCTCACACCCATCAGAACCATCACTGAGAGTCTTAATTACCATTAAAAGACTCTTGGGTCAGGTGAGAAAATCATTTAGGTTGTGTGGCTCCCGGAGTAGGGCGTCGAGGTGGGGGCCACCAGCAGTGATGCTTCCTTCCTTGAGCGGGGGATGGGGCTTCGGGGACCATGGGGATCAGTGCTTAATTTGAGCAGGTGCTTTTAGGTGCTCAGCACCGGCACCTAATCCTCAGCACCGATTTTCTCTGAAGTCACAGGATATTGAGGCACGCTGAGACTCGAACCCGGTTCCCCAGCTCAGAAATCGGCAGCTGTAGCCATTAAGCCAAGTTCTCTCCAGAATAATAAGTGCTGGGGCTCTAGTCAGGAGGCAGATTCTACCTGCACATTTCTACTGGACTTTTTATTTTACAAATTAACCACTGGTGGGGATAGTCCCTTTCGTTCCGTCCTTGACGGCGAGCAAGTCAGAGGGACCCGCTCCCAAGCGTCTGTCTTGTCTTCGTCTGCCAGATTCCTTCTGACAGTGATGAGTTTTTGGATACCGAGGCAGTAGCCTCATTACTCCACATTCATTTCGATTTTTTTAGTCGCTGTTTAGGTTGTCTTATTGATGTGTGACTCTTTGTCACAGTTGAGGTTGTATCACATGGTCAGCTCAGTGATGGGCCGTGGGTAGCGGTCAATTGAGTTTGCAGAATTGTCAGCATGTTTCCTCAGAGAGTCTCGTCTTTGTCTATCTAGTGCCTTTCTGATAGTGTTCAGTTTTGGGTGCCTGCCGCGGCGATTATGCCATCAGACAGCGAAAGGATTTTGGTTGCTTGCCGAGGAAGCTAAAGGGTTTTGGTTGCTTGCCGAGGCGATTATGCCATCTGGCTGTGGTGAGTTTTGTGTACCTGCCGGCGTTTGCCTTCAAGCAGTGATGAGTTTTTGGATGCTGCGTTGCTGTTTCAGTTTCGCAAGGTTAGCGCTTCGATGGGTCGTGGGTAGCGGTCAAATGGGTTTGTAGAGATGTCTGCGAGTTTCCTGATCAGTGGGTTTTCCTTTTGATCTAATCCTTTTTAGAATTTCCTGTTGAGTTTGAGGAGATGGTCGTCCAACATCTCAATGCC